>NW_023425349.1:11874660-13074660 GCF_014108415.1 Molossus molossus
TTTCCCAGGATGCTGCACTTCAAATCTTCCAGATGGACAGAATGCCCACTGATTCCAAACCCCAGGGCTACACAGGTTCCTCTTCCCATCCTTGTTGCCCTGGGATTGGGAACCCTGTGTGGGACTGAGACCTTGAGACCCTA
Organism: Molossus molossus; assembly: GCF_014108415.1. Lineage (NCBI taxonomy): Eukaryota > Metazoa > Chordata > Mammalia > Chiroptera > Molossidae > Molossus > Molossus molossus. The sequence goes on from NW_023425349.1 coordinate 11,874,804, forward strand.
TGCTCCTAGGGGGAGGGAGTTCTGTGCCCGCCATATCCCTCTTGATTTTAAGCTGCAGCCACTCTTGCATAAGGGGGGGTCTCCCTTTCACATCTCCACCCTTCTTACCAGTCTCTATGTGACTTGTGTACTCTTTGTTATCAATTTTGAAAATAGCTATCTTTCAATTGCTCTTTCAAATTACTTGCTCTGCAATTTAGCTGCAGCTCTGGTCTGGGGCTGGGAGCAACAAGGCACAGCTTCCAGTTAATCTGCTCATGATTTTATCCTCGATCAGTTGGCAAAGGTGGTGTGTGCCAGGTTGTCTACAGAAAAGCTACTGTTTTCTTCAAGTTACTAGTTCAACCTTATAATTGATAGGTAATATTTGGGAAGATATTGTGATACTATATAAACATACCTTTGGCACTTCATTGGTCATTCTTATATGACAAAATACTGCAAGTGTTAAGGCCAAATAGTGATTCTTCTAATTCTATCACTTTTTCTCTGTTTGTTAGTTGTGTTCTCCTATAAGAACAAACTTACCCTTATTCCACTCTCATTAGTTTTTAAATTTATTCATTTGTGTCATTATGGACTCAGGGTTCTATTCTCTGAGATATAAATCCATTACCATTGTGAGTCATTTGGAAGTTTTTGGTGTATTCATTGTTTGCAAGGATTCTAAATGATCTCATAGAAGCCAACTGGGAATTATGTATAAAAGAAACACAAGATGTAAAATCTAGAAACTAAGAAACTAAAGGAATATGGATATGGGTCAGGAGTGGGAGAGAAAGAATGAGGCATGGGAACAGTATAGATGTTGATAAATAACCTATAAATTTCAATCTATACATTTTGTAAAATATGTTTTGATTTTTTTAGAGAGAGATGCAGAGAGAGAGAGAGATAGAAACATTGATGTGAAAGAGAAACATCTATCAGCTGCCTCATGCACGGACCCTACTAGGGATCGAGCCTGCAACCCCAGCATGTGCCCTGACTGGAAATTGAACCAAGACCTCTCAGTCCATGGGACAACGCTCTATCCACTGAGCCACACCAGCTGGGCATGATCTATATATTTTAAAACTCATAAATTTGAATTATCTCCAATTCTAGTTTGATACCGTGGAGTTCTTTCCAGCCTCTCCTTTCCCGTGGACGTAGCCCCTTTCCCCGAGAGCGAGGAGTCACCACTTTCCCCTCATGTTTACTTATTGGCTGATTATTTTAATACAGCAAAGTTCTTTAAGACTCTTGAACTTATACCACTGTCATTACACATAAAGTACAGCTTCAATTTCTGTCTCCAGGTGTTTTTTGTTTTATTGTGAGAGTATATAGACAAAATTCTGGGTTCAAAAATTACTTGGGTTAGCCCTGGCCGGTTTGGCTCAGCAGTTAGAGAATCAGCCTGAAGACCAGAGAGTCCTGGGTTCGATTTCTGCTCAGGGCACGTACCTCCATTGTAGTTTATCTCCGGCCCCAGTTGGGGTCGTGTGGGTGGCAGCCTGTCGATGTGTCTCTCTCACGTCGATGTTTCTCTCTCTTTCTCCCCCCCCCCTCCCACCCGCTCTATCTGAAGATAAATGCAAAAATGACCCTGGGTGAGCATTAAAACCAAAAACTACTTAGGTTATTTATTTTTCCCCCTTTGGTCTAATTGTGGTATTAATTTCAAGTATAGTTGGGTTGATTTGTTTTGTTTTACTCTATTTTGCTTTGTTCACCACCTCTTGTATTTGTGTTTTTGATGGCAGAAGACAACATAGTCAGAACTACACTAATACTTATATTCATCCCCATCCCTTCTGCCCCACCTCCTGTAGGTAAGCAATCTGATAGTTCTGAATTCTTCCTGTATTAATTTTTGCTCAAGTAGGCTGACCTACATATATTTCATTTCCACTTCATTGTCCATAAATTGTAGCATGCTATAAATGTTATTTTACACATTGCATTTTCCCCCATTTACCAATATATCCTAATATTTCTTCATGCTGATTCATAGATATCTTTGTTCTTATTTCTTTCACAGTTACAAAATACTCAACTGATGTTTTATAAAGTTTGCTTTACTTGTCATAAAATGAGATATTGGTGATGAGAGTCCAAAATGCCACTGAAGCATATACCTCAAATGCCTAAGTGGTAAAATTTCATGTTTTGTATATTAAACCATAATTAAAATTAAAGCAAAAGTAAGATGTAATCTCTGCATACAGCACAGAAAATAATTATAAAAACAATAATAATATATGATTAATATGTTAATAGAGGGAAATGTAGTTTAAAATATATACATATTTACTCAAAAGCAAAGAGAAAAGATATGTCAAACAGATGTATCAAACAAAAACATAGTAATATGGAAAATATAAATTCAAATGTATTGTGATTACACTAGATATCAATAGACACATTTCTCCAGAATTATAATTGTTGCTCTACATAAAATGAGCAAAATCCAGCATTGCACTCTTAACAATAGACACCTCACAGATATAAGGACAAAGAAAAGTATAAAGTGATAGAATAGAAATACCATGTATCCACTAACCACCAGAAAGCTGCATCTTTACCATCTGTACTGTGCTAGTATCTTTATCTCCATGTGCATCTATCTCTATATGTCTATATTTATAGTTATAAAGTAGCTATACTAATATCAGATTTAGATGATGTGTTAAGGTAGGACCCATCACTAGAAACTTTTCTAATTATAAATGAAGTGGTGTGCTCTTAAATGCATTTTTAAAAATGCAATAAGTATCATTGGATTTATTTCCTCCTAGAGCATATTGTGAAACTTTCTGGGCTGTGAGATTGTAGAAATTTTAAATTGTCGATTCAATGTATTTAATGTTTATAGACCATTTGGGTTTCCTTTCTTCTTTATTAAAAAAAAGTTCTTCAAAATTTCCTCTTATTACCTGTTTATTGGTCTACAAGATCTATATTACTATCCCATTATTTATTCCTTATATTGGTTATTTCTGCTTTCCTTGTTTAAGCCATTCTCACCAGCGATTTGGAAATTTGACTCTTCTGAAAAAAAAAACTTTCAGTTTTATTGATTTAAACATGTCTCTCTTTTTCTAACAGCCTTGCTTTGTAGCACGTACCAATTTTTATAGTGTAATTATTCTCATCATGGCTGACTGCAGTCGGCCAACATGATATCATTGACTGTGAGTGGGGAAGAGATGTGCACAATCAGCTTGAAGTCATCAAAGCACCATAAAAGAATTATTTATTTTTTTATTTATTTTATCCTCACCCGAGTTCATTTTTCCATTTTTTGTTCAGATAGAGTGGGAGGGAGAGAAAGGAAGAGAGAGAGAGAAATATCAACGTGAAAGGGACACATCGAGTGGCTGCCACTCTCACGACCAACCAGGGCCGGGGACAAACTGCAACCGAGGTACGTGCCCTTAGTTGGAACCGAACCCGGGTCTCTCTGGACCGCAAACTGACGCTGTAACCTCTGAACCAAATCTGCCAGGGCAGAATTAGTTTTTAAAAAATGACAAGAAAGTTCACCAGAAGCAGGTCATGATGTTAAATAACTAAGTTTTCTATAACATAAATAAAAAATACAGAAGCAAACCCTGACATCTCAAAACAAAAGAGACAAATCCACAATTATCATTGTGCAACATGTTTTGCATAAGATTTTGTGTATATCTTATAAGAGATGATCGACAAGTAAAAAATATCAATTAGGAATAAAAAATTATTACCAAACCAGGTAGCAAATGTGACGTAGTGTACATATAAAACACTTATACATGACAACAGATTGGATATTCTTGTAAGGTTATTTGAACATGTCAACTTTAAGATAATTTTAGGAGACATTTCTCACTGTGCTCCTGACCGCAACAGGAGGATTTTGTGTTTGCCACCTAAAGAAGTTAATCCTGTTTGCACACATTGCTAAGGCCTGTTTTATATCTCTGTTCCTCAGGCTGTAGATGAAGGGGTTCAGCATGGGGGTAACTATCGCATACAAGACCGACGCAATTATGTGTTTGGAATCCCGTGACGAGGAGAAAAAATAAACAGCTGCAATTGTTCCATAATATAAAGACACCACAAAGAGGTGGGAGCCACAGGTAGAAAAAGCTCTTAAGAGTCTCTTAGTGGAGGGGACCCTCAGGATGATGGTCCCTATACGGATATAGGAGCCGAAAACAGTGCCAAGTGGCAGCAAGAAAACCACTCCTCCCTCGGTAAATATGACCAGCTCATTGAGGGAGATGTCTGAGCAGCTCAGCTTCAGGAGTGCAGGGAGGTCACAGAAGAAGTGTGGGATGGCATTGTCAGCACAGAAGGACAGTCGGACCAAGAGGAGGGTGTGCAACAAATCATGGATACAGGAGAGAATCCAGGAGACAGCCACCAGCAGTGTGCACAGCCCCTCCCGCATGATGGTGGTGTAGTGCAGAGGGTGACATACGGCAACGTACCTATCATATGCCATCACTGCCAGAAGGTAATTGTCAAGACCAGCAAATAATGAGAAAAAATACAACTGAGAAATGCATCCCATATAGGAGATAGATTGTCGCCAAGTTTGAATGTTCACGAGCATCTTTGGGACAGTGACAGAGGAAAGACAGATGTCAGAGAAGGCCAAGTGGCTGAGGAAGAAGTACATGGGCGTGTGCAGGCGAGAGTCCAGCCTGATGAGCAGGATGATGAGCAGGTTGCCCAGCACCGTGGTCAGGTACATGCCCAGGAACAGGGTGAAGAACAAGCCCTGCTGCCCTGGCCGGATGGGGAGCCCCAGGAGGAAGAACTCGAACCCACCGCTCTGGTTCTCAGGCCTCATGCTGCTCTCCTGTCTGCCGGAGATGAAGAACAGTTGGGAATCTCAGAAATCTGCAAAGGACGACAATCACATCTCATATGACAATTCTCCAGGACATGACTTTTAAAATACACTCTTGTTAATTTCTCACACCTGTGTATGTGTGCATCTTTGGTCTATCCTAGTTTGGCTCCAGGAATCATAGAACCCCCAAATCAGTCAACAAGACCTCATTGCACAGAAGCAAGTGTGTATTTACTGTTTCATCACCATTGTTTATTGAACATCAAGTCAGTGTCAGGACCTCTCCTAAGACTGAGATGCACCATGAACAAGGAAAGCAAGGTCCCCACTGCTATGTTTGCATCTTGATGAGCTTGGAGGGATAATTTCTGCACTAGATCAGAGCCAAACCATAACATTCACTGTGGCAGAAATAGAAGATGAGACTCTGCTAACTGGTGTCAGTCGTTTCTGCCTTAAGGTAACATGAGACTGCAGAGCTGAGTGTCCTTGTTGGAGCACAGTCACACTCCTCCTGTGACCCTGCCTGGTCCCCATGACCCACAGCTGTAAACTCCCAGACACTCCAGAGATGGCCACTTAAACCCACTTGCTGCCAGAATAGCTCTGTAACCATAATACTCCACAAAGTATCTTTCATAATATTGTTGAACATTTTGGTGCACATTTGGGTACTAGGCTATGGACCTGACCTACATTTCCTAATTAGATCCACACATCAGCCTTGCATTCCCAGATTTTAAGACCTCTTCACAGCTATACTAAGAATTCTTGTTCATTTACCTATTTTAGCTTTTATTAAATAGAAGAATAAGTGATACAAATTTTGTAGACAAACTACAGTACCATGAGGACACAATAGCAAACTCACAATTGTATGTACATCTGTATCTATCATGTATATGATATGTGGTGTACATAACAATATATATGTATTACTATTATTTAGAAATAAAAAATCACCAAATATTAGCTCCTTCATGGGGTCCACTCTAACAGGTCTCTGTGAACAGAACCCATGCTCTTTACCGTTATACCTGGAGCCTCTCCTTTTCTTAGGGGAGCCAAGCACAGTGTGTTATCTTAGAGCTTTGAAGACCCAAATTTGTCTAACTCTCACAGTCCTCTTACTGGATAATTTCATTCTTTTGTATTTATAAGCTTTCGAACTGACAAAAAAATTCTCAAAAACATTAACTTCTTTCCACTTATACTATTTAGTGAGAGTCTCTGTAAGATTCACAAAACAAGTGTAATTCTATCCATCTTACAGATGTGGAAACTGAGGCCAAGGATTAAGTAACTTTCCTAAGGTCACACTGTTACAGGATCATGATTCTGCCCCATAACTTCACACAGCATGATGCGTGGAGTGTTCCCCCACCCTGGGATGTCTAAAAGTAAAAACAAGGTTGCACCAACATGGAGGGACCTGGAGAGTACTATGCTAAATGAAATCAGCCAGTCAGAGAAAGATAAGTGTCATATGATCTCACTTATTTGTGAAATATAATGAACAAAATAAGCTGATGAACAAAATAGATCCAGAGACATAAAAGTAGGGAACAGAGTGACAAAGCTCAGAGGAAACGGGAGTGGGCAGGAAGAAATAGAACAATGAACTTATATGTACATATGCACAACCAATCCACACAGACAACAGTGTTGTGAAGGCAGAAGCAAGGAGGAGGGTGTCAATGGGGCAACGATGGGGGGAAATGGAGGAGGGACATCTGTAATACTTTCAACACGAAAGATTTTTTAAAAAAAAGGCCCTGCAGACACCGTCGTACCGGAACCGCTTAAGCCTCGCCATGGTGAACCCCATCGTGTATTTCAACATCGTCGTCGATGGCGATCCCTTGGGCTGCGTCACCTTCGAACTGTTTGCGGACAAAGTTCCAAGATGACTGAAAACTTTCGTGCTCTGAGCACTGGGGAGAAAGGATTTGGTTATAAAGGTTCCTCCTTTCACAGAATTATCCCGGGATTTATGTGCCAGGGTGGCACAGGCAGCAAGTCCATCTATGGGGAGAAATTTGAAGATGAGAATTTCATCCTGAAGCACACAGGTCCTGGCATCTTGTCCATGGCAAATGCTGGACCCAACACAAATGGTTCCCATTTTTTATCTGCACGGCCAAGACTCGGTGGTTGGATGGCAAGCACGTGGTCTTCGGCCAGGTGAAAGACGGCTGGATGTTGTGACAACCATGGAGAGCTTTGGGTCCAGGAATGGCAAGACCAGCAAAAAGGTCACCATTGCTGACTGTGGACAACTCTCGTAAATTTAACTTGTTTTATCCTAACTACCAGACCATTCCTTCTGTAGCTCAGGAGAGCCACCCCTTCACCCCCATCTGCTTGAAATGTCTATAATATTCACGCTCTTGCCACAGTTCGTTGAGTTCCATATTTTCTTTACTCTTTCCAAGCCTAGCTGGATAGCAGAGTTAAGTTTATGAATATGAAATAAAAACTAAACAATTGTCAAAAAATATAAAATATAAATAAAAAGCATAAAAGAGCAATAAGCCCAAACTAAAAACAATGTAAATATTGGTGATAAATATAAAGGGTTATAAAATAAAAAGAAAAGGTAGCACAACTCTGAGCGACTCAGTCCCACTCAGGTACATGGAAATGATAGCAGTTTGTTTCAAGACCCTGGGAGTTGCTCAGAGTGTGGTTATCTCAGCTCGTGTTACCCCAGAAGGAGGACAGTTAAGGACATACTTGAGTCACAGCTGCAGATCAGACACCCCCACACACACAGTGCTGATGGATTTCAATCACCTGTGAGCACGTCCCCATCGTAAGGGAAGGATAAGCCATATGTATCTCAGCTCATAAACACTCATATGCATACATACAAGTCATAAGTAACACAGAGTGAGACATGCCCAAAACACAGTGATGGACCACTCACACACAAACAAATCACAATGCACATCAACACACCCGACTCATAACACACCTGGTAAACACTCAATTCACCACAGAAACAGAACTCAAACATTGTACACACATATGACTCAAAACATATAAGACCACAAACAATACAACAATCTCACAAGAAATGTACACCAACAACATATATGCACACCCAGCCACACACTCACAACTAGCAGCGCACACCCTCCTATTAATGAGATACTGCCCTTCTGACCATCTCCTTCCTGGGGGAGGCAGTGAGCATGGGGCAGTTAGGCCTATTCAGTCACAGGACAGTCATTAAACCACCACCAACACCCATGCACGTGGTCACACACACGGTCACACACACATGGTAACACACACACACAGAAACCAAGCAACACACCTTCCTGCTCTCACACACGAATGTGTCCCCCACAAAAACAGCTCACTTGTGCCCCAGCACACACCACTGAGCAGAGGTCTGAGCCCTCTCTGACCTGACCTTGGCTCCCCGTGAGGTCGGGCATCTTCTCGTCCAGCAGCAGAGACAACAGTCTCACTCCCGGTGCTCAGCTATGATACCAGCATTGACCATCACAGGCATGAGTCAGGAGTCCCTGGCCACACCCAAGGAGGCTAACTTGTCTACATGCACTGAAAAGGGTCCAGATTAGGTCTAACTAGGAAAAGAGTCAGGCTGTGAGTCAGATACTCAGCACACACACACATGCAACTATCAAATAGCACGTACACAGCACACAGTACATGCAGACACCCACAGTCACGGATGCAGAGACTCATACATGATCACACCAGCACACCGGCTGATCCATCGCCAAGCGCAGATGTCCAGCTCCTCTGACCTGTGCCCATCTTTGGTCCGTCAGATACCTTCTGCTCCAGACTGTCACCCAACTCTCAGGTTTCCTTCAGGAGGCCTAACACCCAGACAGCTAGAAGAAGTATCTGTGGCCCTAGCCCTTCTACACACTTTCATTTTCCTTAACCGGCTCCAGAGGAATGAGTTCATAGATAACACATAATTACTAATGAGAGACAGAGAGAAAGTCCCCATGCTTCTGGCTGGCTTCTGACTGCCCTTTGGGGAGCTGTGTGTCCAGGAGCCAGAGGGTCTGGAGTCCCAGGGGACAGTGTCCTGATTCCAGTGATGCCCTGGACTCCTTCCTTCTTGGGCATTGTTCCCACAGCGATAAAGGATTTGTCAACTTCTTATTTTGAAATGATTTTAAAGATACAGAAAAGTTGTAAAAATGATATAAAGAATTCTTGAACAAGCTTCACTCAGATTCCCCAATGGTTAACATTTTACTATGTTTACCTTCTGTGTATATGTATGTACATATGTATGTGTGTATATATGTATATTTCAGGCTTAGGGTTTTAGCAGATATACCACAGTGCATACTATTAGAAGGCATATGATATTAAATTTTCAATGACTAGTGTTTTTCTCTTTGAACAATTGGCTAAGGAGGTGTCTTTCATGTTCTCTACGGTAAAATTTTCAATTTTTTAAAGTTAATATTTTAACCTTGTAATTCATAGGTATCATTTGGGTAGCTATTTTGATACTGTGTAAACATAACTTTTTCCTTATTAATATTTTACCCTCTATATTTAACATCCAGTGGTGAATTTCATATAAGAAAACTATTGCTTCAGTTCTCATAGCTTCTTCCCACCATGGGACTTCCCTTCTGTCTCATTCTCCGACTCTCCTCACAGCATGGCCCCCAAACTCCAGTCTTCCTTGCCAGCTCAGACAAAGAAACCGTGACTGCCTCTTGCCCCCAACCCAGAGAAGAAGTCAACCCCTCAGGAATTGACAAAGGGAGAAAAAGAACAGCAAGAAGCAATTGAACATATTGATGAAGTACAAAATGAAATTGACAGACTTAATGAACAAGCCAGTGAGGAGATTTTGAAAGTAGAACAGAAATATAACTCCGCCAACCATTTTTTCAGAAGAGGTCAGAATTGTTCTCAAAATCCCAAATTTTGGGGTAACAAGATTTGTCAGAATGGCCACCATCAACAAGTCATCAAACAACAAGTGTTGGCGAGGGTGTGGAGAAAAGGGAACTCTAGTACACTGCTGGTGGGAATGCAGACTGGTGCAGCCACTATGGAAAACAAGATGGTGTTACCTCAAAAAATTAAAAATTGAACTTCCATTTGACCCAGTGATCCTGCTTCTAGGAATATACCCTAAGAAGCCTGAAACACCAATCAGGAAGAATATATGTACCCCTATGTTTGTAGCCGCACTATTTACAATAGCTAAGATCTGGAAACAGCTCAAGTGTCCATCAGTAGACGAATGGATAAAAAGCAGTGGTACATATACACAATGGAGTACTATGCAGCTGTAAGAAAGAAAGATCTCTTATCCTTTGAGACGACAAGAAGGGACCTGGAAAGTATTATCCTAAGTGAAATAAGCCAAGCAGAAAACGACAAATACACATGATCTCACTTATATACGGAATATAATGAACATAACAGTCTGAGGGACACGGTAGACCCAGAAGTATGGAAGTAGGGCACAGACTGACATCCCTCAGAAGAGGGGGTGGTGGGGGTTGGGAAGAGATAAACCACAGAACTTATATGCTTGTATGCATAACCAATGGACATGGACAACAAAGCCAGGGCCAGGGCCGGGGTGATAGGGAGGAGGGGTGCCAATGGGGTAAAAAAGGAGAAACATCTGTAACAAAAAATAAAAATTAAAAATTAATAAAAACAAATCAAAACAAAAAGATTTGTCAGCCATCCTCAAGTGACAGAATTTGAAGATATTAAATCAGGTTACAGAACAGATTTTTATTTTGATGAAAATCCTTACTTTGAAAATAAAGTTCTCTCCAAAGAATTTCATCTGAATGAGAGTGGTGATCCATCTTCAAAGTCCACTGAAATCAAATGGAAATCTGGAAAGGATTTGACGAAACATTCAAGTCAAACACAGAATAAAGCCAGCAGGAAGAGACAGCATGGGGAACCAGAGAGCTCCTTTACCTGGTTTACTGACCACTCTGATGCAGGTGCAGATGAGTTAGGAGAATTCATCAAAGATGATATTTGGCCAAATCCATTGCAGTACTACTTGGTTCCTGACATGGATGGTGAAGAAGGGGAAGAAGAGGAAGAAGATGATGATGATGAAGAGGAGGAAGTGTTGGAAGGTATTGATGAAGAAGGTGATGAGGATGAAGGTGATGAAGATGAAGGTGATGAAGATGAAGATGAGGAGGAAGGGGAGGAAGGAGAGGAAGATGAAGGAGAAGATGACTAATGGAACACTGATGGATTCCAACCTTTTTTAATTTTCTCCAGTCCCTGGGAGCAAGTTGCAGTCTCTTCTTCCCTCCCCCCTTCTTGTGCTCAGTCACCCTGTTTTTGAGGTCTCTGTTCTCTCCTTTACACCATGGTTCTTACCTTATTTGGGGGAGATGTGCTTTGAGCAGAATACAGTGGGGAAAGAATCTCTGCCCCTTTCTGTTCCAAATTCATTTTTATCCCTTCTTGTCTCAAGAAACTTTATGGAATCAACACCACCGTGCTCTGTGGGAAAAAAGAAAAACCTTCTGCTCCCTTAGCTCTGCTGGAAGCTGGAGGGTGCTGGGCCCTGTGTAGTGGTGCACAGAATTCTAGCTTCTTTCCTCCTTTCTCTGTATATTGGGCTCAGGGATTACACTGTGTCTCTATGTGAATATGGACAGTTAGTATTTACCAACATGTATCTGTCTACTATCTCTTGTTTAAAAAAAGAAAGAAAAACTAAAAAAGGGTGGTGGTGGTTATAGAAGGTCAGCAAAGGGTGGGTTTGAGATGTTTGGGTGGGTTAAGTGGGCATTTTGACAACATGGCTTCTCCTTTGGTATGTTTAATTGTGATGTTTAACGGACATCCTTGCAGTTTAAGATGACACTTATAAAATTCTCTTCTAATGGTGACTTGAGCCCTGCCACTCGATGGGAGAATCAGCAGAACCTGTAGGATTTTATTCGGAATTGACATTTCTCTATTGTAATTTTGTTCCTGTTTATTTTTAAAATTTCTTTTTGTTTCTCTGGAAAGAAAAGATGATGCTCAGTTTTAAACGTTAAAAGTGTACAAGTTGCTTTGTTACGATAAAACTAAATGTGTACACAAAGGATCTGATGCTTTTCTCTCAGAATAGATTTCAAGTTTGACTTGTATAACATATTGTCAAAGTTTGTCAACGTAACTACGTATTTTTTGGATGCGCACTTTGCAGGATGACCTCAGGGCTATGTGGACTGAATAAAGGCATTTTCTTCAATGTATCAATGTCTCCATAGCTGAGAAACATCACAAATACAGTTTGGTGTCAATTTATGACAATTTGCAAATCATTTGGAATACCAGATAGCTCAAAATTCAGTTCTGAGTATGTTGTACCCTTATCTTTGTACATCAAATTGGCATTTTAAAAAATGGGTCTGGATTTACCTGGACATAATAATAGTGCCTGCCAACACCACCAGACAGATCTGGTGCTGTAATGCTGAGTTACACACGGGGCTATTGCGGCATGTCTTTATTGGCACTATAAAATGTGGCCAAGATGATAGGCTGTCGGAGTAAGAAGCCCATATTGGTGGTTATGTAACTCAGGTTAGGAGTACTTTTGTCTCTCAGTACCAGCTACTTAGCTTAATCGTTCTCAAATGAGACCTGTCTGTGAACCAGAACCAGGGCTAGATGGTGGCCTCTACTAAATGCCATCGCGCGTAGAACATTTTGAGAAGCTACCTAATGCCTAAGCTTTTTAATGCTGTAAAATATAGTAGGTAAAATTAAATGCCACTTAACTTTTTCAGAGATGAATTAATGAATTAATGGACAACCTGGTCGAATTCAAAGCTTTTTGATGTATAAAACTTTATGAATGGAACTCTATCAATAGGCCAAGTGTAATAAACCTATCTAGATGGATAGTATGTAATTTCTGCACAGGTCTCTATTTAGTGAATACATCATTGTATACTGGTCAGGAATCTTGCTCCAATAAAGGAACATAAAGATTTTTTGGACTGGGGAAAAAAAAAGAAAAAGAAAACTATTGCAAATGTAGTAGCCAAATGGTGATTTTTCTAATACTACCATTTCTTACATGTTTATTACTTGTATTTTATAAGAAAACACTTACCCTCATTCCCTACTCATTTGTTATTTATTTATACGATCATGGACTCATGGATTCTTACTTATTTTCTGAGTAAAACTCCTTTACCATTGTTATCCATTTTTAAGCTTTAAGTGTGTTTATTGCCTATAAGGATTCTAAATGATCTCAGAGAAGCCACTTTGGAAATATATATATATTTTAAAAAGGAAGTAAAAACTAGAAACTAAGAAACTAAAGAAAAGTTTACCTACAGGAGATGGGTCAGGAGTGGGAGAGAAAGAATGGGGGAAGGGAACAGTGCAGATGTTGATACATAACCTATAAATTGCAATCTATGCATTTTAAAACTCATGAGTTCAAATTGATACCTCCAAGTCTAGTTTGATACCACGGAGTTCTTTCCAGCCTCTCCTTTCCTGTGGACGTAGCACCTTTCCCCGAGAACGAAGAGTGACTCACTTTTCCTGAATGTTTACTTCTGTGCTGAATCTTTGGCTACACAGTGACCTGTTTCAGAACCTTGAGCTCTTACTACTGTCAGTGACACACAACAGCTTAAAACTTTGTTTCCAGGTTTTGTTTTTTTTATTGTGAGAGTATTTAGATATAATTCTGCCTTCGAGAATTACTTAGTTTTTATTTTATTTTATTTTCCCCTTTAGTCTAATTGTGTTATTCATTTGAAATAGTTAGGTTCATTTGTTTTGTTATCTATTTGCTTTACTCACCACCTCCTCTATTTTTGTTTTAGTGGCAAAAGATGACATAGTCAAGATTATACAAATGACTATACTCAACTTTCCATCTCTTGTGCCCTACCTCCTGTAGATAAACAATCTTATTAATTTCTTTTTTATTGAATTTATTGGGGTTACATTGGTTAATAAAAGCATACAAGTTTCCAATGTATAACTCAATAAAGCATCATCTCCAAACTGCATCATGCACTCTCCACCCAAAGTCATGTCTCTTTCTGTCCCCAGTTATCCCCTTTTGTTCACATCCACCTGCCCCCACCCCCCCATCACCACACCATTGTCCGTGTCTATGTGTTTTATTATATATATATACATATATATACACACATATATATATGTATGTGTGTGTGTGTGTGTGTGTGTGTATTGCTTTATCCCTTCACCATTTTTTATCTAGCCCTACTCTACCTAGTCTCTGATAGCTGTCAGTCCATTCTATATATCTATGCTTCTATGTTTCTATTTTGTTTGTTAAAATGTTTTGCTCATTACATTCCACATACAAATAAACTTATATTGTACATACCTTCCTCTGACTGGCTTATTTTGCTTAGCATAATAATTTTCAGGTCCATTGATGCTGTCACCAATGTCCTATTTTCTTCTTTTTCACAGCTGAGTAGTATTCCATTGTGTAAACGTACCACAGTTTTTGGCTTTCTTCTTAATCCTCAACCCAGGATTTTTTCTCATTAATTTTCAGATAGAGTGGAAGAGAAGAAGAGAAAGAGAGAGGGAGAGGGAAAGAAAGAGAGAGAGAGAAAGAGAATGAACATTGATGTGAAAGAGACACATCAATTTATTGCCTCCTGCATGAGCCCAACTGTGGCTGGGGATCTGGGGATCAAACCAAGGGCTGCCCAGGTATGTGCCCTTGACCAGGAATTGAACTCGATACCATTTGGTCTGCAAGCCAACTCACTAACCACTGAGCCAAACAGGTCAGGGCTGTCCCACGGTTTTTTATTCACTCATCTACAGATGGGCACTTAGGCTGTTTCCAGATCTTAACTATTGATTTATTCTTCCTGAGTTTCTTTTTGCTCAAATTGGAAAATATATGTATATTTTTTTCTCTCATTTTTACATAAAAGATACATACTATAAATGCTTTTTTATACATTGCTTTCCCCCCATTTATCCTGATATTTTTTCATATTGATTCATAGATGTCTTTGTTCTAATTTTTTCACAACTGACAAATACTCAATTGCATTGATGTTCTGCAGAGTTTGTTTGGGGATCCTAGAATGAGATGTTGGTGATGAGTATCCTAAATGCCACTGAATTGTATATCTCCAATGGCTAAAATGATGAATTTGATATTTTGTATTTAAACTACAATGAAGAACTAAACAGAAAGAAAAAGTAATCTCTTCATATAGCACAAAAACAAAATTATAAAAGAATAATTATAATGTATGTTTAATGAGTTAAGAGAGGGAACATGGAATTATATATATATATATATAATCAAAAAAGAGGAAGACAGCAGCCCTGGCCGGTTTGGGTCAGTGGTTAGTGTCAGTCTGCGGTCCAGAGTGAATCGGGTTCGGTTCCCGCTAAGGGCATGTATCTCGGTTGCAGTTTGTCCCCAGCCCTGGTTGGGTCGTGCAGGGGGCAGCCACACGATGTGTCCCTTTCATGTCAATGTTTCTCTCTCTCTCTCTTCCTCTCTCTCCCTCCTACCCTATCTGAACAAAAATTGGAAAATGTCCAAGGATAAAAAAAAAAGAGAAGACAGAAAAATTGTGAAGAAATAAAAAACATAGTAATATGGAAAATATAAATCCAAATGTATTATATGTGTTAGGTGTCACATCTAATATGTTATATGTTAATAGGCAAAATTATTGAGAAATATAAGTGTTGCTCTACTTAAAAAGAACAAAATCTGCCCTGGCTGGTTTGGCTCAGCGGTTGGATTGTCAGCCTGCGGTCCAGAGAGACCCGGGTTCAGTTCCCGCTAAGGGCACGTACCTCAGTTGCAGTTTGTCCCCGGCCCTGGTTGGTTGTGCCGGTGGCAGCCACTCGATGTGTCCCTTCACGTCGATGTTTCTCTCTCTCTCTTCCTCTCTCTCCCTCCTGCTCTATCTGAACAAAAAATGGAAAAATGTCCTCGGGTGAGGATAAAAATAATAATAATAAAAAAAAAAAGAGCAAAATCCAACATTACACTGTTAACAATAAATACTTTACAGACCTAAAGACAAAGAAAAGATCTAAATAATGAAAAAAAACAAACATGTAAACACTAACCACAAGCATGCTACATCTTTACTATCTATTCTGTGCTATTATTTCTATCTCTATCTCTATCTCTATCTCTATCTCTATCTCTATCTCTATCTCTATCTCTATCTCTATCTCTATCTCTATCTCTACATGTAGATAGAAAGTATCTAAACTAATATCAGAAGTAGATGACATGTTAAGGTAGGACCCACTGATAGAAAATTTTCCTAATTATAAACAAAGTGGTGTGCTCTTAAATATATTTTTTGGAAGTGTCACTCTCTTTTTGTAATAGCCTTGCTTTGTAGCACATGCCAGTTTTCATAGTGTAATTATTCATATGATGATGGATTACAGTTGGCTAACGTGATGTCACTAATTAAGAATTGGAAAGAGATGTGCAGTCAGCTTGGAGCCATCAAGAGCCAGCATAAAAGACTCCGTTCCAAAAACGAAAGGAAGTTCACCAGAAGCAGATCATGATGCTGAAGGAGTTTTCTGTAACATAAAATTTAAAAATACATCAGCAAAAACTGACATAACTCAAAACAGAAACAGAAAAATCCACAATCACTATTGTGCAACATGTTTTGCATAAGATTTTTCACATATCTTGGAAGAAGATGAAAAAGAAAAAATATAAACTAGGAATAAAGAATTATTAACAATCTACGTAGCAATATGACCTATTTGCCATATTAGTAACATTTATACATGACAACAGAATACATATGCTATTACATTTTCAGAGATGTCAACCACACAACAATTTTAGGAGATACACGTCACTGTGCTCCTGACTGCAATAAGAGGTTTTCGTGATTGCCACTTAAAGAACTTAACCCTATTGACACACATTTCTAAGGCCTGTTTTATATCTCTGTTCCTCAGGCTGTAGATGAACGGGTTCAGCATGGGGGTAACTACCGTATACATGACTGAAACAATTATGTTTTTGGAGTCCCATGATGAGGAGAAAAAGTAAACACTTGCAGCTGTACCAAAGTATAAAGATACCACAAAGAGGTGGGAGCCACAAGTAGAAAAGGCTTTAAAGAGTCTCTTTGTGGAGGGGACCCTCAGGATGATGGTTCCTATACGGATATATGAGCCCAAAACAATACCCAAAGGCAGGAAGAAAAGCATTCCTGCGTCGGTGAAGATGACCAGCTCGTTGAAGGAGATGTCTGAGCAGCTCAGCTTCAGGAGTGCAGTGAGGTCACAGAAGAAGTGTGGGATCACATTGTCAGCACAGAAGGACAGTTGGACCAAGAGTAGGGTGTGCAACAAATCATGGACACAGGAGAGAATCCAGGAGACAGCCACCAGCAGTGTGCACAGCCCCTCCCGCATGATGGTGGGGTAGTGCAGAGGGTGACATACGGCAACATACCTGTCATATGCCATCAGTGCAAGAAGAAAATTATCAAGACAACCAAAGAGTATGAAAAAATACAACTGAAAAATGCATCCCACATAGGAGATGGATTGTCGCTGAGTCTGAATGTTCGTTAGCATCTTTGGAACAGTGACAGAGGAAAGAGAAATGTCAGAGAAGGCCAAGTGGCTGAGGAAGAAGTACATGGGCGTGTGCAGGCGAGAGTCCAGCCTGATGAGCAGGATGATGAGCAGGTTGCCCAGCACCGTGGTCAGGTACATGCCCAGGAACAGGGTGAAGAACATGCCCTGCTGCCCTGGCCGGATGGGGAGCCCCAGGAGGAGGAACTCAGACACACTGCTCTGGTTCTCAGGCCTCATGCTGCTCTCCCTCTGCTGGGGATGAGGAAGGTTTGGGGATCTCGGGAACGTAGAAAGGACGACTAGAACCATCACATCTCCTACTATAATTCTTGAACACATGAATTTCAACTGCACTCCTATTAATTTTCACACCTGTGTATGTGTGCATCTTTGTTCTATCCCTGTCTGACTCCAGGAACCATCACACCCCCAAATCAGTCAACAAGACCTTGTTGCACAGAAGCAAGTGGGCATTCACTGTTCCATCACCATTGTTTATTGAACATCAAGTCTGTGTTGGGACCTCTACTAAGACTGAGATGTGGCCATGACGAAGAAAAGCAAGGTCTCCACTTCTAGGAGTTTGCATCGTGATGAGCTTGGAGGGATAATTTCTGCACTAGATCAGAGCCAAACCATAAAATTCACTTTGGCAGAAATAGAAGATGAGTCTCTGCAAACTAGTGCCAGTTGTTGCTGCCTTAAGGTAACGTGAGACTGCAGAGCTGAGTGTCCTTGTTGGAGCACAGTCAGAGTCCTCCTGTGAACCTGCCGGGTCCCCCTGACCAGCAGCTGTACACTCCCAGACACTCCAGAAATGTGCCACTTGATGCCTCTGAAATCAGAATAATTCAAAAAGTATCTTTTATATTATTGTTGAACATTTGGTGAACATTTGGATACTGGGCTAAGGACATCACCTATGTTTCCTAATTAAATTCACACATCAGCCCTATATTCCCTGATTTTAAAAACTCTTCACAGCTACACTAAAAATTTATATCCTTTCACCTATTTTAGTTTTTAAGATACAGAAACATAAATTATATGAATTCTGTAGTCACACAACAGTACAGTAGGGGACAGAAGGGCACACACACGTGTGTGTATATCTGTATCGATAATATATATGATGTGTAATATATATAACTTGATATACAAGTATTATTATTTTCTATATGTTGAATATTTCCAAGTATTAGCTACTTCATGGTGTTTAATATCTCTGTGTGATCAGAACCCATGTTCTTTACCTTTTCAAATGGAAACTTCCCTTTTCTAGTTTGGGGGAGCCAAGTGTAATATATGATTTCAGAGCTGTGAGGACACAAAGTTGTCCAACATTTTTAGTCCTCTTGCTAGATAATGTAATTTGTTCATATTTATATACTTTCCAACTGAAAATAAATTCTCAAATACATTAACTTTATTTATATAACAACTATTTACTGAGAGCCTCTGCAAGAGTCACAAGACCAGTGTAATTGTTTTCATTTTATCAATGTGAAAACTAAGGCCAAAAATTAAGTAACTTTCAGAAGGTGTCATCAGTATATGATGGTGATTCTGCCCAATAACTTCACACAGCATGATCCCTAGAGTATATTTTCCTGGGATGTTTAATAACAGTTAAGAAGAGGTTGCACAATTCTAAGTGACTCAGTTGTACTCAGGAACATGAACATTATAGCAGAAATGTTTCAAGAAACAGGGCATTGCTTAGAGTATGGTTATCTTAGCTAATGGAGCCTCAGAAGGCCACCTGAGGTTATAGATGTGGATCAGATACACACACACACACACACACACACACACACACACACACACACTGCTGATTTGAAGATTCCAGTCACCTGAGACCATGTCCCAGTATAAGGAAAGGAGAGCCAATATGTAGTTCACCTCATAAACACTCGTATGCATACACACAGGTCACAAGGAACACACAGAGTGAGACATACACACCACACAATGTTGGACCACTCACCCATAGACACATTAACAGATCTGACTCATGCCATACCTGGTAAACATGCAACTCACCACATATACATAACTAAAGTACTATATACCCAAGTCACCAAAACCATACAAGACCACACACAATTCAAAACTCTTATAAGAAACCAACACCAATGATACATATGCACTCCCAGTCACACTACTGCAAGCGGCACACACCCTCCTATTAATGACAGGCATGCTTAGCCCTATATGTACTTCCCCTTGGTGGGGAGGCAGTCAGCATGAGGCAGTAAGCCTATTCAGCCTCAGGACAGTCATTAAACCACCATCAACACCCCATGCACATGGTCACACACACACAGAGAAAACCAAGCAACACACCTTTCTGCTCTCACACACGAGTGTGTCACCCACAAAAACAGCTCACTTGTGCCCCAGTACACACCACTGAGCAAGGATCTGAGCCCTCTCTGACCTGACCTTGGTTCCCCGTAAGGTCAGGCATCTTCTTGTCCAACAGCAGAGACAACAGTCTCACTCCCGGTGCTCAGCTGTGATGCCAGTGTTGACCATCACAGGCATGAGTCAGGAGTCCCCGGCCACATCCAAGGAGGCTAACTTGTCTACATGTGCTGAAACAGGGCCCAGATTAGGTCTTACTCAGGAAAAGAGTCAGGCTATGAGTCAGATACTCAGTACACACACATGAAACTATCAAACAGCATGTACACAAGTATACACAGTACATGCAGACACCCACAGTCATGGATGCAGAGACTCATACATGAACCCACCAGCACACAGGCAGATCCATTGCCAAGTGCAGATGTCTAGCTCCTCTGAACTGTGCCCATCATTTGTCCATCAGATACCTTCTGCTCCAGACTGTTGCTCAACTTTCAGGTTTTTTCAGGAGGCCTAACACCCAGACAGCTAGAAGTATCTATGGCCCTGGCCCTTCTACACACTTTCGTTCTTCTTAACCAGCTCCAGAGATATAAGTCCATAGATAACACATAATTACTAATGAGAGACTGAAACAAAATCCCCAAGCTTCTGTCTGGTTTCTGACTGCCCTTTGGGGAGCTGTGTGTCCAAGAGCCAGAGGGACTGGAGACCTAAGGGACAGTGTCCTGATTCCAGTGATGCCCTGGACTCCTACCTTCTTGGGCATTGTTCCCACTGGGATGAAGGATTTGTCAACTTTTCATTTGAAAATGATTTTAAAGATACAGAAAAGTTGTAAAAATGATATAAAGAATTATTGGACAGGCTTCACTCAGGTTCCCCAGTGGTTAACATTTTACTATGTTTACCTTCTGTATGTATGCACATATGTATGTGGGTATGTTTCAGGCTTAGATTTTCAGCAGATATCCCACAGTGCATACTATTAGAAGGCATACGATATTAATTTTTGCAATTCCAATATTATTATCCTTGATCAATTGGCTAAGGTGGTATCTGCCAGGTTCTCTATTGTGGAGTTACCATTATTTTTAAATTTAGTGTTTTAAGGCCTCTTTAATAAATGGTGTTGGGAAAATTGGACAGCTACATGCAAAAATATGAAACTAGACCATCAACTTACACCATATACTAGAATAAATGCAAAATGGATAAAAGACTTAAATATGACTCATGAATCCATAAAAATCCTAGAGAAAATGTAGGCAACAAAATTTCAGACATCATATGCAGTAGAATTTTCACTGATACATCACCTAAGGCAACAGAAACAAAGGAGAAAATGAACACATGAGACTACATCAAACTCAAAATCTTCTGCACAGCAAAGATACAATCATCAAAACGGAAAGGCTACCCACTGTATGGGAGAGCATAATTGCCAATGATATATCAGATAAGGGGTTAATTTCCAATATATAGAGAGTGTTCATACAACTCAACAAAAGGAAGTCAAGGAACCCAATTAAAAAATGGGCAGAGGAACTAAATAGACACCTCTCCAAACAGGACATACAAATGGCTAAGAGACATATGAAGAAATGCTCATCATCATTAATCATCAGAGAGATGCAAATTAAAACAACAATGAGGTATCACCTCACACCTGTCAGAATGGCCGCCATCAACAAATCATCAAACAACAAGTGTTGGCGAGGGTGTGGAGAAAAGGGGACTCTAGCATACTGCTGGTGGGAATGCAGACTGGTGCAGCCACTATGGAAAACAATATGGTGTTACCTCAAAATTTTAAAATTGAACTTGCATTTGACCCAGTGATCCCACTTCTAGGAATATACCCTAAGAAGCCTGAAACACTAATCAGAAAGAATATATGTTCCCCATGTTTGTAGCAGCACTATTTACAATAGCTAAGATTTGGAAACAGCTCAAATGTCCATCAGTAGGAAAATGGATAAAAAAACAGTGGTACATATACACAATGGAGTACTATGCAGCTGTAAGAAAGATCTCTTATCCTTTGAGACGACATGGAGGGACCTGGAAAGTATTATCCTAAGTGAAACAAGCTAAACAGATAAAGACAAGTATCATATGATCTCACTTATTTGTGGAATATAATGAACATAACAGTCTGAGGAATGGGGTAGTCCCAGAGACATGGAAGTGGGGTACAGACTGACAATCCCCAGAAGAGGGGGTGGTGGGGAAGAGATAAGCCACAGAACTTATATGGATGTATGTATGAACAATGGACATGGACAACAAAGCTGGGAACAGGGCGGGGAGGGGGCGTGGGAGAATCAGTGGGGGAAAAAGGAAAAACATCTGTAACAAAAATAAATAAATAAATTTAGTGTTTTAACCTTGTAAATAATAGGTGTCATTTGGGTAGATATTTTAATATTATATAAACATATCTCTTTTCTTTACTATTTCACATCCATTGCTGATGCTTATATGACAAATGTATGTGGCCTGAGGGTGATTTTTCTAATTCTATCATTTCTTTTTTGTTCATTAGTTGTATTCGTTTTATTAAAAATTTTAAATGTTGACATCATTGTAGACATACTCTATTTCCCCCCTTTGAATACCTCCACCTGCCCCTGCAGCTCCCTTTGATGGCTTTCACTACACTATTGTCTGTGTCCATGGGGTATGCATATATACTCTTTAGAAAATCCCTTCACCTGCTTAATCCGGTCATCCCACCCTCGTCCCCTCTGGCTCACGCTAGTCTGTTCCATCCATCCACGCCTCTGGTTCCATTTGTTGGTCAGTTTATTTTGTTCATTAAATTCCACATATAAGTGAGATCATGTGGTATATTTGACTTTCCATGGCTTATTTTGCTTAACATAATACTCCCCGGGTCCATCCATGCTATCACAAAGAGTAAGAATGTTTTCTTTTTAACAGCTGCATAGTATTCCATTGTGTAGATGTACCACAGCTATTTATCCATGCATCTGCTGATGGGCACTTGGGCTCTTTTAGATCTTGGTTCTTGTACATAATGCTGCTATGAATATAGGGTTGCATATATTCTTTCTGATTAGTGTTTTGAGATTCTTAGGATATAGTCCCAGAAGAGGGATTGCTGGGTAAATGCAGTATCATTTTTAATAATTTGAGGAAACCCCATACTGTTTTCTACAGTGGTTGCACCATTTTGCATTCCCACCAGCAGTGTACTAGGGTTCCCTTTTCTCCACATCCTCACCAGCATCTGCTTGTTGATTTATTGATAGTAGCTATTCTGACAGGTGTGAGGTGATATTCTTCTATAAGAAGAAACTATCTGTATTCCTCGCTCAGTATGTATGTATGTATGTATATTATTATAGGCTCACGATTTTTTATTCTCTGAATTATTTATTTCATCACTGCTGTTATTTATTTTGTAGCTTTAAGTGTCTTCGTTGTTTACAAGGATTCTAAATGATCTCAGAGAAGCTAACTGGGAAAGATGTATAAAAAAGACACAAAAGGCCCTGGCCGATTTAGCTCAATGGTTAGAGCGTCAGCTCATGGACGAAAGAATCACGGGTTCGACTCTGGTCAAGGGCATGTACCTCTTTTATGGTTCAATCCCCATCCCTGGTTGGGGTCATGTGGGAAGCAACCAGTCAATGTGTCTCTCTCACATCAATGTTTCTCTCTCTCTCTCTCTCTCTCCCCCACCACTCCCACTCTATCTAAAGATAAATGAAAAAATGTATTCTCAGGTAAGGATTTAAAAAAAAATAAAGATATAAAGGTAAAAAACTAGAAGCTAAGGAACTAAAGGAAAGTTTACCCACAAGAGGTGGATCAGGAGAGGGACAGAAAGAACGGGGGATGGAAACAGAATAGATGTTGATATATCACCTATAAATTGCAATCTATGTATACTTTTTTTTGAAGATTTTATTTTATCTTCACCCAAGGACAGTTTTGCATGTATCTTCAGATAGAGCAGGAGAGGGGGGGGGGAGAAAAAGAGAGAGAAACATTGATGTGAGAGAGACACATCAACCGGTTGCCACCAACACTACCCCAACCAGAGCCAGGGACAAACTGCAACCGAGGTACATGTCCTTAGCGAGAACCGAATCCAGTCTCTCTGGTCCACGGGCTGATGCTCTAACCACTGAGAAAAACTAGCCAGGGCTTTAAAGATTTTTTTTTAATATTTTTTCTTTATTGATTTGAGAGAGAGAGGAAAGGAGAGAAAGAGAGATAGAAACATCAGTGAGAGAGAACATCTATTGGTCACATTGGTCGCCTCCTGCATGCCTCCCACTGGGGATCAGGCCCACAACCTGGGCATGTGCCCTGACCAGGAATCAAACTGACCTCTTGGTTCATGGGTCGACACTCAACCACTTAGCCACACCAGCTGGGTTGTATACATTTTTTTTTATTAATTTATTTTTGTCACAGGTGTTTCTCCTTTTTCCCCCATTGAAACCCTCCTCCGGATCCCTCCTCGCCCCACCCTCCCGCACTGTTGTCTATGTCTATTGGTTACGCATACATGCATATAAGTTCTTTGGTTTATCTCTTCCCTCTCCCCAGTCCCCTTCTTCTGAGGTTTGTCAGTCTGTATCCTACTTCTATGTCTCTGGGTCTGTTTTGTTTGTCAACGTATTTTGTTCATTATATTCCACAAATACGTGAGATCATGTGATATTTGTCTTTCTCTGATTGGCTTCTTTTGTTTAGCATAATATTCTCCAGGTCCCTCTATGTCATCTCAAAGGATAAGAGATCATTCTTTCTTATAGCTGCATAGTATTCCATGGTGTATATGTACCACGGCTTTTTTACTCACTCATCTATTGATGGACACTTGGAAACCCATGAGTTTCAGCTGGTATCTTCAATTCTAGTTGACACTGTGGAGACCTTTCGAGCCTCTCTTTTCCTCAGAGTGAGGAGTCACTCACTTTTCCTCAATGTTTACTTATTTGCTGAATCTTTGGAAACAACATGAGCTGTTTCAGAAGCTGGAACGTATATCCTGTTAATGACACATGAAGTATAGCTTAAGTTTCTGTTTCCAGTGTTTTTTATTGTGAGAGTATATAGAAAAAATGCTGGGTTCAAGAATTACTTAGGTTACTTATTTTATTTTTCCTTTTAGTCTAATTATGGTATTAATTTGAAATACATTAGGTTCATTTGCTTTGTTTTATTCTATTTTGTTTTAGTCACCACCTCCTCTGTTTACTTTTAGTGGCAAAAGTCAGCACAGTCAGAACTACACAACTAATTCTACTCACCTCCCGTTTCTTCTGCCCCACATCCTGGAGGTGAACAATCTCATTAGTTTCTGGTTTCTTTTTCCTGTGTTTCTTTTTGCTTAAATGGGTAGACATATGTATATGTCCCTTCATTTTTTTTATAGAAAGTAGCATGTTATAAATGCTCTTTTACATACTGATTTTTTTCCTATTTACCAATATATCCTGATCTTTCTCCATATTGAGTCATAGATATCTTTGTTCTTACTTTATCACAACTGCAAAGTACGCAACTGCATTGCGGTTCTGTACAGTTTTCTTTAGGGATCCTAGAATGAGTTGTTGGTGATGAGTGTCCTAAATGCCACTGAACTGTATACCTCAAATGGCTAAAATGATAAATTTTCTGTTTTGTATATTGAAGTATAATTTAAAAATTAAAGAGCAGGTAAGAATTAATTTCTGCATAAAGCACAGGAAATAATTATAGTGTAATAACAATGCATAATTAATAAGTTAATAGAAGAAGAATGGAATAACAAAATATACATTTAATTCATCAAAAGAGAAGACAAAAGAGAATAAATATAAAACAAATGTATCAAAGTCAGTAATGTGCAAAATGTAAATTTAAATATATTGTGATTACATTATGTCAATAAATAAAATTCTCCAGAAATATCATATTTATTGTTCTACATAAAAAGAGCAAAATCCAACTTTACACTGTTAACAACAAACACCTCCAGATATAAGATCATAGAAAAGTTTAATGATGGAAAAGAAATGCCATGTAAACACCAGCCACAAGAAAGCTGCATCTTTACTACCTATACTGTACTAGTGTCTCTATCTCTATATGTCTTACCTGTATCTATTTTTATCTATGTCTATGTCTGTATCTATGTCCAAGTCTATGTCTATGTCTGTCTATTCTATGTCTATGTCTATGTCTATGTCTATGTCTATGTCTATGTCTATGTCTATGTCTATGTCAGTGTCTGTTTCTGTCTATGTCAGTATCTATATCTGTATCTATGTCTATGTCTGTGTCTGTGTCTGTGACTGTGTCTGTGTCTATGACTATGTCTATGTCTATGACTGTGTCTTTTATGTCTATGTCTATATCTATATCTACATCTATCTATCTGTATATCTATATCTGTTATGTATCTATATTTATAGATTTAGCTATGAAGTATCTATATTAATATCAAAAGTAGATGAGGTATTAAGGTAGGACCCATTGCTAGTGGTGTGCTATTAAATACTTTTTTTAAAAGTCTCTCTCTTTCTTTTTACAAAACTTTGCTTTGTAGCACAAGCCAATTTTCATAGTACAGTCAAAACTTAGTTCTCAAATATTTCCCATTTCAAAAAATTCGGTTCTCTACCAAGTTGTTCACAGAAAAAAATGTCTGGGTTTGAATTTTGGTTCTTGACCTGACAACCCTTTCACGCTGATACATCAGCATGACAAAAAGTGTCTCCCAGGCCACAAACAAAGTGGGAATGAGTCAGTATGAGTTTGTCTACAGCTAAACTTTGCTCCTTAACATCTGTGAAAATTGTGCTATGAATATTTTTGTGAGTTTTGGGTGGTTGTTTTTTGGGTTTTTTTTGTTGTTGTTGTTGTTGTTTTTGCTATTGTTACTGGAGAAATGGATGATTCGCACAATTTTAAAGCATCAAGAGTGCTAATGTTGCTCAGAGTGTAAAAGAAACAATGATCACAGGCAATTGAAGAGGTAGAAAAACTGTTTGTCCTTGGTTTGGATAAATGCAGTTAGCTAGTGACAGCATTCTGGAGGCAGTGATACATGAAAAGGTGAAGATGCCGCATGCTGACCTCCTGAAAGACACCCTGGAATGAGGGCTGAAAGTGATTCATTTAGGGCCAGTAAGGGGATGTTCAATTAATTTAAGAACAGAAGTGTTTGTTTATAGATTAAACAGTACATTATATATGTACTATATATTTAAAAAGGTTAAAACAAAATCATTTGGGGGTCTAGAATGAATTAATTCAATGTACATGATTTCTAATGGGAAAAAATAATGCAGGTTTCTAACAAATTGCATCTCAAACAGCCTTCCAGAACAAATTAAGTTCAAGGAACAAGGTTCCACTGTGTAATTATTCTCATCACAGCTGATTGCGATCTACCAACATAATGTCATTTGTTGTGAGTTGAGAAGAGAGGTGCACAATCCCCTTGAAGCTAACAAAGCAGGCATAAAAGCATCAGTTAAAAAAAGAAAAAATAGAAAGTTCACCAGGTACGGATCATGATGCTAAATCAGTGTGTCCTCAATGACATAGTATAAAAATATATGAGCAAAAGTGGACATATCTCAAAGAAGAAAACCACAATTATAATAGTGCAACACGTTTTACATAAGACGTTGCATATATCTTATGAGATGATGAACAAGTAAAACATTTTCATTGGGAATGAAGAATTATTGACAATCCAAGTAGCAAACTTGACTAAGGTGACTTATTAACAGCACTTATACATGAAAGAGAATACATATTCTATTAAAGTTATATGGAGATGTTGCCCTGGTTGGTTTTTGCTCAGTGGTTAGAGCATCGGCCCTCAGACCAAAGAGTGGCAGGTTTGATTCCAGTGAAGGGCACTACCTCAGTTGCAGTTTGATCCCTGGCCCTGGTTGGATCGTGCAGGAGGCAGCCAGTCAATGTGTCTCTCTCACATCAATGTTTCTCTCTCTTCCCCTCTCCCTCTCTCCCTCTTTCCCACTCTATCTGAAGATAAATGGAAAAAAATATCCTCAGGTGAGGATTAAAATTTAAAAAGTTATATGGGGATGTTGATTATACAATAATTTTAAGAGACATTTCTCAATGTGCTCCTGACTAAAACAAGAGGATTTCATGATTGTAACTAAAGAACTTAACTTTATTAACACACATTTCAAATGCCTGTTTTATATCTCTGTTTCTCAGGCTATAGATGAAGGGGTTCAGCATGGGGGTAACTACCGTATACATGACTGAAGCAATTATGTCTTTGGGCTCCCATGATTGGGAGATAAAGTAAACACCTGTAAGTGTCCCATAATATAAAGACACCACAAAGAGGTGGTGTCACAGGTAGAAAAGGCTTTAAAGAGTCTCTTTGTGGAGGGGACCCTCAGGATGATGGTCCCGATACGAATATATGAGCCCAAAACAATACCTAAAGGCAGGGATAAAAGCACTCCACCCTCAATGAAGATGACCACCTCATTGAGGGAGATGTCTGAGCAGCTCAGCTTCAGGAGTGCAGTGATGTCACAGAAAAATTGGGTGATGATGATGTCAGCACAGAAGGACAGTTGGATCAAGAGGAGGGTGTGCAACAGGGCACTACCACAGGAAACCATCCAGGAGCAAGCCACCAGCAGTGTGCACAGCCCCTCCCGCATGATGATGGTGTAGTGCAGAGGGTGACAGATGGCCACATACCTGTCATATGCCATCACTGCAAGAAGGAAATTGTCAAGAGAACCAAAGTGCATGAAAAAATACAACTGAAAAATGCATCCCACATAGGAGATGGATTGTCGCCGAGTCTGCATGTTCACGAGCATCTTTGGGACAGTGACAGAGGAAAGACAGATGTCAGAGAAGGCCAAGTGGCTGAGGAAGAAGTACATGGGCGTGTGCAGGCGAGAGTCCAGCCTGATGAGCAGGATGATGAGCAGGTTGCCCAGCACCGTGGTCAGGTACATGCCCAGGAACAGGGTGAAGAACACGCCCTGCTGCCCTGGCCGGATGGGGAGCCCCAGGAGAAGGAACTCGGACACGCTGCTCTGGTTCTCAAGCCTCATGCTGCTCTCCCTCTGCTGGGGATGAAGAAGGTTTGGGAATCTCGGGAACCTAGAAAGCATGACCAGGGCCACCACATTTCATACTGTAATTCTCAGGGACATGAATTTTAACTAAACTCTTAGTAACTTCTCACACCTGTGGATCCATGCATCTTCCCTCCATCTCTGTATGTTCCAGGAACTATCACACCCCTAGAGACACCAATAAGGCTTCATTGCACAGAAGAAGTGGGCATTCACTGTTTCATTCAGCATTGTTTATTGAACATCAAGTCTGTGTTGGGGCCTCTACTAAGTCTGAGATGCAGCTGTGAACAGGAAAAGCAAGGTCCCCACTTCTATGAGTTTACATCTTGATGAGCTTGGAGGGATAATTTCTGCACTAGATCAGAGACAAACTATAAAATTCACTTTGGCAGAAATAGAAGATGAGTTTCTGCTAACTGGTGTCAGTCGTTTCTGCCTTAACGTGAGACTACAGAGCTGAGTGTCCTTGTTGGAGCACAGTCACACTCCTCCTGTAACCCTGCCGGGTCCCCCTGACCCATAGCTGTAAACTCCCAGAGATGGGTGGCCACTTAGAGCCACTTGGTGCCAGAATAGCTCTGAAATCAGAATAATCCACAAACTATCTCTCATAATGGATAGCTCCCTTCTTTTCTATTGATGTCTTTCAATTGATAAAAGACCCTTACATTTGTTATCCTTTGTTTAAAAACACATGTTTGATGAGGGCCTGTGTTTCATGAGGCAGGTGTCATTCCTTCTGTTTTATAGATTGAAACAGAGGCCAGTGAGTTAAGTGACTTTCTCAAGGTTCCCCACCATGTGGTGGCACTTCTGCACTCTAACCTCACACAGCATGACACCTAGTGTTTCTTTGCCTGGGACATTAAGTACAAGTGTGAAAAGAGCAACACTGAGTGCCACAGTCACCCTCAGGTATGTGAGAAGCACGG
This sequence comes from Molossus molossus, assembly GCF_014108415.1. Taxonomy (NCBI): domain Eukaryota; kingdom Metazoa; phylum Chordata; class Mammalia; order Chiroptera; family Molossidae; genus Molossus; species Molossus molossus. Next base: position 11,904,665 of record NW_023425349.1, read on the forward strand.
CAGAGCCATTGCAGATGCAGCGAGTTGCTTAGAGTGCGGTTATCTTGACAATGGTGACCCAGAAGATGGGCACTGAAGGAAGTATTAGAGGTTAGAGGTCATAGGGGCAAATTAGAAGCCCCAGACACACACACACACACACACACACACATACACACACACTGTGGATGTGAGGATTCCAGTCACCTGTGAGCACGTCCCCATCCTAAGAGGAGGATAAGGAATATGTGGTTCAACTCAAAAACACTCATATGCACACATACAAGTCATAAGTAACACAGAGTGAGACATGCCCAACACTCAGCAATGCACCACTCACCCACAAACACACTCACAATGCACATCAACACACTAGAATAGTGACACACCTGATAAACACTCAACTCACCACATATATGTAACTTAAACAGTGTACACACAGGTCACCAAAAACACACAAGGCCACAAACAATTCAAAAATCTCACAAGAAACACCAAAGACACATATGCACACCCAGCCATGCACTCACTACAACAAGCAACACACACGCTCCTATTAATGACAGGCATGCATCCCCTTTCTGACCATCTCCTTCCTGGGGAGGCAGTGAGCATGGGGCAGTTAAGCCTATTCAGTCACAGGACAGTCATTAAAACCACCACCAACACCCCATGAATGTGGTCACACACACCTGGTCACACACACATGGTAACATACAGTGAAAACCAAACAACACACCTTCATGGTCTCACACACAAGTGTGTCACCCACAAACACAGCTCACGTGTCCCCCAGCACACGCTGCTGAGCAGGGGTCTGAGCCCTCTCTGACCTGATTTTGGTTCCCCGTGAGGTCGGGCATCTTCTTGTCCAGCAGCAGAGACAACATTCTCACTCCTGGTGCTCAGCTGTGATGATGCCAGCATTGACCATCACAGGCATGAGTCAGGAGTCCCTGGCCACACCCAAGGAGGCTGATAACTTGTCTACATGCACTGAAACAGGGCCCAGATTAGGTCTAACTCAGGAAAAGAGTCAGGCTGTGAGTCAGATACTCACACACACATGCAACTATCAAACAGCACGTACACAGCATACACAGTACATGCAGACACCCACAGTCACGGATGCAGTGACTCACACATGAACCCAACCAGCACACAGGCAGATCCATCACCAAGTGCAGATGTCCAGCTCCTCTGACCTGTGCCTGTCATTGGTGAATTCAGACCCTTCTGCTCCAAATTGTTGCCCAATTTTCAGCTTCTCTTCAGGAGACTCAGTACACAGACCAAAAGAAGAAACATCTGTAGTCTCAGCACTTCTATAAATGTTCATGTTTCTTAACCAACTCCAGAGTAATGAGCAAAAAGATAATGTTTTAATCCCCAAAGTGAGGACTGAAACAAAGTCCCCAAGCTTCTGGGTCAGGGAGGAGCCACCGCAAGCTAATTGGCCTATTTCTGACTGCCCTGTGGGGAGCTGTGTGTCCAGGAGCCAGAGGGACTGGAGTCCTAGGGGACAGTGTCCCTGATTCCAGTCATGCTCTGGACTCCTTTCTTCTTGGGCATTGTTCCAGCTGGGACAAAGGATTCTTAGAAAGAGATTATAATAATGGCTTGTTTAGAAAGGTTGGCAGTTTGAGGGAAACTCTCGAGGGATGGTGAAGGCTAGCAACAGGGGCAACAGGTGCGAGGGCAGGGAGTGGCACTCACAGCCACGTGTGCTGGTGAGACGTAGTTTAAGAGGAGCCCTAACAGGAGCCGTGGACACTACTGTCACTCCACGGCCCAGCAGGGAGGACAGGAATGAATGCCCTAGCCCCTCTCTCCTGCCTGTCAGTCTCTCGCTCGTGCTTCCCATTGGTCCACTCCAAAGGGCCAGGGAGCCCGCGCGATGCAGCCCTGAAGGTCAGGCTCCTGACACGAAACAGGATGCAGAGGCTGGAGAATGACCTGGAAGGGCACCTGGAGAACATCTAGCAACATTGTTACAGAGAATACTTTCTAGTTACACATACTTGTGCCAGCTTATGGATGGCAAATATGCCAATTCATTTCATTCTACAGACACGCTTTGTTTCTTGGTGTACAATTGTCTTTAAGTTTTTATCATAGAGACCCTAAACTCGTAAATAGAAGGGGTAACACACTATAGAATTACCTTCCTGTGTCCTACCCATGGCTCAGCAGTTCCTATCTGTCTCTGACAAGGGCTACAAAGAGGATATTTTGAGGATCATAATTGTCTGCCTGGTTGCCAACTTTAAATTTAGTGATATGCCTGTAGGATATTCTAGTCTTTCTGATTGAGTTATTATAGACAAAAGATTCACTTTATTCTAAAATCATCTCAGACTTAGAAAAGTAAAAATTATGCAAAGAAATTTCCATATGCCTTTTACTCAAATTCCCAAAAAGTAAATATTTGCCCTGCTGGTGTGGCTCAGTAGTTGAGCATCGACCCAGGCACCAAGAGGTTGCTGGTTTGATTCCCGGTCAGGGCACGTGCCCAAGTTGTAGGCCAGATCCCCAGTTGGGGGTATGCAGGAGGCAGCCAATCAATGTTCTCTCTCATCGATGTTTCTATCTCTCTCTCTCTCCCTCAAAAAAAAAAAAAAGAAAGAAAAGTAACTTTTTAACCTTGTTTGCTTTGTTATTATGTAGGTACGCATATGTCTGAGATTTGGGATCTGGATCGTTGACAAGTGTACCACAGTGCATATTATCATAAGGTGGCTGCTATCAATTTGTCTAATTATTGGAGATTTTAACCTTGGTCAATTGATTAAGATGGCATCTGCCAGGTTTCTCTACTGTAAAGTACTATTTTTATCTTTGAAATTAATAACTATAACTTGGTTAGATATTTTGAGGCTATAAAGACATGCTATTTTTCATTAAAATTTGAACCACTGTATATAGCACCATACTTAATAAGAAGCAGGTGATACTTGCCTGAAACAATTATTGGAATTGTGGTGGTCAAATGGTGATTTTTTTTTTTATTTCATCATTATACATGTACTAGTTTCCTGTAACAGGGAAGTTTCCCTTCTCTGCTATTTTTAATCCATTTATTTATAGATTCACAAATTCTCATTTAATCTCTGAGTCATAATCCATTACAGTTGTTATTCTTTTTGAAGATCAAATTCATTCCGATTGGGCCATTTAATATTTATGAATGAAAGGGCACCAAAAATTATAAAACTATTGGGGAAATAAAAATGATTGGGGGAAAAAAGTATTTTCACTTTTTTTTTCTTTCTTGATGTTACAGAGAGAGGAAGGGAGAGGGAAAGAGAGATGAAAATATCGATGAGAGAGAACATTGACTAGCTGCCTCCTGCATGCCCCCCACTGGGGATCAGGCCCACAACCTAGCCATGCGCCCTGACCAGGAATTGAACTGGGGACCTCTAGGCACATAGGTCGATGCTCAATCACTGAGCCACACCAGCTGGGCAAGTATTTTCACTTTTTAAGTAAGAATATACATGTGTCCGAGGTAAATGCTATATTGAGGATTCTAATTCTTGGTGTTCAGCTCAAGAGTCCATCCCTTTAACCACAACCCTGTACCATCTTCAACAAAGCCCATTAATATTTTCCCTTGGGTCTGACATTACTTCACTGTGAACTTTTTAAGGAGAATAATTTCTGGTATATCATATGTTTGCACTAAAGAGCTACTTATTTATCATTTTAGTGTAATCAGCCCCCTTTATCTCTCAAATGAGTATCTTTACATAAACAAAAATCTATCTAAAAAGTAAATAAAACAGCATTCTCATTTGCACTAGTATCAAATACTAAGGAATAGATTTAACAACGAAGTGAAAGACTTATATACTGAAAACTATAAGACACTGAGGAAGAAATCAAAGACACAAATAAATTAACTCCATCCTGTGCTCATAGATTGGAAAAAATACTATTGTTAAAATGCCCATATTACCCAAAATGATCTACAGATTCAGTGCTATTCCCATCAAAATCCCAATGATATTTTTTTACAGAAATAGAAAATACAAACCTAAAACTTACATGGAAACACAAAGACCACAACAACTAAATCAATCTTAAGGAAAAGAACAATGCTGGAGGCATCACACTTTTTTATTCCAAACTACACTACAAAGCTATAGCAACCAAAACAATAGGTTACTAGCACAAAAATAGACACATAGGTTAATGGAGCAGAATAGAGAGCCCAGCCCTGGCTGGGTGGCTTGGCTGGTTGGAGAATTGTCCTGTACATCAAATGGTTGCAGGTTTGATTCCTGGTCAGGGTACATACATAGGTTTCTGGTTTGATCCCCTTTTGGGGCACTTACAGTAGGAAACCGATAGATGTATCTCTCACACATAAATATTTCCCTCTCTCTCTTTACCCCCTTCCTCTCTCTCTAAAATCAATAAACATATCTCATATCTTTTTTAAAAAAAAGAATAGAGAGCCCAGAAATAAACCCATGCATGCACATGAGGGAGCCAAGAATACTCAATGGAGAAAAGATAGTCTCTTCAATAAACGGTACTGGAAAAACTGGATGTTCACATGCAAAAGAATAAAATAGGACCCTATCGCCCTGGCCGGTTTGGCTCAGCGGTTAGAGCGTCGGCCTGCGGTACAGAGAGACCCGGGTTCGGTTCCCGCTAAGGGCACGTACTTCGGTTGCAGTTTGTCCCCGGCCCTGGTCGATGTGTCCCTTCACATCGATGTTTCTCTCTCTCTCTCTTCCTCTCTCCCTCCTGCTCTATCTGAACAAAAAATGGAAAAATGTCCTCGGGTGAGGATAAAAAAATAAATAAAAATAGGACCCTATCTTATACCACTCATGAAAATTATCTTGAAATTAATTTAAAACTTAAATATAAAACCTGAAAACATAGAACTCCTAGAAGAAAACACAGGAAAAAAAGTTTCTTGACATTGGTCTTGGCAATAATTTTATGGATATTTTACCCTCTCCCCCCCAAAAAAAATAATAAGCAACAAAAGCAAAGAAGCAACAAAAACAAGTCAGACTACATGAAACTAAAAAGCTTCTGTACAGCAAAACACCAACAAGATTTCCGGTCAAGAGTGCAGCATAAGTAAACATGGTATCGCATTCTCCCACAACCACATCAAAGTTACAACTAAACTACAGAACAACCATCATTCAAAACCACCTGAAATCAAACTGAATGGAAGTCCTACAACTACAGAATTAAAGAAGCAGCCACATTGAGACTGGTAGGAGGGGCAGAGGCGCAGACAGGCTGGTTCTACACCCATGTGTAGCGGAAAAAATTAGAAGGATACCTCGGCTGGGAAGGTCCTCCCTGAGGACTGAGAGGTCCCCATCTGACACCAGGCGCCCACCTCAGGGTTCCAGTGCCAGGAAGAGAAGTCTCCATAACTTCTGGCTGTAAAAACCAGTGGGAACTGAGGCTGAGGGAGGGTGAGGCGGCTGGAGCCCCAGGCAGCTCCTCTTAAAGAGCCTGCACATGGACTTACTCAGACTCGCACCCTCCAGGCTCTAGCGTGAGGGAGGCAGCTTGAAAGGCACCATAGACATATGGGGAAGAACTGAGTTGTTTGGCATTGGAGCCAGGACTGGAGACGTGGCATTCTCCTGGGCAGACGTGCTGTCAGAGGCCTTTGTTCCTTTGGTGAGCCCTTCCCTGAGGCAGCAGACGGACACCATATCTGAGACTCCAGCAACTTGGCTCACACTATTTGCCCCACCCTGGTGATTCCCTGAGGCCCTGCCCCACCCAACTTTCAGGCCCACCCAAGCTGTTGCCAGTGGCTTTGCCATAGGATTGGCCTGTCTTGGATCCTGCTTCAGGTTTTCCTAAATTCCTTCAAACAAGCAGCCTCTGGTCTCAGCTAGCCCCATACCTCTTGTTAAGTAATACACAGAAACAAACACAGGGAGGCAGCCAAAATGAGGAGACAAAGAAACAGGTTCCAAAAGAAAGAACAGAACACAACTCCAGGAAAAGAACTAAGAGAAATGGAGATAAGCAACTTAACAGATGTAGAGTTTAAAACACTACTTATAAGGATGCTCAATGAACTTAGTGAGAACCTCAATGAACTTAGTGAGGCCTCAAGAGCATAAAAAAGGAGCAGTCAGAAAGGAAGGATGCACAGTCAGAAATAAAGGAGGCACTAACTGAAATAAAGAATAATTTATACAGTCCAGCTGGTGTGGCTCAGTGGTTGAGCATCGACCCATGCACCAAGAGGTCACCGGTTCGATTCTCGGTCAGGACAAATGTCCAGGTTGTGGGCCTGATCCCTGGTGGGGGGCTCACAGGAGGCAGCCAATCAATGTTCTCTCTCATCGATGTTTTTCTCTCTCTCACCCTCTCCTTTCCTCTCTCTCAAAATTAATAAAGAAAAAAAATGCTTAAAAAAATTATTATTTACACAGATTCAATAGTAGAGTAGGTAAAACCAAGAAACAAACCATGTATTTGGAATATAAGGAAGCAAAAAACACCCAATCAGAACAGCAAAAAGAAAAAAGAATGCAAAAAAAATCAGGATAGTGTAAGGAGCCTCTGGGACAACTTCAAGCGTGCCAACATTCGCATCTTGGGGGTGCCAGAAGGAGAAGAAAGAGAACAAGAAATCAAAAACCTATTTGAAACAATAATGGCAGAAAACATCCCTAACTTGGTGAAGGAAACAGACATACAAGTCCAGGAAACACAGTGTCCCAAACAAGATGAACCCCAAGAGGCCCACACCAAGACACATCATCGTCAAAATGCAAAAGGTTCAAGACAAAGAGAAAATCTTGAAAGCAGCAAGAGAAACAGTTAGTTACCTATAAGGAAGTTCCCATAAGATTGTCAGCTGATTTCTCAAAAGAAACTTTGCAGGGCAGAAGGGAATGGCAAGAAATATTCAGAGTGATGAAAAGCAAGAACCTACAACCAAGATTACTCTATTCTGCAAAGCTGTCATTTAGAATCGATGGTCATATAAAAAGTTTCTCGGATAAGAAAAAGCTAAAGGAGTTCATCACCACCAAACCATTATTATATGAAATGTTGAAGGGTCTTCTTGAAGAAAAAGATCAAAAATATAAACAAACAAAATGGCAATGAATACATATCTATTGACAATTGAATCTACAAAAAAAATGAACAGACAGAACAGAAGCATTCTCATAGATACAGAGAACATTTTGTTGGTTGCCAGATGGGAGGGGGCTGGGTGAATGGGTGAAAAAGGTGAAGGGGTTAAGAAGTACAGATTGGTTGTCAGACTGACAAACCTCAAAAGGAAGGGGGGGTGAGGGGTGGGAAGAGATAAACCAAAGAACTTATATGCATATATGCATAACCAATGGATACAGACAACAGTGTGAGGAAAAATAGGAGGGGGCTGGGAGTGGGGAGGAGGGGGTCAATAGGGGAAAAATGAGAAATATCTGTAATATATTCAACAATAAAGATAAATTTTAAAAAAAGAACATTGATCAACAAAATGAAAAGGCAACCTACAGAACAGAAGATATTTGCAAATCACGTATTTGATAAGGGGTTGATATACAAAATATATGAAGAATTAATATATCTTAGTGCCAACCCCACCCTCTAAACAATCCAATTAAAAGACAAGCAGAGGACCTGAACATACATTTTTCCAAAGAGGATATTCAGATGGCCAACAGGTATATGGAAAGGTATTCAACATCACTAATCACTGGAGAAATGAAAATCAAAACCACCATGAGATGTCACCTCATGCCTGTTAGAATGGCTAGCACCAAAAAGACAAGAGATAATAAGTGCTAGTGAGGATGCGAAGAGATGGAATCCTTGTACTATTGGTGGGAATGTAAATTGGTGCTTCCACTATGAAAAATAGTATGGAGGTTCCTCAAAAAATTCAAAATTAAACTGCCATATGATCCAGCAATTCCACCTCTGGGTATATAGCCAAAGAAAGTAAAATCAGTATCTTGAAGAGATATCTGCACCCTGTATGTTCATTGCAGCTTCATTTATTTATTTATTTTAATTGTTTAAAAATTTTTTAATTTTAACTTTAATTTTTTATTGTTGAAAGTAATACAGAGTCTCCCTTTATCCCCATTGACCCCCTCCTTCCCGATCCCACCCCCCATTGCAGCTTTATTTAAATAGCTAAGACATAAAAACAGCCTAAGTGTTCATCCATAGATGAATAGGTAAAGAAAATGTAGCATGTACATAAATCTATTTATCTATCATCTATCTATTTCATCCATAAAAAAGAAGGAAATCCTTTGCAACAACTTAGATGGACCTTGAGGGCATTATGATAAGTGAAATAAGTCAGAGAAGACAAATAATATATAATCTTATTTATATGTGAAATCTAAAAAGAACAGAACTCATAGAAACAGAGTAGATTGGTGGCTGCCAGGAGCAAGAAGTGGGGGATGGGAGAACTGCATGAAGTGGTCAAAGAGCACAAACTCACAGGTATAAAATGAGTAAGTTCTTATTGTAACATAGCTTACAGTGTAAGACTGTATTGTATATTTGAAAATTGCTCAGAGAGTATATTTTTTAAATTCTTGCCACAAAAACACAAGTTGTAATATGTGTGGTGATGGATGTGTTAACCAACATTATTGTGACCATTTTGCAATATGCGTGTATCAAATCATTGCACTGCACACCTCAAACTTACACAATGTGCTATGCCAATTCCATCTCAATAAAGTGGGAAACAGCCCTGGCCGTTTGGCTCAGCGGTTAGAGCGTCGGCCTGCGGTCCCGAGAGACCTGGGTTCGGTTCTGCTGAGGGCATGTGCCTCGGTTGCAGTTTGTCCCCGGCCCTGGTTGGTCGTGCGGGTGGCAGCCACTCAATGTGTCCCTTTCACGTCAATGTTTCTCTCTCTCTTCCTCCCACTCTACCTGAGCAAAAAAACGGAAAAAATGTCCTCGGGTGAGGATAAAAATAAATAAGTAAATAAAATAAAGTGGGAAACAACTGAATAAATATTTGTTGAATAAATGAATGGAAAGAAGGAAGGCCACATGAATAGTAAGGGGAGGAGTCGGGACTTAGACCCAGCACTTTCTGTCTCTGTAGGACTTACTCTTCGCATGTATATTAACATTAAAAACTTAACTCAAGACTAAGGAAGAAGACACATGTGTATTGTGTGAGACAGTGTCTTGCACTGAATAGAAGGGTGTGTTGGGGCTAACCTCAAAGAGTGTGCGGATGTTGTCCAGAATACACGAGGCTCTCCATACGAAATTCAAAAGGAACTCTCCTCTCTGGTTTCAGTGCCAGGAATAGTTGTTATCCTCATTTTTCAGATGAAGAAACTGAGGCTCATTGAGGATAAGTGATGTGTTAAAAGCAACCAAGTGGCAAGGCCAGCATTCTAATATCTCCTTTCCTCAACTCTAAGCCTCAAAACACTGCTCTGAGCCTAAACTCTGAAAACACATTTTTCCAAAGCTCCTTTGTGAAATGTGACAGTAGCCTTTGCCTGGCCATATGCTTTAAACACACATAACCCACCCTAACCTCACTTAGAAAAAAGTCTAATCCACATGCCTCCCCGGACGCTGGGATGCACATACATGCCATGGACCTACCCTTACTGCATCCTTTAGACACTGCTACCTTCTTGTATTGACATATGTATGACCTGCCTGATTCTAGAATATACCTCGGTCCTCATCGGAATCCCCAAACATAAAAATATCCACTCACATAAATATCTGTGCACCCTTGATTACCAACCCATAGTTGTGGAAACAGAAGCATGCCCTTGAGATGTTAAGAGGTTAAGAAGTTCTAAGATCAGCCCCAGTATCTAAACAGGAAGCCTCAGGGGTCCCCTTACTCCTTTGGAGTCAGCTCTGCTAACTGTGATTCCCTTCCTGTTTTCTCTGCCTGGAGAGATCACAGGACAAACTCCCCCGAGAGGTCCTTACAGCACAACTCCCTCCCCTAACAAGAGCCCCAGAGGCCAGCAGAGTGGAGCTCAAACTCATGAGAAGCTGGCTGGGCTTCCACCATCAAGAGTCCTTGCCACTTGAATCAGGGCGTCTCTGCCCTCTGAGATGTGGAGCTGGGAAAAGCAGCCGTATGCTGGGGACCAGACGTTAGGAAAGAAACAGGGGTTGAGGCCAGTGAAGGGAGCTGTATTATCCCTTTGGAGGAGCATATCAGTTCCTCCCTCCTTTCCTGTTCCTCTCCGTAGCAATCAGCTCGGGACTGGTTTCGTGGGAGAAACATGCAGCAGCCGAGCACTGGCTGGGAGCAGACTGGAGCTGATTAGATGTGGTGCAGACCGGCTTCTGGAGAGACTGGGAAGGAAAGAAAAGCCTCGGGATATGGAGTTTCAGGAAGCTGGCTACTCAGTTGGGTACGTATCCTTTCCTCCCTGAGAGTTGCAAAGATTTCGTGGATTAAGAAGTCATAGAGTGCAATTAAAACTCCCATCTGGCTTTTGGTGTTAAGTCCATCCAATTCAATCTCTAAGCCATCTACACAGTATCTTTTGGTGGAAGCAAAACCCCATCAGTAGAAAAACAAACAACTATTGTCTTCTCAGCCTCATCCACTTACCTTACGCTTTTTGAACTGTCCTCTCTGTTTCTCAGATCCAGAACCTTCTTCCCTTTGTTGTAGTCATCGGTATGGGTGATCCTTGCATCTACAATCTGGGGCACTCATCTCCCAAATCGCCACTAGTTTTTGTATTCTGCACTCCCCAGGCAGCCCTTGTACAAATGTCTCATTTTTTTTTAGTTGACCTGTGTTTGACAAACTGCTTTTCAGACATGGAATCTCACTAGTTCGCAAAACATCAGGCACCAGCTTGCGGACAGGTGACAGAGGACAAATCCAACCCCCATTTTGGTATTAAGGTCAGGGCTCTGTCCAGTGCACGACCACAACTCCACACACTAGACACACCCCAGCCATGCATGGCCGAGTTTTCCCACCTGACTTTGGCCAGTTAATCATGGATATTCAAATTCCGCCATCTGGACAATACAGAAAGATAGGTCGCAACTGCAAGGATAGATTCAGAACATGGGAGTTGAAAGCTTGTCAGTTAGGAAGGATAGAAGGGTGTCAGTGAGGAAATGACCAGTGAGGAAAACAACATATATACCAAAACATGAGGAGGTGGAGCATAGCGGTTAAGAGCACAAACTTCAGAGGGAGTCGGCTTGAGGTTCAAGTCCTGATTGCTCCTCGCTTCCTTAGTGACCTTGAGCAAGGCACGCCACCTGTGTCAGCTCTGTAAGCCTGTGTCTCCTGATGGCACACACCTTGAATCCTCATCCCGGAATTTAGTGAGATGCTTAGCATAAGCTTGCTTACATGTAATAAATCTTCAATAAATATTGGTTATTATTATAATTCACGTTACTGACTCACTCAAATCGTTCAATGCATAAACAGGTATTCCTTCTATAAAATCTTGCAAAATCATGAAATTAGTCTGGTGATTTGGCAGTGAGGGATGTGCTATTTTAAGCATGTGAGTTAATTGATTTTGAGAACAGCCAGGAATAGCAGAAGGAAGGTGACGCTGGGACTGAGGAGGATCAACAGCTTCTCCTGAGTGTTTGCAATGTGCTTCTCTCTCTCTCTACGTGCTTTAAATGCGTTCTCTCTCTAGAGCCTCGTGAGAATGTGGATCTCTGTGCCCAGTATCACGCAGGAGGAAACCGAGGTCTAAAGATGTTTAGTATCTTTGGGGGCAGGGAACCTTTTTAAAAAATGCTTAGTATCTTACAACTGGAATGTAAGCATATTTTGGTTTTGTTTTACTCTCAGCAACTTTCAAATATGCAATATAGTATTATTAACTATAGTCACCATGCTATGCATTGCATCATTAATTGTTAATAAAATTATAGCATTTAATTGTTACATGAGTTAATATATTAATATATCAATGTTAAGTGAATTTGTATATTAATATATAAATTATTATATAAGATGTTTTTAAATGCATAAAATTTCAGTGTGATATGCCCACTCAAAATTTGTGAAAGAATATGCTCCCCCTAAAGAAATTATTTTAAACACTTTGGTGATAAAAGTATATTCACTGTACAGATTTTATGGTAATTAAGAATATATAAATAACCAATGTCTCAAAAACCCCTATGTAATATATCCATTCACAAGGTACTGATGGATATGCTGCCTCCAAAAAATTAATTTAAAACACTTTGCTGATACCTGATCTCTCATTGCAGCATGTTTTGTGGTAGCAAGAAAGGGGGACCATTTTGATGTCCATCCACGTGGCTGGATATGACTGAAAAAAATACATAGTTTTCTTTTTAATTTTCCTTAATTGGTTTTTAGAGAGAGAGGAAGGGAGGAGAGGAAGAGAGAGACAGAAACATTGATAAGAGAGAACATTGATTGGCTGCCTCCTGCATGTCCCCCACTGGGGTTCAGGCCCACAACCTGGACATGTGCCCTGACCAGGAATTGAACCAGCAACCTCTTGATGCATGGCTCGACGCTCAACCACTGAGCCACACCAGCTGGACAAAACACGTATAGTTTAAAAATTAACTTGTTTCTCAGAAGATATATATATATATATATATATGAAAGATGAATTTAAAAAGGGGGGAAATCTGTAACACTTTCAACAATAAAGATAAATCTTTTAAAAAAGCAATCAGAAGTCACGATAAAGCAAGCTAATTATATTGATTTTTTAAATGACGTAAGAATCAAGCAAACCTGAACTTATAATATTTATGATGGACTTAAAAAATAAATTAAAACATGAATTGAATGCTCAACAAGTGATGCCCATCCTGTATAAGTGGGATTTAGACAGGGGTTAAAGAAAGGAAAACCATTCACGGAGAAGGAGAACTTGCAGACTGATGAGGATAGACTGCCTGATCTACAGAGAATGAACCTCTCACTCTGTACCCAGAGAAGGAAATAAAACAAAACATTTTGTTGAACTGGGTGCAACATTCCTCTTAGATTTGCCCTGTAGGTTATTTTGGAAAACGCTTTTTTTTTTTCCAAGACAGTTCAAAGATAAATGACACAAATGCATTTGCCGTGATAGGGCCTGAGTGTCCTGTGATTTTCTGTCTTGAAACACCTCCGTCCACACTCCCCATCCATCTCCATTCCCTTAAATGCTGCTTTATTTTCTTCACAGGTTTTGTCCCTACTTTCTTTTACATCCTACATTTTCTCTTTTTTTTTAATTTTTTATTTATTCATTTGTTTTTGTTACAGATGTTTCTCACTTTCCCCCATTGACACCCTCCTCCTCCCCTCCCCCCCGCCCCATCCCCAGCTTTGTTGTCTATGTTCATTGGTCATGCATACATGCATGTAAGTTTTGTGGTTTATCTCTTCCCCCACAAGCCCCCCTCCCCTCCTCTGACGTCCTACATTTTCTTTGTTGATGATCTATATCTTCCCAACGGGAACATGAGCTACACAAAGGCAAGAATTCGTTTATATATATATATGTCCCCATCAGAGAAGCACTGCTTTTCAAAGAATAGGAATTAATGAACTTGAATCAGAGAGGTCCATCACTGATGATGTCTAAAGGAAAACTCTTATTCTGTCCCTCCAGCTTTCAGTATACGAACGTTGTGATGCCCATAGTCTTGGAAAGGGAGGACCACATCGAGGACTGTGAGGTTGATAAGCTGTCCCTGCACCAAAGCTAATTGTGATTAAATAGAAGAAACGAAGACTTTGCTGGGCTCTCATTATTTGGGTTATGGCACTGGAGCCCGTTAAATAGCAAAATGTCCTGTCTATAACTAGACTTAAGTCAATGGAAGGCGTCAACCAAACCAGCAGTGTCTCTGAGTTCATCCTCCTGGGGCTGTCCTCTCGGCCCGAAGACCAGAAGCCACTCTTTATTCTGTTCTTCATCATATACCTCGTCACTGTAACGGGGAACCTACTCATCATTCTGGCCATCCACTCTGACCCCCAGCTCCAGACCCCCATGTATTTCTTCTTGAGTTTTCTGTCTTTCACTGACATTTGCTTCACAACAACCATCGTTCCCAGGATGCTCGTTAACTTCCTGTCGGAGAATACCATCTCCTATGCTGGGTGTCTGACTCAGATGTATTTTATTTATGCTTTGGGCAATACCGACAGCTTCCTCCTAGCAGTCATGGCCTTTGACCGCTATGTGGCCATCTGTGATCCCTTTCACTACGTCACCACCATGAGCCACCACCGCTGTGTCCTGCTGGTGGCCTTCTCCTGCTCATTCACTCACATGCACTCTCTCCTACACACACTTCTGCTAAATCGCCTCACTTTCTGTGGCTCCAACATTATTCATCACTTTCTCTGTGACCTGAGCCCTCTGATGAAATTGTCCTGCTCCTCCACACTTGTCAATGAAATTGTGGTAATGACAGAAGGACCTATTGTTTTAGTGACCCCCTTTCTATTCATTACTTTTTCTTATATGCGAATCCTCAGCACAGTTCTCAAAATCCCCTCAGCAGCTGGGAAACGCAAAGCCTTCTCCACGTGCGGTTCTCACCTCACTATGGTGGCACTCTTTTATGGAAGCATCTTTTATGTCTACTTACAGCCCCTCTCCACCTACGCTGTCCAAGACCACATAGCAACAGTCATCTACACGGTTTTGACCTCCATGCTAAATCCTTTTATCTACAGCCTGAGAAACAAAGACCTAAAGCAGGGCCTGAGGAAGCTGGTGGGCAAGAGGAAATCCCAGGCAGCACCCTCTTGACAAATCCACTGGAATCCGCTCCACTTGGAACTGGTTTCTACTGGCTCTTGGTGAACAAACTGTTGGAGGTTAGCACCTTTAACCCGTGTGAGAAAAGGCTTTGTGGGCACTTACATCCAGTGATGACAGCCCCACCCACTGGCCCTGCCCCTGCCGAAATCACCATCCCCTTCCTCATTATTCCTTCCCTATGAAGATCCGTCACTCTCTCATCTCCCAAATACTGTTTTAATTCTTTTCCCCAAAATATTTCCTCAACAGATTTCTTTTTTTTAAGTCATCCTCCAAAGCCCTTCACATTTCAGTGTATTTTCGAAAATAATTACTTAATGCGTAGCTGTTAAATACCTTTGCAAAGACTTGAAGAGAGAAAGAATGGAGAGAGGGAAGAAGTTTACATTTTAGCTAATTGTATCATCTTGAGGGTTTTAAAAATTTGTTTTTCTTTATTGATTTTATTGATTTTAGAGATAAAGGGAGAGGGAGAGAGAGATAGAAACATCGATGAGAGAGAACATTGATTGGCCGCCTCCTGCATGCCCCCCACAAGGGATCAGGCCCACAACCTGGGCATGTGCCCTGACCAGGAATTGAACCGGTGACCTCCTGGTGCATGGGTTGACACTCAGCCACTGAGCCACACTGGCTGAGCTCATTTTATAATGCCTTATTGTACTCTTTCTAAAGACTTTTATCTTTCCTTCCAGGGGAACCTCTCATCGCCTCCATTTTTCTGTCTATCCTTACTTTATTATATTGCTATGGTTTTATTTCTTTCAAATTTTCTCTCATTTTTATTTACCATAAAATGAAAAATTGTCAATGGCCAGGAAGAACAAGAACCAAGAGTGATAACATAAAAATTCTCCATTTCACAGTGGAGAGGTTGAAACCATTCTTCACTCCATTTATCCCTAAAGGTATATATTTAAAAATATGTGATTTAATATTTTACTCCAGAAACTCCCATCCTTAGAAATATAACCTATAGAAATAGTATCATAAATGTATATTGAATATATTTGCACACATATATAAAATCCCACTTTATAACAGGTAAAAATTGGCAACAACTTAAAATCTTATCAATAGGGAATGGAAAAATTAATTATGATTCATTACACAGAATGTACTAGTCAGCAAGTTCAAAGAATCTTTATTACTTCCCTGGAAAGGTATTAAGTAGGAAAATTAAGATGTGGAACAAAATCTAAAAGTAAGAATCCATTATGTTTTAAGAGTATATAAGACTCAGAGGAGGAGGTGGGGGGAGGGAAGAGATAAACCACAGAACATATATGCATGTATGCATAACTGATGGATATGGACCACAAAGCTGGGGACAGGGAAGGGGCATCACTGGGGGGGGGGGGGAGGAAAAACATCTGTAACAAAAACAAATTAATTTTTTTTAAGTATATATGAATATATACGTGTGTATAGTCACTGGAGGAAGAAATGAAGTGTGGGGTGGAGCAGAGAGGAGAGAATTTCCACTCATTATACACATTTGTAACTTCTGAATTTGTTTAAATATTCATAACTAATGGAATTTAAAACAATGAATAAATTAGATGACCAATGCAATGGAGAAAGATGGTTTTTGTAAGGTATCAGCTGAGGAGGGACAGCCTTGGTGCTTGCTTATCTGACCAACATCATCTGGCGCCTGAATGATAATTTAATAGGATACAGCATTCTAGTTATCAAAGCTTTAGGGACTTGAAAGGCATCTCTGTGTGGCCTGCTGCATCAGGGGCTGTCCGGGAGAAATGAGAGGTCACTCTGGGTGCCTTTGTGCTCTCTGCAGCTAACCACAGCGTAGAGCAGTGGTTCTCAACCTTCCTAATGCCTCGACCCTTTAATACAGTTCCTTATGTTGTGGTGACCCCCAACCATAAAATTATTTTTGTTGCTACTTCATAACTGTAATTTTGCTACTGTTAGGAATCACCATCGGAAATATGTATTTTCCGATGGTCTTAGGCAACCCCTGTGAAAGGGTCATTCGACCGCCAAAGGGGTTGCAACCCACAGGTTGAGAACCGCTGGTCTATAGATACCCTCACCAAACATGGCCATGCTGCCACCACATAGGCTTTGGGAGAGTGGGCTCCAATTCTGCCCACTTTCCTCCAGGCTTGGGCACAGGAGCCTGCTCATTGTCCTTGGAGCCTAACTAGCCAACTCTAAAACTTAAACGGCAATGGAAATGACCTAGAACAGCCAGGACGATCTTGAAGAATAAGCACAAATTCGGAGGGATAAAACGTACCACATTTTAAGACCTAACCACAAAGCTGAAGTAATGAAGGCAGAGTGGCATTTGTATAAGAATATATAAACAGAGCAACGTCACAGAATAGAAAACCTAGAAGCAAATCCTTATTTATAAACCACTTGATTGTTGGCAAAAGTGTCAGTGCAATGTAATGGGGAAAGGAGGACCCATCCATGCACTGTGCTGGAGCAACTGGGCACACTCGTAGAAAACAGACCTTGACTTTACCCCAACCATACCCAAAAATTAACTCAAAGTGGCTCATCGACCTAAGAGTGAGGGCTAAAAATATAAGCATTCTTGAAGAAAACAGAAAAGTGTAAAGGCTAAAAATATATAATTTCTGGAAGAAAACATGACTGAAGATTTCTTGGTCAGAAAATGAAAAGGACGAACCACATACACAAAATTGAAAAAAATGAGCTCTTACTAGTGTGGAGGAGGAAGAAACTTGACTCTTCTAGGTTCTTCCTGCTGCTCTAGTCATTAAATCAGCATGAGACAGAATAACAAGAGAAAATAACCAGATTAAATGACATAGGTATATATGGGAACTCCACGTACATGAGAGAGTCAGAGAGCCTGCATACATGAAAGGTTCGGTGACAGAAAGGGAAAGTGAGGCATACATGACATTCGAAGCTGAGGGTGAGATAAAGCACCTTGGGGCTTCAGAGGGGAGGAAGGTCATTCATAGGACAATAAAAAAGAGAAGATGTTCAGTAATTAGAAGTTTGCCCTGCCCTATAGATAGGTAATAAAGTAAAGGACTAACCACAAAAGAAAAAGTATTCAGTTGGATTTTACCAAAATTCAAAACTTCCACTCTTTAAAAGACCCCTCAAGAAAGTGAAAAGAGAAAAATATCCACAGTACATATATCTGCTAAAGGACAGTCAGAATATACATAAAGAGCTCACCCAAATCAATAAGCAAAAGCATGAAACTCAATTTTTTAAAGTGGGCAAAAATTTGAACAGACATTTTATAAGAGACGATATTCAAATGGCCAATATCCCGTGTGAAAAGGTACTCAACATCATTACTCATCAGAGAGATGCAAATTAAAGTCACAGTGCGACACCACTGGACATTCAATAGCATGGCTGCAATTTAAATGACAACACAAAATTTTGGTAGGATTTGGAACAAACGAAACTCATACATTGGCGGTGGAAATGTAAAATTACAGAATCACTTTGGATAACAGTTTGGCAACTCCTAATAAAATGAAACACGCAACTACCTTATTTCTATTTTTTTTAAGTGTGCAAAAAAATGATAGCAGCTTTATTCATAATAAACCAAACTAAAAAACACCCCAAAGGTTCATCAGCAGGAAAACAGATAAATAAATCAACAGTAAAAAGCTATACATTTAAGATTTAAATCATTTCACTATATGTACATTATTCTTCCATTTTTAAAGAAGCGGATGCCCTGGAGAGGATGAGCAAAGGCTCTAGGGAGTATTTTGCACCAACACACAATATAGATGAATGCCGGGCACATGTGGCTTCAGCTGAGCCTAAGGAATGGTAAGGGGCATATATCAGACATTTGAGAAGGAGCAGAGGTGGGCATTCGAGAGTCATGATGCTACTTATCACCTCACAAAAGTTATCTTCACCTCAAAGATTTTCTCCTTGTCTTGTGAATCCCATTGATTTGAATCTAGGATAACATTCGCCTGTACAGACAGGAGACATTTCTGCTCAGAATTCGATTTAAATTTCTCTAAAATTGACCGTGCTTATTCTTAATGAGGAAAAGGGCTGGATAGTGGCTTTACCTACTGGGGCTAAATTAAAAATGACCCCAAGTGTCCATCAGTAGGTGAATGGATTAAAAAGCTGTGGTACATGTACACAATGGAATACTATGCAGCTGTAAGAAAGAAAGATCTCTTATCCCTTGAGATGGCATGAAAAGACCTGGAGAGTATTATGCTAAGCGAAACAAGCCAAGCAGAGAAAGACAAATAGCACATGATCTCACTTATTTGTGGAATATAATGAACTAAACAAACTGCTGAACAAAATTAACCCAGAGACAGGGAGGTGGGGTACAGACTGACAAGCCTCAGAGGAGGGGGTGGTTTGTGGGGGAAGAGATAAACCACAGAACTTACATGCATGTATGCATGACCAATTAACATAGACAACAAAGCTGGGGATGGAGCGAGGAGAAAGGGGAGGAGGGTGTTAATAGGGGAAAAATGAGAAACATCTGTAACAAAAACAAATTAAAAAACAAAAAAACAAAAACAGAATGCTGTAAGTGATGCCTCACTCCCTCCTGGGAGGGATACTGGAGTCTCATCATCCTCTGACCTTTCACTCCTTCCTAGAAATGAACAAGAGAAGCAGCTCTGGAGAGCCTAATCCTGCTACACGCCTGTAGAGGGCAGTATAGCTGTACCAGAAATATCTATCCAGAGAAGCCCAGTCTGAGTTAAACAGGCAATAAATTGGAACAAGTGGGAGAAACAAGGCAGTTGAAAAGAGATCACATAATGGGAAATAATGGCAAGGAAGGGAGTTGTCATTCTTAAGAAAACTACCTCAGTCCAAGAGAATAATCTCTGAGCTGTTTCTCTCATATGTGGTGCTGAGTCATGGCCAATACAGGAAGATGCCCCAGGATTCACTTTTCCCTGAGAAGCAGAATTGGACCAAAGCCAGAATACAACAATTTCCTGAGAACACATCAACCAGAGTTCCTTGATGACCTACCTAGATAAGAGTAGATTAGAAATGATTATTTTAGTCCCATTTTGTTGTTACATTTATCATGCTGATTTTCTGTATCCCTAAGAGGATTCTCGCTTTTGAACCTCACTGGATATACTGTGACTGTCAGCTAACAACTGCTTCATTATGTTTCTGTAAACCAGGCCAACACCCTGGTTAAGGCAAGTCCCTGGGTATAGGGGAGACACAGTGCTGTCGTCTGTTCAGTACATTGGGATCTAATACTTGCTCTTTTGACTACACCAGATATGAATGTGGATGGAAAACTATACCAGTGGGCATTCAAGGAATCACAGTGGTGTCCAAGAGGGCAATATTGGCCTGACATGGCTGTCACTCTAGAACTCCCCCCACTCCCCTTTCCCCACGCCCCAAAATGATTATGGGAAGCCTTTGGGATACTTCAACGAAACTGTAACTACCAAGTGAATATGCTCATCTGGCAATCTCTTGAGGAACACAATACTTTTTTGGTGCATATAGCGTATTTGAATTAGGCTCAAGCCAGAAATACTCATGGCAGCATTGCCTGTGATCACATAACATTGCCTAACGAACTAAAAGAGACTTAGGGAGTTGGGGGCATGATTAAGTCTGTTGAATCAAGGAGAAAGTCCTTTTCTAGAGAATTACCATTCTGGTCTAAATGGTCGCTAGAGGGAGTCCTCTTCCAGGAAACTGGCTGAACTTGGCATTTGACTCAGAAATCGGCTGAAGCCTTTTTGAATGGACCATACATTTACAGGACTGACTCAGCATCTTGCTTGTCATTGACTCTGAGAGGGAATGCACACGTTTACCCAGGAAGGGACAATTGCCATGTTGATAGCAATAGCATCTGATGTATTTACACAATGGTGGCCAGTCCTCGGGTGAGGATAAAAAAAAAAGTACAATGGTGGCCAGTTAGGCTCAGGTAAGAGGAGGTTCATTTGTGAAAACATAATGGCCAGGATAAACTATGTCAAGATGTTACTGGTAAGCATGATATTTACTGATATTTACTTAGAGCATGGTGTCAAAAATAGAAAGGAGTTTTGGCTGTCTGTGATACAACTAGTAGAGTTTGAACAGGTTAAGAATCAACCTTAGATCATCCCCATGGGAGACAAATGGGCAGTGTCACAATGATACCTGAATCCTGAGTTACAAAAATAAATGAAAATGGAACATAGGTATAAAATGGTTGCCAGAATTAAAAGATGTTTGGGGAGGTCAGCCATGGAGGCTTATGGTCAGAGAATAAGTAAATTTAGCTTTAGAAAATGATATATGTAACTGAATGCCTTTGTTAGAACCTATAAAAAATGCAGGTGATAGTGGAAAAAAGATGAAGGGATTTCCCTTCAGGTCCAACTGAAAAAGATGTATCAGAAATCTTGTGAAGGAATATAGACCCAGTTCAATGTCATTATTAGGGAGGTATTCTAACTTCTAATTGGATGATAGATGGGTTTTAATGATGCAGAGTTTTAAAACATCTATTTTTCTACATCAAATATTATAGATATTACTGTGTCAAGAATTTTTTTGCATTTTTTTTTCATTTACGGTTGACATATAATATTATATTAATTTTAGATGTACAACCCAGTGATTAGACATATATGTAACTTATGAAGTGACCACCCTGATAAATCCAGTCCCCACCTAACACCATGTATAGTTATTACAGTATTGTTGACTATATTCCCTATGCTGTAGTTTACATCCCTGTGACTATTCTGTACCCGCCAATTTGTACTTCTTAACCCCGTCACCTTTTCATCCAACCCCCCAACCCCTCCTATCTGGCAACTGTCAAAAGAATTATTTTTTTAAATGCCTAAGAAATATATAGCAAAGAAATCTTGACAATTGTCAGAGGTAACTGGATGGGGAGAACGAACAGGTCAACTATCATCATTTCTTCATTTTCCCGGAAACCTGAGGATTTGACTCTTGGTTCCACATCTTTTAACAGTAATTCAATGAACATATCAATTAGGATCCTGCCCTTTAGTGAACCAGTGTGTGTGCCTGTTTGTCAAGATTGCCTGTTGGGTAACCAGTAATTAACAAGAGGCAGCTACACAGAAATAGAGGAGCTAGAAATACATCTCTGAAAGGGCTGCAAGATCATCAAGACATAAAAGCCAAAGGGACCCGAGGTCTGGTGCAATTCTTGACCTAAGTAAAGATTAACATCGAGGTAGCCAGGCTGTCAGAGCCACATACCTGCATATATTATGGGCCCGCTTAAGCTCACTTGGACTAAATTGGATTTTGGCCAGATGCGCCCTAGGCTTCCACTGGGGACCTTTAGTTGAACTTGCTGTTTCTTCTAAGGACTTTGCTGAGAAGGCTTTTCTTTGTGTTGCACAGTGATCTCTTCATGAAATCCTACAAGGGATATTTCTCTCCAATCACAGAACCAGAATCGGTCGTGCACCTCCTAAATAAGAGATTTACTCTTATCTCTTGGATACTGAGCACCATATCAATGACCTCTCGTCTCTTCCCTTTGGCTCTGAGGGAGCTCAGAGTTAAATGAGCTGCTAACCAAGTTACCAGACTTCCTACTGATGTGGTACACTTGCCCTACACTTACCATCATCATCTTCCTTTTTTGTGCTTCTTGTCCCTCAGCTATTTTTTATTTATTTTATTTTGTTTGTTGTATCTATCTTTCTGAACAGCCCCATTATTTTTAGAAGAGAATGAAGTAGAAAAAAAAGAAGAAAAGGAAGGGAAGGAGAGAGCAAACTTGGAAGAAAGGAGGACTGGAGGAGGAAAGCCATCCAGCGAAACACTTGGCTGGTTGTCTTTATGTGAATCTGGGGTATCTCAGAAGACAGCGTTCAGGAATCTAAAATGTAGATTAATGGAAAGTCTAGTCTCTCCTGCACATGCCTCATCTCTTTCGATATATCCTCAGTTCTTGAGAATGCTTGTCAGCATCCTGTGGGCGAAGTCTGCCCTCCTCCCTGACCCAAGGGCCAGAGGTGCTCCATGGAGGACAGATGACTTTCCATCAGCTGACAAAGGCTAGTAGATTCAAGGGGCTGTTAGGCCACAGCTGCAGCTTGAACCAATTCTAAGATCTTCCCCAGGGGATAAACCACATAAAATATCATTCTGACTCTATACTGAAAATCTGACACTAAGGAGCCCCTGACATCCATTGAACCCAAACAACCTGATACTATCTCATAAAGCAACACACAACTCTAAACTACCTTCATCACTGTCCCTGGATGAGTGTGCCTACGAACACACACACATACACCCCAAACCACACCTTTTCATTGCCTGAAAACTGTTGTCTCCCCATGTTAATCTAGCCTGTCCACACCAAAAAATAACAATTCACCTCTATTGACATCTCCCACTTCCAAAATACACACTATTGTTTCTCAACTATTGTCACCCACTAATGGGAAATCTGAGTTACACCTATTAGAAGTGACCCCAGCTCAGAAAAGGCTCTGGGAATCTTCTCAACACCAAGAAGGAAGGACCTCACCTTCTCCATTCCCTTGGACTGTGCTTTGCTTTCTAAACTTGGAGAAGGTGCAGAGCAGAGTTACCGTAGAAAACTGCAGAGAGAGAGAACACCCGTTACCCTCAGAGCACCAGGAGCCCCACGGAGGCCTGCTGAGTGGAGATTAAGCCATTGTGGGATTGGAGAGGTCTCGGGACACCCAAGTCCTGAGCTCAGTGACTCTGGGTAATTCTGTCTTCTGAAATGAGGAGTCAGGATGAGGCTGGGGACCCATGACGAGTGGAATGAGAAAGAAATTTGAAACAGAGTTGGGACTTGTGACCCCTACTGACCATACACTCTGCCCACCTAGTTTCCTGTGGGTTCCTCTGGCGGGGTGAAGAGGGAATGTGAGGAGGCTGGACCTCAAGCTAAAGTGTGGCTACTCAGACATGGTGCAGAAAAGCCTTCTGCATCTGGAGAGACTGCAGTGGAGAGAAAACGTCAGGACTGACTCCTCCACGTTCACAGTCCACTCTGACAGCATGCCTTCCTCCGGGCCACCGTCTGAGAATAGTCAGTTCCAAAGTGTTCGTGAATCAAACCTTGTCAAAATTCATTTTGAGTGTTTTGATAAGATATCAGTGAATCAGGAAAGGGTTATCCACGTGTTATTGTCAAAACTCACCAAACACAATCAAGGGCTATCTGCGTGTACAGAGAAGAAGGGGTGGTCACTATGACTAAGCCTCTAGTTCCACATGTTTGGTTAACCTAAGTGCAGACTGGGCAGACTTCCAAGGTGTAACCATGACTGGCTGCTTACTTTCCCCAAATATTTTTCTCTGCTTCACAATGTAAATAGCTAACTTTGTGGGGGGAGGGGGTGCTGACCACCTGCCAGGCATTGTGCTTCTACATGCTTTAGTTCATTGAGTCCTCCCGGTAACTCCATGAGATGAGTTCTCACATTGTCCCCACTTGATGGATGGAGAAACCGTGTCAGAGAGATGAAGTAACATGCCCTAGACCACTGGCCTGATAAGGATGCTTTTGGCATCCTGTCCATACAGTGACACCTCCGTAGCAGCCGTGGTTCCAGTCTTGGTTCAAACAATGTCATGATAATTAAGGTCCTTCCTCCCACCAGTCCTCAAGTTTCCCCTTCTTTCAAATGAAGGGGTTAAACAATCTGGTCTCTAAGAGTTTTTCCAGCTCAGAGGTCCTATGAGCCATTTTCAAGTTCAAGTAGTAAGAAACCAGGGGCACCTCCAGGGAGAGAAGAGTTCCTCCATTCCTGCTGGTCTCTGCCCCCCCCCCCCCCCCCCCCGGTGAATTAAATGAACGGTTGCTCTTTAGACGGCAGCTTGAGGTCCATGGCATTCCTTCCTTACATCTGTTCAGAATCCTAAGTGACCATCCAGGATTCTTTCATCCTACAAATATTTATCCAGGGGCTATTCTGTTCCAGGCGCCGTGCCAGGGCACGTGGTGTAACCAACAACAGACGCATCCTCATACTTGGGCCGCTCAGACGCTAGTGCGGAAGGCAGCGTTGTCAGTACTGAGATTCAGTTCTGTACTGTGCGTGTGAGAGGGTTGCCTGCCTCAGACTTGGGGGGAGAACAGCCAGCTGGGCTTTTGAAAGGAACGTGATAGTTATTCTGAGCCAGAAGGGTGAGGATTCATCACCGGGGCTGACAGAAGGGAGAATGGGCATTTTAGGCAGATAGAACAGTAAGTCTCTAAGGCAAGAAGAAGCAAGAAATGTCTTTACTGGAACATGGGTTGCAAAAGGGAAGGGAGGCCCATGAGGGGAGGCCCTGTAGCCCGGCAGGAGCCCGGTCACACGAAGCTCTTGGCCACAGGAAGGAGTTGGCCTTCAGTCAGGTAATGGGGTGTCTTATGCAGCAGAAAAGGACCTGTTATGGGTTGAATTGTGTCCCCCAAAAAAGATATATTGGAGTCCTATTGGAGTATCTCAGAATGTGACCTCATTTGGAGATAGGATCTTTGAGGGAGTAATCAAGTTAAAATGAGGTCATTAGGAGGTTTTAATCCTCATAAAGGGGGGAAGTTTGGACACAGAAACATGCATAAATACTGGAAGAGGATGTGAAAAGCCACAGGGAGCCAAGGAGAGGGGCGTGGAACAGACCCTCTCCTCACAGCCCTCAGAAGGAACCAACCCTGCCGACACTATGATTGAGGACTTTCAGCCTTCCGAGCTGTGAGACAATACATTTTTGTTACGCCCCTCAATTTGTGGTACTTTGTTACCTAGCAAACCAATACGGTGACTTATTCAGACCTGCATTTTTAAAAAACTGATCTGCCTACAGTGTAAAGAATGCATTGAAAGGGGTCAAGAATGGCTGCACGGAGGCTGTTTTGAAGGAGGAGATGGTAGATGGCAGATGGCAGAGAGAGAGAGAGGTTGGCAGGCTGGGAGAGTTTGCAGAGGTAAAATCTCCAGGATGGCATCATAGGTTGAGAAATGAGAGGAAATGAGGGATCAAGAGCAGTGCCTGGTTCGTGTTTGTAGCTCAGATAACACATGACCAGGGTAAAGTCTAGTCATCCACTCCATTGGGAATCACAGGCATGAGCTCTAAGATTCAGGCAACTTGGGGACACGCTAGAGTCACCACCTTCAGCTTGCCAGCCAGTTCTGACTTTTCTCTCAAGGTACCCCCAGCTTCATGCCGGGGGTGAGTTCATTTTCTCCACAAATATTTATTGACACCTCACAATGTACCAAACACTCTACTGACCTCTGGGGATTCCATGATGAGGTCAAGGAAACAGAATTGCTGTGTAATATGTCAAGAAGACAAACATTAATCACATAAATAAATGACTCATTACAGACTGTGATCTGAAGGAAAGGACAAGCTGATGATGATATAAAACAGGGTGACTTGATCCAGAAAAGTATTGGCTGGGCTGAGCTCCAAAGGACAATAGAGAAGAAAAGTACACGGGGTGAGGATCACGTGAGCCAGTGCAGGAAGAAGCCTGGCACATTGGAGAGACTGGATGTAGCCCCTGGTGCAAATAAGCCCAAGGGGAGGCTGCAGAGGATACTAAATCCTAAATGAAGAGGGACTTTGTGCTGATATGAGTAGTGTCCTCCCAAAGTTCATCCTCACTCGGAACCTCAGAATGGGACCTAATTTAGCAATAGGGTCTTTGTCTCTGTAATCAAGTTAAGATGAGGTCATACTGGATTTAAGTGGGTGCTAATCCAATGACTGGTATCCTTATAAGAAGAGGGAAATTTGGACTCACACTTAGAAAGGAGAATGCCCTGTGAAGACACAGAGATGAACAGAGGGAAGATAGAGGCAGAGGTTGAAGGGTTGCATTACAAGCCAAGGAACACCCAGGATTTCCTGCAACTACCAGAAAAGCTGGGAGAGAGGCATGGACAACATCCTCCCTCAGAGTCTCCCAAAGGATCCAGCCCTGCCAGAATTGCGAGAGAATACATCTGCAGTGTCTTAAGCCACCGGGTCTGCGGTACTTTGCTGCAGAGATTCTGGGAAACAAACATGGACTTTAATCTAAAGAGGGAGTTGATCACATTTGTATTGTTAGAAAGTCACTGTGGCTGCAGTGTAGAGAATGGATGGGGCGGAGACGGCAAGAGGCAATGTGAGAACCTAATACATCCTGGGGATGCTGCTGCAATAATCTACGTGAGAAATGATGGCTTTCACCAGAGCGCAGGTGGGAAAGATGAAGAGTTGCAAGACTCAAGAGGAAGTTAGGAGGTAAAGCCCTGGAGATCCTTAAAGGAACGAAGCCCACGCTGACTGGTGCTTGACAGAATGGGAAGAAATGGGAAAACCACTCTGACTCCAGTAACACCTTCATGCTTCTAGCCCTGGACCCTCCATCCTCACAGCCAGAGTCTTTCCCTGCTCCTCTGAATTCGGTCCACCTCGGCCTTCCCTCCCCTCCTGCTCACTTCCTTTCAGGCGCTTCCCAGTCCTCCCACTGGCATGATTGTGTGTGTGACTTCCAGACTGCTTTCACACACACGTTCCTCACTTTCTCCTGCCAGCAGGTTTTCATTTTGTCTTAGGAATGAGGGAGGTGAGATCGGAGCAGTAAGTGATGTGGCCAAACACACGTGGTGAGTGGAGAGTGGAGCCAGGACTTGAACGCACATCGTCTGTCTCTGTACCCTGGATTTTCCTTTGCACTACCACAGCTCCACAGAAGTGCAGCCCCCAGTCAGCATGAGGCCTGCGGGACGTCTGTCTCTAGGAGTTAAAGCAAGGGACTGCACGCGACGTTGATTCTGAAAGCCTGTCAGTCACTGGAATAGAGATGGTAAGAGAAAATTCACACAGCGAAAAATACCAGCCCTGCGCATTTGTTCCTGGCATTTACCGAAGTGTGAGGAAGTGTTGTTTGGGGATTAAGACCACCCTGGTTGGGTGTGTTCCTGAGAAAAGGACTTGACATCTTTAACCTCCATGTTCTTATCTTTGTCCAAGGGGACGCTGTTGACAGGCAGATCACAGAGTTACGTTGAGTGATATACAAAGTATTTAGCTTAGTGGCTAATACATAGTAAAGGCTCTATATTTCTCAGGCATGTTATTATTATTTGTCTTAATTGCATACTAATTTTCAAATCATACAAAGCACAAATTAAAAAATTATCTTACAAAGTCTCAAAACCTCAGGAGAAGAGTCATCAAACCATGAAAAATATGAAGGCAATCAGATTTTGCAAAGAGATACAGAATAATTGCTTTCAAGATCATTCAAGAACACCCAACAGAAAGGAGAATTTGGGCAGAAATAAAAGGAAGAATTAAGGCAGGTGGTGGAGAAGGAAGAGACGAGGAGATGGAGTAGGGGGAGTGTTTACTATCCCCATATTACAGACAGGACATCAAGAATCAGAGATAAACTTCCGGTCAAGATAGCAGTGTAGGTAAACACAGTATCACCTCCTCCCACAACCACATCAAAATTACAACTAAACTACAACAAAAACATCATTCAGAACTTTCTGAAATCGAGGTGAATGGGAGTCCCACAACTACAAATTTAGAGAAGCAGCCACATCAAGACGGATAGGAGGGGCAGAGGCACAGATGGGCTGGTCGCACACCCACGTGTGGTGGATAAAAATCCGGAGGGACACCTCGGCTGGGAAGGTCCTCCCTGAGGAGTGAGGGGTCCACGTCCCACACCAGGCACCCAGCTCAGGGTTCCAGTACCAGGAAGAAAAGTCCCCATCACTTCTGGCTGAAAAACCAGCAGGAACTGAGGCTGAGGGAGGCTGAGGCTTCTGGAGCCCCTGGCAGCTTCTCTTAAAGGGTCCGTGCACAAACTTACTTAGACCTGCTCCCTCTAAGCTCAAAAGGGAATCAGCTTGAGGGGTGCCAGAGACATACAGGGAAGAACTGAGCTGTTTGGCCTTGGGACGAGAGTTGGAGAGGCAGCTTTCTCCTGGACAGACGTACTGTCAGAGGCTGATGTTCCTCTGGTGAGCCCTTCCCTGGGGCGGCAGACAGCTGCCATATCTGGGACTCCAGCAACCTGGCTCACACTGTTTGCCCACCCTGGTGATTCCATGAGGCCCTGCCCCACCCAACTTTCTGGCCCACCCAAGCTGTTTCCAAAGGCTTTACCATAGGATTGGCCTGTCTTGGATCATGCTTCAGAGTTTCCTAAAATCTCTCAAACAAGCAGCATCTGGTCTCAGCAAGCTCATTAAGTGGCCCCAGGCCTGGCACTAGAAGCAGCCAACCTTGGTGCACAACTTGGTTTTTCCTGGGCACCTCCAAGCCCAGCACAAGAAGTATCCATCTGCAGATCACTTTGTAGCTTATGCCAGGTGGCCTTGTATAGAACACGGCAGTGGCTGATCTGGATCTAGAGCCAGCACACCCAGTGGACAGCTTCAGACCACATCGAAACACCACCACCCAACCACCTCCACAAGTGACACACTCAAGGAATGGACTCAGTGCATACCAGAGCCCTGATGAAGTAAGCCTTGCTCTGTGTGGTGGGCCCCTACACAGCTTATCCTCCAAGATAGAAGCCAGTGGTCAGTGGGCACAGCCAGTCCTTGCAGCTGATCATCCTGAGCAAATCCCTCCCATTGATATGCCCACAGCAATCAAGACTCAATTACAACAGAAGGGTGTACAGTCCACACTACGGGTGTACCTCAGAGGCCCAGCTGGGGTAATCAGGTAGGCTGTGCCACCAGATTCTACAGGACACCTACAACAATAGGCCACCCTACAAAGCCTAGGAGACATAGTAACTCTACCTATTACATAGAAACAATCACAGGGAAGCAGCAAACATGAGGAGACAAAGAAACATGTCCCAAATAAAAGAAAAGAACAAAACTCCAGGAAAAGAATTAAACAAAATGGAGATAAGCAATCAATCAGATACAGAGTTCAAAACACTGGTTATAAGGTTGCTCAAGAAACTTGGTGAGACATTCAAGGAATTTAGTGAGACCTTCAAGGAACTTAAGGAGACCTCCAAGAAACTTAGTGAGAACATCAACAACATAAAAAAGGACCAGTCAGAAATATCACATGATCTCACTTATTTGTGGAAAATAATGAATTAAACAAACTGATGAACAAAATTGACCCAGAGACATAGAGGCAGGGTACAGACTGACATGCCTCAGAGAAGTGGGGGTTGGGGTGGAGAGAGAAACCACAGAACTTATATGCATGTATGCATAACCAATGGACATAGACAACAAAGCTGGGGATGGGGTGGGGGGAATGGGGAGGAGGGTGTCAATAGGGGGAAAAGGAGAAACATCCGTAACAAAAACAAATTAATAAAAAAAATTTTAATTTCAAAATTAAAAATAAAAAAAGAACCAGTCAGAAATGAAAGATGCAGTCACTGAAATAAAGAATAATTTACACAGAATCAATAGTAGAGTAGGTAAAGCCAAGAAGCAAACCATGTATTTGGAATATAAGGAAGCAAAAACACCCAATTAAAACAGCAAAAAGAAAAAAGAATCCAAAAAAAAGGGGGAAAGTAAAAGGAACTTCTGGGACCACATTAAGCCTGCCAATATTTGCAATATAGGGGTGCCAGAAGGAGAAGAGAGAAAGCAAGAAATTGAAAACTTATTTGAAACAATAATGACAGAAAGTTTCCCTAACTTGGTGAAGGAAACAGACATATTAGTCCAGGAAAAACAGAGAGTCCCAAACAAGATGAACCCCAAGAGGCCCACACCAAGACACATCATCATCAAAATGACAAAGGTTAAATACAAAGAGAGAATCTTAAAAGCAGCAAGAGAAAAGCAGTTAGTTACCTACAAGGGAGTTCCCATAAGACTGTCAGCTGATTTCTCAAAAGAAACTTTGCAGGCTAGTAGGGAGTGGCAAGAAATATTCAGAGTGATGAAAAGCAAGAACCTACAACCAAGATTACTCCATCCTGCAAAGCTATCATTTAGAATTGATAGACATATAAAGTTTCCCAGACAAGAAAAAGCTAAAGGAGTTCATCACCACCAATCCATTATTATATGAAATATTGAAAGGTCTTCTTGAAGAAAAGAAAGATCAAAAATATGAACAAACAAAATGACAATAAATACATATCAATAATTGAATCTACAAACAAAATGAACAAGCAGAACAGAAACATTCTCATAGATGCAGAGAACATTTTGTTGGTTGTCAGATAGGAAGGTGTTGGGGGAATGGATGAAAAAGGTGACTGGATTAAGAAGTACAAATTGTTTGTTAGACTGACAAACCTCAAAGGGAAGGGGGTTGGGGGGGAAATAAACCAAAGAACTTATATGCATTATGCATAACCAATGGACACAGACAACAGTGTGGGGAAAGGCAGGAGGGAGGTGGGAGTGGGGAGGAGAGGGTCAATAGGGGGAAAAGGAGGAACATCTGTAATACATTCAACAATAAAGATGTTTTAAATAATAATAAAATAAAAAAGAACGAAAGGCATCCAGCCGGTGTGGCTCAGTGGTTGAGCATCGACCCATGCACCAAGAGGTCACTGGTTCGATTCCCAGTCAGGGCACATGCCCAGGTTGTGGGCCAAATCCCCAGTGGGGAGCATGCAGGAGGTGGCCAATCGAAGTTCTCTTTCATCAATGTTTCTCTCTCTCTCTACAATGCCCTCTCTCTCTCTCTCTCTAAAATCAATAAAGAAAAAAAAAAAAGAACTAAAGGCGTATTACAAGAAATATGCTTTAAACATGAAGATAGAGACAGGCACAGGGAATATGACCAATGCAAATATGCAGTTCTTTTTCATTTTATGAAAGCTTCATCATGGAACAACATTGGTCTACAGGCGAACATTGTGGAATACCCGGGAACCTGGGAGATAGTTCACAAGCTATGTGGTCTGAAGTTAAGATTTTACTTTGGTTCTGGACCATTTGGAGAATACTACCTCAGCTCACCTTGAAGCAGATGCCTGGTGGCATTTTATTCTAGGCACAAGTCCTCATTAAGTACCTCCAGTTTATAAAGGGGTAATAATAATGATTATCATTTACTGAGCACTTACTATGCTTATTGTATTAATGCTTTATGCTTGTTATTTTATTTAATTCCTACCAGAACCCTGAAAAAATCAATGTTAATATTCCCATTTTACAAGAGGACTTCAAGGCATGGTTAAATTCTCTAACTTGCTGTAAACACACAGTACAATTATGGAGAAATATCTGTCTGACCCAAATCAAAATAGGACTCATCTATGTATAATTAAAAATGAACACCAACCACAGTTGAAGCACCAGCCAGAGAATAATATGCACATTTAGTGTTTATGAAGTTTAACTAAAGGAAAAAAGTATTCATGAAAAATTGCCCAAAGGACATACAGAGCCTATCCATACTTTCCCAAACCTCTAATAGCCCACCTGTATTAACCCAGATCACTGGTGACCTAGCACCCACACAGCATTATTTTTGCTTACAAACAATTGCTTATGTGAATTTTTATGCACCAAAGATTGCCAAAAGCCTATACTGAGGCTTATTTTTAAAAAAATCCCAGGCAGCCCTGGCCAGTTTGGCTCAGCGGTTGGAGTGTCGGCCTGCGGTACAGAGAGACCCAGGTTCGGTTCCCGCTAAGGGCACGTACCTCGGTTGCAGTTTGTCCCTGGCCCTGGTTGGTCGTGTGGGTGGCAGCCACTGGATGTGTCCCTTCACATCGATGTTTCTCTCTCTCTCTTCTTCTCTCTCCCTCCCGCTCTATCTGAACAAAAAATGTCCTCGGGTGAGGATTAAAAAAATAATAATAATAAAAAATAAAAATAAAAATCCCAGGCAATGTGTCTGTTCTTAGAACACAGATGTTGATGTTTCACCTAAGTAACCATTTATTTTTATCTTTGTTCACTGTGAACTCAGTGACTGACCAAAGAGCTTGGAGCCAAGCCTGAGGCCCGCCCACAAGGGCCATTACAATCAGCATTTTCACAGTCATTTCTGGCTCCATGCTGTGTCCCCACCCTGGTTTATTCCCGCTTTTCTTCCTTGTCCAACATCATTTTCAATTTATTTTACCTTGCATTTTGTATGTAATTCCAAGCTTCCTTAAACTCTCCCAAAATAAGACTTAGTGTAAGTATAAAGAATTTTAAGTCAGGGAAGGAAATCCGCCACAATTTAGAAGCAATGTTGTCCCTGTATGGTGGAAGCATAGATTTCTAATTGGGGTTTCTTCATAAGGGGCCCAGCTCTCTGACCATAGACATCAGTTTGGTTTTTTCAATCAATACAAAAATATATTTTCATTGCAGACAAACTTAAAATTCTATTTAAGATTTTTTTTCCTTTATTGATTTTTGAGAGAGAGGAAGTGAGAGGGAGAGAGAGATAGTAACATCCATGAGAGAGAACGTTGATTGGCTGCCTCCCTCATGTGTCCTGGGCATATGTCCTGACCGGGAATAGAATGGAGACCTCTTGGTGCATGGGTCAACGTTCAACCACTGAGCCACACCGGTTGGACTTAAAATTCTATTTAACATTATTTGGAATGTTGGTAAAAGTATAGTCCATTAGTGGAAGTTGAAGGTAAAGACAGAGACACTGCAAGGAGGGGGACTGTGATCATTAATTTTATGTCAACTTGGCTGGGCCACAGTGCCCAGATAACTGGTCAAACATTGTTCTGGATGTGTCTGTGAGGTATTTTTTGGATGAGATTAACATTTAAATCAGTGAACTTCGAATAACACAGATTATCCTCCGCGAGTGAGTGGGCCCCATCCAATCAGTTGAGATCTTAGGAGAACAGAGACTGACCTTCCCAGAGCAACAAGGAATTGTGTAGCAGATTGCCTCCAGATTGGGACAGCCAACCCTCTCCTCGGTCCCCGCCTGCCTGCCTACCTTGCAGATTTTGGACTTACCAAGCCTCCACGATTGTGTGAGTCAATTCCTTAAAATTAAAAATACATATGTCTCTTAAAGATATGTATATGCATTTTGTTGGTTCTGTTTCTCTGAAGAACTCTGACTAATACAGAGATATACCATATTAGTGGATCAGACGACTGAATATTGTTAAGATTTCAGTTGATCCGTTAGGAGTCAGCTATTTTGTTCTGTAACTAGTTATATATATAAAGAGTTTAGGCTTTAGAAGCTCTATGGTTTTTGTCACAGCTAGTCAATTCTGCCCTTGTAATGTGAAGGTAGCCACAGACAACACAGAGGCAAATGAGCATCACTGTGTCCCAATAAAACTTTATGGACACCAAAATTTGAATTCCATATAATGTTTATGTTACAAAATATTCTCCTTTGGATTTTTCTTTCAACCTTATACAAATGAAAATACCATTCTGAGCTTACAGACTGTACAAAAATAGGGATGGGCAAGATGTGGGCCATGGGTAATAGTTTGCTGACCCCTGAGCTATTGGTTCGATGCAATCTCCATCAAAATCCTATCACAGTAGAATTGTAAGAATGTACATCTGAAATGTATGTCATTGTTATTTGTCAAAAAGTAACTAAATAAAATATCAAAAGCCAAAAAAAATTTTTTATTCTCCCAAGCCTTTCTTAGAAAGTGAAAATTTTATTCTAAAATTATATGTAAATGCCAAAGAATCTAGAAAAGCCAAAATAAATGTGGAAAAAAAGAGAACTTACACACCCTATTTCAAGACTTACTAAGTTCTAATCATCAAGACAGTTTGCTATTGACTTTACAGGTCAGTGAAACAGAATAGTTCAGGAACAGATCTACACATATATGGTCAATTGATTTCTGATGGAAGTGTCAAGGCAAGTTAATGGAGAAAGTGTAGTTTTTCCACAATTGATATTGGAACAATTGGATATCCATATGGTTTTGGTTTTTTAAAAACCTTAACTCACACCATATTTAAAAATTAATTCAAATGGATCATACACTTAAATTTAAGAGCTAAATCTATAAAACTTCAGGAAGAGAACATGGTGAAAATAATTGTAACCTTGGATTAGGCAAATGTATTTTTAATAAAAAACAAGAAGCACAAACCATAATAGGAAAAAAATGATAAATTCAACTTTATCAAAATTGAAAACATCTACTATTTGAAAGACACTGTTTAGAAAATACAAAGACAGCCACAGACTGAGAGAAAATATTTGCAAAAATACAAATCTGCTAAGGACTTGTATCCAAAATAGATAAAGAACTCTCAAAATTAATAATAAAGCAAAAAAAAAAAAACAATTAAATAATGGGCAAAGGATCTGAACAGACAAAAAAGTCATACAGATGGCAAGTAAGCACATGAAAAGATGTTCAACATCATTAGTCATTAGGGAAATGCAGATTAAAACCACAATGACATATCACTCCACATCCACTAAAATGGCTAAAAGACTGACTATACTAAGTCCTAGTGAGGAAATCCTATTCATTGCAGAATGGAATAACCAGTTTCCATTTTGACAGTTGTTTAAAAATGGTTTAACAGTTTCCTAAATCATGTGACGTACAAACCAGGAATCTCATTCCTAGGTATTTACCCAAGAGAAATGAAAATATATGTTTACACAAAGAACGGTGGGCCAATATTGATAATAGCTTTATTCAGAGTAGCCAATAAATTGACAGTCAAGCAACTGATAAATGGATGGACAAACTGTGGTATATCCCTATATGGAATATTACTCAGCAATAAAAAGGAATGAACTGCTGATATGTGCAGCAACTTGGATAACTCTCAAAAGCAGTATGCAAAGTGAAAGAAGCCAAATGAAATAGTACAAAAGGCTACATGCTATATGATTCTATTTGTATGACATTCAGGAATAGGAAACAGGAAATCAGTGTTTGCTGGAGCTGGGAGTAGGAGAAAAGTAATGACTACAAAGGGGCAGGAGAGAAATTTTCAGGATGATGAAAATGTTCTATATCTTGCCTGTGATTGTTGCATCACCCTATACATTTGTCAAAACTCATCCAATGGAATGTTTAACATGGATGAATGTTATTCTACATAAATTATGCTTTATGTATAATAAAACATGACTTTAAGAAATAAAATACTTTGTGGAAAATAATGGTAGTTATATTTTAGACCTTGGGTTAGGGAAATGGTTTTTAAATAAGATCAAAATGTATTGACAAGAAAATATTGATAAAGGTGGATCTGCATTTAAGCCAAAATCTCTGCAATGGTCTGCAGGGTTCCGCATGAACTGGCCCTCTGACATCTTTGGCCTCATGTCCTACCTCTTTCTGCTCATTAGTTTAGTCCACTTGCCCTTTTATTATTCAAACACACTTCTGCCTCAGAGCTTCACCTGTACCATCTTATACTCGTGCACTGCCTTCAACACAAAGCAAATCACTAGAGATGACTGTTCAAGACCCACCCTCCAACTTGGTGCTTAATTTCTAGGTACAATTCCAGACCAGACCCACCACAGCCCTGCTTGTCTGATTGGGAAGTGGGGGCAGGAGTGGGGTGAATTAGCCTGAGAAAGACCTCTGTTCCTTCAGTACTTGGAGTTTGTGACAGCCAAGGGCTATGCTTCCAATTAAGAGACTGACCCACTGAGAGACCAAGCTAATTCCTGATCTCTACTCACTTGGGAGAAGCCAGACTTTTAACTAGAGATGTCACTTAATTAAACCACAAAGAACATCCCTGGGTGGCTAATTAGTGCTAAAGCAGGGTAGCCAGAAAATTCTCACATGGCATTTCCCTGAGGCCTCATTAACAAGATGCTAGAATAGACCGGGCCTCACAGGGGCAGCTCTGAGCACTGAAACTTTTCTGATAGTATTACACATCTAAGGCCTCTGGGCTTCCTCAGTGGCTTTCCTCGCCCACGCCATCATCCAGAGCTCTTCCCATTCTGGGTCCTGCCTAACTCCCCAGCCTCTCTTCTCGCCATGACCTATTGTTCTCCCATTCCCAGAATAACAAAGTTTTCATCTCTGAAGCTACCACTATTTAATTAAGTGTCTGGAGTGCTAATTTGAGATGATTCAAGGCTCAATACCAGTGAGAAATAACGCTCCGTGATAGATCAGCAGTGTTCGCCATGGACGCCAACGGGAGACAGTGTACTGTGCCAGCTGTGTGCTCACCATCCATGCCCCTTACCAAATCCCGGACCGCGCTGCGTTCCCCAAACACTTCACACTCCATGTCTGCGGGTGTGAGTGTAATAGCTGCCTCTCTTCTCCACTTAACTAACGCCTAGTCGCCCTCCTTTAAGGCCTGACTTCTCCTCTACGGATTTCCCTGAGCGTTTTTCCTTGTCTTGGGTCCAGATGGGATGAACAACTCTTCACTGTGCTTTTAACATCAGCTTGTCACTGCAGGTTTGCATGATCTGGGCGACTGGGGTGCCATGCAGGAATCACTTCTAGAGAGAAGTCCGGCAGATGGGCTGAGAAGCAGGCCACAGAAGAGACTGGTAGTGATGCTCTGGGGGAAAGGAAAACAGGAAGAGTAGAGACATTTTCAGGGGGAGCAAATAGGAAAACAAAAATAGTTGAAAAATCGAGAACAGGTACCAGTGAGGGCTCAGCTACATAGCAGCCCGGGGTGTTGAGAGCAGAACGAGGAATCAGAAGGGAGGAGCATAACCACATACAGTAGAAGTCCTGCACAAACAGGAAACATGGGTGGGAAAGGGAAATTATCCCAGATGGAAGCAGAAAACGCAGTTAGAAATGACATGCAGTTGTGGCTAAATGCAAATGAGTAGTGCCCATTTACATTAATAGTAAGGATGTCTTGTGAGATTTAAAATACATGTTGAATTAAAATACATTAAAACTATAGCTCGTAAGGCAAAAGGAGAGGAAATAGAGCTTAAGGGTTCTAGAGTTCTTGCATTTGCCAGGATAGGGTAAAAAATATATAGACTAATATATATTGGACATTAATAAGTAAAGGATGTATGTGTGATGTTTAAGGTAAGCACTAAAAGAATAGTTTAGAACCTGTAACTAACAAACTACTAGGAGGGCAAAAATTGAATACTAAAAAATAACTAATCCACCCAGCTGGTGTGGCTCAG
Source organism: Molossus molossus (assembly GCF_014108415.1). Lineage (NCBI taxonomy): Eukaryota > Metazoa > Chordata > Mammalia > Chiroptera > Molossidae > Molossus > Molossus molossus. Next base: position 11,942,470 of record NW_023425349.1, read on the forward strand.
TGGATGGAGCATCGTCCCATGGACTGAGAGGTCCCGGTTCGATTCCCTGTCGGGGCACATGCCTAGGTTGTGGGCTCAATCTCCAGTAGGGAGGTGCAGGAGGCAACTAATCTTTGTTTCTCTCTCACATTGATATGCTTCTATCTCTCTCTCCCTTCCTCTCTTTCTAAAAAAATTAATAAAAGCATATCTAAAAAATAAATAAATAACTAATCCAAGAGCAGACAAGAAAAGAGAGGACAACAGCGGGAAACAGAAAATATTTGGTAGGATCTGATTCTAGTGATGACAAAGCAGCTTGTCTCAGCCGGACCCACCATGATAATAATTGGAAATTATTGGTAAGAGAAGTCTGGGGAGGGAATATTTGTTTGAAGGCTTTGGAGAGTAAGCAAAAGCAGGTAAAAAATAGAGATCAATCAACCTTACAAGCGAGGACCACACTGAGTGAGGTTCGAGTAGCAGGGTGGCTAAAACTCAAGCAAGAAGCCACTGCATCGGTATGGAGGCTGACAAAGGGGAACATCACTACGTGTCCTCCAGATATGGAAAGCAGAATAGAGGAATTGTATGGACAACATTGTGCTGATAAATTCAACAATTTGTGAACAAATTCCTTGAAAGTCACAGATTATGAAAAAAACTCAAGATGAAAAGGAAAATCTAAATAATTTGATGTCTCTTTGAAAAATTAAATTTATAATTTCAAACTTCCCCAAAGCAAAACCTCCAAGCCTAAATGGCTTCATTGTTCAATTCTATCAGACATTTAAAGATGACATAATACCAACCTGACATAAACTCTTTTAGAGAATAAAGTCTAGAAAGACATGGGAGAATATCTTTTTTCACTTTGCAGTAAGCAAAATTTCCTGGATAAGGGAAACAAAACACTAGCCATATGAGGAGGAATTAGTAAATTGGATTTTGTCAAAGTGATTTTTGAAAGAGCAAACTACAGATTAGGAGAAAATATTTGCAATATTATAACGATAACAACAAGACAGACAACCTAATAAAAAAAAAAAAAAGACCAAAAAATGTGGACACGTCATAAAAGAAGAGGTGCAAACGACCAGCGATTCTCAACATCAATTATTATGAAGAAAATGGAAGTTAACACTACAGTGTGACTCCACTAAAGTCCCACCAGGAGAATGACTAAAATTAAGAAGACTTATAATCATCAGCTGTTGCCAATGATGAAAGACAACCAAAACTCTCATATCTTGCTGATGGGCGTGCAACATGGTACAACCACTTTGGAGAACTATTTAGCAGTTTCTTATAAAGTTAAGTATATACTTACCATATAATCCAGATATTCTACTCCAAATATTTATCTAAGAGAGATGAAGATATTTATCCAGAAATTATTTGTATCAAATGTTCATAATAGTTGTATTCCTAATAGCCAAGACTAGAAATAACCCAAATGTCCATCAGCAAGTTAAAGGATAAACAAATTTCTGTATATTTACACACCAGAAAGCTACCCAGATTAAAAAAGGAACAAACTATTGACGAACACAAAACATGGAAAATCTTACAAGACATCACATTGAACAGAGGAAGCCATTCACATGAAGTTCGAGAACAAGATTTTCACAATATATACAACTATTGAATCATTATGTTGTACACCTGAAACTAATATAATGTTATATGTCTTTATAGCTCAATTTTTTAAGTGGGAATAAATAAATAAACTAAGGGGAAAAAAGAGCAAGCTAATCTATGGTGCCAGAAGGCAGCCTAGTAATTACAGGGGCCTCCCTCCCTCTTCCACCAGCAAGGTTACGCCCACAGGTACTCCTGTACTTTGCAAACTTTTACACTGCTTAATGTCAATTCAGTGATGAGACGCCCTACGTTCTCCCTGGTTTGACTGCAATTAGAAGTGTCCAGACCAGTTAATGAGTAAGAGACAGTTGCCATTCTGAAGGGCAGCTAACTGTTCAGCTATATTTATAAAGCAGCATATGTAAAATTATTTCACTGGCGGCACTTAGATGGGGAACTTATGTCCATATTTTTTCAAACCAACAGACAACTCACCTCTGATCCCTTGTCTGGCTGCATGAGAAGGATGGTCAGATTTAGACCAAGGAGAAGAAGGTTCCTCAACAATGATGACGCAGGATCACCCAGAGAGGCCACAACGTCTAGTGATTCAATAAACCCAGGAGCACATTGCCTGATGGTCACCGAGCTTCTCAAGGGCGTAGAGAATTACTTGGGACTCGGGAGAAATAATGTATTGTCTGCAGTACTAGGATGAAATGATGACATTGAAATGATCAATGTTTAATGAAATGTTTACAAAGTACAATATGTTAACTAGTCAACGAAAACCCACCTTGACCTATATGTAAATTATATGAAATGGGGCACATAGATGCCTTTTAGTATGTTTGGCATGAGGAATCCAAAGAGATTTGCCTTAACAGCATGACGGCCAGAAAAGTATTGCCTGAATTACATGCCATATTGTAACTTTTCTGATAATTCTAATAAATTCCCCTTTCTTTTTGCAGACAAGAAGGATGAGATTACTTCTTTCATTTCTGAACCACAAGGAAAATCAGTCTACATGGTCCTGGGAACCAGGACTTCGAGCTCTTGAAGAGAAACCCCTAAGTGACCACTAGACAAGAACCCAGGTGTCTGGCACTTGTTACAGCCTTTCCCTGCCTGAGCCCCTGAACCGGGGACACATTTAGGGTCCCTCCATTTCTTCCTATTCTGCTGCCAAGCATGTCATCTCAAGATCTGTGGAGGCAACCAGTATCACATTATCTGGGATTTTGCCATCAAGCGACTTCCCTCAACCCAGCGTCCCAGATCCTGGAAAATTCCTAGAGCATAAGTCATTTGAACATGTACCAACTGCAGTTTTTGTGACTGCTGACATCCAGAGTGCGAAGAACACGAGCTTAGGCAGCACCGTGACCCCAAGCCATGTTCAGCTTAGGAGAGATCTGCTTGGTGTGGGTTGGACACAGCCCTTGGCTCTGGGTTCTGCCAGTTACGAGTTTTGTGACCTCGCAGAAATTTCTCTCTGAGTTTCCGTCATCTCATTTGTGAAATACAAGGAAGAATTCCAGTTTACGTGTGTTTTACCACAATTTAGGCAACACGCCAGACCCCCTGCTCCAGCCCACGGGGTAAATGGGTAGGAGGTGAAGACCAGGCTTTATCCTGAGTCCCTCTCATGAGGCAAGAACTGAGAAGGAAGACAAAAGCAGGCCCTTGGGTGTCCCTGTGGTGGCGTAGGAGGAGCCTCACTGAGTGTGGCTGGAGGGGAGCCAGAGAAAGGAAGTCAGAAGCATATGGGGAGATAAATGGGAACAGCTTTCAGACTTCAGGGAACCAGTTCTCGGTGAACATCCTTGTGGTTTGCAGAGTGTAAGTCGTAGATCAGAGGGAAGACAGCAAGCCTGGAAAAAGTGAGTCATGGGAGAGGACAGAAAGTGTCACTCACCTAAAGAGGAAAAAGATGACCAAGAGGCAGCATGCTATGGTGCAGCGGTCTCTATTCCAGGCTCATTAGCAGAATCATCTGGAAGGGTAGTAACATCAGCCATGCCCACCACATCACTGCACCCTCCAGCCTCCATTCCCCATTCCTGCTGAGACTCAGCTTCTGCAGGTCTTCAGTGGGGCACGTGTTGGAAGTTAGCCACACATCGGGGTTTCTCTGCTGCCTCCTACGACTTCGTGTAGCTGTATGACTCTGGACAAGCCACCCAACTTTTCAGCACCTCCATTTCCTCCTTTGTGAAACAGGAAAACCCATTCATAGGGATGTTCTCATGAGTTCATGCAATAGGCAGGTAAAGTACATGCACGGCGTAGGCTCTTAGTAAATACATAGTTCCTTTCCCTTATCTAATGGTGCATGTCACACTTGTGAACACATTTTCTCTTTCCATCAGGCCAGAGAGCATGAGGGAACACAGCAGGGATTTTGAATGGAGAACAGGAACCATTTTCCATAATAAACATGTATAAAAGATGACATTTTAAATTGAACCCTTGTTGTCCGACCGGTGTGGCTCAGTGGTTGAGTGTCAACCCATGCACCAAGAGACCACTGGTTCAATTCCCAGTCAGGACACACGCCCAGGTTGTGAGCCTGATCCCCAGTGGGGGGCGTGCAGGAGCCAGCCAATCGATGTTCTCTCTCATCGATGTTTCTATCTCTCTCCCCCTCTCACTTCCTTCTCTCTCAAATCAATAAAGAAAAAAAATTTTTTTCAATAAATAAATAAAGACCTTGTTATAAGGGTGAAATCTGCCAAAGAGGCAGCTTTATTCATAATAGCTAAACGGTGAGGAAAAACGCAAATGTCCATTGACTGGTGACTAAATAAGTCAGTTGTGGTTTACATGTAATGTTGACTCAGCAATGAAGGTCAACTGCTGACACACAGCAACATGGGTGTCAACAGCCATGTTGAGCAAAAGAAAGACACAAGAAAGGACATACTGCATGACTCTATGCAAGTGAAATTCCAAAGCAGACAAAACTAATCAACAGTGACTGCAGTCAGAATGATGGTTATGTTTTGGAGGTTTCTGCCAGGGAAGACACACAAAAAAAGCCTTCTAGAGCACTGGAAATGTTCTAAATCTTGATTTCTTTGGGGGTTACTTGAGTTTATACTTCTGTAAAAATACACGCACTTTGTCGTATGTTATTTTCCAAGGGGTGGGGGAGAAACCTGCCACGGACATCTGCAATATGTCCTGCCACTTCGTCCTGAAACTCAAAATACCACATCTGAAGTGCAGATGGTCCCAAGGTCCTTTCGGTCAAAAGTATAGGGACGGAGAGCAAAAGGAGTGTTGAGCCCCAGCTTGGGAGGAAATCAAACATGAATAACAAGATAGTGAAAATGTCTCACTGTAACCCCCTTAACAGTGCCCTATAAAGGCATCTTTGATGTTTTAATATTCCTTACTGTCATTCACGTAAAGCTATTTTAGTTTCAAGTCCATTTTTATAGGAAAGCATGTATAAGTAGAAAAGTAGGTTGTGGACACGCCTACTATATTGACACTTTTTTATCAGCAGAATGCTCTGTGTGTCTACAGAGTGGGCTACAGTCTTGACATCACTGCTATTCTGTACATGCATAATTTGACTTCTCAAATTTGAGTTCTTTCTTGCAATTATTTTGAGCTGTTGCCAGATCAACCGTGGTGTCACTGTCATTGCGGTTCTAGGGCTCGAGCCCACAGAGGCAAAACAGAACTAAAAATGTAGATCTGCTGAGTTAAACCACCCGTGTTTCCCAGCCCCTGTGAACACCCTTCCCACGTATGAAGAATTTCTCCAAGGCTCAAGCCAGAAAATCCACTGCCCCACCCTCCCTTGGAGCTGGAATGCAGGCATGAGAGCCGGACTCTGCCAATCAGATGCAAAATGAAAATGACTTTCCTTCCACTTAGAGCAAAGTGGGGAAGCAGGAGCCATGCAGAACCATTCTCTGGCCAGTGTGGTTGTAGACACAGCCAGCTTTCGGGGGCAGCAGGAGCGGGGTTGGGGCAGCAGAGGCATCTCCCTGCAGCAGTAGCTGCTGTTTCCGGGCATGAAGCCTCCGAGCCCAATCCTCTGGTCCTGCCAGCATTTCCATGAGCTATGCAGTGTCCTATGATAAATTCCTTCCTGCTTAAGTGGGCCGTGGGGTGTTCTGTCATGTGTGCTGACAGCCTTGAAGGAATCACGTCCTGTATCAGTCAGCCTTCTGCAGAGAAGCAGAACCAGTAGGCTATCTGTATATGCATGTGTCTGTGGGTGTGTGTGCATATCTATGTGGGTGTGTGTGCATATCTATGTGGGTGTGTGTGTGCGTGTGTGTGCGTGTGTGTGTGTGCGTGTGTGGCTTTAGTTTTAGAATTGGCTCACATGATTGTCATTGTTGGCAAGTCTGAAATCCATAGGGCAGGCTGGCAGGCTGAAAATTCAGGTTTGATGCAGCAGTCTTGAAGCAGAATTTCTGTTCTCGGAAGCCTTCAGTTTTTGTTCTTAAGGCTCTTTCCACTGATTAGATAAGGCCGACCCACGTTACAAATAACAATCTACTTTACTCAGAGTCAGCCAATTAGAGATATTAACCATGTCTGCAAAGTACATTCACAGCCACATCTAGATTAGTTTTTGATTAAATAACTGTAGTCCAGCCAAGATGAAGCAATACTACCCATCACACCTGCCAAATCAAAATTTCAGGAATGGGCATGAATATTTTCATCATTAAGATCTTTCATTTTTAAGAAGCCTTCCTGGTAAATTCGACCAAAGTTTTCATTTGCAAAATTTCCATACACAGTTGTCCATACAAAACAAAGTCCATTCAACCTAGGCAGCTGCATTCAAGAAAAGACTGTCACTGAAACCATCCCCTCCTGCCATCCCACAGTCCTCCGCCCAGCCCGCGCTGCCCTTGCCTCTCAGCTGGACCGTGGCCACAGCCTCCTCACTGTTCTGCCGGCCTCTGGTTTTTCCTGCTCTGCTCTCCGTTCAGCTTTCTAACGCACTAGTCTGATTGTGTCTCCACTGATGAAAATTCCTTCCAGAGCCATCGTACTGCTCTGCCCCCTCAGGCCAGCAGCTGTTAAGGTTTGGTTGCAAGCAAAGGACCCCAACTCTGACCAGTCTCGATTCAAGGAGCAGCCCCAAAGGATGGAAGGCAAAGCTAAAGTCTCGATGTCAGGAATGTAGGCTTCCCTAGTGCAGCAGGTACTGATAGGCCCTTCTGAGCCCAGCTATGGGCATGAGTCAGAGTCTGTCATCTCAACCCCTAGGCAACTCCACTCAGGGCCGACTGATCAGGAGGGGCATTTGATTGGCCAGGACTGATTCTCCTTTGGCCAGGAGAGGGTCACTGATGGAGCCACCAAGACTGAAACAAACAAGACACGTGGATTCTCAGGCAAAGTAGGGATAGCAGCAGAAAGGGGTACAAGCAAGTAAGACAAGACACAAGCACTTCATGCCCACTCTCCAGCACCCAAAGGGTCCTTCCAGATCAGAGCAACTGGGGGAGCAGGCAAAGATTGCACTCTCTGCATTAATAGGGCCAGGAGGGGGTGGAGGCAGCTCCAGCCAGCAAAAGAGAGACAAGGGCTTTCTGGACCATGAGTCAGGAGGCCCAGCCCCAGGGATCCTCAGCTTAGACCCCATTTGCCCCATTGTTCCTGGGCCACTGTTGTCCCCCAGGACCTCTAAGCCCTAAGTACAGAGCACGAAGGCCCTTTCTCAACCTCTTCCCTTACCCTTCTGACCTCTCTCCTCTCTTTGCCAGCTATGGAGGGTCTGTGTGGCTCTGGAGAGGGTCTGTCTGTGTGCTCAGGGGTCAAGCAGTGGAGGGCAGAGCGGAGTGAGTCAGCAGGGACATCACACTTATTGTTTTCTCTTTCTTTCTTTCTTTCTTTCTTTCTTTCTTTCTTTCTTTCTCTTTCTTTCTCTTTCTTTCTTCCTTCCTTCCTTCCTTCCTTCCTTCCTTCCTTCCTTCCTTCCTTCCTTCCTTCCTTCCTTCCTTTCTTCTTTCTTTCTTTCTTTCTTTCTTTCTTTCTTTCTTTCTTTCTTTCTTTCTTTCTTTCTTTCTCTCCTCACCCGAGGACATTTTTCCATTTTTTGTTCAGATAGAGTGGGAGGGGGGAAGAGAAAGAGAGAAACATCGACGTGAAAGGGACACATCGAGTGGTTGCCACCCGCACAATCCAACCAGGGCCGGGGACAAACTGCAACCGAGATACGTACCCCTAGCGGGAACTGAACCCTGCTCTCTCTGGACCGCAGGCCGAGGCTCTAACCGCTGAGCCAAACCAGCCAAGGCACTTATTGTTTTCTTACTGACCATCTGCTCTTCCCCCACTGGAAGAGTCATGTAGTCAGCAGTTAAGAAGATAAATATTTGTGATTGAACAAATTGCACGCAAGTAACTTGAAAGCTACACCCCACCTTCTGCCTCTGACCCTGAGCTACAGATAAGATCAAGCCTGGACCTGAGTTAAACCAGGAAACTAGTGGAAGCTGGATGGCAGGGGTGGGCGTGGGGTCGGGTGGAGCACAGCTCTGGGCTCAGCCAGACCTGAGTCCCAACCTGGCTCTGGCATCTGTGGGGGCACATCACCTGACTACCCACAGTCCCCGTTTCCTCCGTTTCAAAATGGGGATTTTTATACCACCTCCTTCGGGAGAATAAAGTGTGTAAAACTGGCGCAGAGTAGGTGCTCTCTCTGTTGTACGCTCTGTAAGGGAGAAAGCTGTTTTCATCAGGCATTGGGGGCTGAATGCGACCTCTCCTGGGGCTGGGGAGTTGTGTGTTTTGGGAGAGCTGTCTGGAAGCGGTGACGCTAACCCATGAGGTGGACGGAGCATCGGGATGATCAGGACTGTGACAAGCCCCAGGGATCCCAGTGGAAAGTCCCATGCTGCAACCCTGAGCACATCTGGCTGTGGCGAGGAGAAAGGTCATTTCTGTGTTGCCTCTGCTTCTGAGGATGCAATCACAAGAGATACATAGCAGGCAATTTGGAAAAAGGACTTTATTCGCTTCATGAGAAACAGCTGCCATGAGTCAAGACCTGGCTGGAGACAGAGTGGCCTGGGAAAAGCCCACTTGTTCTCTCTATATCCTCGAACCGGGGTCTAAGTCGGGGTCCCAGAAAGACCACCCCCCTCCTTGCTCCGTCACTGCAGGCACAGATTCAGGCAATGCATTCTTGGTAGACATTAGAGTCTCCTGTTCTGTGTGGATCTCTCCCTGACCAGGAAAATGAATCAAATCAACATTCTAGACATTCAGACCTGGATTGTCTGGCATTCCAGCCACTGTTTGGGATCGGCAGCCAGGAACACAACATTCTGACTTGCCAATCAGAAGTCTAGAATGCAACACAAGAACACTGGTGTTCTAGACGATTTCATCACGGGCTCCGCGTTCCAGAATGCCTGGATTCCAAATCAGCCAGAAATCTGACACTCTCGATTGTCAGCCAGGAACCCAGTTGTCTGGCATGCCAATGAGAACCACTTCTAACTTTCCGAATGGTTAACCAGGAATTCAGTATTCTCGGGTGCCATACACGACCACAATATTCCACATAACGGGTGAGAGACACAAAGTTCTAAATTTCAACCCTGATACACTCTCGATGCCACACTAGAAACCCAGCGTCTAAGGCTATTCGCCTTGGCCTCAGCACTCTGGAAAGACAAGAAGAAAGCTCTACCCTTCAGAATGCTGCTGTCCTCAGAGCTCAGAGGACGGCCGCTCCACTGCTGACCCATCCTCCTGTGGGGCGCCGTGGGGGACATGGAAGGAAACATAGGGACAAGTCTTGGTGTTGAGGCAAACCAGCTTCTTCAGTGTGGCCGTCTTGACAAGGTCAAAGCCCATCTCGCCACCAAACGTGCTGGACTTCCAGTACTCTGGAGAACAGATGGGGTTCCCCAAGAGGCCCTTGAGGGAAAAGGGAGCTCCGATTTCTATCATACTCTCCCCAAAGATGGAGTTCGGATGGCACTTCTCAAGAAGCAGCCCCGGGTAGAATTCCAAGGCATCGATGTCTCCATACAGCTCCTCCAACTCAGCCGCCATCTCCTTCTCTCCTACCAGGGGGAGAAGCTAGAGTCAGAATCACACCACCACCCTCTGAGGTTCATCTGGGGAGGGAACCTTCTAGGTCCACTTTTTTCCTGGGGAAAATAAGGGACTTCAGGAAAACAGTTGGAGCAATTGAGCACATGCCCTGAAACCTGGTCTGACTGACCACCCGTCTCCGGGGCTGCATCTAGGAAGGGATTTGCTACTAAAGAAGGAATCAAGGGCCTGGCTCTGTAACTCATCTCCCTTCTCTGTGTCCTCATTACCTGATCATTGCAACAGGGAGAAGCTACCCATCTTGTTCCCCTCACAGGCAGACTTTAGGGACGAATCCTGCTCTACAAGCTGACGTTCTACTGGAGTTCAGAGATGTAATGTAACTTGTCGGAACTCACACAGAGACTGAGTGGTAGAGTTATCTCCGCCTCTCTGGACTATCACAGGAGACAGACATTGAACTTCCCTACCTGTTTCCTCAAATCCACCCTCCCTGGGGCACTTGGGCACAGCCATGGATCATGTCACACCTCATCAAAAGCCTTCAGTGGCTTCCCAATATCTGTGACAAGGGTTCTCAAACTTGGCTGCCCAATAGCTGGGAATCAGCAACAATAACGACCCCCCACACACACACACACAGAGTCTTGGGCACCACTCGGGCCTACTGAATCAGTCTCTGGGAGAGACATCTAGGATTTGGTATTTCTAATCAGTTTTCTAAGCAATTCTTAGCTAACTGGTCCACAAATGAATATTTAGGATCCACTAGACAAAATAAAACTGAAAATCTTTAGCATAAAACTCAAGATTCTATGCAATTTGACGCCAACCTCCCATCACTACCCCTGCCCCACCCCCACATAAGCTCCTTGCTCCAGCCACACCTACGACTGTTCTCTGAAGTAGGCTCGTTCGTTATGGTCTCTGTGCTTTTGCACTCTCTGTTCCTTTACCTAGAATGCTCTTCCCTTCATTCTTTACCCAGAATCCCCCTTTACCTTCAAACCCATCTCAGAAGCCAGCTTCTCCCCCCGAGTGGGGTCATTTTCTATCCCACACCCCCCGTAATCCCAGCCACAGTGCTGGTCACGCATTGGCCTCTTCCGTTTCCTCGATGTCGCCCTCACTTCAGGGCAAGTGCCTTGAGGGCCGGGACCGTGTCCAGGAAGCAGCTGCTCACCTGTGAACTCCTCGAAGGAGGTGTAGGGCTTCATGCCAAACCTCTTGCGGTACTCGTTGAAGGGCTGCAGCCGCAGCTCTCGGGATTCCTTGATGAGATCGATGGCCACGTGCAGGACGTGGGGGTTCATGTTCCTACCCCCACCAATCTGCCAAGAAATAAACACAGCTGTGGTCTGAGAACCTGGCCACACTCTCCTGGAAAAGAACTTCGGGTCAGGAGTCCTTCCTGAGCTGGGACAGAAGCAAGGCTCAACCTCGCCCTCACCGTGCTGGGGGCCTGATCCTATGAAGGAAAGTTCTGGAATCATTAGGTTCAGCAACTTTGCAGACAAGATGGTCAGTATGACCAGAGCCAGGACCCAGGCAGAGGGACAGGCGCTCCCGCTCTGGAAATGAAATCTAGAGGGACAGGAGGTTCTCTGGGCCGGCAAAGGTTAGAAACAGAAGGATGGACGGACACATTAGCGCTTTCCTGAACGTGTTTAATATTGTACGTGACAGAACTGACATGTGTCTGTCTCTCTCCAAATCAGTTCTTCTCATGGAACAGGGAGGTTTAATCTTTTAAGGAATTCTGCAGGGAATTTCTATTGCTTTCCATTCCCTGTATCGTAGTGTTGAGATGCAACAAAATTTACCAAGTATATCGTATTAAAAAGTGAACCCTTCCCTGGCCAGTTTGGCTCAGCAGTTAAAGCGTCGGCCCGCGGACCAATGAGTCGCAGGTTCAATTCTGGTCAAGGGCACGTATCTCAGATGTGGTTTGTCCCGGCCCTGGTCAGGTTGTGCAGGAGGCAGCCAGTGGTTCTATCACATCGATGTTTCTCTCTGTCTCTCTCTATTCCCCCTCCCACTCTGTCTGATGATAAATAGAAAAATATCCTCAGGTGAGGAATAAAAAAAATTTTTTCAAAAAAAAAGTGAACCCCTAGAAACCAGCTGCCACGAAGACTCAGAGCTAGAAGGAAGGAAGACAGAGTATCATGTCACACCAGTCAGACCAGGTGAAGTCACTCACAGGAATGCAGGTGACCATGGCCATTACTTCTTCCTTCTGCCAAGCCTTCTGGGAAGGCAATGCTCATAAGCTAGCAAGAATGGAGCTAAAACCCAGCCATGAAAGCTGATAGATAAACAAATTTAGCTTAACTAGAAGTTTAACTTCAAGACCAGTGGTAATGAGGTATCCTGAGGAGGGCGAGGCACAGGGTTCAAAGCCCAGGTAAGCTGGTGGGATAAAGAAGGCTCCAGAAAAAAATATTCTGATTCATTACTACTAAGGAATATTGGTCTAAAGAAGGTCTGTTGTTGCTCAGGATGAATTGATAACGTTAATGCTTAGGAAAGAGTTCCATGTGGGTAGAACACGTATAATTGGATGGGAAAGAGGAAAAGCATTTTTGGGTGAAATCATTCATATTGAAGCAAAGCGAGAAGAGGCTGGTGCCGATCTCAGCTCGACCATCTACAAGCTTCGGGGCTGTTATGGTTGGCTTGTGTGCCCCAAAAAGATATGTTGAAGTCCTAACCCCCAGAACCTCTGAATGTGACCTTATCTGGAAACAGATGTAATTAGAGGTCATACTCTGGGAAGGTGGTCCCTAATCCAATGACTGATGTCCTGATAAAAGAAAAACCAGAGACACAGGGAGAACACCACGTTGGAGCCTTGCTTCAACAAACCAAAGAACACCAGGGATTGCTGGCAACCACCTGGAGCCGAAGCCAGGCATGGAACAGGGTCTCCCCAGGAGCCTCGGAGAGAGCATGGCTCGCCCAACACCTTGATTTTGGACTTCTCGCCTCCAGAACTAGGAGAGAGCAAGTGTCTGCTGTTTAAAGCCACCTGGCTAGTAGTCCTTTTGCAGCTGCAAAAACAAAGACTGAAGCTGTCTCAATCTCCTCCTATGCAAAAACGGGGAGGGGAAGAGCATCCACCTGACGTGTTTGTGAAATAAGCAAGATAAAGGAGGCAGAGCAGTTATCACAGTGGTGACCCCAAGAGGGTGGCCATGTGTGGTGATTATCAAGGGAAGCCTCGTCTTATCACTTCGCGGGCTCTCTTCAGTATCCCAGGAGTCAGCCCACTTCTGTTGCCCTTCTGCCTCGCGCCAGAAAACCGCAGGGCTTTTCACGTGCATCAGCCTGGACCTGCTTAAGATTCTTTGGAAACATGCAGCCCCACATGTTTTAACAAAAGTTATTGTCTCTGTTCATATCTGTGTCCCCACAGAGAAGAGAGGCCGTAAAGCCGCCAGCAGCTGCCCACTGGCGGCAACATACGCTAATTTCAGTCAAAACCAGGAGGAAACCGAAAGCCATATGGTGTCACAACTTCCTGATAAGGCTCACGAACAAAGATCAGAGAGAAACGGGGTGAGAGGAGCTGAGCTGGAGGACATGGGAGGCTGAAGAGGGAGCTCGCCAGGGAGTCGAGGGGGAAGGGCTGTGTTCGTCTTCTAGAACAGCCATAACGAGTACCACCACCTGGGTGGCTTAAACAACAGAAATGTGTTTTCTCGCTATTCTGGAGGCTAGAAGTCCAAGGTCCAGACGTCAGCCAGGTTGTCATTCTGAGATTCACAATGGCCGTTGTCTCCCTACGGCTTCCCTGGGTGCACGTCTGTATCCTCCTCTCTCCCTATGGCTTCCCTGGGTGCACGTCTGTATCCTCCTCTCTCCCTATGGCTTCCCTCGGTGCACGTCTGTATCATCTCTTCTTATCAGAACCCAGTCAGACCAGGGCCCACCCAATGGCCCCATTTAACAGTCATTACCTCTTTAAAGACTGTCCAAATAGTCACATTCTGAGACACTGAGGGTTAGGACTTCCACCATATGAATTGGTTGGGAGGACACTCAGCCCATGTACAGACGAGCTAGTGTGCAGGCACCTTCACACATATTACCAAACCCTGAATGTTCTCCTGATCCCCTCCCCCCCCCCCCCCGCTATGCCCTCTGACTTCGGGGCCTCTGCCATGCTGTGCCCGCCGTCTGCAATGTGATCGCCCCTGCCATTAATACTACCTCTCTCCCTGGGCGGTCCCTGTGCATCCTTGGGATCTGTGCTCAGACATCCCTTCCTTATCCACAGTTCCCAGCTCTGGCTCAGCAGCTTCTGTCCGCATTCCCAGAGCACTGTGGGCTCTGTGAGATTTTGTGGGCTGTGGTTCCTAACATGCTCTTTTCTTTCTTTTTTTTTTTTAATAATTCACATCAGAGAAGCACTTGGTACAGCGCCTAGCATGTAACAAGTGCTCAATGATGCTAGCTGTTGTATAGCTATTGCTCCTTTCCAAGGTATAAGCACCAAAAGGACAAGGACCCAAGAACCACACTGACCTTGGTCCCCACTACAGCCCCAGCAGCTGGAGCAGCCAACGCCTGGTATCACTGAGTGGACAAAGGACAAGAGAAAGAATGCTCACAGATGCCATGGAGGCGTGACCCTGTCCCCATTCAAATTTCAGAAAAGAAGGCTGGAATTTGGATCCACGTGTGTCGGAGCCCACAGCCCACCTGCCCTCACCAAGGCTCCTCGAGGCTTACCCGGCCAGCGCTCTGGCGAGAGAAGGCGTCCACCAGGGCCTCCACCCCAGTGTCCACCAGCATGGACGTGTTGAACAGGAACTGCTCGTAGCCGTAGTCCTGGGAGCCCACCTTGAAGGAGTCAGGCATGAGCGGGTGCCAGTGGTAGAGATGGTTGAACTCCATGGCAATGCGGTTCTGGTACTGGAACTGGACGCCGAACAGCAGCTCGGGGTCGAACTTGAGCTGCAGGAAGTAGCCGCTCAGCTGCTGCACGTACTCCTCGATCACGATCTTGATGGTCTCCCCTGGGGCAGGGTCAGCAGAACACGCCACGTCACCAGCGGCTGGGGAAGCAGGCCGGTTCGTGGCAAGGGGCTTGCTTTGTGTTTCTTTATGGCTGCTATTGTTGTTTTGTTTTGTTTGGCTACATCCATGTGTCTTTTGGGGAAGGAGTGTGAAAATGGAACTTCCTGTCTCCGGTCGGACTGACAAGAACCTGCCGGGTGTTCCTACATTCCAAAGGGAGGTTGTGGGCCCAGCTAACCAGGACATGCCAAGGAAGTGTCTGAGAACTGGTCTTGGGACCCTCGGGTGACCACCCGCCCACAGCCCATGAAAACTTGGAAAAGTGGAGGTTAACTCAGGGAGGGGTGGGGTGTGTGGAAGAGACCCCTCAAAGCAGCGGCAGCAGCAAGAGAGGGACGCTGAGGACAGAGGTGAATCTAGACCCAATACAGTTCTCACACGTTCGGACGCATCCGAGTGCTTGGGCACAGATCTCCCTCTGCGCCCGCAGTAACCAGCTACAAGGGACAGCCAGGGAGGACGCAAATGGAACATTCTGAACAAAATGAAAACTGGTCACCTAGATATGAAAAGAGTCGGATATTTTGGCCCATCGGCGTTAGGCACATGGGCTTTTAGCAAGTTGATCCGGACCCACTGGGTTTGCAATCGCCGACCTGGGTGCTCATCCTGGTCTCACCATTTCTAGCCACTGGTGCCTGGGCCCGGCGACCTAGTCTCTCTGAATTCACTTTCCCTTTCACATCTGTGAAATGTGTGTTATAATAATATCAGCACAATAATGCTCATAGGGTTGTTGGGAGGAGAGAATACGAGCATCTAAACCGCTTGGCACAGGGACTGGCATATAGGAGGTGTCAAGCACGCAGGTGAGAAGCAGGAGCACACGGGTAAGTGTGAGGGGACATGCCCTCCCCATACCCGAGCACCCGCTAAAGATCGGACTGCAGCTCGCAACCCCTCCCCACCCAGGAACAAGCGTCCCTTGTGAAGTGGCGGAAACAGCATCAACCTTGCTGGCAACCAGACCTGGTTCAAGTCTTCCTCTGCTGAGTGGCCTTGGAGAATTCACTTGCCTTCTCTGAATCTTAGTTTTCACAACAAGAGAAATCATATCTGGTTCATAAGGTGGTTGAGGAGGGTTAAATGAAGCACTGGATATTCGCCTTTATCACTTTTGGTCACAGCTTGGTCACAGTTTTATCATCAGTCAATATGCTTGCTGGGCAGCCTCCAGCCACAGACTTGCCCTCTCTGGTCATGGTCCCTGCAATGCTGGGACTTCAGAACCAGCCCTTTCTTCTTCTTTAGGCTGCACCTATTCCTGTTGCCTGGCTCTTTCAAGCTCCCGTGAATCAGGCACTATAATTGGGACCAGCCATCCCCAGCAATGCCCAGAGATGGGGGAGGGGTCTTACTGGTGACTCAGAGTGAACACGGTCTGGCGGGGGTGTCAGAGGCCAAGCTTCAAGACAGGAAACCATCTGACATTTTAGGCTGCAGACTCGTCCCCGTAGGAGACACAAAAATATCCTCTCCCTGAGTCATCTAGAAGCTACCAAACTCCAGGAAGCCAGCCACATGCAGGCCAGGAAACAGGAGGATTTCTGAGGGCCAGGGAGCCTGGGGTCTGACTTGCACTGGTTGAGGATGTCTCTGTGCATGGGGACAATAAGACTTGGGATGGCTAATGAAATGGGCTGCCAGTCACCCAGCTAATATCACCATCACAGCCATTTTCTGAAGGCCTACTATGTGCTGAGTGCCTTCCCATTCATCATCTCAACAAGTCCTTACAACCTTCATCATCCCCAATGTCCAGATTTGGAAACGGAGGTTCGCACAGGGGAATGGGCCTGCTTCAGGTCTCATAGCTAGTAAGTAGAAGAGCTAGGATTCCTAATCCCAGTTCTCTGTCCCCAAGCCTCCCACCCCCTCCTTCTCAGGACGGAAGGCACTACCTTCCAGGGCAGGGCCGGTGTGGAGTCCTCACCTATAAGGATGAGGCGGGTCGTCTGGAAGAGCTGCTCATCTCCCCAGGTTGGGTGCTCAGCCTTCAGCAGGTCACACACGCGGTTGTGTTCACGCAGCCAGAGCGTGGCATAAAGCATGAGCCCGGGAAGCAGTCCAAACACCTCTTGGCCCACGGCCATCTGGCTCTGGGGCGGAATGCCCTTGGGGTAGTGCATCACCACAGGTGCCTCTTCCACCGAGGGTGGGTACATCTCTCCGTCCAGCATCTGCAGGATGGGGCCACCTGGCAACCTGGGGACGGGGCAGGGTGCCTGCACCTACCACATCTGACTCCCTCCCGCTCTGCATACAGCTGCCCACATCACATGGGGTGCCTGCCCGTTCTTCCTAATCAAGACTTGCTGACTTTACTTCCTAACTGGGTCCCTTCCTCCCTATCCTCATTACCACCAGCGGCTCCAACCCGCCCTCATTCTCCACCCTGACTCCTCTGGAAGTGTCCTTACTCTTCCTCCCGTCCCCAGCTTTTCCATTCTCAGTACTGCGGCCAGAGCAATCTTTCCGGAAAACCCCCATCTCCTATCGTTCCCTGGCTTAACCCCTTCCAAGTCCTCTCTCTGCTCTGGGCAATAGTCCGAAATCTTTAAGATAGCCCTGCAGAGGTCTCCACCCTCACCCACCACCACTCAGGTGTCCATCGTCCTATTCCACTCCCTCCGAGTCCCTCAAGCCGCTTCCCCTGTCCGAGCCTTGGCACCTGCTGCCCGGGAAAGCCTGTCCCCTTAACTCCTCAAACTCCACGCAGCTCCGGGCTTGTGTGTAATTCCTAGGGGAGACTGCCATCCTGTGAATACTCTCGTGGCTTCTTCCCGGGGGCGGTTATCACAAGTGTCATCAATTAAATGGCAGTTTCTTCATTCATTCGGTAAATACACACCGAGGACCTACTATGTGCCAAGTACTGCTGTTAACCCTAAAGGTTCAGCCGTGAAATTTCCAGTTTGGTTTTTGTTTGTTTAGATTTTCACAGTTCAATGTGGTAGGCTCTCCATGTAGCTATGAAGCACTGTAAATGTGGCCGGGGTGGATGAAGACCTCATCAGTTGTTTGTTTTATTTCATTGAGATTTAAATTTCGAAGTGGGTACTTCAGCTTCTGGGGAAATCTCTAAGTGCACTTAGAAAAACTGGGGCACAATTCTACCTTTCCAACTGTTTTTTTTTTAATGAAATCTAAATACAGACCCAGTATCCCCAGGGAAAATTTAGCAGCCAAATTGAGATGTGCTATAAGTGTGAAAATACAGATCAGATTTCTAACATTTAGCATAAAAAAAAAAAAAAGGTGAGACACTGTGTCAATAATCTTGGTAGTGATTACATGTTGAAATGATAATATTCTGGATATATAGGGGTTCGATGAAATAGATAATTAAAATCAATTTCACTTTTCTTTCTACCTCTTTTAATGTGGCCACTAGAAAGGTGTTAATTACATCTGCGGTTCACATCATATTTCTGTTGGACAGGGTTAAACATTCAGACAAAATGACTTCATGGGACTAGCATCCTAATGCTACATCTATGGCTGAGAGTTCCTGGAGGCCAGGGCCCAAAGGTATGATCACTGCTCCATAACCTGTGCTAGGCACCTCGTGGTACCCAATTAATATGGTGGGAAAATTTAATGAACAAAGGCAAACTGGAAATGCCCATATCCGATCAAGCCCTAAAATCTACTTCCCAGGAGGACATAAGAGGCCATTTCTGCTTGTCTGCGTCTCTGGCCTGGCACCTGCTCCCAGGGTTGATTGTCACCTCCAGCTCCTGTGGCTGCCCCTCTCAAGACACCTCCCGGGGCCCGCAACAGCCTCTGCCAGGAAGACCTTGGTGGAAGGCCCTTCCCAAAGCCCCATCCCTACGTCCATCCCTACCTGGTACTTGAGTTTCCCATCCTTAAAGAGCCGCAGCTGATACTGACGGTCCAGATTGTCTCCATAAACGTGGCCAAGGTCTACCTGAGGTCAGAGAGAAGGTCCACTCGGGTCATCAGGAGGTCCTGCCCCACCGATGATGACACCTTGCACATGCCAAGTTAGGCCCAGAAAAGCCCTGAGCTCCTCCTAGGTACTCACCCCGTGGCCCAAGGCCTTAGTGAAGCCAGGACCCATCTTGCCAGAAGTTTTGAAGAACTGGTGGGTAAAGTGTTGTGCAAAGAAGGCAAACATGAGGTTGGCACCCTGGGGGTCAGGTATGAACTTCCTCCTGAGCAGGAAGCGATGGCTCAGGAGCTCGGCGTCTGGCAGCTGCTTCT
This sequence comes from Molossus molossus, assembly GCF_014108415.1. NCBI lineage: Eukaryota > Metazoa > Chordata > Mammalia > Chiroptera > Molossidae > Molossus > Molossus molossus. The sequence continues at coordinate 11,961,400 of NW_023425349.1, forward strand.
TCCCTGGTTGGGGAGATGGGAATGACCAGATGCCTCCTCTCTGCATCTTTCCCCAGGGCCTCTGGGCTCACCAGACCAAACTGGTCGTGAGGGAGCCCAGAGCGGCCTCCAAGGACCTCCTTCCTCCCACCAGATGGTCTCTTGCACGTTCGCTACCAAAGGACCCTAGAAGACTATCTGGATGAAGTGATATGATATCTGGACTTTGCTTTGAAACGCCCCATAAAAAATAAGGTGAGAGAAGATGGATGAAATAAGACTGGCAAACTGTGCAAAAGTCTTGAAACTGCAAGATGAATACACAGGAGATCATTTTACTTTCCCCTCAACTTTTGTGTGTGTTTGCAATGTTGAAAAAGTTAACCAAAAAGAAAGAAGAAAGAAAAAAAAAAAAAAAGAAGTGGACTCCCAACCCTGGATCAGGGTAGCCTGTGTCTGAAACTGACTATGACATTCACAAACTGTGTGAACTCAGATCAGTCATTTCATTCCTCTGAACTTCAACTTCCTCATCTCTAAAATAGGACAAATGAAACTATTTTATGCAGTGGGATGGAGAAGTACACGAAGTAATGTAAACATGACAGAGAACTGGTGAGGTGGAATCTTTTCCATCAAGGGTCAGCCAACTACTTTTGTCAAAGCCCAGAGAGCCAATATGAAAAGCTTTGCCAACATACAGTCTCTGTCACATCTACTCAGCTGCAGGCTAGAGTTTGACAACCTATTTTAAAGGATGCCAGTCTGTCTAAGTCTGGGACAAAGACAGCAGTCACCTTGAAACAGGTGTCTGTCATTATGAGAATAAGTGTTACGAGGCCTTCCTTAAATATGTTAGTGTCAGATGAGTTGGTACCCAATGCCTTTTCGGAAGGGAGTAATTGGATTTGGTAAAGGCATCCGTTCATAACACCTCATGTGAGGCCCAATGTTGAAGGTTCAAGACCACTAGGCTAGTTCTTTGAATTGAAATGGCTGGCTGGTTTCCTCTAGCAGAAAAGAATATCAAGCACCCCAAAGGGAACCCTTTTGGGGACTTGGACAGGTTCCAGCAAAGTGTGGGCAGAGTCCAGAAACTCTGCAAGATTCTCTATTCTGGCAGAATAGTGATGCTTTAGGAACAGTAGGTGCACATGTGTGCAAACCATCAGTGTAGGCCCAAGTAAGGACATTTGTACGTTTGCACGTTTGAACTTGAGAAGCACACAACCCTAGGGCTGCACGGGACCGGGGCTCAACAGCGACACCATGTGGTGGAAACTGAAGTGATGGCGGTGGCAGACGGATGCCTCTCTGTCCTCTGTAATTTAAGCTGAAATGATGGCTCTGAACTGGGTACGCTCTCAGGTGTTTGGACAGTCGCGAGGGAATGGAAGGAAAGCCTTAGAGGAAAGACCCCCGCCAATGAGACAAAGTGGGGTTTGGGCACTAAAGGGAAAAAAATCTGACCTTATATGTAAACTGCACTGATGAAGCATGTAAAGCTATTTACATTAGTGAAGAAACAAATAAAAACACACTATTACTTCTCTCCTACATTTAAACATATAAGTCACTCCCTTCCCAGCAAGATCCCACCTGGTGAGTAGACAAGGTTCGGGCAAAGAGGCAACCTGGAAATGGAAACAAGAGTCTGACTGCCACTGACTTTAGGTGACCTCAGGCGAGACCCTCCACCACCCTGTCCTGGCCTCATTCTCCAGACCTGTCCTCAACCCTGGTTCTGCATATGGCACATGTCTTGCCTTGGTCCACCTCTCTGTGAAATGGGTCAATAATTGTTCCTCTGCCTGCCTTTTCCCAGGGAGAAGAACTGAGCATCTCCTGTGATCCCCAGCTCCCTGACCCACCTCCCTTACCTTTGGTCCCCATGGGTGTGGGGCAGTCTTGGGGCACGGAGGGCAGAACACGCGTGTAATAGCTCAAGTTGGAGAAGGACTCCCAGCTGATGTAATCGTGGTCTAAGTTGTAGGTGGGGGGGCTGGGGATAAGGTTGGAACGCGCTGTGAAGGGCAAAGATAATGGTGACAAGGAGTTTCCACCCCATCCCCCCCTCCCCGCTTTCTCTTGGGTTGAACTTGTTTGATCTGGTATCAAGAGTCTCCCCACCCACTGCCCTTATCAGATGCCAAGAATTCCAAGAACTGGCGGGATTTCTGGCTCCACATTAGGGGACCTTGTCCCCACCTACCTGTGAGTACCAGGCGCATGAGCATCTCGCGGATGAAGGTGGCATTGACAAGCTCCCAGAACCAGCGTCCGTGCGTCAGCAGGAAGTGCAGGAAAGAGGGGCTGGGCCGCAGTGAATTCCGGAGCCAGGTCCACAGCTCGGCTGCGGGGACAGTGGGAGCCACTCAGGCAGCGCTACTGGCAGGGCCGGAGCAGCCAGCGTGGGAGAGGGGAACCGGGAACAAGGGCCAGGATGGGACAGGGCAGACCCTCTGGGGTGGGGTAAGGACGGGTTCTTGGGAGTGATGACACATGACAGCCAGAACCAGGGGTGAGGACAGGGCACAGGGACAGGGAGCGAGGGTGGGGCTGGGCAGTGAAGACGCCACGGAGCCAGAACCAGGGCGAGGGGACTGAGGTCCGGGAGAGTGTCAGAGACTAAAGCCAGGCAAGAAGGAGCCGGGCAGTGGCCCGAGAGGAGGGCGAGAAGTGGGCGTCTCGAGGACGAGCCCCGGGAAGCAGGAGGGGCCCAGGATACAAGGAGTGGGGGCTGGAGGCCCAGCTCACGAGTGGTGCAGTTGGGGCCAGAGTAGCCCGTGCGGCTGCAGTCACACTGGTAGCGGTCGAGGCCGAAGCGGACACAGACGCCCTGGTGCTGGCACGGGTAGTAACAACAGGGGTTCACTGTGGATGAGAAACAGAGATCAGAGACTCCCCGGGGTGACCTCTCGGTGGGGCCAGAGGCAGGGGCCAGTGTGGCAGTCCTGTCCTAACTCACCCTAAGGGCCCTTTTGCTCCCACAGCTAAGAGCAAAAAACCCGACCCTGCTGTTTCTGGGCCCTGCTCTGGATCTCCAATGTGGCCCCATCAGGGTCCCCAGGGAAGTCCCCCCTCCCTGCGGCCACCAGTGGGGGGCAGGGGAAGAGTCCAGGCACCAGGCTGTAGCATCGAAGGCTAGGAAATAGCTAGTTGATAAGACCCTGAAGCCACAGGCTTCTAGAGCATTCACTTCCTGCCAGGTCAGCACCCAGCACCAAGGGCAGGGTTTGTGGTGTTGAGAAAAGGGGCAAGGATGGGGGGGCTCTCTCAAACCAGCCCCCAACCTCTGGGCACCCGGACACTAGGGAGATGAGATCACCCACCAGCCCTCTATTCGTGCAGAAGGAAAGGGAGAGCGGGTATCATAGCGTCCACCTGAAGATGGGAAACTGAGACCAGATGAGGGGAGACCCCGGCGGGTCACCCAGCAAGTCCCACCAGACCAACGGCCCATGGCTTCCCTTCCAGCTCAGCAATCAAGTGCAAGGAAAGAAGTTTCCCAGAGCCCTGCGGAGAGTAGGGGTTTGAGGGGTCTCGGCTCCCATTCCTGACAGACCCAGCTTTGGCCCACTTGGGGGGCAGGGAGGGGAGGCAGTTCTGGGCTCTGCGATCTCGAGGTCGGTCAGGGACCAAGGGTTGGGAGACTGGTGGCTGGAAGAATCTACCGAGAGGGTGAGCAGAGCTGACATCAGCCCCGCCTCCTGGAGAAAGCCCGGCAGGAAGTCCCCTTTGTGTCTGACCCAGGTCTCGTCCACCACAGCCCCCTGGCTCAATCTTCACCGCCTGGGTGATTCTTCAAGAGCAAAGTCAGCCCTGGCCGGTTTGGCTCAGCGGTTGGAGCATCCACCTGCGGTCCAGAGACCCGGGTTCGGTTCCCACTAGGGGCGTGTACCTCGGTTGCAGTTTGTCCCCGGCCCTGGTTGGTTGTGCGGGTGGCAGCCACTCGATGTGCCCCTTTCACATCAATGTTTCTCTCTCTCTCTCTCTCTCTCTCTCTCTCTCTCTCTCTCTCTCTCCCTCCTACTCTATCTGAACAAAAAATGGAAAAATGTCCTCGGGTGAGGATAAAAAAAAAAAAAAAGAGCAAAGTCAGAGACTCCTTAGAATTCACTCAATGCTTATTCACTGCTCAGCAAGGGAAACTGAGGCTCAGAGAGAGGTGGAGCTTTGGCCAAGGACAAAGCAGGGCCCTCCTGCAGACCCAGAACCCTGGCTCCTGGCAGGAGCTTTTACTCAGCCTCCCACAGAAAGCGCCGGGCCCCTCGGCAAACATAGTACTTCTTTATCTGGGCCCAGAACCAAGGTTACAGGGAACTTCTATTCTTTGTGCAACTAAATAGGGGTTCAAGAGGATAATAAAAGGCAAGAGAAACCTGGGAGGTCACCTCAAAGTGCTGTGATCAGGGGGCATGACCCTGGGCAAGGCATGATCCCTCCTCCCTTTGCAGCATGAGGCCTGGGCAGCAGGGTCCCCCTGGGCCCCTGAGAGAAGGGCCCCAGCACCACCACCAACTCGCCCCAACACACACACACACACACACACACACACACACACACACACGAACAAGAAGCAAATCATAAGAATCATGCAAATAATTTTGCTTAAACCCTGGCAACTCCCCATTCCCCCACAATGGCATCTTTGTGGCCCCTGCAGGGGTGTAGGAAGGAGGGGCCAATGGAAAGGGAAGAAGGCTGGACAAAGGCCTTATCAGGCTGACACAGGCGGAGACCCAGGACAGAGACCTGGCAGGACCCAGCCTCGCCCTCCCACAACCGCAGGCCCAGAAACGCCAAGGACACTCAAGGACCCGGAACCCTCCTCATTAACCCCTCCCGCTCAGGACACTGCTCACCTGCCTCATTTACCTGCCCGGGAGCCCCACTGCCCAGCTCCCAACCCTGGCACTCAAGGTCCTCCCACCTCCCAGCAGGCCAGTTCCCCCCTCCCTCCCACAGTAGGGGTCTCAGAAGTGTCTCCAGAGGTCCTTCTAGCTCATTCTGTGGCGCCCTGTCCCTTAGCTCCAAAGTCGAAAGCTCTTCTTCCTTTGCCCAGACTACCGTTCCTTCCTAACTATTCCCTCCAAGTTTACCCCAGCCCACACCTTGCTTCCAGCAGACAGCCTCCCCTGAAAATCCACACAGCACTCCTCCTGCTGCCCCTCACCCCACCCCGTGTCCCAGCTCGGCCTGCTCTACTCCATAAGCCCCCAAGGGAAGGGTCCACACTTTCCCTGACTTTCTCCTCCCGCAAACAGCTGGAACTCAACCCAGCTCCTGGAGAGATCCAGCTACCCAGGGGATCCAGGTGTGGTGGCCAGAGCTCTACAGATGTTGGTGGAATTAATAAAAGGAAGCTAAGAAACAAGCCACCTCAAGTTTGGCGAAAGAGACCTCTCATCTCCTCAGCCCTGGGCTGCTGGCTCGGAATCTAGTTCGAGAACTTCCTGCACGGCCCCAGAGTCCTGCCCCGGCAGGAGCAGAGATGCCTCTGCTGCCAGGCTCCTCCCCACCAGGCTGGCTGTCCAACTTTCCCTCCCTCCTCCTGCAGATCTTTTCATAAACACCAGCTGCCCCAGGGTAGAAAAAATTCTCCCCAGCAAGGACAACAGCTGCCTTTGGGGCCCAGGGGTGTCAGGGTGGGCAGAGAGGGAACTGGGAGCCGCTTTCCCAGGGGTGAGCCTGACCACAGCTGGGGAAGCCAGAGCTCTAGCTGACCAACAGCCATGCTTATTCACCTTATGATCTGCTCAGCGCGCCCTAGGAGGGGTCCGTGAGACCTTTCTATGGCGCGGATGAGGGATGCATCCAAGGCTCAGGAAGCAGGAGGTTACTCAACCCCGCTACTTCAAAGTCACAGAACAAAGACTGGAACCCCTTTCTCTTCCCCTCCCTTCTTCCTCTTAGAGACTTCCAGACCTGGATTTGGAGAGGGAGAGTCACTTTGATCTGGAGGCTGGGAATGATCCCAGGGGAGGTAGGTTTGTCACCCTTCAATGTAGACCTGAAAGTTAAATGAACAAGACCAGAACTCCTGAGGGATCATCAGCCACTGCCACAACCAGAGCTAAGGAAGGCCTTCCTTTAGTCTAACTTAAATCCTGCATGCTTTTGGGCCAGCCCAGTTCTGGGCTCAGTGGAGGACACCTTGCATAATAAACCACCAAGAAAGAGAACTGGGGAGAGGCAGGCACGGAGTCCAATGTGTCTTGCGTTCCCACACCCAGCACAGTGCCAGGCACCAAGTAGATACTGGGCAAAGATGTGCCAGAGGGTAGATGTTCTTTGCTGGCTCTGTGTCCTTGGACAAGTTCCTTCCATCCTCTGGACCTCATTTTTCTGTATATCCCAAGAAGAAGATGGAGCAGACCGGCTCTGAGGAGACCTTCTTTGGTCTGGGTGAAGATGATCTACCCTCTCCATGATGTACACTGATGTGATTCCCCCATCCCATCAGCAGCCAACCTTGCAACTTGCCCTCACTGAGTCCTCAAGACCCCCCCGAGGTTGGCTTGATCAGCAGGCCCATACGGCAGGAGAGCCTGGCTCCAGAACCTTCTGAGGATTTAGGCAAGGAAATGTCCCCAAGCCCAGGAGTCAGGGCTCTGGACACAGTGGGGGAACACCAAGTCCTCCAGGATGTAGAGGCGCCAGGCAACAAGAGGCTGAAGTGAAATCCCCTAAGAATAATATTTAGAGAAACTCCAGAGGCTTGGCAGCCACAGAGAATAAAATAACCTACTAGTCAGACCTGGGCCCCAGCTCCTACATCCAGCCAGGTCTGCAGCCGGAGGCCAGGCACCACCACACCAGGCCCTGACGGCTGGCCCACAGCTGGAGGAGTGCAGCTAGAGAGGAAGCCCCATCCTGGCCCACAGACCCAGCTGGTGCTGCAGATAGGAGGCGCCGGCAGGAGTAGCAGGGAGGCCTTGGAATAGGCTGGGTTCCCACCCCATATGCCAGGGTTAGCTGACCTCAGGGCCTTCCACCTGACACCAAGGTCTTGCCGTATCCCTCTCCAAGGAGAGAACACTAAGCCAAGTCCAGGAGCTGGAAGCAAGCATGAAGGATCCCCTGGCACAGCCTGCCCTCCAAGCTGGACTCCACCTCGGCCACCACACAACAGGCGGAAGCAACATTCTCCCCTGACACCCGCCCCCAGGTGCATCTGCAGCCTCATCTTGTGGAAGATTGGCCTCTGCTGCCCCTCTGGGGACAAACACAGGCTTCGGCTTCCCATGTCAGATGACCTCAGTTTATTTATAGACTTGGTGCAGCCCAAACCTCTGCCCCGCAACCAACTTGTCACCACTCCTTTCTTGACCCTTGCAGCAGCCTCCTTGGTGGTTCCCCTCTCCAGTCTCACCCCCAGTCATCCATCCAACTCACTGCCCCAGTTACCCTCAGGCCCAGGGCCGGGCACTCCAGCCCCGGCAGCCAGCCCTGTCCACTGCTCCCTTCCCTGAGCCCCACGGTCATGGCCCTGATCCCCTTGGATGGCAGTCTGTTGGCATTTCTGTCTTCTCCATCAGACTAGGAGCGTTTCCCAGCTCTGTCTCAGGCTCCAGCAGAAAAGCTAACCTTCAGGCATATTTGTGGAATGAAGAAAACCCATTCTGTTTAAACATATAATGATATAAAGGTAAGTAGAACAGGCAAAAAACAGAATGGCATAGACCATGCTCACTGGGCCTTAGTGAACAGACAAGGCGACAGGCAGGCCAACCTTGGTTACCCCGGGGGTCCTGGATGGGGCAGAAGGGGGCCTCAGAGGAAGAACTGGGCTGATCCAGGATCTCAGACAAATGTGCTCATCCTTCTGGGCCTCAGAAGGGACTGTCACATCTCCAGGGCTATTGTGAGCACCAAAGAAGTGAACATACACAGCCAGGCTCTGCAAACTGTAAAGAGCTGGCCACATGGGTCTTCCTCCTCTTCTTCCCACAAACTAGGCCTTTGCTCACAGCCGAACTCTTGCCCGGAGCCCCATCCATCCTCTACCGGGCTTCCCCAAATGCCACCCACTCAAACCCTCTCCCTTAGAAAACCTGGTCTGATTCACAGTCCACATAGACACCTTTGCTCTCTCCTCTGAGCACTGAGTCCCTGGAGCATCACAGCAGAAAGCTCAGACCCCACCCCCCACTCCCATCCTCTCACCCCCATTTACAGATAGGAAATGGAGACCCAGAGAAGGATGGCTCTCACAGCCAGGGGCTGGAGGAAACTGTGTCCAGGCCTTGCACGTACCTTGCCCATGTGTGAGCACACACACGTGCACAAAAGCAGTAAGCTGAGGCAGGGAGGCTGGCTGAGGAAGGGCTGAATCCCTTCACCTGGAACCTTGTACATGCATGGCCAGGGGCGTGGAATTTTACAGTATCTGACTTTCCCCATCGTCTTTGGGTTGAGGAAACCGGGGTCCACTGTCAGGGGAGGGGGAAGTTCTTCTGTGGAAAGACCTTTCAAAGTGCCTAGATCAGGTAGATCTAAGTTCAAACCCTGAGCCCGCGGCGCACTGTGTGAGCTTGAGGGAGTTATGGCCCCTGTCTGAGCCTCAGTTTCCTCCTCTGCCCAGTGGGGACCTGTGGGAGAGGATTTAAACCTCCAGGGAAGAAAGCAGCTCTGTAAATATATTTCCAACTCCGCCTTCCCAGAATGGGTGGCGTGCCCAGGTCCTCGCCGGAGAACTTCCCCGGGGCTGGGAATCCGGAGGATCCCCAGAAAGTCGGAGGCTGGAGAAAGGGAACTGGCCAGCCGCTGCCCCCCGCAGTTACCACTGCTTCCTCCGAAAGAGGCCCCGCAGGAAACAGCGGTGCTGTCGGGCAGCTGCGGGCCGAGAACAGGTGAGGGCGGGGAGGAGCCTCCCTGCGCCCCAAGCCAGCACGGGATTCCCGCCTGCCCTTCCCCGAGAAAACAAGCCTGTAGCCCCAGCCCAGGCCAGGCCACACTGCCCGGGGGGCTTCAGAGAGCCCCCATCCCACCCACAGACCCAGCGCCCTCCCTCCCGGCACCGCTCCGCGAGCGAAAGGGGAAGCTGGCGGCCCGGAGGGGAGAGGGCAGAGGGGCCAGGGCGCAGCCGGGGGCGGCCTACCCGGCGCGGGCTCCCCGGGGTCCGCGGGCAGGACGGGGGGCGTCGACGGCAGCAGCAGCAGCAGCAGCAGCAGCGGGAACCGGAGCGAAAGACGCCGTCCTGCAGAGGGAGAGAGAGGAAGGGCTGAGCCTGGCATTGAAGGCTCCGCCGGGAGGCAAGGAGGGTTCCTGGGGCACCGGAGCGGGACTCACGGCTCATGGTGCAGCGGGCGGCTGCCGGTGCGAGACTCGACCGGCCGGAACCCCGCGGCTCTAATTCCGCGCCAGGGAGCTCAGGCCAGCCTGGCTGCCCGGCCCGCCCCCTCCCCACCCGTCCCCTTGGCTCCACCTCTCCAGCCCGCTGTCACCTCGGCCACCACCCACTTACTTCCTCTACTCCGGCCCCAGCCAAGACATTATAGTCATTATCCTACGATTGCCACTAAGGTGATTTCTCACCCGAGATCCTTGATGCACTTGAGTTTTCCAAGCCCGGTGATGCCAAAACTGTGTCCATTTGGCAGCTAGGAAACTGAAGCCAGGGATGATGTGCAAGGCTGGGGTCGCTCGGGGCTTTGGGGCAGGACTGAATGGCTGAGGCTAGAAGCTGCTGGTCTGAACCACACATCCTGCTGCCCAGAAAAGAAAAAGGGGTAGAAAAGGGAGCGTCCACCTGGCCTGCACTACCCTCAGACAGGTCCGACAAGAAAGGCTGACTTCCCCCAGAGGCTGGGCTCTGCCTTCTGAGGCCACAAGTCTCTGCCTGTGCCTGTGCCACCAGAAATGAAGAGCACAGACTCCAAGTGCAAGAGACCTGCCTTCAAATGCGGACTCTACAGTCTACTGGCTGTTTCCCTGGACCAGGTACTTACCCTCTCTGGTCCTCAGCATTCTCCTCTATAATGGGGATAATAAGAACCAGCCCGGAGGGTTGTGTAAGATTCGATGAGCTAATGCACACAGAGCTCCTGCTGCAGTACCAAGCACATAGTAGATGCTCAATTATCAACATGCATAGTTTTCAAACATCTGACTCAGATGCTGGGGTTGGCCAGGGTCACTGCTCTAGCTGGTCTCACATCCACCTGCCAACTTTACAGAACCCTAGCATTCAACTCCTCTTTTTATAGCCGGGGAAACCGATTATAGCAGGGGGGAGGGCTCATCCTAGGTCACTCCGAGTCTCGGGTCAGGTTTTCTCCCTCAGTTTCCCCAGCACACCCGGCTGCTGTGGGTCCTGCAGCAGAGAAGACCTGGTAGGAGGGCTCAGAGGTCCTGTGCTCGCGCCCAGGCATCCTTGGGTGTGGGGTGGGAACCATAACAGGTGGAGAAACGAGCCCTGCTGGAAAGCTATGTCAGCGTCCCACCCACCCGAGCTGTCCCATGCTCCACTGGGACAGAAGCCTGCTGCCCCAGGGAGTCAGAGCAAGCCAGGGCAGACGGGGGAGGGCGCAGGCAGGTGGAGGCCCTGGGGTGCTCAGACAGGCTGCAGCCTTCCCTCCAACATCAGGTGCGGAGTCCCTCATAACGACCCACATAGGGTTTGGAGACGTAAGACATGGATTGTCAGTCAAAGGGGTCAGGGTGAAGATTCGGGAGCCCAGCTACCCAAAGAAAAGGGGACTTTCTGGTGATGAAGAAAAGAGAGACGAGCTTGAACAAGGCCCCGTCGTTCACTCCTAGGTCCTCCGTTCCTTTGGGCCCTGGGCCCAGCAATTACCATGCCCATGCCTCCTGCCAGCTGTTTAATCCCGCGTCACCTACCAATACCTGTGTGGCCCAGGCGCCGGAAGGAAAGAGCCTTAGGCTGTGAGTCGAGAATCCCAGTTTGCAAGTCTCAGCTCGTCCATGATGTGACCCTAGATGAGTCTCTGCACCTCTCCAGACCTCTGGTTCCCCATCTGAACAAGAGAAAGGTCACATCAGATGGTCTGTGGGAACAGGTCCAGGATGGGTGATCAAGCCCTCACTGGGGCCAGGCTCTGGGACCAGCGCTGGAAATCTTGAGATGGAGGCAGCGAAGGAGAGGCCAGAGAGAGATGGCCGGCAGGACACCAGTGCGGTCTTTTGGGACAGGATGGAATCGAGGTGGGGGAGTGGGGGACAGGACGACAAGGGAAATGGTGGCAGAGAAGTACCTGGACTGGCGACCAGTTGCTTCAGGGAAAGAGAGGTCTTGCAGGGGACACCTGGGTTTCTGGCCTGATGCTGGTTATAACCTCCAGGGAAGGACCCAGGAAGGGGGCACAGCCTGGGTTTGGGGAGTTCGCATGGGGACACATGTTTGGTTCATCTCAGCAGCGGGTCCAGCATGCAGCTGGATCCAGGGAAGAGGACTGGGCCAGCCCTTGCCTTGGCCCTGGCGAAGGGCATAGCACAGGGTCGCCTGTCCTCACCCCTCCACTCCAGAGCCTGTAGCCTCAACATCCGGGGAGTTTTCCTAATCTTCAGGATGGTGAACTTCCACTCGGCGCCAGTGTCCCCTGGGAAACCTCCTCTGTGCTTCCCCGGTCACGGCAGGTAGCACAATGGACTACATTGCCCCTCTCTTTCCCTTATTAAGCTGTAAGCATCTTGGTCACTGTTGCCCAGGGCCAAGCACGAGCTCTGGCGTGCAGAAGACATGCGGCGAGTGCTGGTTGATTGAGGAACGCAATTCGTGGGTGCCTGTCTGAGTGATTGACTACATGAAAAAATACGGACCTTCTCTGAGTGAGTGAGGCTCCAAGATCAGTCTCATCAAGGTGACTGCCGGCCCATCCATCTGCTGTGATCCCCACCAGAAGTGTCAGTGCCCTGCCTCAGTTTCCCTGCCTTCCGCAGCTGGGTCCATTGGCCAGCACCCCCAACTCTCACAGTTCCATCCTAGACCTTGAGACCCTCCCCCAGCAAAGACAGCAAGGACCCCCTCTTTCCCTCTTCCCTATACATCATTGGTAACACGGAGTGAAGTTTCTCCCTCTGCAAACCCCCACCCCAGGCTCCACCCCTACACCGGCTCCTGGCAACCCGACCAGAGACTCTAGGGAGGGCCTGGATTTTAATGGCCCTGGAGAGGTTCCGCCCCTCCTGGGTCCCACCCATTATTTGGAAATCCCAGCTGACTGTGACCTGAATCACTCAGGGACCCAGCCCCACCCAGCCCCACCCAGCATCCCCACAGGGCAGGAGAGCTGGAATCAGCCCAGCATCTTAGGTCCCAGCCCCCTATTCCTGACCAACTCTCTGTGTGACCTTAGGCAGCCAACTGCCCCTCCTGGGCCTCAGTTTCTCCCTCGATGAAATGGAGTTAATTCCACTCTTGTCAGAGCTGTTGTGAGGATGAAACAAGGCAGTCCATGTGAGCATACCTGGCCTCCGGGGGGAGCTCAATGCTCATTCTCTACCTGTTCTCCCTCTGTCCCCTGCCTGAGCAGGAGGGTGCTGTGCAAAGTTCTCTTCTTTCCCTTCACCTACTCAATGCCAGGCTAGGGTTGGGCATGGGTGGTTAGAATTCTTAGTATTTCTTGAGCACCTACTGCGTGCCAGGCAGAATGCTATGCATTATACATGCAGTATCACATGTAATTACTCAACGGCCTCATAGAGTATCTTCACCTCCAATGTACAGAGAAAGAAAATGAGATCTAGGGAGCTGAAGTGACTGGCCCAGGGTGGCACAGCTAATCCCTTTGCTCTGGAATACTAGGCACCACGCGCCCAAGCCCAGCACAGCCAGCCAGTGTTTGGAGGAGACAGAAATGCACCCTTAGGGTGGCAGTCAGCTGGGTGTGGGGAGTGGGGGTCCAATGTAAGCAACATAGTTCAGCTGAGAAGCTAAGGACTGAGAGTCACAAAATGTCTTTATATCCCTTTCTCATTGAAAGCCTCACAGCAGCTCCAAGAAGAAGGTATCCTTATCCCCTCGGTGCAAAAGAGAAAACTGAGGTGCAAAGATTTCCCTAGATTGTGCGGGCAGTGGGGCGAACGAGGAAGAGGAGGAGGAGTTAGAGCCTGGAACTCTTGCTGTGTGGCAAGGTGTTATGCTAAGGGGTTTGGGTGCATCATGTCCCCTATAACTCGTAACAGTTCCATGAGCTAGGTCTTCTTGTCCCCATTATTGCAAACAGGAACGCTGACCTGTTAAAGGCCACAGGCTAATAGGTAAGAGATGGGATCTGAGCCCTTGTCTGTTTGATGTCAACATCTACAAGCTTAACCCCTTATCCCTGGCTCTCTTGGATTCCAACCCCTGAATGTTTAAAACAAGCACCCAAATCTTGGTGGAGGCTGGCCAAGAAGGCAAATAAACAAGCAGGAGGTGGGTGAGTGGAGAGTCCCCAAGCTCATCTGGGAAGTTTCCACTGCAGAGTCTCCTGTCCTGCAGACCTCACCACTAGGCAGCTGGCGCCATCTGATCAACACAGGATGGCCGCGTGCTCACACCACTGGCATCCTCCCCAGCCCGCCCCCCTCCGGCAACCTAATCTGCAGGGCATCAGTGATTAGCTCTGGGGAGCTGGGAGACCAGCCACTGTCTCGCTAAGCAACGGTAGTTGCTCTGGAGGTTGCTGGGGCTGTAACATGTCAGTCCCTGCATCCCCCTCCTCCTCCACCACAGTTGAAGAAAGACCTGTTTCCCTCCTAACTATGCTCAGAACCATCAGTAGCTCCCACTGCCCCAGACCTTAGCCCAGACTTCAAGTCTCATCATTCACTGGGCATCAGGATGTCACAGAAAGAGCCCTTGATGGAGACCCAGATGACCTGGTTTCTAGTAATGTGACCCCCTGAGTTCACTCTGTGACCTTGGGCTCACGCTCCTGAACCTCAGTTTCTCTACTTGTTAGGTAAGCCTGTTTCATTAGCTGTGCTAAAGCTCGGGAGCAGAGGTCTCGGACTCAGGCGGAACTGGACTTGGAGCCCAGCTTCGGTCTTCTGGCTGGATGACTGGAGCCGGCCATCTGTCATCTCTGAGCCTTGTTGTCCAAAAAGAAGGACAATATCTATTTCCTGGGACCACTGCGAGGATAAAATAACTTAGCTCTATTCCTGGCACGTAAAAGGTACTCGGTAAATGTTCATTATTGGTGGAATTATTATTATTCACTAATTATATAATCCAGCTAATTCCATCAGTGTGGGCCTAGAGGTGGGGGCTATGTACTAGAATCGTAAAAAGAACTTATGAGAGAAGTGCTAGTCTATGGTACCAGGAATGTGTCCAGCTACATATAGCAAAATCCCAAACATAGAAACTTAAAAGAAAACGGCGGGGCGATTCTTCTTCTCCAGCGACAAGTCCAGGGGTGAGCAGCCCAGCTCTGCCCGCCTGTCTGCCCCGCACCCACAGAGGTGGCCCCGCAGAGTTCCGGGGCCTGGGTTTCCCTGGAGCTGAGTCACCTGGCCTCACTTGGCTGCAAAGAGGTTTGGGAAACTGAGTTTTTGGTTGAGGCAGGCAGGAGGGCACAGGGAGCTGGAAGTGGAAACTGAGCCGGACGCTGGAGTCTCCGGAGTGGGCTGTGGTTTCTGACGTGTGGCTTCTCCGGAGATCCAGAAGCAAGCATGCACCACAGGCTCCGGAGGGGAGCCCCTTCCTCTGTCTCAGGACAGGGTCTGAGATGGGCAGGACACACTGGGTCAGCGCCAGGAGCTCCCTAAGAGAAAGCCCCACCCATCCCCCTCAGGTGACACACTCAGAGACCCCGAGCAAGGCAGGGACTTGTCCAAACAGGCCAGGTAGCTCTCTTCTGGGTCCCATGGTCTCTTGTGAAGGGACCAACCTCGGAACAAGTCACATCAGACACAGTTGCGCCTCTGTGCAAGGACATCTCATCCTTTGAAAGCTTACACCCAGTGAACTAGACAAATCGTGGGTGAGACTTCACACTTCCAAACAACACTTCGCTTCGGTCCTCAGGCACGAGCCTTAAAAGTCCATTTCTCCAAGCCTTTCATACAGAGCTGGACTGACTCACCCTTCGCCTGGAATGTGTTCCCCCTTAACGCCTCCTTAATAACCTACCGTCATTCTGGGCTCCCCTACAGTCCACACAAACATTTTCACTCGCATTATTATCTCTTTTGATCCATGCGGCAATCTTCTGACGTAGTTGTGTTTAGTCCCTGAATGAGTCAGGATTGTTTCCATTACAGGCGACAGACACCTGATTCCCACCGATTTTGGCAGAAGAAGGGGAAATCCTTCTTTCGATGTTGGCTCTCAAGCTGAACTAGGGACAGGTATGGCTGCATCCAGGTGCCAGATTCTCTCTCTCTCTCTCTCTCTCTCTCTCTCTCTCTCTCCCCCCCCCCCCCTCTCTCATCTCTTTTCCCCCTTATTGGCTTCAGTCCCCAAGGACTCTGCCCTGGTGCCCCAGTCCCACATGAAAAGAGGCTACTTCTTCCCCGGACACTTGCGGTTGCTCTGGCTTAGCTCCTGGGCCCACCCCTGAACCAAATGCTGTGACCAGGAGAATGGAACGTCCTGACTCTGACTGACCAGTCCTAGGTCGTGTGCCCACATGAACTGGGAATGGGAGAGGGATGTTCCCCCAAAGAAAACGCAAGAAGAGAAGGAAAGGGATGCAGGGCAGCCAGAAGCAGCGGGTGTCCACCTGTGCTGTTTCTCCACGAGACCGACAGGAAGCCAAGGCTCGGCAAGGTGAGGCGGCTCTCGCCAGCGGCCTCTGGGCCCGTCGGAAGGGAGGCGCTCTGCCTTTGCCCGCAGCCTGGTGCAGAGGAGCACTAGTGGGTGGAGCACTCCTCCATCCTTCTACCTGGAGCCCAGCAGGCATCAGAGCCTCCCCAGAGGGAGGGGCGGGGGGGGGGAGGGATGCTGGTCTGCGGCTGCTTCTCCTCAGACTCCTGGCATTGGCTTGGGCAGGGAAGGACGTTCACGTGCGCTGAACAACCAAAGCACGCCAGAGGCTTCTGGGCACTGGACAGGCATCATGGCTCCAACCGTGTTCCTCAGAGATGGAAGCTGAGACCCTGAGAGGTGAAAGCAGCTTGTCTGAGTCAAGTCACACAGCCTCAGAGTGGCAGGGCTGACTCCACCAGGTCTGGAAGGGCTCCAGCACCTGTGCTGTTGTCTTGAACAACTTCTCGATGGGGCACTACCGACATTTCGTGCGGGGCTGTCCCACACAAGACAGGAAGTCTCGCTGGCTACGAGTAAACTCAGTCATGGCAACAGCCCAAAACTGCCCATGTGTTTCCAAACCCCACCCCCCTCCAGGAGACCACCTCTGCCTCTGGACAAGAACCACCACAGCATGCCGACCAAGTCGAGTCTTTCCAGTGGGCCCAGGGCCTGACACAGAGACAGCGTAATAAATGTTTGATCAAGGAATGGCAGAAAGGAAGAAGGGAGGGAGAGAAGGAGGGAATTCAAAAAGGTCTGGGTGCCACCCCAGCACGACCACTTACTAGCCACATGCTGCTGAGCAAATTGCTTAACCTGCTGCGCCTCAGTTTTCTTGTCTGTAAAGTGGAGACAGCATCAGTAACTCCTTCAGAGGGTTGTTATAAGGATGAAATGAGTTCATGCTTGTACAATGCTCAGGACATTGCCTGATGTTTCGAGAGCACTGTATCAGCGTTTGTTGAATAAATGAGCCAATGACGGAATGACTCATTTATACACACACATGCAATCAGTTTTCTGTTTACCAAGATTCACATTTGTCGTCTCCTTTGACCGTCCCCCTTACCCTGCAAGAGAGCGTTATACATACTGTACACTGGAAACACTCACTCCAGAGGTAAGGCCACCTGGCTGAGGTCTTCCAGGTGTTCTCCCTGCAGCCCCAGATCCCAGACTCTGGCTTCTCTGAATTTTCTATCCCCTACAAATGCAGATTCTTAAGGCAAGAATGAACAAGTGAGGGAAGGAGCTGCAGGGATTCCGACCTCTCAGGACGCCTGGACAGGGAGGGGCTGTCCAGTCTCTCCTCCATCCAATCTGGAATTCTCACAGGGCTGCCCAGGCCTGTGGTGTGAGTGTGTGTGTGTGACTCACCAGTGGGTTTGGTGGGGAGGGAAGAGGTCCAGCTGTGTGGTCAGGACCACAGGACCATAAGAAAGAACTGGGTGGTGAGTGAGGTGGTCAGCTGTCTGCTCACAGTCACCCACTCTTTGAAGAGAGGAGCACTGTCTCTGTGGGCACCCCAAAACCCTCAAACCTGGACCCCTCCCCCAAGCCACCCTCAGGACAGGACCTGGGTGTCTCCTTGGGGCACCCCGTGCCCAGCGCCCAGGAGTGACCTCACTGCTCTGTGATTCCTTTCAATTTCACTCCATCCATCTCATAAAGATGCGTGCGATGACATCTTGGCCAACCTCCAGACAGGATGCTGGAGACTTCTGCTCTCAGTGAGTGCTCAGACCAGGGGGTGAGCCTCAGAGAAACAGAGACAAAGGACAGGAGAGGAGGGAGCACCCGGAATACATGCACACGTGAGCACACACAAACATGTAGTGGGACTTTGGTATTCCCCTCCTTCCACGCCAAGATGCAGGTCACAGCTGCAGTGAGTTTTCACACCGTGCAAGTGTAGAGTGGTAAAAAGTTGGAGCCATGCTGAGCCAGACCAGTTATATCCCAAACCACTCGGATCCACAGATCTGCCTGGCAGCAGAATCCAGATTATGCCGGATCTGGACTCCTCCCTAATCCTGTCCACTTGTAATCTTTTAAACGTTCTTATGCAGACCAACCCAACCCAATGCAGCTCAACTCGATCCACATCAAGTCTCCTAAATTCAACTCAAATCAACCCGGCTCCACTTCTTTCCACTCAATCCACCAATTCCATCAAACTCCACTCCATTCAACCCAACCTAACCCATCTCAACACAACCCAGCTTGGTTTAACTCTCCTAAATGCAAGGCAAACCAGCTCAACTCAGCTCCATCCAAACCCAACTCCATCCTGTCCAACCAAATCAAATTGTATTCAGTCCAACCCACCCCAACTTGACGTAACACAATGTTCTGCTCCCCTCCACTCAACCTAACTCAACGCAACTATGCCTGCCCAGCTCAATGCCCTATTCCCTCTCATTCCTTAAATAGTGAGACAGAGTTAATGCCTGATCTAAAGAAGGTGAGGACATGTTGCTCTGGGCTTCCCATCTCCCTGCTCTTCCTAATCACATCCCCCCACAAACAATAACCTCCATTCCTCTCTGATGCCCCGCCATTCGCCCCTACCCTTTGTGAAGCCCCAAGGCCATGAAGCCTCAGAGATGCCAGGCCTGGGTGAGCTCTCCTGCCTGTGCACACTACCCCAGGGAGGTGAAGTGCGGAGGACATTGAGATTAGGAGCAGAGAGGGTGCCAGTCCTAGATGATGTGTAATGTGCAGAAGGACAGCCATGTGCGGGCACCTTG
This sequence comes from Molossus molossus, assembly GCF_014108415.1. Lineage (NCBI taxonomy): Eukaryota > Metazoa > Chordata > Mammalia > Chiroptera > Molossidae > Molossus > Molossus molossus. The sequence continues at coordinate 11,979,835 of NW_023425349.1, forward strand.
CAGACAAAGGCAACGTCTAGCTTGACCCACCCCTTAGGCAACAGAACACTGTTCCTGGCCATTTTCTACTCCTTTATGGCTCTGCCCTTTTCCTGCCTTTATCTCTGTCTTGGTCTCTGTTCTCTGTTTCTTTCTGTCTCTCTGTCTCTGCTGTCATCTCTGCCCCCCTCTGCGGGTGGCCCTATCTCTTCATCTCGGTCTCAGACACTCTCTTCCTCTTTCACGATCTCCCTGCCGCTATCTCCGTCCTGCTGACTGCATCCCTGTCCATCTCGGCCGCTGTTTCTGGCACTATCTGTTTCCTGGTCCAAGCTCTGAACAGAGGAGCCTTCCGCCTTCATCCCTCCACCTCTTCCTGCCAATGGAACAGCAGTCATCCGGGCCACCTGAGCCCAGGAGCTAAAAGTACTCCCCCATCGGGAAATCAGAATTATATCCAGTAGAGCTGGAAGGGAATGTAGGCCAGTCTTCTTATTTTAGGGGTGGGGAACTGTGCCCCCCGAGACTGCAGGGGACTTGCCCGAGGCCATGCAGTGAGTGGAGTGTGAAGGAGGCCCCCTGAGGTGGAGAGCCCGGACTCTGACCCAGACCAGGAGGCTGGGGTCCCAGACTGCCTGAGAGGGGTGTGGGGAAACCAGGGCACCCACCCCCGGAGGCCGCCCCAGGACCAAGGGAAGTGTCTGCCTGCCACAGCCTCTCAGAGCAGCGCCCCACCCCCACAGTAAAACACATTCTGCAGGGGCGGGAGGAAGGAGACAAGCAGCACTGTGGGCGCTCCTTTGGTGAGGGTCTTTCTCCGCTCTCTGACCCTTCCCACTTCTTGGAGTCAGGCCCCAGTGTGTGGTGAAAGCAGGATTCTGAGAACCCAAGGGGTAGCTCACAGGTCCAGGGGCAGGAATGAGCCAGGGTTTGGGATCCTGCAACAGAGCCAGACTGAAACCAGAATCCAGCCCCGGAGCCCTGGGCCTCAGGCTCCCTGCCCAACTAGGCAGCTGGACCCTGGTGGCTGAGAGCTAGGACTGTGCTCCTCCCCGGCTCCGCCCACCAGCCCAGGTCCCGGGCTCCAGCAGGACCCAGTGCCCCAGGGGCTGGGCCAGAGCAAAGCCAGGAAAGGCCCTTCTCCTGCCAGAAGTGAGGCCCCAGCTCTCTCCGCCTAAACCCACGACTCCCTGCGTGTCTCATTGCTCTGAAGATGTCTCTCAGCAGCTCAGGTTCCTGGGCAGAAGTCAGCCTGGGCCTTTCTCAAAACCTAGGATGTCTAAAAATAGAAAAGGAGAAGAAAGGCAGGGGTCAGTGTGGCTCAGAGGAGAAGCTTTGGAGGGGATGGGGAGAGGGAGGAACTGGTTTCTAGAGCCATGGACAGACGGCACCAGGACCAACCCTGACCCGACCTCCAGTACCCTCCCAGCACTTCCTAAGCCCCGCTTCCTGCCTCTCTGCAGCAGGGGCCTCAAGTCACGGGGCCCAAACTTCCACTGACCAGATCAGGGGACTGCAGCCCAGAGCGGAGGGAGTTTGCCCAAGGACACGTAGCAGAGAAACAGCCAGAATCGCCCGGCCAGTGTGGCTCAGTGGTTGAGCGTTGACCCAGGCACCAAGAGGGTGCCAGTTCGATTCCCAGGTTGTGGGCCCAATCCCCAGTGGGGGGCAGGCAGGAGGTGGCCAATCGATGTTCTCTCTCATCGATATTTCTATCTCTCCCTCCCTCTCCCTTCCTCTCTCTCTAAAGTCAATAAAAGAAAACCCAAAAAAAATTATTTAAAAAAAAAAAAAACAGCCAGAATCCAGAGTTCCTAGCCTTTGAAAGCCGGCATCCAGACACTAGAGTCCGTGCCTGTGACCACTGTGCTCATTGCCCAGAGAGTGGCGGCAGAAGTGAAAAGGTGAGAGGAGGAGCTGGGGGTTTGCAGGGGGCATTCCCTAGGGGGTCCCCAGTAGGCTCTCAGCGTGGAGTTCTTTCTGAGCCTGCCCCATATGTCCAAGAGGCCAAATTTTCACCCCACATCCTGTTCCTCAGAAGAACAGCTCAGCCTGAATCCCAGCTCCCCCAGAGGCCTTGGGCAGACAGGGCCCTCGTTCCCTCTTCCTGATGCTCCCCGCTGACCTCTGTGCTTCCTTCTCCTTTCCCAGCACCCCTCTCCCCACCCCCACCCTGGCCCAGCAGAGCTGGGGGTAGACAGGGAGGAGGGGTCTGAGCCTCTGCTTTCACCCCTCTCAGATCCTGCGTGGACCTCAAGAAGACCAGGTCGCTGTGCCTGTGCCAGACCTTGCAGGGCTGGCCTCATTCACACCCACCACCGGGCCGGCTTCATTCTTCAAAGGTCCTGACACAGGAAACTGAAGTGGGTTTCCCTGGCTCCGGGGTCACTGCCTCCCCGGCCCCCCAGCACAGGTCGCTCCCTCTGCCCCATGGCCCCTCGGAGGTGGGCCAGCTGAGACCGCGTTCATACTGCTTCCTCCAAGAGGCCCAAGTCCTGCCTCCGCCCTTCTAGCCGTGGGACCCGAGTGACTCTGCCCTGCATAGCTCTTCCTTTGGCGGACGGGAGTCTCTCGCCTTTCGCTCTAACAAGCCAGGACCTGTTGGTGCAAGAGCTTTCATCGAGTTTTGTGAGTCTTTCCAGCAGATTATCAAACCTGAGAGCAGCTTGGGGTACCTCCTGAACTTGCAGCCAGTGTCAGAAGTGAGGGCAGTCTTGTGAGCAGACTGTGCCCTCCAACCTTGCAATGGGCCCCCACTTAACGCAACTTCCTCCATGATCGTTCATTTAATCCTCACAATAGCCCTGAAGTAGGTAACCCGACCTAGGTCACACGGTTGGCGATTGCGGAGGAGCAATTTGAAAGCCGGCATCCAGACACGAGAGTCCGTGCCTGTAGCCACTGTGCTCATTGCCCGGTGGGTAGAGGTGGAGCTGGGGGTTTGCAGGGGACATGGCCCATGGGGGTTCCCCAGCAAAGAGGCTGAGCTCTGTCCGGGGTTCAGGGAGGATCCATGAATGGTTTGAGCAGGGAGTGGCAGGCACAGCTGTGGGTCTTAGCGAGGGCCCCCCCCATGCCACATGCAGACTGGATTGCAGACAGGCCCGAGTGGGGAGAAGACCAAATGCGAGGCTACTGCAGCTGACCAGGTGAGGACAATGGCGGCTGGAGCTGAGCCATGGTCTTGGGGATGGAAAGCAATGGACATGGCCCAGGTCTGCCTGAAAGGTAGACTTGACAGGACTTAGGGACAGACTGGATTTAGGGCATAAAAGAGTAGGAGGAGCTGAGGGTAAACCCAGGCTTCCAGATCAGATCCTTGGAATACCAAGTCCTTGAGAAAGGGAAGACAGAAGGAAGAACAGATTCAGGGTGGGTTACACCATCCTTCATGGTCCCAGAGTTCCAAAGGGGTCCATGCCTCAGAACAGGGCCACCCCCCACCCACATATAAGTTCCCTTGTCTGTCTGAACCAGAATACTGCTGCTCCCTGCAGAGCAGAGGTGGCATCCTCACCTACCTCAGAGTGGCCACCAGGTGGCAGCATAGGCCACCTTTTCCCAGGAAGACTGGCTGGAGGAGGAAGGGAACCTCTCAGCTGAGGATGCAGACCCACTAGGGAGGTTTCAACCAGGGAGCTGCTAATATGAGTTCCTGAGGCTACAGTGTCAAAAGAGCCCCGATCTAGGAGACAGGAGTCCTAGCTTCTAGATAGTGCCTGTGACCCAGAGCCAGCTCCTGCCCCTCTCTGAGGCTCAGGTTCCTCCCCTGTAAAGAATGAGCTTTGCAAGGAGGCAGAAGCTGACAGAGGAAATTTTAATCCCTTCTATGACCTTCAAATATATTTGTAGAAGAAGCATTTTTTTTTTACATTGATTTCAGAGAGAGAGAGAGAGAGCGTTATGTGAGAGAGATCGATGTGAGAGAGAAACATTGAGCCATTGCCTGCCGCACACATCCCGGGGATCAAACCCGAAAACTGGGTATGTGCCATGACAGAATGGAACCTGTTTTTGGTCTATGGGACGATGCTCCAACCAACTGAGCCACACCAGCCAGGCAGCATCTTTTTGTACAAACAAAATTCTGTGTCCCCCACCTCCACCCATGTATAAAACAGACAAAATGTATGTGGATCTGTTCTAGTCCAAGTGTGGGTGGGGCTCTCCCAAGCCTACTCAAAGGATAAGGGCCAGACCCCTCATCTGGGCATACTAGACCCCTCACTCCCTGACTCCCTCCCCCCACACCCCACTCTCCCATCCACACCACACTCTCCCCTGCTTCTCTGTCTCTGCCTGTGCTAGACTTCCCCTTGGGGAGCCCTTCCCTCCCCACTCCTGATTCAAACCTTCCTCATCCCTTAATGTCAGGTCTTTTGTCACCTCCTCCAAGAAGCCTTCTCCAATGCCCCAGGTGGAAAGAGTCACTCCCGCCCCCACACTGCCCCCCCCCCCCCTTAGTTACCCAGCACCTGCTGTGGCCTGGTACTTCCACCAAACCACTAGCACTCCCTCTGGCCCTGCAGATCTCACGTTCCAAACGCCCTCACACCTCTCCCTCCTGCCCTGAGCATCTCCAGGCCCCACAGGCCCGTGGCCCCCAGGCTGAGTGTGCCCAGGCCTCCCCCTGCGAACTGGAGAGAGTTCATCTTTCCTGTCCTCAGCTTCCCCCTCAGTGTAATGGGGCTGCTGTCATCTAACCAGCACTGCGGGGGGGTGGGTCAGGACTGGCTACATGATTTGTGGGGTCCAATGAAAAGTGAAAATGTGCTGCCCGGTGTTGAAAAATATTTCAAAATTTCAATGATAGCAGAGCCTTAAACCAAGCCTAGGTCATATGCCATGGAGTCCCCATGAAGTATGTGCACACACAAGGGGTCTGAATCCAGCCAGTGTGGGCACCAAGAAGACAGTCACCTTTCTCTTCGCTCAAGGGCACTTTCTCCGGGTCAAGCTGGGGTCCAGCAAGGCTGCATCTGCCCAGTAGGGGGCGCCTTTTCCTAAGTCACACAAAGGTGCCCATCGGCCAGCTGCAGGTCTGCCCTGTTCTCAGGTTTCATGGCCCTGGCACAGGAACTGTGCTCCCAGATTGCTGATTGAATGAGGAAAGGGAACCAGAAACTGGACACAAGAAATTGGAGATTAGGGATTAGAGCAAAGCCGAGCACAAAACTGTGGCCCATCGGTGTCTGATAAATGAGTGAATGAATGACTAGACAGCTCAGAAATGGCACTGGAAAATTACTGAGCTAACAGAGACGAGAAATCATCAAATCCAGAGTTTTCAAGTGACGTTCTTCAACGCTGTAGGGACCTGCAGAGGTGTGTTGGAATCAGGCCCCTTTCCCTGCTTTCATTCTTTAAAGCTCTTATACTGGGCTTCCCATGTAGGCTTTTGTTTTTGTTTTTTAATTTTTTTTTTCTTTATTGGTTTTTAGAGAGAGATAGAAACATCGATGAGAGAGAACAGTGATTGGCCGCCTCCTGCATGCCCCCCACAGGATCGGGCCCACGACCCGGGCACATACCCTGACTGGGAATCCAACTAGCGACTTCATGGTGCATGGGTTACACTCAACCACTGAGCCACACCGGCCGGGCTGTAGGCTTTTGTCTGAAGAAGAGTTCTGCTGGCTCGGGAAGGGCAAGAGACTTGCCCACAGTCACACAGCACAGGCTGGGGAGACAAAGACAAAGAAGAGGCATCAGGGATGTGAGGCCAGAGCCGCCTGAAGCTCCTAAATGAGAACCTGAGGCAATAAAGTCCAGGCAGAAGAGTAAGCAACCGAAACTGGAGTTTTATCCCGGAAATGTGAAATCAAGGCAGAAGATGCCAGATAAACCAGAGGGTGGAGATCAGGGATCATAAACGTCAACTCAGAGCAGATTCAAAGTCAAGTTTCAAGTTCAGAGGCCAAAGGTGGGAATTCATTCATGGCTTTGTTCACTCAGTCAGTCACGTACTGAGCACCTACTATGTGCCAGGCACAGTTCCGAGCTCTAGGAATATAGCGGTGAACAAAACAAAGACTCTGCCTTTACCAGGCTCACATTCTTGAGGGGGGAGTAAGGATGTCAGGAAATAAACATTATTATAAGAAAAAAAGGAAACCAACCAGCTGAACCAGCTAGAGATATGTCACATAAAGAAACTTAAACAGAGGGAGAGGGAGGCTGCCAGTAGGTGGGCTAGTTCATATAGGGTGGTCAGGGAGGGCCTCCCTGAGGAGGTGACATTTGAGCTGAGCTCTGAATGAGATGGGGCCCACTGTTGCCCCAGCTGACAGGGGGCTGTGGAGTTGCCTGCCTGGAGAGCCTGCAGATCCACACTGCAAAGTTGGGCAGGAAGTCTGGCCCCCTGTAACCGTATCCCCAGGAAGGAGGAAGCCAGGAAGGTGCTTTCAGCAGTAGTATTCATCAAGGCCATGGCACTACCCCCAAGCAGCACCAGAGGCTCCTCGGAGCCCCCGTCCACCTTCAGCCGCCTGGGGAGAAGACAGCAAGGGAGGGCGGGCGGCCTAGCGTGGGCCCTGGATCTCCTTCCAGATAATAAATGCTTCCAGGTTCCCGGGGAGCACTCTATGGGTCACAGCCGCATCTGATCTCAATTACCCCTGGTGTAGGGTTCCCTGGCTGGGCGGGGGCAGGGGTAGAGGGAAGGCCATTTCTCTACAATCAAAATACCCTGGCCCAGTGGGTGAAGGCATCCCAAGACAGGTCCCTAAAATGTCAGGACTCAGGGAAGAGTTTCTCCCCAGGAGGAGAGGTCTGTCTGTAGATGGAGGTCCTCTGCTTCCTATAGCCTTTTGCTGTGTGACCTGGTGCAAGTCACTTAACCTCTCTGGGCCTCTGTGAAAATTATGCCTTTTTCGTCTCAATGAGGCAAGACTATCCAAGCCTAGAGAGCAAAGCACAGTGTTGTGGGCAGGGCTGGGCTGGGCTGGAACTGGGTGGTTGCTAATCCCTTACTTTTCTGGCTTTGATTAGATCTTAACCTCGGTTACATACATCCCCACCCAAAGCTAAGGTGCCAGAGTTGTCAGGATTAACATCTAAACCAGACCAGGGAGAAGACCTTCCTCTCCCCCTTCCCCCACCTCCCAACCTGCTTGGGCAAGACACTTGACCTCTATGGGCCTCAGTTTACCCATGCCCACCCCCAGAGGGGATGTCGGGATCAAATGAGTAACAGTGTAAAGACTGTTTGAAAAGATACATATCAGTACCCATGTTTGTTTGAGCTATTTTATAATCAACCACCACGAAAGTGGCCGTACTAAGCTCAGGGAGAAAGACCCTGGGTTTGCCCAATGTCTACGTGATACAGTTCTGTGATGATGACCTTGAGCAAGTCTTTCCCTCTCCAGGCCTCAGTTTCCCCAACACAGAGGTGCCCCAGACAAAGTTCCGCCCCAAAGAGGGTAGTCTTCCGTCCTGGGCAGTCCCGTTTGCACAAAGGGGTGTCGCCGAAGCTACACTGGTGGGTTTCAGAAGGGTTCCCCCGAAGCCTGGATTTCACTATGTGCCTCTCCACCTCCAGGGCCTGAAGCTCAGGGTTAGGTTTTTAGCGGGACAAGCAAATTGGGGTGGGGAGCTGGGTAAGGAGAGCGGCTGGGGGGCTTCCGGTGGCTTCTCTTCATTTGACACCTGTGGACGCGCAGGCTCTGCGGCGGCGAGCCGAGACTCGGACCGGGCCGGCCGGGCCGCAGGGGCCGGGCGCCGCCCACCTCCCCGGGCCGGGCGGGAGCGGATGCCGGGGTCAGCGGAGCGCGGGCCGCGCTTCCTCGGGCGCCCAGGCCGCGGGCCGCTCGGCCGCTCCGCGGGCGCTGCTTTCTCCTTTTATGTCCGTGCGGGCCGGGAACTCCCTGCCCGGGGCCGCGGCCCGCGAACAATGCGCCGCTTCCTCTCCGGCCGGGCCGCGGCCCCGCTCCAGCTCCGCTCCCCGCCCTGGGCCGCCGGGAAATGGGCCGGAGCCCCGCCGGCAGCGCCGGTACACCGGGTCGCGCCCCGGGAGACGGCCGGGCCGGGAGGGGCCTCGGGGCCGACCCAGGGCCACGGGCAGGGGCGGAGGTGACCCGGCGCTGGCCCGGTGGCAGCTGGTGTACGTCTGTCACTTCCACGTGCACAGAGCACACCGTTTAAGCGTGTGTGTACGTGCGTCCTGTCCACCACTTGGGTCGGTCGCTGCCCTTGTGCTCAGCCGCCTGGCTGTGCTGGGCACCGAAGTCCCAGCTCCATCCTGCATGTGCCCCCAGGCAACCGCACTGCAGCCGCGCAGGCATCCCCAACTTGTGCTTGGGCATCTCCAAGGTGCCAGGCCCTGTGCTGGGCACCAGAGATTCAGCAGTGAACAAAACCCTTAGCCCCCTGAAGCTGACGTTCTAGAGGGAGAAAGCAATGAACATCGTAAATAAATGAATTATACAGTATATTTAAAAGGGATGGGGGTTTGGAGAAAATAAAGAAGGGACTGGCTGGGAAATTGGGTCTGTTCTCAACAGGGTGACTATGGATATTTTAACTGAGAAAGTGACGTTTAAGCAGAAACACAGAACACAAACCACAAACAAATATATACATCTCAAAAGCATCGCCCTGGCCGGTTTGGCTCAGCGGTTAGAGCATCGGCCTGCGGTCCAGAGAGACCCGGGTTTGGTTCTCACTAAGGGCACGTACCTCGGTTGCAGTTTGTCCCCGGCCTTGGTTGGTCTTGCAGGTGGCAGCCACTTGATGTGTCCCTTTCACGTCGATGTTTCTCTCTCTCTCTCCCCCTCCCACTCTATCTAACAAAAAAAAATGGAAAAATGTCCTCGGGTCAGGATTAAAAACACACACACAAAAAAAAGCATATACAATATACCTCCAAGTATGTGCATTACACAGTATTTGTCAGTGTGCCCACATATACCATATGCATAAGCACTTTACACACATGTGCTCATGCCAGACTACATACAATGCATCACATACGGACAGTATGTATGTCTATGTATATCCACTCCATGCATATCTCTGTGTCACCTCTGTGCACACGCAAATGTGCACATTTGTGACCATACCTGCACCTCAGATATCTATTATCACCCCCGCTTGCATATATTCTTCAATGCACAAGTACAGGGCCAGTGTGGGCTCATTTATATCACATACCTCAAATGTGCATTTTTCAAATTTCATAAGCTACTTGTCAGTATTATAATACATTTATTTACACATCTTGTGTTCATTATATAAAATATTTTATATATTTATGCACACAAGTATGTGTAAACCTTGTGTGAAAGTATGGCCTATACTATACACACCCACATGCGCACCTACATGTGTGTCTCTCTCTCACACAAATATACTACATGCACATTTCCCACATATTCCTTGTACTTGTTTTATGCATCGCATAAAAATGTGCCGTAGAAATAACAGTAACATCTACAGAGTGCTTACTATGTGACAGAGATAGTGCCAGGTGCTTTACTTGCATTATCTCATTTGATCCTTAGGATAACCCTATGCAGCAGGCACTATCTGTCTAGCCTGGTAGTTAAGAGTTCACCTTGCAGTCAGACTGCCTGTGTTTGAATCCTGGCTGTACCATTCTCTAACGTCTGAGAGCTTCATTCTCCCCACCTGTAAAGTGGGGCAATAGTAACACTTACCAGGGTTGTTGTGAAAAGTCGGTAAGATAATAATGCAGGAGAAGCCTATAGTACGGTACAGTCCATAAACGCTAGCTTCAGTATTATTATTTTTATCCATTTTACCGATGAGAAAAGCCAGGCTCAGAGAAGTTAAGTGATTTGCCTGAGAGCACACAGTCTGTAAGTAGAGGAGGCAGACCTCAAGCGCGGGTCTGTGTGACCACACAGTTCCGATCCTTGAAGCATTCCATTGCTCATGTCCCCATATCACACGAGGACAAGTACCACACACACACATACACACACAGCCCGTTCCACGCAGACTCCATATGCCCTACCTTTAATACATGCATCACATCGCCCCCGTGTACCTTTCATACAGATATGAATTCCTTCAACATTTATGTGATCAGCACCTATCCACCAGCCAGGCACCCAGCTAGGTGCTTGGGGTACAGAAGTCAGCAAGGCGGACTTGAACCCTGCTTTCATGGCACTTACAGACCAGCACACACAACTGTGAGCACAACTCACATATAACCTGTGTACACATGGTCCTGCTATGTGCATTTGTCCATATACAGGATCCTGTAGATATAGCCCACGTGCATGAGTCCCCAGCACACCTCATTGCTGGATCAGCCGCATGTAACCCATGCAGACATATATCCTGTATCATTGACTCACGCCCAGAAAATCCATGCCACGTGTACCGTAGCCACCTCCTGTGCACGTGTCATCCACACATGGTCTTAACCGGTGCCCACGTACCACACACACTCAGCATGGTCTCTCATGTACCTGTTCCGCTTTCTGCCCCACACAGACAGCTTGGGAAGCCTAGTCCAGTCCCCTCTGGGTGGGTCTGGGAGGGTGGAGGTCAAAAAGGCAGGGCCGAGACCCCCATCGCTCTGGAGGGAAGGTGGCCCCTGGCTTCACAGTTGGCGGCCAGGAAATTATACTCGACACCAAACCAAAGCGGCCCCTTTTCGGGCCAGGTAATCAGGCCTCTCCCGGATTCAGCCTGACAGCTTAAATGTTCTAATTCCGCTGCCAGGGGCCCAGTTCCCCCACTCCAGCCTGGCCCAGGCCTCGGCCCTCCGTTGTAATTGGACCCACGTTTTCATTACCCTGAGATTAGACAGGTCCCCTCAGGCCGGGAGGATGCCCACAGCTGCATGGGAACCATCCCCCGCACGAGTGCATTTACCTGATTATGGAGTTTATTTTATAGCAATTGTCCAGAATGCTGGAGGCCCCCCTCACCCCACCCCTGTCTCCCCAGGCCCCAGAGGCCTCTACTAACCCTGAACAAGTGGTTTCTGCCTAATGTACTCAATCCACCTCCCCCAGGCCCTGCGATCCTGGAGGCCCCACCGGCCCCCTGCATGGACTGGGTCCCTTTTTAAAAAATCACTTAAGGAATTTGGAGAGGGGGTGAGGCAGGGAGAGAACATTCCAAGAATCTTCTCCTGGGGTGCATATGGGGGTGGGATCTTTCTTCCAGAGCTGTGTTTCATTTATTCATTCAACAAACACAGATTCAGTCCCCGGGCTAGTGACAGTGCCATTGACAGTGAGGACGCTCATTCATTCGGTGCCTACTGCCTGCAGGGAAAGATGCCCACCTGGCCACTGCTCTCCCGGAGCTTGTCCGCCTGACGGAGGAGACCGGCAGCTTTCCAGGCGTGTGACGTGTGCTTAGTGACGGCTGTGGGACCCACAGCATGAAACAGTTAAGGCAGGGGGGTCGGGACGGGGGACGTCTCAGGCAGAAGACGCAGCAAGTGTACCAGCCTGCAGAGAGAGAGCCCGATGTCACTGAGGGAGTGGAAAAGATAAATAACAAACTAAAGTTTCGGGTGTGCGGGGCAGAGGTAAGACCTGAGGTTGGAGATAGGCCTCAGTCGTAGGGAACCTCACTCAAGATTGATTGCACTTCACCCTGAGGACACGGGAGCCTTGGGAAGCCTTGAGCAGGGGAGGGCCCCGGGCAGAACCCTCCTGTGCAGGCATGGCTCCGGGTGCCTGTGTGGACGAACTCATCGTACCCACACGTCAGCCCGGCAGACAGATGCTCCGCACCCACAACCCCTTCTCCACAACGCTGCAATCCTAAAAGCTCTGGTGACCAAAAAGTTTGACATGGTTTGGTGTCACATTATGTGGTGCCAACAATGACCTGAACTAAAGAGAAACTGTTTTTGGTCTTCATTTTACATCTTGGTATGAACATCTGTACGTTTTGCTGGATAAAAAAAAAAAACAAACAGGAATAAGTTTGAGTCAGGTCCCAGGCCCCACGAGGAGGTACTGTATGTGGGATATGGGTGCCGGACTTCAGCATCAGAAAAGCTCCGAAACCGCCGGACTTCACAGGTTTCAGCTAAGGGGCTCTCGGCTTACACTGTCATCTTTACTTTCCAGATGAGGAGACTGGATAGAACTCGGTGACGTAAGATTCAGGGTCTCACAGCAAGAAGGATTCGTCTGGCTTCAGATTGACCACCGCACACGTCCTGTCTTGCGGCGTTTGGTGCTCTGAGTGGGGGTGTGCGGCTGCTCCGGAGGCGAGGCGCCCCGGAAGGGAGGAGCCGACCTTGCTCGGAGCCTGGCCCAGTGCTGGCTCTGCCTACTCTGACCTTCGACTACTTGTGAGTACAGCCCCATTTCACAGGTGGACAAGGTCACCTTGGCCAGAGTCCTGCAGCAAGAGGCTGCAGAGCCGGGAATGGGGCCCAGTCTGGAGTCACCGGAAACTGCTCTGCCCACGGTTCTGGGGATTGGCAAGGAAGCTGGTTGGGGCCAAGGAAATGGACCCCAGTGAAAAGCAGATCCAGGTCAGGAGCCCCAGCTGGGCTGCCGGGCAGCACAGCCACTGTGCTGCAGGGTCCCCCTGAGTGACAACCCACACCCCACCTCCGCCGTCACCAGGGCTGCCTCAGCCTTACTGCTGGGCCATGGCTCTGCTTCTGTGCCCAGCTCTCTCCAGGAAGCCTTCCCTGATTTATTTGTGCCAAGCGGCTATCTTCTTGATATTCGGGCCTTTTGATCATGCCTTTCTTTACTCTCCTTCACCATCCAAAAGTGTAGTTAAGCCATTTTATTCTCATGGCCTCACCTGCCCAGAAATTGTGGGGAAGAAGGGTTCCTCCCTTTGGAAGGGGACTGAAGACCAGCTTTGGAGACCAGTGTTCAAATCCTGACTGGGGACCTGGCCAGGTGTCTCAGTTGGTTGGAGCATTGTTCCATACACCAAAAGGTGGCAGGCTCTATTCCTGGTCAGGGCACATACCCAGGTTGTGGGTTCAATCCCTGGGGCAGGTGCAGCAGGCAACAGATCAATGTTTCTCTCTCACATCGATGTTTCTAGCTCTTTCCCTTCCTCTCTCTCTCAGATCAAACCCTGGCTGGGACCAGTATTAGCTGTGTGACCCAGGAAAACCACTTGACTTCTTTAAGTCTCAATTTCTTCATCTATCAAGTGGGAATAATAACAGCACCTCCCTCAGAGGGTTGTTGTGAAGATTAAATGAGAAAACGCTCATAAATGATTAGCGTGGGGCCTCCGCTCCTGGTAGCTGATGCTGCAATGACTCAGCTTCCCGGCGCATCGCTGACACTCTGTAAAGTCCTGCTCTGACCAGGCCTCTCCCCACTACCTGAGACTCTGGACTCTGCATCCGTGCTGAGCGCTCAGGACTCCCTGTTCCCTAAGATTTCTTACCTCCAAGCCCTTGCCTGTGCCACTCCTGATGCCTGGCATTCCTTCCCCATATCCCATTTATGCATGTCTAAATTCTACCACTCATTCATCGTTTACTCATTCTTGTATTCATAACAATGCTTTAACGCATGTCTACTTTGTGCCCAACTCCGTACCAGGTACTTTACCCAAGTTATCTCACTCAGTCTTCATGCATTTACACAGGAGCAAACTGGGCACAGAGAGGTTGAGTGTCTTGCCTGAGATGACCAGGTAGCAAACGGCAGGACTAGGGTTTGGCACAGACCTGCCGGCCTCTAGAGCCCGGCTTGTTCCTGTTTACCCTGTGTGGGCCAAGGCCCAGGGTTAGAAAGCAGGGGGATCCGAGGAGAGCAGTCCTCCATGCCCCGGTGAGAGAGAGGTGAGGAGGGAGAGGAGAGGAGGCAGGTGTGGCCCAGATTTCCACTGGGGGGGGGGGAACAGGGCCATCCTTCCGGGAGAGCCGGAGGGAGGGCGGGCAGGGGGGGAGCTCCCGTGGGGGGATCCTGCCTCCAGTGGCTGCAGGTCCGGACCCAGCTAGAAGATGGACCTGGGCAGGATGACCCCAGTCTGCTTGAGGAGCCAGTGGAGCCTCCGTCCCCCTGGCCACCCCCACCTTCCAAGCCTGTCTTCCAGGCGGGAGTGAGAAGAGTCCTGTGATGACAGAAGCATGAATGCTTTCCTGCTGTCCTTGACTGGGAGAGAAATGGATGGCCAGGCTGGCCACCACAGAGGCTCAGAGAGTGCAGAAGCCCATCCCCACCCCCAGCCGCCTCGTCCAAAGGGGGCAAGCCAAGGTCTCAAATCTTCCAGTCCCATCAGAGGTCAGCTCTAGGAACACAGCCAGGAGCAGATACAGAGAGATGGGGAGAGGGACAAGGGCAGAGAGGGAGAAAGGAGAGGAAGGGACAGAGACAGAGAGACAGACTCAAGGATGGAGACAGGGAGATGAAGAGAAACGCAGGCAGAGATGCACAGGAAGGGGGTGTGGGGAAGCTGAGAAGCAGCAGGAGGCAGACACACAGGCAGTGCAGGGTGGGTCCATTCAGCTGGGAAGGAGGGATCCCATGATCATGCACAGAAGGACAGAGTGATGAAGGAGTGGTCCTCAGGGGCAGCCAGAGGGACAGGGAAGCAGCCCCCAGAGTGCAGCAGGAGGCTGTGACTATGCCCAACCCTCTCTCCGGACCTCAGTGGTCTCACCAGCAACATGGGAGCGTTACCGGGCACCCCTTTTCCTGTTTGGATTCTGATGTAGGGACCTGAGGGCAGTGATAGGCAGGGGCCTGAGTCACTTATAGCTGTGGTTCTGACTCCATCCGCTTCAAGGCTCTATCGTGTCCATGATGAAGACTGTAGCCCGGGTCACATCCCTAATGGGTCTCTGACTACTTGTGTATCCACATGTCTCTCTCTGGGTCCCTGATCCTACACTGTCATATCTCTGGAGACATGAGGAGCTTTTATAAAGACCCTGCCAGATGGAAAGTGAGGTTGGGGATGCAGACACCCGTCCCAGCAGAATCTCAGGTCCACAGTTTCCAGCTCAGTCCTGCCCCTTCTCCCCACGCCCCAGGTGCACAGCTGTTAGCCCCGGGTCCCCTGACCACACACAGCTCACTCCCCATGTTATCTTCCAGCTTCGTGCCTGGTGTGGAGTCTGGCCTTCGGGCTATGAACTGTGACAACCACCAGGAGCATCTGGAGGACAGCCGGGGTGGGAGGCTGCCGCCCCAGGAAAGGTCACTCCTCGGGGCACAGTCCCCACAGCTGACCTCAGGGGTGTCATGGGCTGAGGGAGGGGAGGTGGGCTGTGGGCCCAGGGTCAGGGCAGCGAGCTGACGTGGAAACTCTTTCTCAGCAAGGAGCTGAATACGCAGAAGAGACGGCTGCGGGGAGAGAGCTCCTCGGTCTCTGGGGAGAACAAGCACAGGCTGCCATATCCGTCCACAGGATTCAGTAAAGGAGGCCTTCTGAGACTCTCCTGCTAAAAAGGAGAGAAATAAAAACAAATGAACAAAAACAGGGGAGAAATCAAGAAAGGGATGTAAGGGCAACTGCCCAGACTCAACTTTCCCGTCTACCTTGGGCTGGCTTTGACTTTGGCTGGTTGTCCTGATGGCCATGGCTTGAGCCCTGGGCCCTCCAGGGGAAACGATGATGATGATGATGATGATGGTGTGGACGATGATAATAAGCTTAGAGCTAACAACCAGCAGGAATGCACAGTGAAGGCCCTCTCGGTTGTTAAAATATTGAGACATGTCCACACCAGTTGTTAAAGAGCGCTGACCCAAGCGTTCTGAACACCTCGAATGGGCCCCGCTGCCAGGGTCAAACTCCACGTTCCATTTTCCACCCAGAGAAAGCCTGCTCCACTCTGAGCATCTCCGCGCCTCAGTTCCCCGGCAGGAACCTCATCCCGGCACAGGGCTGCCCTCGGCCGCAGCGGCTGCCCGGGGAGCGGCCCCTCCTCCAAGGGCCTCTCCCAAAGCCTGAGCAATCAAGGCCCGCTCTCTCCGGGCTGGTGCAAGCGCCCGCCCCTCCCGTTCCCTCTCCGCGGCTGCAAACGCAGCTCATTTGCATGTGGATCGCGCCTGCCACCACGGGTGCTGGGGTCAATTGAAACTCAAGAAAAGAGAAGAAATTTATGCAAAACTGTTGATTGCATTTGTATGTAATGAAATCATCCAATATTCATCTGACTATAGAATCTAATCTGAGAAGAGAACTGAAGGACATGAGTGTCACTGCAAAACCGTAATGAGCCACTGTAGTGATTAAAAAAGCTCTTGAGCCTTCTGAAAATCCAGGCAGAAATAGCGTCTAATCAACTCTGAATATAGGAGGCGAGATTGGGCTGGCGCGTTGCGCACGGCCCGCCGCGGCGCTGGGGGTGCGCGGTAAACCCAGGCGGCCGCGATCTGTGGGTGCCAATCGCCCGGCCACAATCAGCCCTCGCAGCACAAAGCAATCGCAGCCTCTCACCACGCAGAAGAGCCCAATCACAGCTGTTGTGAAGAGCAGCTTCGGGCTTTCGCACCCGCCCCCAAAGCCTCCCTCGCCAAAGGCCTCTTCTGGATTCCTTGCTCCCACCCTGGGAGGCAGGGAGGGTTTGGGGATCTGGGACTGTCATACCTGGACACACCTGGGCCCACCTTGCACAAGAGGGGACAGGGTCCTGTTTCTCTCAGGAACCTTGCCGATCACTGAAATGTCACCTCTTCCAAGAGGCATTCCCTGATTACCCTGTCTAAATTGGCAACACACACACTGCTCTTCCCTTATTCCTGCTTCATTTTCCTTCATAGCTCTTAGCTGTGCCTGGCACTGCAGTATTTTTTATCTGTTTAATGTCTGCATCTTCCAAGTATACTGAGAGCTCCATGAGGTCAGGGACTCTAAGGTGGTTTATTCACTACTATGGAGTGTGGAGAACCAGGCTTGACACTTAGTAGATGCTCAATAAATATTGGTTGAATGAATGAATCGATTTCAATGAACAGCCAACTATGTGCATTCAATCATTCAGCAAATACTTGTAGAGTACACGTGGGTGCCAGGCTTCATTCGGGCACCAAGCTTGCGACGGTGAATAAGACAGGTCCTGCTCTCCTGGAGCTCAGAGTTGGGACAGGAGACAGACACTGGAGACATTATATACAATCAAAGAGGACAGCGAGGGGCTGGGGGCAGTCCATGGCTGTGGGAACAGCTGACAGAGGTCAGGCAAGGCTGCCCGGAAGCAACGACATTGGGTTGAGACCTGAAGGATATACAGGAGCTAGCAGGGCAGAGAAAGGTCTGGAATGCCCCAGGCGGAGGGATGGCATGTGCAAAGTCCCTGACATGACAGGCACTGTGGGACCTGAGAGAAGTCAGTGTGGCCAGAGCCAGAGCAAGGGAAAGCCTAGTGCGAGATGAGGTTGGAAAGACCATCCAGACACCTTGCAGTCCAGACCTTTAGGAAAGAATTTGGGCTTTTTCCTGGGGGTGATGGAGAGCCTCTGAAGGGGTGTGGCATGATCTGCATTTTGAAGAGGTCACCAGGTGGAGAGCGGGTCAGAGGGGCCAGCTATGGAGAAACAGAGGTTTGGTTAGGAGGCACTCAGTTATCCCAGCAATGCGAGCTTCTGAGCAGGGCCATGTGGATGATTCATCTGACAGCAAGGGATGGAGAGAACAGAGGAAGGAAAATAAGGTAAAAGGCAGAAATTAGCCTGGCATTCATTCATTCATTCCTTCATTCATTCATTCATTCATTCGTGTATTCAGCATTCAATAGATGTGTATGTGTGTGGAAGCTGCCCTTCTCTACATTCTAACTTAGAGTTTCCAATCTTCTCTGGGTCTGACTACCAAGTTACCTATTATTAAAATGGGATCTAATGCTGGACTCAATAGGTTCTGAGAATTAAAGGAACTGTGGGTCATGAGGCTGCTTTTTTTGGCATGGACTTCCTGACATCAAAGGGGCCTTGTGAGTCATTTGCCTTCTTTAGGCCTGAAAATCCTCATCACCAGCCAAGATATGGAAATAACCTAAGTGCCCATTGACAGATGAATGGATAAATAAGATGTGACATATATAACGGAATACTATTCAGCCATAAAAAGAATGAAATCTTACCATGTGCCACAACACGGATGGACCTTGAGGGTATTATGTTAAGTGAAATAAGTCAGACAGAGAAAGACAAATACCATATGCCTTCACTTTTATGTAGAATCTAAAAGAAAACAAAAGAAAAATAAATGAACAAACAAAACAAAACAAACTCATAGAGGCAGACAGCAGATTGGTGGTTACCAGAGGGAAGGAGGTGGGGGGAGAAGAAAACAAGTAAAAGGAGTTGATTGTATGGTGACAGAAACTGGACTTTTGATGATGAGCATGATGTAGTATATACACATGTCAAATTATAATGTTGTACACCTGAAACTTTTATAATGTTATAAACCAATGCTGCCTTAGTAAAAAAAAAAAAAGTCCTTTTCACTGCAAAGAGGTAGCCAAATGAACTAATCTCTAAGTTCCCTCCCTGCTCCCCAAATCCTACAGTTTTATGTCCCATGAAAACATAAGACACCACCAAGCCCTGTGGATAAAAACTCCTGAGGTGAAGTCTGCCCTGCTGTATGGTAGACTCCATGGGCAGCCAGAGAAGCCAGCAGCAGTCCAGAAATCTAGGCTGGGGTCCCAGCTCTGCCACTCACGTGTTCTGTTGTGAATGATAAGTTCTTCTCTCTCTGTGCCTTGTACAATGGGGGAACTGCCTAAAAGTAGGGAGAGCCATGCATCACACCACCACACCCTCCACCTAACGGGTCAGACTGAGTCTCAGTTCCAATATTGATGGCCATCCTGTGACCTTGAGGAAGCCACTTAGCCTTTCCGTGCCCTCATCTGCAGAACAGGATGAGGGAAATCTAAGCCCAGAGGGCTACTGTAAGAAGTAAAGCAGATAATGTAGCTCAGGGCAAATGCTCAGTAAGTCGCGGCTGCTGTGAGGGATGGGCCAGGACAGATGTCCTTCTTCCTACCACCTCTACAATGGTGCCATTTTTACCAGCAACTGGGATTCACTGGGGGCTAGTGGGATTCAGGGATTGTTTTAGCTTGCAGGTTTGGGTGGTGAAAGGAGCTAAATGCCCCACTGGGGGGAATTCTGCTGGGACTCCAGGTTCAGGCTTTGCTAGCAGTGTTGCTGCAAACAACCAGGTAACTAGCAATGGGGTGATTTCCTGGTCACAGCAAACAAGACCTCCTTCTTCCTCCCTGAGCATTTGGAAATAGCAGCGGGCCCCCGTCCCATATCCCCATTCCAGAAGCCACGCTGTGAATTTCAGGAGCTCACTCTCCTCCCCTGCAAAATGTTTATGTGCGTTGGATCTGAGGTGTGATCAGAGCCTTTGTAGTTGCCGCCTACAAAATGGTGGGGTGGAGGAGTTAAGTTCAGTCTCAGACACCCCTGTGCACCACCTCTGAGCCAGCCTTGTGCTGGAAGTCCCTGTCTTCAAGGGGGTCTGTCCAGTGGGGTAGACGGTCCATGAACATCACAAAGGGAAATACAAAGGGGAAAGCACTGTGAACTCTGAGAATCTGATACCAGAAAAAAGGACCACCCACATCCGGTTGGTGGGTGGATTCCTGGAAGGCTTCCTGCAGGAGGTGGTATTTGAACTGGATCTGGAGGTTCTCTCTCTCTCTCTGGAAAAAATTTTAAAGCACAGAAAACAAGGTAACAATCATTCCTATCATTCCTATTTTCACAACTCAAAATAAAAATTTTGTTATATATGTATACGTATTTGAAATGATTTGCGGTATACTTTAAGCCTCACCCTCACTCCCCAGTGGTAATCACCATTATGACTTTGTAATCCATTCACAACCCCCTCCCTTTATTTATTTATTTTTTCCATCCTCACCCGAAGACATTTTTTCCATTTTTTGTTCAGATAGAGTGGGAGGGAGAGAGAGAAACATCGATGAGAGAGGACATCAATGAGAGAGGACATCGATTGGCTGCCTCCTGCATGCCGCTCACTGGGGATCAGGCCCACAACCTGGACCTGTGCCCTAACCGGGGATCAAACCAGTGACCTCTTGGTGCATGGGTTGATGCTCAACCACTGAGACACGCTGGCTGGGCAAAAATCGCTTTTTGACGATGTCATTCTAATTTATGTAAAAGATGTCACACTGTATATGTGACTCCGCTTGCTCTTCCCATGGCCCATTCTGTTTTGGGGCCTCTATTCTTGTTGAAACACACGGCCAAGCTCACTGTCATATCCATGGCTGCACATTTACTGACCCCCGGAATGGGGGGTTTCCATGCGTGGAGATAATCAAGGGGTGACTTTCCAGGTAGAGGGAGCAGTGGCAGCTAAGGCTGAGGATAGGAAGCCAGGATGATCTGGGGGCTGGTACGGGTCCAGGGTGGAGGGAGTACAGGGTCTGTGAGGGGGAACTGGGGGAGGCCTCATGCCTCAGGTCAGGGATCTGCAGTCGGCATGCTGGACATCTGAGACTGTGGGGACAGCCCCTCCCCCCAGAACCACCACACACCCTCCACAATAATTCCACTTATCCACTCTCCAAGGCCTCTCTGGGGAGGACTCTGTTACTCTTTCCATTAATTGTCTCATTAATGACCCACTGAAGTCAAATACCCATTGTTCTCTGGGGCCTGGGGCGGCCTCCCTGGCTTTCTCCCCCGGGGATCAGTAAACGTCTTTCCTTCCCTGCTTTCCTTTGGCAGGAGTCCTTATCTGGTCCCTGCACCCGGCCAGGCCAGAGCTGGCTCTTCCTCCACCCACACCCTGCGGCCCGGGCCCTGCACGCGCCCCCTCTTCTCCCCCACGCTGGTCTGTCCTCGGTCCTCTCCATCAGAATGTCCGTCTTTCCAGTTCTCTTCTTCCTTTTCCTTCCCTTCTCTTCTTTCTAACACTGTCTCTCTCCCCCTGGATTGCTGTCGCTTTCTCTGGGTGTGTATTTTCCTGTCTCCCTCTGTCTCTGTCTCTATTTCTGGGTGTCTCATTGGCTCACTGTCACCATCTGTCTCTCTCCATCTCTGTTGGTCTCTGCCCATGGATCTCCGAGCTTCTGTGTGTGCCCGTGAGTGTACGTGTGGGTGGGTTTCTGTCTCCCTGATTCTGCCTCTCCCCCTCACTCTGGCCCTGTGTGTGTATCTCTGTCCCTGCCTCCCTCTCTCCCCTCTCTGGCTTACCTTTCCCTGCCCACCCCTCCTTCCTGTGGGTCTCTGAACCCTCCTGATTGACTATTGTCCTGTTTCCAAACCCTGCCTCATGGCCACCGCTCGCTCACCCACTGAGTCCCTCACACCCACACAGGTCAAACTGCCTCCCTAGCTCCCAACGTCACTTCTCGCTGGTTACAGTTCCAGCTTCCCATGGATGACAGCTTCAGGGACATCAGCTCTAGGAGTAGGCGTGAGGTCGCTTAGCTGTCAGACCGTGGGGTTCGTGACTCAGTCAAGTTAAAAAAAAAAAAAAAGTGGAGGGGTCCAACAGAAGGTGACCAACTTTTAATTTTTCTAAATAAGGGTTTTTAAAAATTTTAGAATTACCAACTTCTTATCATAAGAATATTTTAACACCAAAAGCACGAGTAGAAAGCGCAAGATCTAGAAATACAGAGTAGTCCTTTAAAGTTAAATAAATTAAGTTGTATGAAAACATTTGTTACATTACCTTTATTTTACTTATCTTGCCCAAAAGGGTGAAATTGTTGCCAGGGACCAGCCTGGGTTCTCTGGCCCATTTGGAAACCATTGATCTTGTCTGAGCCCCTCGTCGGTACCCATGGGGAATGAAGTGACCTTTATTAAGGGTAGAAAGGGCAAAACTGAGACAGGACCTTTGGCTCTCACCGGCCACTTCAGCACCTCCAAGTCCCCTTCCAGCCCCTCTGGTCTCTTAATTAAAATAACTTACTGAGATTGCCCAACTGGGGGCCAGACTCCCTGCATTCCAAGCTTCCTCTGGTCTTGTTGTTGAACAAGTAATTTAACCTCCCTGGGCTTCAGTTTCCTCATTGGTAAAATAGTAACTAGCTTCCAGAATTGCCTATACATAGCCAAGGCCCAGGACATGTTAGCCTGTGAGTGTCAGCAAAGGGAGGCCATTTGGGCTGAGGCTGGAGGCTGGACGGGAGAGAAGGTACCTGGGCCCTCCCCGCTGGGCCAGCCGAGTCAAGTCAGAGGCGGCAGTCAGCCTGGGGGAGCTGCTGTGCTGGGAAACTTGGGCTCGGCCCCAGCAAGGCTGCTGTGCACTCAGCGGCCTAGGGTGGCATGGACCGCCCCCTCCCGCGTGCTCAGGCCTCCCAATTCCCGGAACCAGCACTCTTGCCATTGACAGCGGCACCCCCAGCAGAAGCACAGGCAAAGCTCCCCCAGTGGCATTGAGGCTGAAGACCTCAGAAGAGGAGCTTGGGCTGGAGGAGTGTGGTGGGTGCAATGATGTGAACACCTTGGGAAGCAGCCTTTAGATGCTCAAAAGTCCTGAGGCCACTGGCAGGTGAGGTTGGAGGTCTGAGAAAGCAGGTGAGAGTAAGAGAAACTTTGGGTTACTGATGTCAACGGACTTCATTTGGATTCAAGGCCTGGCCGGTCTGTTACAACTGGACAAACATTTCCTCAGCGGCTGCTCTGCGCCAAGCACTGTGCTAGTCTGGGATTCAAAGGTTCAAAGAGCAGGGGACATTCTTGCAAGGGACTTCAACAGGCTTATCCAGGGCCAGTGGCATTCTGCATCTGAGGTGGGACCAGAGACTGGCCGGGCCTCGGCTGTTCCCTGGGACGCACCGCTCAAGGGTGTGCCCAGAAAGGGAAGGGAAGGAATGCACTTTGCAGGTGGTACTAACAGGACTTGGTGACTTACTGGACGAAAGAGGAGGGAGGGAGAGAAAGCAATGGTAGCTCCCAGTGTCCTGGCTGGCGCCTGGGTGAGGACACGTATTCCCGGTGGGGCCCTGTAGGGTTATGCAGGTCTAGGAATCGGGAGAAACGTCTAGATAAAGAAATGTGTTAGTGCAAAGAAGGACATGGCACCAAAAAGGGCTTTGAAGGCTAGATAGAAATTTCAGGGAATTAGGGGTGCACACACAGGAAAGGAAAATAGCCCAAGAAAAGACATGGAGGTGGTGGAAAGCAGCCTGGAACTTCAGAAAAGCTACTGATGCCATTGAGCTCACACACTGGTTGCATCAGGATAGTTGGGAGAGAGGTATCACAACTAGGGAGCCACATGAGGCCAGATTACTGAACGCTGGGGTGAGGAGTTGGCACATAATTCAGCAGGCAATGGGGAGCCATGGAAGGTTTCTAAGCAGAAGAGCAACAGGATAACGGCTACGTTTTAGGTGAATCTAACCTAACAGTATAGGATGGATGAGAACAGAGACCAGAAGGAAGGACTACAGGAGGTAGGGATCATCACTATTTACTCATCCCACAGACAGTGGTCCTCCTCTCTGCAGAAGCAACCCTTTTCCTCAATCTAATCTGTAGTCCCTAATCGGCGAAGGGTTTAGACACCAAACCACCTGCGTGAATGTTGCACCTAAAGAACGAGCAAATGGGCTCTCCTAAACATATCCACACGGGCAGGTCTTATTTCAGCTCCGTGGTGTTGCGCGGACGGATGTTGCGTTTGTTACAAACTGCAGGTGAGACCCTCCACCAGCAAAAAGATTATGACTCCATTTACTGTGATGCACACTCATTGCGGTGTCCTGGCCCCGAACCTGCAGTATCGCTGAGGTGTGCCTGTATTATCAACAAATATGAATGAGTTTAAGTCACCTATTAAAAGGAGTTTCATATATACAGACAGTAGAACATTATTTGGCATTAAACGGGAAGGAAATCCTGACACCTGCTACGACATGGATGAACCTTGAGGACATGATGCCGAGTGAAATAAGCCAGTCACATCAGGACAAATACTGCCTGATTCCACTGATATGAGGTCCCTAGTAGTCAAATCCATGGCGAGGGGGGAAAGCAGAATGGTGGTCACCAGGGGCAGAGGAGAGAGAGGAACAGGAAGCCCTTAATGGGTGTAGTTACTGCCCAGCTGGTGTGGCTCAGTGGTTGAGCATTGACCCATGCACCAGGAGGTCACCGGTTTGATTCCTGGTCAGGGCACATGCCCAGGTTGTGGGCCCGATCCCCAGAGGGGGGCACGTGGGAGGCGGCCAGTTGATGTTCTCTCTCATTGATGTTTCTCTCCCTCTCCCTTCCTCGCGCTCTAAATTCAATAAAGAAAAAAAAATTTTTTTTTTAAACTTGCTATCTTAAAAAAAAAAGGGGGAGTTTCAGAATGGTCCATAGAACAAAACCCAACTCTGAAAAAGAAACACCTACAATGCAGTGATTCGAAAAGGCTGAAAACAAAGGAGCGGGAAGGACACGCCAGGCAGATGTAAACACGAAGAAAGCAGGAGCTGTGAGCTTGATGTATGAGGAGACAGAAGTCACACTCCACGCACTGACTGCGACGAGGAAGACGGAGTCAGGCTGTCTACACATCACACAACAGCGGCACTGTCACAGAGCAGACACGGCAGGGAATGCAGGAAGAAATGACAAGGCGGGTAACCGGAGACTGAAAAACACTGCTTTCGGTCCGAGATTCATCAGAGAGTCAAAAACCAAGTAACACAGAAAACCTAACATCATCATCTATAAACCACATGTCCTGTGTCAAAAACCAAGTAATACAGAAAACCTAACATCATCATCTATAAACCACATGCCCTGTGTAAAAAAGGAAATCCATACCCCAGAGAATATCCCTTTTCACGCACATCATGACATTGACCATTATTAGGGCAAAAAGAAACTGCAAACCTTTGCTCAGTGGTGTCGATGGGATAAAGGAGGTGGAAGCACTTTGAAAACTAAAAAGCACCAAGCCAGTATTAGTGATCGATACTGTCAATACTCACCATCATTACCATTACTCACTGCTGGGTGGTCCTTCTGCCCACTCTCTCGTTCTCTGCCATGCTCTAGAGTCTGCCAACCAGGTGAGGTATAAACATGTAATCTTTACTTCTCCACAAGAACTACCATTTCCTTGGTGTTTACAATGTGCTCAGCTACTCACTGCTTTGCATGAAGTCCTTTATTAGAAATAACTTTCTAATTGCTTTATGAAAACAAGTGTTCTGTTTCTCTCCATCATCTTTGGAGCCCAGAACAATGCTAGGTGAATTTCCAGTAAGTACGCAGCAGAGACTTACGAACCAGAGCCCTGATTAAGGATCCACGTCAGTCAGATAAGAGTTTCAAACTTCACTCTTACAACTGTGTGATGTTGGGCAAGTTAATACCTTTTATGAACCTCAGTTTTCTCACAGGAAAGCACGGACAGGAGTAATACCTACACCAACTAGGATTGTTTGGAAGTCTGAATGTAGAAACAAGTGTCCAGCATGGTACCTGGTCCACAGTAGGCATTGAATAAATACTAGTCTGAGGATGAGGAAAAGGTTACCAAACAGATAAACTTAGAACAGGGGTTCTACTTTTTTATTAAACAACAAAAAACTTTAAATAGAAACATCCTCTATGCATTTGAAATAATTTTTTTTTAACTCTCATAGAGGTAATAGGGAAATAAGTTATGGTGCATCCACACCATGGAATACTATACTGCAATGAAAAAGAATGTATTGTGCCTACATGTTCACACATGGATAGATGGCCATGTTGTTTGGTAAGCAAAGCAAGCTTCAGAATAGGAACAGCACAGCTCTCCTCCCCACCTTTAAAAAAGTATATATTCACAGAGAAATGTCTAGAAAGATATACCTCTAATTTTTCGAGGGGAGTAGGATTGGGGACCTCTGAGGAGTTTCTTCTCACTTTAAACATTCCCATTTCTTGTCATTTTGCACACACACACACACACACACACACACGTGTGTGTGTGCATGCGAGGAAAAAAGAAGAAAATAACCACCCAGAAAAACAGTTCTTGAATTCTCTTTGGCCGGCATTCTCCATGCGACTTTGGGAAAGCAGTGGGACTGAACAGAGATGGTTAATTCTTCTGGCAAATGTGAGAATGTCCACACTCAGCGTCTTGTTTTGAAAGAGAGAGACACTGAAGGAGGGAGAGAGGGAGAACGAGTCGCCCCAGCATTACTTAGTGCTCAGCACATCCAAACAGGTAGTCTTATTCTCGTCCCTGCCACCACCGAAGCCCTGACAGTTGGAGTAACAGAGAAAGTCTCTGATAAATGTCAACTGAAATAGAGCAATCAGCTGAAAGCCATTTGCTGAGCTGTCTGACGGCCCTGGGCCTGAGGTTTTCCTTTATTCATTTATCATGATATACGGCTTTGGCCAACATACACACAGGAGAGAAATTGTTGACATGTGGAACCCAAGTACAGAAAATCTTTCAATTTTCCCCCCGTCTGTTCACCAAATAAGTTTTTGTTTATTTAAAGACTACAGAGGATTTGGCTGTTAAGAACCAAATGCCTTTGGAGTGGAGTTACAACATAATTTATCATTTCCTCTGTTTATTAAAAAATCCTGCATCTTTGAGAAGCACATTTGCCGTGAGTGGGGGATTTTGGCCACTCACGAAAGACTGTTGCAGAGCCCTGGCTACGCGGCTTACCCCCCAAAGGGCTCCTCGGCTGCTCTGACTCGTCTTCCTTCAGCGGCCTCCTAGCGGCGTGGTGGCTACCTGGGGCTGGTGAGCAGGGTCTGACAGAGGACAGGTAAGCAGGGCAGGACATGTGCCAGCTTCTTTCACCTTCGCCCTGACCCTGACTTGAGTCTCCACTGGCTGCCGTGCAGCCTGCTCCACCAGGGCAGGCAGAGGGCGAAGGGCAGCCCCACTGCCCCAGCGAGGAGCAGAGCGCCGAGGACAGACAGTGGAGAAGCCGATGCTGCTGCAAGGGAGCGTGCTGAGCCCTGCTGCTCCCTTCCAAAGGCAGACATTTGGCAGAACTGGAATGAACTTCCTACCTCCCACCCATGACATTACAAACAGCAAGTCAGCCCAGTGCACCATGCACCCTCAAAGACGGAGGTCACACCTCACCCATTTTTGTATTCCCAGCATGTGGCACTGAACCCGACACACAGCTGGTGCCCACTGGGTGCTATGAGGCAGCAGGACGCAGAGCACGTGCCTCAGATCAGGCCTCGACCGGGATCCTGGCTCTGCCACCTGCTGGCTGCTTAACCCCGGCGGGAGACCGCACCTCTCTCTCTGTACGATGAGACTGATGAGGAGTAACGAAACCCTCTTGCCAGCTTTGCTACCTAGTGCCTGCAGGTTCCAGGCGTAAGTCCAGTTCTGAGGATACCCTAGATATGCAGCCTAGGCATCAAAGAGCCGGCTAAGGTCAGAGGAGGACAACAGCGCTACGGGAGCAGCACAGGGGCCTCAGCTGCGGGGAAGGAAGCCTTCCGAGGAAGCTAGCCCAGCTGACCGTGAAGGAGAACAGGACTGGCCACGTGAGGAGCGGAGGATGGTCCAGGCTGAGAAAGAGCACGTGTGAAGATGACTCAGAAGGACAAGGACTGTTCCGGTGCTCTACACACAGGTCCTTAGAAATCATTAATCCACACTGACGCTATCATTTCCTTTGTGGTTACTACTCTTTCCAATTCATTTTGATTTTATTGTTTGGTGAAAATGGGTCTCTAGTAAAGGTATCCAGTCACACGTGAAGGCCCAGATCAGCCCAAACAAAGTTTAATGTTGGGGACAGGGCCCGACTAATTGTTTGAAAAGGAGGCTTCTGAGACGGGGAGCAGTCAGTGGGAGGCCTGCTGGGGGTCCTAGTCGTTTGGCAGTATCCCAGTCAAGGCTGCCTGTCAGCAACATTCTCCAAAGGCCCACCCTGGCCAAAAGGTCCAGAGCAGAACGGGGTGGACAGGGGACAGGAAAGGAGAATGAACAAGTCTGGGTGTCCCACTGGAAGACTGGCCCTCACACAGTGACAGCCTTCCACGTGGACAGGGTAGAGAGATGCCAATCTGCCACCAGGGATCCACTAGACACGGGCCCCGTGGACTTTCATCCGAGGAGTTCTTTGGTCTTTACTGCCAGATGCCTGTCCAGCTCTGCAACTGTGTCGTCGGCCATTTGGCTGATCTGCAGAAACACAAAATGAGACAGCCTGGTAACTAGGGCTGGAAAAGGGCGGGGAGAAATGTTCCAGAGCTATGAAGAGGTTATCTGGGAGACACTGATGCTCACGTAGCTCCCATTCACCGAGTCCCAGCAGGCTCTGCACTATAACCTTAGGTACATGCTTACTGATGCCTACGGCTTCCCCATGAGCTATACTATTGTCATCCCCGTTTCACAGACGAGGGAACTGAGGCAGTTAGATCACCTGCTCAGGATACACAACTAGAAAGTATCAATGACAAAAGTTAATCCTGGGTAGTCTGATGCCACAGCTCCAAAAATCTTAACTATTATTATAGAGTACAGCCTTGTTTGTCTCTTACTGAAATTCTAGAATTTCCTGCATTCAGACATTCTGCTATATAAAGCCCTCATACTAACTGATAAGAAGAAATATTAAGATCCCAATAGTTGAGCAGAAAAAGAGTCCTGAAAAAGATGAAGTACATCTGGTTAACAAACATGGAAAATTCAGTAAACACTGAAGAAATGGAAATTCAAACGAGACATAATTCAGTCATCATAGTTAACAAAATTTGATGTTGTGGTTTTTAATTACAATCTTCAGTGCCAGGAGGCTATGGTGAAATGGATAAGGTCACATATCATCAATAGGGATTCAAATGGATGCAAATGTTCATACCATTTTTTAACCCCAAATTCTCTCAAGGGGAAATTATCACAAGAGTGGAATCTGAATAAAAATTTAAGTTCTATATACAAAGATATTTATCTAAGCTTTATTTTTAATAATAAAAAAATCAGAAAATCAAAAGTGAAAGAACAGGTAAGTTGCTGAATACATATAGACATTAAAGGGTTAAGATGACTCATTTCTTATAGAGAGGGTAAAACTATGAAGATTCCAGTATATGTTTCTGAAACATTTGAATGTTTGATTATTTTTTAACAAGTGCGGATTGCTTTTGTAATCATGAAAAACGAATGCTTTAAGATATTATTTATAATATCATGGAAACATGCTTATGTTACCCCTGAATTAAAGAAAAAGCAGGATACAAAATTGTGTATAACAAAATTGAGAAACAATCTCAAATGTTAGAAATTGTGCATATTTTTTAAAACTGGGAGGAAACCTGTCAAAATATTGATTATCTTCTGGTGATGGGAAGATAGCTAATATATTATTCATACAGCCCTGTCACATTTGCCAAAAGATGTACTATACAGCAAATGCTCAGGAAGTAGTTATTAAAGGAATGATCATTAGCGTTTTCTGTACTTTCTGCAGTAAACGCATTCTCCCTCTGAGAATAAAAACCCAGTACGACTGGTAGGTGCTGCAGCCTCCCTCCCATGTCTAAAAGGGACCTAGGACGGGACGCCTCAGGCTGGACGCTCTGAAGGAGCAGCACGGTGCTCAGGATCTGTGTTCAGCAGCACAGCGGCTGTTCAACATCTTTATTTGCAGACCACAGGCCTTGGCCAGGAATTGCAAAATAAATGCACTGGAAAGGGTAGAAACTGAAAAGGATTTGGAGCAACTGGCCCCCGGCATGGAGACAGCCAGGCTCTCGCCATAGCAACAGCTGCACAGTTTTTAGCTGGAAAAGCAAAACTCCTGGGGCTGCTAGGCACTCTGCAAGAGTGACTGGGCTCAGAATGGTTGATTGGTCCCCCTCACTCAGGCACCGCAAACCCTAGAGAGGCTTCTTTTGCCCCCACCTGAGCAGCCTGCCTTGCATGGGGCATGGCGTGGTGCCTGGCCGCACTCCAGCACGTGCAGGCTGGCAGCCTGGGAGAGCCGGGAACAGGGCTGCAAGCCTCCTTGGGAAAACTGGCATGTGGGGACAGACAGGGTCTGGGGGTTGGAAGAGTACCTAGGGTAACAATTTGATAATGGAAGTTCTGGGTTAAATTCTCTGTGCAGTGACAATGTACAGGTCCTTTCCCAGTTTGAGCCTCAGTTTCCTCATCCATAAAATGGGAATGCTGGTCCCTTCCTCAGAGAGTAGTTGGGAGGGTTAAGCAAAGTCATGAATATGCAAGTGTGTTTCAAATTGGTTATTAGCTATGCAAACGCTGCTTGTGTAATTCTAATTTTTACTATCACTTCCTGACATCTTTTCAAATTAATTAATTAATGAAAATATTTACTAACTTTGTATATTACAGGCACAAAGTACCCTTGGGGACAGTCTGCCTTCAAGTTCATCTTTTCCATTTCTATCAGACTTCTTAAAATAATGACGATTAACAACATTGACGAGGGTACCAACACCACCTCCCACTCACTACATGCTAGACACTGGGCTAAAAACTTTACACACATTATTTCACAGAATCCTCAAAACATATGAAATACCATAATCATCTCTCTTTAATATATTACAAATCTTAATTATGTCACCTGACAGTTGCATAGTAGTTCATACTATGCAAAAGTGTTTTGTCCTATTACTTCATTCAAATCCAACAACCTCACATAACCTCTCTAAGGCAGGTGGCACAGGTATTACCCTATTTTACAGAGGACTAAACTAAGGCTTAAAATGTTCTCCTGCTCAGAATCATGTAAAAAGTCAGTGGTGCGACTAAGCCCAGGACTCAGGTACCCGGCTGCCAGTGGTGCCCTCCTCCCTTTGGGGAGACCCCCGCACCTGGCCCAGTCCTGCCTCCCTCCAGGCAGGCTGTGTTGGGCTCATTCAAACAGTCCATCCCTGCCCCATACTTAAAGTCACAAGGTGAGGGGAGAGAAGTGGGACAGGTGATGGGCAAAGAATTACTGAGGACCAGCACCATCCCAGCCACTCTTACGTAGGCTGTGGGGTCCGGTCCTCTTACCAACCCTGTGAGACAGCATTACTGCGCCCACTTACAGTGAGGAACCAGGGGCTCAGAAAGGTGAGGCCATTTGCTGACCTTAAGAGCTGACAAGTGAAAGAGCCATTCTGACCTCGAAGTAAGAGCCCTTCCCATTACAACAGCTGCCTCCTGAAGATGATGCCACCAGCAGCATCCGCATCACATCTGTTCCTGAGGAGGCTGGGAGAAGGAAAGGTAGAGAGGCAGAGGGGAGGCAGGCCTGGCCCCGCTGGGTGCTGCTCCCACCGCCACACGCAGTCCAGCTGCCCGTCTGCTAGGAGCCTCTCCTTCCTCCAGCTCCGCCAGCGCCCAGCGTCACTCACTTCAGAGCAGTTCGGTTTCTCGGAGCAGTGAAAGGATCTTGGCCAGATTTACTGGTGGTTTCTGCCAAGTGCTTTAATGTTCAGCAGGCTCAGCTATAGGAAACTAAAGCGAAGGTGAAACAGCAGGCTGACAGATGTCAGGGCCCGAGGGGGACGACCCTGGGCCTTCTGCAGCAGAGCTGGCCTGAGCTGGGGGCTGGGCAATTGTGGGGGGTCAGGCAGGACTGTAGGGACAGAACCTACAACAGAATCATTTCCTTCTTATACACCCAAGATGAAACATTTTTATAATACAATTTTGAAAAATCTGACCTCAAAAGACATTTGAAAATTTTTTTTAATTAAGAAATTCTCCCAAAGAATTGAATTAAAATTATTCATGATCCCATTACCTGAAATAACCACCACCAACATTTAAGTGGATAAACTGCCAGCCTTTTTCTGTACATGAAATCATAAAACAATGAAATCATTATTAGAATACAATTATGTAATCTACCTTTAAAAAAATAAATCCAGAAAAGTACCACGCCCATACACTATTTTTGTAATTGTCGCTATACATAGATTCTAGTAAACAAATGTAAAATGACAGATTTTCCCACTGTTAGAAATGTAGACAGTTTCAGTTTTCTACCGTTACACATAATCAACAGACGCTGCTACAGATAAGACGTTTAACGGTTGATTTTGGATAAATTCCTCAGTCGCTGCAGCGGAAATGTATGGATTTGGGTATACACTTCCGGATCATGCTCTAGACAAACTATGGATTTATACAAAGAGCACCTCGCTCCTTCGAGTGGAGTGTGGGAGTAAAGGCAGCATCCTAACACAGGCGGCATTCGAAGCTCGCACCAAAAATTCCAGGTTCAAGTGTTCGGGATTAGAAAAGGCAAAAAGAATTTTAAGGACACATATTCTAAAAACCCATGAGTGACTTAGACAGCACGTACCAAAATCCTTAAAACATGCGTTCCTTGTGCTGTGATTCCATGCGGGGACTGTCTCCTAGGGAAATCATCTCAACAAAGATGTGTGCGCAAAAATATTCACTGCAACCTTATTTATAATAACAAGAAAGTTTAAACAAACTGAATGTCCAACCAGAGGCTTACGAAAGTGAGTTATGGTATGACCACAGACGGGCTATTTTGTAACCATTACAAACGTCTGCTTACAGAGTTTTTGAAGACACAAGAAAATGCTAATGGTTTTAGTGCTGAACAGAAAAGAAAAAGCTGGAAGGAAACTGTATGTACAGTACATGTTCTCAATCATGTTTAAAACTATGGAGTTTTAAAAAGCGGGGGAAGGCCCTGGCCAGTCTGGCTCAGCGGTTAGAGCGTTGGCCTGCGGTCCAGAGAGACCCGGGTTCGGTTCCCGCTAAGGGCACGTACCTCGGTTGCAGTTTGTCCCCGGCCCTGGTTGGGTCATGCGGGTGGCAGCCACTCGATGTGTCCCTTTCACGTCGATGTTTCTCCCTCTCTCTCTCTCCCCTCCCACTCTATGTGAACAAAAAATGGAAAAATGTCCTCGGGTGAGGATAAAAAAAAAGGGGGCGGGGAAGAAAAATTCCAAAATGTTAAGAGCAGTTGCTCCTGCCATGTGGGATTATGGGGTGAATTTCTTCCCATTTTTAAAAACAGTCTTCTAAACCCTCTATATTTTCTATAGTGAGCATATAGTGCTTTGATAATTATGAACAAAGTAAGCAAATACATATTTTAAAACTGCCTGATAAGGCAACAATCGGCCCGTTTAATCAAAACACCCTCCCCAGCCTCCAGATCTGCGTCTTCTGCCAGAAAGAACAAATGAAGCGTGTACAAGGCTGTCCCTGAATATGTTTAGTCGAACTTTGGACCACATGACAGTAAAAAGTTATTATCAATAATGTTAAGAGCTAATATTTAAATGATAACATCTTAAATAACAAAGATTGTTGTAAAATGTAAATAGCATATTTTCCCTGGTAATAGTACATATATGCTTACAGAGATGACTTGAATGTTAATAATGGTCATCTCTGGGTGATGAAAATTCAGTTACTTTCTCCTTAATTTTTTTTGGTGGGGTACATGCCCCTAGCGGGAACCAAACCCAGGACTCTCTGGTCCGCAGGCCGATGCTCCAACCGCAGAGCCAAACTGGCCAGGGCTACTTTCTTCTTAATTTTTAAAAAATTTACACTAAACATGGATTGGTTCAGTATCACAAAAACAAATGAAGTTACTTTCACTTTGAAAAGTAAGTAACAGTGACAAGCCCTGAGTAAGAAAATCTAACCCGGAGAGGAAGGAGAAAAGCCAGTGCTAAGGAGCGGAGGCCTCCAGCAAAGTCTGTCACATGGGTTTCATCACGACAGCCGCTATCGGATCAGTCTTCCTTCTTTAAGGAGCATGGGCTCTGGTCCCTGAGGCAGGTGCCCAGAGTTGCTGAGGGAGGAGTGCCTGAGGTCTCAGAGGTCCACAGCTGACCACTAGGAAGCAACCAAGCCCCCAAGTGTCGGCTGCAGAGATGAAACCCCCGGGGAGAGGGACAAGGAGCTGGCTCAGCTGGGGCCGGGCCCAGATGCTCCCGAGGCCTCATCAGGGCTGAGAGGCCAGCCCAGCCTCTGAACCTCTACCCGCTGACGCAGGGACGGAAGACAGCACAAAGACGGCAAGAAGGGAGTTTTCCAGGTCTAGGTGTCAGCTGATGGTGCTTCAGGCAGAAATTACAAACCCCGTTTTATAGAAGAAGGAGTCGAGTAACTTCCCCAAGGTCACAGGACATCAACTGCAGAACAATCTCTTTCTAACTCTGGTGTCATTCCCCACCTTCCATATTCGCTTTTGCAGAATTGTCTAGAGAATTTTTTTTAAAATACGCATTCCTGGGCAGACCTACTGAATCAGGAAACGCATCTGAAAGTCTCCCCCTGGGTGACTGTCTGGCCTGGTCTCTGACTAGCATTCTACCTGCTGGTCCAGGAGAAGAGGAGCAATTAGTCAACTGATGGCCTCCCCCAGATGGCCTTGCCTTCCAATTCTTCCCTCTGCGCCACATCCTGCCCGCACACCCGTTCTTAACCAAGATAATGCTTTTGTTGTGGACAAGGTGGCTTCGGTGAGCCCTTTACAGTTCTGTCTCCTAAGTACTGGTAAACTCATCTCCCTATTTAATTCTACTCGTACCACTCAGCTTCAGGCCACCGTCATTTCCTGGCTGGATTTCGGCACCAGCCTCCCTGCCTCCAGCCGGGCCCCTGCAATCTGTTTTCTAACCAGCACCCACAGCATCTCTCACAAACACAGATGTGATCTCCCTATCGCCTGAAAAAATATGTCTAAGGGGTTACTCTAAAAATGCAGAGCCCTAGACCCCACTTCACACTCACTGACTCAGTCTCTGGGAGTGAGGTCCCACATACTTGTACTTTTATAAGCTCCTCGAGTGGTTATGACGCTGTGGTAGATTAGATTATTGTTTAAAAAATATTCACTCCCTCCTCCAGACTTCCATGAACCAAAATACTTCCCTGCCCCAGTGGAATGGGCTTGGACTGTGGGATTTCCTTGGCCAACAGGGTGTGACAGGAACAGGTGCTTAACACATACTGGAGTGGCTGGGGCTCTGCCCTCAGTGTCTACAGTTGCCATGCAAAGACCCCTGGGAGGCTTCCTGACTCCAGAAGGTTGAGAGATATGGACTTAAAACCAATCAGAGATATGGAGCCACGCCCACACAGAAGAGCTACATCCCCCATGACCTACAGATATGGGAAGAAGAAACAATGCTTGACACTGGAAATCACTTGAGTTTTGGGATAATTTGTTATGCAGCATTACTGAGGCCATAGATGATTGATAAAGATGCACAGCCAGCATGGGAGTCATTGGGCATGTTCATGTCCAAACACCTCAGCCTGGTACACAAAACCTTCCATGAAATGGCTGGCTACTGTCTTGTCTGTCCATCCCCTGGTCCCAGCCTAGGTCCATCATTATCTAACTGAACAATGTTCTCTGACATCACCGCACCTCCACACGTGCTGTTCCAGCTTCCCCCCTCGCCCCTCAACATCTCACTATTTCGCCTCAGTAGCTCCTTTAAGACATGTATCAGCACCACTACTCGGCACACTAAGGATTGTTAAGTTCTCACTTCTCAGCACCCAGACAGCCAACCACAGATGGGAGAGCGGTAGTATATAGGCTCTGAAATCAGTCTGCCTATAATTTTTTTTTGTTAATCCTCACCTGAGGATATTTTTCCCCATTGACTTTTTTTTAGATAAAGTGGAAGGGCGGGAGGGAGGAAGAGAGAGAGGGAGAGACAGACAGACAGACATCAATGTGAGAGAGAGACATCAATTGGTTGCCTCCTGCACAACCCCAACCTGGACTGAGGATTGAACCTGCAACCCAGGCATGTGCCCTTGACTGGAAATCAAAGCAGCAACGCTTTAGTGTGCTGGCCGATGCTCTAACCACTGAGCAAAACCAGCCAGGGCACAGTCTGCCTGCCTTTAGATCCCATTTCTACCATTCATCAGCAGTGTGACCCTGGGCAAGTTACTCAGCTTCTTTGAACCTGTTTCCTCACTCCCTACGCCTCACAGCTTTGTAGTGACAGGGATAAATGGAGCGATGTACAGTGTTCAGCAGAGCCTGGCACAAAGTAAAAGGCCAATGGATCTCCTCCTCCTCCCTGTTCCCAGGGTCCAGCATAGGGCAAGGCCCAGGACAGAGACGCAGTCAACAAAAATCACATCAGTGAGCCCGGCCAGTGTGGCTCAGTGGTTGGGCATCGACCCATGCACTAAGAGGTCACCGGTTCGATTCCTGGTCAGAGCACATGCCCAAGTTGTGGGCCAGATCCCCAGTGGGGGACATGCAGGAGGCGGCCAATCAATGTTCTTTCATTGATGTTTCCATCTCTCCCTTCCTCTGTCTCTCTAGTATATCAATAGGCAAAAAATAAATGAATAAACAAACAAACAAATCACATCAGTGAAAGACCAGGGGTACTGTCTCTTCATTTTCCTCACTTCAGACATGAACAAGTGATTTCCTGGGTCAGATGCATAAATATTACATCTTCTAGGAATAGTACCTGTTTTTCTATGAGCCGAATGGTGTCCTCTGAGGCCTTGTCCTTTGATTTCTTCAGCTTGCTCATTGCGTTGGAACGAACCTTCCGTAAAGAGTCTTTGGCCTTGTTGGTGCTCTGTTTGGCCAGTTTCACCAGCATTTCCCTGTGCTCCCTGGTTACTCTGACAAAAGACAAAAGAAGGTTCAATAAAGTCATCCTGGACATTAACTGCAAGGCAAGACCTCGACATCAGGCTGTCCGTTAGCTCAGCAGTTCGTAACCTTCCTCTCTGGCGGTGGACGAGCCTCACATTCCTGACACAGCTCATGGGGATGCTCAGGGTCAAGGAAGGTCCCACTGAGTTAGCTGAGGTGAGCCGGGGCGCCCAGGCGGACCCAGGGGAATCCTAGCCGTGACTGCCTCCCTCCCTCTCCTCAGAGCCCCTGGCTTTCCACTGGCGGCTGTGGGCACCTGTCTCAGGCGGTGGTGTGCAGATCAGAAGATGCCGTATGGACAGTGTTAAGCGCTGCCCCTGGCACATGTTAAGTGCTCAGTAAAAGGAAGTAACAATGAGCTCCATCCCCTTCTCTCCCACTAAAGAAAGTGATGCAAATGAGTGATGATCCTATAGAGACAGCATCATCTCTATACATCTCTAAGTCGCCCAAAACAAGTAGCAACTTCAGAATCTTAACTATTATTATTATAGCAGATGACTTGGGAATTACCTCAGAACTGACTGAGATATGACACGAGTCCCAACATAACATGTGAGAACCAGTGCACCAGTTAACTTTCATAAGGACCCATGACAGCGCCTGGCACATTATACATGCTTAACGAACGTCAGTTATTTTTACTGTTAACATCCTCATCATCGCCACAAGGAGCACCTGGAGGGCCTACTATGCACCACGAGCGCAGGCACTTGACACACAATAACAGTATGAGGCAGTTACCATTCCTGTTTTACATGTTTTACATGTCACAACCACCCAGCAGAGGAGGCCAGCATGTCTTCACGTCTTCCTCACGTACACACTGAGGGCCCACCTACCAAAGCCAGTGTTGTCACTGAGGGCAACGCGATGAACATGGCAGACCTCTGTCCTGCGCTGAGGAGCTGAGCGAGGGAGAGAGCCCAGCAGAGAGAAACTGACAACAGGGTGAGAAGTGCTGTGGGCAGGGATGTGGAGAAGCACCAGGTGTCACAGCACAGAAGCAGCTCAGCTAGCTCACGGGTTTCTGTCCGAATCTGGGCGGTAAGGGGAGACTCTGCTACAGAAATAGCATCTGCATGTGGTGGCCGTTAGGTTTGTTCACCAGTATTCTGGCCCTTACTCCTTCCAGTAGGAATGCATCTCCCCATCCCCTCAGTGTGGCTGTAGGACATGCTTTGGCCACCTGTGAGGGAAATTATGGGCGCCACCTCAGGGCAGAAGCGTTAAGAGCCAGGGCATGTCCACCACGTTAGGTTCTACTGGCCACATATACATGGGTGTGGAACATCCATCAGCCTGGGTGCCAGAGTGACTATGATGAACAGTGTCCATGATGCAGCATGAGCAAGAAACACATTTCTGTGTGTAAGCCACGGAATCTGGAGGCTGCTTGTTACTACAGCACAGCCAGTCCCATGCGGACTAACACACCGCACCAGGATCTGAATAGTGAGGACACTGGCATGGCATGGGGAGACTTCCGGGAAGAGGCGCAGGTACAGGTAGAAGGCTCCGAGCTGCGGAGGCCAAGTTTCGTTTGAAGAACTGACTGGAGTGCAGATAACATAGAAGGGAGTGATAAGAGGCTGGAAATCCTTATCACAGAGGGTCCTGTGAGATCATGAACTCCATTTTATGGATTAAAAAATGAAACCCAAAGAAGTTTGGTATCTTACACAAAGTCAAACCCAGTCTGTCCTGTTTCAAAAGTCAATGGTCTTAGTATGACAACATCCTCTGGCCCCTGGGTCTGGAAATAGACATCCCTGGCATATGGTTCCTGACTTTCAAATCAATGTGGCTCTTGCCCAGTATGAATGATCCCAAATTCTGGGTATACATTCCATGAGAAACAGTGGCAAGCAGGTACTCAAAATTTAGAGGTATCCACCTGATTTTTTTTTTCCCCTGACAAGATAAGAAGAAAACTTAAAAATTTTGAGAAAGAATATGCTCTGAAGACAAAGTGGACATCTGTGATATAAATGCATCCTTCTGGAAATCAGCTAATGGAAGGTGGTCTCAAAATAAAAGTGATCCCGATGACAACCATTATTAAACCCGCTAGGTGAGGTGAGCACTTCACTACCTTCTATCCTCACAACAACTCTTTGAACTAGATTCTCGTGCCCCAATTCTGCTGAGAGGAAGTTGAGGCGCTCAGAGGTTGAGTGACTTGCCCGTGGGCTTGATGACAGCTCTGGGATTCAAACCCAGGTCTTTCCGGCCTGTGCTTTTCCACTACTGCGAGCTGCCTCCCCGTAACCCATTTCACATAAATTATGCTCCGCCTCCACCACTCTGCTTCCAGGCAGGAGGCTCTGCAGAGCCAGTAACATGAAGCTCGCGACTGCGAAGGACAAAACCACCATGTCAGGAGTTTAGGGATTTGGATCAGATCTTGTTGCTTTTATGGTTTTTAATTCATTGAACAAAAATCATGCTGACATGTTTAGGTCTCTTTTTTGTTCTGCCAAAGCATATGTCAGTATAAGGAAGGAACAGGAAAATTAAAACTTGATCCACTGATTCAAAAAACTTAATCCTGCTGAAATACTAGGAGGGCAGAAAATAAATGAACCTAAGTCTGTAAGAAACCTCTTAAACTATAACAAGAAGTATTTCAAGCTTATATTTCATATATAATTTTAAATAGGTAT
The DNA here is from genome assembly GCF_014108415.1 of Molossus molossus. Taxonomy (NCBI): domain Eukaryota; kingdom Metazoa; phylum Chordata; class Mammalia; order Chiroptera; family Molossidae; genus Molossus; species Molossus molossus. The sequence continues at coordinate 12,019,006 of NW_023425349.1, forward strand.
CCTACTGTTTAGACAATCTTTAATAAAATAAAAATTTTTATCTAATCAACTTCCTTTTCACTACGTTATTTTATTTATATTTTACATGAAGGAGAAAAAAAAACACACTTAAAAAATATATAAATGGGGACTCAACAAAATCTTAAGAGTAAGAGGCGATCGATAAAAAGAAAACAAAATCTCAATGTATATAATTTGGCCTTAATAAAGTAAACTTTGTATTTATTAATGTGAATGTGATGTTATACACTGTTAACACCAGATAGTTCCCACACATAATAGTATCCAATTATTGACACTGACAAAAATATCAGTTTCAGGATGCAAACACAGAGACAATAATCTAAGGAATGGAGAAGGGAGCATAGTGGGGGGGGCAGGGGGGAGAAGGAAAGGGGTGCTGGCAGGGGAGGGCTGAGTTTGGGGTATTGAGATGAAAGGTATCTGAAATACCAGACCAGAAGCAGCGAGGGTGATGGCAGGGCAGTGGTTGTGAAGTCAGACAGTCCTGTTCCATCCCGGTATCTATCACCCGGAAGCTGACTGTGATGGGCAAGCTACTTCATTCTTTCTGAGCCTCGGTGTCCTCACCGCTAAGGGAAAGATATTAAAAACACCTTAATGTCTCAAGGTGACTGGGAGGAGCAATCACAGCATGTATAAAGTACCAATAAAGACAGCAGCATATAGTAGCCTTGAGTAAATGATAGCGTTTATGAATGTTTTAATCAAACATACTTAATTACTTTCTCATGAAACGAGGGCACATCTGTTTTAGAAAAGAAACATACTAATTATGAAAATATTTTAATGCCTTTCCAAACCAGTGATTAATACACCCGATCATCTCCCTCTCACATCCGTGGGGTTCTGTGCGCACACGCTAGTTTGTATTCCAGGCTCCTGGACTCAGCCGGCTGGTTCTGAGCAGCCGCGCTGTGCCTGGCGTGCGCTGGTTCGTCAAGCACTGGCTGAAGCCCCTGTGTTCTGTGCCAGACCCTGAGCCAGGCTGAGGAGCTCTAGGGAGGAGGAAGGGCTGGGCCAACTTCTCTGGAGGCTCAGTCAGTGGTGGAGACAATTGTTAACCACTACTTAGGAGGATGACAGCTCCTGGGACAGAGGGACGGACCCTCTATGGAGGGAGCATGCACAAAGTACAGCTCACACTGCCTGAGACCTGGAAAATGCCCAGGAGATGCAGAGTAGCCTGTCAGCTGCAGAAGGAAGGAAAGGGCACTTCAGGCAGGAGCATGGAGAGAAAGATAAAGGCAAGAGGGCATGAGACTTAAAAGTCTGCACCAGGGTCAAATTTGCTCTGGAAGCCCAGAGCTTTCAAATTCTTCTTTAGTCACAAAACTCTGGTTTCAAAGAAAACCAAGGCACATAAAACAGATAAAAAGAGAGATATTCCAGTCACTGAGGGAAAGGGCACCAGAGGAGGGGGGGCCTACGACGCTCAACTCCACCCTGACTACCCTGGGACACCACTTACTGGCTGAGTGGCCTTAAACAAGCTATTTAAACTCTGAGGTTTTTTAAAAATATTTTTATTTTTTAGAGAGAGAGAGAGAGAGAGAGAGAGAAACATTGATTGGCTGCCTCCTGCACCCCCTACAGGCGATCGAGGCTACAACCCTGGCATGTGCCCTGATCGGAAATTGAACTGGTGACCTTTTGGTGCATGGGAGATGCCCAACCGAGCCACACCGGCCAGGGCTAAACTCTCGTAAGTTCTCATCGTTTCATCTGGAATTAGCAATTGAAAACAAGGAAACAAAAAACAGCATCTACCTTTTAGAGTTATCGTGAGGATTAGATGAGATAATACATGGAAAGTATATAGTACAAAGCTTGGTAGAGAAGAAACAATCAGAAAATGTAAGCTACCTTTGTTGCAATTGTTGCTTATGTTTTGGCAACCACTGAGGCATAACAAATAATGAAGAGTTTATTCACTAACGTTTTTATCAACAGAGAAAGGGTAGGGCAAACAAGCTATGCTTCAGTAAGATGATTTTTTTGAGAACTCACTAGTAATTTAACAACTCATGTACATTTTTAAATACAAATGCTCCCAGCTCATAGCCCTAAAATTTTCTTTCTTCAGTATTCATTCATTCATTCATTCTACAGTTTCATTCTATAGCTACTTGCAGCACCTGTTACATGCCAGCCACTGTGTCAGATACTAGGGATATAGCATCAAACACACCTGAGTTTACAGTCTGGCAAGAAAGGCAATTATTAAACAAACCATGCACACTTAATCAATACATTACAGTCACAATAAGCACAATAAAGATATAGAGAGTTCACTGAAAATACTTAGGGAAAGAGAGCCTGACCAAGCTCTCCTTGTGGACTCCTGGAACTAAATGTGGAGATTATTAAGCTAAGGGACGTCTCAGTTAAGGTGAGTAAGAGTGGCGGGGCCAAGGGAAGACCATTCCCATCAGAATGGCCTCTGTGCAGCAGAGGCACTTTTCCAAGTGAGAAGGAGAGCACTCTCTTGAGAGATGGAAAGGCAGTGTGGCTACAGTACGGATGCAGAAAGGAGAAAGACCGCCCCCAGTGAGGAGGCTGGAGAGGCACAAGGGCAGGACTACATACACAGGCCCTTCGATGTCAGACCGAGTCTTAGCAGAGTCATCGATGGTGAATGGACACACAATGTGGTACACAGACACAGAAGAATAGTATTCAGGCTTAAAAAGGAAATTCTGATTCATGCTACAACATGGATGGATCTTGAAAACATTCTAAGTGAAAGAAGCCAGATGTCAAAGACAACTATTATATGATTCCACTTATGAGGTACCTAGAATGGTCAAATTCATGGAGACAGAAAGTAAAATAGCAATTACTAGGAATCTGGGGGATCAGGGAATGGGGAGTTCAATGGGTATAGTTTCAGTTTTGCAAGGTGACGAGGTTCTGGAGATGGGTGGCACAGAATGTGAATGTACTTAATTCCACTGAGCAGTACATTTAAAAATGACTAAAATGGAACATTTTTATGTATATAAAATAAAAAAAAGAAAGTTGGCTCAGCAGTTAGAGCATCAGCCCCAGGACCAAAGAGTCACGGGTTCGATTCCAGTTAAGGGCACATACCTCAGTTGCAGTTCGGTCCCCAGCCCTGGTCAGGGTCATGCGGGAGGTAACCAATCGATGTGTCTCTCTCACATCAATGTTTCTCTCTCTCTCTCTCTCTCTCTCTCTCTCTCTCTCTCGCTCTCCCTCCCACTCTATCTGAAGATAAATAAAAATATACACTCAGATGAGGATTTTAAAAAAAAGTAGGAAAGAGAAGTCTTAGTAGATCGTTCCTAAGAACAACATAGAATACCGCAGCTGTTTGAATGAGGCAGAGGAAACATGTGCAGACAGCAGTATACAGACCAGACCTAAGCACATGGCAGAAGTCTGCCCAGGAGCCTCTAGGCAGGCACAGGGGGAGCTCACGACCCACCCTGTCGGAGCCTGGCTGGGCCATGAGGACAGCAGCCTTTCTGCCAGGGTCAGAGAGCCTCCGAGCACAAGGCAGGGGTTTGGCTGAGACGGCAAGGTCACACTTTGTTTGTACAAACTCCTCCAGGCAGGTCTTCCAGTAACTTCCTGGATGGGGGCCTTCCTGCGAAATTCCTTGAGCATGTTCCCATGAACAATAAGTGGAGGGCATGCTCCCTGGTAACTCACACGGCAGAGAATCCATGGATTGCCATGATACTTGTTACTGTGTCAGCGAGAATGGGGCACTTGTACAAAGCCATGCACCAGGTGTATAACAGAGGAAGCTGTGCTCAACTTGGGCAATGACAGTAGAAACCTGTCACAATGTCAGCACTTGACTTCAAAAGGATCTTTGGTCACTTAAAGGAGACTTTAAAAGGTAGAAAGGACATGCTTTAAATCCAGGAAGACCTAAGCTGGTGTCCCAGCTCTGCCACTTGTTAACTTCAGAACTGAAGGCTGCAATGTTTTCAACTTCTCAGAACCAGTTTCCTCATACAAAATGGGAGTGAGATGTTACGAGGAGGGCGAAGCAAGGATTCTGTGACATGACGGTGTCAAGGGCTGGACACCCCCAGTGTGTTTGCACTACCGAAGCTCATTCAGGGTGGCCGCGTTCCTACTTCAACAGAGAACCTGCAGGGTTTGGGTAAGAGGACGTGGGTGGTGAGGGAGAGAAGGATCACAGGACTCAGTCACTTGGAGCTGGGCTACTGAGTGGTGGGGGGCAGAGAGGGAAAGAATGGGAGGGGCGCGGGGAGCCGCAGGGGCGGGGCAGGGAGGCGGAGTTCTGCTGCAGCAGCTGTGGGGGACAGGCGGAGGGGAAAGGAAGCTGCGCCTCCAGGGCTGGCCCGTCAAACTCCTCTGACAGCTGCACGAGAGGAACTGCCACCTCCTCCCTGGGCTTCGGGGAGACTTCCCCCAGTAGGCGCATCAGCCTGCAATCAGCAGCAGACACGTGCCTCGCTTTACTGTTTGCTGGTGGGCGCTGCCCAAAGTCTTGGGGCCGCTGGCCTGAAGGAAATGTTTTTGTTTATGTAGCTCAGCCAGACTTCCTATGCTTTTAGGTACACAATCCCCCCTCCTCTCTCCTCTCACGCCCTCCCCCTTCAGCTCACAGGCCTGTCTTATATGTCCTAACGTCTCAGAAAGACAGTAAGTGTCCTTTTCGCCCAAAGGAAATCATACACGTACAGTCGTCCCTCGTTTATCAGTTAATCTGATCCAGGCCCTAGCGGTTGCACCTGGCATTGAAGGAGTCCTGGGGTGCTCGAGTACATAGGCCTACAGTCCATATGTACAGTGATTTTAACTTTAATTGTAATACAGGGGTGTATAATTCTCAGACAACCAAACACACGCTGTATCATTTTCACTGTCTCGATCAACTTTTTAATGAATATATTTGAAAACACCCGATAGAGTGAAGCTACGAAAGTTGAACCACAAAGTGGCGAGGGACGACTATACTCCAAAAGGACTTCTGCCACCAGCAGAAACCTCGGTTCTCTCTGGGGACACAACTGGCCACCTGCTTTCAAAGGTGCCCTGTGACTGAGGCCTGGCTAACCCAGAGATACCACCCTGAAACAGTCCAGTATGAGGGCAAGAGAAAGGAGGCTGAGCTCCAAACTCTCAGCTGAGTGACCTTGATTAAGTCACTCCTCTTCTTCCTTGTCACCCCAGAATTATGGAAATCCAAGTGCAGAGTCAGTGGAAGCAACTCTTGCCTCAGCTCGAAAGTACAGGAAAAGAGCTCAGGTTTGGGGATGACAGCAGACCTGATCTTCAATCCCATCTCTGCCACTTGCAGAGCAAGTAGGTCACTGTGGATGACGAACTTTTCCTCTCTGAATCTCAACGAAGGATGGCTACTGGAGCATTCAGGAGAACTGTCCCTGAAGCCAGACTGCTGGGGTGCGAGGCCCAGGTCTATCATTTCTCCACTGCATGGGCCTGGGCAAGTAATTTTACCTCTTTGCCTTAGATATCCTGTCTGTCAAATGTGTATTATACCATTAACTTAGTGGGATTGCTATAAAAATTAACTTACTAAATGTGCCAACACACGATGATGTGCTCAGTAAACATCACTTGTTTTTGTTTCCTTCAGTTGTCAGATGGGGACGGGGGAATAACCAGTCTTACCTTTCTTCCACAGTTCATGTTAGCAGCAAATGAAAAACGTGATGGTTCAAGAACTTGGCATTTGTAGGTACTGGCTATGTGAAAGCTGCTAATCCTGTCAGTAATGAAAATACTAGCAATGTGTCCCACCGAGAGGATAGCACAGAGGCCACAAGCCTGGGCGCTGAGCCAGAATGCCTATTCCTCTAGTTCTTAACCGAGTGACATTGGGCACAAAGAACTCCACTCCCCTGTGACTCAGTTTCTTTATCTGCAACGGGATAATATAACACACCTACCTCAAAAGACTATTGTGAATATATCAGTGAACATACCGATAGCGCCTGGAACAGCAGTGGGGCTGGAGTGAGCGCACAGTCACTGACTCCAACGACACTGGCTGCATTATTGCATACTCTCTATATGTGGGGCTGTTCCAGCGGCTAGGGCTACAGCTTCTACACATGAACAGCAGCGTCTGCTTATACATATGAACAAAGTGACAGAGCTCCTCCTATTCACATTCTAGCAAAGGAGACACAGAAGGAAAGAAAACAATATTAAAATGACACACACGTGCTACGAAGAAAAGAAAGCAAGGCAGGGAGATAGGAGGAATCTTACTATCACAGTAAGGGCCCATTTATGTCTGCCTAGACATCTGACCCCGCTGCCATCGCTCCCCTTCAATCGTGAGTTTGCAGGGCTCTTTCCACGTGCCAGGTCTGAGCTGAAGCTCTCCGTATGCATTCGCTCAGTAAACTTTCACAACCCCTCCATGACTTCAGAGGTATTATCACTTGGACTTGACAGATTAGAAAAGGGAGGCTCAGACAGACCGACTGACCTGCCCAAAGCCACACAAGTTCCCGGCAGACCTGGGATTTGAGCCCAGTGCAGTCTGATTCTTGAATTCAGACTTCCCTTGTTGGTGCCAGACAAATCCAAGTAGCTAATTTTACCAGTGGTAGTAACAAGAATAGCACTGCTCTTGCATTAAGTTCTGCTTAGATATATAGTTCATGACTACTCCTCTGGCTCCCCTACAATTCCAAGTACAGTGGGGAGAAAGGAGAAAGGGAATCTGTAGAAAATTGCAGTGGACTAGTGATCTGACCCATAGCTGTCAAGTGCCAGGTTCTGCAAACAGATGCAGGACACAAAAGGTGGGGAACAGAGGAGGGGCAGGGAGAGGAGGAGCCTGACTTTTCGGGTGTAGAGACTTTCTCCTCAGCCCACGCTCCACTCTGGATTCCTGACTGCACTTCCCTGTGTGTTTAAACTAGAACATCTGTGCTGGGAGGGAGCCTCCCTGTTCACCACTTGGGACCTGAAATAGTAAGACGTGCTTCTAAAGATCCACAGGCCAGGTGGGAAGCAACACTAAAGAGGAGAAGGCAGGCATCCTAAACCGCGTGGAGGCGAGCCCCAGCCTGGAAGGCACCGGAACTGGTCTAGCAGAATGAATGGCCCTGCGAAAGCAGCCATGGCAAGCAGGCGGTGGGAATGAATGGGCTGGAAAGGCAGCTGCAGTGGCTCAAATGCCGTTTGTGGCTGCCCAGCCCAAATTCAATCACCAGGCATTCTTCTCTGGTTTCTCTTTTCCTTTCAAGGTGGCTAAAGGTCTGTGTGTGGGGGGGGTAGGGGGGCTGCAAGAAAAGGGAACATTTTCTGGAATGTGCACATTATACGCAAAACCCCTGGCATAAGACCCACTAGGTGACAGAGCAGTCAGACAAGGAGGCCACAGAGCTGGAAGGAGGTAGGTTTCCGGTCAGCATCCCAAGGAGCAACGTGATGATGTGGCAAGAATGGGGCTTCAGAAACAGACAGATTTGATTTGAATAATGACTCCTCCAATTACTAACCTGTGACCTTGAGCAAATTACTTGAACTGATCCCCAGTTTCCTCATCTGTATTATACCCATCTCAAAGGGAATTTCTCTGCAGCCACAGAAACAATGGGAACACCATGAAAAGATGTACACGAGACACTGTTATGGAAAAAAGCAGGTGGTGGTACTGCAGATATTTAATTCCATGTATGTAACTATATGTTGTAAATGCAATTTTTTTTTTAATCTGTAAGAATATATAGTAAACCTACTGTCAGTTACTTCTGGGAAGAATAGTTGGGAAAGAGTAAACAGTTTTATTTTTCTGTAGGATTTAAATTTTTGCAATAAATGTGTATTCTTTTTACAATTAAAAAGAAAGATGAAAATCATATATCTCATAAGATTCTAATATCCAGAATATATAAAGAACTCTTACAAGTCAACAGAAGGACAAACAACCCAATTGAAAAATGTGTGAAGGACTTGAATAGAAAATTTTCTGAAGATATACCTTTGGCCATTGCCATTTGGCAAACAAATATATAAAAAGATGCTCAACATTATTAGTCATCAGGGAAATGCAAATCAAAACTATAAGGAGATACTACTTCATACCCACTAGGATGGTAATAATAATAGGAATAGTAATAATAATGTGTTGGCAAGGAGATGGAGAAATTGGAACCCTCACAGAGGAAATGTAAAATGTGCAGTCCCCGTGGAAAAGTCTGGCAGATCCTCAAAAAGCTAACAGTTATCATATGACCAGCAATTCTACTTATATGTATATACCCAAGAGAACTGAAAACATGTTTACACAAAACCTTCCGCAATAATGTTCAGAGCAGCATTATTCACAATAGCCAAAAAGTGGAAACAACCCAAATGTTCATCAACTTATGAATGAATAAACAAAATGTGATATAGCCACACAGTGGAATATTATTTGGCAATGAAAAAGAACAGAGTACTGATACATGCTGCAACACGAGTGAAACTTGAAAACATTACGGTGAGTGGAAAAGCTAGTCAGAGAAGACGATACACTGTGCGATTCCATTTATATGAACGACAGAGAAGGAAAGCAGATCAGTGGGTGCCTGGAGCAAGGGGAAGAAGGGGTGTAGAGAAGGGGAAGAGACTGCTGTGGGCATGATAAAAAATGTCCTAAAGTTCTACACCTTAAGTGGGTGCACTGTGCCTTAATATCTTAATGAAGCTGTTAAAACTCTACGCCTATCTGGTTCTCATCGCTGACCAGGACTCTCTCCTAGATGGACAGCTCAGCGACGGCAGTGACTGCTCCCGTAACACTCAACAATCACCGTGCAGAAAGGGCCACAGGAACACTCAACAACAACAGCTAACCTGATAATGAGTTTTAAGAACAACATTATCTTTCACTTACTGAATCTCTGTGTCTTATTCATGGGTGTCAGGCCTGCATCGTGGTCTAGGGCTCTCTGTCTACTCCTGCCCCCACTCCCCTTCACCCCTCACAGAAGTAAAGACTATTCTACATTCTACAGATGAGAAAACTGAGAGAGTGTCGAAAGAGCCAGACTAAGTTACATGACTCCTTTCACTGGTTTTCTTTCTATAATTTTTCTGGCTGTAACCTTGGCTGCTGCAGGCATCAATTCTGGTTCAGCCTGAGGCCCATCCTACCCTGCCTTCCCCAGCTTGCTCTCCCTGGAAAACCTGGTCATCATCTGTGAGAAACTGTGCGTCAGTATATGGTGGGGAAAACATCTGAGGAAGAGAATCCAGGCTAGGAGAACTACAACTCAGGGCTTTTTACCACTATCTGTAAAACTCCCTGGTCCAATCCTAAGTAGAACTGTCCTCCGTGCTGTCACCTAGGAACAAAATCTGAGGGAAGGAGCCTGGTCCTGGCAAAGGTCTATCATCCAAGACTGCCCGGAGGAAAAGTGGGAGATGATGATGGCAAGTATCTAACTACTGTGAGGCTTGGGGAACAGGTCAGGGGGCCAAGGGTGTCTAGAAGAGCCAAGGTCCCTCAGCCTGACCAGACACAAAGCAAATCTCACACCACAGGCGGGACTCGTCATCAGATGTTCTTCTTTGGGAGATACCTCCCAGGAGGTCTTGGTCACCATAATTCATACTCAAATAACAAACCAAGTGCTCATTAACAAACTACAGTATTCCCGAGCCACTTAAATTCAAGATAATTACAACATAGTGACTCAACTCCTCCCATCCCTAAATATGGAGGAAAAGATAGGGGGAAAACTGAGCGGGGGGGGGGGGGGGGTTAGTGAAGAAGAGAGGGAAAGAGAGTGTTAAGGACTAAAAGATGAATCAGTAAACAGAAACAAAATATCACTGGTTTTACTCTCAAATAATCAGAAAAAGAATGTTTCCAAGAACTCTTTAACCAGGAGAATTAGATAATGACAAACACTAAGATAAATAAATTAACATTTATTAAGTACCTATGACACACCAGGCCTCATACTAGAACCTCACATATAATATCATTCCTTTTCAAATCATAAAAATTATTCTCATTTACAGATAAGGAGACTGAAGCTTCAAAAAATTAAGCAACTTGCCTGACATCACTGCTGTGGCACATGCCCTGGGCTTGCCAGCCATGACCACACAGGGCAGAGCAGCCCTCTCATGGTGGGCTTCACCGGAAGCCTGTCAGCCCGCTGACTCGCAGAAGTGCACTGAAATGTGAGTGTCCTCCTGATCCTCCTCCTCCTCTTTCTCCACAGGTGGCAGACGCACACCCTCTCTCTTTTAAAGGCCTTTCCTCCAGTAAGTCTCCTGCACATCCAATTCTGTCCTGGCACCTGCCTCTCGGAGGAACCAAGCCGCCGTACCCAGAGAGTGACAGAAGAGGGGCTGGAACCTAGGTCTGTCTGACCCCAAAGCTCATGTGCTTTCCTTTATACACAGAGATTAATTAATTAATAAATCGGCCCAGACAGTGTGGCTCAGTGGTTGAGCATTGATCCATGCACCAAGAGGTCACCAGTTTGATTCCCGGTCAGGGCACATGCTCAGGTTGTGGGCCAAATCCCCAGTGGGGGGCATGCAGGAGGCAGCCAATCGATGTTCTCTCTCATTGATGTTTCTATCTTTCTCTCCCTCTCCCTTCCTCTCTCTCTAAAATCAATAAAATAAAGATAAATAAATAAATAAATCCTGTTGCTAAATCCAATAATCAAGTCTCATCCCTTCTCTTCTAGACCCATCAGCAACATTCAGTGTAGATAATGACCCCCTCTTTTGTGATACACTTCGCCAGGACCCCACACCCTCCTGGTTCCCTGGCCACTTATTCTTAGTCTCCTTTACTGGTTCATCCTCATCGTCCTCACCCATAAACCTTGAAGGATATCTAGGTCTACTGAATTTGCTGTCTGCAGATCTGGGGACTTGTCAACCCCCATAATCACATCAGCCAATTCCTTACAATAAATCTCTTTTTTATTTTATTTTTTTTATTTTTTTTTTATCCTCACCCGAGGATATTTTTCCATTTTTTGTACAGATAGAGTGGGAGGGAGATAGAGGAAGGGAGAGAGAGAGAGAAACATCGACGTGAAGGGACACATCGAGTGGCTGCCACCCGCACGACCAACCAGGGCCGGGGACAAACTGCAACCGAGGTACATGCCCTTAGCGGGAACCGAACCCGGGTCTCTCCGGACCGCAGGCCAACGCTCTAACCGCTGAGCCAAACCGGCCAGGGCTAAATCTCTTTATTTTATATCCTATTGGTTCTATATCTCTGGAGAATGCTGCCTTCCTATTTCACTTGGCTTCCCTATACTCTTGGCCTCCCTATTTCACTCTGGCTTCATCTCCTATTTTTCTCCCTTCCATTGCTCTGCTGCAGCCACATGAGCACTCTTGCTGTTCCTTTAATATCCTAGGCAGACTCCTACCTCAGGGCCTTTGCACTTGCTGCTTCCTCCACCTTAGTGCTGGATATAGGCATAGTTCTCTGTCTCACATCATCAGTTCTCTGCTCAAATATCACCCTCCCCCTAAGCCTTCTATGAACACTCTACTTAAAATTGCACCACCCCCACTACCTCCACGCAAGACATCCTTTATTTCTTTTCACTGCCTTATTTTTCACCACAGAAAGAAAATATGACCATCTGACACACACAGTGTAAGTGACTGATACTGTTCATCTCCCCAATAGAAGTTCCATTAAGGGCAGAGGCTTTGTATAGCTTGTTCACTGCTGCATCTCATGTATAGGACTATGCCTTACACATAGTGGGTGCTCAAAAATATCTGTTGAAGACTGATGAACCTCAGAGGGAAGGGGGAAGGGGGCAGGAAGAGACAAACCAAAGAACTTATATGCATATATGCATAACCAATGGACAAAGACACAGTGCGGTGAAGATGGGAGCGGGAAGGAGGGTGTCAATGGGGGGGGAAAAAGGAGGGACATCTGTAATACTTTCAATAATAAAGATAAATTTAAATAAATAAAATCTAAAATATATATATATATATGTGTGTGTGTGTGTGTGTGTTGACTAAACTTATAAATGTCCTAGAAGTTTCAAATTTTAGCATAAAATTTTTATATTCTCATTAAAGCAATTAAGTTGTTGCCTGGGGCCAGAGGATTGAGGGCCAATTTGTAAAGGGGTACAGGGGAACTTTTGGGGTGATTGTTTTGTATCTCAATTGAGGTGGTTAAAGGAACATGCATTTTTCAAAAATCTTCATCATATACACTTGAAACGGGTTCATATTTTGTATGTATGTTATACATCAATAAAGTTGATTAAAACACCCTATATTCCAGACTGCCTTTCACACCAAAAAATGGTACATAAATTCACTTTTAGACTATGCATCCTGATTTGAGCTTTGGAAATTCTGTTCCACATGGTTTGAATTGGTATATAATTAAATTTTAAAATACTAATTGCTGCTCCTTGCTACAAAAACAAACACACAAAACAAAAAGTGCTCTTAGAAGTCCATAGGTTTAAGAATAGACTTTGAAGCCAAAAGAACCATGTTCAACTTGCTAAATGAACTTGAACAAGTTATTTAACCTCCCTTGGGCTTGCACAGCTCATGTATAAAAATAAGGAATAACAGAAGGAAGTGAGGTGAATAATACAGCATAGGCCTAAAATATAGTTCACCCAGTAACAGTCACTTTGCTTAATATTATTACCTCCATGTATGAGCTAGGAGAGCCACTCGAGTATCAGTGGGTTTTCCTAAAAGTGCTGTCAAGTTTGGGCCTGCGGACCACTGGAGAGGTCACCTGAATGAGTTGCAGATGGCAGTCTGGCCCTGAAATGTCCCCATCTCTAAGAAGCATGGCAGCATGCAGCACTGTCACAAACAAGCATCGAGACAGACAATCAAACAGCAAAAGCTACACCAAGGCCTCCCACATTCCGTTCACTTCTCTTTTTTTTTACATGAACAAGGGTATATTTATTTATTTATTTTCTTTATTGACTTTAGAGAGAGAGAGAGATAGAAACATCAATGAGAAAGAACATCCACTGGCCACCTCCTGCATAACCCCCACTGGGGATTTGGCCCACAACCTGGGCATGTGCCCTGACCAGGAATCGAACCAGCGACCTCTTGGTGCATGGGTTGACGCTCAACCACTGAGCCATACCGGCCGGGCCCATTCACTTTTTTCCCAATTACAGTTCCCTCTCTACTTCTCACTCCCAGCAGAACAGGAAACACCTGAGAAAATCATTATAACACTATCAGTAAAAGTAAAAATTTTTTAAATCCTCACCCAAGGACATTTTTCCATTTATTATCAGATAGATGGGGGGGGGGGGGACACACACACATATCAATTGGCTGCCTCCCACATGACCCTGACCAGTGCCAGGGACTGAACCATAATCAAGGTATGTGCCCTTGACTGGAATCGAACCCGAGACTCTGGTCCGTGGGCCTACACTCTAACCGCTGAGCCAAACCAGCCAGGACAATAAAAGTAAAAATTTTAAATAACCAAGATATCCAACAATTGGAAACTAGTCAATGCTATGTATAAAACGCAAACACTATGCATCCTTTAAAAAGAGTGGAAAGAACTCTCATCAGAGAAAGCAACGACACACTGTTCAGTTAAAAAAAAGTGCAGAACAGTATATATTATAATCCCATATCATTACAAGAAAAATGAAGGAGATATAGACATGTGTTTGAATCTGCATTAAAATTTTTTTTTATTTAATTCTACTTAAAATAAAACCAATGCAGCCTGACCGGTGTGGCCCAGTGGTTGAGCATCGACCCATACACCAAGAGGTGGCCAGTTCGATTCCTGGTCCAGGCACGTGCCCAGGTTGTCGCCCGGTCCCCAGTGGGGTGTGCAAGAGGCGGCTGGTCGATGTTCTCTTCATCAGTGTTTCCATCTCTCTCTCCCTCTCCCTTCCTTTCCTGTCTCTCTCTCTCTAAAATCAATAAAGAAAAAAATTTAAATAAAACCAATGCAGACATCAATAAAAAGTAAACAAAGAGCAGGGCAATCAAGGAAGGGTGCCACCTCAGGGGAGAGTAAGTCAATCTCATGCACTTTTATTTTTTAGGCGAATTCATGATTCCTTAAGGGTTTACTTAAAATCAGACATGAACTCAGTGCTCTCAAACCAAAGCAGCCTCGTCCTACTTTGTGTGGTTTTCTCACTGATAGTTGGTACAACAACAAATAAGGGAGCGTGTGTGTATTTGCTTGTTTGGGGGCATATGAAGATATAAATAGAGTTGAGGCAAAAATCTATCTTGGTCAAAATAAATTCCTGCTCAAAACTTTCCAGGGTTTTTGATTAATAAGTGAAAGACTGATATGCCAGAGACCTGCTATTAGGGGACAAGAACAGGAAAAATGGCAGAACAAAGACCTGAGTTTTAATCCTGTTTGTGCCACTTAGTAGCTACACAACATCGGGCATTAACTTCCGTGAGCGTCAGGTGTCTCATCAGTCAAACAGGCATGAGCAGAGTCTCCTGCCCGCATTGCAGTGTTGTGAGAATTGGCAGAGAAACTGCAAAGCTCCCAGCACAGCACCTCCAGGAACTACAACTTTAGTGTAGGTGGTTTATAAGTAGCACCCAAAATTTGATTACATAGATTTCAGTGAATCTTGATTAAAGGGAATGTTCAAAGAATTCATCCAGTTGACTGACTTCTCTAAATGAATGAATACTGGCCAGGGAAGAAAACAAAAGCTATGCACATTTTCAGCGGGTACGGACATAACTAAAGCTTGAGGCTCAGTGGTATTTTGCCAAGGAGAGCCAGGAGAAAGACTTGCCCACAGCACTTAGAGCTGGAGTCCCAAGACTGAAAAGAGGACTGAGTTTAAGGACCACTTCAGGCCCACAGTCTGACCTCTTAGTGATTTAGAATTTATCTTCCGCCTACTACCCCAAAGGATCAGAGGCAGATTATAGTAAGTCACATACTCGGTAGACTAATCTTAAATGAAAAGATAAGAATCGAAGGAGCGTAATGAGGGTGAAGCACTGAGATCTGCTGCAACTGAAAATAAAACTTCGCTCTGGGCATCCAGAATTAAGGCGCAAAAGCAAACTTGCAGACTGTCATTAGGCAGGGGAAGAATCACAATCAATCAGGAAAGGCAAATTTTCCTAGAACTCAACTCAACATTTTATAATCAGAAACTGATCCTAGGAAGTTATGATTCTGATTCCTTCCCACCTCCCAAACTCCTGACGTAAGCTTTGGTGTGTCAGTCTCCAAAGCTCTGCCAATTTCCAGCTGTGTGACCCGGAGTCAATGCCTCACCTCTCTGAACCTGTTTCCTCATCCTTAAAAGGGAATGATGATCCGACTTTTATATGAAAGGGAATGAAAGAACATTTGCTAGCATTAACGGGGTGTTTGCTAAACATCAAAAACATTATCTCTCTGAAATCTCCAAATAACCATAGAAGGCAAGTCCTATAAATATTTTACAGATGAACTCTGAGATTCAGAGAGGTGGAGACAGTTGCCATTGTCACACAGCTAAAAAGCAGACGAGCCAGAACTCAATTTCATGCTTCTGTGATACCAACACACAAGTTTAACTGTACTTTTCCACTTTCCCTGTATATGTCAAGCACAGTTCCTGGCACATAGTAGGTACTGAACATATGAGTTCCCTTCCTCACTCCTTCCTTTTCTCCTGAAATGTGTATGTATATAAAGGGTGGGGCAAAAGTAGGTTTACAGTTGTTTGTATGGAAAATATAATAATAAATAATAATACAAGAATAAACTCTGTGTTTTGGGTACTCGCAACTGTAAACCTTCTTTTGCCCCACTCTGTGTGTATGTGTGTATATGTTTATACATATATATAAATAAATAAATTCAAAGTGTACTAAAATAACAGTATCTTACATTTATATAGCTTCTTTCCTCTAAGGAGATCATACTACCTAATCTATTTTCGCTACTAATCTTACCAAATCTCTACCTATCATTATTACTTGACTCATTTTACAAATGAGGAACCAGAAGGCAGCAAGCTGTAGGGTGACATGCCCCAAATCAAATGGAAGTCACTGCCAAAACCAAGTATAAACCTTGGTCCTTTTTTCATCTAAATCAACCTTTATCCTCTCACATGACACAGCCTCCATAATAAAGAACAGATCATTCATTTTTTATCTGGAAAACTACCAAATGTACAATTCAGTAAGGGGCCTCATGACCTTACCACCTTGTCAAAGGGAAGAAAGTATATAAAAAATGAGGTTTGCAGGAGCAGACAGTTTTGGTCCGTCAACTTTCTCTTGGATTACGCCCATTAGCTAACATGAAATAATGTAAAATATAATGTAACAGAGCCCTGTGTCTTTAGAAATTCAAGTTAAACTCGCTCATCTTTCAAACTTATATACACCGCTCTAAGTGCGACCATTCAGTCCTGTGGGGCTGCAAAGGTGGGCATTATGGGAACTAAATCTTTGAGAGAAAAATATGATACACAATCAGGCCCCTCTAAGAGGAACTGAAGCCAGCAATGAGCATTCAGCACATAATTCACAGCCTCACAGAACTCTGGAGCTCCACCAGGGACCTGGCAGACCACTGAGAGCAGCCCCTTCACCTAGAACAGGAGCAAACCATGGCTCAGGGAGGTTAAGTGGCTTTTCCAAGACTTCACAGATAGGAGAGCAAGAGTTAAACAATAAGCCTGCTGACAATTACCATTCCACTTGCAAATCTTGCTCCTAATGTCCAGGAGTACACTTAGCACTTTCCAAAACTACACATCTATTCCAAGTCTGGGAGAGAGAGCCTGCACGCTGGTCACAGAAAAATTCTGGATTCAAACCCTCACTGCCACTTACTGACCATGTTATCTTGGGCAAGTCCCTTAATTCCTCTGAATTTACTTTTTTTTTCACCTATAATCTATAATAGTTACATTCCACAAGTAAGCCGCAGGTGATGGAAACAAAGGGCCCGCGTAGCCTGTGAGGCCATGCAGGCAAACCTCAGGTCTGCACGTCTCCGGCATTCGGCACCGAGCCTGGCACACGGCACATCTGCAGAAGATTTGCTGAGCAAATCAATGAACTAACCAGGTAAACAGGTACTGGACTTGTACCCAAGTTTACCTGATACTTAAATACCAGGCTTTATTGCTTCCAATTCCTATGATTTCAAAGCAGAGTGTTAATTCTGACTTACAGAGTACTGAGAAAACAATGAAATAAGATGGCCATTTTCTGGTCATAAAGCAGGAAAATAGTTCAGTGGGAAAAGTTCCTGGACTCAGTTTGGGGATTAATTCTTGTTGCTCACATGGGTGCATCCTGAAGCCTTGGAATTAACTAAACCTGGGTTTAGGTCCCAGCTACAGTATTAGCTATGTGAACTCAGAGATACTACTTTACCTCTCTGAGCTTAATTTTCCACACCTGGAAAAAAAAACCTACCTCAAGGGGATGGTGTGACAAATGAGGCAACATGAATAAATACAGGATGGCGTGTGGAACCAAAGACCCTCAACTAGTGTTACTTACACTCCTTTTCCCTTCCAGTTATTTGAAAGCGTCATTCATTCATTTCACTTAGGTCTCCACTCAAATGCCACTTCCTTCCTGAACCTCCCTATCCACAATAAAACCCCAACTCCTTCTATCCCCTTATCCTGCTTATTTTTCTTCATAGTCCTTATCATCATCACTTGATATTACAGTATGTATTTCTTTGTTTTTCTGTGTACTATGCCTATTCACCTATAAGGTAAGCCCCAGAACAGGGGCTTTTGTTGTTTGTTTTCATTACTGCTGTACCTTGACAACTAGGAAAGTACCTGGCATGTAGTTAGTGCTTAATAAATATTTGCTGAATGATGGAATGAATTAATTTAACACCTTTTTGAGGCACTCTGTAGGAGTAGGGACTTGAAGATAATTAAGAAGTGAGATTACGGAGGGAGAAACTAATTCAGCCTGCTACGGAACCTGAGTAGGCAGATCTCGATTTCACCTGGACTATTGCAGCTGCCTCCCCCTGTTCTCCTGTGTCTACTCTGTCCCCTTCCATTCCAATACTTAATCAGCAGCCAGAGAGGCCCCCGAAAACTCAACATCAGATCGATCAGCCCAAACTCCTTACCACTGCCTGATCATCAGCCTCTACTCACTAGTCCAAGCCCCTCTCCTAACACTCCCTCCCTCCCCCTCCCTCAGTTCCGGACAGACTAGCTTTCTCTTTCTTAAGCATGTCAAGGTCTTAATCATTTTTCTTTTTTAATTTAAAAATAAACATATAGCCCTGGCCGGTTTGGCTCAGCAGTTAAAGCGTCAGCTCATGGACCAAAGAGTTGTGGGTTTGATTCCTGGTCAAGGGCACACACCTCGGTTGCAGGTTCGATTCCCAGCCCCAGTCAGGATTGTGGGGAAAGCAACCAATCGATGTGTATCTCTCACATTGATGCCTGTCTGTCTGTCTCTCTCTCCCTCCCTCCATTCCACTCTATTTAAAAATCAACATAAAAATATCCTTGGGTGAGGATTAACAAAAACAAACAAACAGTAGTCCCACTTACCTGTAGGATGTATTAAAAAAAAAACCCTAGTAGATTCTGAAACTGCACATAGTACTGAACCTTATACATACTATACTTTTTCCTATATTTATATTCTGATGATACAATTTAATTTATAAATCAGGCACAGTAAGGAATTGACAATAACTAATAATATAGAACTATTATACTATAATAAAAGTTATGTAAATGTGGCCTCTCAAAATATCTTACTATATTGTACTCACCCTTTTTCACATTTTTTTCCTTCACAATTTCACAGACAGATGATTCATACTTACCACAGATCTTAGCAGCCTCAGCATCTGATTTTTTTTTCTTTCCTTATTAAGTTCAGATCTTTCACCTTTTTAAAGTAGCACTTTATGGCTTCTCTCTGGCATATCCAAATGGCCAGCATCATTACTCTTGCACTTTGGGGCCATTATTAAGTAAAATAAAGGTGACTTGAACACAAGTTCTTCGATACCACAGCAGCTGATTTGATAACCGAGATGGCTAATGAATGACTGATGGGGGGTTAACATACGCAGCGTGGACCCGCTGGACAAAGGAATGATTCACATCCAGGTGGGATGGAGCAGGAAGGCTTGAGATTTCATCACACTACTCAGAATGGCGCACAATTTAAAACATATCAATTGTTTATTTCTGGAATTTTCCATTTTGTATTTTCGGGCCACAGATGACCAAGGGTAAAAACTGCTAAAAGCAAAACCCCAAATATGGGAGGACTACTGTCCACTTTAATTCACTTAAAACTGTAAGTGCTATATATTTATATAATTAACAATATCCTGTTCTTATGCCTAAAATTCTTCAACAATCAAGGTCTAATGTAAAAGTAACTCTTCAAAGAACATGGATTCGAGATTACAAGTATCGAGGACTTTTCTGATTTGGGCCCTTGTGCTGACAGTTCCCACTGCCTAG
Organism: Molossus molossus; assembly: GCF_014108415.1. Lineage (NCBI taxonomy): Eukaryota > Metazoa > Chordata > Mammalia > Chiroptera > Molossidae > Molossus > Molossus molossus. Next base: position 12,038,493 of record NW_023425349.1, read on the forward strand.
AAAGTCCTTCCCCGAGGCTGACTCTTCCTCACCATTCAGCTCTCGGCGAACGGAGCTTCCTTAAAGAGCCCTCCCAGGCCAAAGGTGTCCCTGCCACTGGCAGGCACCCTCAGCAAATCACTCTCTACTGGGTCTCACTGCCTTTTCTTTCCACAGAGCGTTTCACTGTCTGGAAAGACTTTATCTATGTATATGTCCCATCTTCCCCCCAGGAATGTAAACTACATGAGCACAAGGACTTTATCAGGAGACTGGTGCACCCCTAGTACACAGGAGGTACTCAATAAATATTTCTGAATCAGTAAACTAGACCTCAAAAGATGCTGGAGTTTGCCAGGATGAGAAGTACAGGTCAAGTATGCGATCAGCCTAACAGTATCATGGATGTTGGTTTTCTTCCAAGGACAACTGCCCCACTGCATCAAAATATGTAAATTTCAGCCAAACTTACTTGGGGATGGGTACCCGAATTAGCGTCCCTTCCACTTCTGGGTTCAGATTCATTCCACTTTCTCTTATAGCCTTGATAGCTGCAGCTGTACACTGAAAACCAGATCAAAAGGTAAACAGAATTAGTAAATAATTATTACCAGATGCAAGCCCTCTGTCGATAACTGGCAACCCATCTTGGCAGAACATGGAAACATTTAGTTCTGTTACCAGTAAGATCAGGAAGTTACATTGGTGTAGAGTGCTTTGATCAAGCAGAATAGCAAACTATGTCCACTCCTGGTACCAGTGTACTGCGGGAGGAAAAAAAGCAAAGAGAAGGAAAAAATAAAAAGAAAACAGCTCTGCTTCTTTGAAAAGATTTCAATGGTTTGAGGCAAGACAGATCAAAACCACAATAAATCCTCAAGGGAGGGGGGCTGGTCTGTGCAAAGATTGGTGTAAAGACAGATGAAAGATTTTATACATTAAAAATTCCAGTTGACATTTTACACTCAAAATAACCAGTGCCGATTTGGAATGAGTAAATAAATTTAACTCATTCGTATCTACACTCACACCAACCTCACTCCTGTCTGGAATGAGCAATGACTCTCTCCAGGAAAGGCAGAATGGTGTATTGGCGAAAAGCATGGGCTTTGGACTCCGAAAGCTCTCAGTTCAAATTCTAGCTGTGGGATGTGAGGGCGATCTGGCTGTGACATCTGTCACCCCATTGATCGTCAGGGTTGATTCGGCTGATCTGGCTGGCTAGGCGGGTGTCCCCCTCCTCCCTCACCGATCCCTGTGTCCCTCCCAAAGGCGCGCTCGAAGAGGATGACCTTCCCCCGAGGAGAAGACAGGTCTTCAGTCAAGGGTATACAAGCAGCTGCGCTCCCCTGCTAGAACCTCCAAACAAGCCCTCAAATCCCAGCTCTGCTTACCGTGTGACCCTGGGCACAAGCCTGACTGCTCTTGAGCCTCCATTTCATAATCTGAATTCATATGGTACCTACACCTCAGAGAGGATTGAATGAGGTAGCATGAGCAATGCACTTTGCTCTGTATCTGGCCCATAGTAACACCCAGAAGAGTCATTACATACATTTAGTACCTAAAGGTAAGAATGCACAATACCCCCAAACAAGGCTGAGATGATGTCACCACTTAGCTGATGCACTGCTGTCCTGCCTATCATCCTCCAGGGTCTTCTCTGACACAGTCCTGCTCGCTAATGTGCCTCCCCGAAGTGTCTCACCTTACCTGGAACAACATTATAACCACATCTGGTATGCAATTCCTTTTTTTTTTTTCCTCACCTGAGGACATTTTTTTTGCATTTATCTTCAGATAGAGCAGGAGGGAGAGAGAGAGAAACACTGATGTGAGAGAGACAAGACACATCAACCGGTTGCCACCTACACGACCCCAACTGGGGCAGGGGACAAACTACAACTGTGGTACATGCCCTTAGCGGGAACCGAACCTGGGACTCTCTGGTCCACGAGCCGATGCTCTAACCGCTGAGCCAAACTGGCCAGAGCTGGTATGCAATTCTAAAGGACAAAAGATAGCAGTGTGGAAGAGAGATACTTTCATTGGCAATGACAATGTGGAATTCATGAAAATGAGGCCTCTGACATTTTCCAAATAATTTTAGGTTTGACTAGAGCCAATCCATGTCACTTGGATTCACAGGGCCAATTCTCAGCCTGGAGCTCCTCTCTAGACTCTGGTTCAAAAAAATGGGGTTTGCGGAGTACCTATTTGACCTTTCCAGGGTTTGCTTTGGTTTTTGAGGGAGTGCCTAAAAAGCTTATCTATTTCATTTTTAAATGGCTTTAATTCTACAGGGACATAAGGGGTAGCCATAGGTCAAAAGACGAACCAGAACTTCCACATGCAGATGAATGATTTCCTTGGGAGGCTGTACACAGAATTTAACAGTGTGGGCACTGCTTAAAACAGTAAATTCTTAAAATAGTACCTTTGACCATTGACTATTGGAGCTGGAAGGGATCTGTGACAAATACAGCCCCTTCCTTCTGTATACAGGGACTTACCGGATCAGGTCACATCCCTAAGCACAGATGGTCTTCCTGGAGAGCCGAGAGCCGATCCGTGGAGTGAGGACCTCACCCATCATACTTCCACTTACTTGCAGAGATAAGAGGAGACACTAGGCTCCTCAACTCTCAGTCTAGTAATGTCAATCTGTCTATATTTTCTCCCAGATCCCCTAGCTCAATGTATTTAGTAACTGCAGCACAGGGGATTTGATTTTTTGTAAATGGCCAAAAATAATTTGGAATTAGGTCTGGCGTATTTAAGGGTATGGCCAAGGTAAATAAAAGAGCTAGATAAATGAAATATTCCTCTGCAAGAGAACAGCTATTTTCCTTAATAAAATGAAACACAGATTTTTACAGTTAACAATAAAGGGAGAATCTCCACTTTGGAGAGGTGGCCTGATCTCGGCCCCAATCCTCCTTTCCTGATGCTTCTTACTGAATGACTGACAACTCATCGTGGTAACATCCCACCCCCAACCCCTCCCTTTCACAATCGGACCCATGTGTTTCCATACAACCTTCCCCTGTAAGTAGAGGAGGACCTCCTACTGATACCAAGCTGGTTAGTCACTATTTCTCAATAGTTACATCTTCCCAATATAAGGCTCAGTGCCAGGCACACAGTAAGCGCTCAGTGAAAGCTTGTTGAAAGAGTGTATTAATAAAATGACTCAGCCCTGGCCGGTTTTTCTCAGTGGTTAGAGCGTCAGCCTGTGGTCCAAAGACACCTGGGTTCAGTCCCTGCTAAGGGCACGTACCTCGGTTGCGGTTTGTCCCCGGCCCTGGTTGGTTGTGCGGGTGGCAGCCACTCAATGTGTCCCTTTCATGTTGATGTTTCTCTCTCTCTCTCTCTTTCTTCCTCTCTCCCCCTCCCACTCTAACTGAACAAAAAATGGAAAAATGTCCTCAGGTGAGAATAAAAAAATAAAATTAAAATAATAAAATGACTCAGATCTATTAGGACAACTCATCTCCTTACTTCTACTTCTTATATATAACCCCCCAGAACCTTGTTTTATACTTTACTTGTTCTCTGCCCTTTCATATGCAGAAAAAATGTAAATCAGGAGAGGTTTCATTTTGCAAAGAAACCTACTAGAAGAGGTAGTTCTAAAATATTCTAAATGTGTATTTTAGTTTGATGTGGTAGGATGCAGAAACTCGGGGAATTACAGTCATTTTCCCAACATGACTTCTGAACTACTCAAGGTTCAGATAAAAAGGCATATATTTCTATCACATTTCCATCTTTTATCTTAGCCTTTGTTCCCTCACTGAAGGGTTACTCACTAGTACCCCAGGGCAAATAGGCTGTTCTCAAAGGGCTACACTGACCAAATGGTTGTGGCTGCTTGGAGTACTATGTTGAGAAAGATCACAGACCCCATCTGAGGTCAGACAGGAAGGAGTGCTGTCATCAATTAGCAATGTCTGCTTTTGCCATTCTTAAGTTAATCTATGCTACAGGACGAAAGATGATAAAACTTTTGTGGACAGGTGAACAAGTCCTTGACCCTTTGGGTTAAGTCAACTTTGTTTCAAGCCATTTCAATTACTGGCCTTCCATTTTCTTTATATCCCAAAGACTCCCTAGAATGTAAGGTCTATGAAAGCAAGAACCTCATCTGTCTTAATCATCAGTGAATTCCAGCACCTCAAATAAAACCTAGTAACTTGCAGGGACTCAAAAAATATCTGTTGAATTAATAAGTGAATAGCAAAAGGAGCACAGGCTTTAGTACCAAACAGATCTATGTTCAAATCTTGGTTCTATCACAACAGTGTGAACCTGGGGGAGATCGTTTACTTCTCTGAGCCTCAGTTTTCTCATCCATAAAATGGAACAAATAACACTTAATTTTAGAGAGTACCTAGAGACAAAACATGATAAAGTAGTGCCCGGCAACACAGTAGACACTCAGTACACATTAGCTTTCCTCCTTCTACAAGGGCAGTAATGGAGCCTGCAGATTTTTTTTTCATTGCCTTGTTCAAATCATGCTGTGGTTTTTTACCCCCTTCTTTTCTTTCCCATCATTAACTCTAGCTGCAGGCAAGTTTATGGAAAGCAGCAACTATGTGTATCATTTATCAAGCAGGACACATGTTAAACAAATGCAACACAGTTTTCTGTCCTCGATGCATTTGAAAGGATTATGCATGTAAATCTGCATTGTGTCACTACAGCATGACACAGAAATGCACTGGTTTGGAAAGAAAGCCAACCGCATGTGAAACAGAAAGGAATTACATAAACACAGGGAGGATTAGCTCAGCATTTTGAAGCTATGAACCTGGGTACTCTATGGACAGCTTCTAAAGTGGAGGAAGGAAATGTTTAGTTAAGACTATTTGTTTAATATATATATACACCAGATGAGATAAAGGAATTCAAAAGACAATGTAACTCACACTTCCTCATTCTGTCCTTGTAAAGAACGTCTCTACTGAAATGCTTGTAAAGGTGTTTTTTGTCCCCCACTCCCAACCCCCTTAAAACCCACAGACTTTTGACTTGGAGAAATGGCAAAGATGCTTTGGTTGGAAAATGAAAGATATACTCCAACTTCCTAAGAAAAAATTAAGCTGTTAATACCTCCTCCTGCCTCATAAGATGCGCTGGTGGCCAATCAGGCGCTTCTTCTGTGAATGCCATTTGCCATTTAACAGAAGTGGCTGGCTCTGAAAAGCAATCTGCCTGATGAGGTCTTCAAGCTGTGTAATTAGGAGGCTATTCCCTAAATTGGCCTGCAGTGCCTATGGGATTAGATGAACCAGGCAGAGAGGCCTCAGCAGTTCAGAGGGGGCCAAAAAGGGAACAAGTTGAGGGTTCCCCTTTTGTCCCTTTCTCAGCTCCTCAGTAATACCAGGAATGAGGGCCTCCCTTCCATCAACCTAGTAACAAGTATTCATCCACCTGAGGAAAATGTACTGAGTGCTTCCATGTGCCAGGCACTGTTTTAGGTGCTCAACACAATGAACAAGTTAGATATAATTCCTGCATTCCAAGCTTACAACCTAGTGACAGTGAGATGGAAAGTAAAGATGCAAATAAATATATAACCATTAATAACGATAAGTGCAATGAAAAGAACTGTGCTCTGTAAGAGAGGGTAGTATGGAGGAATAGTTTAGATCGGATAGATTAGGGAAGGCTTCCCTGAGAAAGTGACATTTAAGTTGTGATCCAACCAATGTCAGGCCAATAAACTCAATAAAAATAAATAAAAATTAAACATAAACGGCAAAAAAAAAAAGAAAAAATATATATATATATATATCAGTTAGTCAGGCAAGAGTGTTCCAAGCAAAGGGAAGTGCGCATGCAAAGCCCTGAGGATGCAAAGGGTGTGGTGTGTTTGAGGAACTAAAAGATCAGGGTGGCTACAGTGGTGTAGAAGGATGACAGGGGCACAAGACTGGGGACACTGGGAGATGCAGGCAGGGGCACATCATACCAAGCCTTCTAAGCCACAGCAATCTTTTTCTTAAAAATTACTTGAAGTCACTGGTAAATGTAAAGCATGGGAATGACATGATCCAATGTATATTTTTATAAGTTCGCTCTAGCTGCAGTATGGAGAAGGGAACGGGGGAGCAAGCCTGGCACATTAGCTACAAGAGCCCTCTGATCTGAAAGTGTTCATAGCAAGGGCTTTTCCTTACTCATATCTCTAATCCAGCCTGTCAAATCCAGCAGGTCCACCTGCGATCTATGTCTTTGGGACAGACACACTGAAACAAACAACTAGAACAGAAAAGGACTTCAGATTCCTTCATCTCACATTAACAAATGAGGAAATGGAGGCCCAGAGAGTGAAGCAAGGTCAAACAGCCAGCTAGCGATAGAGATGGGACCGGGTGCCAGGTCTTCTAGGACTTCCAGTACCGGTCATCTCCCACTGAACCAATAAGGAAAAGCCCATTATCTTCCTCAACTATACTTAAAATCCCAGCCCCAAGTTTGCAATAATCTAATGCAGCCCAACTTCCAGCCTTGGAAGCACTGTGCTCCGTGCAATATTCTGCAATGGTCAGTCCAGTTTGAGAGGAATGTGACTTCCTAGAGCATCTGCTTCAAATACTAATGCAGAGGTCACAAACTTGTGGCTCATTAATGTGTCTTTTTTTCACAATCTTAAAAAAAAAAGGGAATTAGTTATCAATATTTAACATGGATCTTACATAAAAATGTGGATTACTGGTTTCTTCTGGAAATACAAATCTTAATATCTGGTAACGCTGATTACCAGGCGTATGTTTCTGCCTGGCAATGATTGTAGGAGCTGGGCAGAGGTTGCTCCCTTCAGACATGGCATAGGCTCTCCAGTTTGCCCCTCCATATTGGCCAAGCACCAATCACTGTACCACTTCTATTGTTTGTCTTAGACGGAGCCCAGCTTCTATAGTGTTTGAGTTTAACAGAAAAGGACTTTAGAAACAGGAAAGAGCTTTTCCTTATCCTCAAGTTCCCTTTATTATGCCTTCTCTCTTGTTTTACACCCCCAGCTGGACAGAAAACTTCCTTCTGATTTGACCGAGCCTCCTCCATTCCAAAAGAGACCATGAATAAGAACCCTGTTAGCAAGGCCACCTTACCTCTGGGAAACTGGCCATATTCACCAAAATCAGCTGTGGCGACTTCATGGAGATCTGGCCAATCTGGTTTAAAGCAAGCTTCCCATCAGCAGTTACCACGGTGATATGATCAAGGGATCCTAAAAAAAAATTATAGTGTCTTAGAATTCAGAAGGACCTTAGTAGCTCCACGTCTAAGTCCCTATCTAATTCAGATTCTAAATTAAGGAGTCCTTTATCAATGTGGCAAGACCATTCAAGAGGCTTTCACAGGAACAGTAGTGTCATGTGACGGAAAGAGCTTCGACATATTGACAGAACCAGGCTGAAATTCCTTACCAGCAGCCAAGGTGGCCAACTATCCTGGTGTGCCTGGGCCTAATGGGTTTCCTGTGACCCAGGACTTTTAGAGCTAAAACTGGAAAGAGTTGGTCACCCCTGTAGCAACTTTGCCATTTGCTAACCATGAAACGTCAGGCAAGTTACTTAGCTTCTCTATACCTTGGTTTCCAACTCAGTCAAAAAATAACAACCTTACAGGATTAAAGTGAGGATTACGATTAAATCTAAACAACCATATATGTAAACACCAAAAACTAAACATATAAAAGGATATCTCTTATTAACCCTTTAGTTCTTATAACTACTCTGTAGCATTGTATTACTATTGCCACTTTACACAAGAGAAAAATGAGAGTTGGGAGTTTAAATGGGCCAAGATCACCAACCTAACAAAAAACAGTCAAGAGCCAAGCCTCAAATTCAAGTATGCTTAATTCTGATATCAGTCAAGGTTCTTTCTTTCCCTTATACCAGTGGAACTCAAATTTGCCTATGCATCAAAATCACCAGGGACTTTCAGAATTTAGATTTCTTGGCCCCACCCCAGAGATCCCAATTCTATAGGGGCTTGGGAGCCTGTGATTTACGGGGGTGAGGGAGGGGGCTATAATTTTTTTATGATCACCACATGACTCTGACATGCAGCCATGTTTGAAACCATTTCCTTATATCACCCACTTTGATTTTGGTACTTAGATCCTCTTAAGAAAAAACAATCTAACACTAGCTATTAACACTTAACTGTTACACTGGATCTGATCTTCATCCACATCTGAAATCCAGAAAAACCTGAGCAAAATTTTCAGAATCCCAATAAGGCAAGCAAATAAATCCACAGTTACAGATAGAAAAGGGGCATTATTTAAAATCCCTGATTTCCAAATGAACTGACAAACCTCAGAGGGAAGGGGGAGGGAAGAGATAAACCGAAGGACTTATATGCATATATGCATAACCAATGGACACAGACTATAGTCTGGTGAAGGCAGGGGTAGGGCGGGAACAGGGAGGAGGGGGTCAATGGGGGAAATAAAGGAGAAACATGTAATACTTTCAACAATAAAGATACATTTTTTTTTAAATCTCTAATTTCCCATTCAAATGAGAACTAGAGGGAAAAAATCTTACTATTAACAGTAAGAACCACTCATGGGTGCCTCATTCTGAGACACAGAGAGAAAGGAGTTGTGGGGGGAAAGGGGGCTTATAAACAAATGCGGAGTTGTCCCAGCAAACTGCTGTTAGAATAATGCAGTACCACACTATGGCCTAAAGATCTGATTAGAAGTACTCAACCAGATTCATGTCGTCACAAAGAGAAGGTGGTAGATACCACTGGCTTCAATCCAAAAAGCCCAGGGGGTATAATAGTAAAAATTTCCTTGATTCTGAAGACAAATGTCCTGGGTTCCAATATCAACTCTATCACCTCCTGTTTGTGTGACCCTGGGACAATCTCTTCAACCTTCTTGGTGTCTAGTTTCCTGATCTCTAAATGGGACATCAAAATTGTACTTATCTCATAGGGTTGTTATGAGGATTAAATAAGAGTTTACAGAAAACACTTATAATTGGGTCTGGGCATATATAAGTGCCCAATAAATGATAACTATTGCTATTACTTCTTGACTTTCTCCTGTTTTAACCAAACTAACCTATTTACAATTTCTCTAATATAGGCTGTTTTTTCTTGCCTCAAAACCTTTAGCATATGTTTTCCTTCCACTGAGAATGCCCTTGTCTGTTCAGATAACTCCTGCTCATTCTTTAACACTCAGTTATAATAGCTTCTAATCTTAGAAGTCTTATCTGACCTCCTAAACTGGATTACAACCCCCCTTATGAGCTCCCAAACATCCCATCCAAATTTCTATAATAATGATAACCAATATTTGCTGAACACTTCCTATGAGCATGACATTGTGTTAAATGCTTCTATAATTTATTTGCTTTCATTATCACAATAACCCTGAGATAGCCCCACCATTTCACAGATGAGGAAATGGAGGCACAGAGAGTAACTTGCTCAAGGTCACTAGAGCTCTTAATAATGGAGCTTGAATTTAAATGCAGGTCTGACCAACTCCAAAGCTAAGGTCTTCATAAATCTGCTTTACTATGATTTAACACATATGATTATGATTTTGGTTTATGTCTGTCCTTTCACAACAGGGCTCTAGGAAGGTGGGGAGGATGCCTTTTCTCTATCTACAGCACCTATTAATCAGCACAAAATAAGTGCTCAGTAATGCTTTGATGAATACATGGATGGATGAAAGAGGGCAAGAATGGACAAATGAATAAACCTGTATCTTAGACAACTATTAAAAACAATCAACTATCTTGGAGATAGAAGCTGTTGGTAGACAGATGGAGGTGTAAGAAGAAAAGTGCCTGCTGGTTCAGATAGTAATGAAAGATGATATGGAAGAATCTAGCCGAAAAGAGACTGGCTATATTCAGTCTGTTTCACCCAGTTTCTTCATGGTCCCCAGTTTTACATAGAACATTACACAAACATAACCCTAAAGAGAAAGAAGCAAAGAGGAAATACCAACGGGAGGCCTTCTGCAAATGGATCTTAATTCAGCCTTCCTAGTTTGCCTAAGATCCAACATGGGCTTCCCAGTATGCAACGTGGTGTTCCCGCTCCCTAAATCCATATCGACTTAATGCATCAAATCCTTTCCCTCAATCTGTCCCCAGTGAGAATCTCCCTCAGCCTCATTTCTGCCCCTCATTTTCTCAGAGGTTAACTTTTAACAAATTACACTTCCAACCTCTTTCTAGGCCCATCATCTTTTTAAGTTCAACAAGAGTGGAGCTTGCTGGCTGATTTTAAGTATCACATTTCTCCCTGAGCTCCTCTCAAACTACTCTCTGGTTTCGGCTGCAGAATGTTAACAGGCCAGAAAGCACAGGGGAGACAAAGCACTTTATCAGTTTCATACCTAAAATAATAAGCAAGTTTAAAATAAACAGTTGGGAGAGATTGAATGGCACGCTCTACTGTCAGCAAAAGCAGAAATGCCCCAGTATAAAAGTTGACAAATGATGGAATGGTCTTCTGGTTTCACACTGAAATCTTGTCTCTGAACTCAGTATGTTTCTGCTGCTGTTTGTAAACGGAGCGGTATATTTTTCACTTGGTTTTATTAAGAAAAAATTCATGAAAAATTTTCTAGTTTCCTTACAAACTCTCCACATGAAGATGTGAGTGGGAATAGTCCAAGCTCCCACAGATACCTTCAGAGGGGGTCCCAGGCTTGACTCTAGGATGATGACAATTTCCAAAAGGCCAATTTAACAGCAATTGGATTTTTCCTGACTGCCTGCACCATTAGCTGACAACTCACTTCTTCCATCACATCTGCAAACAGTTCTCCTAGACAGTTCTGACATTTCCCACTTAGAAAAGCCACTTTCAGGAAGTTATTAACCCAAACGTAATCTTCCTGGTCAAGCTCAGGGGTACAGAAATGCCTCAGGTGGGCAGGTTTGCAGCCAGTTGGTTCCCAGTAAGAAACAGGAATGGCCAAATAGGACAAACTGGAAAAAATCAGACCAAAGATGTCAGTTACTATGAAACTAACTCCCCAGAAGTATATATAGTGTGTATTACAGTCATAATAAAACCCAGTTTTTGAGAGTATAATTCCAGGAGAGCAAAGAGCATGCCTGTTTGTGTTCACCATTGTGTATAAATACAATGCCTAGTTCATAGTAGGCAAAAATTTGCTGAATGGGTAAACAAATGTTAACTGTGCCAGTCACTGCGCCAGAACCATTACATATGTTGCCTCACTTATTTTAGTACCTATTCCAAAGCTGTAAGGTAGGAATTAGACAACAAAACTGAGGACCAGAAAAGTATAGTAACTGCCCATGGTTGCCAGTTATTAAGTGTCAAAGCTGGAACTAAAACGCTGCTCTGCCACAGCCATGATCTTTCCCCTATGCCCCTCTTCAAAATACTGGTTCAGACACCAACCTGGTGAGGTCCTTATATTGACAGTCTTATTGAAATTATCCTTGAGTGCTTCCATCACAGACTTCATTTCTTCTTCCACCTCTTCCAAGCTGATGATATCCTCAACCAAGGCAGTGTTAAGATTCACTCTGGTTTGGGACTGTCCTTTCCCTTTGGCTAGAATGTCAACATTCAGTGAATAAAAGAACAGCAGACAATAAACAGAGACAATAAACAATCAGTGAATAAGTGCCTAGTATGTGCAGGGCAAAATTCCAAGTGCTGGAAAATTATAGAACATTATCACTGCCCTATAAAAAGCCTACATTTATTGAGTGTCTACTAGAGACCCAGCATGGTACTAAAAACACTTTCTCAGATACTAGTGAAGGCACAGACTTTATACAGAGATACTCCAGGTGAAAATCCCGACTATGATGCAAACTAGCCTTACGTCTTTGGGCGCGCTACTTTACTTTTCTGAGTGCTAGGTTCCTTACCTATAAAACAAGGATATAATTTATATTACTAGGCTGCCACGTGGATATAAATTAAGTAATTCAATTACCTAAAAGAGCACTATCCACATGGCAGACACTCCATAAGTGAACTAATTCCTTGTTTTTCATAAAAATAAACAGAAGATGATAAAGGTAAAATGACTTGCCTAATGTCACAAGGTCATAAAAGAATAAAATCAAGATTTAGTCCCAGATCTTCCTAATTTTAAACCCATGAACTTTTCACTAGGCTGCCTCTATAAAGTCTAATTGGAGATACAGAAAATATATTAATTAATTTTAAAATAAATACTAAGACAAGGATATGTAAAGTATCTGATGGCTGGTACAGGCAAACAGAGCAACCGTAGTTCGGAAACATTCACCACCACCAATGGTAGTGACAGTGGCTTATATTTTAGAAAATCAACAGCACTGGGAGCTAAATAAAGTTCTGTTTTATGTCTAAATCATCATGGCAATTTTTCACATACATTCTGTAATGTGTATACACACAGATCACTTCAGTGAGTAACACAAATATCCTTGCATTTCTTTATGGAGGGTGAGGGAAGGACAGTGAGTTAGATCCTGTGCTGTTTGTATAGCATATTATAATTTGCAATTCGAGTTCAAGCACATTCTTCTAGTAGATATTCAAAGCAGTTCGGATGTAGAAAGAATACAGATTATTATTGTACCGACTGCACAGATGAAAAATCTGAGGTACAGGCCATTTAAATGTTTTCCCCAAAGTAACTAACCAGTAACCAGCAAGTGATTTTCTTTTAAAACATTTACTTGCCTATGTCACCATCATGCTTAAAACTTCATTGCTCTTAACAGGCTAATGACACAATTTCAGAATCAATGAAAGATGTAAATCTTGAGATTCAGAAACACAAATTCCAAACAGAATAGCAAAAATAAATTCATACCCAGACTCTTGTGAATGCAGAAAACTAAAGACAAAGAGATCTTAGAAACAACCAAGAAAAAAGACAAATTATCCATAAAGGTTCAAAGTTTAGAACAATAGTATACTTTCCAAGAGCAGCAATATAAGCCAGAAACAATGGAAATAATTTTTTCAATTTAAAAGTTTTTAAACCAAGCATTCATGTTAAAAATGTACAGGTAAGGAACCTGATACAAAACACACAATAATGTAAAAAGCTAAGCAGATTCTTGTGACACATACAATCAATAAAGGATTACCATTCCTAGTATAAAAAGAAACTAATAAAACTAAAAGTCAAACCAACTTTTTAAAGAGGCAATCAAAGACAGAAACTCAAGAGCCAATTAAATAAGGAGATGCTGCTCACATGCTGTAGCTGATGTGCAGCTATTGAAAGACTACAATGCCGTGGGCATCAGGAGCCCCCAGCTTCCTGTCACTAACTAGATATGACCATGGGCACATGTTTCACATACATACCTCACATTTCCTCATTTGCACAATGGTGAGATCTATGCATTACTAGATAATTATAAGAATTCTTCACTAGGAAATTATAATTCCTCCAGTGGATAACTATAAGGATTAAATTATTAAATGTAAGTAAATTTTTACAAATTTTAATACAACATGTAAATCAAAAGTTATTACTGTTGTCACCATTAACAGACTATATGTCTTCTATGCATTAATAATCTTTCAGTAACTTGTTCATTTCCCTATTAACAGAAAAGAGAAGGTCAGCATGAAACCATAAAGGGAAAGTCAATGGAAAAAATACTCAGCAGCGTATTTCTAGCACTGTCCTTGGGAGCAGACTCCCTGACCCACCACTGCAAAGAGCAGGTCTGCTTGACAATTTTCTGTCATTTATTCAACAAAAAATTCTGGTACATATTACGTCAGGCCCTATTAGATGCTATAACCAAGAAAAACATAGGCCCTACCCTCAATGGGTCCAGCATGGAAGACATATAACAAACAATAATCAAACCCACAATGAATTAACTAATTAATGAGTGCTGTGCTAAGTACATCAAAGGTAAAATAACAGTGCGCACAAGTGCATGTAACAAGGGACCTGACCCAGTCTAAGAGGTCAGGGAAGGCTTCCCTGAGGAAGCGACATTTAAGCTGAGATCTGGGGTATATCAAAGTCTCATTCTTGGATGACACAAACCATTAAGATCATCCATCTAAATCCATAGCTCTAATACCCCTTACCCAACAACCTTCTGGTTTTAATTTTACTTCCAACACAGATCTTACTATAAGGAGAAAATATGTTGATCCCTGCCTCAAGCATTCTGGTGTGCTTGGCACTTAATACCTTTAATTCTAAATTTAAAGAAAGAAATTAGGCATTTCTGAGCCATGGTAACACATGAGGCAATATGGTAATGAGAAAAAAGACCCTAGGTTCTCTATTACTGTGACTTTTTTTTTTAATCCTCACCCGAGGATACTTTTTCATTCTTTGTCCAGATAGAGCAGGAGGGAGAGAGAGAGAGAGAAACATCGACGTGAAAGGGACACATCGAGTGGCTGCCACCCGCACGACCAACCAGGGCCGGGGACAAACTGCAACTGAGGTACATGCCCCTAGCGGGAACCGAACCCGGGTCTCTCTGGACTGCAGGCCGACGCTCTAACCGCTGAGCCAAACCGGCCAGGGCATTACTGTGACTTTTTAAGCTAATCAGTTGTACTGTCTGAGAAACCATTTCTTCATGTGACAAGGGGAGAAATTCAGTTCATCTCTGATATCCTTCCAGCTATGATCATTCAAGGGCTAACTATAAGAAAGGGGTGAGGAGGTCACATGTCTCTACCTTTGGCTTTCTTGGTAGCAAAATGACGGGTTGGTGCAGCTGGGTAGGCCACGTATTGCCCGTAGTCATTTTGTCTTTCACTCACTGTCTTCAGCATAACTTCGGAAACAGGTCTGGTCAAGGCTGCAAGAGAGTTGCAAAAGGCAGGGTGGGCCAAGCGGAAGCACCTTAAACCCAAGGCCATGACTGAAGACAGTCCGTGTGAACACCTACTAAAAAGAATAAGACAAAAAGGAGATCTAAATAAAACGACTCTATTACAACTTCAGAAAATAATTTGTATTAATTATCAAACAATTCCTATAAACTGAGCTGTGTGCTAGGCAATTTAAATACATTATCTCTAATCCTCCTCCCAACAGCCTCCAAGGAAATATGATTAGCCCCATTTTTCAGGACAAAGAAACTGAGACTCAGATTTTAAGTAACTGGCCTAGTCTGCAGGACTCCAAATCACCATGCTCATTCCACCTCACCAAATGCTTCTTAGTACACAAGGAACACAGAGCTAAGCAAATGACGCTAATTAAATCCTTATAGGAGAAAAGGCCCAAAATCTTGATAAAGTTATGCTATAAAAAGGGAGAGCAGAGCACTGGAAGAATATTTTAAATAAGAAAACCATTTCAACAGGCATAAAATGACTGGAAAATTCACACGACGGCATTTAATTAAAATTTTCTTTGGTTCCTTATGCACTGATTACCAATTAGATGTACTTTGAGTCTGAAGCATGGTTGAGGTTTGAGGTCTTCCATGTTATAGAACTAAAACTCTGGAAAATGCTACCCTTCTCTGTGCAAACACAAGTTACGCATTATACATCTGAGGTCTTCGACTAGAGAACCATGCTAGAGCCTACAGCCACCCCTGGGATAGAACACAGTCCTAGTTAACTAACAAATGTGCCTCTGCCAAGAATCTGGCTATTACTCAACTAAAAATTAAGAACAATTAGCCTCAAATACCTGGAAAATCTCTGAAAATCAGTCTCTCATAAATATATATATATATATATATATATATACACACACACACACACACACACACACACATATACATATATATATTTATTTTTTATTTTTTTTAAATCCTCACCCAAGAATGTTTTTCCATTTATATTCAGATAGAGTGGGAGGGAGGGAGAGAGAGAGAAACATCGATGTGAAGGAGACAAATAGACTGGTTGCCTCCCTCACAACCCCGACCAGGGCCAGGGACGAACTGCAACCGAGGTACCTGACATTGACTGGAATCAAACCCGCTGCTCATTGGTCCTTGAGCCACTACTCTAACCGCTGAGCCAAACTGGTCAGGGCCAGTCTCATACTTTATTAAAACAACAAAAAAATCCCATTCTACAATTTTGATTCAGTACAACAGATTGAATTAAGACCATGGGCTTAGCAGCCAAGAAGACTTTGCAGCCGGCTCCATCACTAACTGAACATCTCTGCATCTTGATTTCCTCAAAACTGTCCAATGGGGATAATTAGTTGTTTCTTAGAGTTGGGAAGAATAAATGAATGTGTACAGATAAAACACTTGGCCCGGTGGCTAAGAGACAACCAGAATCCCCCAAAGGGGTATTTATTGACAGCTTTGACACTCTTCTTTTCAAAGACTTCAATGACAGGGTCAGACACAATTAAAAAATCTTGCAAGTCACTACTGATGTACAGGTAGCCCAGAGTCAGTCAGATCTGGATGCAAATTTCAACTTTGGGCAATTCACTCCATTTTTCTGGGCATCACTTTCCTCATCTGTAAAATGAGAAAAGTATCCTGATCTTAAAATGAGATGGTGAATACATGTAAAACACCTAGCACAGTGCCAGGAGCATAGCACCTGCTTAATAAAAGCTATCAGTATCATTTTTTGTATTTTTAAGAGCAAACGAGTAGCAGAAAGGCAAATAATTTCTCCTTTTAATAGCAAAGAATGCTAGATGTCAGTGATCAGTGAATGAAGTCAGTAAAAACAGATTTGGATAAATAAAATAAATAAATAGGTTTTCCTTTTCTTCTTTAATTATTATCAATTGGTACTATTAATTGAGATTGGACCTGGGCTGCTTGCTTTATCCACATTATTTCATTTAATCCTCTTAATAAAGCCACAAAAAAAGTACAATAATCTCCATTTTACAGGTTTAGAAACTGAGGCTCAAAGACATTGTCACTGTCCAAGGGCATGGAGCTAACAGCTCTGCCCTATTTAAGCAAAAGTGTTCACAAAAGTTTGGCTCTAAGTGAGGTTACTATATCTAGGTTTCTGCCTAATATGGCCAATGCCTAACCCACATTTATATCCAAATATGGCTGTATAATAATGTGATTTTTGTTTTTTTAATCTACAGGGTCTCAATCTTGCTGTTCCATTTAAGACAGGTTTCCTGGTGTTCCTGTTGCAGGTCATAATACCAAATCAGAAAGCAACAGGAAATCAAAATGGGTTAGAAATAAACAACCTTTGCCAGAAAACGTAGCACCCAAAAGCAGATCCAGTACACGTGAACCGGAAGCCAGCTCTATAAATAAACCACATTGCTGAAATGCTTAAGGCGTAGATTTTAATTGCATAGAAGTCAGGAAATTTCAAAGTGGAAGTTCAATAAAAGCAGTCCCTTGGACCCTTTACCTTAAGGACATACATATTAACACTCAGTTCAGCACAGATGAAGTCAAAGAAAAGAACTGTTACAGGAGCCCAAGTATTATTCAACAAAATTAACCTATACTCAGAAAAAAAAACATGGCAGGAAGCATCTGGGCTTTGGATGCAGTCTTGAACTGGAATCTCAGTTTCCCCATTTATTAGCTATGTGACCTTGGGTAGATCATTTAACCTTTTTGAGCTAGTTTCCACTGCATCTTCATCATGGTGATATTAATGAGCCTCTAAAAAGATAAATGTAACAATAATATGAAACAATAGCTAGACCTGGAGGGTTTGGCTCAGCAGTTAGAGCATCGGCCCCCGGACTAGAGAGGCCCATGTTCAGTTCCCGCTAAAGGGACGTACCTCAGTTGCAGTTTGTCCCTGGCCCCTGATTGGGGTCGTGTGGTGGCAACCACTCGATGTGTCTCTCTCATGTTGATGTTTCTCTCTCTCTTCCTCCCTGTCTCTCTCCTGCTCTATCTGAAGATAAATGCAAAAATGTCCTCGGGTGAGAATTAAAAAAAAAAAGAAACAATAACTAATACTTTAGTGATAACTATGTGCCAGAAACAATTATATGTGTTGTACTGCATACATTAATTCATTTGAGCCTTATAACCTTGAGAGGTAATACTAATATCCATTTTATGGATGAAGAGACAGATGTACATATAAATAACTTGCCCATGATTTTATTTCAGGCAGTCTAGCTCCTGAGTCTGTGCTCTTAACCACTACACTATACTGTGTACATAAAACACTCAGTACAATTATTGGCATTATTATTCAAACTGTTAAGATATTTTTAAAATCTACTTGAAGCACATATTATTTTTCCAAAGTGGAGGTTCTCAAAACTTGAATTTTCTATTTTTCATAGAAGGTACATTTTAATTTTGGAAAGAACTATATGAGGAACACAAAGTTTGGCTTATCCGTTGTCTCAACAACTCCTCCCAATCCAGCAGTATATCAGCTTAAAATGTGTACATTTTTATAAATGTGGGTGTGTACACACACAGGCCCTTGATATATATAAAATATTTTCACAGTGTGGACAAAAAAGGGATTCTACATAAAATAACCTCACAGGGTAATTGAATCATAAATTCCCAACTGGACAGGCCATGGTGTATAGTCACACTCCAGAAATATAATCTCTTTAGTAAAAGGTTTATCTTTGCCTTAACAAACCCTGTCCATTGCTTCTGTGCTTCTAGGTTAACACACCTTTGACATGCCTCTTTTTCAAAGTAACCACTCTCAAGGGAGCACATCTTTTAAATATAACTGTAATCCAACCCCTGCCTTGCTTTCTTCCACCCTAATGTTATCTTTGTTCCCTCCTTAATTCCAAATGCGTAGGGAAGCTTGCTTTCCGGCAACTGTTCTCAGTTTTGTCTCAAACAGACTCATAAAAATTCTCTACAGGTTTGGATATTTTTTATGTGAACATGGATTATGTGATTCCTACGATAACCAGAATCATGATTCCAATCGACATTTTACAAATAAGCAAGCTGATCCATTTCCTTGAATACTCCTCCTGCTCCAGGGTCTTTAAACATACTGTTGAGTCTGCTTAGAATAATCTTCCCCCACCTCTTTAATGAACTACCTCCCATTTTCCTTTCAGATCTCAACTTAAGCATCACTTCCTCAGAGGACTGCCTTCCTTGGCCATCTTCACCAGCCCCAATAGGTCAAATGTCTTGTTACTTTCATAGCACCCTAATCTTTATAGCACTTACTTTAACAATATCAGCTAATATTTGAGTAGTTATTTGATCACTAATTCCCTCCATGAGACTATAAGCATTACAAGGACTGACCTATGCTGTCTTGCTCATTGCTGTATCCCCAGTGTCTAGCATAGTTCCTGAACACAGAAGACACTGAATAAATGAGATGGATACATCAATGAAAGTCTAGAAAAATTAAGTCCATGACCAAGGTAACAATGCTGGCACCAAAATTGGAATCTAAGCCTCAGACTGTTGCTCCTGAGCTCTACTTCCCAACACTGCTTCAATTACCTTCTGGTTTGCCAAATTTTCATTTAAAGATAGTAAGGCATGTCTTTCTCTAAATTCAGGGCCATGTAAAGTTATTTATAGTATATGATTATATACCAAATCATGTCCCTGGCACAACCAAAGGAGGGATGAAACACTTTAATAGGTGGAAAAGAGCTTTTGCCTAAGAGGTCTGGATTCCTATATTCCTACCTCATCACTCCCTGCCAACCATCTTTAGATTCATAACCACCTTGTCTCCAAATAGCATTTGTGGCAGCTTTACTACTGACTCATGGCTTGTATCAAGTCATTTCTTCTACCTAGGTTTTGTTTCAAGAGGCAGGCCAGGTTTTCATTCTTTCCGATTATAAAACTCTCCAAGATTCTGAGAAATGCAATAGGATGTGGTGAATGGAAAAAAGGCACCAAACCTGGAAAAGAGTCTTGGTTCCATCACGTACTAGAAATGTGACCTTAGACAGGTCAAAGTCTCTGGACCTCAATCTCATCTGTAAAATGGAGGTGACAATACCATTTGTCGAGCAAATGAGATAAGGGCTGTAGAAGCACTTTGTAAACAGAGAAAGGCTACTCAGAGGACAACAGTTTTGCCACTGGACAGCACAGAGTCGGGGTTAAAAGCTGAGGCTTTGGAATTTATCCGCCAGGAACCACTAGTCACGTGACCCTGGTCAAGTTCTTTCTCTGAGCTTCCGTTTCTTCATTGCGGGAATAATATCTCTAGACGTGGTGCTGGTCTGAAAATTAATGTTTCTGCTAGGTGGTAGCCTACTAAACAGCAGCTACCATTAATAAGCGACCCTCTCATACACATCAAATCCTCGAAGTTCCTAGCTGATGACACGTGTGCCGTCCCCAACCCGTGACACCCACTCTGATGCTACAGGTCCCGCCCCCAGCCATAAAGGTCAAGCCGGACTCGAATGGGACTTGTCGGGGGGCCATGGTCGGGCCCCCTACAGTCCCTAAGACGTCCTTGAGTAGAGGTCTCGGCACCTGCACCCCGCGAGCGCCTCCAGGCATTGCCGAGACCACTCACCAGGTATCACCCAGGGTATTAAGAAAAGCCTCTTGCGACGGCGGCGACGGCAGCGGCGCTGGCGTCGTGACGTCACGGGGCGGGGCGGGGCGGCGGCGCGGGCGTAGTGCGTCACCTGCGGCCTGGCGGCAGGCTCCGTTGAGGCGGACTCGTCTAGTACGTGGTCGACCGCGGGGTCGGAGCCTGCCTCGGGGGCATGAGCCGAGGGGAAGACGCCGAGGCCCAGAGGTGAGTCCGTGCCCCTGACCACAGCACCGGGCCCGGAGGGCCTCCTAGGGGAGGCCGCCCGAGAGGACGCTTCTCAGGCCCCGCCCCGGATTGTCCTGCCGCTGGCCCGGAAATAACAATCCGAGTAGTGACCCTTCGCATCTGGGAATTCGGAGCCTGGATCGGGAAGCTGGGGTTCCGCACCCGACCCCGCCGTTAACAGTTAGCTTTTAGGAACAAGTGCCATTGCTTTTCTGCACTTCGCTTACCCCAGTGACCACTCCCGGCCTCCAGAGTTGATGCAGCTCAGTGGGGAGGATGGATGAAAAAGCGTTTTTGTCAACTGTTACCAAACTAAGGGGTTGTCGCCGTCGCAAACTCAAAGGATTTTGGAAGTCTCCATGCACCTTGATTTCTCATTACACTTTACCGTTTCTCACAACGCGCTGTGCTGGCACATACTGTCTTATTTAAGCCTCCTAACAACCCATGAGATCGGGATAATTGTGTCCATTCTAGGAAGAAGGGAGAAACGGAGGTCCCGAATAGAAAAATGGCTTGCTTCATTCATTCATTCATTCATTCAGTAAATACTGAGCACCGGCCAAGAGCCGTGTTGGGAATAGAACAATGATCAAAATACGCAAGGCCCTGTCCTCTAGTAGTTTGCATTCTAGTTAGGGAAACAGGAAATAAAACAGTATATAACAGATATAACAGTAGATGAATTACATCGTGTGGAAAGAAAAAGGTGGCTGTGATAGGGACTAACAAGGAGCTCACTCTGTTAAGGGAAAGCTTTTCTGAGGAGAGGACACTTAAGGGAGATCATGACTTACTAAAGTTACATAGTAACTGGGTGCAAAAAAACAGAATTTGAATGCAGATCTTTTGGACCCATTTCCTGTGCTCTATCCACTGAAAGTGGTACCCCTCCCCCAACTGTGATACTAAGTAGCTATTGGCATCATTGCAGTTTTTATTTAATTTATTTATTTTTAATTGATTTTTAGAGAGAGAGGAAGGGAGAGGGAGAGAAAGAAACATCAATTGACCGCCACCCACATGCCCCCACTGGGGATTGGGCCCACAACCTGGGCATGTGCCCTGACCAGGAATCGAACCAGCGACCTCTTGGTACATGGGTCTATGCTTAAGCACTGAGCCACACTGGCCGGGCACCACTGCGGTTTTTAAACATGAGAAGATCAGAAGGTCCTACCATTCAAGTTTCAACTCAAATGTCATCTCCTTTAGAGGCCTTTCCCCTCCACTAGTTCTAAAGTAGTCCAAATCCAGTCTCCTTATCAAGTCACCTTCCTTAATTGTATTTGCAGCACTTACCGCAAATTACATCTCGTTTATCTATTTTGCTTTTGTTTTGTCCTGCCCCTCTTCCAAATATAAGCACCATATGGGCAGAGACCTTGCTTGTTCACTGCTCTGTCTCCAGTACCTAAACAATGCCTAGGAAATAGAATCTCAGTAAATTTGTTTTTGAATGAATGATCTGTAAGAAAGGAGGAGGACAGGAAAGCAAGGAGAAGACAAAATGTTTCTCCTCCCATTTCCACTCCTAGGATTCTTCTGTTTGTATCTGTTTCACCTTTTTCTCAGGAGGTAAGATTAAGAGCTATGGGTTATTCATTTCTATATTTCAGCACATAGCCCAGAGTTTAGCAGTTAGTGGTTGCTTGTCCCATATTGCTGAACAGATTGAACACGTGAGTGGGAAAGGAAGAATACCCTTGTGTGGAGATAGATAAACACGGTCAACAAACCATTACCTAGACTTCATAGGCTGTGCTGAGATGATAAGAGGTAATGGCAGTGTTCGATGTATTCTGTTACTAAACAATTCCTGCCACACTGACCTCTGAGGCACTTCTGATTATATAGGACACGCTTTCTCTAGTGGGGAGTTCTGAAGTCTGGCATAGCCTGCCATCTTCCCAGCCCTTCCATCCTTTTTTCTCTGCCACATTATACATTTATGAATGCTAGCATCTCATTTTTGCCCTCTCAGCAACCTTAGGGTATAAGCAGGGCAAGATTTATTGTGTAGAGATGAGGAAACAAGCTTAGAGAGAAGTGACTCTCAGTGGAAATGCCAAAATTTGAAACCTGGTCTTCTGCCATCAGATTTTTGCTCTTTCCCCTACTGTCTCCATCATAATCCTAATCTTGCTTTTTTGTCTGTGAGATGAGACATTTCAGGAAGTAATGCTAATTAAGCTAACATTAATTGAATGCTTCTTAGGTGCTTTAGGTGTATTAATTCAGTAAATCTACACAGCTCTTATGAGGTATTCCCATTTTACAGATAGGGAAACCAAGGCACAGAGTGGTTAAGTAATTTGCCCAAGGTTACCGAGCAAATGGTAGAAATGGAATAACTAAGGAGGAAGTTAGTCTCTTCTTCCCAGTCTCAAAATATTGAACATGATAATAGCCAATATATATTGATTATTTACTGTTGTCAGATGCAGTGTTTAGTGATTTTATTTCATGCACTGTCTCTCATCTTCAAAATGGCTCTATAAGATAAGAACTGTTATTTCTATTTATATAAATAAGGTAACAGAGGCCTAGAATGTTTAGGTAATTTATCAAGTCACACAACCTGCTTTCAAACTCAGTTCTAACTCCGAAGTCTATGGCCTTAAATTTTCTATATTGCCTCTTTCATGAGGAAGAGGTATACTGCTGCTCCTCCTTACCCTTCTCCGTCAGTGTCATTAAGACTCTTTCTGGGGGTTTCCAATGCTTATTTTGGGTGATAGTTGTTAAACTGGAGTATCATATAGTAATAGAGACTTTGGCCTCCTGCCCAGTCCTCCTCTGGCTTCAGAAGAGGAAAACTTTAGTTTCTACACACAGAACCACACCCCTTTCACCTTAAATGGAAGCTTTTGCTTTCTGGCTGCCAGAGGAGCTGTCCCAGGGGAACTGGTGCTGGGGCCCTGGTTGTGAAAGAGCTGAGGCCTTTGAAGGACTGCCCAGGGCATGCCCTCCTTGAATAAATGTTTGTTGAACTGAATTTGAAGCCTCATGTTCACACAGTGTTGCTCTTCTCCTGCCTGAATGTTCACATTCCTTTAGTATTTTATAGAGATTGATGGAAGCAGAAACCAAAACTCTTCCCCTGGAGAACGCATCCATCCTCTCAGAGGGTTCCCTACAGGAAGGGCACCGGTTATGGATTGGCAACCTGGACCCCAAAATCACAGAGTAAGTCGAAATCACCTTGATTCAGTACCTATAAATTGGGATGTTTGCAGTGATGATGTTGAGAAGAATTTTTAAGAGATGTAGGGTATATTTTGGCCCCTTTACTTATATTTCAATTGTTTTTAGAGGGGAGGGGAGGTTATTATTAGCCTGTTATTATGTTATCTTGACATTTTCCTTACATTTGGACTCTTCTACTGCAAAGACGTAGACATGGATATCCTTTAAATTGTATACTTCTTTCTACTTGTCAAAGATCAATTATTTGAATCCTTGTACCCTGTGACCAGGAAATTTATTTTCTAGAATCAGCCTTGAGCATGAGTCCCTCAAAATGAAGGAACAAGCAGAAGTCATCTTAGTACCTTCACAAGTAGGTCGAGAGGCAGCACTTGACTCGAATTCATGTTACACAGCATGGGAGGTCAGAGCTGGAAGGGATCTTAGAGATCACCTCAGTAACTTTGGTTTTCATTCATTTGTTGAATCACTTGAGTACCTACCATGTGCCAAGTGCCCCATGCTAAGCAGTTTTCAAACTTAAAATCTGAGGAACCTTGTCTTAAAGTAATCAGAACCTATATGTAAAGTAAAAGCTCAAAGCTGCTCTGATTAAAGGGGGAAGAAGCACACTCAAAGCCTCTTGGTAACTACCACCCTTTTTTTAGCAATCACTTTTAGAACCCCATGAAGCCCCCTTGAAAACCTCTAATACGGCCAGCTCTCTTAACCTACAGTGGAGGAAACTGAGGGCCAAGAGATGGAAGTGCCTTGCCCACCACAGTCACAAAACTAATTGAATCGTCCAGACTCCTCGCTCTTTCCATTGCAGAATTTATAGTGGAAAAGAATTTCTAAGTAAAGAGAATGGAGAGGTTTTTCCTTCTCCCACTTATTCAATAGGGGCAGGGTGGTGGCTGGTGGCAGGATAGTAAATAGTGAGTGGATTGAGCCAGATAGGGTCAATGCCTAATGTAAGCATGGAAGATATCACCAGTCCTAGAAGTTACTGCCTTTGTAATAGTGTTAAAAGGGAGAGAAGAAACAAGGGAACCTGCAAAGTCTGGGATGAGAGAAGGTACACATAAGGATTGGGATTAAGAGACAGGAAAAGGGGTGTAAACTAACATGTTATGACGGAAAGTTTAGTTCCTTAAACCTGCTCAAGCTCAAATCAGCTTGAGATATTATTGGGTCCCTCTGGAAGTTATGATGATATTTGAGGTATGTTGCCCATATTATGTGACCTTGGTCATGGGGGCCCTAAAATATAAACTGTGCATTGATTTTGGTTCTCTTTATGGCTCATGGCTTTGAGGATGAATGTGTGAATCTGCTCAGCCTCTCAGTTAATGTGTGTTGATCAGAGAAACTGTTTCTATCATCTAAAAGCCAAGCTGTAAAGGGGATACTCCCAACAGTAGTTTCCATTCCCGCCTCTGCTTGTCTGAATGGAAATCTGGAGCATGGAAACAGTTTGGCTGCAATTCCCTGTAATGAGACCCTTGTTCTAATTGTGACCTGCTGCTTGACAGAAAGGTTCAAATGGGCATCTGCCACCTTAGTGTATGTCATAAGTTGGAACATATGACTGCTTTAATAGGAACATTGAATCAAAACTATCCCACTGGTATCTCTACGCTTTTTACATCAGGCCAAAGGTGGCTGGCAAGTCCTAACCTGCAGGTCAGGGCCTTGCTGGTTGTACCTGTAGCTTCCTACCTCTGTATCACCAGGATCATTTTCACTCTTCTTCCTCTATGGATTCCTTATTTTAAAACATTTTCTCTGTTAAGCCAATTTATTAAATACAGTAGTAACAAATTTCTTTTTAAAGACATAACTACCAATCATAGCTTATGATTAGCATGAAATACTTAGTATTAACTAATTTAGTTTACTTAATTATAGCAAAGAAAGCTAACATTTTTTTATGGTAGGTCTTATCTTGTAGAAATATGTGATTTCTTTCCAAGTGTTTGAAGCACAGAAACTTCTGTATCCTGTTCTTCTCAAGGTAGGTAATAGCCTAGGCCAATTATTAAAATACAGTCATTCCCAAACAAGGAAGGATTACATGATACCTTGTGGTGCCCAACTTATATTTCAGCCTCAGAGTATTGTTTGAATCCAAATCTCTGAACTTCTAATTACTCTTAACAGAAGTTTGCAGATCCCCCTCCAGTTTTCTTAATTAAACTGACACCCCACCAACAAATTGGTTCCTGCTGCTCCCCTTTCAACAAAACCCTCTTATCTCTCTTTCCTCTGCATACTCATACCCTTTACCATTCTTCCTCCTGATCTCTTTTGTAAACTGATTTGAACACCCCTCCTATAGAAATGCTTTCTTACCTCGTTAGAAGACAAATTATAGTACAGTCAGCTCTCGTTTATCGCGGTTAATCAGTTCCAGACTCTACTGCGATAAATGAATTTCCACAAAGTAGGATTCTTTATTTATATACATATGTATTTACTGCCATGAATGGTTACAGGAGTATGTAAACAAGTAACAGTTAAAAATTTTTACACTCAGTTTTTTATAGTAATTCTTTATGCATGTGCTTATTAGTTACTAGTCTGAGTCGAGCTCAAGTTATAGTGGGATATCCATCAGTCTCCTCATCAGCATGTGCATTTCTGCTTCTCGTTTATTTGTGTCCACTTTGTGGTTGCAATAACACCCATTTTAGGGCCATGCTAGAGGCCAGGAATATCCAAATGACTAAATAGATCTTAAGGATTTGGATTTAAGGGAATGATGATGTACTCTTATTTATGGAGTAGCAGACTCCAAACTCGTGTTCTTTCTACTGTATTCTGATGTCTCTCAACTGCATTATGCTTAATATTTCTTACCTATAAAGAGAATATTCAACCAAATTATCTGAAAGTTTCCCTAGCTCTAATATTGCATTAGTTCCTCTTATTTAAGCTTGTAACAACCTTGTGAAGCAAGTGGAACAGGTAATATTTTCCTTCTTTTATAGGAAGAGTTAAGTGAGTTGACTCAGTTTCCTAGCGCCTGATTTAGTGCTCTTTGCACAAATAGATAATAGTCCACATAATTGAATAGTTATAACTTAAAGCATCCTAGTCTAAATTTTTAAATGTAAAGACTTATTTTAAATTATGGAACCCAATCTAACTGTAAAAGTAAAACAATATTTCTAAATATTACTAGTGCCGCCCTGGCCGGTTTGGCTCAGTGGTTACGAGTGTCGGCCTGCAGTCCAGAGAGACCCTGGTTTGGTTCCCGCTAAGGGCACGTACCTGGTTGCAGTTTGTTTCTGGCCCTGGTTGGGTTGTGTGGGTGGCGACTACTCAGTGTGCCCCTTTCACGTCAGTGTTCCTCTCTCTCGCTTCCTCCCACTCTATCTGAACAAAAAATGGAAAAATGTCCTCGGGTGAGGATAAAAAAACAAATAAATAAATAAATATTACTATGGCCTTCAACAGAAAAGCCAAAAAGTTTATGTCCTTAGATATTGTCTATTTTCCACATTGCGGTTTCCTCTAAAAGGGTTAACAGTGCTTTCTTTTTCAAATATTAAATGTGCTATGTAGAAAGACAAATTAATAGCCACAACATTATGCAAAAGAAGTATGAGTGGGAATAAAGCCAGGAGAAATTCTCAAAAAAGGAGCATTCTAAATGAATGGTGAATCATAAATGAAGGTAGGAACAAGAAAGATTGTTGTGTGAGCAGAATATCAGGAAGACCTTTTTGACTTAAGGAGAGGTTGAATACTAAATGATAATGAAAATAGTTGGATAAATAGAATACTATCAGATTAAGACAGTCTTTAAAATTTATTCAAACAAGTTTGAATTTCATGTAGAAGAGACTCATTGTGGGTGTTCAGCAGGAGACTGACATCATGAAAGTGATGTGTTTTTTTTTGTTTTTGTTTTTTTTTAATCCTCAACCGAGGACATTTTTCCATTTTTTGTTCAGATAGAGCAGGAGGGAGAGAGAAGAAGAGAGAGAGAGAGAAACATCGACGTGAAAGGGACACATCGAGTGGCTGCCACCCGCACGACCAACCAGGGCCGGGGACAAACTGCAACCGAGGTAGGTGCCCTTAGCGGGAACCGAACCCGGGTCTCTCTGTACCACAGGCCAACGCTCCAACTGCTGAGCCAAACCAGCCAGGGCGAAAGTGATGTTTTATTAGGGATATTAGACATCAGTATGACGGATGACTTGGAGGGGCAAAGACTAAAGATTGAGATTAGCTACAGATATACCATTAATGTCCCCTAGATAGAGACAGTGAACTTGGAGACCATGGTGAGTCAGAGATGAAGAAAAAGTGGAGGAGTGATTGAAGAGGAGTGGAAAATTGAAGATGGTCCTAATGTTTTTTGCCCGAGGAATGTAAAATGATCTTATCCACACTTACCACTGGGATAGCTGGAAAGAGGCATCAGTCTGTGGAGGGGAGGAGGTTATTTTGGGGTATGTGAAGTAAATTTGAAAGCAGTAAAGAGTCATCTAGGTGGAAATGTCCTTGTGATACAGACTTTTGCAGATAAACTAGAGTGCAAGGAAAAATAAATGCATTAACATGTAAGAGCAGTGTGTTCACCTGAAGAAACCCATTTTCTCTGTCAGCCCATTCCCTGTTTTCCTTTGTTGCCCATGCTTCTTTTCATGATTTGTTTTGCATGAAACAGCCTTTACTGTTTGCTTACTTAAATTTGGAACACAGTAAGACCAGTCTATTACATACAGAGCATAGAACCTGAAGACCCGCCACATAACAATTTCTGTAAGTTTAGAAAGAGAATTTTCTTTAAAACAAATTGTGCACAAAGAAATAATCTTAAATGTCATTTCCTTGGCTTTCCATTACCTACAGTGTCAAATTAAAATTCCCTCACTAAGCACAACATGCTTCACAGCCTGTCCCTTCCTGCCTTGCAGCCTCATCTCTTACTGCCCACCCCCACTCTCTTCCAGTTGATCAGGCTCTTTTTCACCTATATGTCTGTGCACTTGACATTCACTGACCACCACCTGCCCTGCACAGTTGGTCCTTTTCATCTTTATGCTTGCCTGTATACCTCTACGTGCAAACATGCCACTGTTTTGAAATCGTTCGATTCCATATCCCCCTCTTCTAACCAAAATGTGAAGTTCTTGCAGACAGAGACCTAGTTGTATTCATCTGGACAGTCTAAGTGCCTGATACAGTTTTTGACACACAGTAGTTGACTGTTTTAACATTTGTATAGATTAATTACTTATCTGCCATTAGGCAGGAAGGCCATTTTAAAGATCCACTACAGAAAACACTGATTGAAGTCGCTGGTGTAGTAATTCTGCAGCTCCCAAAGGCTGCAGGGCCCACATTTCCTGAGGCGAAGCAAGGCTCTGATGAGGAGAGAGCTCTCCCATACTTCAGCAGCAGATGGAAGTGCTTGCAGATGTGAAAGCAAGAGTCTTCGGGCTTTCTTCACTATCGGAGCTTGCAGTCCCCATCTCCAGGAAGCAAAATAGTAAACATTTCATTCCTTTTGTTTTCATGTTCCGATAATTTCAAGAAATTATCAAACAAGAAAAGAAATCCTGGAGAAGTTGAAAGACACAGACCTAAGCAGATGTTCCTGGAATCTTAAGGTCGCACTTCTCGGGCAAAACGTATTTGTTAGCTTTTCAAAGAATAATCCGTCGGCTTTTTTTTTTGAGTAAATTAAAATTCATTTCCTAGGAAATGCCGATCGCCTTACCTTCCTGCTATTAAGCAGAATAGAGCTAATGAAAAGATGACCAGCTCACAGAAGCCCTTTAGATTGTTGTGTTTTTTTTTAACTGGTTTGACCCATCATTCATAGCAACTGGTGCAGTGTTAAGGTTTGAATGGTAAGTGGAAAATGCAGCTGTGAATTAGAGACGTTGGGGGAGACTCTTCTAGCCCATCTGTCTGCATTTCAGAGACTCACCCTTGCTATTCAAAAAATCAAGTAAAACCAGAAATTTGCACTTGAGGTGTCTCCCTTTCCCCTGATGAATCACCTCCTGCATTCTCACTAGCAGTTGAGGTCTCCTGGTGGGAGTTGAGAGTTTGGAAATGAGACGGGTGTTTTTTCTTTTAATATAGGTCTAAAGACGAGATGAATATCCACAGTATGCCTTGGGATCCTTGCATCCTGCCCCAGTAAAAGACCTGTATTGTGTCTTCCTTGCTCCACTGTGTCAGGCACCTGATCCAGGATGATGGGCTTGCTTGTCAATGTGTGTTGGTGTCAAATTTAGCATAGCTTATGATCCAGTTCATATCTTTCTGCCTCCCAAAGGAGATTCTTAGTCAAGAATAAAATCTTGATGAGTTTCTCCTAGAAAACAATGTGAATATAAATGTGGCTGTAAGGACAGCTTTACTGACTCCCTGTGGGGTAGAATTCCCAGTAATAACAGATTTAGCATGTGGGCTGATACCTTTTTAGTATCACAGGGACAGCATTGTTTAGAGAAAGCCTTGACTCCGTTTGAATAGTGCAGAGGATGCCAGGAGGAAGGCCAAAGGAAAAGGAAACGGGAGAGCTGTTGGTTTGTCTCACCCTTACATCAGATGACAGGAAGTCGGAATTGAGATTGACCACAGCAACCTGTTAAGGCCACATCTGTTTGAATAACTTAAAAGCTCTATAGAAACCAAATAAGTTTTAGAAAAAGGAATCCAAGAAGAGGATGAGGGGCGGAGTGGCAAATAAGAACTTGGAATAAATTTCATCCTTGCCGTCTATATTCTTTATTCCGCCATGCTCCAAAGTATAAACTGTATTTAGCAGCTGAGGCTGGTTAGTTACCCACAGCTGGATGATTTTTGGAACTGGCCAGGTTTCTCTACCCTGTGACAGACCAGCCTTGGTCACCTTGTGGTTCCATATTGTCCTGATGTTCAGTCATATCAGGGATATTGAAACTCTCAAGCACTTTATAATGGAAGTGCCACTAGCTGTGGCTTGGTTTGGGGCAGAGTTTGTCACAAGTGGAATGTGCGGCTAATAACTGAAATCTAATAGGGAAGTCTTTCCGGATTATTTTGTTTGTGTGGATGTGTGTGTGTTTGTTACTTTATTGTTGAGATAGGGCAGGCTTTGCTATTGGAGTGTAATGTGTGTTTCTGATGGAGTTGTAGTTATTCACAAATACTATTTCATTGCCAGGAAATTAAAAATAAATAAATCGACACTATTTTTGAGCTTTTCTCCAAAAGAAAAACAAATGGTGCTTGTGGGCCAGACAGCTGTTTGTTAGGTGTGGTTTTTTGTTTGGTATTTTTGTGCTGGACAGACGCATAGCCATGACAATTCTCTTCCCATTCCAAATAGAGGCAAACAACTCTGTTTGCCAAATAAACTAACACAGCAGTTTGGAGGAAGGCAAAGGGCGGGGGCGTGAGATTTTTATCCCTGGGGTAGATTATCTCCTGCTTTTATCTCACACTTAAGGCTCATTGGCCAACAGATTCCCAGAGTGTACTCATAGACTGTCCTTTCTCCACAGATACCACCTCCTGAAGCTCCTCCAGAAGTTTGGCACAGTAAAGCAGTTTGACTTCCTCTTCCACAAGTCAGGTGCCTTGGAGGGACAGCCTAGAGGGTACTGTTTTGTTAACTTTGAAACTAAGCAGGTAATTGAACTTCTCCCCTTTCACAAACTCTCATAAGTGTTTGTGCATGTCTCTTAACTACTAGAATAGTAGTTCCTTGCAGGCAAGAGCCATGTCTGATTCATCCCTGTGTGCCTTGCTCTGAGTCCTAAAAGAGATCCTTGGTAAACAAATGAATTAGTGAATAACTTCCAAAATCCACCCTCCCTAGGCTTGCAGACGAAGGCAACTGACCTACTTTTCTGACCAAAGGCTTTGGGATGCCCACATGAAGCACGTGGCCATCCTCCACTCTGTTCTGTTTTGTTTTTTCCTTTAGTGGCTGACCAACAAAGCCTCCTTTTCTTTCAGTAGTTTTGCCCTGTGGTGCAGAAGCCTTCCCTGTCTGTGGTGAGCCACCCACAAACTCTCTTTTATTTTAATTTCTTAAAAATTTATCCTTCTTCAATGTCTCAAAATAAATGCATACAAATTTGAATGTATAGAGAGGAAGAAAACATCCAGCCTCAATCATGATATATGCATGTATCTTGTATTAAAATTTAGTCCTTAGAAATTATATGCATTGATAAAGAACTTGAATTTGAATGTTATTAAATACAGAGATACTGCTTAGTTAGTGCTCCCTATAACTTTATTAGTTTTATGTAAAGATATTGCCTAGTTGTTTTATTAAAAATAATTGTATTTGGATGTTTTTATTATAAAAGTGAAACATGTTTATTATAGATAAAAATATAGGTAAGTGACTTATCAGCCCAAAATCCAGAAATAATCAGTGTTAATATTTAGTTATGTATCTTTCTAGTCTCTTCTTCTTTCTTCACATTCACACAAAAAAAACAACACTGGAAGACTTCATACATACATACACATAAACACAGGTGTGGCTGTAACACATGAATAGGATCATATGATCCTGTTTGCCACTCAAAGTATACTAAATTTTTTTCTGTCCCCTAATACACATCAAGATAACATTCTATCTCATGGTATTGTGGTTTCACTGGTGTAGATGTAAAATTCATTGATCTATTTCTTTATTGTTTATACATTGTATTAGATGTAACTTAGACCTCAGTTTAAAAGCTAATTAATAGGATTTTTGATGCCTGCATAATATTTTACTATATGAACATATGGTAAGTTATTTGACTGATTGTTAGCTATTTAGGTTCTCCCCAGTGATTCACAAGTGTAAACAGTGCAGTAGTGAATATATTTACTACTCTGTGTATGAGTTGTAACACTGTGTTAACTATGTGTATATTTAATACACTCAGGAAAATGGAGTGGTGTCAACAAGGGCCATGCATAGTTTTTCTTAATACAACTGCTAGATTGCTGTCAAGAAATGATGTCAGTATATGCTGAGCTGTCATTGTCCTGACCAGTACTGCAAATTTATTTTTTGTAGCTCTGATAAGCAATAAGTGATCCATTGCTGTTCAGATTGTTCAGGTTTGGGGGGCAGGGGGAACTAAAAGAATTCCTGGTATAGTTAGCATTTTTAAATACCTTATTCTTCATCAATGATGGAGTGTGGTTAGGATTCTTACAGACAGCTAAAATCAGTGGTCTTGTTGGACTAGAAGTCATAAAGCCTAGCTTCTATTTCTGGCTCTCTTATTTATTAACTTTGGGCAAGTCTCTTAACCTCTTTGGCCTCAGTTTTTGTATAAAAATGGGAATTAAAAACCTACACCCTTCTTACCTTGTAGGAAGTTGAGAGACTAGATGAGGGTACATGTGAAAACACAACTGGCATTTAATGATGTTGACTGCAAGAACTAGGAAACAAGGTATAAGGATAGGAAATTATTTTTTAAAGCATTTGTCCCTTCTGGCATCTTATTAGTGCTGATGTTACAGAATTAATAGAGTGTCATATAAATTCTGATTCACTCAAAGAAACATGAAAGAAGAATAAAATGTCTCTCTTATTTCTTTCACTTTACATGCTATAGTGAGGCAAGGGTGCCAGTGACTAACATCTGACACGTAGCAGGTACTCAATAAATATTTGTTGAATGTCATGCTGGCAAGCTCTAGAGGAATAAGACAACCACCAGTAAAACTAGACGGGAATGCCTGCTGGTCTTACACCGAGGTCTCAGATAGACTGTTCCTGTTTCTCTTCTTGTTCTGTAAGGACTGCTTCACCGCAGTGAGCATGCATTCCTCTTGGCCAAATGCCTCGTGGATACAAACGGAGCAGAGAAGGTTCGGCAGGATGGAAAAGTACAGCCAGGCTTCCTGGGAATGTCCTAGAGTGCCTGTCATCCAGCTTCAGGAATTCCTTTCAGCCTGGTTGCTCCTGTGTCTGATAGGGGAAAGGTCAGGGGACTTCTGGCGCTGAAAGCCAGGTGCATAGATTGGCTCTCAAGCACCTTGCTCACAGTCTCTCTGACTCACTCCTTTTTCCGGCCTGGTTTTCTTCACTCCCGAGTCCTTTGAGGCCATTACTGTTTCTCACTGTGGATCCAGCGAGTATGAGCCCTGGGCCAGGATACAGGTCCAGGGTCCCTGTGGGGAGTACTAGTTCTTGACACAGTAGGAGCTGCCCTAACCCACGGAAGTATGTAGAACCGCATCACCTAATAGGAACACTACTGCTAGCTAACATTGGAGTGCTTCCCATATGCTCTGTGCTTTACATGTACTCTCTTACAGCCACCATCCAGGAACAAGTATTCTCCATATTTACAGGTAAAACAGATATTCAGAAAGATTACGTGACCTTCCAAACACTACACTGCCAGCAAGTGACGGAACCAGGATTTGAACTTTTGTTTAAGTGAAAAAACTCATACCCGTTTTATTACTCTGCTTTTTTTTTCATTGTAAACTTTTTGCCAATTGTTTACCATAAGAAGTTTGGGTAGAAATTCAGCCATCAGAGCCAGTGAGGCCCTGGTGAATACATATAGCTAGTCAAGCATTTGCATTTTTGACTAACTAGTCCCTTTCCTGGACAGGAAGCGGAACAAGCCATCCAGTGTCTCAATGGCAAGCTGGCTCTGTCGAAGAAGCTGGTGGTACGATGGGCCCATGCTCAAGTAAAAGTAAGTCTGGTTGCTGGGAAGAACTTCAGCTCATCCCAACTGAGTCTTCCGAAAGACAGTTGTCCACTTGCCATTTGCATACTAGTCTCTTCACATCTGGAACAGCCATACTTTGGTCTCCTACTTGTATTTACCATGTGTGTTGCCAGATTTTTCTTTTGAGAAACATCTCAGGAGAGATTAAGTTCCTTCATTGTTTCTCTCCACATACCCACAGATTCTGTTTTTGATTGATTTTTCCATGTGGCTGATGTGTGTACTCAAACTCTATCATTTTTTTTTTTTTCTTTAGTGGGGTGGTTCTTTGGAGGGAAAAAAATGTATTTATTTTTTAAATTAGTTGCTTTAGGCATTATTAGACTCTCCCCAGCCTCTCAATTCTGTGAAGAGTTTGATATGTTTATTCTAAATGCTTAAGAAATGGGTAGTTTGCATGAGAGCTTAAAACATTGGCATCTCATTATGCCAGATATTTTGAAAGCTATTTTGGGGACTTTGCAGTGTCTGTATTGTTTTCAAGGCCTGAGAAGTGGCACACTGCCTTATTCGCCTTGTAGGAAGTCTCTTGGGAGAATGCACTGGAAAAGCTATGACCATTTAAAAAAAATGAATGGCTTTCTGTCCTGGACAGCACAGAGATGGTGAAGCCCAGGGACTGGAGTAATCCCAAGAGTTGATTCCCTTCCTTCTGCAGGGGTTGGCAGACCTGCCTGCAAAGAGATTTGTGACTTTTAAAACTGGAGCTCCAATCTTTAGCTGTATGAACATGGGTTTTTGATCAGAGACTCTCTACCCAACAGGCTTCCCAGTAGAGTCAGAAGTTAAACATTTGAGCTCAGTGTCCAAGCTGAAAAACAGAGCTCAGACACTTGGGATCCTTATGAGTGTTTCAGGGGGTCAGTCACAGAGTCTTCTCAACTTCTAGGGCACATCACCTTGGAAATAGAAACAACAAGGAGAATTACCACAAGCTTTTTTGCTCAAAAGAAAATCAAGTCTCATTTGCCAAACTGGCTGTCATTTTTCTCATTCTGCATCTCATTGAAAAGGCACGCAAGAAAAATTATTCTTCATTCCTTCTTTCATTTGAGACTCTCTGTGCGTTTTACTTCTCTGCTCCTATGAGTCTTTTGGACCAGAGGCTCTGATTGCTCTGATATATTTTTTTTACTTTTTACAAGAAGTATATAATTATTTTACATCAAATTTAACTGCTCTTTTACTGGAGAATGTTTTCTGTATCAGTGGCTAAACACTGTTACTATTTTTCTTCTTCACTCAGGCCTGTTAGAGTTCATTGACTTGGTACTTTGCAAAAAAAAATCTAGCAAAATTTTAAAGTGTTTGGATGAAGCAAAATAAATATGGTAAGAGGTGGTATGTGACTGTTCAAGTAAGAATGTAAGAGGGCAGTCCTGTGTATATCTGTACCATCTGAAAATTTGAAACTTGAAATTTTTTCCCAGATAAGGAGGACTAATTGACTAGATCGTAGGCTCTTCTAAACTTCGTTTTCTAAATGTATAGCTTTAAGCCAAAACCGTGTGGAGTTTTATATGACTTCTAAATGTGAAGCAGCCCTAAAATTGTCTAGAAATGTGCAGACAGTACACTGATGGGTTTGAGGTATTATGAACCCGTGCTCTGCAGCAAAGGGCTGGTTTTTGCCCAGGTAAAGTAACTTCCCTTTTTCTTACTTTCAGAGATATGATCATAACAAGAATGATAAGATTCTTCCAATCAGTCTTGAGCCATCCTCTAGCACTGAGCCCACTCAGTCTAACCTAAGGTAAGATGGTCTACTGTAGAAAAACCAACTGTTATTCAAGAGCTTGAGCCGTTTCTTCATTCCAAACCTTTGTTCATACTCTAATAACTCTTCAGACTCTAAATTTAGAATAGAATCTACTAACATTTGACATGTTCAGAGATGTATTTAGGTAATCTCCATAATATATACTTTTCCCCTCCTCCTGTCTCTACTTCCATTTATCGAATTCATTCAAAAAAGTCTAGGTATACCTACCACATGTTAGTCATTGTGCTTGGCACTGGGAATACAAAGCTAAATCAGACGTGGTCTTTATCTTAAAAATAAGCATTTTAATAAGGCTTGTGTCTCTTTGTCATTTGTCACTCCACACTAATTTCTCCCCAACTGTGAGTCTCTTTATACAAAATTGTAGTTTGCAGCACTTTAATTCTATGTACCATTCCAGCAACTAGAACAGCTTTGGTGGTAGTATGTACAAATTGTCAGTTACTTCTTTGGAGCTCGTTCAAAGCAGAAAGAACTGCTCTGGCCAGTTTGCTCCATGGTTAGAGCGTCGGCCCTCAGTCCGAAGAGTTGTGGGTTTGATTCCGGTCAAGGACACGTACCTCTGTGTGGTCGATCCCCAGCTCTGGTCAGGGTCGTGCAGGAGACAACCAATCGATGTGTCTCTCTCACATCAATGTTTCTCTCTCTCCCTTCCTCCCTCCCACTCTATCTGAAAATAAATGGAAAAATATCCTCTGATGAGGATTTTAAAAAAATGAAAACAAAAAAACAGAACTAACAGGTGGGTAGAGAAAGGGGAAGTTAAATGGATACTTGAGCAGCAGAGTTTTGGGGTTTTTTGGGGGGGATGTTTGTTTTTGCATAGGAGATATTTTAGCAATAACAGAATTTATTGAGCTTACTACAAAGCAGGCACTGTGCTAACCATTTCACATGACGTATGTCATTTAGTTATAAAATTCTAGTGAAAATACTGTTAGGCTCAGAAGAAACTGAAGCTTAGAAAAGCAAAATATCTCGGCCAAGATCATGCAGGTAGCAAAGAGCAGAGTCACACGGAAAGCCAGTTTTACTGGACTTCAAAATTCAGTCTTTTAGTTACTACTTCAGAGGAACTCCAGGCTGTAAATGCAGGAATTCAGTTCTCAAGCCTATTCCAGGGGAGAAGAAGAAGGTATGTGAAGGAATGTCAAGTGTTTTAGAAGGACTGGAAATCAATCTCAGTTATAAAGTTAGGAAAGCAATGCCTGTTTGGGTGGAGGGCCAGACAGAAAACACACAGACTGAAAAGCCTGTCTTTGTGTATCATCTGCACCAAACAAAGCGGATGTTCAGGCATCTCATTAAAGCACTGGGGAAGGTGATCCTGAAATGTTCTCAGGAGGGATAAAATGGGAAAATTGAAATTAAGTGTTTTTGTTACTAATTTAAGTGTAATATCATTTGGTATTTCTTAACTTTGTGCTGCTTTATTGTTTTGTACTTCCAGAATTTTTTTTTTTTTTTTATCCTCACCCGAGGACATTTTTGCATTTATCTTCAGATAGAGCGGGGGTAGAGGGGACATCGATGTGAGAGAGACACATCGACTAGTCGCCACCCACATGACCCCAACCTGGGCCGGGAACAAACTGCAACTGAGGTGCCCGTAGTGGGAACTGAACCCGGGTCTCTAGTCCACAGGCCGACGCTCTAACCGCTGAGCCAAAACAGCCAGGGCAAGAAATGTTTTAAAAAGTATAATGACTTCAGTAGATTCATTAGGAATTTATATCCACTATCCTGTATTCCCCCTAAGATTGAGCCTTCTCTTCTCAATTACAGATCAGTGTCTGTGGAGGTTTTTATAAATCTAACTCCTATTGGGAAAGGATGCATTTTGGTTGGGTGATCTTCATGTTACAGTGAATGTGTCTTTAGTTTCTTATTTTCAGTGTGTGCACTTTTTTACTAGATAACCTAGTGTTTTCCGTTCATTTTTAATCCAGAGAACCTCTGCTTACATCTTTCTATTAACATCTATGCCTAATTAGAGAAGGTTGTTTCCCTGTGACTCATACAGATGAATGTCTGGCTGTCCCACTAATGAAAGTGGTGCTGGAGTGCATCTTGGTAATACCCAGTGTTCTTTTTTATTGTAACATAGTTTTTTATTTCACATTGTTCGTGTGAAGTTAGAGTCTGTGCATCAGATGCATACCTTTGAGGATGTCTAAAAGGCCATGTGTATGTTCCCTTCCAAGTTTCTGTTCTTCACTGTAGACCATGGATAGCGTCAAGAATGGAAAATAAAAGGAGCCAGAGACAAAAAACAAAATAATACCCACTGCCTGAGTGCATTCTGGTGCAAGGATAGCAGTGACCTTGATCAGAATGGACTTCCTTACAACTTCTGCAGTGCCTCCTCACCCCTTCTCTCTAACATGGGGCTGCTCAGCTCCTGCCTGCTGGAGGGGAAAGCAAGGGCTTGGTGACAAACAAATTGGGCTTGAATCCTGGCTCTGCAGTTGGTTAGCTGGTGAACCTGGGAAAATCACTACCTTTCTGCATTTGATTCTTTATAAAATGTGGGCACAGTGCCTGGCTCATTATAAGCATTCTGGAAATGATAGCCTTTATAAACACACATTTGTCGTAAAAAGAGACTTCATAAGATTTACGGGATGTTTTTTGCCATTATTATTCAGTGACTCAAAAGGTGATAAATGTGATAGTCACTAGAATAGGCTTTGGAGTCACATGTCAACCAGCACCACTTAGTGGCTGTCTAACATTGGATAAGTTAACTTTTCTGTGCCTTGGTTTCTTCGTTTGCAAAATAAGAATATAACCTGCCTTACAATATTGCTTTCAAGTCTACATGAATTATTTTTCCTGATTTTTAAGTGTACAGTTCATTGGTGTTAAATACATGAATAATGTTGTGCAACCGTCACTACTATTCACCTCCATAATTCTTTTCATCTTGTCAAACTGTAACTCTTTACCCATTAACCAACCCTTGGCAAGCACCATTCTACTTTCTGTCTCTATGATTTTGACTAAATATTGCATATTAACTAAAACCGTACAGTATTTGTCTTGTGTCTAGCTTATTTCATTTAGCATAAGTCCTCAAGATGCATCCATGTTGTAGCATATGTCAGAATTTTCTTCCTTTTTAAGGCTGAACACTATTTTAAAATGTGTTATGTATTATATTTTGCTTATCTATTCATCCATCAATGGACACTTGGGTTACTTCCACATCTTAACTATAATGCTGTCATAAACATGGATGTACAAGTATCTCTTCCAGACCCTGCTTTCAATTCCTACGTAAATTAGTTCTGAGTGCCCACTGTCTGCCGAGACACGGTGTTTGTGTCTTCGGATTAAATGCAACAATATGGGAGTACTCCTAACAGTGTCTGGGCTTATAGTAAAAACTTAACAAGTGGTTCTGACTTGATCTCTTTCCTAAAATGAGAGCATTATTCTTTGTGTGTATTTTATGTGGAATGTTTGAATTTTCCTATTTAATATTGTTTCTCTGACATGCGTGAGAGGTACAAGGAAGACAAAATGCACAGTATTTTCTGAATGCACCCAGGCCCACTCTGATCCTCTGCTCTCCCTCTTCCAGCGTCACTGCAAAGATAAAAGCCATTGAAGCAAAGCTGAAAATGATGGCAGAAAATCCTGATGCCGAGTACCCAGCAGCACCTGTTTATTCCTACTTTAAGCCACCAGATAAAAAAAGGACTACTCCTTATTCTAGAACAGCATGGAAATCTCGAAGATGATGGTTATGAATCACTGTAGCAGCAAAAGCAAATTGGTCTCCACACCTGAAACCCTTTGCCTTTGTACTTTGTAGATGTGACTGGTACTATCCAACAGAGCACCACCCCATGTTAGAGTTTGGTAAAGTGACATATTTGGCTGTTCCCATGGATGTTTCTACCCTGAAGTATGTGTGGAATTGAGCATCATCCAGAATAAATAGGATTGTTTCCAAAATTGTGATTTGAACACTGGGATGCTCTAGTTGGCTGGTTTGTTTGGATTTATAACTCCAGAAACACTATATGGTGTGCCAGAGAGAAAGGCAAACATTAAAAATGTTATTATTTAGATCAGGAAACTAAAGTTATTATCATCTTTTAAAAAATGGAGCATTTTTCTGGCCTCAAATGTCTACAACATAAAAGAGACGGGGAGGGAAGTGGGAGATTTTGAATCATGTTCAGAATTGTTGTTCTAGAATTTACTATGGAAATCCCTCCAACTGGACTCAAAGGAAAAAGTTCTTGGCAAAAGGGAACTGGTTCTTTGAGCAAATGTTGTGGTAATCTATTTAAGAATTATGCTTATTGTTTCAAAATCCCAATTAGGAAAATATGGAGTATATCTTAAAATTGTTTGCATCAACAAAACTGTAGAATCATATTTAGTATTTTATACCACAATGGAAGTTCTATTTGGAAATCCAACTTTTATTCTATAGTGACCATTTTTTTTAAATCTAAATAATCCCTCCCTCTATAATACCAAATGTTGTTATTAACTTGGGACTTTTAAAATGCACTTATTGCATGAGATTGTTTTCATGGCATGAGAATGTTCTTTTTGGAATTGTATCATGGTCAATCTAAGTAGAAAAGCAAAATTTCTTAGAAAACCTAAATGTTTCTATATTGATCTCTGTCAAACATTATTTATTGATAACTGTTTAGGGGTCTGAGTAGAAGAAATTGGGTTGTCTTGTGTGGGGTGAGGTGGGGACATGTAGTGGACACCACGGAGCAGGCACTGCTTTGGCACCAAGACGATAATGACCTCATGTTTTATGTAGTTTCTAAAAGCTTGAAAGACTGCGTGACTTACAGCAATACGGAGAGAAAAATAAATCATGTTTATTTGGTAGTGCGATTAGAAGTGTGTTTCTGTCAGCAGTTTGGGTCATCGCGGTGCCAGGTGGACAGACTGTTGGTTGGACGTACCGTTGCTTCTTTAACAGGTAAATCATTTTTTCACGTAGCTGCCATTCCTGGTGATTGATTACAGACATTTTACCACTGTCATTCCTACCAAAAGGAAGCTTTCACTGCAGGAACTTGAGTCTTCCTGTGAGCATACATGAATGTAATACACTTGAATCAAAACCAGCATAGTGGGTTCCAGAATCCGTAGAAGTGGTCCAGAGGAATTCTTATCGATTTTCCCAAGGTAAATCATCTTAGCTATCTTTAGGTATTAAATACTTGCTGCATTTATTAGCTCTATGATACAAGTAACTCTCCTTCCATTTGGGGGATAGTTCAGGGAGGTGGGAGCATCTTCTCCCAGTTTTCTGGTGACTTCTTAGAGTACAGAATTCACCATTTTATCCGGAAGTCCTCAAAGGGTTGTGGTGGAGCAGGACTTAATGCAAAATATTTTGTCTTCTATTTTTAATGGGAACTTAGGAAATACTTAACTTTGCATTATCTAGAGTCGTTTCCTTTAGAAACCAGAAGTATTTATTTGTATTTAAAGCAATGTTTATTATTTGTACCGATTCGTATTCCTCTGTGTGAATAAATGGAAGACAGTGTCTGTGCGGTTGTGTTGTCTGATCTGTTTTCTGGAGTAAAGACTGCAGCTCTCTGGTAGGCTTGTTTCCCCTGGGACGTGGGCCGGTGTATCAGGGATAGGTGGGGGATGGGTGGGAGTTGCTGTATCTAGGAGCCATCTCTGTAGGAGGCTTGGCTAGAGGCGACCTCGCAGACAGGCCTCTCCACCTTTCTGCCTGCCTACTTCTACTGTTAGGAGAAAAAACTAGCCGTTCTCACTGCAAATGTGTTTTTTAAAAAACTCGTTTTGGAAGTCCCTGATAGCATCATACTGTGTTTAGTCCCTTTTTCAAAGTAGAGGTTTCAAAAGAATAAATGTGTCATAAATGTGCTGGCAGCAGTCTGGTGAAAGGTTTGTAAAAATACAAGTGTTAATTTGTTACAAAGTGATCTGTACTTTAAAATTATTTGTTCGTTTACTGTTTTGCTAAAATTATGTCACTTATAATTTTGATGTATACAAGAATGAAGACTTGAGGGACATATTAGGAGAGAGTTATGAACCATCTTCTTAATCTTGGCTCCTATTTTATCAAATGTATAATGTAACCCTAAAAATTGATTTTTCTGTAATTGGCATCTCAGTTTGGGGGAAGAGGATCATATGAGGAAAGATCTTTCAAAGCATGTCAAAAATCAATAGCAAAAGTTTTTAACAACCAAATACTCTAGAGCCCTGTTGTTTATTAAGGTGGGTACAGTTCATTTTTGAGTCAGCAAATATATCTGATTTTTAATATTACTATATAAGAGAATAGGATTAATTCTTGCCTCACAAACGTTAACTATTTCCAGTATGTAATCATTACGTTCCTAAAATAGGACTTGCTTCCATCATTTTTATCCTTGGTTTTTCTTTCTCCTGCTTTTATCTAGTCCTTCAGTAAACTCTTCCTTCAAAATACTTCTTGATGGGGAGGAGGGTGGGGGGGGGGACATCTGTAACAAAAATAAATTAATAAAAATTGGGGGGTAAAATACTTCTGGAGTCCAACCATTTGGCACCATCTCCAACATTACCATTCTTTTTTTTTGTTAATCCTCACCCAAGAATATTTTTGCATTGGTTTTTAGAGAGCGGAAGGAAAGGAGGGAGGGGGAGAGAGAAAAACATCTATGTGAGAGAGACACATCGACTGGTTGCCTTTGGCATGCACCCAGACATGGCGGGGGATCGAACCTACAACCCAGGTACATGTCCTTGACCAGGAATCAAACTCGAGACCCAACACTCTAACCACCGAGCCACACCAGCCAGGGCAACACTACCATTCTTGTTCAGGCCATTGTCATCTCGTGCCTGCACTATTGCAGTACCTTCCTAACTATC
This sequence comes from Molossus molossus, assembly GCF_014108415.1. Taxonomy (NCBI): domain Eukaryota; kingdom Metazoa; phylum Chordata; class Mammalia; order Chiroptera; family Molossidae; genus Molossus; species Molossus molossus. The sequence continues at coordinate 12,081,753 of NW_023425349.1, forward strand.
CCCCTGCCTCCACCTGTGCCTCCGTTGGGTCAATTTTCTACACATTAGCCAAAACACACCTTTAGACTCTGAGCTTGTCATTTCCTTCTCCGTGGCTTTCCATCACACCTGGAATAACCCACAGGCCCTGAGTGACCTGTATGGCCGTGGAGCCCCCTGTTGCCCTCCATGCACTGTGTCCAGTCCCACGGGCCTTGCTCCTCTGGCAGTGGGGCGCTCCTGTCCCAAGGCCTTGGCATTGGCTGTTCCTCAGAGCCCACTTGCTCATTGTTCATGTCTCTGTGCAAATGTCAATGGTCATGAGGCCACCTGACCTCCCTTTCTTAAATCACAGCCTTGTCACTGCCCAATCCTTTTTCCCCTCTTCATTTTCTAAATAGCATTTATCATTACCCAATATTTTTTTCAATTGCAGTTGACATTCAATATTTTTTTTAGACATTTACATAATTTAAGAAGTGATCCCCCCCCAATAAGTGAGTACCCACCTGGCACCGCACATATTGCAACACTATTGGCTATAGTCCCTGTGCTCTACTTTACATCCTCATGACTGCTTTTCACTACCGATTGTATTTCTTACTCTCCACCTTTTTCACCCAGCCCCCATCCTAAATTTTTTTTCATTATAATGTAAGTTCCATGTTAGCAGGAACTTTTATTCACTGCTATATCCCCAACATTTAAAACTATGCCTGGTATGCAATAGCTGCTGAAATATTTGTTGGTGAAAAATCAGAATTGTGTACTTGAATGCTGAAGGGCCTTGAGAGACTATCCCATATAACCCCTCATTGTGCAGATGGAAAAACAGAAACCCAGAGAGACAAAGTGGCTTGACCAGCATCACATAGTTCACGGGTGAGCATTAGGTAGAACCAAGGCCTGCAAACACCTACCTAGTCTGGGGGGGTCATTACATCAGCAAACGCCTGTGCCCTCTCTTCATATAACCCACAAAGCTAAGAATGAGTTTTACATCTTTAAGTGATTGGGAAAAGAGTCAAGAAGACTATTTCGTAAGACATGAGAATTACATGAATTTCAGATTTCAGTGTCCATAAATAAATTTTTTTGGAGCATAGCCCTGTCCATCAGTTTCCGTATCATCTAGGACGATTTTCCCACTACAATAAGGGTTGAGTACACAACAAAGACTGGCTCCCAAAGCCTAAAATATGTACCATCTGGCCTTTTGCAGAAAAGGTTTGCTGACCCCTGCTCTGAATTAGATTCCATTAGTGGAAATGTCCTTCTAAATCTTCGTGGTGTCCACGGTTCTGGTGTTGACGGCACAGAATAAAATCAACACAGGTGAAAGAAGAGTGTGTAGTGAGCATTGCCAGTTCCTTATCACCGCTCTGACCCCTTATCCATCTTTTGAGATAGAGAACTGGCCATCCAAGCCTAGAAGCATCACTGTACTAAAAAACACTGTACAAGTGCAGACTAAATCCCATCATATGTGTGAGGAACTAAGGCCCAAAGAGCTTGGGCATCAGGTATGCCTGAGTTTGACTTCTAGCCCCAGCAGTGTGAATAGATTAGTCAGGACTCAGTTCAAGTGACAAAAACCCTACTCTAACTACCTCATGGTAAATGTATTGGCTTGTGCAACTGAAAAGTCCAGGTGTTCAAATGATATGATCAGGAATCTGTCTATCTCTTGATTGTGTTTTCCTCTGGGTCAGTTTCATTCTCAGACAGGCTCTCCTTGGCGGTCTCTGGAGAGAGACTTGAATCCCAGATTTTTTAAAAAACCGAACAGATCTGCCAGAATTTATCCCAGAACATGGTGCTGTACCTTCTTTTCTGTGCATTCAGGCTTACTTGGCTAGGATTACTGATTATATAGAATGCCATTTTATTTTTGCTATGTCCTGTGACCTTTCTAAGCCACAAATAGAATTTAAAATTTAACAGTAAAAAGAAAACAAATTAGGTTTTCCTCTTCTGAAAACAGGCCTCTCCCCATTGAGAAGCTTTCTGGTGGGGAACCTCATCAAAAGGAAAGTGACTGATTCCTCAGACATATACTGAGCGTCTGCCATGTGCCAGGGTCGGAGGGTAGAGGATGTGAAGGCATGGTCCCTGTGCACTGTCATGTGCCAGGATAACGGGAAGATAGGCATCTGACCAAGCTCTGGAAACGGAGGTCAGGGCATACATAGATGATTTCCCAGAGGAAGCAACACCCAAGCTGAGCGCCGAAGGAAAAAGGGCTAACAAAAGTGCTGGAGGAAGAACAAAGCCCATTGAAGTGAGAGAGTTCATCCGAAGAGGAGCTAAGACACTTCTGAATACCTCAGCCTATAACACAAGCTAGGGGGACGAGGACTTCTCTAATCTGCTCAAATATAACACGTATTTTCCCCTAACCACAGGAAAGGGCTTGTCCACCCAAACACGATGAACCCCCCAGCTCCCCGTGTCCTGGTACAAGCGTTCCTTCCACCTGGAAACTCCCTTCTGCACACCTCCATGTATCTACAGACATCTTCCCACCGTCCTCAGTGCCCCCCACGGCTTTTCTGCTTCTTAAATACCTGATTCTGTTTTAGAGCATATCACTCTACATTTGTTTTATCATTTAAAAAATGATTTTCACTGAAAATGAGATGAGCCTCAGGGACACATTGCTTCCTCCTGAAATCAGAAAGCACGTGAGTGGACCCACTGGTGCACCCGGAGTCGTCAAACCCAGCGTGTGCTGTCAAACCCAGCGCCCCTGGCTTCACCAGCCCTGCTGTGTGAAGTTCCTGTCTCCACTCCAGCCTCCCTTCTGAGCTACAGACCTATATATCCAGGTCGCCCCTGGGCACCTCCCCCTGAATATTCCCCTGGTACACGGAACCCAAACTGAGCTCATTATTCTCCCTTGCCCCTCCACAACTGCTCCTGTGTTCCACGTCTGTGGGACAACATCACGAAGAAAAATAAATAAATAAATTAGAAACCTGGAGTTATCTAGGACATTTTCTGCTCCCCTACTCCCACACCCAGTCTCCTAAATGATCAACTTTATATATTAACATAGATGGTGTTATATAGAATCATTTATTAATATATGTATTAGTATTATATACTATATATGATTCTATATTATATAGAGCTTTATTTAATATGTAAAGACTGCTTAGGAGACTGGCTGTATTACAGGTTATATATATAGTTATAAATGTGTATAATATATGACCATATATCACAATAAAGTGACACATAATAATTAAGTTTTCATTGTATTCCTCTTTCCATTCTTCTTGTGCCGGCAGCTGCCTCATGCCCTCTCCCCAAGGTTATTGTAGTATCTTCAGGTCTCAGTGAAGGACTCATCACCTTCAGCTCCATCCTCAAGCCGCTGCTTAAGTCATCTTTCCAAACCCCCAGTTTGACCACAGCATCTTCATGCTTAAGAGTCTTTGATGGTTGCCCTGTCCGGTTTGGCTCAGTGGTTAGAGCGTTGGCCAAGGGCATGTACCTCGGTCGTGGTTCCTCTCAGGCCCTGGATGGAGTCCTGCAGGAGGCAACCAATCAGTGTGTCTCTCTCACGTCAATGTTTCCCTCTCTCCCTCCTACTCTATCTGAAGATAAATGGAAATGAGAATTAAGAAGACAAAAAAGACCAAGAGTCTTTGATGGCCCCTCACCTTTTATATTTTGAAGTTGAAATTCCTTAGCTATACAAAGTTATCCCAGTCCAGCCTATTTTTAAGCCTTATCTACACTCTGCTAGAAAAAAGATTAATAGGAGGGATTTACTTCAAATAGTGTGGTCAGGGCAGAATTCTCTGAGGAAGGAACATCTAGCCCCGTAAGGACTCCCCACTTAGTTGGTGCCTCCTGCGCCTTTTTAAATTATTTTTGTTAACCCTCGCCCAAGGATATTTTTTCATTGATTTTTTTTTAGATAGAGTAGAAAGGAGGGAGGCAGGAACGGAGGGAGGGGTCGGGGAGAGGGAAAGAGAGAGAGAGAGAAACATCAATGTGAGAGAGACACATTGATTGGTTGCCTCCTGCAAGACCCCAACCAACCGGGGCCAGGGATCAAACCTGCAACCCAGGTACATGTCCTTAACTGGGAATTGAACCTGCGACTGTCCAGTCCTTGGGTCTTCGCTCTAACTGATGAGCCAAACCAGTCAGGGCTCCTGTGCCTTCTTTATACCCTCTTCTTACAGATGACAGTGGCACTGGGTGACTGAGTGCTTACTGGATGCCAGGTCAGTGCCAAGCTCTTAACTTGGAGATGCATCTTGGTCTCCTGGAATCACCACAGCACTCATTAACGGGTTCTCTGTTAATGCCTATTTGTGGTTGAGGAAACTAAGGCTCATAGAGTTTGTCACTCACCTTAGGTCCCACAAGGAGTGTGTAATGGAGTCAGGTATCAACTTGGGCTACCTGCCTCCAAACCCAGGATCCCTAACCACCACCATGCCATGCTGCATCTGCAGAGAGAGAATGCTGCTTCCTATAAACTGTTGGCTCATAGACCCAGAGCTTTCTAGATGACTCTAGACTCATCAGCTCAGGGCTTAGCCCTCCACGATCTGGCTCCTACCTACCTCCCAGCCACATCTCCCAACATTGCCCCAGAAAACCATTAACTGGGCACCCACTCTCCATTCTGATCCAGCTCTCTTCAGACATGGCCTGCCTCACACTTGCTCATCCCTTAGGACTTCACTGAAAGGTCACTTCCTCTGGGACACCTTTCCTGACACCTACCTGTAAGGCAGGCTAAATGCCCCTCCTCCTCGTTCTGCAGCACCTGTGTCCCCGTTGTGTAGCACCTGTCACACAGTGCTGCGAACGCTGGCTCTCTTCCCTCCCGCTAGACTGAGCTGCCCATGGGCCGGGGCCAGGATCCTCTGCCTAGCCGGGAGCCTGGCTCGGAGCAAATGCTTCATAGATGCCTGCTGACATGAATTTCCACAGTGAACGTCAGAACGCGAAGGGGCTACTTTGGGTGACGGTAGCTGCTCACATTTGCAATATGCTTTGAGGTCCAAAAAGCCCTTTCACACGGATTATCTCATTTACTCCTCCATGGTTGATGTTATCGCCAACATTTAGGAAACTCGGGTTCAGATAAGTGACCTCAAGTGTCTGACTCCAAGGCTAGAGAAAGAGCCCTCTCCATCATTTCCCCAATCATCCGATTCAAGCAACACACACATTTCAACAAGGAGAACTGGGGCCAGGAGAGGTACATTTCTTGCCTAGGGTCGAGCAGTTCTAAGCCCATTCTGTGCTCTTTCCTCTAGTCAAACAGGAAGTGCCCGGGAAGGTAACAAGGTGAGGATATGGTCCTGAGTGGGAAGGGGTGTGCTGCCTGCATCTCGTCCCACTCCCCCTTCCCATGCGTCACAACCGGAATGTTTAAATTTTGTATTTAGTATTTACTCTGAAATGGCTTTCATCTGATTCCCCCCCTCACTCACCAATTTAGCTGTCAGAGTAAATAAATGTGAAGCTGGGTCTCCAGCCTCCCCCAGCTCACATTACCTTCCTAGAATTACTCCCCGGCGGGGCGGAACCGCTGCTGGGGGTGATCCCACAGAATTACCCAGTTACTAATGAAGCCTCTTTTCAAACCCAAACCAAGGACCTAGACTCAGGTGGAGGAGGGTGGCAACATTCACCTCCAAGAATGAGATGACCACATCCTGTTTAGGGACCAGGAGAAGGATCGAGGTAAGGACTAGATGACATTGTACATGTAGGATGCCGATGACATTGCATATGTAGACTGCTCATGACAGTTTACAGGAAGCTACTTACACAGTGCCAGGAACAGAGGCAATGCTTTTAAAATATTAGTTTTTGCCCAGCCGGTGTGGCTCAGTGGTTGAGCATTGACCCATGCACCAAGAGGTCGCCGGTTCAATTCCCGGTCAGGGCACATGCCCAGGTCATGGGCCAAATCCCCAATGGAAGACAGGCAGGAGGTGGCTAATCGATGTTCTCTCTCATCGATGTTTCTAACTCTCTCTCCTTCTTACTTTCTCTCTCTCTAAAATCAATAAAGAAAAAAATTTAAAAATACAGTAGTCATTTTTAATATATGGTTAATTGTCACCACAATCCTGAGAGGTAAGTGTTGCTAACTCCATTTTGCAAGTAAGGAAACTGAAGCTCAGGGAAGCAAGTGACTGGCCCAGTCTCCCGTAGGAAGAAAGCAAATATCCTGATGAGATGTATTACATTTGCTAATCCTGATTTTGCCAAGGTCACTCCTGTCTGGACTCTCTTTCCCATTGGAGTCAGGAGCTGTTGGAAGAGAGTTTTCTCTTCCAAAGTAATTTCATTTTTATCCTCTTTGAAGTAAGGCAAGCCCTGGGTTGCAATAATGGTTCTGCAGCTTTCTTAGGCAAGTTATTCAGGAAAATATTTGATTATCTGGTTGATTTACACCCTGCCTTCCTCCATGAAATATTTGAAATAGCATCTAGTAGAATAACAACTGGACAGCATAGCTAGTCTATACTGTGATGATGGTTAATATTCATTAGTTGCTTTCTGCATGCCAGGGATGCTTCTGAGCCCCTTTTCACATGCCTCATTTGCTTAATTTTTACAAGCATAAGCAGTGAACTCTGTTATCATCCCCACTTCACAGATGAGGAAACTGAGACTGGAGAGTGGCTGAATCACTTGTCCAGGGTCACCCGGAAAAAAGGGGCAGTGCCAAGATGGGCACCATGGCAGTCTAGCTCCAGAGTCTTTGTGCCTCACTTCTGAGTTTAATACCTCTTATTCCAGTTTTGATTTTCTGAGCATCTACTCAGAATTCAGGAGCAGAATTGAATAGTAGGTAAGAGTTTGGGTTCTGGAGTCTGAGTGCTAGAGCTTGAAATGGGGGTCCTATAAGCTTGATTCCTCAACTATAAAATAGGTATAATAATATAACATTCTTGCAGGGTTGCCGCAAAGGTTAAGAGAAATGCAGGTAAACAGTGCTCGGTACATGAATGCTCAATAAATGGCAGTTATTATTGCCATCATTCAGAGAGTGCACGCTTCGCATTCCTTCTCACAGAAGTACCACGGCTTGTTTGTTCAGCCTCGGGATCTTTGCAGTCATTTCTCTACCTGGAATACTTCCTTGGCTTCCCCAAATCCACCCAAATTATCTGTCCTCTAGTTTCAGCTCCAGCCTCCTCCACGCCTGTTGCCTGAGAAGTTTTGCAAAGCCAGTACCATCCTCCAGTCATCTCCTTTTCTGGAACCCTTCTGCGCTCACACATCTGGGAGACGTGCAGCACTGTGTAATGTTCAATGACCTCCCACTTCCCCCAGCCACCCAGAAGGGGAGGAGGAGGAGGAGATCAAGGTCATCCTATCATTATTCTCATTTTGCAGATGAGAAAAGAAGCTGAGCCTGTAAGTGGTGAGGCTGGGAGTCATATCCAGGTCTTTTGACAAATAATTTTTAAAAATAAGATTGTGCACACCTGTGTGTGTATATATGCAGAGAGTAGACATGATCATGCATACAGCCTAGATTTCTAGTATAACCTCTGATGTCAGATGAATCTGGTTTTGAGTTCTTGGCTCTAGCCATTCACCAGATGGCACCATTTTGGACCTATCACACGATCTCTCTGAGCCTCAGTTTCTTCGGCAGTAAAATGGATACAAAGAGAAACACTACCTCATAAAGTTATTATTAAAAGAAAGTTAACCTATGATTGTAGAATGCCAAACCTGGTACAGATTCAAGTACCCAGGAGCAGTCACTGGGTTTATTGTGTGCAAAAAAAGGTATTTGAGGGGGAATAGGTTGTTTGTCTGCAGTTATCTGTTTGAGGGTGCATGTGTATGTGTGTGCACGTGTGTGTGTAAATGTACACACCACCAGCTTTTACATTGCAAATGTGCTCTTAGCATACAAGATTAGGATTCAGAGAAAAGGGTTTCGCTCTGAATTCCTGTGTCTGAGAGCAATAAATGACTGGAATGCAGAGATGCAGGAGGTGGGAGGTGCCATTGGCTGGGGTTGGGGCTGTTTCTGTGTATCTTGGTGCCTGGAAAGGAACAGGTATTTGTATCTTTCAGGAATGTTGCTGTGCAGATACCCTTGTCAGTGTGTCCATCAGGATGTGCCTGTGTGTACACAGTGCATGACTGAGACTGTGACTACTGGGAATCCTGTGTCTTCGGAGGTGTGGAGGCTGTTTCTACCTATAAATGGTTATTTCGCCATCTGTAGGGATGTGTGTACATATCTGTGGGTGTCTGAGTAAGAGGACAGGAGGTTTCACATGTGTCTGAAGCACTGTGGGAGTCTGTACTCTCTTAAGTATGGATGTGTGTACAAGTGGAAGAACACTGTGTGAGGTGTTTACATTTGCAAACGAGGGTAATTAGGAAGAAAATGGTACGTGTGATGGCCCAGAGGTGAGGTATCTTAGTGTCCATAGGGCTGGGTCTAAGTCTGAGTGTGCATATTTGTTTTAAGAAGACGCTGTATATTTACACGTCTCTCTAGGATCAGTCTGTGTGTGGAGAAGGGGCTGAGGCTGTGAGTGTTCACTTGTATATGTGTTGTAGGGTGTTAGTTGTGCAAGGTCCTGTCTTTGAGAGTTTTCTTTCTGTGTGTCCTATATAAATGTCCAACCCTCCCTGCCTTCCCCACCTCTATCAGCAGAACCATAGAGAAGGTGAGAGGGAGCCCGGCTGGTGTGGCTCAGTGGCTGAGCATCAACCCATGCACCAAGAGGTCACTGGCACAATTCCCAGTCAGGGCACATGCCCAGGTTGTGGGACACATCCCCAGTGGGGCACATGCTGGAGGCAGCCAATCAATGTTCTCTGTCATCGATGTTTCTATCTGTCTTTCCCTCTTCCTTCCTCTCTCTCTAAAATCAATAAAGAAAAAAAGAAAGAGAGAGAAGGTAAGAAGGGCATTAGACTGGATAGCTCAGCACATCCTGAAGGGAAGGGAGATGTCCCTGACAATCCCTCCCAGGAGGATTCAGGGGAACACCCCCCCCCCCCAAGAACTCTCATCTCTGTCCCATCCCAATCCCATTCAGTGGTCAGGAGCTGGTGCAGTCTCTGGTTATGGAGCAGAGGTATCCGCGGTGTGCGAGGGCACACGGATACCCGTGCTCCTGTAAATGATGGAAAGGGAATCGTTTGCCTCAGCACGTACACAGATGTACCAGGCATGGGACTGCATCGTGTGTGACTGTCTGCGGAATCCATCTCGGATGATGGTGTGTGGCCATGGGTCCTCTGGTACCTGTGAGCGGGGCTGTGCCTGAGAGCTGTGGGTGCCCTCTGAGGGAGGGGCAGTGTGAGAGCTTGGTGGACGTGTGCCTGCCGGTGCCTTTGTATGTCAGCAGCTCTGAGTTTCTGTGTGTCTATATGACTGTGTGTGTGTGTCTCTGGGTCGCTGCCTCGCTGTGTGTGTCTCGCTCTCCCTAGGCGGGGAGAGGATTGGTCACGCATGACTCATCTTGAACCGAACGGGGCTCCAGCGGCAGGGCGGCCGACGCCGCAGCTGGAGGGGGAGGAGGAGAAGGAGGAGGGAGAGGAGGAGGACGACGACGAGGAGGGGGAGGAGGAGGAGGAGGAGGAGGAGGAGGGGGCGGGGGCCTCTCTAAGTTTGTCGGGACCTTCTTCCGAGGCAGCGGCGGCGGCAGCCAAGGAGGCCGGGGCTGCGCGCGGGCCGGGGGCGGGGGCTGGGGCCGGGCCGGGAGCCGCGGAGCCGGCTCCTCCGCTCTCCTCCTGCTCCTGCTTCAGCCTCTGCTCCCACTGCGGCCGTGGCCCCCCTCGGCGCGGCTCTCTGCGCTGCGCGCCCGCGGGGCCCTCTGCTCCCCGGCCCATGTACTGGAAGCATGAGAACGCCGCCCCGGCGTTGCCCGAGGGCTGCCGGCTGCCGGCCGAGGGCGGCCCCGCCACCGACCAGGTGAGCGAGCCAGCGAGAGGCTGAGCGGCCCCGGCCAGGGTCAAGCTGGGGCCGGGACCCAGCCAGGCCCGACCGGGGGGGCGGGCGGCCGCTATTGGAGGGGTGCGGGGGTGCGCCTGTGAGTGTGTGTATGTGTGGGAGTGAGCGCACGCGAGCGCGGGGGCGGGGGGGTCGCGGAAAGCGGGAACACATTATGCAAATGTTGGAGGAATTTCTCAAAAAGCGATTTAGCAAAGACACAGGAGAATCAAGAGGAGGCGAGGCGGGTATTGTCCGTCTGAATAGGCGCTGATAGCGCCGATGCGCCGGGGGTTGTGCGGAGGCAACGCTGAGGATCCCGACGCGGGGCCGTCCCGGGCGCGCCGAGGGGCTGGAGGGTGTCTGTTCCTCCTCTTCGACACTCTGTATTCTCTTTTTGGTCCCGTTTCGCCCCCGATCTAGCCCCCATTTCGCTCTGGGTTTCCTTCCGAGTGGCCCTAGAAAGGCGCCTGCATCCGTGTCAATATCGCCGCGTCAATTTAGCGGCGCGTGCGGGGCGGGTGGGCTGATGCTCCCGCGCTCCGCTTTTTATTTTCCTCAAACACTACCCCCCAATCTCCTTTTTATTTTCTTTCTCTCTTTTCTCCTTTTTGCATTTGTGTCGAGAGCAGGAGAAGGGAACGAGGAAGGGGGGTGGGTAGAGGGAGAAAAAATTCGATTTTTAATTACTACCATTAAAAAATCAAATTTGCAATTCTTTGGGCGGCCTGATGGATCTCACTGATTGACAGTTGGAATTGACACTCTGGCTACCTCTTATCTTGGGCATTCACGACAATTTCTAATTGCAGGTAGTTTGTGTGTGTGCGCGTGTTTTTTTTTTTTCTCCCCTCAGAGGCTTGGATTGCAAGGGAACTAAGCGATTACTTCAAGAGCCACGGGTTAAGTGTAGGGAGAGGGGGAGAGAGAGGGAAAAAATCCAATCCAAATTCAAATTGCTTCATTAGAGAGACACCGCTTTTGTGGGGAAGGGCTTTAAATGCCCACTACAAAGTTAGGACTCATTGTTCCGCGCTGGTTTATATAACAGGCGCGGGGAGGCGCTGGGCTCAGGCTGAGCGGAGCCTGCTCTGAAGCGGCCACCGCTTGGGTTCTCTCCCCCCTCCCTCAGGTGATGGCCCAGCCTGGGTCTGGCTGCAAAGCGACCACCCGCTGCCTTGAAGGGAATGCTCCGCCAGCCATGGTGAGTTCGTTTGGCCCTGCCTCGGGTCCGCAGTCCGGCCCTGGGGACCAGGCCCAGCTTTCCGGCCCGAACCGCTGCCCTTACGCTGGGGGAATCCCGGAGGGCGCCGCCCCTTTCCGAGCCTGGGTTTTCCGGCGGAGAACGTGGGCTTTGACAGCTCTCGACACCCAGGACTTGTGTGTTAACAGTTGAACCTGTCCCTTCCTCTTCAATAGGCCCTTCCATTCCTGTCCTCTAGCACACGGCGCGGCGTCTCTGGGGGATTTCGTTGTCAACTGGTGCGCTGGGGCCCCAGATTTGTTTTTGAGGCAGCTACTACGCTGGGCCTGGGGCTCAGCGATCGGCTCCCCCTCTCTCCCCCACTGCAGGCTCAGTCGGACGCCGAGGCCCTGGCAGGCGCTCTGGACAAGGACGAGGGTCGGGCCTCCCCCTGTACGCCCAGCACACCCTCTGTCTGCTCACCGCCCTCTGCCGCCTCCTCCGTGCCGTCTGCCGGCAAGAACATCTGCTCCAGCTGCGGCCTCGAGATCCTGGACCGGTATCTGCTCAAGGTGAAACAGGGGCGTGTGTGCTGGCGGGGTGTGGGTTGCACAGAAGGCTGCAGGGAAGAAACGCCAGCCCTAAATTCACTGCATTCCGAATCCTATTTCAGCCGCTGCCTCACTGAGCGGCTCTGGGCTAGTCTTAGTGTTTCTCTGCGTCCCCGGGGCCCCGTCGGAAGAAATGGGAAGAGTTTATTTCTACCTCCCTGAGCCTCAGTGTTTCAGAAGAAAAGTGGGGGAAGTCGCAGGCACCGTCAGAGATCTCGAGTCTCTGTCTGTAAATGGGGCCAGGGAGACTGGGGCCTGGCGTGAAAAGAGTCCCACGCTGAGCCGCCCCCACTCTGCTCCCTCCCCAGGTCAACAACCTCATCTGGCACGTGCGGTGCCTGGAGTGCTCCGTGTGTCGCACATCACTGAGACAGCAGAACAGCTGCTACATCAAGAACAAGGAAATCTTCTGCAAGATGGACTACTTCAGGTAGGCTGCAGCCTCCAGGCCAGCAGAGTCGCCGCGGGCAGGCCCCCTGGCGCGCATGGAAGCCTCCTTTGCCGCGCGCGTGTGTCTGGCTCCCGAGCCCCAGAGTCCTGAGTGCACTCCAGGCGCGCCGCACAGACCCAGCCTACTGGCTCCTAGTGCCACGAATTAGGAGCTCCAGGCTGCGCTCTGGTGCCAGCATCGGTGCCGGTCCGAGATCCGCCTCCTGTTCCTGCGGCCCACTCAGTTTCGGTCGCGTGTCTGTCTCTGTCTCCGTCTCCGGTCCTGCCCGAGTCTCAGACTCCAGTTCCGATCTCCAGCGCCTCGGTTGAGCTCTGATGTCCCCGGCTCTGGCCCCGACCCGCTCGACTCCCAGCCTCCATCTGGCTGCCTCTCCAGTGCGCTGGGCTCTGGGTTCCAACCCTACTCTGACTCGAGCCATGCCGGCATCTCTCCCTGGGCGGGACCCTGAGCTAGACTCCAGACTTACCCCGGCTCTGACCCCTGCTCTGCTCTGGGTTCGGGGCTAGTCAGGTCCCAAGCACTGGCCTTGTATCGGTCTCAGATTCCCATATTCAAGACCTTCTTCCTAAGCCCTAACCGCGGTTTCTCGCTCTGCCTCAACTTAGACCTCGGCGTCGATCTAATGGTCGGGTCCCAGGCGTCTGTTCCAGTCCCAACTTCGTCATCGTTTCAGCCTGTCCTGGGTCTAGGCCGACTTTGGGCTGCTAGGACAGAAAGGGGGAGAGTAGGGCGCCGCAGCCGGGCGCTGAGTAGGATTACCCCGGGCTGCGCTCTCCTGGAGGCAGTGCCCGGTCCCGGAGGCTCTCGACAGCAGCTGAGCTCTTCCTGCCGCGGTGCAGCCCTGCCGCTGCGTCTCGGCAGCTCGCGCGCCCCTGCTCCTAACCGAGAGGCTCTGGCCTGACCCCGTCATGGGGTTGAGGTCACTGTGAGGTCAGGGGTGTAGCGGCCGCCTGCCTGATCCCTGCGGGAAGCGTGAGCCAGGCCTGATGCCCCACCACTGGGCCTATGGAGCCCTAAGAGATTGTGGGATTGGTTCCTGGGAGGGGATGCCTGTTCTCAGGGGCTTTCTTAAAGAGTAGAGAAAGCTGCCCCCCATCCACCCCGCCATAACCTCCCCCCCCCCCCCGCATCCGGCTTCAGTCTTCTTGGGAGTCAGGGAATGTGGTGGAAAACTCCCCCACTTTGAGTCTTCAGAGACTTGGAAAGAGGATTTTAAATCTAGGGGAAGTCTGCAGCATTTTGGACTGGAATACTCTGGGGAAATCATGGGAAACATGATTCAAGAACTGGACTCTTCTTTTGAATATGGGCATGAAAGGGTGTACAGCCGGGTGTGTGGGGTCTCTTACAAGGTGACTGGCTGAGGACTCAGCTTGCAAGGAATGTATGTGTGTGTGTTATTTGGATCCGTGCGGTGGCACCGAGAGAAGGTCTCACGACGCAGGGCCAGGGATGTGCGGACAGCGTGTGTGTTACTTTATGACAAGCATTTGTCTTTTGGTGTAAGAGTGTGTGTTAATGTGTAAATGCCAGTGCACAAGGTCAGGACAAGATTACATCTGGACAGGGATCTGGAGGCATGAGGGTGAGGATTCAGAAATCCTGTGATTTCTCATCCTACCCCCTCCTCCTCTGAGGGGCATTTCTGCTTAAGGCCTTAACCCAGGTACTGAGGGCTCAAGGGTGTAATGTGAATATAGAGTTGTAGGTGTGGACTGCTGTGTGTGTGTGTGTGTCAGAGCAGAGTTATCATTGTGTGGTGTGTAACCAGAGTGTGATGTCTCCCTGCACTATCCCATCTGACTATTGGTTGGCCAAAGCAAGAAATGGAGGTTAGAATTACTGTCTAGTCACCTCCTTGCTCTAGGCCTAACTCCAAGATGGTTCAAAAAAAAAAAAAGCCAGCTGCCATTCGCGGGGGCTCCTTGGGCTCATCGGCTAGCCAAGGACAGGGCTCCAGCTTGGAAAACCCAACAGGATGACATCTCAGCCTCCTCCTGTAGAGGAAGGCAGGGCTGGATCCCAATGCTGTCTCTCCTGGTGAGGACAGACCTGGCAGCCTGTGAGTCACCTGCCCACAGTTCCCTGCTGCTTTTCCAGCCCCAGCTCATGCCCTGGTTGGACCAAGCCTCCTCAAATGCTGTGCTTACTAGACTTTCAAGGGTTAGTCAAAACTCAGATCCTGACCCCACTGTTCAGAGCCTCCACTGGCTCTAGAGTCCCCCTTCCCACTGGGGTGGGGTAGAGGATGGAATGTGCAGCTATTTTGAGAAGAGGCAGAGACTGAGCTCCATCAGAATAACACTGAATCACTGTGACCTTGTACAAATCACTGCATCTCTCTGCCCTCCGTGTTCTACTTCCAGGGTTGTCTCTCTGAGCTACCAAGGAGGGAGTGAAAAGAGAAAGGCTCTGTAGAGGCTCCTTAAATGGCAGGTGCTGTGGGTGTCTTGATTATCACCATTGTCACCATGGCAGGGCGGATGCTGGGCACAATCCCCTGATGGCATTTCCTCAGGCAGTTTGAGGAGCAAGACCTGCCTGGTGGGATGGGGCTTGGCCATTTCTGGGCTGAAGGTTCTGAGCAATAATCTTTTCCCAGTGACAAGAGACCCAAAAGCAAAACTAAAACAGATTTTAGTTAAGAAAATGGAGGGAATAAAAGCTCACACTCCCTGGGAGGAAGGAAGAATTGTGGCTCTTCTGATCATTTCTCCCCTAGCCAGGTCTCCCTGCGGTCATAACCCTTCCCTGGCAGCCCCACCTGTAACAAAAATAATGAAACCCACAAAAGAGGGAAAGGAAAAGCCGGCAGAGTGCCAAGCAGGGACTATTGTCTGCTCTGAGCAGGCGCTGGGTGGCTGATGTAAGGGAGGTCTTTCTGGAGAGAGCAGGATTGATGGCACAGGAGGAGGGTGCCCCTCTCAAGAGCTGGGGCTAGGGAAGGGACCATGGTCTGAGATTCTCTAACCCTCTGTTTCCCGAAGCCTGGGGTCAAGGGTCTGGTGGGATATGGACTGGAGCACTCTGCCCAAGAGAGGTCAAGATCATCAGGACAGAGGGAGAGAGCACTGGGGTCTTATCCCCCACTGAAGGGTTTCTTTTGGGTTCCATCCACGATCTCGCCCCTCCTTGTAGACCATCCTGCGGTCTCCTTAGGTAGAACCACCGGAAGTTAGACGTTAGAAAGGCTCTCGGAAGTCACCAGGAGAAGCAGCAGAGTAGGGGGAGGGGGACTCTGTAGGTCCAGTGCTGTCCCTGGCTTATTTTCATTGTTGGGAGAGGTTGATTTTCCACTGGCTGTTTGACCCTTGATAACAGGTCACTGGACCTCTCTGCCTCAGTTTCTCCAATTCTTCCTTCAAAGGGGGACTTCAACAGCCCTTGTGGGTTCAAACAGATTCCCAAACCTGAACTCCTTGAGTCCTAGCAGAAAAAAATTACCACCAGGGAAATATGACATTACTTTTAATTTCTTCACTTTTTTATTTTTTTGTGAAGACCCTTTTTCTTTTCATTTTCTTTGCGGAAGTAAAGAAAAGTCCTGAGGAAAAAATAGTGTTCCTCTCTGAGGTGTTCATATCAACCACAACCCCAGACAGCTTCCTCCCACCCACCCACCTGTAGCTGCTGTCCCCACCTGGGTCACGGAGCCGTCTACAGCGCTCTCCTGGCTCCCTCAGCCTCCTGAAGTGTCATGCCCATTGTCCTGAGAGAGTGGCAGGTGAAGAGCCCAGGGTCACACAGTGGGCAGAGATTGGAAAAGGGGTTGGGCAGAGGTGAGGACACTGGTCATCAAAAGGTATGGAGCTCATCTCTAAGCCAGGGACTGCTAACTCTACATGCTTTATCCCATTGAATCCCCTGACTAGGATACTTTCATAATCTTCACATTATAGGAGGGGAAACCGAGGCCCTTAGAGGTGAGGT
Source organism: Molossus molossus (assembly GCF_014108415.1). Lineage (NCBI taxonomy): Eukaryota > Metazoa > Chordata > Mammalia > Chiroptera > Molossidae > Molossus > Molossus molossus. The sequence continues at coordinate 12,097,865 of NW_023425349.1, forward strand.
CACACAGTTAATAAGTGGCAGACCCTGGGTGAGTCCCAGGGCTGCCTGACTCCACCATCCCTGTGTCTAGACATTCAATATGCTGCTTCTATTGGTGAGATATGTCAGCCACCCCTCTCCACGAGGAGGTGGGGCCTGTGGAATGGCAAAGACCCTTCTCTGCTGGCTCTAAGATTCCTTGTCCAGTGTGTTTGGCTTCGCACTGGATTCCTTGTTCAGTTTGTGAGACTCCCCGGGTGGGCTCTGGGAGCACTGGGGCTCGAGTGGCCTCCTTTGGAGGCCCTGAATGGGTCCATGTTGCCAGGATCAGGTCACCGCGGTCCCTAGCCCTCTAGCCTCCTGACATAGGAGTGAGGAGTAAAAGGTCAAGTACCACTCCTGGAGTTTGTGGGGTAAACTTCAGAGAGTGCCATGGGCTGGGCCACTGGGGCCGCGCTGAAGTTCCTGTTCCCTGGCCCAGGTGACTTAGGGCAAGCCCCCAGCCTTCCCCTGCCCTCTGCCTAGAACCTAAGCTCAGTCGGGAGAACCCCACCCCCTCCTTCGGAGCGAGGGTCCCTGGGGAGGCTCAGGGCTGGGAAGCGACCCCCCACCGCAGCAGAGAGCAGCCCAGCGGCCGCCAGCTGTTGGGGGACAGATGTTGGGGGAGCAGAGAAAGGAGTTCGGGGGAGGGGCCTCAGTCTGGGACCTCCGAGGCGCGGTGCGTTTTAACCTCTTAATTGCTGGTTGTTTTTTTTCCGGCTTCTCATCCTAGAGTTTGCCCAGAAGAAAAGGAACAGAGGAGATAGGCAGAGATCCACCTACAGTCTCCCTTGTTTGCCTTATGGAATCTAAGGCCATCAAGGGAGAGTTCTGAACGTAAAATTCGGGAACTCGGGTTTGAGTTTCGGCATCCTGGCTCACTAACTTCGGAATTAATATTGGCCTTCCACGCTGAGCCTCGGTTTCCTCCTGCAGAAAAGGAGTAGCTTAATGACGTGTAGGACTAGGTCGTAGTGAGACTCCGATGGGCTCTCTCCTCGAGGCTCATTCATCCAGCGATGAATTACTGCGTTCCTGCTGAGTATCCTGGGGAAGTGGGCAGGGAGAGTGAGCCGTACTTGGTCAAGAGCGCACAGCTCCCTCCGCACCACCACGACAACCCAAATGCAGGACAGAGGGCGAGGAGCGCAGTCCTTTCAGCAGTAGTTAGGACTCGCAGCATCTGTCGTGCACCCCTCTCCTCCAAGCGCCTCTGTCCTTTGCGCCTTTGCCCCCAGGCGCGCGCCGGGACCCAGGGAGGGGCGCGCACGAGGCTGGGGCGGGGGCGGTAGCCGCGCCCCCTAATCCCTTTGGCGCTCCCTTCACAGCTCCCGAACACCCTTTTCTTGAAGTTTCGTTTTCTCCGCCGCCAATTTCGCTGCTTCCGGAATCCGGCGGCTCGGGCCTCACAGCCCGCCTGGGAAGGAGTCTGTCGGTTTGTCAGAGCCTCGATCCGTAAGCCAACTCGTTCCTTTTGTTTGTGTCACTGACCCCTGCCCTGGGTGGAGGAAGTGCTTCAGGAGCGGCTTGCAACGCGTCCCAAACTGCATAATGAGCCATCCCCACCTCCACCCAAGGATCCGACTCGAGGATGGTTTCGTTGACTGGGCCGAGCCACAGCGAGTGCGAGGATATCCTAGGGCTGGGGACAGCTCCTGGCATTCGAGGTGACACGGGGGTGTGTGTTGAGAAAGTTGCTGAGAGGTCGCTCACGGCACCCACATGGAATCACGGGGATGGGGACACTGTGAACAGCAGTGTAGGCGCAGATCGCACCGGGGCGACGCGGCCTCGTGGAGCAGGAAGATCGGGGGTGCGCGGCACGTCTTGGACGCGTCCCTGGCGGAGGACGAGGAATCCCACACAGCCAAGAGCAAGAACCTGGGATGCTACACTGACGCGGCACAGCGGCAGTGGCGCGCGGAGACCACAGAGGGGAGGCGAAGTCGCTCTCGTTTGGCCTCTGAAGGCCCGACATTCCCTTCCCTGGCTCTTCCCACTCACTGGGAACGCACTCCCTGCCTTCCCAAACTCACTGGGCCCCAGGTCCTTGGCGCTGGAGTTTCCAGGACCCCGCGGCCCGGAATGGGGACGTGACGGGGTCAGATCAGGCCCTTTTCTTGATCATCACCTGGGATCCAGATCTTACCATCTCCAGTTTGGCTGCTTCTGCAGATTCGAGGTCCTTTTTGCGCCACGAAGCGGACCTCAAATCCAGCCCCACTCTTTGTGGTCTTGAGCTAGTCACTCGCCCACCCCTAACCTCCGATTCCACTTGTGCAAAGTGGTTGCCAGAGTCCCCACCTCACGCAGTTGCGGCAAAATAAGGGCGTGCAGTGAAGCCTTTGCACCCCAGGACCCCGGACCGCAGCAGGGCCTCTACCAGACCGACTGCCGAACAGACCCCCTCAAGGCGGGAATAGACGAGGGTGGGCAAAGCGGGGGTCTTCTCCCCTCTACTGAGGGATTATGAATGGAGACCACAGGCTGTGCTGAGCTCTCCCCTGGGGAAGCCGAGTTGCCGAGGTAGGGAACCGTCTCTGTTTAAGAGGCATTTGACCTGGCAAAGGCGCTCAGCGGGGCCTGGGCTAACTGTTTCTGGTCGGAGACAGTAGCATTGAGTTTGTGTGTGTGGTGGAGGTGGGGGTGGGGGTCCTGTAACCAGAGCGCATTGCTGGCCTGGTTCCCCCACACACTCACAGCGTTTCCAAATGATCCTCTGGGTGGAAGTGTGCTGGCCCTGGGACACAGAGGCATATCTTCTTGGTCCTCTCCCAGGAATGCCAGGGGCGGAAGGGAGATCCAAGGAACCAGACTTCTGCAAACCGGTGTGGTCAGTGCAGAGAGGGTGGTGCTGGGAACTGTGGCACTTTTCCTGGAGAGTGAGGGCCTGTGGGAAAAGGAATCAGCCTGTGCAAAGGCCTGGGGTAGGAAAATGCTTCAGAGGGGGCCATGGAGACCTGGGAATGACCTTCCACTGTGGCTAGGACTCATACTTGGGTTTGGGGTGGGAGATCTTGAGGAAGGTTAGGGAGGAGATGAGCGTGACAGGATGTGGTCTGTTGGGCTTTATAAACTCCAAGGGTCTTGGACCAGATCCCAAGGGTAGAGTGGAGCCACCAAAAGATTTTAAGCGGGCAGGACAGGATTCAGAATGCAAACTGGAAACTTCCCTGTGGACAGGGTGGATTGGCAGGGGTGGCTCTGCGGAAAGGAAGATCAGAGCTAAGACTGGCAGAGAGGGGTGCATGATGGGAATCCGACCTAGGAGGCCACAGTGGCGGTGGAGAGGAGGCGATGGGTTCCAGAGATTCTTAGGAAAGGAAGTAGGAGTGCCTCATGATTGGCTGAAGGTGGGATTGAGGGGAGGGAGAAGTGTATGATTGAGGTTACCAAACCCGAGGAGCTGGATGGGTGGTGCCACCAGTCCCTGAAATGGAGTGTGTCCCAGAGGCAAATGAGGCTCAGAGGGTTTGGACAGGTTCACATCAGCTTAAAGAACAAACCTTCCCTAGTGCTCAGGGGTCAGGCCTTGGGGTGGCTTCTGGGACAGGGCGAACCAGACTCTGCTATTTTCTGAGGGCTCCCAGGTTGGTGGTAGAGAGAGCTGCACCCAAATATCCTCACTACAAAGGGGAAGGAGAAGGAAAAGAGGCAGAATCAAGAAAGCCTCAAGGGGGAAGAGAGCATTTAGTCTGGGCATTTACTGTTAGAATGTCACAGGGCTCCGGAGTCTGGGACTAGCTGGTTACTTAATAGACTGCAGAGCACTGAATGAATGGTAGTAAGTACTCATTGCTGTTGTCATGTAGTTCAGCTCAGGGCAAGGAAAATGAGAACCTGGAGGGGTTAAACAATTCGCTCAGGGTCCTCAAGCCGATAATGCACATCTGCCTATGCTTCCGAGAAACTCGGAGCTTTGTTGCCACTGGGGTACAGTTTATTCATCTCGGGTTCCTATCTTTGCAAGCTGTGTGACCTTGTGCAAGTGATTTAATTCCCTGGCCCCCATTTTCCTCATCTGAAAAATGAACATTAACTGGGATACTCAATATAAAACACTCAGAATCTTGCTGGGCACGTTGTTAAGTGCTCAAAGATTTGCCCATTATTATATTTCCCCCAGTATCTATGACATATTTTAGTGAGCAGATTAATGTTATATACAAATGTAAGTGATTATTGTAGAAAATTTGGGAAACACCGAGAAGAAAATAAAAACTACCCACCAGCTCACGTTCTAGTTGGATCTGGTCTGGGGGGGGGGAGGGTGATAGATCCAGGCATAGGGAAGTTTGTTAGCAAGTGACAGCCCGAGGTCAGAAGCTATGTTCGGGCAGGCTACTGGGTTTGGAGGGACGAAGGGTGGCCTGTCTGAGCCTCGCCATCCCCTTCCCTGCCCTGGTGTCCCACAGCCGATTTGGGACCAAGTGCGCACGGTGTGGCCGACAGATCTACGCCAGCGACTGGGTGCGGCGGGCCCGCGGCAACGCCTACCATCTGGCCTGCTTCGCCTGCTTCTCCTGCAAGCGCCAGCTGTCCACGGGCGAGGAATTTGGCCTGGTAGAGGAGAAGGTGCTGTGCCGAATCCACTACGACACCATGATCGAGAATCTCAAGAGGGCCGCAGAGAACGGTACCCAACCCGCCCCACCCAGCACCTGGCTGCACCTCTGCCCTCAGCCCTACCCCACCCCCAGCAACCCAGGTACTGCCTACACTCCTCTAGGGACAGGTCACCTGGAGGCTGTGCACAGAGCCCAGACTTCTGGCTCCACCATTTGCTTGGGAGCTGGAAGTCACTGCCTGTCCCTGCAACTGTGTTTTCTCATCTGTAAAATGCAGCTTATGATAGGACCTTCTCAAAGAGAGATGAGCAGATGTGTTGTAAAGCCAGGAGGCAGTCAATGAACCCTAGAGAGATTCTCACAATGGGACCGGCTACTCCACCTTTGGACAGCACTGGTTGGCCTCAGAGCTCATCCCCTCCAGCTGTCCTAGAGAAACGACCAACCCTGTGACCAACCCTGTTCTCCCACCTCCCAAGCCAGCAGCTCTAAGCCAAAGATTTGGCGGGAGGGTTTCCTGCCGGATTGTGAGAAGAAAGGTCTTTGAGTCTGGAGATAGAAGCTCCAGTCCTGTTTCTGACATGCTATTCTGACGTGTGAAGTTTCCTTTCCTCTCTGGGCTTCAGTCTCCCCATCTGTGCCAGGTGGGATGGTGGACTATCAAGATCCCTAAATCTCTTCTGGTTCTCATACTGATTCCCCAAGATACGTAGGTCCAGGGACAGGGTCCAGGTCTTTCAGGGGTTGTGGTGGCCGAGTTACAGTTAGGTTGGGGGCTGGAAAGGGAAAGCAGAGGCTGGGCTGTGAGCAGAAGCAGGGGTCTCTATCTGGGTCTGTGAAAGCTGCTCACTTCTCAGTGATGTGGATTATTGTTATCCTTACAACAACCCTAAGAAGTAGCTGGTGTATCCCCATTTTACAGGTGAGGAAACAGCCAGAGGTCATCTGCAGTATGTGACTTGTCAAGGGTTACCTACTAGCACGTCTGCCTGACTCCAAAGTCCAGGTTCTTAACCACCATACCATCCACCCCATTCCCGAACTCCAAGACCCCTTAATCAGACCTCATCAAGCAGGGGACTCTGTTGGGATGTGGCTCCCTCTATAAGTTTCATTTTCCCTTTGGAATAACAAGCCAGCCAATCCTTGTCCTGCTTGCTCTCCTAGGAGACATTACTACCACAAAATGTCTGTCCCATTCACAGTGCTTCTGGGGAGGGGTAAAGATCACCCTGCCTTAGTTTCCAGCCTGGGAACTAGTTAGGGATCCCCAGAGTGTTCCTGGCCAAGGCTATACCAGGAGCATCACTTTTTCCTGCCAGGATTGGGACTAAGTGGTATAGGTGGGGAGCAAGTGAATCTGGGGTGCTATGTCCACCTGCTGTGATGCTGGGATGGAATCCTGGGAGTTAAAGGTTTCCCCATACCAGGCTCCTTCCACACCCGGACCAATCAGGACCATCCCTGGTCACAGCCTTGTCAGTTACACTGCTGCTCTCCCAAGTCAGGCTCCACCTCCGACTGGTAGCAAGCAGGGCAGCTTGAAGGCTCGGGACCTTGGATCTTCTTTACTGACTCAGTTACTTTTTAAACTTACACACACACACACACACCCATCATAGAACATTTAGAAAAGATTGTTAAGCAAAAAGAAAATAAAAATCACTCCAAAAACACCACCCCTTATATTTTAGTATATGTCTTCCCAGATTTTTTTTCTATGTATGTATGTTGGAATATTTGTTTTTTCCTCAACAGATTATTTTTTCTAATTAAAAAAATACAATAAATTTTGAAAAGTGGTGGAATTGCTAGTGATTTTAATTTTCTTTTTTTGTGTGTGTTTATCTGAATTTTCTGAGTTTTTGATAAGGAACATGTATTACCGCTTTATCCAGAAAACTAAGATACTAAAAATAAAATAGGAGTATATTTGGTGCGATTGTAAAGTGGAAAGAGAGTAGCTAACATATAGTTCAGTTAAAAAAAATTAAACCTTAGAGGTGACATATGATTGTAAAAACCACCAAAGTTACAAAAATAATTGCAAGTAGACGAGGCCTCCTCTGAGGAACCACTGCGAACACCTTCCAACCTTTTTGCTTCCAGGTGTTTAAAACATTTATGTCTTTCCAACCTTTTTGCTTTCATCAATTTTTACAAAATTGGGTCACAGTTCTGTAGCCTGCTTGCTTTCTAGTTTCGTCAGCTTTCTGTTTCCCCAGCGTCGTTTGGGACGCTGGAGTCAGCTACCTGTCAGAACACTAGTGAAAGGCTGGGGCAGAGGCTTCCTTCTCTCCGAGCCTCAGTCTCCTCCGCTTTCAATCCAGGGTAATGTCGCCCGTCCTCAGTGCCGTGAGACGTACAGGGCACACCGAGAGGGAAGCGTCTGATACTAAGCAGACGCTCAGAAACGAAGCCCCTTCAAGGTCTGAGTTCAGGGACTAGGACCCTGGGGTCTCCATCCCCAGCCAACTCCGCTCCTGACCCTTCCAGGGACCAGCTCCCCCCCACCCCCGTCCTTTGCAGGCTGCCATTAGAAGAGATGCGGACGCGTGGTCAGCCACTTCTGTCGCCCCCAGGGAACGGCCTCACGCTGGAGGGGGCAGTGCCCTCGGAGCAGGACAGTCAGCCCAAGCCGGCCAAGCGCGCGCGGACATCCTTCACCGCCGAGCAGCTGCAGGTACCGGGAAAGCTAGGAGTGGCCGGCCGCGTGTGGGCGGGGCTGAGAGGGCCTCCTGGCTCCGCCTCTCCCGGACCCCGGGTGGGGAGGCGGGGCTATAGCTCTCTGGGGCGTGGCCTCCAGGCCAGAGCCTCTGATTGGGCCAGGGCCCTGGAGACCTCGGTGCGCCTGTGCCTAACCCTCCTCCCGGCCTCCCTTCCCGCGTTCGGCAGGTTATGCAGGCGCAGTTCGCGCAGGACAACAACCCCGACGCTCAGACGCTGCAGAAGCTCGCGGACATGACGGGCCTCAGCCGGAGAGTCATCCAGGTGGGGCCGGGGGAGGGCGGGGCCTTTGGGTCTGGGGCGGGACCCAGAGGTCTGGGAGTGGGCCGGGCAGCGGGCCGGGCGCACGTGGCCGCCTTCTTCGGGAGCCGACGAGGCAGTCCCATCTGGGTCCCCGGTGGCGCGTCCTCCCCTTTTCCGTGAGGCTGAGGCTGCTGAGGCTGTCGTTCCAGGTGTGGTTTCAAAACTGCCGGGCGCGTCATAAAAAACACACACCGCAGCATCCTGTGCCGCCCTCCGGGGCGCCGCCGTCCCGCCTCCCTTCAGCCCTATCCGACGACATCCACTACTCCCCGTTCAGCAGCCCCGAGCGGGCGCGCATGGTCACCCTGCACGGCTACATTGAGAGTAAGTGACCGCGACACTCAGGCCGCCAGGTCTGCGGGAGAGGAGCGAGCGTGGGTGGTGAAGTCGTGGGGCGGCCTTACGGAGCCTGAAGGGTGAAGATGTGGGCTTCGCAGTCGCTTGGACCTAGGAGGTGGGAAGAGGGGTTGTTATCTGGCTCTGCCTCTGTAGAAGCAAGCCATTCAACCATTCAAAAAGTACTTTCCAAGCATGGGTTCTGTGCCAGGGCCTGGGGACTAGGGAGAGAACAAGATGGGTCAAGGCCTTGCTCTGGTGGAGCTTGCATTCTGGTGGGAGAGACAACAAGGAACAAAAACCAGATAGATGAGTGTGTGTTTTAATTGCCATGCGTCCTATAGGAAAGGTGCTGGATGGGGGTGTGGAGATGCCACCTCTCGAATAAGCTGAGACAGAGATGGAAATAATGGGTACGGTGAGTGAGACACAGGAGTGGGGAAATAGGTACGTAGGTGTCCGAGGAACTGAATGTAGGCAGGCGACAGCCTGACACAGGGAGCATGATGGCACTGGGTGCATTTGGGTTGCAGAAGGCCACTGTGGCGGGAATACTCAGGGCTGGGAGGCCATGGGCAAATCACCTAACCTCCTTAAACCTCAGTTTCCTCATCTGTAAACTGGGCCATTAATAATGCCTACCTCACAGGGTTGTGAAAATCCACTCATGGATTCAGTAATTATTTTTGGAGTGCCTTCTGTGTCCTAAGCTCTAGGATACAACACAGAACACAATAGACCAAGCCTGTGTGCTCCTGGGGCTCACTTTCTAGAGTGGGACATGGGTGGATTGACAATAAACTAATATAGGAGGGAGGGCAGGCACTGAAGGAGATGGAGGGAGTCATGGTGGAGTGAACCATGAGCAGGAACCTGGAGGAGAGAGGGTGTAGCATTGTGCATTTCTGGAGGATGAACATCAATGAATCTGTGATTGAGCAGGTGCTTATCACGTATTTTCTTTCCCTTCAAGGGTATTTCCATTGATTGTTTCCTCAAAGCTGGGCATGCCCAGAAAAATAAAAGTGGCTACAATATACTTACAAACTCAAATCCTCTCTTTTGTGGCTCTAGTAAAAGGAAGAGGTCAGAGAGACACTGCTGTTTACTGAGCCCCTGCCATGTGCCAGACACTAACCTGTTTTAAACATCAGGGATCACTATCCCATTATACAGATGAGGAAACCAAGCGTCCACAGTAAGTTAGTTGGAACCAGTATTCTTTAATGACTGAGCGTGGACTTTGGTGTTAGACTGTTGGGCTTAAAATCCCATCCCTGCCACTTCCCGGCTGTGTGACACGGGCCACGCTTCTTAGCTTCCCTGAATACCAGTTTCCGCATCTGTGAAAATGAAGACAATAAGGATACCTGTCTCAAAGCAGTGTTGTTGGCATTAAATGAGATCATTGACTGAAAGTCTTCAGCATTTAGTAAGTGCTGGATAAGTATTGTCTGCTCTGTGATGGTGGTGGTGGTTCTGGTTGGCAGAACTGAGGATGCAGAGTCCTGCCTACTGCATGCACCAGGCTGCCAACTAGAAACTGTCTCTTTGTTCTGTTCCATTTTTTGAACCTTCTGCTTAGTAGGAGGGACTTTTTCTCCCTTTCTTTTTATCTTTTTTTTTTTTATCCTCACCCGAGGACATTTTTCCATTTTTTGCACAGATAGAGTGGGAGGGAGAGAGAGGAAGAGAGAGAGAGAGGTAAACATCGATGTGAAAGGGACACATCAAGTGGCTGCCACCTGCACAACCAACCAGGGCCGGGGACAAACTGCAACCGAGGTACATGCCCTTAGCAGGAACCGAACCCGGGTCTCTCCGGACCGCAGGCGGATGCTCTAACCGCTGAGCCAAACCGGCCAGGGCTCCCTTTCTTTTTAAAACAGTGACTTATGTTCAGGCTGCACAGAGCCCGTAGAAGATCTAGTTCATCCATTAAAGGCACCAAAGACCAAGGGTTTTCTAGGTACCAGGAATTTTGGCTACCAGCTAGCATTTGCTGTGGAGTTTGCAATGGATCTAAGCGACTCCCTTGAGAGTGGGGCCATGGCCTCCACAGTCATACCAGAACTCTGTCCTCAAACTTTGTTGACCAAGCCTAGATCTGTCTCTGTCTAGAGAAGGGGCTGAGGTGCCCTTTCCTCTGCACCTTGAGGTAGAACCCAGCTTGGGGCAGAAACCATAAGGGTGTTTGGACCTGCTGCATGACTGAAGGTCGCCTCGGCACTTTGCTTTGCAGTTAACTAAATTCCCAGGACCTTGAGTTTCCTGGAACCTTAGAGCTTGCAAGCTGACAAAAAGCTTTGGACCAAGACCCCAAAAAATGCACATGCACACATAGTTTTTCATGTCAGCTCAGGCTGTTCATGGACTCCTAGAACACCCAAGTTAAGAATCCCCAGTCATATACAACCACTTTATTCCATAGATGAGGGAACTTGGGCTCAGAAAGACACAGTGACTTGTCCCAAGTTACATACCAAGTGTAAATCTGCACAGGGCTCTTTTTTGTTACCAAAGTGGATGAAGTGCAGGGAAGAGGAAGCCATGGACTTTTCTAATGTAGTGGTAGAGAGGCTGAATCATGAGAGATTTGTGTCAGACATAAGGAGGGCCTTTCTCTCATAGTTTTAGATGTTAGAATAAGGTACAGTGACTCACTCAAATATTTAAACAGTACCTACTGGCCGGGCCGGTGTGGCTCAGTGGTTGAGCATCGACCCATGCACCAAGAGGTCACCAGTTAGATTCCCAGTCAGGTTGTGGGCCAAATCCCCAGTGAGGGGCATGCAGGAGGCGGCCAATTAATGTTTTGCTCTCATTGATGTTTCTATCTCTCTCTCCCTCTCCCTTTCTCTCTCTCTAAAATCAATAAAGAAAAAATTTTTTTTAAAAAAGTACCTACTGGATGCCATGCCTCATTCTAGGTACTGGAAATCCACAAAGATCTGGAATCTATAAAACAGACAAAAATTTCTGCCCACACGGGAGTTTGTATTGTAGTTGGCAAAGACAGGGAGTGTGGAGACGGGTGTTGGTGTTGGGTTGCAATTAACCGGATGATCGGGGAGAGCATCATCAAGAAGCTAATACCTGGGGGATAAGGTAAGAGGCACCACAGGAGGATCCTAATAGATGAGGTACAGCCTTACATGTAGGAGGTGTTCAATACATATTCATTTATGAGTGTTTGTTTATCAGTCACCTGGACAGTTATCAAATAGAACTTTATAAAGTCTTTCACATGCAGCATTGCAGCTAATCCTATTGGAATTTTGCCCAGGGTCAATCGAATGGTAAGTAGCACAGGTGAACGTGGTCCCAGGGCTCCAGCCTGCTGAGCACAGAGCAGGTGGGGTCCTGCGTGGAGGCTGGCTATGGGCTCCAAGGCATCCTCTCGTCCACAGGTCAGGTACAGTGCGGGCAGGTGCACTGCCGGCTGCCTTACACCGCGCCCCCCGTCCACCTCAAAGCCGATATGGATGGGCCGCTCTCCAACCGGGGTGAGAAGGTAAATGGAGCCTGGCTGGGTCTGGTGGGCCAGAGCCATCCTGTGGGGATGGGTTTCTGGCAGCATTTCTCATCACTGAGCAGGCACTGTGCCTCTCTGTCCAGCATGCTCAGGCCCCCACTGTGCCCCCGCGGCAGTCACCTGAGCAGGTGGCAGTGTGTTCTCTGTGCACAACCCTCCGCGCAGCTCTCCACCGATGGTTGGTCTTCTCTTTTCCAGATTTCCGAATTTAGTTACTTTGCTCGAACTTTGTGGTTCCAGAGAGGGCTCATATCACACGCCACCCCGTCTCCCACCACTCACTGGGTCCTCCTACTTTTTCCTTTTCACTCCTGTCTGTTGGGGGTGAATATCCCGAGCTCGTGAGGCCCAGGGAAAGCTGCTCAGCAAGTGACCTTGGTCAACTGGCAAGGTCTCCTTTGTGGAATCCTCGTCTCTGGTTGGCTCCAGCATTAGGACTGGACACCCAGAAGGGTGCTCAGACAGCACCTAGGACAGTGGCTTGAAAGTTTTGTTCTTAAGCACTGGAAGCCTTGGTTACATCTTTTCCACAACCCGTAATGCAGATGAAAGTGGGTGGAGCTGCTCTGGGTGAAACTGCAGAGGGAGTCCTCCCCTCTCAGCTCCAGGGCACCTCCCACTTAGCCTGAGAGCCACTGCTTGAAGTCACACCCCCATTTTAGAAAGGGGGACATTGAGGCCCAGGTCGCTCAAGCTCACAGAGCTTGAATGAGAACCTGTGCATGTATTCATTCACTTATTCATTTATTCAGCCGACATTTGCTGTGTGCTGACTGTGCCCAGGAGCACAGAGATGCAGAAAGCACGGTCCCTGCCCTTTAGGAGGAGACACACCCAGTAGTGATCAAACTGTGATGGGGGAGCCAAGGGAGCTGCGGAGTGGAGGGTGGGGCACAGCTCAGGAAGCACGCAAGGAAGACTTCCTGGGAGAAGGCAACGTCTGAGTCCAGGCGCGAAGGCTGAATCAGAATGCATGCGGGAAGGCACGAGGAGCTGTCTCGGGAAGTGAGCAGTTCAGTGTTGCTGGCACACAGGCTTGGGAGGAAGAACAGTGAGAGGTGGGGGCCTTGGGCTGCAGGTGAAGGAGTGTGGAGAGTGAGGAGTCTGCGGGGGTGGACAGTGGCAGTTCCTGGAGGCCTGTCAGAACCATCACTGCAGTGGTCCTCAGGGGCAGGGAGCGCCGGGAGTCAGGGTGGTGGGCCAGGGGCAGAGGGCCAGGGCCTTCAGGCTGGAAGGGCTCCCAGGGGCCCTTGAGTCCAGCAGAGTGTGGTGGGTGTTGGTGTGATTTTCAGAATCAGCTGGGTAGTTTGTAAGATGCAGATTGCCCAGCCTAGACCCTAGAGAGCTGATGGCGAGGTGTGGGCGGGGACCAGGGATCTGCTAGGTAATACCCAGCCCTGCGATTCTGGTAGGTGGCCGGGGGAGGAGCACTCAGCACAGCCCCTCTGGCTCTGCCTCCTGACTGAGCACCTACCGTGCGCTGGGCTCACTGCTGGGCACCATGGGGGAGGGTGTATGGCATGAAGGTGCAGACAGCCTAGTTGGGCAGGTAGGTTAATAGTGAGTGGCAGTGCTCCAGGCACAGTCCCACAGCACCCGGTGGCAGGTGAGCATGTCCCAGGAACGTCCCCTCTGGGACTGCCGTACTACCAGTAAGAGCTGCTCCTCTGTTCACAGCAGGCACTCACACACATTGTCTGGTGATGACTTGTCCAGGGATGCAGCCAGCCTGTGGGACTCTGAAGTCTGCCTAGACCAGTAACCACGTCCTTTTGCACAGCACTTCACAGTTTACAGTGCTCGGACCTCAGCCCCAACAGCGCCCCTGGGAGGAGTTACGGTTGGCTCCGTTTCACACCTGCAGACACGGGGGCTCACACAGAGCAAGCAGTAGCCCGCCCGCCCGGGGCCACACAGAGACGTGGGTAGGGCTGGCCTCCATCCCCGGACTGCCTGCCTCTGAGCTGCCCCTCCTGCAGGAGCACATTCGTCCAGTAGGACCTGGTACAGGGACTGCAGAGGCCATGGTCTCTGTCCTCAGGGAGTGTGTGGCTTAGAGCAGGAGGTGGGTAGCTGCACCCCAAAGTGACAGGGCACTTGAGGTGAGGGATGAACATGGCCTTCGAGGACCCAGAAGAGGCAGTGAAAGTTCTAGGGGAGAAGCAGGGGATGAGGAGAAGGGCATTTCACACTGGGAGCAGAGAACATGCCAGGCACAGGCATGCAGAGGAGCCTGAGTTGGAGGGACTTGGGGCTGTTTAGTGTGGCTGAGGCCCAAGGAGGTAGAGGGGAGATGACAGGGATCACATAATGAAGGGCCTGGACCACCAGGTGAGGGGCATGGGCACTATCTGGAGGGGGTTCAGCCTTGGAAGTTTTTAGGGCTGTGCTCAGAGCTTGGAGACAAGCCCTGGCTTTCTGGTTGCTCAGTGAAGCTTGTGGTTATGTCTGGTTCAGCCTGAGGATGAGCCAGCCTGGGGTCTGGCAGCTCTGGCTGTAGGTTTCTGGCCCGAGTTTGGCTGCTGAGCCAGAGTTCTCTCTTGCTGGGCTGTGTCCCCAGCTTCACATCCAGCAGCTCTGCAGAAAAGCGCCTCCCTCTCCTCCATGGTCTTTCTGCCTCTCACTGTCGAGCCTTCCTGCCAGCTCCTGGGGACCTTTTCTGTCCACATCCTGACAAACCCAGGGGCCTGGGGGCCTGTGTGTGGTTCGGTCAGTGCAGCACTGTGGAGGCTTTCTCCCAAGTCACTCCAGGCCTGAGCCAGCCTGGCTGCAAGGAGACTCGGTGCCCCCGAGGCAGGCCCCTGAACCCACTCATCAAGACCACCGCTGGCCTGGCCAGGAGAATGGTCCTGAGCATTCGGGAGCAGCACCCTCTGCCCCCACCACATCATCCTTTGGCCACAAACACCTGTGAGTTTCCAGAACCACATTTCTTCCTGGTCATGGCCCTCGATCCCACAGTTTCAGAACTTAGAATGTGCTAAGAAATCAGGGCCAAGCCGTCATTGATCATTCAGAGAGACTGGAGCCCACTTTTAATAAGAGCCCAAAGCCAGGCATCTGGGAGGCCAGAGGAGAGCACTGCCCGAGGCTGGGCGAGTGGGAGGCGATGCGGCGTGAGCTGAGGCAGGCGGTCTCTGGGTCCCAGCTCTGCCGCTTCTCACCCTGGACCTGGGAGCACAGCTTCTCTGAGCCTCAGTTCCTGTAGCCGCAAAATGGGGATAATAATAGGTCCACCCACCCATGCTTGTTGCTGAGAACAAATGAGCGGTGTATGTAGAGAACCTAGCACAGTGCCTGGTGCACAGAAGTAGCCGTAGATGGCGGTTATTGCTACGCTGTCCTCCATCTCCTCCTCGTGGTAACTGATCTGGGCAGGTAACCTTCCTGATCAGAAAATGGAACAGCCATATGGCGACACCCAATGTCCCAGGACCACTTAAGACCTCCACCTGACCCTTTACTGTGACATCCCATTGACCAGGCAGCCGGTAATCCTGGCCCTGAACTTCAGGGAGCTGGCTGTGTCCGTGGCATGAGAGGTCAGCCAGGTGCTTTAGGTGGGAGAGAGGGACGGGCAGACAGTCCCTGGTCACTCACTGTGTGTCAGGTACATGGCATGTCTCAGTCACCTGCCTCTCGGCTTTGTGAAGACTAAGTGCACCTGGTGTGTCATAAGCATGATGGCAGCTGTCGTGGTGGCTGTGGAGAGGTCCAGGCAGTGATGTTATGAAGAGAACTGGCTCTGAGCCAGGCCTGCCTGCAGTGCTGGGTCCACCGCCTCCCAGCTGGGTGACGGCGGGCTCACTGATTTTCACCTCTCTGAGCCTCAGCGTCCTCTCCTGTGAAATGGGGTACCTGTGAGGGATGGGGATGAGGTTCCAGGAAATGAGGCGGGCCAGGCACATGGCGCAGTGCCGGGCGCGGGGTGCAGTGCCCAGCAGACATTCACTGCTGCTCTTGTATCGCACCGAATCCGCCCCCTTCTGACAGCGAGGTCTTGTCATTCCCATTTACAGACGAGGAAACAGGCTCAGAGAGGTGAAGTGAGTTGCCCAAGGTCCCACAGCAAGTAAGTGCCAGAGCTAGGATTTGAACCCAGATCTGGGCCCTGAGCCATCCACATGCTCCATGCCTACAAGGACCTCTGGGAAGCTGCTGAGGGGGACAGGCCCCCCGCTCAGCCACCTCCAATACCCTCCTTCCGCAGGTCATCCTCTTTCAGTACTGACGCTTCCTGCATTGGTCCATGGGCACCCCAAGCGCCCCTCAGCCCTGAAGTGCAGTGTCCGAGCGCTGCCAGGATCCACCCACCTCCACATCCACCCTCATCTGCCATCCTGCCCGCCACCAGCTGGGCCCGTGGGCCTGGCCGTCCCTTCTCCTGCTGAGAACCAGACCCACCAGGAGCACCGCAGAGTCCTCCTCCTGAAGGCAGAGCTCCCTGAACTTTGGAACCGGGGGAAACAATGGTCCCGTTTTCCCATCTAGACAGGACTCATCTTCCACTTGAGCTGATTACAATAGCGAAAGGCCGAACTGAATTGTGCAGCGCCAACAGCCTCTTACTTTACAGGTTTTCTTTCCTCCCATCTTGGCCTGTACCCACTACTTCCTTGGAACCATCTCTGAGTTCTGAAAGCCAACGACTCCCAGTGTTATCCATTCTGTTGCTTTTGTCTGGAAAACTCGACAGTGTCTGTGGGATGTCCCCAAAGGAAAGCTTATGTTCTTATTTTTATCATTTCCATCTGTCTGGTTATGTCAAGCTAATTCAGAGAGAGAAGAGACACTGACCAACCCTGAGAGGCCCAGCAGGGCAGAGATGGAGGGCTGCCCGGACCAGGAGGTGGGGGACAGGCAGGGGCTGGGTGGGGGACCTGGACCCCCACTGGTTTGGAGCTGGAGGAGAAGGATGTGGCACACTGGGCTGGGAAAGGAAAGAGAAAACTCGGGGTGTATATGAGAGACCCTCCTACCTAGTTACCCAGCACATATGTATACAGTTGACAGCAGAGATGGTGTTTGAACTATATGATGACATTTCCAAATACAGTCGTCCCTTGTTTATCGTGGTCAATCCGTTCCAGACTCTAGAGGTTGCACCTGGTGTTGAAGGATTCCTGGGGTGCTCGAGTACATAGGCCTACAGTCCATACGTACAGTAATTTTAACTTTAATTGTAATACAGGGGTGTATAATTGACTCAGACAACCGAGCGTGCGCTGTATTATTTTCAGTGTCTCGATCCACTTTTTAATGAATATATTTGAAAAAACCGTGATAGAGTGAACCTGCGAAAGTTAAGCATGAAGTGGTGAGGGACGACTGTATTTGGGCAGCTTAGAATTGGGGGCCCTTGTTGGCCACTTGTTGACTCCTGGTAGGGGTGTGTGGGTCGTGTCTTTTGGGGGGACCACTCATGGGGGGCTGGGAAACAGAGCCAGGAAAATGGCAGTCAGAATGTAAGTTCCGGACCCATATCAGAGTAGAGAGAGGGTACCCACTGCCTAGGTGAATGTGCCCAGTCCGAGATTCCAGCTGACACCTCTGGGCACCCCACCCACTCCTGAGAACGGAGGCCAGACACAACTGTGTTCACACTCACCCTGTTCTGCTGCAACTCTTCCACCCCAAACAGAAGGGCTCTGGGCTACACAAGACCATGGTTTATGTTTTCAGGGGACGCCCATTTGTCCCAAGTTTATCCTGTCATTTTACAAGTACTTGTGTCCCGATGCATTTCCCACTAGAGGCTGCTAGCAAGCACGGTGCAGCCCAAGTCCTCCTGCTTGCTCTGATTAACCTGATACATTGCCTTTGGAAGGAGACTCTAGGACAGGGGAAGCAAGTCTGTGGCACACATGTATCATCTGTCCTTGTTTTCACCCATGGCAGACATCGCTAGGCAATTACAGCACTCTCTGTCACTGAGTCTGATGAGGTTTCAGAATTCAGATGCTTGAGGTTGGCACTTAACGTGAACATCTATATGTCATTCTTGCTCTGGGACCTGGAGAAAGGCGAGGCATGGGTGTAGCCCAAGAAGGGAACCTGCTGCCTTTCCCTTCTGAAGACGGTTCCAGCTGACTCAGGGCCAAGAGAAGGCACCACTCAGAGTGCAGTCAGTCCAGCTCGGTCCAGAACTCATCCGGTGAATAACATGTACCCGGCCCTGTTCTGGGGGCTGATGCTAACGGGCAGTTCAGGCCTGATCCCTGGCCTTAGGGAACTCGAATCGTTCCTTTGATTTTTGTTCCCGAGGCCCCAGCAGCAACCATGTAGTTGATGGCCAGTCAAGCCCTACCAGGGTCGGCCAGTACCCACTCTGCCTTGAGCCTCCCCCAGGGTCTGTTCCTTGCTTGGATCACGTGATCATAGCATGTTGCAGTTCAGACATGTCTCCACTAGCCTGTTAGAGCAGCCTGGGAAAGTACAGGCCATCAAGACTATTTATTTAAATACAAAAGGGGAAAACACACACACGCACTCACACAAAAAAATTGTAAGCACTTTTTGTAAAACCAATGTCTGTTTTGTTACCTACCTTTCATGTCGTGCTTTGTAAATGTCTTATTTGTGTAATAAATAAAGTTAATGCAAGTAGAAGTGCTGGCACTTACCTCCAGGCCGCGGTGCGATTCCATTTCTTTCCTGCGCTCTGGTCAAGGGCTCAGGCCCCTGAACCGCAGTGCAGTCCCTTCTGGGAAATTGGCAGTTTCCCGGTCAGAACACTGAGCGTCCTGAAGGCACGACGGTGGGTTTCTTCCCTAATCTCAGCGCTGTGGGAAATCCGGCTGTTGTCCTCTGTCCCGGGGCTGAGCATGACTGCAGCCGACTCTGCCCCGAGGAGCTCTCCGTCTGGCAAATGCTGCGAGCAGACCATCCCACCAGCATGTCGTGGGGGTCCAGGGGGTCTGATCAGATTAGAAGTTCTCCGAATAGCTGCAAATGAGGAGGTGTTGGGGGCCAGGAGGGAGGTGCAGAGGAGCCTGTTTGGAGGATGGGGGGAGATTTGATAGGGTAACGCGAAGGGAGCCAGGGCTCGGACTTTGGCAGGAGTCTGGGTCTCGTGTGGGCCTCGCTGTTCCACCACCACATAGTTGGGGACTGAGCGAGAGCACCTTTCTGCTGGCTGCCGACTTTTTTTTAAAGCAGCAGAACAGTTTGTTCAAGCCCAAGATCGGAGGAGAGGAGGGGAGTCGCCCTGTCTGGTGCAGAGGCTCCCCAGCACCCTCCCTCCTGCCCAGCGCAGTGGCCCTGCGCAGTCCCTGTAACTTCAGCTCAGGGTGCACGTGGTCGGCACCCCGGCAGGGCCCCCTCTTTATCTATTAGTTGTTGCACTCCATCCCTGACCCCATCTCTCCTCCCACCCCCTCCACTCTTCCAATCCATTTCTCAAATGTCGATCTAGATATATGTGTATCTTTGAAAATAGTTTAATTTCATTTTAGTTTTGTGTGTGTATGTATTTACATGGATGAATATTACTTCTGTTTTCAAAACCCAATTTGGAACCCCCCAGTGGAGCTCAGCCCTATCATTCTACCAAGGTGACTGTTGCCTCAGAGAGAGGTGCCACCCCATGACCCCTCCCTGGTGCAGCTGCGTGGGCACAGGCCTCCCTCACTCCTGGCTCTGCCCCAGCATGCCACCTCTGGCTGCCTAGTCTGAGGGCCAGTTTCCCGGCTCTGCAGACCTCGACAGGACCCTCTTCGGCCTGCCTCCTGGGCAGCTCTTGGTGAGCCAGAGGACCAGTGGGGGAGGGGTACCTGCAAAATCGATCAGCCTCTGAGGAGGGACAGTTTACAAAGATCCAGGATGCTCGTGGCCCCAGCGTGGCCCTAGAACATGTCATGTCTTCCTCTTCTGCCTTTCAGCTGGCACCTGATCTCTGGGGAGCGATTTTCGGGAATAATAACTCTGCACACTAACAAACTCTTCTTTGAAGCAAGCACACATTGAACACCTGCTAAGTGCCAGCTCCCGGTATTATCTCATGCAGTCCACACGGCTACCCTGTTTTCAGCATCATTCTACCCATTTACAGATGACAAAACAAGCCCAGAGAAGCGAAGTGATTTGCCCAAAATTACATGACACCTATGGTTGAGCTGGGATTTAAATCTAGGTGTGTACAATGCCGAAGCTACGTTTGTTCTGTGGCCACACACTGCTTCTGGGCTGAAGGTATGAGGCTTAAATGGGGTAGCTGCCCAGAGGAGAGGAAGTCCCTGGGTAATCATTGCTGGGCCTGCGTCTGGGCACAGTATCCCACGGTACTGCCTGCGAGACCGACTGGCAAGGCAGGCAACTTCGTACAGTAAAAAGAATCCGGACTTTGTCCTCAGAAGGACTCGGAATCAAATACTGTGTGACCTAGGGTAAGTCACCGAATCTCTCTGAACCTCAGATTCCCTCCCTTGCAAGACCGTTGTGAGGAACAGAGATAATAAACACACACCGCCTGCATGCACTAGCCTTTACTCCTGCGGCAAAGGCCAGGTTCTAGAACTGCAGCCTGCCCCCAAGGCCAGCCGGGGCCGCGGAGCAGAGGGAAACCTCTGGCGGAGGCAGCTGCTCAGCTCACAGCTTGGGCCTGTGGCCCACGAATTCGTCCCAGCCCTTCCGACACGTCCGGAGGATCCACTCATGCTCGTCATCGTCTGCAAGGGAAGAGGAAGAGCTGGTCATGCCTGGGGCTCACTGGGCCTTCCCTGCCTTGGGGGACCCCCAGGTGGGGTCTTGGGACGTGGGTGAATTCCAGGACAGAGGGGTGGCCTTGGTGGCCAGTGTCTGCCTGTGAGTGCCTGGTCTGGGGGAATTGAACACAAAAGGGCTTACAGCTGGTGGATGCTGCCGATGCGGGCAGGCGAGGCGTTGTCCGGCCAGTCTGAGCAGGGCAGCCTGACAGGTACTCAGAGGGCAGCCCGCTCCGGCCTCTGCCAGTCTGACGTCCACAAACAGCACCCCCAGGATGGCCCAGGCCTCGCTGGCAGTGCCGGGAGCCAGGGCCTTCAGATCTTAGTTTTCTTTCTGGGTTTTCCATTCTGGACCCAGGGGGCTGACACCCTGTGTCTACTCAGATCCTTTCAGCGGGGAATGGAGAGGATCTGGTGTTCATCCCTACGTACATTGATCTCCCTTAACTTAATCCTCATGACCAGATGACAGCACCAACCCCTCTATTCTGCAGATGGACAGACAGGCTCAGAGAGGTCAAGTCACTTGTCCACAGCCACAGTGTTAGTGTGCAGACTCCAGCCTAGGGTTGTTTGACTACAAGGCCTGGGCTGTTTTTTAAACCCGAGAAAGCCGAGTGAGACACGTTCTTCAGTCCATAGTCCACCACTGGCGTCTCTCTTCCAGGCCCCTCCGCAGACTCCCGTTATTTTCATTTTCCCCCTTTATCCCCCACACCCACACCCAGCCCCTCCCCAACCACGACAGAGACTAATGGCGGGATATATACCCCTAAAAATGCATGCAGCTCTGTAAAATATGTACTGTTGTTTTGTGTGCAAATGTGGTTTTAATTTACACAAATGGCATTGTGCTGTGGATCTCATTGTCTTATTTTTTTCACTCAACAGTACATTTTCAAGATCTAGTCTTATAGCTGCACAGACATCTAGTTCTTTGCTTCTGGTGTTTATGCTGTTGAGTCAGCCCTGACTCCTGGCGACCCTATGGATGAGTGATGTCCACAGCGTCCTGTCCTCAACAGCCCTGCTCAGCCTGTGGACTGAGCTCCTTCTATGGAGCCAATCCATTTCGTATTTGGTCTTCTTTTCCTGCTGCCTTCTGTTTCCCCAGCGTTGTTGTCTTTTCCAAAGAATCTGCCTTCTCCTGATGTGCCTGACACAGGACAGCTTCAGGTTGTCGCGTTTGCTTCCAGTGACATTTCAGGCTTAATTTGCGTTGGGTCCCACTGTTCATCTTTCTGGCGGGCCAGGTACCCGCAGTGTCCCCTACACTATTATATTTCAAATGAACCAATTTTTTCTCCTATCACCCTTCTTCATGGTCCATCTTTTGCTTCTGTATATGGTAATTGGAAATATAGGGGGTGGATGATCTTACTTAGCCTTGGTCTCTAATGACACTCATTTGCTCTTGGTGATCTTTCTCAATTCTTCCATTGTATAGCTTTAAAAGCAAACAAACAAACTGCTGCCTAGTATCCCACTGTGGGCTTCCATCACATTTTACTATCCATCCTCCCACGGTGGACATGCAGGTTGTCCCAGCCTCCATCACCAGGAATGATGCTAGGACAATGTTCTTGGGCCATCCCTTTGTGGATATGTGGGAGAACTCTCTGGGGTTATATTCCCCCAGTGGGTCTTGGAATTATACAGGTGCTTCGTTCACCAGACTCCCGGCTAAGCCTTGGTAGCACCATGCTGTCTGCTTGCTGTCCCTCCCTCATTCCTGCCTCCCCTGTGCCTTGCCTGGGGACAGAGAGAATGAGCCCAAACCCCTACCCTCAAGCAGTTCTCAGGGGTACAGCACTGCGGGAGCTCCTGCCTCTGCCTACCCATCCTCCTTGAGTGACCTACGGGCGGGAGCTGGAGAACAAGGGGGCTCCCTGAGAGCTGGAGGGGACCACCCTCCGAATCAGACCCCTGCCCACCTCCCTCTTCTGTGAAAGCACCAGGCCCAAGATCAGGGAGATGGAGGCACACTGACAGCCTACTGTGTGCTTCATGCTTTACAAACACCGGATCTCACTGAGTCGGCGGTCACCCAGTAGGGCAGGGGAGAGCACCCCAAGCCTTCTCCCATGTCTGCATTCACTGGAATTCAGACTCCCCAGCCTGACTTCCCACCTCATAGCTGAAGTGGTGGTGCCGGCAGGCGGGGCTGCCCCCGCCTCCACTATTTCTTCCTATGTGACCTAAGGAAAAAGGCTGGCTGCCTGGCAGGCTTGGAAGACTACCCTGAGCAGCTCGTGGGCCTCAATTTCCCCTGGGGTGGCTGCCTGGGAATCTGAGTGCGGCTGCCAGCCCCGGGGTGGGTGGGGTGGAGAGCGCGGCACACAAGGAGTTAAGCGCTGGTGAAGCCCACTTTTGCCACCACACCACAAGCAGCCCGTTGGTAATTACAGTTCTGAAGTCTCCAGGCTATTCGAATCAGTGCAGCTGCAACCTCTTCAGTGGTAACCCCTGAAACCAGACAAACCCCGGCGTATTGTGCTGAACCAGTCCTCGGCCCCTCCCTGATCATTACAAATTGACAGCAATGGACTTAACAGCCCTCTTCACTACCCCTTTCACTCTCTACCTGGATGCACAGCCACCAATTTGAATCACAGATGCCTCCCCTCCCGGCAGCTGCGCGCCAGCCCTCCCTCCGCCTCCCCTGGCCCACGGAGGCTCGGGGCCCTGCCCGCCGGGTGAGGCATCCCAAGTACGTTTCATCAATATTTAAAATGGAATTAAACCTGCCGCTTTGATTAAGGCCTCCCAGATCCCGGGAGTTGTGATTACTATTCTGCAAATCGTGATTGTTGGAATATGTTAATATGATTGTCTGAGAACATCTTCACCTTCTCAGATAATTTCTCCCCTTTTTGGCGGGAGAGGGGGGTGAGGAGGGGGAAAATGATGGGAAAAAACACCCCACAAACTCTTTAATCAATTGTAAATTATTACCCTGGGCACAATTGCTGGTGGTTCACAGGGGAGGGGGAGGGACACTTCTGGTTTGCTGCATTTCTCTTGAAAAGTTTGGGCCCCCTTGGCCCAGTAACTCTACCCTGGGACGCTACCCTCAGGGACTAATCTATTTTCTCAGTACTCTTTAGAATCAAGGAAACTGAAATAACCTACATGTCTAAAATCAGAGAGTGATTTACTTTGTCATATATTCATTCATTTAGCAAATTATTTCTAAACACCGGCTACGTGCTATGCACTGAGCTAAATTTGGGGGGTGGGACATTGGGAGCCACGTGAGGGGATATTTAGCAGCTATTGAAAGAATCTGGTTATGAAGTCTGTCTCTCAACATAGGAGAAATATGTTGGATAGGATAAACCAAAAAAGGTGGGAAGAGGCAGGAAACAAAATTACATAGTATAACCCATGTAAAAATTGTGCACAGAAGGAAAATTAAAAATAATAACCTGAATGTGAATAATGGTCCCTCTGAGCAGCGGGACAAGAGAGAGTCTTCTACTTTGGGTATTTCCCAAGCCTCTTATTAAAGTGTGTCGACAATAGAAAAAATAAAAATAATTACTGGCTTTGCCCCTACCCTCCAATTTAATGCCTTGGTAATTTCATGCATTTTAGTAATTGAAATAAAATATTTGTAGGTTCCTGGAAATACCAATAGGGTCCTTGAACTCCTAAACAGTAAAAAGACCCAGCATAAAAATGTTGGTAAAAATGCATGAAAATTGGAGAGTAGGCAAATCTCCTGTGTAGAAGAATTCCAGGTAATTTATGTGAATAAGATGCCCTCAAGGAGACGGACAGAACTCCCCACTTGGTAAGTGTGGGCTGCATTGCGACTTCCTCCCAAAGGGGACAACACAGAAAGGGAGTAAAAGTGACTTCACAGTGAGGAGACCTGACCAGCACATCTCAAGCAGGTGCTAAAGGCCAGCATCAACAGTGATCGGTCTGTGGGTAGTGTGTCGCCTTGACATGATGTGATGGAAATGGCACTTTATCTCTGTTGTCCAAAGGCTTGACTCAGGCATTTTCAAGTTTAGGTCTGTCTGCCTTGGGGGCAGAAAGATTCCTTGAGTCTCCTGAAGCTTTGGAAGACCTTGTTGCCACCTGCACACCCACCTCCTACCCCCACCCCAGGGAATCTCACCCAGCCTTAGGAGAACTGGGCATCTTATAGAGAAGAAAAGGAACTTGCTGCAAGAGAGACCCCAAATCTGACCATGGGCTCCCCTCTGGGAAGCCTCCCCTGAAAAGGCTCCCCATGCCCTGGCCTGGACTTCAAGGCCCTCCACATCTTCCTGCTTCCTAGCCTGCTCTCCTCCCCCTCACCTCACACTGTGAAGTGTAGCCGCTCTGAGGGGTTGCACTCGCCCCGGGTGCATGCTCACTAGTGCCTCTGGGCCTCTGTACATGCTGCTCCTCGAAGGGGAACATGCTTTCTTCCAGGACCTGGTTCCCGCGCAGGCCCTCTCAGGGCGCAAGGAAGGCGCCCAGGGCACCTGCCGTTTCTGGGCCTTGGTGTGTACGGAAGTGAAGAAAGACCTAAACAACAGTATAGCCATTGTGGTATATTTGAAACATACATTTGACAAATTAATGCCTTTAGCATCAGCGACCAGATGTAATATAAGTGTGTTATTCCAGTATTTCTTTCAAAGCAGTCTAAATCCACAGGCACTGGAGGCGGTGTGGTCAGGAAAGGGGTGGGCATTCACAGTTGTCTGATGAACATGATTTCCTTTCAGTCCCGTCACAGTCCGAACTTAAGGACCCTCATGAATGTGTGTGGCTGGGGCCTGTGCCCTCCTGGCTGTTCTCTGCCCCCATGGCCCCTGCTTGGATGTCACCGTCCCTGACCCAGGCCAAGGGCATGGTGTCGGTCACAGTCGCCGCCCCTGGCCTGGAGCAGCCATAGCTGATTCACTCCAGGTCTTCAGGCCCCAGCACAGGTCTGGCATTTAAAAAGTACTTAATACATGATGAATGAATGAACAAAGTAATGTCAATTTGGGGACATAAAAGTAATAGGCTTACCCTGTGGGATTTGCACAAAGGGGGAAGAATTTCTTCCCCTCCCTCAGCAAACGGGCTCCTGAGGGCAAAGCACATGCCAAGTGCAGGGCCGCGGCTGCCAGCTGCTCTTTCCTTTTCTGTCTTGAGGCCATGGACTGAGCAGCCCCACCGCACCGAGAGGACGGGCTGTCTGGGCTCATGCCTGGGCGCCAACCACACTCAGAAGGCTCAAAGCCCGGTGGGCCTGCGGCCTGCCTCACAGTGAGGGTGGGAGGGGCAGGCCTGCACAGGCCACCGAGGGGCCCAGGTCACCGAGGATGTCATTAGTGCAGCCTGCAGGTCCGCGAACTGGTGGCAAAGAAGAGAGTCTGAAAATGTCGTGACAGATGCAAGGCAATATTAGCCCCTAGAGGGTTGGCAGGGAGGCAGTGTGGTATGATGGTTACAGCACAGGCTACAGAGCTCAGCTGGCCGCCACTAGCCCGGAGCACCTCTCTAGGTCTCTTCCTCACCTGCGAAGGTGCCTGTCTAGAAGGTTTCTGGTGAAGAGCAAGGGAGATCATTTCTTAAAAAGTGCTTGGTGTGCAGGAAATGCCCCAAACCAAAAGAAAAGACAGAAGTTGTCTCTGCAAGGTGGGACATCAGGACACGTGGGACAGCACAGCACAGACTGGGAGTTCTGGGTCCTACTGAGCCCTGCCGCCAACTTCCTGGTGATCTTGGACAAACCACTCTCCCTCTCTGAGCTGGGCTCCCAATCCGTATGGCGGTTTTAACCAGACCTCCCGCAGAGGGCAGAGTGAGGACTGGCCAGGGTGAATGGCACTAGGAGGGCACCCAGAAAGTGGGAGCTAGGGTTATCATTTTGACGGGTCTTTAATTCCCAAACTGGATGCCTTCAGGGTGAGATCTTGAGGGACTCACTCAGAGAACCCCGGGACTTCTGGTTCCCTGCAGGGGTGGAGGAGGAGCCTGGGAGGAGGAGGCCTTTGCAGGATCATCTTCACCATAAGGATAGAGCAGCAGCTCAGCTAATGGTTTTTGTTCAAAGCAAGGTGGGCAGGCTGGGGCAGGCAAGCCCAGAGAGGGCAAACGGTCAGATTCGAGTCACTGGGGCCCACAAGCTGATTCTGCTACCTCTTGGCGTACCTGTGAGCCAAGCACACCTGCGGTCCCCAGCGCTGGGCAGCTCCCACCCTGCGGTGGAGGGTGGGGATGGGAAAGGGAGGAGACCTGGATGAAACAAGGCGTCTGAGCTTTGGAAGAAGGGCAGAGCTCACTCTGGCCAAGCACCTAGGAGGGGCCCAGCTCCATGGGCAGAGGGTCATGCCCGTCCTCTCAGTGAGTGAGATGGGGTTATGCCCATTCAAGATGAGGAAACCGAGGCTTAGAGGGGTGGGACAATTCACCCACCTCATTGCAGAAGGGAGGGCTCAGGGCGCTGGTGTGAAATTCACACTCAGTGAGTCTGTGTGCACACGGGCACAAATGGGCATGTTTCCCAATGGGGAACGTGTGTGAGAACCTCAGCGTGAGTGTGTGCAAGTGTGAATAGGTGTGTGCTGTGAGTACACAAGCAGCTGTGTCTGAGGTGAACGGAGCAAGTGCACGCATGGGAATGGCCAGTGTGCGTGTGACACGTGCTGTGTGGCCGGCCGGGGCAGAGTGTGTGTGACTAGATGCTGAGGGAGAAGGCACATCAACCCACAGGGATGGCTCAGTGCTCCTCCAAAATGCCAGGCAGGACAGGCTCTGGGGAAGGAGGCTCTGGCGTGAGGCTGCGCCGCTGTCCTGGGGTCAAGGCCTCTGTGTGAACCGTGGCTGCAGACCAGGGTGGGAGGTGCATGGCACACCCAGCACCCCAGCTTGTGCACAGATGCCCATCCCCAAAGGCTACACCCTCTGTGCAAATGCAGGGCTGCGTGAGCTGGTGGGGCAAAGTCAGGCCCTGAGCGGAACCAGGGCCTGAAGTGAAGGTGGCCACACCCTGGCATCCTCCTCACCGCTCCTGACAAGAAAGCAGCTTTGAACTTTGCTGGCAGTGGTGGTGGCCAGAAGCCAAGGCCACAGCATCACCAATATTGACTGAGGGTTGTTGCCCAGGCACAGCCTGCCACCGGGAAGGATGGGGCCTGGGACTGCTCTTGTGTTTCCCTGTAAAGAAGCATCTTCTGGGCAGGGCAGGTGGAGGGCTTGTGGTGGAGGGTGGCTTAGCCCAGGATGCTTTACCCTCTGGAAACTAGAGGTGCAGGGCCCAGCACCCACAAGCTTTTCAAGGCCTGTGCAAATGTAAGAGGCTTGGAAAAATGACTGGCTCTAAAATAAAAAGAGAATCTGTAAAGCTGAAATTAATAAATGTTATGATTAATGCATTCAGGCTTAATTATTAAATTTAGAAATCAAAACAATTTTATTACACTTGAAACCAATTTGTAGATTTGGTTTCCTCATTTTGCAAGAATTCTCCAGTGTGCACATGGCCCTTCAGAAATCACAGCCAACTGTTAGTCTGGTAGTCAAACACTTTACCAAGCAAAGTTTAAAAAACACTTTCAGAGTGCCAACAGCAAAAACAGTATTTAATGTGGCAGGGTGGAGATGTTTTGTTTTAATATGTTGAAACAACTGGGGTGAGGCTTCCAAAGTCAGACCTAGGGCTGGATCAGGACTTTGGTTGGGGAGGGGTGAGTCGGGGCAAGGACTATGGCTACCAGGTAGCAGGGAGCACGTACGTGCCCCGTTGCCATGCACCTGGCATGCATGATCTTGTGCAATTCTCGTCACCACCTCTGTCACAGGCACAGCTGGTGTTTCAGGTGGGAATGTGAGGTCCTCCAGTTGGTGGGTAAAGGGAAAAGTGTCCATCTCATACTGAGCCTTGGGAATCTCTTAGGAAGTCCCCATGCTGGGGAAGGTCATCTCATTGAGTCCACACAGTCAGTGTTCTGACATTGTGGGAGCATTATTTCTGCAATGAGGTCCAGATGCAGAGCACGTTGATAAAAAACACATATCCTTAAATACAAGGTGCTCACGTGACAGGAGGCACAGCGAGCCGGAGACCGCCTGATTCACGTCTCCACATACTCACTGCAGAGCAAGTGTGCGCTGAATGGGGGGAGGAGGCCAAATCACCAACACCAGCACCATGACTGCTATTCTGCTTGCCTCCCCAATGCCCACTTTTATTTTCAAGCACTGTTAATTGAGTCTGCATGCCCTAAACACGTTCATGATACCTATCCACTGTATACGGGCAGTTCTGGGGAGCAATGTACCGAGGCCAAGGTCACTAGGTTGGCCTGACCTCTGCTCCCTTTTGTCCCTGCCTTCCAGCTGGGTGTGGAAGGGACAGGCCTGGCAGCTGGGACCTCTGCTTCCTGCTGGCAGAGGCTGAGGGCTGAGGGAAGGCTGGGCCAGTGAGACACTGGGGGCTCAGTGAAGGTCTGTGTCTGGGGGGATTTTAGGTGAATAAGAAATGAGGAGGATGACATCCAGGACAATGCTGAGGGCTGGACAGAAAGATCAGGACCCGCAGGCCTCCAGTCCAGTCTTAGAATTGGCATCAAAAGCAGGAGGGAGGTCAGAGGGCAGCTTGCAAAGGTGACCCTGGCTCCTCCCTTTGGGGCATGGAGTTAAGGAAGACCCTGCTTCTCCACTCCCACGGGTGTAGACAGTGGCGGTTGTGATCGCTGACGTGCACTGAGCTCCTCATGGACCAGGCATGGCTCCTTCTGTGCCCT
This sequence comes from Molossus molossus, assembly GCF_014108415.1. Taxonomy (NCBI): domain Eukaryota; kingdom Metazoa; phylum Chordata; class Mammalia; order Chiroptera; family Molossidae; genus Molossus; species Molossus molossus. The sequence continues at coordinate 12,126,792 of NW_023425349.1, forward strand.
GCATCATCTCGGTGATGCTCACCACAACCCTGGGAGGAAGGTCCTCGCTCTGCCCCCATTTTTCAGATGAGGAAACCAATGCTCAGAGAAGTTGAGAGACTCGCTCAAGGTCATGCAGCTGGCCAATGGCAGCGCTGGGATTTGGCGGCAGATCTGGCTGTCCCTAAAGCCCGCCCCCAACCCTGCCTGCCTCTCCTGCCTGAGGTCTGGCAGGCTCTCCGCCAACGCTGAGGAAGAGCGGTGTGGCTTCTGCCCCTGCTGGCCTTGCATTCACTCCTGTGAGAGGAGACAAAACAGCACTGCCGTGCTGGCCCCGGACTCCAGCCGGAAGGGGAAGCTGTGTCCTTTGGATGCCTCCAGGAGGCTGCAGTGCGGGGAGGGGACGGGCGCTTACCAGAATCTGATGGGCACAGCTGGAAGGGGAATTTCCAGGAGGGCAAGGGGCAATTCCTGCGGGTCAGGTAGGGAGAGGCGGCAAGCTGGGCAGGCGGTTATTCCTGGAGCAAAGACCCTGGCGGGGCTGATTCCACCCTCTGTAGGCAAAATTCTCTCCGTGGCTTCAAGCGTCCTTCTCTGGGGAGAAGGTCCATAGCTCTGCCCAGATTCTCAGAGAGGCCTGTGACTCAGACAGGACATGGCACATCTTGCTGGTTCAGAGCATGGCCTCTGGTGTCAGAGAGAGCTGGGTTCCAATTCCAATTCTTCCTCTTACTAGCTGCATCCGTCAGTGACTGACTTACTTTCTGAACCTCAGCTTCCCCTCGGTTTGAGGGCTACTGACACATTCCTCAAAGGACTGGGAAGGGATGGAGTCCCTGGCACCGTGGAGGCGTCCAGCACTCCCGTCTCCCTTTGTGCCCCTTTGGCTTGACGCCAATGCCCACGTGTGCTGTCGGGATGTGTGATCTGTGCAGGCATTTTATTTGGCAGTTCCAAGTGTGATATTATCCCCCACAAAGCCTTCATTATGGCGCTGCTAACAAAACCACAGATAAGGCGGGCTGCTCCTGCCTGCCAGCCTGCAGGTGATTATAACATTCGGGTAAATTGCCTTTTGTCTTGCTGAGAGATGACTGCGGGAGGGACCGTGCGGGAAACTCGCTCGGCCATTTTTTCGGAACCCACAAGGGACACCTCGCGGACAGACAGCCTGGGTTTGCAGAAGGAGGCCTGGCTGGCAGTGGGAAGGCGGGGTCCAGCCCCACTGCCCTCAGACGGGCTGTGTAGGGACAGGCAGGTGTTTTGTCCTCTCTGGTCTCTGGTTTCTCCCCTATTAGGTGAAGGCTTTGGCTTCAAGACTAAAGGAGTCTGGGTGTGTTGGTGGCACTGAAAGACTTGTTCTTTGGCCAGATTTTGAGCAACACGGTAAGTAGGCAGAGGACTCTCAAGAGAAAAACACCTCACTGCATCCTCACAGTCCTGGGGTAACTGTGCATCTCTGGGGTACCAGGAAGGCCTGGCTTTGATCTTTCACTAGTAAACTCCAGCTTTTCATTCAGACCCAGCTAAATGTCCTCCTGACCTCAGTCAGCTACACCTGGTGCCAAGTCCAGCTCTGCCACGTGTCACCTGTGTGACTTCACCTCGCCTCTGTTTCGTCATCTGTAAAGTGTGGATATTCCAGTGGAACTGCTGGAATAAAGACCACTGTTTCACAGGTTGCTGTGAGGCCTACATGAAACAAAGCAAAATGAAATATGTCAAGTGCTCGAGTCAGTGCGTGCTGGTTGCTATTACTGTCCTGCTTGTCACCTGACGTAAACTATGGACACCTCTGTATATCAACAGATCCATTCCATCACAGCCATGTTAATGGCTGCGTTGTATGTTATTGTAAGAACATACCATCTGTTATTCAATCCGTTCCCCCCTGTTGAGCATTTGGGATGTTTCCAGTTTTCAACTGTTTAAATAATCCCAGAGAGACTTCAGAGAACCAAGTGCTCTTTCATTCCTAGGGGTTCACTGTCCAGGTGGGTGGGAGCAGAGAAACACCACTGTCTGGGAGCGCCAGGCCCCTGCCTCTGTGGACAGAGGATCCTGGAGCTGGCCTGGCGAAGGAAAATTCTGGAAGCAGGTGAGCTTGAGTGTGAATCCCACTTCCTGCCAAATCTCCTGGGGAAAGATCCTCAGTTTCCTCATCTGTCAAACAGGCACCAAGCCAATACCCCTCCTCCTCAGTTGTATGTCCTGTGCGTGGAAACCGCTCAGTCAAGGTCAACTCTCAGCACATCGTCATCTTCATCCTCATTCTTCATCTGTCCTCATCTGGTGGAACCAGAGTCCCCTCCCAAAGACAGCAAGTCACCCAGGCCAGGTCACTTTTTGGACCCCAATTCGCACCCTTTCTTCCCACTGTCCATTTAACTGAGCGCCCATTCAAATGAGGCTTGCAATCTTGATTTTAAATTGTCTGGAACCCACAGGTTCAAACGCAAAGGGGCCTTCTCTGCCAATAATCACTAGTGTGCGCTATCTTTAAGACGCCAAGGCCATTGTTTCTGATTGAAGGAAAGTTGGCGCTATTTTGAAGAGCAGCAGGATTAAGCGGTGGCGTTATCTCTTTAACCATCGGGAATTATCCGCCGTTTGAAAGATGTGTGAGCGCTAGGACATTTGCCAGATGTGCTTGATTCGACATTTCAGACAACAAAGGGGATAATGTTGGCGGGAATCTCAACGGCGTTTCTGATGATCAGGATATTCTTCGAGGATGGTACTGAGACCTTTCGAGAAAGAATTTCAGCTTTTACATAAACTAATTTGGGATGCTCACTCTCTGTCTTCCACAAAGCAAATTTAGTTCATTGTTAGTTGTATATGTTAAAATGGTTACGAGGGTTTTTTCCTTTGAATATTAATAATGTGCCTTTCAGCTGAGACACTCGCCGGGGGTGTCATTAATTGCAGGGAGAGAGTAAGGATTAGTGGTGTAGTTATTCTGTAATGATTTCTGCTAGTGACATCGGGGCAGCAACAGCTACACGGAGAGACATGCGTGCAAGCCGCCAAGGGCTCTGGCTTTCCCCCCCTGAGAGGAATGAATGGGGCAGGCAGGAGGGGGAGGGGTCCGAGTCCATCTCCCAATTTCCCATCAGATTAAAGGTAATTGTCCAAATACCTTCAGGTGCTTCCTTATTGGCCCATGGTGTGTAAAGGACCCTTTATCAAATGAGGCAGCCTCTCAGTTTTGGGAACTGTGGTGTTTTTGTCTTACGACTCAAAAATGGACGATTTTGTTCATTTAGGAACATCACTTCGGTCCCACTGGGTGCCAGGGACTGGGCTTGGTGGAGGAACAACTGTGAATGAGTCATGTCTAGGAGCAGAGATAGCTGAGGAAAAAATAAACTGCAAAACACAGCTGACAAGGAGAATAAGGACAGAGTTGGGGCCAAATTGGGTTCGACTCTGACTCTGTCACCAGCTGTGTGACCAGGAGCAAGTTATTAACCTATCTGAGTCCAGGTGCCATCACTGCCAACAGCCCACTTGGGTGGTAGAAAAAAAGCAGAGTGGATGAGCAGGTAAGGGCTTAGCAAGGGCCAGGCAAGGATCCCCCACGACGACCATTCCTTTCCCTGAGCTGCGGTCGCGAGCTGCTGATTTAAGACCTCTGCTGCCTAAGCTTTCAAGCTTTTTGAGGTGCAGAGACGTATACAGTCATGTGCTGTATAACAATGTTTCAGGCAGCCGTGGACCACACAGACGACTGTGGTCCCATAAGATTACAATGGAGCTGAAAAATTCCTACCGCTTAGTGACATCATAGCCCTTATGAGGTCAGAGCACAACACATTTGTGGTGACGCTGGTGTAAACAAAGTCACGGCGCTGCCAGTTGTACCAAAGCATAGCGCACACAATTATGTTTGGCACGCAAGTCTTGATAACGGTAATAACGACTATGTTACTGGTTTATGTATTCACTGTACTATACTTTATATCATTATTTTAAAGTGTACTCATACACCTCATGTTTACTGTGTCTCTTGGTTGTGGCCTAGGAGCAATAAGCTAGACCACACAGCAAAGGTGTGTGGTAGGTTAGACCATCTAGGGGTGTGTAAGTACACTCTGTGATGTTCGCACAATAATGAAATCATCTAACAACGCATTTCTCAGAGTGCATTCCCCATCGATAAGTGGCACATGACTCTAGTGGACTGTTTTTGTTACTCAAAATAATAAGTTGTTTATTATGTGCAAGGGGATGAATTTTGTATAATTTGTTGAAGAATATGAGGGACTTGTGGGTGGGTCCTCTGCCCACCTGCCTGCTTTCATGATCAGCTCTGAGTCATGGGGCCTGTGTGAGGTGTAGGGGACCCAGTGATGAATGAGACATAGTCACATAGTCCCTGCCCTCAAGAAGCTCCCTCTCTAGGGGGCAGTCAGGAAGATAAAACTACTTCTACTGCCACAGGCTAAGTGAGGCCTGTGGGGCACAGAGCAGACACCTAACCCCGTGGAGCAGTGGAGGGGATGAGGAAGGGAGGGGCAGGTTGGTTAGGGAAGGCTGCCTAGAACTATGGCCTACCAATGGCTGGTCCTGACCTTCAAAGCGCTGTGAAATCAATTTTGTAGACAGCAAGTAGCATTTTAAAAAATTAAACAGAAAATGTCATAGTACATCACACGTAGAAAGAATACATGCATATGTATGCAGGTGTTTATGTGTGTACTAGATCATGATCTAAACCTTTCCTGCTACCAGCCGGCGTCCAAAGGTCTGAGAGACACATTCCCAGGGAATTCTTGCCTGCCTGGATCCCCAAAGCCCAGCACAATGTCGGCACTCAAAGACATTTTGATGAGTGGGGATGGATTTAAATCTCCCTGCACTCCAGCAAGCAGGTACCACCCTCCCCAGTTAAGCAAGGGATTCTTGCAAACCCAGGTCTAGCAAACCCAGACTGTTGAGCATGCTTGCAGTTTGCAGCTTTGCAGGCCTAAAGCCAGCTTCCCTGCCTGTGAGTAGAGGCCAGAGCAAGATGGGGCGGAGCTGAGGCAGTTCAGAGGGGCTCCAAAGGCAACCCTTCTTGGTGCCCCAGCCCCTGACAGACCTTGACCACCCAGGTGGCATGTGCTTCAGGCCGCTGTGTTTACTCTGGGATGGCCTCAGTCACCCGCCTCAGGCCTGCATGGCCAGCATCCTGTGCCTTCGGAGTGCCAACAGGAAGCACTGTTTATAGGCACAGGCCGGAATACAGGGGAGAAGGGGCCCTGGGGAAAACAAGATGGACAGAAGCCGGAATCAGCCCTTGGCAGGGTGAATCAGGGTAATGACTAGGTGGCCACGCACGGAGACTCCCTTTTAGTGGTTTTTCAGAACACTCCGAACTTCATCTGTCCTATAATATCAGGACCAAAATACCCTTTGGCTACCTTTCTCCTCCATCATAGACTCTTAAGGTTGGAAGGACCCTAGAAATTATCCAGCCCAATGCCCTCATTTTACAGATGAAGAGAAAGGGGCCCAGAGAGGGAAGGCACTGATCCAGGGCCAGCCAGGAGGCAGCCTGAGAGCAGCGTACAGGACCTCAAACCCAGGTCTCCATGCCACCACCAGGGGTCTGGGGTCCTTTAGATGTCCCTCTCGACATCCTGCCAGAAAAATCTCCTATCTCATTTACCCTCCTTTGGCCCCTTCTCTGTATGTAACTACAGAAATCTTTCTAAAGGACAAATCAGTTACTACTCTACTTGCCCGAAACCTTCCCTCAGCCCTCACTGCCCTCAAATGCAAAGACACCACAGTCTTTCCTACTGCCCTGAGGCTTCCCACCTCTCGGGCTCCCTCCCCTGCTCTTCTTCCCTGGCGTATTGCTATCTCACCTCCTGGACTGCCTGCCGCCCCCAGATGTGCAGGGTTCTCTCCCCTCTCCAATCCTTCCACATGCGGTTCCCTCTGCCTTTAACACCCTTCCCGCCCCTGCTGCGCTTGTCTGCTCTTAGGCTGCACAGTAAATCTCACTTGTTCCAGGAAACCCCCCTCGCCTGCTGGCGTCCTGGGTTAGGTATCGCTGCCAGGTTGTCTTGCAGCAACTTGATGCTGTTCAGATCCATTTTACTGCCAGTTTCTCCTGCTCCCTGACAGAAGGTGCTATGATATTGCTATCACCTTCAAAGCCAGACCTAGTCAATAAGTATTTGTTGCCCTGGCCGGTTTGGCTCAGCAGTTAGAGCGCCGGCCTGCGGTCCAGAGAGACCCGGGTTCGGTTCCCGCTAAGGGCACGTACCTCGGTTGCAGTTTGTCCCCGGCCCTGGTTGGTGCGGGTGGCAGCCACTCGATGTGTCCCTTTCATGTCGATGTTTCCTTCTCTCTCTCTCTTCCTCTCCCTCCCTCCCACTCTATCTGTACAAAAAATGGAAAAATGTCCTCGGGTGAGGATAAAAAAAATAAATAAATATTTGTTGACCAGAAAAATTAGTGTCTGTCCTTTTCCAAACTTCCTAAGAATGGCCTTCCCTTCCCACGATGCATTTTAAAAACATTTCATTTTTTTAGAGCAGTTTTAGGTTCACAATAAAATTGAGATGAAGGTGCAGAGATTTCCCATACACCTCATGCCCTCACATATGCGCAGCCTCCAAGTGATCAACATCCCCCACCAGAGAGGTACATTGTTACAATTGATGAACCTATATTGGCAGATCACAATTATCCAAAGTCCATAGTTTACATTAGTGCTCACTCTTGGTGGTGTATATTCTGTGGGTTTGGACAAATACATAATGACATATATTATAATATTATAATCATTATAATATCATACAGAGTATTTTCACTGCCCTAAAAATCCCTGTGCTCTGTCTATTCATACTCACAATGCATTTTAAAGTTTATCAGCAAGTACAGCTTTTGCCCACAGGGTTGTGGGAACACAATTTCTGATTCCTCAGCCACACCATGCTTTTATGTGTCTGTGTCTTTGCACATGCTGTTCCCTCTGCCTGAAATGCCCTTCCACCACATTCCTGTTTATGAACTCCTTTCTCATCTTTAAGACCCATCACTTCTGGCACCATTTTTCTGACTGACACCCTCCATCTCAGCCAGGTGATTAGATCTCCCTCCTCAATCCTGCTTCGTCCTCCAGGCCTCCCCCTAGCAGGGCCCACATCACACTATATTGTGTCTGTCTCCCCCACTGGACTGTGACTCTCCTTGGGACCGGGATGTCCCCTCAGTGAAGTAAGACTGGAATACAGTTCAAACCTAAAAAGCTGAAAATGAGTCAGTTGCATTGTACCACAACTGAAGAACAATTATACTAACAAAGAATTCCAAGAATTCCATGGAACCCCAGTTCTATAAAAATGCTCTCAACTAATTTATACAGTGGGGGAAAGGGGACTCTGTCTTACTATGTACATTTCCCCTGCAGGGGTGGGGCCCCTTCTTCTGCCAGGGGCCATTTGGATATTTACATCATTCATGGCCCATACAAATTCATCAACTTAAAAGCTAGCCTCCTTGCTTCTCCTGACTCTTCCTCCTGCTTCTTCCCTGCTCCCTGGGGCCCTGGGACGTGCCATCTTAGCTCTCTCCTTATATCCTTTCTCCTTTCTGTCCACTCAAAACCCATGGTTCAGACCTCCCACACACCCCTTCCTCTCAGCTCTTACGCTGAGACAGCTGAGCTTCTCCAATCCCGAATCTTCCACTGCCTACTGGTACTTTTCTTAGGGTCAGCCTCTTCCACCAAGACCATAAAAAAAAAATTAGCCTGCTATATTTGCTCAGGCTAATTTGGTGAGGCATGTGATGCTAGCTGGTATTGATTTCACAGGCCTCATACGGCCTGCGGGCTGGACATTGCCCACCCCTGCAGGGAAAGACTGCTCGCATCAGCCAGGAAAGGCCTTCTGGTCTACCTGGCAGTTGCTTTCTCATTACAGAGCAGAGTTTCTTGATCTGGGTCTTTGGAAGGACAATCAACTTCTTTAGATTATATGTGAAATGTGTGTGTGTGTGTGTGTGTGTACACATGCATGCTGTGTGTGTGCATGTGTATGCATTTTTCTAGGAAGAGGTCCATAGTTGTTTTTATTCCTAGTGGTCTGACTCTAGATAAGATAAAAGTTAGGAATCACTGTGTTAAAGGAAAATGCTCACGTCCTTATCTGTGTGCTGGCTTCCTGCTAGTCTGGTCACTGTCAGTCAGTCCTCAGTCTGATCAGCTTGTGCTCACTTACCAAGCTGAGGTTCTGGCACCTCCAAGGTAGTTCCCTGAATGACTGGCCTTCAGCTGTGCTGTCTCCTCTGCTGGAAAACCTCTCCCCGTGCCTTGTGGTCAGCTCTCATTATTCTTTGGGTCTCTGATGAGCTGACATTTCCTTCTTGAAACCCTCTGAGGTTCCAGTTCTGGATTAGATGCCCCATCTTTGTGCTCCCACAGAATTATTCCCACCTCTCTGGCCCCTCTTCCTGTCTAGGACCATGTTTTTCTCTTTCGTTGTGCTTATTCCATGATGTTATCCACTGTTCATAGGACTTGTCTGCTACCTGATAACTAGAAACTCCATGAAGGAAGGGGGTGTGTGTCTAGCTTTGCCATGTTTTGCTGCCCAAACCAAGCATAATGCCTAGCATACAGTAGGTGTTCATTAAACACGGGTTGGAGAGGGCATGCAGAAATAAGTACCTTAACCCTTTCGGTGCCATACTTATGTGCTGGCACAGTCAGGCTGCAGTGTCCTTTCCCGCCCTGTGACTGTGGACAGACTTGACAGTCATGAGCATTTCAGTTAGTGAAATATTCAGATAATCAGTTTTTGTCTTTCATCGGCAAAAGCTTCTTTCTCACCCAATGAATACTTGTTCACACACATGCACAACCTACATGTGAATGAGAGAGAAGACATGTGCCACAGGGTGTCAGAGTAAACATACCTGCATTTCGCAGAAAGCGATTCCTATAGTCCTTGACGACCCTCGTGTTCGGGTTGTAGAAGCCATCTCCACAGTCATAATAGCCAAAAGGGATTTTTCTAGGCGGGTCCATATTGGTGAGTTGAGAGATACCTTGAAAGGATATAATGGATAATTAACTCACCACCAAGGCCAAATTCAAACCCAGCCTCTGCTAAATCCTCTTTGGCTGGCTGCTCATGTGATATTGGCGCTGCTGGTGGACTGCCCCCCCCCCCCACCACCACCATTGAGGGCTTGGGGCAAAAGCAGCAGGAGCAGTGCCCTAGAGGGGGTCCTGAAAATGTCTCGGTGAGGGGGGTCTTGGGAACTGAAACCCCATCTTCTTTCTTTGACCATCCTCCATTTCTCCATTTCTAAGGACACCATGACCAGGGCACATTACTGGAGTGGGAGAGACCCTGAGGATGCCTCAGAGTTGGCCACGTGGGTAGAAGGCATGTAAGGAGAGGGGTGGCATTCAAGGTGTGGGCAGAGGCCAGAGCAGGTGCTTACATCTCATTTGGAAAGCCACGGAACCAGGCACATATGAGGTAGAACGGAAGGGAAGAAATGGGCAATGTCGGCAGGGACCAGGTAATGGAGAACCTTGACTCACCCCAATCACCATCAGAGCTGCCATTTATTGAGTGCGAATTACGTGTGTGTGTGTGTGTGTGTGTGTGCACGCGTGCGCATGCATGCGCATGTGTAGAAGGGTGTAGCTGGCAATCAGATTGTCCCTGTTCAGTTCCTCCTCTCCTTTGGGTTACTTCAGTAGGCCATGGCCCACTTATTTAAAACTGCCTTTTCTTTTTTCAGTTTTTTTTACATTAATTAATTTATTTTTGTTACATATGTTTCTCCTCCCCCCCTTCAGACACCCTCCTCCTGATCCTCCCCTCCCCCCAGCATTGCAGTCTAAAATGGCCTTTTGTCTCCCTCTCAGTTTGGCCGTGAAGGAGCCTGGGTACCTGTAGGCTTCAAGCCGTGGCACATCTCGGTGTAAAACCTCCGATCGTAGCTGTCACAATAATGCCAGTTCTTTCCATCATACTGCAGCCCGTCTGAGAAGGTGTATACGCCCTGGGAAACAAGGAGCACACAGGCAGGTCTGAGGAAGCCCTTCCTTAACCGAGAAGGACAGAAGTCAAGGGAAGAGGTGGCTTTCTCACTACCACAGAAAAGAAGCGATAACTGTCACAGCCACCATGGCTGTGATGAGGAGTAGGAATGGATACACAGTGCTGAAGTCGGTGCCTGGCACTCAAAATATGACTAAATGTGACCTTGGGCAGATGATCTACCCTCTCTAGTCCTTGGTTTCCTCATTTGTAAAATTAATATAATAATGGAACATATTTAATAGGGTGGATTCAATGAGAGTCAATGAAATAGTAGTTGCAAAGCATTTGGCACAGTGCCTGGCAAGTAGTAAGCACTCAATAGATGTTAAGTTATTATCATTCTTGGATTGTTATCATAGCTCAAAAGGTCGGAGCCATCAGTCACGGTCCTTTGTCCAAACACGTACATTTTGTTTTCGCTGCCTTAGTGCTAAAGGAAGCCCCCGGATGTAGACATCGCATTGGCTTGAGCATCAGGAAACATGGGTGGAAATTCCAATACTATTAACTCACTGTGTGACCTTGGGTAAGTCACATCCCCTTCCTGGGGCTTAGATTCTTCAAGATGTAAGACAAGGAGTGTTTCTTAATATTTTTTAGGTCATGAGCCAGCCCCCCACACACCTTTAGTGAAACTGATGAAAGTTATAGATCCTTTCCCCAGAGAAAAATATAGTCCCATATACACAGAAATTTTTCTGTATAAATCAGGAGCATTTACTGACACCCTGAATTGTATTCTTGACCCACAAATTCCAGGTTAAGAATCCTTGGATGAGATGACTTATCATGATAGTAGTAATGGTGGCAGTAAAGTAAGAGCTAACACCTACTGAGTGCGTACCGTGTGCCAGGTACCGAGCTAAGCACTCACGTATATACTGCCTCACTGCCTCATGGCCATCAGGAGGTGCCTGGTCCCATTGAGACAGGCTGAATAATGGTCCCCAAAGATGCCCACATCTTATCTCTGGAACCTGTGAATATGCTGACTATACATGGCAAAGGGAACTTTGCAGATGTGATTAAGTTAAGGATTTTGACATAGACAATAATGCTGGGGGTGGGGGGTGGGGCCGGGAGGGGGGTGTGGGGGGGGCGGGGGAGAAGGAGAAACATCTGTAACAAAAATAAATTAATAAAAAAAAAAGTTAAGGCCCTGGCCGGTTTGGCTCAGCGGTTGGAGCGTCGGCCTGCAGTCCAGAGAGGCCCGGGTTCGGTTCCCGCTAAGGGCACGTACCTCGGTAGCAGTTTGTCCCCGGCCCTGGTTGGTCGTGCAGGTGGCAGCCACTCGTTGTGTCCCTTCACATCAATGTTTCTCTCTCTCTCTCTCTTCCTCTCTCTCCCTCCCGCTCTATCTGAACAAAAAATGGAAAAATGTCCTCGGGTAAGGATAAAAAAAAAAAAAAAAAGTTAAGGATCTTGATGTGGTGAGATTATCCTGGATTATGGGGGGGCGGGGAGCAATGTGAACACCGGGTCCTTATAAGAGAGAGGAAGAGAGTCAGTGATAGAAGACGAGGTTGTGGCAAAAGCAGAGGGAGAGGAGATGTGATGATGGGAGTGGAGGTCAGAGTGATGGGTGGCCATGAGCCAAGGAATGCAGGGTTTCCAGCTTCCAGAAGATGGAAAGAGGCAAGAAAATGGATCCTCCCACAGAACCTCCAGAACAAATGCCACACTGCCTACCTATTTCAGACTTCGAACTCTCAGAACTGTAAGATAAATGATTTTGTTGTTTTAAGACACTGAATTTGTAGTAATTTGTAACAGCAGCAACAGGAAACTAATATAACTCTTGTCCCCAATTTATTAGACAAGGAGCATGAGTCTCAAAGGGGAAGTCATGGGCTCAAGGTCACACAGTTAGTGGCTTAACAGAATTCAAACTCAGCATGACCTCTCCGGGGGCCCTTCCGTGTCCAGAGGGAGAGACTCCAGAGCCCTGGCTGTCAAGAGAGGGAAGAAGAAGACCCCGATAGGGAAGGCAGGGTATTGTGTGTGTGTGTGTGGGGGGGGGGGGTCTCCTATCTGAGGCTTTCCGCTCTGCAGTCCCCCTCCCAGGCTAATCACCTTAACGGCCAATCCCTTTTCCCAAGTGGCATCGTATTGGCTCCCACTGGGGAAGTACAGAGTTCCTTGGCCATGAAACATGCCGTCCTTCATTTCCCCAACGTATCTTGTTTCAGTAGGGAGGATATATTCAGCATCGCCCTCCATCCTGTAAGGACAAAGGGAAATCACTGAGCCCTGCAGGCACTAGAGGATCTGAGCTAGTAGGCACAGGCAAGTGGCAACCTCACCCTCAGGGTCCCCAGACGTTATCATCTCAGCAATATTCTGCTCAAAACCAGAATTTTAATTTTGTTTCCCTTATAAGCTCAAAAATAAGAGGGGCTGATGAAGGGGGTCAGAGTTTGGTCTCTTCCTCCTCTCCCTCATAAAGAGGCTGTCTTGAAGTCCATGCCATCCCAGGGAACAGGCCCAGAGAGGGGAGGGATGTGCCCAAAGCCACACAGTGAAGCAGAAAATAGGGCCAAGTGTCCTGGCAGCTGGCTGTGTCTTTCCTGCTAAGACCAGCCCAACCCTGCCCATTACCCCACAAGTGGGATATTTGGAAAAGTATAAAATTTGGATGGCACACATGGGTCTGAATCTTACTTTACCATTTCCTAGAAAGTCTTAGAGACTTTCCTAGACCTTTCTGCTCGTCTGTTTTTCTTCCTTCATTTTCTTTCTTTTTTTCTAACAAATATCTACAATGCTCCTACTATATGCCATGATCTTGTTGAGTCAGGTCTGCTGGATACAAAGTGGACACAACAACGATCAAGGCAGATGCTGTTCCTGCCATTGGAGTGGGGCTCACAGTCTATTAAGGGACACAAATTAAGCAACTGCACAGAGTGTGATAAGTGCCATGCAGGGGGAAGACAGGCCCCTACAGGAGCACAGGGAAGGGATATTTCAGCCAGTTCACTAGGTGACCAGTTTCTTCATGTGTGAAAGTCTGAGATGAATGCCCAAGAATGTCTAACAGTTTTCCTAGTAAAGGGCCAGACATAAGTACTTAAGACATATGCTTTTATTCATTGCTTTATTCCTTCTCCATTCTTCTCTACTAGCTAGGAGTCACTGTTCCTAACTCTGAACTTCTTTAGGCTTTTGTTTGTACCTCTTTTGGATGCTTAGCACTTTCTGCCTTGCCTCGTAATTATATACCTCATCTCCCCTATTTAATCAAAGCATTTGAGAGGAAGGCCTTGGCACCCTCAGCTCTTAGAATAGTGTTTCTTCTTAAACAAATGCTCTGTAAACATTACCGAGTAAGAAATGAAGAAAACAGAAAGGTCGCCATGCCGGTTTGGCTCAGTGGTTAAAGTGTTGGCCTGCGGTCCAGAGAGACCTGGGTTCGGTTCCTACTAAGGGCATGTACCTTGGTTGCAGTTTGTCCTCGGCCCTGGTTGGGTCGTGCAGGTGGCAGCCATTCAATGTGTCCCTTTCCCATCGATGTTTCTCTCTCTGTCTCTCTCTTCCTCTCTCTCCCTCCCACTCTATCTGAACAAAAAAAATGGAAAAATGTCCTCAGGTGAGGATTAAAAAAGAAAGAAAACAGAAAGGCCAGTGAACTGATTGAATGGATGACAGATGCCACTGAGGCACAGGCCCAAAGCGGGAGAGCACTGTGGTTCAAGCACAAGTTATGAGCTGCAGACCTGGAGTCCAGGCCTGGCTCCTCCTCTCTGTGCCTGTATGGCCCTGGGAAAGTTCCTTTTCCAATCTGAGTCAGTTTCTCATCTGTAAAATAGGGATAATAACAACCCTCCCAGAGTTGTTGAGATAATTAAATGAGAGAATGGCTGGCATACACTAACAGCTCAAAAACAATTTTGCCTTTATTCTACAGCAAGACACAGAAGGAAAAAGAAATCTTCCTTCTTCCCTTTATCTCTGCTTGAGATCACATCATTTTTTTAAGGTTTAAATTTCCTTTAATTCTTGCCCTTGCACTTGGCTTGTGATCAGGAAACATAAGTTAATAAAACGTCTTTCTTTTCCTTCCTTCCTTCCTTCCTTCCTTCCTTCCTTCCTTCCTTCCTCCCTCCCTTCCTTCCTTCCCTCCTTCCTTCCTTCCTCTTCTTTCTCTTCTTTCCTTCCTTCCTTCTTTCTTTCTTCCTCTGTTTTTGCATGATTCATCCTGTCACATCATTTCTCAGCATACTTTCCATCTAAATCCTTCTCTGAGATTAGACCCCCTCTTTTATTACAGCAAATTGGACATCACTGTCCTTGTACAGACATCTCCAGGTCACCCCAAATGGAACTCATCCTCTTCTCTTCCAAAGCAGCCCCTCCTTAGAATTCCCCAACTCCGTGAATGGTATCAGAATCCTCCAGGTACAAAGCCTGGGGCTGGGCACTGGGCTGGGACTGGAAGCAGTCTCTGAGTAGGACCAGGGGCCAATCAGTTGCCAAGTCCTGGCAGTGAAATCCTCAAACTTTTACATTTTTCTCTTTCCTGCAGACCCACTGCCTCTGCCTCAGCCCAAGTATATATGGAATGAATGTATCTCAGCGCTGTAGCTTGAGCAAGTTACTTCACTTCTCTGGGTCTCATTGTACTGAACTGTAAAATGGGAATAAACAATTCTACCTGACATTGTTCTGAAAGTTAAAAGGGATTAAGTTTGTAAATGTGTCTGGTACAAGGTCCCTTTCAAAGGCAAAAGGACAGGTGTCTTTTCCCAGTCACAGATGTTCAAGACAAAGTGAATTAGATGAGGTCCTTACCTCCCGTCTACGTATTCCCCAATATATTTGCTTCCTGTGTACTCCATGCCGCCTGCCTCTAGCTTCCAGCCAGTGGGACGCCGGAGTCTCAGTGTTTCCCGCCTCACCATGACAACCAGGAGGGGTGGGCGGAGCCGACGCGGCCGCACAACTTCCAGGCATTGCGCACGCTCTGTGGCTCGCGGATGGGCAGAGCAGTGCGCTTGCGTGCCGCCCGTCGCGCATGCGCAGGTGCTAGGTGGCCCTCGGCGGTCGAAAGGGGAGTTCAAGGAGACGGGCGACGCGGCTGCGGCTGCCTCGTCCGAGTCGGGGCTACTGACATCATGCCGGGTATAGTGGAGCTGCCCACTGTGGAGGATCTGAAAGTGCAGGAGGTGAGGCTCATCCGGAGGACAGGCAAGCGGGGCATAGGGCTGAAGTTTCCCGGGCCTGGGCCCAGTCCTGCTTCGACCCAGCGGACTTTGGGCCCCGGACCTCCCCTACCCCATATACCCCAACACAAACAGATCAACCCCCCTGACGCCCCTTCCTCAGCTCCGGGAATCACCCACCCCACTCCAGCCTGCAGTGATTCGAGAACTCTCCCCTCCCCCACAGCGACCTGCTTCCGTACGTGAGTGCTAGTGGTACTTTTTATTAAGTACCAAGCAGGATCACTTTACTTACTTTATGTCACTTAACACTCAAACCTCCCCGCGAAGTAAGTCTACAACTCCGGGTGCTGTGCTCACAGTCAAGGGAGAGAGAGTCCCCTTGAAGTAGCATCTTTGGTGCAGAGTGCATTTAGGGAGATAGGAAGCCGCAGAAAACGGAGATGATGGTGTTGGAGACGGAAGTTGCTAACAGCCTTGGGAAGGTGTTTGGTAATAGGACAGTTAGGGCATTCAGTTATTCAAGAGATACCATTTGAATAATTGCCATGTGAACATACACTGGAAAATAAGAGATGATGTCCCTGAGTTTGTATCTAACAGGAAAACAGACGTACAAAGAGGCAATTACAGTACAGGGTAGTTTGTACCATGAAAAGTGAAAACAGTATAATAATAAGTATTGCAAACACGAGCAAGCCTTTTCTAGAGGTCAGGCGGGATTTACATGCATTAATTCACGGAATCCTTCCAGCAACACCAAGGAAGGGTAAAATTGGTCTCTCCATGTTGTAAATAAGGAACAGGTTCTGAGAGAAGTGATTTGTCCAAGGTCACATGGCTAGTGAGTGGTAGAGCTGGAATGTGAGTCTAACGAACTCTGATCTAAAAAGCCATGCTTTTAAATTGCTGTGTTTTAGGCAAAAGCTCAAAAGGGTGAGAAACCTTAGCAGAACCTTTTCTGTTCAGGGAGACAAGTGCTGTTTGACGTGCCTCTAGATTTGGTGGGAAGCAGCAGTTGCTGAGCTGGGAGAGGTACCCGGGCTGAGACGGGACTGGGTAGCAACTTCCACAAGGTCAAGTTTGGATTTTTTTTTTTTAATTTTTTTTCCTTTATTGATTTTAGACAGGGAGGAAGTGAGAAGGGGAGAGAGATAGAAATATTGATGAGAGAGAACATCGACTGGCCGCCTCCTATATGCCCCCTGTTGGAGACCCGGCCCATAACCTGGGCATGTGTCCTGACTGAGAACCCAACTGGTGACCTCTTGGTGCGTGGGTCCACACTCAACCACTGAGCCACAATGGCCAGATAAGTTTGGATTTATATAAGAGAGCTGATGGGGAGAGGTGGAAGGTTTGAAGGCACAGGAGTGGCAGGATTGGATAGAAGAAAGATCACGCTACATCAGAGGAAACGGGGAGCAAGACTGAAATGTATGTGCCAGAGCCCTGGCTGGTTTGGCTCAGCAGTTAGAGCGTCACCTGTGGACCAATGAGTCTCAGGTTCAATTCTGGTCAAGGGCATGTGCCTCAGTTGCCATTCTTCCCCAGCCCTGGTCGGGGTCCTGCAGAAGGCAACCAGTCGATGTGTCCCTCTCACATCGATGTTTCTTTCTCTCTCTCTCCCTCCCTCTCCGCCCCCACCTTCCTTCCCACTCTATCTGAAGATAAATAGAAAAATATTCTCAAATGAGGATTTAAAAAAAAAATGTATGTGCCAGAAATTATATTCCAGGCACTGTGTTAAGTGTTTTAGTTGCATTACTTCATTTAATCTGATATGCCCGGCATATCAGAAGGGCAGCTCTTATTTTCCTCAGATGAAGAAATTTTTAGTTGTGTTCAGGGGCTTTACCATAAAGTGACATTTATCGAAAGGTGAGGGGTCAGTGCTGGCCACAAGTCAGGCTTTTGTTTCTTGCCCCCGCTGTGAAGCTGACTTACTCTCAACTGGCTGTATTTTTCATTGGAACTTTAATTTGGCTCAACAAACAACTGAGGTTTTACCTTCTGCAACTATTCTATATCTGGAATAAATTTGCCTTTAGGCCTCACACAATTACATTGAGAAACAGATAATCACACAAGTAACTAAAATAGAAGACTAAGTATAATTTAATGCTATGGGAGAGGGGCAGGCATGGTTTAAGAAAAGAGAGTAGGATTTGAAGTTGTAGTTAAATTCTAGGCCTAACTGCTCAGTTACCTTGATTAGTCACTTTCAGCATTTGCAGACACACTTATTTTATTTGTAAGATGAAGTGATTCCAGCTGTATAATTCCCTGCAGCTCTAAAGGGGACAGAGAAAGCACTTCTTGGGCATAACATAAGAATTATAGACAGAAATGGAGCGAAGAGCTTTCAAAGCAAGGGTAGGATCGGAGCAAAGGTAAAGAGATGGGAAAAGGCAGAGGACCAAAAATGGGTCCTGGGACTAGGGAGTTCAATGTTCTGAGAGAACAGCAAGAAGTCCCTTTTTGAAGTATCATGGGTAGAGGGCTGGAAAGATAGTTTGGATCCAGAAGGCTTTGGATACCCCATAGCAAGTTTAAGCTTTATGCTTCTGTTAAACCCGAATCCTTCCAGGGTTTTGTTGCTAATTTGTTTCAGTAACAGAGTAAAATAAGAATTGTCTTTTAGGAAGATCACTCCAACAGCTTTGTGAAGAATGGATTGAAGAGAGAGAAGAAGAAAAACAGGGAGACTGGTCTTGGTGGCTGTTGAAATAGTTGAGGAAGATATTAACAACCCCAACTATACTTACAGAGAGAAAAGAACAGATTTGTCTAGAATTGATCAGACTTAGCCACAGCTTAGGTATCAGAGCAGGAAGGGTTGGGGAATCAGTGTTAGATTTGCAACCTGGCATTGGGACTGAGGAAGCCAGAAGGAGCAGGTTTGAGAGGCAAGTTAAACATAGTTTGGACCTCATTGACTTTGGAAACAGGCTACATCCTATGGAGAAAGGAGTCAGAACCTTTGAGCTGGAAAGTCCTTGTACATTGACAGTTTTCAGTAAAAGTACTATATTAATCATAACAATTCTATCAAATAGGTACTATTATCCCTCAGTTTACATAAATTAAGTAAAATATAAGGCATAGTACAAATGAAGCACTATAAAAAGAGGCAGACATGGTTTAAGGAAGTGAAAACAGGACTAGAAGATTGGGTGTAGATTGTAAGACGTATTTTTTGCCTCCCTTTCCACACCTGTAGACTGATGTAAGCCTGCTGTGCAGTGAGGCTGTTGTGAGGATAAATGAGGAAGGACATTGCAATTCTGTGTCCTTGAGACAAAGGGAACTGAATGAGTTTGAGAGGGTATTGACGGTGTGCAGCTGTGAAAGGGTGTTGCTTCTGTTGGAATTCATCAGTCTCAGTGAAGAAGCAGGTGAGGGGAGATGATGACATTCTGAAGTTCAGTGCCAGCTCAGTGATGGCGATATAATGGGAAGAGGCCAGTTGGAGGTCACAGTCTCTGGATTCCACTTCTGTGGTTGCCACTGAGCTGTGGTGTCATCTTGAACACGTCTCTTTCCTCAGAATAGATTCAGTGTGTGATTCTCATGCTTTATTTCCCTGTGACAGCATATTTTACATGCTTAGCAACATGGGTGTACCTAGATTTTGGTAAGACCTTGACATTTGTAGGAAAGTAAAGCAAAGAATGCCATAATCTTTTGGGACATGATATCTATGAAGGCGTTTGAGTTATTAAATCAGTCATTTAAAGATATTTTAAGGCATTTGACAAGGAAGTAAATATAGCTAACTTAATTTTAAAAATATATTAAGCTTTAAAAAAGTTTGTGTCTTGATTTTTATTCTCCCAGTTCTTTGTAGGTAATATAGCAAACAAGTGTGTACCACTTAATTAACCTAAATAAACTCATATTATAAAAAACTGCCCTAACCGGTTTGGCTCAGTGGCTAGAGCGTCAGCCTGCAGACCAAACACGGGTTCAGTTGCAGTCAAGGGCATGTACCTCGGTTGCAGTTCAGTCCCTGGCCCTGGTTGGGGTCTTGGGGGAGGCAACCAGTCGATGTGTCTCTATCATGTCAATGTTTTTCTCTCTTCTTTCTTTCTGTCTGTCTCTCTTTCTCCCTCACACTCTGAAGATAAATGGGAAAATATCCTCGGGTGAGGATTTAAAACAACAACAAAAAAAAACCCTGTAATACAGAATTTTACAGATTTTAAACAAATATATTAGCAGTCATGACAAATTTCACTTACAACACTTGTAATATTAGTAGACATAGTCATAACTTTATTCTTCTCTTCCTATAGTGTGTAGATGAATTACTGTGTTCATCTTTCTTTGCCTTTTAATTTAGTAATAAGTTAAGCTTGGTGAAATTTATAAAAATCCTTAATAAAATGTTTACAAATAAAATCCAGTGTTATCTTAAAGCATAATACACTATGGCAGGCTAGATTTTATTCTAGATATAATGGGTCAGTTTTAGAAAATTTATTAATGCTCTACATTACACTTATAGATTAATGAAAAGGAAACCTGAACATGTTCTGTCTTTCCTGAGAAAACAACAGTAAAACAAAACTAATTAGTATTAGAAAGAAACTTTCTTTTTAAAAAAAATTTTTTTTCTTTATTGATTTTAGGGAGAGAGAGAGAGAAACATCAGTGAGAGAGAACATCGACTGGCTGCCTTCTGCATGCCCCCCACTGGGGATTGGTCCCACAACCTGGGCATGTGCCTTGACTGGGAATCGAACAGGCAACCTCTTGGTGCAAGGGTCAACGCTCAACCAGTGGGCCAAGCCAGCTGGGCAAGAAACTTTCTTAATGAGGAAAATCTAAACAACCACATCCCATACATCAAGAGCAAATGTCATTTCAAACTGTGCTTTAAGGTTAAGAAAAAGGCATGGATGCCTGTCATCATTGCTGTTCCATCTGTGCTGTCCTGGAGGTTTTGATTAGACCAATAAGATAGGAGAAAGAAGAAGAAAGGATAAATGTCAGAAAGGAAAGGAAGCAGTTTTTATTTGTAAATGGAAGGTTTTCCATTAATTCTTGAGTTTTGTATCAGAACTGACAGAAGTTCAGTAAGATATAGCTAGAGAGAAGATACAATGTATAAATAAGCAGTAACCAATTTGAAAATCTAATGGAAGAAAGTATCCTATTTAGCTATAGTATCAAAAATGTTAAAATACCGAGGAATAAACAAGAAATATGTAGGGTTCCTATATGAAGGAAGTTAATTTTAACTAAAGGACATAAAAATGACCTGAATAAATGGAGAGACATACTGCATTCTGGATGAGAGGGCATAATTCATGTATTCTTAACTCTTTTGTAACTATTGTATCCTCAGTATCAACAGTTACTTGTACTAGACACTGTTGTGGGTGCTTGGTGAACCATAGTACATAAATGTTGTTTTCATTATCGTTTGACATCTTTGTTGAACAAATCTCTACCCTCTTGGACCTTACACTCGAGCAGTCAGACATAGGGTAACCACTGATGCAAGCTTATGTAAGATGATTAAAGAAAGACTCTGAGGAGATACATTTGAACAGACGCCCAATAATGTAAAAGTGACAGTTCCCATTTAATATAATATATTACTAAACTTAGTGCAATTTTGGGGGAGGAGGGGGGGTAGTGTTCATCTGAAGAATAGCCAAGACAATTTTGAAAAGGAAGAATAATGGGAAGGATAGTCCTCCCAGACAACAAAGTGTTCTGATAAGTTACAGTAATTACAACATTGTGGTATTGGCCCAGGAAAAGGTACAGAAAAGGCCAGCAGGACCATTGCTGCAGCAGCTGGTAGAGAGGCCCAGGCTGTGCAGTTCCTGTGAGCCAAGTAGACTACTCTGTGTTCCTCCAGAAAGTATACTGGAATGCAAGTGATCCTGACATAGTTGTCGGGATGGCTACCTTGCGTGACTTTTTACAATTCACACATTTTAGTACTTTTATTAGTAGTAATAACTTGCTGGACTACATGCTTGTACTGATCCCTTCCAGTCTCTCATCTGTTATTCTGCAGTCTTCTGGGAATTTTATATATCTTTCTACTAAGAGATATATTTACTATTGTAATATTAGATAGATATTGCTTAATATTCTCATATATTCTGATATTCTATGCTTTTATTCCTGGAGAGGAAACTCATTAAAGCTCCCCAGAGTTGGTTTCTCCCATTACATTCCAGGGCCCCCATCTTCCTTCGGACCCCCACTTCTGTCACAAAGACCTAACGATTCTGTTAGGGCTGCCATTTCTTTTTTTTTCCATCCTCACCCGAGGACATTTTTTACATTTATCTTCAGATAGAGCGGGAGGGAGAGAGGGGTGAAGAGAGAGAGGGAGAAACATCGAAGTGAGAGAGACACATCGACTGGTTGCCACCCACATGACCCCAACCGTGGCCAGGGACAAACTGCAACCGAGGTACGTGCCCTTAGTGGGAACTGAACCCCAGGACTCTCTGGTCCGCGGGCCGACGCCCTAACCACTGAGCCAAATCGGCCAGGGCAGGGCTGCCATTTCATATGTCTACATGGGGATGGCAGCAGCAGCCTAATGAGATGGTGGTGAAGGGGTAGAAAGCCATGGGAGTGAAAGCGCCTGGTGATCCCCGAAGCACTGCAGATCATCCGGGGTCATGGCAATGCCCTCGACTTTGCTTTTTTTGGCAGTCAGAACACCTGTCTTTGTGTCCCCTCTGTTTTGAAGCATGAGGTGAGCTGAGGAATTGACATCCTGGTCACAAATCTGTGGTTTTTCTTTCATTGCTCCTTTCCCCAGGTGAAAGTCAGTTCTGCTGTGCTTAAAGCTGCGGCCCATCACTATGGCGCTCAGTGTGACAAACCCAACAAGGAGTTCATGCTATGCCGCTGGGAAGAGAAAGACCCCCGGCGGTGTCTAGAGGAAGGCAAGCTTGTCAACCAGTGTGCTCTAGAGTTCTTCAGGTAAAAATCTTCACATCTGTGCCTGTGGTTGAATCATCAAGGTATATATGGATCTCAGTGAGCAGCCAGCTGATTAAAGGGAAGGATCACTTTAGTGACTAATGTTAGTAGGCAAAGCAAGGCTTTGGAATCAGAGAGATCAAAGTAAGCACACAATAGCTGATAGACATTTTTGTTATTTGTTTTTATTATTTGGCAAGTTTTTTAATCTTCATGAATCTCAGTTTCCAAATTGAGAATAATTCCTGTCTTATACAGGATTATTACAAAAAAAATTTGAAAGGGCACATAAAAACAACTCAGCTCAGTGCTTGCTTGCAGGTATCACTAGACTGTTATCATTAGCATCACTAGAGAACACACAATTATCATGGTTAGAAAAGTGTGTTCAGAGTCAAGTTTTTGGTAGGCCACTGTGCGTAATAAAAGTAAAAAATCCAAATTGTAATTGCAGAAATGTTTTAACAGCCATAGTAATCAGCTCTCTACTAAAAGGGATAGGAACTTAACTCAGGGAATTGGCTCATACAACTGTTCAGTCCAGAAATAGGACTGGCATCAGGCAGGGCTAGATTCAAGGACTTAAATAATGGCACAACAACTTGATGTATTTTTTCTCTCCCCCCACCATCTCTTAGTTCTGCTTTTCTCTGTCAGACTCATTTCCAAAGAGACTATTTCCATGCGATAGCAAAAATGGGCACCAGCCACTCCAAGCTGCTATGCCACTTGCTTAGCAGATGTAGGCAAAGAGTACCAATTTTCCAGTAATATGAGTAGAAGTCCCTGGACTGAGTCTGATTGGCCTGGCTCGTTGACTTCATGTGCATATTTTTGAATCAGTTGTGTTGCAGGAGATAAAATGCTGTGATTGGTCAGGCCTGAAGTGGGAGTAGACTTAGATTCATCTAAACCACATTATTGAGAGATAGGGAGGGGTTGTTTCCCAAAGAAAATTAGAAGGATGTTACAGAAGAATGGGGAATAACTGCTGGCTAGGCAAAACCCACAGATGTCTGCTATAATGACGTTAGAGGAAAAAATTAAATTTTGACACATAATAGCTGGTTTTCTTTTTTGTTCCTGCTGTCTTTGTCCACATGCAAAGATATTTTTGTGGTTAAAATCATAGTGTGTCTACATTTTACAATTTATTTTTTACTTGAAACTGTTGGGAACATTCCTTCAAGTTGCTGTAGTGTCTTTGTGTCCATCATTTTTACTGGCTATATAATATTCTATCGGTGGATAAACCAACCCTAATGTACCTGACTGTTTCCAGTTATTAAACATTGTTGATTCCATCTTTGACTGTTTTGGATAAATCTGTAGTGATTACCTTTGTGGGTAAATGTTTTTCATTTTTTAATTAATTCCTTGGCATACGTTTCCTAGCAGTGAGATTATTTTATAAAAGGCTTTGAATATTTTTACATTCTCAGCACTGTACGTTACCAGTATTACATACTATTTAAATATTTGATAGGTCCAAAATGGTGTTCTCGCTTGAATTTGTATTGTTTTGCTTGCTAACATGGTTTATTTTAAAATTTTTTCTTTTCTTTTTTTATTTTTTTAAATAAGAGTTTATTTGAGCCAAAACTGACGACATTGCCGGGAAGCAAGATCTCAAATGCTTCCAGATTTTTTATTTTCTTAGAGAACTTTGGCAAAGCATCTTCTTTGGCCCAGAGGTAGCACATTTAAGTGGGAAATGTTTGCATTTTACAAGTTCTGAGGTGCCTAACTGCCTCCATGAGAGGAGTTTCACTGTGGAAGTCGCCCGTTGTAGGCACTGGTAGATGACTACTGTGGAAGTCGCCCGTTGTAGGCACTGGTAGATGACTACTGTGGAAGTCGCCCGTTGTAGGCACTGGTAGATGACTGCTGTGGAAGTCGCCCGTTGTAGGCACTGGTAGATGACTGCTGTGGAAGTCGCCCGTTGTAGGCACTGGTAGATGACTGCTGTGGAAGTCGCCCGTTGTAGGCAATGGTAGATGACTACTGTGGAAGTCGCCCGTTGTAGGCACTGGTAAATGACTACTGTGGAAGTTGCCTGTTGTAGGCACTGGTAGATAACTGTTGGGTTGAGTGCCAGGGTGACAGGGCCCAGAGCAGGGACTAAGACCAGAGTAGTGGTTTGCAGGCCTTCTTCTACAGAAGTCCCATTGGAAACGGTAGCTCACTCCCAGAGTGATTCACAAGTAGAGGTTAGGTGGGTGTACTTTTGTACACCATGGGAATCCAGCCCAGTGGGGCTAGAGGTAGTTCAGAATTCCCTAGAGCTTTAATAGTCCTTCTTCCTTCCTGTTGCACCCCAGCCACCCCCAAGGCTATACTCAATACCTGGAAGGGTACATAAGAAACTGGTAACAATGGAACCAAGCAGGAATGCCAAGCAGATTTTTCACTATATATTTCCGTAGACCGTCTCTGAGGTTCTTTCTGAGCTGTGGTAAAAAAGATTTCTGTGTTGAGTGTAGCTAGATTCTTGGGAATATGATAAGCAAGTGGTTCAAAATTACTCCTTTGGGGACAGGAGGTATTCTGTATTTCTTCCATGGCCTCAAATACAGCTTTTACATAAAATCATGATATTTTATTCTTGCTTTAGTTTGCATTTATTTGATTATGAAGGTTGAATGGTGAGAGAAGGGGAATTCTGCAAAATAATTGAGGCATATCCCTTTTATTTATTTATTTATTTTATCCTCACCCGAGGACATTTTTCCATTTTTTGTACAGATAGAGTGGGAGAGAGAGAGGGAAACATCGATGTGAAAGGGACACATCGAGTGGCTGCCACCCACATGACCAACCAGGGCCGGGGACAAACTGCAACCGAGGTACAGAGGCATATCCCTTTTATACACAGAAGTTACTGTTTTGGTGGTCACAAAATTAATTCATGTGCTACCTTGCTTCCTAACAGAGAGCACCAAATATAACTTAATTTTATTACTGACAGCAGTGGTCTCTGTTTTTGTTCCATGCTTAATAGAATGAGGACCTTGAGCTTTTGAGGAGTTTAGGGCAATTTACCTCTATACTGAATGCTCCCAGGATCCTCTGCTTGGTGGTTTGAGTGTTTGCTCATAATTCTGTCTCCTTTGCCATTATCTGTCCCCTCTGACTTCTGTCAGCGTGCCCATCTCTGAGGATGCTTCCCTCTCTTCTAAACTTGCTGAGCTGATCGTCTTTAGAATTGGATCTAAAGAATAAATAGGCTGTCAGTGAGGAGGTCTGTACCTCTTTTTTTCCCATGTTTCTGTTGTTCATTGTTTTGCAAAGAGATCCCCCTAACCTAGCTCTCTTTTCCAGGCAGATAAAGCGTCACTGTGCAGAACCTTTTACAGAGTACTGGACCTGCATAGATTATTCTGGCCTGCAGTTATTTCGTCGCTGTCGCAAACAGCAGGCAAAGTTTGACGAGTGTGTGCTGGACAAGCTGGGCTGGGTGCGACCTGACCTGGGAGAGCTGTCCAAGGTAAACACGGTGTCCTGCTGGTGGCTCACTCTCACTAAGGGGCGGATGAAGGCAGAAGATGGTCAGAAAAGGGTCCTCTGTGAGTACAGATATAATGTGAGAAATCCAAATTTACCTAACAGGGTAATTAGGGAGTGATTATACATGGTCCCGAAGGGAGTTTAACAGATACTCCTTTAAATAGATCTTGCAGCATGTGCAGATTTGTTTGTGGGTAATTAGCTAATTGAAGAACAGAAGGGAGTAGATGAGGATAAATGAAGTGTTAGGGGACACACCATCAGTTGAAAACATTGAGGTTATTGTGGAATTCAGTGGGGAAATAGGATCAGGGTTGTGCCAGAATTTTCAGGAACATACCTAAGGCAAAAAAAGTACATAGAGTTTATTGTTTATTTTTTATCCTCATCCAAGGACATTTTTCCATTTTTTGTTCAGATAGAGTGGGAGGGAGAGAGAGGAGGAGAGAGAGAGAGAGAGAGAGAGAGCGAGAGAGAGAGAGAGAGAGAAACATCGATGTGAAAGGGACTCATCAAGTGGCTGCCTCCCGTGTGAGCCAACCAGGGTCGGGGACAAACTGCAACCAAGGTACGTGCCCTTTGCGGGAACCGAACCCGGGTCTCCCTGGACCGCAGGCCGACGCTCTAACCGCTGAGCCAAACCAGCCAGGGCAAAAAAGTACATATAGTTTAAAAAGTATGTTTTCCTACTCCTTCTCCTCTATTTCCTATCTCAATTGCGATGCCAGCATCTGTTGAAATATCAGAACTGGAATTCTTTTTCATCACTGCCCACTCTTTCTCCCTCTCTGCAGTCATCAGTTCCTGGAGACCAGCATCTCCTGGAAGAATTTCGAATCTTCTCACTGTTCCCACTTCTTGGACAGGAGTTCCTAACCTGGGCTACCTGAATTTCTGGGAGGGGAGGTGGTCAAATCGGATTTTAGAAGACAGTGCATCCTCTGAAATGGAAGAATTTAGGAAATAATTCCTTCTTTGTGATAGGCATGATCTATATGGAAAATAAATCAAATGTCACTTTCTCTTTAAAAACCTTTTAGGGGCTCCCTGTTGCTTGCCAGATAAAGCGTCCTCTCCATGTTCTGGCATAAAAGGCCCTTTCTGATCTGACCCATCTCTGCTTCTTGAGCCACATCACCCTCTGCTCCCTCTGGGACAGCATGTATACCAAGGCATGGAGGAAGAACTCAGGTTTTGAATGGAGACAGATAGTAGATTTGAATCTTGGTCCCGCTACTTAAATCTATAGGATCCTGAGCAAATTGCTTAAGATTTTCTATTGTACTAGGTCTATGAAACAGAACCGCGTTAATCCCTCCTTTTCTGTGAGGAATAAGCTAGAGAGCCTGTGTGATTCTCCAGCCGAATGCCAAGCACACAGGTCCACACTTACTGCTCTTTGCTTCTGCGGTATATAGTGTCTGGTGATAGTTGGGTCTTAATCTTGGTGTCATAAGTAGATGGATGGCTTAGCAGTTTGTTTCTTTATTAATCCTCACCTGAGGATTTTTTTTCCTCCGTTTTTAGAGAGAGTGGAAGGGAGGGAGGGGGGCGAGAGAGAGAAAGAAACATCAGTGTGAGAGAGACATGTTGATTGGTTGCCTTCCACGTGTTCCTTGAGCAGGGCGGGGATCAAACCTGCAACTCAGGTACATGCCCTTGACTGGGAATCAAACCCATAACCCTCTGGCTGACGCTCCAACCACTGTGCCACACTGGCCAGGGCAGCGATTTGTTTTTGTTTTTAGTATCTGGCGTGATTATTTTACTTCAGATACCTTCTTTTGCTGCACTGAACAAATTATTTTTAATAGTTGATCGTTTTAAGTTGGAAACTGGTGAACATTACATATTTAATAATGAAAACTACCTTTTCTCATTTCTATCTTTCATGAAAGGAGAATTAACAAATCATGCTGTTAAGAAAGCATATTCCTGAGTCTTTGTGGTAACATTTTTAAAAACCTAAAAAAGTATTGTTTTAACTCTTTTCAAAAGTGTAATTCTTAAAGAGGATTATCAGGTTTAGTTATACTAAAATCAGTATCCAGTCTCTTTCTAGAAAGCTGATAATCAGCTGGACAAAGCCTGACTTTTAGCTTCATTCACTTGTGCATGCTGTTTCCTCTGGAGTGCCCTGCCCTTCCTGTTCCCTTAGTGAATTCCTACCCAGTCGTCTAGTCTTGGCTCACGTTATGTCCTTTGAAGTTTCTGACTTTTCTAATCAGAATTGCTCTCACCTGGGATTCCATCATCCTGATAATACTAACATTGAAAATGACTTATGGAGCACCTGCTATATATACATCAGGTGCTTTATGTATATTATCCTAATAACTCTGTGAGCTGGTAGCCCCATTTAAGAGATGAGAAATTGAAGGTTAAGTAGGCTGCCCAAGGTCATTTACCTAGAAATTCATTTAACCACTTGTGTCTGCTCCTTTTTTCTTTTGAGTATGGTGCAGAAGAGGAAGTTGTGTTATTGTTCTTTCCACAATAATTTATCTTTTAAAGGGTCCTTTTATTTTGGTTTGAGAAAGATTGTTCTCAGTTTACTTCAGAGATATCTTGAATTCCTCCAAGGAGCTTCAGATGCCAGCTGGAGGCATTTGGAATTGCTCTGTCCAGCAGCAAAGAAACCATCAGTGTCTCTAATGACAGCACAGAGATGAGAACACTGTTTTAAAAACAAACAAAAGACTTGTAGTCAGAAGACTTGGGTTCTGGCACCAGCTCTGACATTTGCCACGCACCTTATCTTAGGCAAGTCAGCCTCATCTGTGAATTAGAGATAATGTTGCCTTGTAGGGTGGTTATAATAATAATTATTAATTGTGTGCATGAAAGCTCTGTTCATGATAGATTTTTTTTTTAATTTATACATATAGGAAGACTAATCTGGTCATATTACATGGAGTGACTTAGAGTTCAGACTACTAGATAACCAGACCGTTAAAACTATGGCCTGTGTCCTCTATGTGCCTGTTTCCTCATCTTTATTTTTATTTATTTATTTATTTATTTATTTATTTATTTTTATCCTCACCCGAGGACATTTTTTGTTCAGATAGAGTGGGAGGGAGAGAGAGAGAGAAACATCGACATGAAAGGGACACATCGAGTGGTTGCCACCCGCACAACCCAACCAGGGCCGGGGACAAACTGCAACCGAGATACATGCCCCTAGTGGGAACCGAACCTGGGGCTCTCTCGACCGCAGGCCGACGCTCTAACCGCGGAGCCAAATTGGGCAGGGCTGTTTCCTCATCTTTATTTTTATTTATTTATTTATTTTTATCCTCACCCGAGGACATTTTTTGTTCAGATAGAGTGGGAGGGAGAGAGAGAGATAGAAACATCGACATGAAAGGGACACATCGAGTGGCTGCCACCCGCACAACCCAACCAGGGCCGGGGACAAACTGCAACCGAGATACATGCCCCTAGTGGGAACCGAACCCGGGGCTCTCTTGACCGCAGGCCGACGCTCTAACCGCGGAGCCAAATCGGGCAGGGCTGTTTCCTCATCTTTAAAATGAAAACAGTTTCTGCTGGGTTTCCAGTGGAGGTTTTTGTGGCCATCTGGGAATAATGTGGGTGTAAACACCTTCCATCTCTCTCCCTGTTGCCCTGTTCAGTGCTCCACCCTCTGGTCTGGCCTGTGGGGTCAGTGTTCCACTTCCAGTTTTGCCACTGTCCAGTTAGCTTCTATATTTTCAGCCTGCAGATGTGATTGAGTTCCTTCCCTGCTTCAGCTTACCGTCGGGTTAAAATTCAAACGCCTTTGTGTAGCGTACCCTTCATCATCTGGCCTCTGCCTGCCAGTGTCCTGTGTTACTGAAAAGGACAGGCTCTGGAGCATGCAGATCTAGCTCTAAGTATGAGCTAGGTGCCCCAGTGAACTCTGCAGAATGACCTCAGGGTGTGAGGAGATGGACCAATGTACCAGCATTGTTTCTGACAGCACTGGGTGGTGGTTAGGTAGGTGCTCCATCTCCCTCCCCTTTCTGTGCAGCCTTCGCTTCGGCCATTCTGAAGACACGTCTCTCTGCCTTTGTGTGTACTGTTTGTTTACGCAGACGCTTCCTAATCCTCCTGCTGGCTCCTGGTCATCCTTCAGGAGTCAGCTAAACGTTGCCCCCTCAGAAATATTCCAGGCCCCTAGCCCTCAGGACGGGTAGGTGTGCCAAGTCCTTGCTCCCTCGCACCTGGTTTGTGTCTCAGTTACAGTCATACAGTTAGGAAGTCTTGGCTGATTTCCTTGTCTGTCTCCCTCACTGGACTGAGCCCCTTGATAACAGTATATATCTTGTTCTCTTCTGTGTCTCTAACTTCTGCCACGTGGAATGTCACAAAGTGAGCTGTCTTCACTGTTTCCTCAAGGGTTGAATGAGTAAATGATTTGCTGGGTTGGGGCAAAGGAGTAGTTGGGGCAGAGAAGCAGAGAGGAAACAGTGGGAGGCGCGTCTGTGGCCACAGACCCCCCCGCCTGACTTCACCTTTGCTGCTTCCCTCTGCACCCCTCGCAGGTCACCAAAGTGAAAACAAATCGACCTTTGCCGGAGAATCCCTATCACTCGAGACCAAGGCCAGAGCCCAACGCTGAGGTGGAAGGAGACCTGAAGCCCGCCAAACATGGCAGCCGCCTTTTCTTCTGGACCTTGTGAGCTGGGTCCATGGCCCACGCCCAGTCATGTGCCCGGACAACGATGGATGAAAACTCACGTGCAGTTTGCATCCACTGAGAGATTTCTTTCCAGGATCCACAGACATTAACAGAAAGTTAATTTATGTGACTTGGCAGTTATTCTATACCATTTCCTGGCCATTAAAAAATTTAAAGGAAACAGTTGTATTTTATTATGTTTTATGTAACCTTTTGGCCTTTAAAGATGATTTCCCTTTGCGTTTTCTTCTTGTGGTCCTGCCTGTTCCTCTCTCTTTGCTTGAAGTATGACCAGGGGCAGGGGAGCCGGCTTAGACCATGGAGAAATGCCTAGAGGAAAGGCTCTGTTACCTGAGACAGCTCCTGGGGGGGGGGGGGGGTATGTGTGTGTCTGTTCACACATTTTGGAGTCTCAACTCTGTTTCCCATCTAACCTCTGAAACAGGTTTTCCTAAAGGTCATACAAGGGAAGTGTCCAGGGTAGGAGAAGTAAAGAAACGTTTGAGCCTGTGACTCAGGCCTTGGGAGGGGCCTCCTGGCTGGGTCCTAGGCTGTCTTGCTCAGAGTTTCTTAAAGAACCAAACTTCCACCACTTCCCCTTGATATCCCATCCTCAAGCATTATAACCCAGATGTTTTTCCTGATAGACCAGGGAGGTGGAGGCTGAGCTCCCAGCTCCAAAGCCAGGAAGTCGGGAGGTCTGAGTGTCAATTCCAACCTTGGGTGTGTTCCTTAACCTCTTGCAAGAGGTTGAATTTGAGGACAAACTGAAGGGAACATGCTTATCTACCTCCTGGGCAGGTTAAAGCCACACGTATTTATAAAGCCCTGGTTCAAAGCCCTATTATGTCTTTATTTTCCCTTTCATTCGGTTTCTTTTTCACTACTAGGCTATTTCCTCTACATCTGACTGGGTCACTTTACACCTGGCTGTGGCCTGAAATTGCATATGACCCTGCATAAGTCATTTCAACTCCCTGGGCGTTGGTTTCCAATGTGCAGAGTTAAAAAATGTGAAGTCTTTGCACGAGTCTTTCCAAAGGTCTTTCCTACTCCCCTTCTCGATACTTCTAAGCGGAGAGAGTGCTGTGATGCCCTGGGCAGATGAGGTGCAGGGCCTGATCCCCAAAGTGTTAGGACAGTAAAGAAAGCATTGCATGGTCTGTTTCCCCCTGCCCCCATCCTGTTAGAGCCCACAGTTGTGATCATTTGGGGTGACCCTTACTTCCACCTGTTCTGCAAACGTTCCTTGCCGGCTGCCTCTGCTTCATTCTCCAACTGACTAAAGAAAAGTAACAGGTTCTTACATTTATAAAACAGCTACGACAACATCCATTAGCCTCTTCGTGGCCAACTAATTAGAAGTCACCTCTGATGGGAAAGGATGAACATGGCTGCAGGTTCGCATTTACGTGGTACCTCAAGCAACGTGTTGCGTCCTAGGCTCCTTCTGCAAAGGAAGCTGGGACTTGCATGGTGTGCCTTCAATGCTCAGGGCCCTTGGAAAGAGATTCTATTATATGTCATGCCCATTTCACAGATGAAGGCACTAGATTTAAGGGAGAGGTTAAGAAGCTCCAGTCTCACATGGGATGCAAATGTCTGGTTCCAATGGCCACACTCCAGTCCTTCAGAGTCATCAGTGGCTTCCAGCCTTGGGTGCAGGCTGCAAGCACCTGGAGACCTGTGGTTCCTGATGTCTGGATCCCACCCCTAGAGATTCTGACTGAATTTGTCTGCCATGTGGCTGGGGCATGGCATTTTTGAAAGCTCCCCAGGTTATTCTAAGGCAAAACCAAGGTGTGTCGGGCCACAGACTGATTTTATGTGAAGCAGGTCAGAAGTCAAAGTGGCTGTGCTGAGATTTCAACCCAGATTGATCTGATTCCAAAGCCCATACTGTTAATATATGCCACTGCTCATAAATCACCTGGAGGTCTTAGGAATGTTAAGATTCTGATTCAGCGGGTCTGGAGTAGGACCTGCTGTTTGTGGGTGCTAATGTTGCTGTTTGTGGGTGCTAATGTTCGGGTAACACAGGGATAGACCCTGCTGTCTTTCTGAGTGCAGGACCTGTGTGTGATTATCCTGCTCCAGTGTGCAGTCCTGGGCACTCCGGGGTGTTAGTTCGCCTCTTCGGAATCAGAGCAACACGTCCTGAACTGTTAATGTCTTCAAATTCAATTCTAGGATGTTTTAACTTTTGCCCAAGTTGGACAGCAGTTCTTGCCTCCCCCGCTGCCACCCTCCCCACCTTGCTTTGAATTCCTTGAACAAAGAAACTCGCTTTTGGCTTTCCTGTATTCTTGATAGAGTTATACCACATCATAGCCTTCTAGGACTGAAGAGTCTAAGTGCAGATAAAATTCATAAAATCTCTCACAACAAATGCATCTTGCAGTCTCAGTAGGTGAAAGGTCACAGAACAATTTGGAAGCAGTTAGTGTGAAGGATCCCTGAGCAGGTCTCCAGATAATAGGAAAATCTTCCTGCTCGAGAATAATGAGACCGATTCTTTACATTCCCAAAGGAACTTTATCTGCCCCCTTTCCTCAGCCAAGCCTGTTCCTGTCTTCCCTATCTGAGCTAATGGTGTCTCCATCCTTCCAGTCCAAAACATGAGACGCACCTTTGACTCCTGCTCACTCCGGTAGCAAGTTCTGGTGAGCTCCCACTATTATCTCTCACACTGGGACTTCCTCTTTTATCTCTGTCACTGTCCTGGCCTGTTTTTGTCCCCTTGCCTGGATTATTAATGCTACTTCCGATGTCGTCTCTTACCTTCATCTCGCCCTCCCTGCGTCCTCCGGGTGCCTCTACTGCTCAGAGACCTTCAGTGGCTCCCGGATGGCTGTTAACTGAAGCCCAAATCCTTACTGGCATACGGATGCTCCATAATCTGGCCTCTGCCTAGCTCATTTCCCCCACCATTATCTTCTCCTTGTCACGTACCCTACAGTCTCCCAAATGTCATTTCTCAAGACTGCTGTCCAAATTCCAAATCTTCACTAACGCTGCCCTCCCCTTGCCAGGAAACGATCCGTTTCTCATCTCTGCCTTTTGAAAGTCTACCCATCTCTCAAGGCACTAGTTCTGTCTTCCCCGGGAAGACCCCCTTCCTACAGCCAGAGGTGGTCTTTCCTGCCCCTTGTTCCTGTGACACGATATCGCGGGAGAGTTGAGCACAGGGGCTCTGGACTTGGCTGTCTGGATCTGAATGCAGACTCTGTCACTGAACAGCTGTGTGATCCTAGGCAAGTCCCTTAACCTTCCTGTACTTCATTTTCCCCATCTGTGAAATGGGGAACAATTATAGTCCCTACTCCTTGGGGTGGCTTTGAGGATTTAATGAGTTATCCCCATGAAATGCACAGTACAGTGTTAAGAAAATGATAGCAATTGTTATAGCGGCCTATTTGAGTGACGCCAGTCATGGCATTGGGTCTCAGTACTATGAGATCTGGATTTCTACCTTATTTATTTTTTCTATATTTTAGTGCCCGGCACATGACAGATATCCAGGAAATGATCAACCAGACAGCAGGCTAATCTAACATTCAAACCCTCTCCTTGCCACAAAACAACAAATTATGTAGAAATAGGAGGAATTCTTTGAGATTAAACTTCCATCTGTGTAAGTATCAAATCCTAACGGAAACGCTCAGGGTATAATAAAAGATGTATTCTTATGCCCCGACATGGACCATGATATGCTCGGGTTTTAAAAAGCACCAGCTGCCTCCACCGCATAGGAAGCCTCAGTTTCGGGTTGTGATGTCTTTGTGTGTTTTGATCATTTGTAATTTGTGTCCCATGTAATCTGTTTTAATAACATATTAACATTTGCAAATTTATTTACTTTGCAAAAATAAGTTAGAACAGATTCAAGAGATTAGGAAGAGGTACAGAAAGAAGCCCCAGGCTTCATATCTGAGAGGTGGTCTGTCTGGGGAAAACACGGAGGTCGTCTGGTTCCCATGGCCACACTCTTGTCCTTCGAAGTCACTGAATCTCAGCCTTGGATGCAGGCTGCAATGACCTGGAGACCTTTGTATACTGATGTCTGGTTCCACCCCCGGGTATTCCGGTTTAATAGGTCCGTGGTGTGGCCTGGACATACAGATTTTGTAATAAATAATAAGACTCTTGCTCATTTATATTCAAAAAGTCTTTTTTCAGTGGGAGAAAAAAGGGATATCATTGTAGCTAGAACCCTGGCAATCCATTGATTAAGTCAGTAGCTCACTGGGCAAATACTTTGCAGCCTGTTGGGTGCTAGTTAGCGTGCTGGGCATGGGCGACGAACAAGAAAGACAGGCCGCTCCCGGGGGGCCTCCAGGCCCGCGGTGGAGGTAATAACTAGGCAAATACAGAAACAAGATGATTTCAGGTTGTGGGAGTTCTACAGAAGACTGATATGAAAGCCAGGGCGATGAGGGAGGACGTGTTCAGGAAGAGGAAGTGGTGTCTGACTTCCTCCCGAAGGGTGAAGAGGAGCCAGCCAGTTCAAGGAAGAGTGTCCCCGGCTGAGGGAACAGCAGGAGCAAACCCCCGAGGCAGGATATGGCTCGGAGCTTCAGAAAGCCTGGCTGCAGTGGGGTTTTGTGAGTACAAGCCCAGTGCAGTTGTCGCTCACTTACCTCTTCTTTAATTTGACGGGGACATTTCCTACCCAGCGTCTCTACAGCGTGCTGGGTGAAGTCCACACTGCTCAGCGTGACCGTCAGTCTCGCCAGAGTCTCCCTCAGAGCCCTGCGCTTCGTCTCCCGCCTGTCCCCCGCCTGCCCCCCCCCTCGATCCAAACTGACCTCTCCCCTGGGCCCTTCCCGACAGCTCGCCTTTCTTCCCGCTATGTCCTCTGCCCAGAAGGTCTCCCCACCTCTTCTTGGTGAAGCCTTCTCTCGAGATGCAGTTCAAGGTCCCTCGACGCCCCCCGAGGTGCGGGTTTCCCCTGAAATGATTAGTACTGCTGGGGGAAAAGGAACCCTCCGAGATTTCTTTTTAGTTTCTATTTCTTTCAAAAAGAACCCCCAAATCCCCGTCATGGTCTCAGTGAAAATGCCGCCTGTGAACTGAAGACAGGATGCAGAAAAGGCCAGCTTCGGCCATGGTCGTGAGAGGTATAATTGCGCTGCTCCTTTAATTTGAGGGTTGAATGCAAACCAAGCAGACGTGCCCTTTCTGGAAGCCTCACTTTAATCAACTCTGCTCCTCTGCTCGAGGAGTTGGGGCTGAAAAGAAAATGATAGGGATGTTTCTTTCACCTGCATCCGAAACGAGGTGTCACGTGACGTGGCCGTGGCGCGATGCACAGGCTTTATTTTTCATTTGTTTAGATTGTTGAATGTGCAGCACCTTTGTGCTGCTGGGTTTGTTCCCAAGGGTCTGAGGTTCCCTGTGGTGAACTCACACCGAAGAACTTTCAAGAAAATTCTTGAGCAGCCCTTCTTCCGCATCAGAGTGATGGGCAGCAGGTACCGCTGGAGAAGGGGGCTGGGGTCCTGTTTCTGGCTCCATCTCTGACCTTGTTAGGTGACCTTGGCAAAACATTTCCCCCTCTGAGCCACTGAATTTAGCTGTAAAATGAAGTATTGGACCAAGATGGTGTCCAGGCTCTTTTGCATGCCAAAGATTATACGAAACATTGTTTCTCTACTAGCCAACTTATTGGGGGAGATGGTAGAGTTTTAAGGATCTTCTTGAGGTAGATCGAATCCCCTGGGCAGTTCATTTTGGAAATCTCATTAAAATGAGAAGAACCTTTCTGGCCCTTAATGTAAGAAAAAAATCACCCACACTGACATTCAAAGACATGACATGGAAGAGGGTCAGGGATTTTGTCATCCATCTCCTTCATTAGAAATCATTTCGTGTAACTTTCTTGTTATTTGAGCCTGAGTTTGTTCAGAGGACTATTATGAAGACTTTGATCTTAAAAGTCAAAGGACAGAAACCCTTTGGAGATCACCGCTAACTGAACGGCCTCCTGATTGGGCCAAGTCCAGTCTGAAGCCCTCAGCCCTTGTAGGTTCAGGTGGCTGAGGCCGCAGGGCGGTGTGGAGTGGGAAGGTTCCTCCGTGGGGTCAGACGGCAGCACTTAGAGTACTGGAGGGGAGCTGAATCCAAAGCCAAACAGGCAGGAGCGAGATGAACTGAGTCAGAGAGTGGTTGGGAGAAGACATCTTTATAGAAACAACTGCAACGGCTCTGAACAGGCCATTTGCAGAAGAGAATGGCCAACAAACATATGAAAAGATGTTTAACCTCACTAGTTGTCAGAACAATGCAAACTAAAGCCACAATGAGATGCCATTTTATTAGTTCAGGAAAAACATAAAAGGTTGAGAATATCAAGTATTGATCCAGATATGGGGAAATGGGTATTCTCTTACCCTGCTGGAAGGAGTATAAACCGATACATTGTGTTTGGAGGCCAATTTTCTGCATCTGTCAAAATATAAGGTGTGTGTACCATTCAGCACCTGTAAAAATGCATACTACAGAGGTGCTGATTCAAGAATGTTAAGGTATGTACAAGGATGTTCATTTCACGTTGCTTGTAAAAATGGACACACGGGGGAACAACCTAAATAGCCATTGGTCGTAGCAGAGCAGTTGAATGAGTTGCAACAGAGTCAGATGATGTGGTCCTGGGCAGCCAGTGGGAAGCCTGGGGTGTCTTTCTGTTGACATAGGGATGTCTGTGTGATGTGGCTCCCTTGTTGTTAAATTACACAGGGATTATCTGTCCACAGGTCTACCTCTCTTGACTTGAGCATCTCAAAGACAGGAACTATGTGTACTTTATCTCTGGCAGAACCAGAATTAAAACTGAGACCTGATTACCTCCACAACCTGGGGTCATGACTTCACTCCAGGCCGAGCTGTTGGTTTGGAGTTGGTGAACGGAACAACTGGAAATGGGGGTAGGAAGAGGGGCAGGAGAGAAAATGGAGAGAGTAGTGACTTGCCCAAGGCCACACAGCTTTCCACTTACTTGGCAAGCAGGGTCCAAATGGCTGCTCTGTCTGGTGACTAATGGTGGTTCAGTCCTCCGCAGGGCTGGAGAAATACTTCACTTCTCTGAGGTTAGTTCCTCCTCTGAGAAACGAGGGTAACAACAGTGTGTTTCTGTTGATTTGGTAACAAGATGATCGTACAGTGCCTGGCACCACGGAGATGTGCAGTAAATGTGACCCCTCAAGTTGACGGGTGCACCCCGCAGTGGGGTTGATTGACAGGCTGGACAGGCAGCAGAGCCCAGGTTTTCCAGAGAAACGGGAGGAGGGCTGATGGACACAGCGCCCTGGGAAGGCAGGGCCCCGCACAGCGTTCCCTGGGAGTCAGCTTTGGGCTAATTGGCCGACAGTGAAGCTAATGAAAAGGCCGTGTCCCCAACAAAAGCACCCACCCAGCTCCCAAGCCTGGAAACAGCTCAAACCAGTGGGCAGGTCTCCTCTCTGGGGAGGATTCCAGCCTGCGGGTGAACCGGGGATGCTGGGTCTGGCCTCCCACTTGGTGGCACATCCAGAGCCAGGAATCTAGCGGGGGACTGGACTAACTCACAGGGCATCAGAATTGGGAGGACCTTAGAGACCAATGAATTCCTTTTACTTTGCAGATGGGAAATTGAGGCTCACAGAAGGGCTGGGCTCAGACAGTAGCAAAACAAGGACTGAGCTTTGACTTCCGATTTCCTACCCTGGACTGCCCGAGCGGCTGCAACCAGATAGTAGCAAACTGTGCAGAACTGGATGTGTGGACGGTAGGCGGGAAGGGACTTGTCGGCAGGGGAACCGCGGCAGAGGTGTGAAAGGAGGAGGCCATCGTGGGAACAGCAGTAAGCACAGCTGACACGTACTCGGTGCCTACTCTTTGCCGGGCGCTGTGCCAAATGTTTGATATTTATTGGCCCACTTATTCCTCATAATGATGTCACAAAATAGGTATTCTTGTTATTCCTATTTTGCTTTGTTTCCGAAGAAATCGGAGCTCAGAAACTGTCCCAGGTCACACAGCCCAAAAATGGCAGAACTGGGATTTAAACCCAATTCCATCTGACTCCCAAACTCTAAGTCTTTCTACAAATTTTAAGTTTATTGAGGTAACACTGGTTAATAACATTATATACTTTTCAGGTGTATAACATTATAATTCGACACCTGTGTATGCAAATGTGTGCTCCTCACCCAGGGCTCTGGTTTCCTTCCGTTACCATGGATTTGCCCCCTTTACACATTTTCCCTTCCCCTCTGGTGACCGCCATTCTGTTGTCTGTATCATGAGTTTGTTGTTGTTTTTTCTTTTTATCCTCACCCAAGGACATTTTTCCTTTTTTTGTTCAGTAGAGTGGGAGGAAGAGAGAGAGAGAGAAACATCGATGTGAAAGGGACACATCGAGTGGCTGCCACCCACACGACCCCAACCGGGGCGGGGGACAAACTGCAATCGAGGTACGTGCCTTTAGCAGGAACCGAACCCACGTCTCTCTGGACCACAGGCCGATGCTCTAACCGCTGAGTGAAACTGGCCAGGGCACGAGTTTGTTTTGTTAGTTTTTTTCCATTTTGTTTTATATTCCACATGTGAGTGAAATCGTGTGGTGTTTGTCCTTCCGTCTGACTTATTTCACTTAGCTTAATACTATTAAGATCTATCTGTGTTGCAGCAATGGCAGCATTTCATCTTTTTTATGGCTGAGTAGTATTCCACTGTTTATATGCCATATTTTCTTTATTCATTTATCTGTCAGTGGACACTTAGGTTGTTTCCATGTCTTGGCTATGGTAAATTGTGCTTCAATGAATACAGGGGTACATACATCTTAACAAATTTGTGTTTTCATATATTTCAGGTAAATACCCAGAAGAATTGCTGGATTATATGGTAGTTCGATTGTTAATTTTTTAAAAGATCCCTCATACTGTTTTCCACAGTGGCTGCACTGTGACTCAACCAGCTTTAACGCCCCAGACATAGATGATGCCGTGGAGATGCTGGGTGCTTAGTAGGCTTGAAAGTGGGAGTTGACAATTTCCAGCGTTCATCAAACTCACATTTTCCAAATGACTACTAAGTGCCCAGCACTTCTGCGTGCATTGTCTATGTCCGGGGGGTAATTATTTCTACTATGACTGCCATTGTGATTACCCCCTTTGATCAACGTGCCCGTTCTGCTGGGTAAGGATGAATTCCCAAGTTTTAGTTGGGGAGCTGAGGCCCGGAGAAGTTAGGTGGCCAGCTCACAGAGACACAGCCGGCTGGGGACAGCGTGAGGCATCAGACTCAAAGAGATAAGCATAAAGGATGGCCTGGCCAAGTCTCAGGAGGTAGGGAGGGATGGGGCAGGACCAGGCACAGGGCAGCAGCCCCTTCCTGGCTTCCTGACAGCGCTATTGTTTGAAGCCTGTTCTTGGACATCCAGGAAATAGGCGACATCACTCCCAACAAAGGAGAGGAAGCTGCTTGAATGTTTCAGCTCCACCTCACGCGCTTGTCCTGGGGCTGGAGATGGGAGCCCAGCCAAGGCCGCCTGACCCCTCAGCTCAGCCAGGCCACCCAGCCCCCACCCTCGTGTCTCTTCTCTGGTCCAGATCCAAACCCTTCAAGTCCTGACCAGCAGACCTGTCTGCCCGAGGAGCCACTGCCAGAGCTCCGTTGGCACCCCTCTTGGTGAAGCCTGTTTAGCAGGGCTCACCTTCCACCATGTCCCGTAGCAGGATAGGAGGCTGCACCTTTAATTCGGGCTCTGGCGCTGGCTCTGCCTCACAGGGCCTCAGTTTCCCCATCTGTCTGGAGGCAGAACCGATCAGTAGGGGTGGTCTGGATCAACTCAAAGGGCTCTTTCACCTCTGATGCTCTGGAATTCCGAGGCACGGCACCTTCCCACCTGGATGAGGAGAAAGAAGTGTCATGGGCAACACCTGGGACCCCAGAAAGAGAAGCAAGAGGAGTTCCAGGGAGCCGAGCTGTCGCTGAGCGTGTGATGAGGCAACTGGGTAAAGCGGAAACTGAGGATGGTCTTTCTCCTGGGCTCTGGAATCAGATAGGCCTGGGTTCAAGTTCCAGTTCTACCACTTACTGGCTGTGCGACCTTGGACAAGTCACACCACCTCCCTGAGTGTTTGTGTGCTCGCCAATGAAATGCAGGCAGAAAGTCCTACTTGGCAGAGTGGTTGTGGGAATTAAATGGGGCCATGGGCATAAATGGGGCACGAGGCACGTGGCAAGCATGGGGTGTCGTTTTCCTCATGTCAGCGACTGTTCAGGCAGAAATTGGACTGAGATGAAGAAACAGACACTGCAATATGCTAACTAAGAAACCCAAGGCTCTGGTGGGACGGGGAGAAGAGACACTGTTCTATTTCCTGACTCTCCAAGAGCCTGTGTGAAGCATGGCCCATCAGAAGGGGGAGAGGTCGGTGCCTGGCATTCGGCAAGGTCACAGGTCACTGTTGCCCAGGGCTGCAATGTCCCGTGAGCTTGTCTTGGTATAGAACAGAAAACACAGCCTATAGGAGTGGGACATGCTCTTGGAGTTATCTGGTTCATCCTCTAATCTAGAGCACAGTTAGGTGAGGCCCAGAGATGGCAAAAAATTCCCTCCCCCGAGGTCACAGAGCCAGTCAGGACTGGAACCCGGGCCTCTTGCCTCCCAGTCCTAGGCTTTTACCACTGGGAAGGGCCTGGGGGTCTGAGAGGAGCCCCCTTTACTCTCCAGCCCCGTCTCTACTGGAGAGCCTTTCTCCTGGGGCTCCCCAGCATTCCTGACCTGGCCCATCCAGCCAGCGCTGGTGACTTTGGCCCTTCTCTCCACCTCTCTGGCCTCAAGCTGCGCTTCTGTCAAACTGACACCTTGAAACCCTGTAACAATGAGGGGTTGTTTTAAACCTTTAATTTCATTAGCAGCATTAGTTGATCACCTAACATGTGCCACATCATTGCCAAGACCCTGCAGCAACCCTATGAGTGTGGCATCTCACCGATGAGAACATAGAGGTGCAGAGAAAGAAAGGATCTACCCAAGGCCACATACGGTGCCAGAGGCTTGAGACCAGAACTCCAGTCTCTACTTCCAGTCAAGGGGAGCCCTCTTCCAAATACTGTCTCAGCGTGGCAGCCCTGCCATCCTTGGGGCGGGAGGGAGGACAGGAGAAGAGAGGAGGGTTGGAGGTTAGGAGACCCCACTCCCCCAAGCCTCCCATCACAGGGAACAAACCTCCAGGAAGCCCAGCGTGTGGCCGGGTCCCGCGCTGATTGCAGGAGATGGCACAGAGGCCCCGCGGTTGCCATGGCGACTTCCTGACTCGCGCCTGTTCCCGCTGAGCCTTTGGGAAGTGGAGACGTACCTGGGCAGCCCCTGCGCCTGCCTGGGCCTCTGTGAGGGGGTGGGCGCACGGGAACATGGTGTGCCTGCTCACACAGAATCTGCGCACATGAGAGTGAGCTGTGGCACGCTCAGGCCTAGGATGCAGAGATCCACGCGTGACCCGCGCAAA
This sequence comes from Molossus molossus, assembly GCF_014108415.1. NCBI lineage: Eukaryota > Metazoa > Chordata > Mammalia > Chiroptera > Molossidae > Molossus > Molossus molossus. The sequence continues at coordinate 12,168,631 of NW_023425349.1, forward strand.
CCCTGACAGTGAGTGGAGCCTCTAGGGATGAGAACTAGCTAAGGAACAGAGAAATCCAGGAAGGGTGTTCCTGATGGAGAGAACGGCAGGGGGCGCTAGAGAGCAGGGCAGGGAGCGGCTGGGCTGGAGGATGAAGTTGGCAGGGCAGACCATGCGGAGCTTTGCATGGCCGGCTGAAGAACTTGGAACATCACCTGGAGGCGCTGGGGAGTCAGAGCGGGCTTTCAGGCAGGGAGGTAGCAAGGTTGGACCCGAAATTCCTCCAACAGCCCAACGGATGAGTCAGAGGAGAGAGAATGAAGGCAGGAAACCCATTGTGGAGGCCAATTCTTCTTACCTGGCTTTATTTTTTTTTTTTAATTAGCATTTATACTTTCGAACACATACCATTTCCTTATTATGTATAATGTGCTGTTTATTGTCTGTCTTTCCCACTTGGATGCCAGCTCTCAGGAGCAGAGGCGTCTGTCTGCTTCATTCATTGATATATAGCAAGTACCAAGAAGAGTGTCTGGCACATAGGTACTCAATAAGTGCTTGCCGAATGAATGAATGAATAAATGAATGAATGGGGCCTGGACGAGAGGTGTGGCAGAAGGGATAGAGAGAAGTGTTTAAGGACTGAGAGATATACAGGGTAAAATGGTTGGCTGGATGAAGGTTGAGTTGGTCAGTTAGCAGATATATGCCTAAGGGCCTTCTGGACTGGTGGGTGTGGCCCTGGCAGGTGCTATTTTGGCTCAGTTTGAGGCTGTAAGGTGATTCCAGCTGGGATGCAGGGTGCTGGGGCTACAAAAACTGGAGGACCAGATGGGGAAACTGAGGTAGGCCCCATGTGCTGTGGGCTGGGCCTGAGGGCACTGGGAGGGAGCTTTAGGGTCACTGTCACTGAAGGTCCAGGACTGCCCCTGAGTCCTGTGGGGTTGGGGTCTTCAGCATCTTCTAGACACTGCTGTCCAACAGAAACACAGGCCCGAGCACAGATGAGAGCCACATATGTCTCTTTTGTTTGTTTGCTTGTTAATCCTCACCCGAGGATATTTTTTCATTGATCTTCTAAATAGAGTAGACAGGAAGGAGGGAGGGAGAGAGAGAGAGAAACATCGATGTGAGAGAGATACATCGATTGGTTGCCTCCCACACGACCCCAACCAGGGACGGAAATTGAACCCACGACCCTTCAGTCTGCGGGCTGATGCTCCAACCACTGAGCAAAACCAGTCAGGGTACCACAGAAGTCATTTGAAATGTTCTAGTAACATTACAAAAGTAAAAAGAGACAGGTAAAGTTAATTGAATAGCATATTTGACTTAACCTGGGGTATGTCCAAAATATTATCATTTCAACGGGTTATCAATATAAAGAATTATTAAGCCCGGCTGGTATGGCTCAGTGGTTGAGCGTCGACCCATGCACTAAGAGGTCACTGGTTCAATTCTCAGTTAGGGCAAATGCCCAGGTTGTGGGTCCCATCCTCAGTGGGGGACATGCAGGAGGCAGCCAATCGATGTTCTCTCTCATCGATGTCTCTCTCCCCCTCTTCCTTCCTCTTTCTCCAAAATCAATAAAGAAAATTTATTTTTAAAAAAGAATCATTAAGGAGATATTTGACAAGCTCTTTTTGACACAGTATCTTTGAAGACTGGCATGCCACAGTTACAGCACACCTCAGTTTGGACTGGCCACGTGTCAACTACTCAACAGGCATCTGTGCAGTGGCTACTGCATTAGACACACCAGTAATGAGGTCCTGGGTGGGGCAGAGTCTGCAGAGGTGACTTAGGGACAACAGCTGATTAGGGACCGGGTAGGGGTATGGGAACTACATGGGTCAAAGCCTAGACTTTTTCTGCTGCTTTCTTTTGGTTCAGCCCTTCTCACTTGATCACTCACTCACTCAACAGACTTTTAATGAGCAATTACTATGTGTGAGGCACTGTGCTAGGTGTTAGGGCTAGAACAGTGAATTGGACATGGAGCAGTGATTCTTATTACAATGCCATTCCCCTTGCCTAGATGAGGAAGCAGAGCCCAGAGAAGTTGAGTGCCTTTCTGGAGGTCACACAGCTAGTAACCTTCTGAACTTTCCCCCTGCCCCATGTTACAAGGATCATCACCTAGATGGAAGTAAAGCCCCCAGGAAGGAAGAGGTTGGGATACAGGTGGGATCTACAGAGGGACTTCCCCATGGAAATCCATGTCTGTAGGCCCCACACCTCCCTGGAGACACACTTCCACTCCCTCCTCCTCAAAACTCTCTCCCACCCCGGCTGCCTAGTGTTCATGCCCAGGGCCTTGGAACCAGTATTTCCTGAGGAACCTACGTTCAGGCCGTCTCCTTCCAGATCACACGCAGTCCAGCCACCCCACAGAAGGGACAGGGACTGTGACTTTTGCTGGCCTGGTGACAGCTCCAGAGGCTTGACTGGAGCCAGCCTCGGTGTCCCCACCCTGAGAGCACTGTTCTTAGTGCTCAAAGGTGTGGGTTCAAGTCTCGATGTCTTTTGTACCTGTTGGTGACCTTGAGTAAGAGACTGTGATGCTCGGGTGTTGGGTCCTGCTTCCACGTGAACGTACTGCCTGGCCCCTAGGATGAGGCCCCATGATGGCCCCCAAATCAGTGTCCGTAAGAGGGTCGCACAGGGCTTGGAAAGGGACCATCTTTCAAGGAAGACTACCTTGTAAGAGTTTTGCTCAGCAACCCTGACTCGGTGGCCTAGAGCAGCTAGGGGCCCGGGGCGGGGGGGCCGCTCCTTAGGAGTGAAAGCTCGGAAACATGTGCCTGGGACTGGGCTCTGGGGACAGATCTGGCCCAAGGGGTCCCTTCCCTTGAGCTCTCCTCATCCTATCGTTTACTAAGAACCGGGGGCCGAGTGGACACCAGGTGAATTAAATCACTCTTCTTTACAGAGGGGAAAACTGAGGCACTGAAAATTTGGCGAACTGCCCAAGGTCACCCAGCCAGGAAGCCACGGAGCTGGGCTTTGAGCCTTGGCCTCCTCATCCAAAGCCGTTGCCTCTGGCCTCTGTCCAGCACGCTGAGGTGCCCAGGGCTGTCCCCCAGGAGTCGCTCCCAGCAGCTGTCTCGCAGATAGCCTGGGTCCCTTGAGGACTGGGGTCAGCCATGTGGCAAGACACTCGTGTGGGGCCGAGCGTGGCCGGATTCACAGGTTGAAGACTGTTCCTCCGGGCTTCCGGACTCCGTGCCTTCCCCTACAGCCCCTTCCCTGGCCGCCTCCCTTCCTGGCCCGGTGCTGGGGGTGACCAGCGGGTGGAGTGGCATCCGGGCTGGGGCTCGAGCTGTGAAGAGGGTGTCTGGGGCAGAGACTGATGGCCTGTCAGCTGGCTGCCAGCACAGCCTCAAATTCTTTGTCTGCAGAGCAGGGACTGTGCAGGGGGGTGGAGGTGGAGCACTGCAGAAGAGGGGGTGTCGAGTGGGGAAGTGGGACACCTCCATGGCCTGCCATCCCTGCTCCCAGCTAGTCCTTAGGCTTGTCTGTGGTGTGCATGAGTATGTGTACACACGTGTGTTTGTATTTGTATCTGAGGAAGTCAGGCCCCTATCCCTCATTTGGGGGTCAGATGGGGGTTCAAATCCAGGCTCTGCTCCACACTTGCTGGAGGACCTCAGGCAGGTCTCTTCCCCGTTTCCTGTCCTGGACCTCTGTTTCCCCATCCACGCAATGGGTCTGTCTAGCTCTGACACGCTGTCATCCCCTAGATAAAGCTGAGCTGATGGGAACATTTGGCCCTGGAATTCTGGAGGCCTGGGGTTCTCTCGATAGAGGGAGCAGCAGGGGCTGAGCCTCACAACTGGGGACGTGAATCCCCTGACCCCACAGGCCTGCCTGTAGGGCAAAAGCCCCTCTGCCCAGTCTGGGCATCCTGGCTGACTGTGCAGGGAAGTGGGGCGATGGAGGGCAGCCAGGGAGGTGGGGAGAGCAGAAGCTGTCATCTGTCCTGAAAAACAGCCCCCCAGCAGCTCTTGGGCCACCCACATACATAATCCTGCGAGGTCACCTGGCCCTAAAGGACCCCCCTCCTCCCACATCGAGTCACACAACCCTGCTCACACGACCTTCCCTCACACACAGCCATACTCGGTCCTGTCACCCAGCCATAGCTGGGCACTCAGCTCCCTGGTCTCCAGGGAGGGAGCCCAGCAACTGCACAGGCCATCGCAGTCCACACACACACACACACACACACACACAGTCACAGGACACACCCTCACAACCACACAGGCACGAAGCCTTCCTATAGTCACATGCTGACCTGCAGAACCCTAGGTGCTCTGGGCACGCAGACCCTGCTGCCAGAAGGCACGGAATGCACACATGCCTGTGTGCCCCTTTGTGTGTGTGTGTGGGGGGGGGGGCATCTGGTGCCCAGCTCTTCCGAGAACCACATGAAGCCTCATAGACACACAGTGTCACAGGGGCCGCTCTGGGAGGAGCCTATTGTGGGCCCCTGATCCTCTTCTTAGTAAAAGCTGTGTGTCCCTCTCCCCAGCACTCCCCAGCCTCCTCCCCATCAGCATCCTAAGCACCAGGTACCCTTTCTCTCAGCCGGTGCCCCCTCTAGTTCTGCAGGGTAAGAGTGGTGAGCGCCCACAGAGGGGCAAACAGGCTGGGGAGACAAGCTGGGGAGGAGGAGGCGGGAAGGAGAGTCAGGAGGTGTCAGAGGTAGGATTCGAACCTGGGGTGCTGAGCCCCCAAACCGCGCTCTGCCCGCTGCCTGGCTGGGGCACTGGCCGAGCCCCTCCACCCCAGCACTCCAGGGCCTCAGGCACAAAGCCACTTGGCGGCGCTCGAGGGGGCCCGCGCCCGCGGCCAAGAAGTTCCCTCTCGGCGTGATTGACAGGCTGGAGTGCCGAGAAACAAAATTGTTTATGCGCTAATGAATAAGGCCCTGATTGCAAGATCCTGTTTGGAAAATTATAGTGCGGCGGCGGCGGCGGCCGCGGCGGCCCAATTACAGCCCGCGCTGCATATTCATTTCTCCTGCGCGTGGAGAGGAGCGCGCGGCCCGCGCGCCGCCGCCGAACCCAGGCCCGGTTCCGCAGTCCCCGCGCCATTGTCTGCGCCGCCACCTGCCTCCTGCCGCCTGCTTGCCGGCCACCGGCGCCCTAGTGCGCCCCACCTTTCTCCTCGCGCCCCGTCGCCTCCGCGCCCGTCTCCGGCTCCCACTCTCCCTGCCCCTGCCCGGCTCACCCCCGCCCGTGCCTCCCCCCTCTGTCCTCTCTCTCTGCCCGTGCCCGACACTTCCTCTGGACTCCCCCACGCGCGCAGGTCTCAGGTCTGGAGCTTGACACACAGCAACTCTTTCAGCCCCGTCGCCCCTCCCTCCTCCAGCTACAGAAACCGCCGGTGTCTGGGTCCTCGGGGAGCAGTGACGGGGCCTGTCTTCTGTGGAGGCCATGGAGATAGGAGGCGGTTCCACCACCGCCTTGGCTTTGAGGATGGGGTGGCTCGGACAGTCCCCCAAGCCAGGCTGCTTGGCAGAAAGGTGCCTCCCTGTGGCTGCACCTCTGCCTCTCCCACACACCCCGAACACACCCTGCCGCCCTGCACCTGGCCAGGCCAGGCTCTGCTCTCTCCCACCTCGGTGCCTTTGCACAAGCTGTGCTTCCCTTGCCAGCAACCCTCCTGTTCTCCAGACCCATCCTAAGGAGCAACAGGACAGCTCCCTCCCTGAGCACCCTTGTCTCCAGGTGCGTCCTTCTGTTATAACAGTGGGCAGGGACACACACACATTTTTCTCCAGGAGCCTGACCTGTGAGTCCTGGGGACTGGGGCTGAGTCACCCTGGTGCCCTGGTGCCCAGTTCGAGGCTGACCCAACTAACACCTCCTCTGTGATATGGGGACATAGTCCCCCATCCTTGTTGTAGGACAGGAGCAGATGTGAGGTGGGAAGGGTGGTCAGGTGAGCCCCGGCAGCTCCCAGCCCACATGGGCCTCTTCTCACTGGGGTTATTGCCCTAGTCGACAGATGTCTGCAGCCCAGGTATAGCCAGCACATCTCATGGTGATGGTGATGGTGATACTTAGTGGGGGCATTTCAGATGGTGAGGACCATGCACAGGGTGAGGCTGTGCTTCTCCCTGGGATCCCCCTGGAGTGACTAAGACACTTTTTCTTCAGGTGGAATTGAGGGACTCAGGTGTGAACAAAAATGGACAACGGGTCTAAACCAACAGCCCTATCAAAGTAACATACACAAGCTCCCTGAACCATCCACACCATCCTGACACAAAGACAGGCTGGTCCCAGGGGTCGTACATGGGACAGCACTGCCCTCTGGTGGATATTCTGGTAATCTGTCAGGCCCAGACCAGCTTCCTAGAGTGATAGCTGAGCCACAACCTGGGCACCCACAGAAGAAAGGGCATGTAAGTGTCTTTGAAGAAGGAGGTCTCTTCAGTTTCAGATCCCTGCCCCTATTTCCATGTGCCCCAGGGGCAGATCTTACTAACAGGACGACTGTCCAGAAATGGTAAGAGGGAGGTGTACCTGGGAGATGTACAGGCTGAGCTGGACCACCAGCAGATTGGTGGCCTTTAGTGGCAGAGAGGACAACCTTGGATGTCATCACCAGCTTGGAATATGTCCAACCTTATCCTGCTCCCACCCAGTCCAAACACCCACCCATTCAGTTTATTCACTAACCATCAAACTTGAGGACTCAGCACCTAGAACATCGGTATGAGATGGGTGGTGGGAGATGAAGAGCGTGGCAAGGCCACATCTTGGGACTTCCATGGCCAGTCTTAGAAGAATGGGCTTTATTTGGGAGTAACAGGGATCTGGGAACAGCTCAGACAGAGAGGTGACATGGTCGGCTGGGCATGTAAGAGCCAGCTAGTGACAAGGGACTGAGGGCAGGAGGGCCAGCAGGAGGCAGGGGGCCTGGCCAGGGCAGGGGCAGGAGTGGGTGCTGAGAAGGATGGAGATTCAGAGCTACTAAGGAGATTGACTCAATAGGCTTTCGTGGGAGCTGGAGGAGGTGAGCATGGTGGTGAAGTTACCTCTGGGATGTCAGTGCTGGGTGAGAGGTTAGGGGAGAAATGAGGAGAACAATGTGGGTCTGTTGTCGAGCCGAGAGCCAGGGGGACGTCATGGGAGGTGAAGTCAGGTCTGGTGGCATCCGTGTGGCAGTTGGAAGGTTATTGATTGACAGCTAGTTGAAAGTAATGGATAAGCACTGAAAAGTTGATGGTGCTCACCCTACCTTCATTAGTCAGTAAGAAGAATGCTAAATTGGAGACTATAGCGTTTTCATATATTATAAAAATGTCGTAATGACCAAATGGATGCTCATAGGAACCGACATTTTCCTCGTCGTCGTCCTGTTTCAGCGCTCCTGGTCCGATGGTGCTCAGAGGCTGACTGCCTGACTGCTGGGTGATCCGGCAAATCCAGGCAGGAACAGGGAGGCCAGAGGCTCAGGAAACACCAACTCTCACGGTCAGAGGGGAGCAAGAAGCTCACAGTCTGAGAGGGAATAGTTGCAGAGTGTGTCTTTACTGGGGCCAAGGGAAGAGAATGTCAAGAAAAGGGTGTGATCCGTCAGGTGGAAACCAGAGCGGGCGAGGAGGTGAGGACTGCGGATGTGCCCCAGCTATGGCAGTGGGGCTGCCCGGTGGGCTTTGCTGCAGACACTAGCTCAGTAACAAAGCTGGTTGCCCCTCCCAGTAAGTGTCCCTGCCTAAAGGGACCAGCCTTGGGCGGGGAGCCTGGCTCTTTGACTTGGAGGCTCCTCCAGACTGAGAAACTGGGGTGGGGGGATATCCCAGGGCAAGGGTGGAGGAGAACAGGCCTATGAAGGAGAAAAGCAGACCAACCGGTGCATCTGGGCTCTACTGTAGGGGAGTGGCTGGGCAGCTGGAGGCAGTCCTTTCTCTGACCACTAGAGGGCAGCATAAGAACAGGTCACCTTTTGGCCCAGCATTCTCCCCTCTAATGACTGGACTTCCAGATCCTGCCACGTGATCTTGGGCTCCCTGGGTCTCGTTCTCTGCAAAGTGTGGCAGTTGGACATCATAATCTCTTGGAACATGTTGAGGATCTCCTTCATTTCACAGGGAGAAACACAGACTTGCAAATGTGCACAGACCCTGTGTCAACAGCTTGCATATACATATATGCCCATGTACACACAAGCTGAGGCACACACGGACACATGCTCATGGGCACACTTACAAAAACATGCAGACACATGGGGGAACATGCCTTTCTTAGAGCACAGCACTCCAGGCCTCCCAGGGTCCAGAGCAGGCCCTGGCTTGGGGCAGATGAGACATATACCCCACCTCTCGGCAGGTGGGGAAGGGAGCTTCACCTTTTTCTTGGAATGGAGGACGTGGCCACGGAGGGTGGCTTGCGTTCCATCTTGGGTAATGTCACCGACATCTTTAGGTTCAGGGAGTCGTGGAGACTCTGGAGGAGGGTGAGGTGCAAGGCATGACCTACACCTGCAGCCACCAGACCCCAAGCACTTCTGGTACCCAGGGGCCTCCAGACCTGTGGACGGGGTTACGCAGCATTAAGGCCAAGTCCTCATCTCGGTGGCTTTGGCCTCCGCAGAGAGATGGGGAGATGAGAAGAGCCAGGCCATGCCCTGGGGTAAGGGTTGTGGGATCCCAGCCACCCATATAGAAAAGCAACAGACCCAGGCCAGGCACAGTAGGGACAGGAACAACGAAAGGATGCCTGAGTTTGCCATGGGCTGGAGGCTCCATGGGACACCAGGGCAGCTGTGACCTGTAAGGAAGTTGCCCAGCCTGAGCCAGGACTGGCTTTGACACTGGGTACAAGAGCGCTGGGAAGATCCTGACCCCAGAGGGTGCTAGGAGGGAAGGAACCCAGGCCAGAGGCCAGAAGCTGCCCCGGGTCTCAGAAGAGGGCCAGTTGCTGAGGTCTTGGAATGTATCTTCTCTGGGTGACCACTTTGGGGCTGGCACTTTGTCGTCATTGCTTATTTGATTCTTATCAAACCTCATGCCAGGTGACACTGGCACTTCCTTCTTGGAATTTTAAAAATTGAGATATAACTCACCTACCATAAAGTTCAGCATTTTAAAGTGCGCTATTCAGTACCTTTCGGTGTATTCACAGGAGGGGCTGCAGGGTTTGGTGGGCTCATCTTCCCAGGCATCTGTGCAGCCCCAGGGACTAGGAACTCCTGGGAGATGGGCCAGGAAACAAGCCAGAGTGATTGGGGTTGTGCGGAGGGCTGGTGGGGAGCCACCCCAGAGAGGCACAGAACTGGCTGTCGTGGGGTCACTACCACAGCTGAGATGTGACTCATGCCCAGGATGTTAACCCTGGTAGGGACAAGTCTCAGGGCCTTTGCATCTGAGTATGTTGTGGGGTGATGGAGGCTGCCCTGTCCTCTCTGTATAGTGCTGAGCTAGCCCCTGCCTCTCCAGAGACTTCTTCCCCATCAGGACTCTGCTCTGGAACAGCCCCCCTAAAATCTGAAGAGGAAGATAGCTATCGAGTTTCTCAAGTCTCCTCCATTGCAATTTACTGAGCACCTACTGTTTGCCAACCACTGTGCCAGCACTGCCTCCTAAAAGCCTCCCAACAACCTGAGGCTCAGAGAGGTTAGGCTGCTGGCTGGAGGTCACACAGTATGTACCGAGCTAAAGTACAAACTCAGGACTGTTTGTGTGATGATCAGAGGATTTTTTTGCATTTTTCCCCCACTCATTCCCCCAACTCCATGGTTTTAAATGCTTCTGCTTCAGAACATGCTTCAGTTTGTCTCCGTCTTTTCAGGTAGTTTTTTCCTCCCCCGTCTCCCAGGTTGGGTTGCAAAGGGAGGGAGCGTGGAGGGGCAGAGGTCGCTGTCAGAGAGTTCTCCTCTGCCTCCCACACTGCCTCAGGATTCTTCCTCAGAAGCCTGGCAGCTTCTCCAGGCACACTCCTCCCTCCCCGCAAGCCTCTGGCCTCCCAGAAGCTGGAGGAACAATCGCTAATCAGCTTCCAAGAGAGAGGCTGGGAATGAATGGAGGCGCCAACAACAGGCCTCGATTGCTGGCAGCTGTTCCCCTATTTCAGCGGCAGCCCCAGCGCTGGCTCCTAGCTCCCCTTCTCAATTCCAGCTTCTCCCCTTCTGCACAATTTTCTCAAGTCTCTTCAGGTTTCTTCCTTAACCCAATGAAGCCACAGAGGTTAAAGAATACCTCCCCCTTCCTTCACTTACCTCCCCATGGTGAGGCCCCCCAAATGCTAATCATATTTTCATCCCTGAGCCTTTGCACCCCCTACTCCTTCTGCATGGATAGCCCCCCTCCAGCTGATAAACTCCTACCTAGCTTCTAAGGTCCAGCTTACATGTCACCTCCTCTATGAAGCCTCTCTAGACTTCTCCTGCCTCTCCAAAGCAAACTCCCTCCTCTGGGCTCCCCTAGCAGTGCCCACACTGTAACATTCATGGCAAAGTCCTTTGGGCCAGGGCCCAGGACAGGCCCAGGCCATGGGGGCAGTCAGTATGGCGGCATGATGTAGTGGAGTCCGGCCGGTCCCATCTTGGCTCTGACTTGTAGCTTGGCAGATTACTAGCCTGAGCTGCTTCTCTGACTTGCCTTTATCTGGCTCCTCCCACTCCTCCTCCAGATCTCAGCTTCTCTGTTGCTTCTCTGGGTAGCCATCTCTGACCCCTCCCCTCCATCTACCCCCCTAGGGTTCCCTTTCCTCCCTTTGTCCCACTGGGAATGACTTACTCAGTGTCCTAGGCTCCTATGGGGCAGTCGTCCTGATCGTATGGTCACCTCTGCATCCCCAGCACATGGATAATGGTAAATGAGTAGATGAACGAATGAATGACTAGAACCTCGAGTTTCTCGTCTGTAAAATGGAGATAGTAGTACTGCTGCCCTCCCAGGGCAGCTGTGAGCTTGGCTAAGATCAAAGTTTGCTTTTTGCCAGCTCTCAGTACTGACTGTGATTATAAATGTTTATTGACGGGAACTCTATTCCTCAAGGCTGTTTCCATAGGATCCCTACAGACAGGACACGTGGAGGACTCCCTGGAAGAGCAGCCTGTGTGCTACTGGAGGCAGAGGGTGTGGAGGGACTCATATGCAGATGCTTCATGTATTTCAACCATCTGTTCACAAGGACACTCTGAGGCAGGTACTGTTATTACCCCTCCACTTCTCAGACGAGGAAGTAGGGGGGCAGAGGAGTTATAAAACTTGCCCAAGGTCACAAAGAACTCAAATTCCAACCCAGGCAGTCTGACTACTCTACATCAGGGGTCAGCAAACCATGGCTGATGGGCTGAATATGGCCCACAGACTATTTTTTAACAGTGGTCTTGAGATATAATTCACGTGCCATAAAATCCATGTTTTTGAGTTATTCAGAGTTATAATATCTACTACCACAATCAATTTTCAAACCCTAACAAAAGAAACCCTGTACCTCTTAGCTCTCACTCTCCATTTCTGCTATAACCTCAGCCCTCGGAAACCACTCATCTATTTTCTTTCTATAGATTTGCCTGTTCTGGACATTTCATTGGATGGAATCATACAATATGTGGTCTTATGTGTCTGGCTTCTTTCACTCAGCTTCATGTTTTCAAGGTCCATGTATCAGGACTTCATTCCTTTTTCTTTTTCTAATTTTTGCTACAAACCTTTTCTGAATCTCATGTCTTCCTCTTTCTTGTTTTATTCCCTCATTTTGGTAGAGCACACTCACAGCAGTTCTTCAGCAGGATGCTTACAATGTAAAATGTTGAGGCCTAGAATGTCTGGAACTATTATTCTGGCTTCATACTTGATAGTTTAGTTGGGTATAGAAGTCTCCATCACTTTTGACTCATAATTCTGAAGGCACTGCTCTAGTGTCTTCCAGATTCCTGTGCTGTTGTTGAGGTATCTCATACCATTCTGCTTTCCATTCCTTAAATTTCACTTTCCCCTTGCTTACTGTCTCCCTCTGCAAATACTTAGAATCTTCTCTTTATTTCCATTAATCTATACAATTTTAAATGATGTGACTTAGTGTAGAACTTTTGTGTATTCATTGGGTTGGGTACAAAATGGGACTGTTCAATCTGAGATTAATATCATTATATACTGAGAAATTTCTGTATTACCTATTACTTCATTCCTTTCTATTACCTAATAGTATTTCATCGAATGGATATACCACATTTTATTTATCCATTTATCAGTTGATGACTATTTGGATTATTGCTATTTGGGGGCTATAATGAATAGGGCTGCTATGCACATTCATGTACAAGTTTTTGTGTGGACGTATGTTTGCATTTCCCTTGGGTCTATATCTGGGAGTGGGCTTGCTGGCTCACATGTTAACTCTGTGTTTAATCAGACTTTTTTAAAGCAGCTGCACCATTTTACTTTTCCACCAGCATTGTATGAGGTTCCAATTTCTCCACATCTTCACTAACACTTATTTGACATTTTTTTTATAGCCATCCTAGTGGGTGTAAAATGGTATCTCATTGTTTGACTGATTCACATTTCCCCGAAGGCTAATGACATTGAGCATCTTTTCTGCCTGTTTTTGTAAATAAAGTTTTTTTTTTCATCCTCACCTGAGGATATTTTTCTATGTATCTTCAGATAGAGTGAGAGAGTAGGAGAGAGGAAGAGAGAGAGAAACATCTATATGAGAGGGACACATCTACTGGTTGCCTCCCGAATGACCCCAACCAGGGCTGGTGATGAACTGCAACCGAGGTACTTGCCCTTGACTGGAATTGAACCCGTGAGTCATTGGTCCACAGGTCAATGCTCTAACCACTGAGCAACCGGCCAAGGCTGTAAATAAAGTTTTATTGGAACATAGCTGTGTTGGCTCACTCATTTATGGCTGTTTTCTCAACATAGAGCAGAGAGGAGGGAAGGGCAACTACTTCCTAGAGAATCATAAAGTCAAGAGGGATGTAGGGGAGAGCAAATTCCATGTCAGTTTTTCCTGAAACATAACAGAAATGAGCAGGTAACCTAGTGAAAATAATGTGGCAGTTAAGAGTTTGGCAGTAGGAGTTGGACATGGCTGGGTTCAAATCCTCCTCTTCTGCTAGCTCTGTGATTTTAGGCAAATGACTCCACTCTCCAAGCCTCAGCCTCCTCCCCGTAGAAGAGTAATAATGGATAATACGTATTGAGGACTTGGTATATACTGGCTACTTCTGCTCTAAATGCTTTATGTGTGGTGACTAATTTAATCCTCAAAGTACAGTAATACTGGCATTTTAACCTTTTTACAGTTAAGGAAAGAGTCACAGAAAGGCCAAGTAACCCATCTGAGGATAATCAGCCAGGAAGTGGGAGAGTTGAGACTTGAACTTCAGAGCCCATGCTCAACCTCTATGTCAAATTGTCATGTGGGGAGGATAATATCTACCTCCCTGGAGAGTTGTTTGAGAGGATTGAACTGCTAACGCAACAGGGCTTGATATGGAGGTGCTCAATGAACAATGGCAAGTATTGTCATTCAAAAAGAAATTGCCCATGTTAGAAACAGTTAACCCAGAACTGCACATGAAACCGTTTGCTCATTCTCTAAGACTGATCGCTCTCCCTTCCAGGAATCCTGGTGCTCCCGGGCGCTTTATCACTCCTTGTCTAAGAGGAGATTTTGGATCTGAGCCTTGAGGTTAAACAACTCACTGAGCAGACGGGTCGCTGGGGTGTGGGGGAGGATACATCGGGTAGAGTGAGCGACACTGGCGAAATCCTGGAGGTGCAAAACTGTGTGTTTGGGTAGGGAACCAGGTGGAAGCTGGTTCCGTTTTACTCAGATGCTTGATGGTTGGAACTTCCCTGCGCCTCATCCTTCTTCAGCCTCTTCAAAAACCGGGCCTAAGGCGCCACCTGGTGGCAGCCTCTGGCAGGAAACACCGGCTGGAGCAAAAGCTACCCACACTCCTCTGACCTGAACTCTCTTCCTCTTTCCCTGGGTATGGACTTGCTGTAAAAGTGACGGAACAACAATCAGGGAACATCTTTTATTTAAAGAACACCTTTTTTCCAGTTAGCAAAACGATGCATACTTGTTGTAGAAAACTATAGAAAAAAATAAAGAGGAAAAAAGTCACCTTTAATTCCATCACTCAGAATAACTATTAATATACTGGCCTATTATCCTGTGTTTTTTTCTGCATGTACTATTCACATATCTGAGGATTAGTGTGTATATATATTTCTGTATAGATACATATACATGTATCCAGACTCAGTTATATTTAAATGTATGTTGTATATTTTTGTGAACAGTCTTGGTGTGGGGGTTAGTGTGGGTGTTGGGAGCCAAGTGTTAGTGCCAGACCTCTCTAAGTTTGAATTTTGTCTTTGCTCTTACTAGCTGTGTGACTTGGGCAAGTGACTTCCCTGAGTAGCAATTTCCTTCACTATCTGTAAAATGTGGTTAATAATGGGACTTCTCCCAGGGCTCTTAGGAAGAAAATGATATAATGTATGCAAAATGCTTTGTACAGTTCCCCGGACAGAGAGGTTTCTCACTGATAATAAATGGCCATGTAAAACTTAGTATGCCTTTTTTATTTGTAGCAGAAATTTCTAGAAATGGGATGATTTTCTGGGTTCAGGGATATGAAGAGCCTCAAAGTTGATACAATTTGCCAAAATTCAGAGGAAGATTTCACCACAATCTCATGTCCCCAGCACCACAGCTGTTCTCATTTGTCTCTATATTCTTCCAGGCCCTGTTTACGCAGAACAATTTTTCCCCCGATTTTTAAGCATTGAATTATAATGCTTGCACCAGTTTGCTTAATGTTACATCATCGACATTTTCCTAGGTGGCTCAAGCTGTCATTGACATTTGCCATATTTGTTTAACTCTTTCCTTATTGCTGAATACCTGAGCAGCTTAATTTTTCATTCATTCATTCATTCAGCCAGTAGTTATTGAATGCCTACTCTCTGCCAGGCACTGAACAAGGCATTAGGATATGGGGTCACCAAGAAGAGTCCACTCCTTGCTTCCGGCACGTGGACTCTGGCCAGCGAGAAATACCATTATAAGTAAACAAATAAGTAAAACTCTAACTATCAGCAGTGGTGAAGAAGGTGATAGTGGAGAGCTGTGAAGGAAAGGAGAGACCTACTAGTGAGACCTACTTTTAAACACATTTGTATATTTTTTGGAAGTAGTCCTAGTCCCTGATTCTAAACTGTATTGCTCCTCAGTAGCCATAACTGAAGTGTCTCTCTGGGAATCCCATGTGGAGTTGAATTTTTCACTAAGACACTTCAGAATTTCCTGAGAAGTCAGAGCTCACTGTGGTATCCAAAGACCTGACAGTGAGCTCAGGTGGACCTTGTTTCCTGTTCTTTCTTCCTCTAAGCTTGTGTTTCTACCAGTCCAGTCTGGTCCCTGCCCCTGAAGAGGCTTATGATTATCTCCATCTTAAATTTATGTGCACTGAGTCTTTTCCTCACCTCCTTCTCAATACAGGACCTCCTCTAGCCCTAGCAGCCTTTGAACCAATCAGCAAAGGTGTTTGCTCCAGGCAGACAAAGCCTTGATGGGAGAGGCTTGGTGGGCAGAGCACAAGTTGGGTATCCGCCCCTGTGAGGCCTGGTAGTTCACCTGCATGATGGTCTATGGCAGCCCTGCCCATAGCCTCTGGAATGACTACCTCACCTACTCTCTCTCTGATTCTCACTCTGTCTTGAAGACTCAGTTTATAGGCAACCTTTTATGTGAAGTCTTGTCTCACTTTCTAATTCTTATGATTCCTCTCGTCTTACTCTCATATCATTATCTCATCTGACAAGGTCTGATTTAGATTGAGAGATCAGAGTACCTCCACAGATGTGTTATTTACACTGAACACTGAGGAAGTGGGCAGAGATCTAGACAAAGAGTGTCCTAGGCAGAGGAAAGGGCATATGCAAATGCCATGAGGTAGAAGATGTTTCAGATGTAAGGCGAAAATGAGTATCTCTACATGAAATGGCCTGTGCAGGTTTGACCACCAAAGTGGAAAACAACTAAGTTAGGCATTCATACTACTTGATGAGGCCATCTTTGTTCTAGCCTCTGGAAAGGCAAATACAGAGATTCCTCAAACCAGACATATTCCTTTCCAGACTAGTGCAGGAGGCGAAGATGATTTCAGTACAGACAGGCCACGGTGGGAGGTTCTGATGCATGTCAGTAGAAGTGTAGAAGGCAACTATTTCTGCTTGTGGGGACTGAGGGAAGCTTGTCCAAGAAGGAGACATCTGAGCGGGGTCTGACACAGGAATTTCCCAGGAAGAGACACAAGGGAAGAGGAAGTCCAGTCCAATGTTGAAGGGCATGGAGGCAGGAAAAGAAGGGGGATTTCAGAGAAGAGCGGTCAGGAAGGGTCTCTTAGGAAAACTAATGTGCTCAGGCTTGATCTGTAGATGGTGGGAAACCAGGGGAGGTTTCTAAGCAGGAGGGAGGCAGGTCTGGCTGTGGTATGAGGAATTAATAGCAGTGGGTGGAGACTGAGATAGGAGGGGGATGAGAAGGGATGTGGGGGGTCTGCTACACCTGCCCAGGCTAAAAGCCTGAAATGGAATAATGAAGATAAGAACGGATAAGAGAAGAAAGATATGAGGGACATTTCAATGTAAAACATTTAAGACTTGGAAATGGACTGCTTTTAGAAGGCCAGGGAGAATATGAGCTAAGACTTTGCAACTTTCGATCATGGATGACCGAATGAAGGTGGTGCCCTTTGTTGAGACCAGAGATACTAGGAGGAGAGAGAGGATTTGGAGGGTAAATTGATGGAGAGGGATTGGGGCGCTGTGAGTGCTTCTCGTTGGTACCACGGACAGCTCCAAGGATCGCCAGAGGCCTTGGAATAGAGTACGTAGGTCAATGGTTGTTCACTCTGGCTGCCTTAACATCAGAAGAGGAGCTAATTTAACATGCAGACTTTCTGGCCCACCCACATGTTCTTCATCAAAGTCTCTGGGGCTCAGGAACCTGCATTCTGAGTAAGCACGCAGGTAACTCAGGTGAAATTAAGCTCTGGTGGGCTCCAGAGGAAAAGATAAGAGCTTCATGTGCTGCAAAAAAGGTCTGGACCTCTTGAGTTCATGCCTAGTGCGTTTAAGGCAGTTTATTTACACAGTGAAACCCTGGGCCAAAACAAAGAAACAAGAGGCCTGGGGAGATGAGTGAGGGAGAGGGGCCGCCTTACTTAAAACTTCTATGTTCTTTTCACCTGTGGTGCAGAGTGTGGCAAAGTTCACCTGTGTGTAGTTACGGTCACTGTCTTCAGTCTGGGGTTCTGTCACACCTTTCCAATCTCATTACCTAAAAACCTAAGTGGTTCCCTAAGGTGGGAGGAAAAGCCTCCCCCTTGGACTGTCTTTAAAAACATATGACAACTCAAAAGAATTGAAAGCAGGAACTCGGGAAGGTGTCTGTGCACCTGCGTTCACAGCAGCATCGTTCACAGTAGCCAACAGGTGGAAACAACCCAAATGTCCTTTGGCAACGAAAGGAGACAATGTGGTGGACAGACACAATGGACATTATTCAACCTTAAAAAGGGAAGGCATTATGCTGAATGAAATAAGCTGGTGACAGAAGGACAAATACTGTGTGATTCCACTTCTGCGGGGAGTCAGATTCTGGAGAAAGAGGTGGAGCCGCGGTTGCCAGGAGCTGGGGAGGGGGAATGAGGGGTCTGAGAAGCACAAGTTCTAGAAATGGATGCGGGTGTTGGCTGTTGCACAACAATGTGAATGTACCGAGTGCGACTGAACTGTCCACCTACAAATGGTCACAACGGTGACTTGTATGTTGTTTGTTTTAGCACAAAGCCCGACATAAGAATGTCCCAGCCTGAGCGGGACTCCGTGGGGCTTCTCCCCGGCTTCCCACCCCACAGGGAGCCCTCGGAGCCGGGAAGGGTGGTCCTCTCGGGGTGGGGTTCTCCCAGGGGCAGCAGGTGTTTCTTCGCACGGAAAGCTGCTCCCCGAGGGCCTGGACGTGTCCCGTCCATCCTCAGCCCGAGGCTTCCGGATGGCGAGCTCCTTACCAGGGGGCGGGGTTGTGCCTCCTCCTTCAGACCAGCACTTACCCCAGCGAGCGGGCTCGGCGGGGAGTGGGCCTCCTGTTTGGGAGTGTGTCTCTCCCTCCAGCCCCCGGCCCGCCCCCGCAGCCCGCCGCTTTTCCAGGCTGCGTGCCGCCTCCAGCCTCGCCGAGCTCTGCGCCCGGAGCGCGCGGGCGGCCCCGCGGCGCTCTGCCCGCTTCCAAGATGGCCGCCGCCGCCTCTGTGACAGGCCCGGTCACGTGGGCGCCGCCGCCTATGAGGTCGCTGGGGCTTGGCCGGCGATTGTCCCTTCCCGGGCCCCGTCCCGAGGCGGTGACAGCCCTTGTCAACCGGAGCCTGAGCGATCATGGCAACGGGCTCGGGCGGGGAGCGCGCGGCAGCGGTGGCGGCGGCGGCAGCGGCGGCAGTTTGGTCGCGGGCCGGGGCGGCGGAGCGGCGGCGGCGGCGGTGGCAGTGGCGCTGGCACCGGCCCTGAGCGCCATGCAGCGGGACGGCTCCGAGAGGGAGCTGGCGGCCGGGCAGGAGGCGGCGGCGGAGCAGGGCCGCGTGGACGCGGGCGCGTCCGGGGAGCCGGAGCGCACGGCGAGGGAGGAGCAGGCCAAGGCCCCGACCTCGGCCCCTGCGCAGCCCCGCGTGGCCGAGGAGGGCGACGCCCGCGTCCTCCCGCGGCCGCTGCCCGGGTCCTCGCCGCAGCCGGCGCCCGCGCGGGGCCTCTGGCCGCACGGGAAGCCCAGGAGCAAGGGCCGGAGCTGCAAGCGGAGCTCGGGCCGCGGGCTGGACGAGTTCCCCCCTTTGCGGCCGGTCACCGTGGACAGCTCCAAAGCCAGGACCTCCCTGGACGCGCTCAAGATCAGCATTCGTCAGCTCAAGTGGAAGGAGGTGAGGCCCGGCCCCGCCGCGTGGGCACAGGGGGTGGACAGGACGACCGCGCAGGAGACCCGGCCAGCGGGGAGGGCCGCGCCCCAGCCCCTTCAGAGGCCTTCGCCCCTCCAGGTCCCGTTAGCCGCTCCATCCTCCGGCTCCCCTACAGCGCTGTGGTCTCCAGCCCTCAGCACCCGACCCCTACTTTGCAGATACTTGTTTCTATGTCTGTCATCTCCACTAGCCTGGGAGTCCCGGAGGCCTGGGACCCTCTCTCTTTTAGTTCTTCCTTTAACTTATGTTTGTGCAGCACTTACTGTGCGACTCTTGCACAGTGCAACGACTTGTACTTTGGAGGCAGACAGACCTCGGGTCTCATCATACCCTGCCACTTAGCCATGTGACCTCGGGCAAGTTGCTTCGCCTCTTAGGCCTGTTTTCTCCTCTGTAGAGTGAGGCTATAATACCTATCTCATGGTTTTGTAAGCATTAGAAGATTGTTGTAGCATAGCACAGGTGTGCAATAAATACCACACTCTCCTCTCTCTTCCTCCATCATCATCGTGATCACCACCACCACCATCAGTGTAGGCACTATACTGTATGTTCCAGGGCTTGGCGTATAGCCGGTGTCAGTAAGTGGTGGATGAAAGGGTGAATGAAGGAATGGGTTATTGGTTCCTGAACCCGTTTTAGACCTGGTGGGGGATGGGATGAAGCAACAACCACATCTATCCGTGTCTGTTGCACTTGGTTTAGTGGATAAAGCTATTTGACTTTATTTGCAGCTACTAAGGCTATTTAACTTGCTTTCAGGTGTGTGAAGATAGTGATTTAGGGTAGTTGAGTCTAGAGACTTGGGCCTGAGGATCTGCCGCAGGCAACATGAGGACTCTGGTACTTAGTCTTGGGCCTTGTCTGTGGTAGATGTCCAGGAACAGTTTTATGAAGTTGGAACATGCAGAGAGATGGCTACAGAAAGGATTGATGAGGTCAGAGGGTTGATGTCCCAGCAGGAAGGAGTCATGTGAGTTGGAGGGAAGTCAAGAATCAGGCAGGGCAGACTTCCAGGTTGGTAGGGGTTAGCCATCAGGGGAGTCTGACTCCAGGTGTCAGGGTTCTTAGCCTTGGGGCCTGGGATTCAGGGGAGTAATTTCTTCAAGGAGGACACTTGGAGAAAGTGAAGGAGGACTCCTGATTCTGGACTGGGCCCCAGTTCCAGGCCAGAGATAGGAGATCAGAACATGATAAAATTAGAGAACTTGTCAGTGTCATAGTCCTAATGAAGAGAGAATCCAGGGACTGAAGCCAGGCCACAGAGTCAGGCAAGGCTGATTGGCCCAAGCAGGGCCTGCGCTTCGCTTAGCCCTGTGGGAGAGAGAGACACAAAGCTAGCTAGATCTCAAGAGATGGAGCCAGATGGACCCAGAAATCAGTAGGCATACATGCTAGCCCAGATTCATCCCCTCATCCCGTAAGTGTTCATGGTGGATTCTGGGCCCTGCGGATCAAAGATGCTTAAGTTGTAAGGTACCCTTGCCCTCAAGGACCTTATAGTTCAGTAAAGGATAAAACACAAGTGAAGAAATCACTGCCATAATTGCAGGGCCTTTGCTGCTGCTTCCTGAAACGCTCTTCCCACTGAGGTGTATGTCTGACTCTTCAGATCTCTGATCAGATGCCGCTTCTTCAGACAGGCCTTCTCTGTTGATCCCTCTGTTGACCCGTGCTCTTCTTTATTTTTTCCCATAGCATTAAACTCTACCTGATACTGTTATTATGTATTGTTTGTTTCCCTCATTAGAATGTAAGCTCCATGAGGGCAGGGGCTCTGTTTTATTTACCTCTGTACCTTCAGGTGCCTGGCACATAGAAGGTGCTCAATAAATCTTGTTGAATGAATGACTACATCATGTGATGATGTTTCTCTCTCTCTATGTAAAGTTGTATGCGTTGTGGGAGGTGGGTGAGGGCCAGCTCAGGGAGGGCTTCCTGGAGAACAGAGACGGGGGCTGAGTTCTAAGAGCTGAAAAGGAGTAGGTGTTATTTAGGGGCCGTTGACACATTGCTTCCTGGTGGAGTAATTTGGGCAAAGCAGAGGTGCATTCGGGTTCAGTATGGCCGGATCATGGAGCGGGTGATACAGTGGTGAGAGATGAAGCTGGAGAAATGGCAGGGATCTTATCGTGTACCACGCTGTGGGATTTGGTCTATTTCGGGAAGGCTATGTGAGCCACTACAGAATTTTACATTTCTGTGAGGTCCTGAGAGAGTGTGTGTGTGTATGTGCGTGTGTGTCTGACTTGTGTCTCCACTGCCCAGCACATTGAAAGTGTTCAATAAATACAATACTTAGTACCTGCTACAAGGTTGACTTCATGACAAGTAACCCATATGTAAACCAGTTCCTAACAAGGAGCGAACACACAAGCTCTCCAGGCTTCAGTGTCCCCATCTGTTGCAGGGTGATGTTGGACACGATCATCTCTGACGCTCAGCACTGACATTCTAACAGCAGGGATATCTCCTGGGGCTGCGGAGGAAGGAATTGAGCCAGTGTGCCTCGCATATCATAGTGTGCTCTGCTGCGGACTGGAGAGGACCCAGCTGGCTGGCTTTGGCCCGGGTGGATTGGTAGCCCAGGCAAGAAATAAGGTCATGAATACCAACCAGGGTGAAAGTTCTGTGTCTCCTTTTTTGAGTGTGTGGTGAAGGGCTGCACCCAGCCAGCATGTGAATTTGGACATTTGCTCAGCTACAAGGCACAGTCTTCCTTCCTCCTTTACTTTTCTTTATTCCACATACATTTAACAACAATAACAACTGCAACGAACCCTTACATAGCTCTTACCCTGTATCAGACACTCTTCTAAGTGTTTTGCATACATACTATGATTTGATTCTCCCAACAACCCAATACAGTAAGTGCCTAACTGTCCCCCTTTTACAAAGGAGGAAGTCGAGGTACACAGAGGTTAATGTATCCAAGGTTACACAGCTGGCAAGGGGCAGAGCCAGCATCTGAAACAGGCATTTCATTTGAAACCAACTGTCAGTGCTGCCTCTTCCCCTGCTCCCTGCCACTCTCCACCTGCAGACTGGCTTAGGGTTGCAGGTATAGATGTGAGTAGGATGCACTCCTTGCTCTCCAGCAGCTCCCAGCGTCTAGGGTCAGATGTACAGACTCTTACAGTCTAGTCTGGGAATTGTGGGGAAAGGACATTTCACACAGAGGAGGAACAAAAGCAAGGGGTTCAGATAAGGTTTTATATGTAGGATGGGGCAACGGCAGCTTAGGGAGCGTGTCGGAGAGTGGGGAGGGAGAAGGAGCCAGATCACCGAGGACGCGCAAGGGCCATGACCAGAGGCTCCTGCTTCTGCTGGGATGTGATCACAGGTTCTTGCCACACACGGCGCAGGCTTCCCTGGCCCACACTCCGTCAGTCCCAAGTGAACCGCGCCAACTGATGATTCAGTTTTCAGTCCTGTCCACTCTGGTCAGGACTAATGCAACTGTGTCCACAACCTTAAAATTTGAAAGGAAAAATCACAAATGTTAGCTCTGTAAACTTGATAAACGATTCTACAATAGGAAAATAATGTTTACATGGTCACTGCTGAAGTTACAACCTGAAAGAGAGGGATGGTTCCTGGCTCATAGTAGGTGCTCAGTAAGTATCTATGGAACTGTATGGTCCACTTTCAATCACGTGAGCCTCTCTCCTCATCTCCCTTATTTTCTTTTGTAGTTTTGACACCCTCATTAAAGAAAACCTATTAGGGAAAAGACGCCTTGGAGAATAGATGCCACTATTGTTGTGAGCTGTCCTCCCTGGAGATGTAGGTTGTGTATGTATGCACAGTGGTGCCATGGACACCAGCTGACGTGGATAAGAGACTCGATAGAGGGACTTTTGTTGGGACCAGTTTGCATAAGCCCCTGTCCCACGATCTATTACATTGTGAGCTCTTTGTTTTGGAGACTCCAAACCATGAGAACAATGATCATATTTCTCTGTTCCAGATGGGCTGACACCTCCCTTCCGCATCCCATCAAGCCGTGCCTTGCCGCCTCAGCTGCTGTTGGTGTAAACTTTTGTTTCCCTCGGTGTGTTTGAACCATTGTCTAGTAATGCTTATAAATGCCTTGTAAATCCTTACAGGCGTTTCTGACGGTGCCCTCTGCCCTCTGTTCTCATTCTTCACGGAGCTGGGACAGGGTGGGTTTGCCCCCCGTGCAGGCGTCGCTAGGAGTGGAGTTGCTTTTCCAGGAGCTCCCTCAGTCCCTCTGCCCAGGACTCCTACGAAGGCCAAATCCCATGTTCTCTCGTCATCATGGGGAGATTTTATTTCTCTCTGTGTCAGAACTGTGGTTTATTGGAATTTTAAAAAGCAACAGCAGAAAACTTTCTAGACATCTTAGGTTATTTACAAATACCCTTTTTCAATTTCCCAAAACAATATGTGCTTATAAAAATATATATAGTTCCTAAGTATATAAAATAAAAAACAAAAAGTCCTACTCCTCACTCTCCGTTCCCCTCCCTTCCTCCTCTCCAATTCTCTTTGGAGGCAACACCAGGCTTATGGTTTGGTATGGTTCTTTCCAGACTTTTTTCTTATTTCTGTACGCATCAGGATAATTAATTTGGGCTACAGTAACAAGCAACCACAAAATATTAGTGGATTAACAACAACATTTTATTGCTTGCTCACACTTAGGGGTTCAGTGCAGGTTGGTGGGGTGGGAGGATGAGGTTCTCATCAATCTTAGTTATTCAGAGACCCACGCTCCCAGCTCATCACCTGCTTCAGTGAGTCATTGAGGGAAGGGAACATGGTAAATTGTGGCTTTTAAGACTCCTATGCAGAAGTGACTGCTGACATCTTATTCACCAAAGCATGGCTAACTTCAGAGGGGCTGGCCTGGGCTGTCCTCCCGTAAGGATATAAAGAGGAGAATCAGATTATCCATGCCAATGACAACTGTATGACTATACTAAAAACCGTTGAACTGTACACTTTCAATAGGTGAATTGTATGGTATGTGAATTATATTTCAATAAAGCTGTTGAAAAAAATGTCACACGCTTACCCAGTTCTCGTCATTGGAGAGTACTTGCCTCCTAGGTTGTAATTGAAAATATGCTTCAGGAACTCAAATTAGTCCAGCGCCCCTGTTGTTAATTCTGCATTGCAATATTGCCTGTTACTGGTACAGGGACTCCTTGGACAGCTGTGTCTAATGGAATCTTGTCCCCGAGGCATAAAGTAGTGGCAGCTGTAACAGCACTCCAAACTTGCATCATGCGAGTGAATTTTGTTTTTGTGGGGGTGAACTTGAACATTGGCCTAAAGACTAATGTTTAGGCTCCTTATTAAAGCTCCATATGACTCTTTCCACAACCTGAGATGCAGTACAGCATGATGGGTGAAAGCATGGGATTCATAGCCAATTTAACATTAGACCAATTTTACTCTGAGCCTCAGTTTCTTTATCTTTATAATGGGCATCATGCAATCAGACCTCATGGAGTTGTTCGTTGTCAGCATAAAAAGATATAATCATGTGAAGTCCTGGTACATAAAGACTGTGTTGAATATTTTTTATTGGTATCTGGCCCTAAGCTTTTCTAGACTTACTTCATATATTCCATGCCTTAACACAATACTGCATGTGGTTCTCTTGAGCCTTCCTCCTGTGCCATTCCTCTTTACCTTTGTTGGTGTTTTTCCTTTTCCTTAGAATGCTCCCTTCCTTCCTCTTACACATCCTTCAAGGGTCAGCTCAGGCCTCCTCTCATCCATAACTCTTCCTTGACTTCTATAATCCCCCAGAGTCTGGGCTAAATATCCTTCCTTGATTACTTACAGTATTTTATATGGCTCTCAATTTGATTAGTTTTCCGAAGATGCAATATTTGGCTTATTGATCATCTCGATTATATCTTTTTTTCTTTTCTATTTCACAGCTTTCTGCTCTTTATTATTTTCTTTCTTCTACTTTCTGGGGTTTATTTTGTTTGTTTGTTTTCTGAAATTAAGTTGGATGCTTAGCCTATCTTTTCTAATAAAGCATTCGTGACTACAGACTTCGTGACTAAGTACTGCTTTGTCTGCGTCCACATGTTTTGCTCTGTTGCATTTTCAAAAATCACCTTTTAATTCTGTGTATTTTACATTTTCATGAAGATTTCTTCTTTGACACATGGATTATCTAAATGAGTGGTTTTGTAGAGTTTCTCAATATATGAAGTTATTTCTCCTTATTTCTTTATTATTAATTTCTAACTCAATTGCATTTTGGCTAGAGGATATTCTTTCTTTTTTCCTCCCTTTCTCTTGCCCTCTCTTCTTGTTTTTCTTTCTTTCTTTCTTTTTTCTTTTTGCTTTATAGCCCAATACAAATGTTCTACGTGTGTTTGTATGCTTGAAAAGAATGTATATGTTTTACATATGTAATTTAGATTTGCTTGTGGATTGCATTATACAGATTTTATAGTCCCAATATTTTTGTCAGATCTATTAATTATTTGAAGAATTATATTAATGTTTCCCTCTATGATTGTGTATTTCATCTCTTTTTAAATTGATTCTTTTTCTTTTTCCATTTCCCCCCAAGGCTATTATGGAAGTTGTATGTGCTATTTTTTATTCTTCTAGTGGTTACCCTAGAAAATTTAATAAGTGTATAATTTCAGAAACTGTAAAGATAATATCTTTACTCTCCACTTAATAGCACACGGATCTTAGGATGCTTTCATTTTTGTTCCATCCCTCCTGACTTACATCCTGTTGTTATCCAGTATTTTAGTTCTATTTTACTTTATCCTTTTTTTGAACTTCACAAATTAGACATTATTTTACATAGTCTCAGTGTATTTTAGATTTACCCACAATTTTGTTATTTTCCTTGTTTATTATTCTATTTTATAACTCAGACCTTTGTTCTGGGGTCATTTTATTTCTCCTGGATGTAATCTTATAGAAGTTCCTTTAAGTGAGGGACTATGTAAAATCAGTTTCCACTTGTCCAAGATTACCTTTATTATGCCCTCATTCTCGAAAGACAGTGTTGCTGTGTATATAGCCCTTATTTGATAGTTATATGGCCTTAGCACTTTGGGAATATGCCACCCTTGACTCACTTGTTTTTGCTGTTGAGAAGTCAGCTCTCAGTTTACTTTCTCTTTTGTTGGTAAAGTGTCCTTTCTTTCTGGCTGCTTTTAAAATCTTCTCTTTGTCTTAGCTGTCTCCTGTGTCATGATGCTTTCCAAGTAAGGATTTCTTTTTATTTATTCTGCTTAAGATTTGTTGGGACCCTTCTTTCTGAGCTTTGGTATCTTTTATCAATTCTGGGAAATACTTTCAATATTGTCTCTCACCTAGTCTTTCTCTTCTCTCTTCTTGGAATTCTGATTTAGATGTTTGCTCGACCTTTTTTGATAGCTTCCAAACTGTAATGTCTGATAATTCTTTGAGGCTTGTGTTTACAGTGGGGATTTCCATCGTGTGCAGATGCCTCAGGAGGGCTCTTCCAATCTAGAATATCTAATACACATTTTTGGTCTGAGGCTTGTTAGGTTACAGGCATAGTTGAATTCCGACTCCAGACTTGCATCAGTAAAGTGTGATGGTTAGGCATTCTGAGGGGACATGGCCTTGCAGAAGGTCTGGCTTCATTTGAGAGCTTCCAATCTGAGGCTTGCCTTGCCAGCAAGCATTCAGGGGCCAGACCATGGCTTAAATCCAGGAAAAAAGGATAGTTACACTTGCTTTTAAAAAGATACTCTGGCTACCCCATGGAGGATGGGTTAGAGAGAGGTTCCAAGTGGAGGCAGAGGCAAGATAGGATGCAACTAGAGATCTCAGGAGAGAGATGGTGCTGCATGGGACAGGATGGTGCTGGGTCAGGGAGGTCATTAATTTAGATGGTCTGTCTCCTCCCCTAGACTGTGAGATACTCAGTAGCAGGGAGCTTGTCTTACTCATTGTGGAGTCCTTCAGTGCCTGGAACAGAGAAGGCATTCAGCAAACAGTAATTAAATTGAAATATGTAACCAGTAATGGTTCTAGTGCTGTTTTTCTGGATTACCTTCAAAGTGACCAGTTTCTTTAAAGGGAAATGACATAAAAGGATTCCAGGCAGTAGACTCATCTTGTCTCTGGCATTGCAGAGTTCAAGCCAGAAAGAGAGAGCCAGCTGTGTGTAAGCCTTGGGCTTTGGCCGGGCTTACTTTCCATGATAACATAGCTGTCTTTAGCCCTTGCACTCGCTTTATCCTAAGGAATCTCAGGCTGTATTCAAAACTACTCACACAAAGCCTTATCATCTTACTGGATTTTTATGACATTTTCTCAGAAATTACTGAACGTTATGATTCTCTAGGCAGGTTGCAACAATGTTCCTCTAATGGTAAGTTATAACTGTGAAAACTTCCTCCTAAGACATTCTTCTCTGAAAAAGTGCTGTGTCTACGGAACAAAGGGGGAGGCAAAGGGACAGTTTAATAAGCTTCAGCTGGTCGCTAAAGACTGTTGCTTGATGAGTTCATGCAGCCCGGCCGATTGGTCTCAGTGCTTAGAGCACCGGCCCGCGGACCGTGAGTCATGGGTTCCCGGTGCCGGGCATGTACCTGGGTTGCGGTTAGTCCCTGGCCCTGGGGAGGCAACCAGTCGGTGTGTTTCTCTCACATCAATATTTCTCGCTCTCTCCCTTTCTCTCCCTCCCTCCCACTCTATCTGAAGATAAATAGAAAAATATCCTCAGGTGTGGATTAAACAACAACAAAACGAAGAGTTTATGCAATACTCTTTCATTAGAACATGCAAAAGTATTTCTAGAAAGTGTGGTGACTAAAGCATACATATATGATTTTAAGTTCTGAGGCCTTGAAAGATCTTCAGCATTCATTCAGCAAATATATGTTGAATGCCTACTGTGCCCCAAGCCCTGTGCAAGGCACTGGTTGCAAAGACCCAGTCAGACACCCTCCCTGTCCTTGAACCAGGGCCACTACTGTCCCTTACGGTGCTCTTGTGTGGATTAGAAAAAGGTGCCCCCACTCCTTAAGGAGAAAATATTAAATTAACCAATATATTATTTCCACCTCAAAACAAATTTGTTACAGCAAGTGGATTATTAATGATAAATATTAGTTAATAACTAATACTATTAGTTAGTAACTATTATTTACATGGTATAATGAAGTTTGATGTAAAACTTGGAATTCAGAAATATTCTGGCATAGTAAGCATCAGATGATTGAACCCCAATATGAAACTTCACATTTAACTAGCGTACTAATACCAATGAGGGATTTTAAAAAAAGAAAGTTAAAAATACTCACCAATTATATACATCAGATGTAAAAGCAGATCTTATTTAGAAACATGGTCTATTTTAAATGTTAGTAGGCCAACAAAGTCTTTTGATAGTCCAGTTTGTCAAAGGGGAACAATATACATTGTCTTGTTGAAATAAGACACTTGATCACCACGTGCCAGAAAATTCTTGTCATAAATATAAAATTGCCCCAAATCATCTGATAATATGTATATATTACTAATACTTGTTACAAATAATTCATGTGTAGTAGAGTAAAAAATATAAAATATGAAAAGTGCTAAAAATATTAAAGATGTCTGTATGTGACACAGTCATGGCACCTTCTGCATGATCTGAAAAGCCACACGGGGGGAGCAGACATCGTTGGGGATTTCCATGTGAGACGCTACGTATTCTACTAGTGGCATGTGTGAAATGTGATGGGAGCCCTGGCTGGTTTTGCTCAGCGGTTAGAGCGTTGGTCCACAGACCGGAGAGTCCTGGGGGTTCCCTCTAAGGGCACGCACCTCGGTTGCAGTTTGTCTCCAGCCCCAGTTGGGGTTGTGTGGGTGGCGGCCAGTTGATGTCTCTCTCTCACATCGATGTTTCTCTCTCTCTCTTCCTCCCTCTCTCCCTCTGCTCTATCTGAAGATGAATGCAAAAATGTCCTCGGGTGAGGATAAAAAAAAATGTGACGGGAGACAGAGGGCCACGGCAAGGTCAACTTGGAGGCATTGGCAAAGGTTGTGTGTGTGAGGACTGAGTAAAGAGCATCATCTTTTCCACATATTTGGCTGTTAAGTAGCCTCTAAACCTTCTTTGTGGATTCCTGCTACCCTCTGGCTAAGTGAGGTAGCTGAGCTCCAGGTTGGGGAGGGGTTTCCATTTTTAGATTGTGTTCCTCTCTCCTCTTGCCTACACCTTCCTCTGTCTTCAGGTGTCTGCTGTCATAGCATGAGTCAGCTTTATTGTTATAACTTGTTGATTTTCTTTCTTTCCTACCAGATTTTAAATTCAACTAGTGCAAGGGCCACATCTATCTTATTTATATTGTTTAGTATGGAACCCTCACACTCCAGTGCACAATGTCTGCATACTGTGTAATAAGCTTTGGACAGGTGTTGGCTAAAAGATTTTCTTTATCCATTCCTCAAACATTACCTGAACCCTTATTTTGTGCCAGGGACTCCACTGCACACACAGCAAACAAAGAAATGACCCCAGAGTGAGTCAGGGAGCTCACTATCTAGTTATCACACCCCGGTGAAGGAACAGCAGTGTCAAAGGGGGATGGAGAATGGCTGGCTCAGATTCAGGGCTCAGCGAGGGCCCCTCCGCTGAGCCTGGATGGAAGAGAGGGGTGCGCAAGGTTGGAGGTGGAGGCAGGACACGTATTCACGCAGGGCTCAGCATGCACGGTAGCCTGGTGGCAAGCTAGAGCACGGGATTGAGGGGACTGCAAACATGTATTCTGGCTGGAATACAGAATTTGAGGAGGGGAGCGTGATGAATGATTGGACCTGAGAGGTAGGCAGGAGCCACTGGAAGGTTTTAAACAGGTGTGTGTGTGACAAAAATCACATTTGTATATTGGAAAGACCCCTGTGGCTGTGGTGTGGAAGGTGTATTTAGGGGTTGGGTGGTGAACTGGAAGTGGGGAAAACCTTGAGGGCAAGGACTGTGGCTTCCCTGTCAATTTCCAGTGTCTGGCAAGTGAGTCTTCCAGGAGCCCTCTGTCTGTGTCGTGGGCTCTCCCTTACCGACGAGGTCACCTGGGACCGACCGAGGGCTCAAACCCAGGTCTTTGTCGATGCCAAGTCAAGTGCAGCCTCCTTGTCCCATGCTGCCAGGTGGGGTTGGTGGCAGGGCCGGGGAGAGAACTGGCTCCTGGTGTCTTCTCCCCAAGATCGCTGTCCTACTTTCTGATGAGGGAGGGGCCTCAGGCTTCCCACCCTGGACAGCCAGGCCTTGGTGCCCCCTTCCCTCAGCCTCCTTCCAGGCAGAGAGAGATGGAGGCCCCGGGACAGCTGAAAGCTGTCCTCACCAAAGCAGAGGGAGGAGATGTGTGGGCTGCTGGCATTCCCAGTGCCTGGGCATCACGCTGCTGTTTAATAAAGCCTCATTGCTTGATGGGCCATTAAGTAACCAATGATATATTTCAACCTCATTGAGGAGAAAGACACAGAGTTAAATCAAATTCTTACCGTGTGGAAACAAAAGAATAAAGAGGCTGTTCACATGCATGGCCCTCCTCCAGCGGGGAGGGGCGGGAACAACCACCATCCTGGGTCCCAGCTGAGCTAGGCACGGGTTAGAAGCTCTTGCATTGGTTTCCCACATAGAGCATGTGGAGGTGGTGCATTCTGTAGGTGAGGAGCGGAGTGCCTGGGTCACTGGCCATAGAGGTGGAACTAGCATCCCCGCCCTGGGTCCGCCTTTGTGGTGCCTGCTCCTTCCCTGCACCACACTGTCTCCTCTGTGTACCCTGTTCTCTCCACGAGGCAGACAGTGATTGATTATTGTGCAAAGGGTGGACAGTGTGGAGGTCAGCAGCCTGTGCCCGTTCAGATTGAACGCTCCGGAAGGCCGTAGCATCGGCTGGCCCCTGGGTCTGGCGCGGTATTGTACCTGCCGCAGAGGATGACGTGCCCCTACTGCCTGGGCAGAGAGTGACACTGGCCTTTACCCCCATCATGCCTTTCCCTTTGGTCTGCCTTTCCCTCGCCTCTGCTTCTCTGCCCCTCAGAGAACTTGTCCGGCCCTCCTTGATGATAGTAATGAGCAAGGTGAGGGAGAATTAGTTGAGATTCCTCCTTGGTGTCACATTTAAGGTGACTTTGGAAGATAGGCTCATCTGCAAGAGCCAAAGGGACAAGGGTGATGGGCAGTGGGGTGATGTGCTTACATTCACAGTCCTTGATCACATCCCGACAAAGCATGGAAGGCCCTTAGACTGTCCCCTGCTATCCAGTTAACCTCACCCTGCCAGGCTTCCCCTCCCTTCCATTCCCCGGTTGTGCTGAGTCCTAACAGCCCAGGGTAGTGTGGTGTCTCCACCCTTTGCTCACACCCGTCTCTTGGCCTGGAATAGCTTTTGCTCATCCCACACCCTGTCTGCTGAACTTGGGGTCCCACTTCAATATCCCGTCAGTTGCGAGCCTCACCAAGAAGCAGCCACTTCTCTCTTGTGTCATCGGTGCATCCTGGTTTTCCCAGGGGATAATGATTTGTATGGGAACCAAACCCTGAGCAGTGTGAGGACAGAGAGGGGGTTCCGTGTGTGTGTGTGTGTGTGTGTGTGTGTGTGTGTTTCTCCAGTGCCTGGTCTAGAGTAGGTGCTCAGGGAGGAATTGTGACCCGGAAGAACTGACTGGCCTCAGCTGCAGGGGGGTTTCGCACCTACCCTCACCTGGGAGAGCAACCACCCCTCCCAACCCCAGCCTCACCTGTCTTCTGTCCTGACACCCTTGCTGACCAGTAGTGATCAAATAAAAACTTGCTCTGCCCACTTTGGTTTGAAAAATGTCTTACGTGGCCCACAGAGGTACGGCTCGAAAACTCAGTACTTGAATAATCCAGCAGTGTCCCCGTGGTACCAGGAGGGACTCTCTTAGTCATTGCTGTGCTCCCAAGCCTTGGAACGGTGCCTGACGCATAGTAGGTGCTCAGTGACGTTGTTGAACACCAAGGGGTTTTCTTCGTTGGACTAGGCTGAACTGTTGTGACAAGGAGACCCAGCATGTAAGGGCTCAGCATACTGGCAGGCTATTTCTTGCCCTTATGAACAGCCTGGGTGGATTACTCAGTTTGGTGGGTGTCATTCAGGGACTCAGGATCATTCCGTCCTTCGCTCTGCCATCCTTGGGGTCTCAGCACCAGGAGCCAGGTAGCAGGAGAGCAAAGAGCGAGGAGGAGTACGCACGGAGGGTTCCCTGTGAGTCCTGCACGTGCACCTTCACCTCTGCCCACATTCCCGCGGGTGGAGCTCAGACACACGGCCACACTTACCTGTTGTGAACGGAAACCAGAGCGGACAGGAGTGTAAGAGCAGATTGTATTCAGGAGCTACTGTAATAGGAAAAAGAGACCCGGATATGGAAGTGGGCTCTATCCAAACACAGCAGGACAAGTGGGGATTGAGAGCCAGGGAGCAGGGTGGGTCAGTGGATGGAAGAGTCCTACGAGGAAACAGAGGTTGGGGGTTCTGGCTAACCCAATTTGACAGGATTCTTGCTGAAGGGAGGCCAGGGAGGTGATACCAAGGGTGGAGGATGCCCTGGCCGGTTTGCCTCAGCGGTTAGAGCGTTGGCCTGCGGTCCAGAGAGACCCAGGTTCGGTTCCTGCTAAGGGCACGTACCTCGGTTGCAGTTTGTCCCCAGCCCTGGTTCGTCGTGCGGATGGTAGCCACTTGATGTGTCCCTTTCACATCGATGTTTCTCTCTCTCTCTCTCTCTTCCTCTCCCACTCTATCTGAACAAAAAATGGAAAAATGTCCTTGGGTGAGGATAAAAAAAAAAAGGGTGGAGATGAGGAGTCTGATTACATATTCAGGGGGCGCAGATATTGAGGGTAGAGGATTCTTACTAAACTTTAGCAGGACTCTTGCTAAAACTGGGCAATGCAGAGACCAACACAAGCCCAAAGGTCGAGGCCTAGTTGGAGAGAGGGTTCAGAGGAGCCCGACTGAAGTTTGGTCAAGAAAAGAGTCTTCGTCACTGCAAGGGGGACTGGGAAACGTCATCTAGTGTTGTGTCCGGGGAGGGGAGTGATTTTGGCGAACAGCCCGCAGTCTGCCGCAGTGAAGTGGGGAGAAAGGATTTGGAGTTTGTCAAAACTGGGTTCGAATCCAGGCTCTGCTCCTTGCTAGCTGTGTGGATTTAAATTAAACAACTTGTCCAAACTTCGAGCCTCAGTTTCCTCAGCTGACTAATGAGGGGGAGGGGCCTCCTCCTTAGAGGACAGCTGAGAGTCAAGGAGGGAACGCCCCAGTGGCACACCCCAGGAATCCAGTGTGTTGTGACCGTTATTATTGCTCTAGCCACTATCATCTTTATCATTTCATGTATCTCAATTTTACTGGACTAAGATTTTATTAATAAGCACATGATAAAAATCTGCATAATAAAAGCATAAGCACTGGAAAATGTGTCTCTCATCACCCCACCTTCCCTTCCCTTCCTCAGAGGCATCCGGGACGAGCAGTTTCTCGCTTTCCAGGCGGTGCCTGCACAAGCGGACAGGTGTCCGCGGCTCTCGTGTGACGCCCTCTCCTCCGCACCTTCGACTTCATTTGACAATGTGACTTAGCTATTGCTTCCTACCCGTGTGCAGTGACTTCCTGCGTCCTTTTCTTCCTTTTCTTCCTGGCTGCAGAACGTTCCGTCATAAGAGTGTAGCACCACTTGCTCAACTGGTGCCCCGTGTTTACAGGGATTGCCACTCTATAAAGCTGCAGTGACCGTGTCCCTGTATATATGTCTCTGTGCAGTTGTGTGAGAATGTCTGTAGGATAAAAAAAAAACCTAGGATTTGTACCATGCATTTCATTCTCTTCAAAATTAGGACTTAAAATTTGGAATGCTTCACTCTGATAGCTGATGTGGAGAGAGAGGATGGGGAATGAGAGACGTGGCCTGTCAGAAGGGAGCGATGAAGGACCTTGTCCCTTTACTCTTACAGCCGCTGCTAACACAGACCTGTCGCCTCTGCCCAGGATGCCTTGTTTCCATTTTCCGCAGCAGGAATATTTGGCAGATTTATAAACCAATGCAAATTGGCTTTTAGCTTCAGAGTTTATTTTCCCACATAAACAAATTGTCAACCAACTTTCTAAATTCCACACCCAACACAAAAGTGGGATTGACCGCAATAGAAATAAAGTCCATGTTTGGTTTGTTTCTGAGCGGCAGAGAAGCAGTGTCCAGTGCTTTCTCTGTGTTAGCTGTTTGTCATACATTCTCTCACTGGACCCTCGCAGACCTTCGTGGTGAAAATATTATCCCTGTTTTCCAGACAAAGAAAGGGATGGGTTCACAGAGAAACTTGCTCAGGGTCATGCAGAAGCAAGTTTTGAACTCAGGTCTTGATGACTATACCACTGTGGGCCTCTCTTGTTCTTTATTTTTCTTTTATTTTGTTTTAAATGTATTTTTACTCATTTTTTTTAGAGAAAGAGGAAGGGAGAGAGAGTTAGAAACATCAATGTGAGAGAGAAACATTAATCAGCTGCCCTCCTGAACGCCCCCTACCGGGGGTTGAATCCACAACCCTGGCATGTGTCCTGACCAGGAATCGAACCAGGATTTCTCAGTCCATGGGATGACGCTCAAGCCACTGAGCCACACTGGTTGGGCTCTTGTTCTTAATTAGGGGATTCAGTAGAGCTTCCCTGAATGTCAAATACGTTTTACATATTGCATAAACATCTGATAATCGGCAGCACCTCTTGAAGATTTTGTGGCCCCTCCCCCCTTTTTTAAATCCTCGCCCAAGGATATTTTTCCATTGAATTTTAGAGAATATGGGAGGGGAAGGAGGAAGAGAGTGAGAGAGAAACATCGATGTGAGAGATACACATCAATTGGTTGCCTCCCCCATGACCCTGACCCGGGTACGAAACTGTAACCCAGGTATGTATCCTTGACCAGAATGGAACCTGTAACCCTGTGGTCTGTGGGTGGATGCTCTAACTACTGAGCCAAACCAGCCAGGGCTTGTGGTCTTTCTAAGTAATAGAGGAGGATTTATTGTGTCTGCAAGCTAGGTACCAGGCATGCTTAGACCAGACCTCATTAATCTAGCAACTCTCAGGTGACTGGTCCAATTTATACCTTTGGATGGTCTCTGCCCCTAAGTTCTGTGGCAGGATTGCTCTCTGCATGACCCTGAATTCTGACTTGGTCGTTTGTGTCCTTCTCTGGTGTCCCCACACCCTTTATCAAACTTCTCCATTTAAAGCACTTTCTAAATTGTATAGCATTATTATTACTAATGACTCATCACACCCTCCAGACCACCACTCTGCTCCCCTGGTTCTCCAGCCTTTGAGCTGGTATCACCTTGCAGTCTGCTCTCTTTTCTGGACCCTGGGTTCAGGTCTAGCTCGTAGGAGATCTACTGCCTATGAACAAAAATGAGCACATCTAACTCCCTCCCATTCTCACATTTTCAAACATCAGATCAAGAGGACAACATTATAACTCAATCCACTGTATCCTGGGAAGGGCCAGTTTTCCACAACAAAGCTCAGAATCAGTGCTTTATGCTTGTGAATCTCTTTTATTAATTTCATGTATTTTATTAGCTGTTAGTTCTATATATATATATTTTTTAGATTTTTTATTTTTTATTTTTTTATCCTCACCCGAGGATATTTTTTCCATTTTTTTGTACAGATAGAGTGGGAGGGAGAGAGAGGAAGGGAGGGAGAGAGAGAAACATCGACGTGAAGGGACAAATCGAGTGGCTGCCACCCACACGACCAACCAGGGCCGGGGACAAACTGCAACCGTAAGTACGTGCCCTTAGCGGGAACTGAACCCGGGTCTCTCTGGACCGCAGGCCAACGCTCTAACTGCTGAGCCAAATTGGCCAGGGCTGTTAGTTCTATATTAGCACAGTCCTCTTGTCGGGCTATAAACTCATTCTTGTTTTACTATTTATTAACACACATTTGTTAAGGGCCTGATAGCATCAGGCCACCACCTCCTTTATCTCTCGTGTTGCTCAGAAAGAACTCTGCAGAAGGGGTATTATTAGCCCCCTTTGCCGCTGGGGAAGGTGAGGCTCAGAGAGGTTCATTAACTTGTCTGTGTTTCAGGTAGTGAGTGGTAGGTCTGGGATTTGAACCTAAGTGTGTGGATTCTAAATCTGTAACCTCTTCCAGATGAAAGCCACAGTTTATAGTTTCTTATTATCTTGCTGCTTTGGTTACTCTATTCAGCTCCTTAATTAGCGATGGTTCCAGACTGGTAGCATGTCACGGAGCCTTCAGGTGTGGGGATGTGTTTTGTTTTGACAGGATTCACATGATCCATACTGAGAAGACGTTACTTAATCCAGAATGAGAGATGGTTGAAACCCATAGGAAATCTGGAAGAAAGGAGGGGGGACATTTTAACTTGACTGGCTGGCTGATTGATCTCTAGAGGATCCCCCCCTCCTGCCCCCACACACACACACCATTCATTCCTTTTCCTCTTGAAAGGCTAAATGACTTTAAGGAGCTCTGCCTTGTTCTTAAAAATGTCCAGGAGATGGCAGTTAAAAATAAGCTCCTTTGTGGTGGGATTTAGGTTTTCCAAAGCCTTACCTCAGCATGTCCCAGGCTTGTCTGATCACAAGAATCACCCAGGGCATTTGTTAAGATTTGATTTCCCTGTAGTGGTGGGACCTGGGGGCTCTTCATTTTTTTTTAACAAGCCCCCATACATGATTCTTATGATCAGATGAGCTTGGGAAACACTGAGCATGATCTTGGGGACCATCTGTGGAGTGTTATCTTCAGATTTGAAGTGCAGCTGGTCATATTGTGTTGCAGAAGTGTGAAGATGAACTCTGCACTCAGGAGGCATGGGGTTCAAACCCCCACCTGACCATTTACACACTGTGTTATCTCAAGCACATAACTGAACATCCTTGCCTCCAGACCTCTGCGCCATCTCCTCGCCTGGAGACAGGACATGGTCTTCCTCCCTCTCTCCTCCTTTGTCTTCTTCTTCAGTTCTTAGGGGCACATCCTCCAATTCCCTCCAAGCGGGGTCACTCATAATTATTTTTGTAATAATTTTTTTTTTATCCTCACCAGAGGACATTTTTCCATTTTTTGTTCAGATAGAGCGGGAGGGAGAGAGAGGAAGAGAGAGAGAGAGAAACATCGATGTGAAGGGACACATCGAGTGGCGGCCACCCGCACGACCAACCAGGGCCGGGGACAAACTGCAACCGAGGTACACACCCTTAGCGGTAACCGAACCCGGGTCTCTCTGTACCGCAGGTCGACGCTCCAACCGCTGAGCCAAACTGGCCAGGGCTGTAATAATTTTTAAATGTATTTATCATTCCCAACTAGACATTAAGCCCCATGAAAGCAGGAACCACGACTCTCATGCTTATTATGTATTATTTTATTACTATGCCTCTCATGTTCATTATTGCATGCCCAACACCAGCACAGCGCAGTGTGAATGACCTCTGGGCTTTGTTCTCCTCATTTGTAGAAATGGATGAACACGGTCTACCCACAGGGGTACTGGGAGATTAAGTGAGATAGCATGAGAGCAACTGACATACAGCAAGCATCTATTAAGTGTTAGTTTTTGCCTTCCTTTGGAGAACCCGCTTATGATTATTGTCCTGGACAGAATAAGTTGTAATTGAGGATTTAAGGCTGTTTGCTTGACCCACTATTTTTAAAATTTTCTAATATTTTTATTTTATTAAAAATTTTTTTTTCTTTATTAATTTTTGAGAGAGAGAAAGGGAGAGGGAGAGAGAGAAACATCGATGAGAGAGAGCATTGATTGGCTACCTCCCGCATGCCCCACACTGGGGATTTGGCCCACAACCTGGGTATATATCGAATCGGCAGACTCTTGGTGCATGGGGTCAATGCTCAACCACTGAGCCACACCGGGTGGGCAAAAATTTTCTAATGTTTTTAAAGTTTTAGGGTTTAGTTTTCTTTTCTTCTCCAAAGTCCAAAGACTGTCTTCCACCGGTCTTTTGACTTTGTGCTGGTGACTCATTTTAAGGTCTCCAATAATTTCACCTGATCTCCTGTGGCTTGCATATCTTTCAGTTGTCTTTACTCAGTTTGGTGCTGGGAATGAAAAAGACATTATTACAGATTGAACCTAGTATTTTTAAAAGATCATGGATGATAGAATGGGTTTCAAATGTAGCTTTATGGTATCTCTTTTCCTGGAATTCTTTAGAAGAGAAAAAGAACACTGACTTGTGAAGATTTCTTCAATCCTTTGACTGTGAAATCCAGGCCTATATTAGGTGAACCAAATTCAGAATTTTATCTTGTTTCCCTACCCAGTTAGGAATAACTTTTGGATGTATGACTGCTGTTCAGATGTAAAGTACAGGAGGAGGACTTGCCCTTAATGGATCTTTCCTCCCACACCTGGCAAATGGAGCTACCCCATCGTGCTTTGCCTGGGACTGCGGTGGTTCCTGGGCACTGGACTTCCAGTTTCCAATCCAGGGCAGTCCTGCAAAGACCGGCACTGATTGGCTGGCTGTCCTGCTCGGGGCGCAGAGGAGCTGGAAATGGAGGAACAGTGATGTGAGCAGTAGCATATACATATTTTCTTTCTGAAAGAAACATAGGAAGTTAAAACCACTGTAAAATTTTGTGTGTGAAAGTTTTTGAAAATTAATTTTACCTTTAAATCCACTAAACTAAATATGTCTTAAATAAATGTAACCATTTACAAATTCAGTGACAATCATTTAGAATGGGTGGCATTGGATTGTAAAACCCAATCCTGTCTCTTCTGCATCTGAATGGCTACAGCTAGCCAATTTATGGAACCCATTTCTAGCACTCAGTCATTTTCACTGATATGCTGTGAGTACTTCGTCTTTGTGGTATGTTTTTCTAGTTAAACATCAACAATAGAATTGACACCATCATTGATGAATCTTGAAAGTTTTGAAAGAAGGGCCTTAACTCACATAAATTGTATATTATCATTTAAGTCTCACAAGGTAAAATTTAAAATTATTTTACTATGTTTTTATGCCTATCATAGTTCCTAAAAGTATGTAAAGTGGCTTTAAAAATATATACATTGTGCCCGGCCGGTGTGGCTCAGTGGATTGAGTGTTGTCCCATGGACTGACAGGTCCCAGTTTGATTCCTGGTCAAGGCCCATGCCCGGGTTGTGGGCTCAATCCCTAGTAGGGGGCGTGCAGGAGGCAGCCGATTGATGTTTCGTATGTCAGTGTTTATATCTCTCCTCTCCTCTCTCTCTAAAAAAAAATATATATATGTATATACATATATATATACACACACACACATATATGTATATATGTGTATATATATATATCAATAAAATTTTTCTAAAATACATATACATTGTTATAAGTTTTAAAAAGTTGAGGTAAAACAAATCAGGGCACAGGAACAGTAAAATTAATATAATAAGATGAAGTCAGAGAAAAGTTAGCATCTAGAAATGCATGCTCTAAAGATCTTGCTGTTTTTATGATGGCACACAGAATTGGTTCTGAGCTTTTTGGTTACTGAGGAAGAACAGAAACCTACCAATTTGAAAGTCATGGTGCCTGTGAGATAAAAGATGCTACTTAAGGAGATTTGCACTTTTTCTAGCACTGAGAGAGCCGGGAGCGGTTTGCCCAGAGGACCTTCTTAAAGGAACCCTGGTCTGATTGGCATCCTTCCAACGCCCTCTAATCAATACAGTGTTACGGTTCTGTGTGAGCTACTGCCCGGCATTGCACTCTGACAATGTAACAACTGAGTGCCAGTTAGACAGGTTACTAACTTTTAGTACCGTGGTCCTTCTCTGGGGCTGGGGCTCAGACTCTTGACAAGCATTTTAGCATTCACCTTCCTGGGTCCAAGCCCACCTCTACTAAATTGCAATGTCTGTACTTTTGAAAAGCTCCTGAATAATCCTTATTGAAAACTACTTATTTAGTGTTAAAAATTATTCCAAGAGAAAACCCAACTATCCAGTAAACATTTGAAAAAATAATTCAGTCTCACTGGTGTAATCATGCATAAGCAAATTAAAACAATGATGAGATATCATTTCACATGGATTCGATTGGCAAAAATATTTAGCAGTAGCCAGTGGCGTTGAAAATGTGTATACTCTGTGACTCAAACAATTCCACTCCTATAGAAATTCTTGTCCAGGGGCACAGAGAGATACAAAGGGGATGTCATTGCATTGTTCTTTGTGATGAGGAAAAACTGGAAAGCACCTATACTTCATCAATGGTGGGATGCACAGGTCAATTTATGATGTGGGTTAGGTTGTGTCCCCCAAACAGGTATGTCCAAGTCCTAACCAGTATCTGTGAATATGACCTTGTTTGGAAATACAGTTTTTGCAGATGTAATTAAGTGAAGGATCTCGAGATGAGATGCTCCTGGATTAGGGGTGAGGCCTAAATCCAATGATGAATGTCCTTATAAGAAACAGAACAGAAGGAGACACAGAGACACACAGGTGAGGGCCACATGAAGACAGAGGCAAAGGTTGACGCATCCACAAGCCAAGGAATGCCAGGGATTGCCTGTGCCCACCGGAAGTGGAGAGGCCTGGAAAGGATTCTCTCAGAGGTCTCAGCGGGAACCAGCCCTGCGGACACCTTGATTCCAGACATTCTCTCCAGAACGTGAGAGGATCAGTTTCTATGGTGTTAAGCCACCCAGTATGTGGTACTTTGTTATGGCGGCCCTGGGAGTGTAAGAAAGTGCCCTAACCACGGGGATGCTTGGAAGAGGGTATAGTCATGAGGTTCTCCTCAATCAAGACAGTGTGAATGTGAAGCAGTACTGTCCTGGTATGAGGCTGAAAGAACCCTGGACACCACATGGTCCGACTCCCCTTTTCCAGATGAGGACACCCCAGTAGGAGATGTGACTACCCAAGACCCTATTGCCAAGAAGGGGCAAACTTGGATTTGAAGCCCGATCTGTCTGACTCCAGAGGCCGTGTTCTTTCCACCTCAGCTGTAGCCTGGCA
Organism: Molossus molossus; assembly: GCF_014108415.1. Classification (NCBI taxonomy): domain Eukaryota; kingdom Metazoa; phylum Chordata; class Mammalia; order Chiroptera; family Molossidae; genus Molossus; species Molossus molossus. Next base: position 12,209,614 of record NW_023425349.1, read on the forward strand.
CTAGAACATACCCGGTCTTCTCACATCAGTGTGGCAGCGGGGCCAGAGAAGGAGCCCAGAAGCTGGGGTCGGAAGGCTTGAGTTAAGGTCTCTGCCCGCCACCCCCCTCCCCGACTTTCCCAGCATGACAGAGAAAGGTTGTGTCTCCTCCAACCCGTACAGTCCTCTTCATGACAATGAGGCTAACCTTTGCTCCCAGAGTGCTGGAATCTCTGGATTGTAAGGATCAAATGAGAAAATATACATGTAAAGGTCTTCATTAAACTGTAAACCATAACTATACAGATAGTACTGTTATCATCTAGTCTAGCCTCAGACCAGGAAAGCGAAAACTCATAAAATGTGGTAAGCAGCATCCTAAAATGACCCCCAGTGGCCTTCACATGTATATAATCCTCTCCGTTTGAGTGTGGGCGGGACCTGTGGATATGATGGCTGTCACTCCCATGATTATGTTACACTATATGGCAAAAGGAAGGTTTCCCTGGGTGGGCCTGGCCCAAGCAGGTGATGTTTTAAAAGTAGAGTTTTCTCTGGCTGGTTGCAGAAAAGGAAGTCAGACAGATGTGCTCCAGCTAGTCTGGAAGAAAGGAACTGTCCACATGATGAACTGCCTGCGTGTGCGTGGGGGTCACTATGGCAAAGAACTGTGGCAGTCTTCAGTTGCTGAGTGTGGTCCCTGGCCGACAGCTGGAAGGAAAATGAGGATCTCAGTCCTACAGCTGCAAGGAGATGAATTCCCTCAAACGGTGATCTTAGAAAGATGACCCAGAGCCCAGACAAGGACTGAAACACCTCGATTTCAGCCCTGTGGTACCTGAGCAGAGAACCCGGCCGTGCCGAAGTGGACCTCTGACTTGAAGAATGTGAGCTAATAAATGGGCACTGTCTGAAGCCACCAGGTGTCTGTTAATTTTTGATGCAGCAATAGAAAGCCAGTACAGAGAGATTAAGAGGTTTCCCTGGGTCACAGAGCCATTAAGTGCATATGTCTGATGTTCCTCCAAGAAACTCTGAGCTTCCTTAGGGCTGGACCTATCTTACTGATCTCTACAGTTAGACTGCCGGGTTTGTGCCCTGGCTCTGCCACTGAAAACTGAGGCAAGTTACTTTACTTCTCTGCCTCAATGTTCTCATCTGTAAAATGGATATGAAAATAGTACCTACCCCTAAGGTTGTTAGCAGTTTTAAATATCTTTATACCTGTGAAGTCTGAGAACCATGCCTAGCACATAGTAAACACTCAGCAAACCTGGTGGTGGTGGTTTTGTTGTATCTCAGCACTTAGCCCAGTAGCTAGCACACAACAGGCACTCAACTGATGTTTATTGAGTGGGTGAACTAATTAGGACTAGCATCTTGGTTTCTGGTTTTTAATCCTGTAATATTTATACTTATTATTATTTGCAATAGGATACACATTTTTTCAAAGCTAACTATGCTGGTTCAGTTTCTTCAGGATGCACCAGGAAAGCATCAGATTTATAACATCGTGAGAATACAGAGGTGTTTAAACTGGAGCCAGAATGCTTAACAACCTGTGGGTGGTGGAAGCTGACTACAAGCCACGAGTGGGATGGCTTTGCCTTAATAGACCAAGTTTGCTGATCAGGGTGACATACACTTAATGCGATTGCCCAATTATGTGGTCGTCAGGGAAATGCCAACTGTCATTGCTAACTGAGCTGGACCAGCAATCAGTTTGTTCTGAGGTCATTAAGTAAATTAAAAGGTATTGCTTAAATACTTATAGAGAAATAACAACCCCCATCACAGGAGCTAGGCAAAGCGGTGGCTTTTGCCGCAGCTATTGGCGGTGTTAAGCTGTGAAAAATGAGAAGATTTGGAACTTGACAATGTAGTTCAACATGGGAAACAAAAGGAAACTCTAAAATTTGATAAAGATGCCCATGCTCTCACCCCCGCTCCATCATATTTGGATTGTTATTGCTTATAATTTCTTTTAAAATTCTGAACAGAAGTGGGTGGCACTAGCTGTGAACTAGCCCATTGCTCTTGAACTGGCCCACATTGCGGGGTGTACATCTCCTTCACGAGAGCTGCCTCCCCCGCCTTCAGTTATTAAACCCTAGGCTGGAGAATGGATGACCAGAGCCTGCACATGTGTTCTGTATGCCTGAGCAGTTTTACATTAAGATGTGTTTTGAGGCTTATAGATTTTGGTTCCATTCAGTTCCCTTTCTGTTGTAAGACCCCCTCTTCACCAAACCACATGCCATTCATTCCTCCAGCATCTATTACTTGTCAACACCCCCATACCCCCAGGCACTGGGCAAGGCACCTGCAGTAGAGAGAGAATTAAGATGTTATCCTTGCCCTGGAGAGATTTCTAATCACGTTCCCTCATGCTCCCATGCCTTCGCACACCAGGCTCCTCCAGCGGAGACTACCTTCCTGGCTTCTGGGCTTGGCAAATTTCAGCTCAACAAGTTTTTGCCAAATCACTTATTTCTCCCCAGAGGAATAACATATCCTACTTCTTGCCTCATTGCCCTTTGACCCACATCTGCTGGAGCGTTTGCCACTTTGCGTTGTGATTTATTTACAAGTTCATGTCCTGAAGACAGGGACTGTGCCTTATTTTTCTGAGTCCCCAGGGCCTAACATTGAGTTGATGCATAATAATGTTTACCTGAATGAAAAACCGAGTTAATAAAAGAGTATAACTATTATGTAAGCTGTGTAGGAGAGCAGAGGTGGGGATGGAGCCAAAGAATAAAGCTATTTTAATATCTCTTTTACCAGCAGGGGGAGAGATGTGTTCATAAATGTTCCCTGGTGTAAGATTTTAGATTCTATGGTTTGAAAGGCCAAAGAGAGGCTCAGGGTCTTTCTGAGTGACATCTCAAATTTATGAAAATTACTTTAAATAAGAGTGGGTATGACCTTAACATTAATCATGTCACCTTATGGCAGGCTAATTTCTACCTTTCCCTTGAACACTTTGTCATTCTTGGTTTTTTTCTGCCGGGGGGGGTGGGGGGGGTGGGGTGCGGGGCAGGGTGAGGAGTTGTGGTGGTTATTTATTCACAGGCTCAAAGTTATAGACAATATTTTGTTCTCTCTGAATACCTCTGGATGCAGCATTGGAGTTGGAGAGTTTAGTTATTTGTTCCTGGTACCCACTGTCTAGGACTGCTAGGAAGGAGTCCCCTTCCCTCTCTGACACTAGCCCTTTGGTTTTCTCTCTCAGTAATTATTCAAAAAATGCACTCACCCTTTCTCCAGTTTCCTCCTCTATGACTCATGAATTTGCACTTCTTGTTTTGACATCTCTTCACTTCCATTCCCGTATTTCTAATCCCTTGCAGGATAGTTCCAATTAGATGTCCTGTTGTCCCCTAAAATTCAGTACTTCTAAAAGATAACTGTTTCTCTCTCCCAGATGTACTCCTATTTTGATTCACTTCGTTCTGTTAGTTGCTCCACTGGGCAAGGAAATCAGAAGGTGAGGATTAGGACTGCTCTGAGGCAGATTGCTTTGGCAGAGACGGTTCAGCACTCTGGAGAGCTCCCGGTGGGGTCAAGTCCCCTACTGTGGGCCCTCCCGTTCCCTTCCCCCAACACATCAGCATTATTATACACTTCCTTGTCTCTGGAATTCTATGGTTGTTAAAGGAACCTCATTCATTTCTCCTAGGCTTTGTTCTCTGGGGACTGAGGACATAATGGGACTGAGTTCTGTTCCTTGCTCTACTGCTTACCAAGTTATCTAATTGCTCTGAGCCTGTTTCTTCATCTGTAAAATGGAATGGTAATATGTCCACCTACTTGACAATGCTGTTTGAGGGCTAATTGAGGTTTATGCATGTAAAGTATGCAGCACATAATATAAACTCAATAAACAGTAACCACAGTTTTTATTATTGTAGATATTATTGGTACAATTATATTTTTAATAATATGTGATGGTATGACTTGAGGCAGTGGCCTGTCTCTGGAGATTACTGGTTTTAGGGGTCAGGAGCCACAAATTAATTTGGGGGGGGCAGAGTCCATCCTCCTTTATCTAGTAAGTCCTCCAGGAAACCACTTCTTTGTCCCTGGGGCACATTATTAAGGCAGCACTGGGTGCTTTCGGATCAGCACAAATCATAATCAACTGTTGGAAAGGAGTAGACCGGCACAGGTTTGCAGAATGGGAACTGTGCTGTGTGTGGCAAATGGGGAAGCAGGCCTGAAGGCAGCTCGGCTATCCATGGCCACAGACGGAGGAGGCCTGGGCCTCCAGACTCTTGCCTGCTCTTTGCTTGGTCTTTGCACATGCTTTTGCTTCCTCCCATGGGAGCCTCATTCCCTCTTTAGTCTTGGCAACTTTTCTCTTTCCCATTAAGAGTTAGCTCAAAGGTCTCTGAGCCTCATTTGCTTCCTTTGTAAAATGGGAATAGGATGGCTCCTCATAAAGTTGTGTGGCGATTCAATGCGACAGTGTGGGTAAAGAGGTTAGCTCTGAGGCAGGTATGTCGCAGGCATTCCAACCACCTGCTGTGTGTCTTAGCTAATGCACCGTGAGCTCCTTGAAGGTCAGGACTGTCTCATTCACCCTGTTTTCAGCTCTCCAGCCTCGTCTCCTGTCTAACCCTTGCTCCCATAGGTGGAGCCCCTTGCCATTCCCCAAGTACCACCTGGCTCAAAGGCATGACTCGCTTGCGTGTTGAATGAATGAACTGAAGTTCTGCTGAGCCAGGGTGGCTTTAGACCGGCTTTCAGTGGGAGTTGCCATTGTGGCAGGTGCTGGAATGCCCTGGGCATCTGGTTAGCTGGGGACGGGCTGCTTCGGGAGGTGTCAGGAGTGACTCCAGGAGATGTGGTCTGATGTCCTGGGGGGGGGGGTGGAGTGCTGCCACAGTGGGAACCTGACTTGCTTTGTTTCCATTTCGGTTAATAAACACATTTAAAGTCTTGATGTGGAAGAGACTGGGTAATTGGAGGCCTCGTGGTGAATTGATGTAATTTATCCGCAGTGAGAGAGTAGAGAGCAGGGAGATTACTGTCGATAATTTTGCAGAATGTAATGGAGTTAATTTATAATTTGTAATTGATATTGGAGCGCTTTTCCATAGGCTGAATTATGATGGAATGGAGACTCATTTAACGTGTTATTTTGCTGTTTGTGTCACCCTTATGAATTGGAAAATGGAGAAAGAACATAGTGCTAAATTGGTATCTAATCTTTTCAGACTATTTGCTAAATAAACTGGAATTTTAATTAAAAATGTGAGCCGATAGGTAAATCACTTCAGAGTTTTGTGAAGTTTTTCTTTTTCTCTTGCCTAATATAATTACTACTAATACAGATTCTTTATGGGCGGGAAATTAGACACCGGAATAAATCACCGGAGCAGGTTGCTGCGGGGCATTGAAGCTGTGATGGGCGAGGCCCTCTTCCTCTGCTCCCAGCATGGGCTTCTTCCTGTCCTGAAATGGTTCGGTAACCATTTTGATCTCGTCAAGAGTATTGTGATCAGAAGCAGAAGCAAGGCGGATGGCAGACCTCACCACAGCTCTTCCAGCTTCAATGCTCATGAGTCGATGATAATGAATAGATTTAATAAAAAATACAACCTGCTTTGGTGACTGACTCTGAACAGCGAACGGTGCACTTGCCCAGAGTCCGTGTTTGTGGTAAGGAAGGAGTAGTGAACAGGAAAGGGGAACTTCATAGATCACGGGAATTGCTCCTTTCCAGCAAACGGTTGTTAATTACTTATCCTCCTGCTGTATTTATTAGCTCTATTAGAGGATGAGTAATCATTGTCTTCCTGGGAAACCCACTGGAGCCAGACTGCGCCTTCATTAAATTGGAAGGCTCCTCAGTGCCTCTCATCCCTGTGGGGTCCTCTCCATCTCCTACGGCCAGGGCCCTAGCGGAAGTGGGGCAGGAATGGCAGCCCGTGGGCATAGGAGAGGGGGCTTCTTTAAAGCGCACGGTGCCATTGAACTGATGATGCGCTCACTTCTGGCCTTCCCCGCTCCAGCTCCCAGGTATTCTTTCTCTCTTTGCCCAGTCACCACTTCGCCCGTCCCTCTCTCCCAGCCTTGGCTGGCTTCCTCAAGGGTCTCTGTCCTCAGTCTCTCTCTCTCCCCTCCATTCTCCATTCTAGCCAGTCCCAGCCTTGTCCTGTTTGAGCACTTCCTTCGGTTCTCTTCCACCTGCAGAATCGAGTTCCAGCTCCTCAGCTTGCCCTGCGAGCCCTTTGTGGTCATCTGGGCCACGGGGACCGCTCCGGCTTTGGCTCCAGGCACATGGAAGCTCTCATGCTCTCCTGGCCTCCCTGCCCTGCAGGCTGTCCTTCCGCTGCCCGGCTTCCCTGTCTCTTTGCTGCCTGGCAAACGCCTCCTTCACACCAGCTCAAATGGCCCCTGCTTGGTTCAACTTCCCTCACCTTGAGCGGGAACTTTGCTCCTCCTGGGCTCTCATAGCACCTGGTCACACAGAAAGCGCTCTCCCTGATCACATCTGTCTCTACCCCAGCTGGCTCCAGAATCCCCGGGGCTGTTTCACTGCTGTTCTTTAAGGGGTGGATCTGTTGAGGGCCAGACTCTGCTTTCTCTACGGGGGATGTCTGGGGACTCCGCCTCCCTCCGTTCTCACCATGCGACTCAGTCAGGGGAGGAGCAATCCGGGAGGCTCACTCTCAGTGTTCTGTAAGTGGACTGATTTAGCTCCTGCAATGTGCCAGGCCAGTCATGCATGTTCTTTCACTCGCATAGTTGTTTTTGATCCTCACAACACCCTCTGTGAAGGAGGCTTTGCTAGTCCTCTTTCTCAGATGATGAAACTGAGGGCTTAGTGTTGGCAGGGCTGAGGTTTGAATCCAGGTTCTTGAACTCAAGTCAATGAGTTTTCGTGCAAATACAGGCTTTCCTCAGAGAGTAGGCACCCACCTAGGAGACATACATGGCTGAAAATCCCAAGTGTACCTTGTGTACGTTTCTCCTGAGGCTGCTCGTAGAAACCCTCCTTCCTCCCACCCACCCACTCCTTTGGGTGACATCTTACCAGCCCATGGGTATGGGGTGAGGGTGAGGGGAAAGAACGGAAATGAGGAAGGAAAGCAGCATATTATTTGATCACCTCCTGCACACCAGGCACTGTGTGCCAGGCGGTTCCAACACATTATTAATCATCTGACAACCAGTCACGTTGCCATTACTGTCCCTCTGAGGAAACAGGCTTGGAGTTGCCCCACATGTAGGCTGTTCCCCAGCCCCATCCTCAGACGCTGGGGTCAGGAAGCTGGCCGCTCCCTCGCCAGCGTGGGGAGGCTTTTCTCCCCAGCCTCACTGTCGGCAGGGTGCAGGGAGCCTGGCCCTCAGCAGGGTGGTGGGCTCCTCTCACCTGTCTGAGAGGATAGCACTGTCACTGGCTGGGAGGTGAGAACAGAGACCAGTGAGCCGGCCTCCCTCTCTCAGGCTCCAAGGGCTCACCTTCCTTTGATAGGCCCACCTGGGGGCAGAGAGGCCGCGCTCCATCTGGTCAACCCTTAGGAGTCGATGGATTTCCACCAGTGTTTTCTTTGCTTTCTTGGTTGAAAAAAAAGTTAAAATTTTAGTCCATCCTTGAAGGGCAACTGCTCAGTCCTTTCTCTATCTTAACTGGCCTTTTCTGTGTCACATTCTTCCTGGAGTGTCAACCAGATTTCACTTTTTAATAGATACATATATATGCTCATGGTCACAGACGAATCTATCTATTCACCCATTTATCTTGGAACAGTCAAAAGAGCACAGCCTTTGGAGATAGACCAACATGACTTCAAATTCTACATAGGTTCTAAACAATAAGTTTACCACTTATTAGCGATTGAATTGTAATTTTTATGTGTAAAATGGAGGAAATATATGTAAGATACCTTCACATAGTTAGTGTTCAATAAACCATAATTATTATATTCATTATAAAGCCATGTTGGTCTTACACTCCTTTATTCTCAGAATGCTTTCTTTCTCTAGGACCCGGTTCTAAAACTGGAATGATGTATTCAGGGTCTATTGTGGTGTGACACAGTTTCCCCAAACTTAGCAGCTTAAAACAACACACCTTATCATCTCTGCGGGTTAGGAGTCTGAGTGTGGCCAGTCTGGGGATTGTGGCTCAGGGTCTCTCTCCAGGCTGCAAACTGTGGGCCAGGGTCACAGTCTTTGAAGACTTGCCTGGGGCTGAAGGATCCACCTCCAAGCTCACCCACATGGCTGTGGGCAGGAGGCTTTGATTCGTACTTCTTCCTATGAGTGGAGGAAGAGAGGAGGGGGGGCTTCAGTCTTTTTATAAAGATGTGCTGATATCCGAAATACCCTAATATCTGAATATCACTTGAGCTGTAGCCATCGGTCACACAGACCAAGTCTGTGACACTGTGGGCGAAGGCTACACAGAGTGTGAATTCCAGGCGGCAGGGGTTGTTGGAGGCTGCCTACCACAGATGGGTAGGTGGGGAGAGGGAAGCATGCTGGGGAGGCAGTCACGTACCAGAAACACCCTACAAGGCGGTGGCTGCACCACACACACCGACAGAGTACAGAGTGGGCATTGGAGGGGACTCGAGTAACTCAGCTTGGGGACACTGTGGAAGGTTCCCTAAGTACAGGTACATCACGGTGTTCTTATTCCAGAGCGGTCCTAACGATGCTTATATTTTCATGGCATCTTTTTTACATTGAAGTTACTTATTGAGGTAATTTCCTTGGGCATAAAAAATAACAACCTATCCTGTATAACAGCAATTCTGTGTTTGCAGAGTTCTTGGCCGTGCATTGCCTCAGTCCACGTGGCAGCCCTGGGCGGCAGACAGGTCTTATTGCTGCTGTGCCCTCCGTCGTAGGTGAGCTGCTGAGGCTCAGAGAGGCAGGGCCATGTGTCAGGGTCCCTGGGGGGTGTGCTGGCTGGGGGTTCGAGCCAGGGTCTTCCCAGTCCAGGCGTGGTGCTCTCTGCCCACTACACCTTCCTGTGGCCGAGTGCTTCCAGCCCCTCATTTTAAAGCAGCAATTTGGGTCATTTCCTCTATAGATGCATGACACATATTTGCCACTATTATGCCCAGTCACTTGAAAGATTTTTTTGTTCATAAAGAAGTTCTAAGAAGAAGATCATTCACAAAGTACAGAAATGTGAAGGGACCTGAACATCAGGTCCTTAAGTACAAATATGCTCAAAGGACATTTAATGATTTCAATTCTTGTCTGAGCCTGGCTATTTTACAAGTGTGTTTTAGTCCTTTAGGCAAGAGGGAAAGAGATTTGGGGTCCCCTCAGGTGTATATGCTGAGGGAGGAACTTCCTTTGTGGAAAAGATGGCAGCATGTAGCACAGGAGGCTAGGTTAGTTACTACAGTTCACACATGACTGATAAATACCACGCTAGCAACCAGTTCGAGATCAGTTAGTTGGGTGTAGTGGTTACGTACATGGGCCTCGAATCAGGCAGACCTGGATTTGATTCTGACTCTGCCCTTACTAGCTCTGTGACCTTGGGAAGGTTATTTAATCTCAAAGCTTTGGTTTCTTCATCTCTAAATAGGATTAATAGTAGTACCTTCCTCACAAGGTTGTTGTGAGGACTGAATGAGATAAGTTGTTTAGCAGATAGACATCATAAGCATTACATAAATGTTAACTTTAATGATGATGATAATGGTGATCCTTTTGAGTAGCTGCTATTCACAATTTCACATATTCATTCATGAAACATACTGAAGATGCTGCTAACATGGTGTCTCTTAACAGCTTAGAGGCTCAGGGAGTCTCTGAATCTCCCTGGGTAAATGGGATGATGTGACCTTGAGAAGAAAGGGGAGTAGGGAGTCTGCAAAGCATTTGTCCATTTTCAGTTGCCCTATGACGATCCATGCAGCAGTCCAGGCTCCAGAGAGCTCAGAGTAGAGCCTCAAATGGCCCCCCGGCATCAGAGGGCGTAAGCAAACAGTTTTTGATGTTGTTTTAGTGTGGTAAAACATACATACCATAACCTTTACCATCTTAACCATCTTTAAGTGTACAATTCAGTGGCATAAGTACATTCACATTGTTGTGCAACCATCACCACCATCCATCTCCAGAACTTGGTTTTTCCTCCCAAACTGAAGCTCTGTGCCCATTAAACAAATAATTCCCCATTGTTCCCAGCATTTACTCTCAGTCCCTAGGAATCTAATTTCTCTAGCTACCTAGTATAAGTGGAACCATACAATATTTGTCCTTTTGTGTCTGTTTTATTTCACTTAGCATAATGTCCTCAGGGGTCATCCATATTGTAGCAGGCGTCAACATTTCATTCCTTCTTTTTTTTTTCTTTATGGATTTTAGAGAGAGAGGAAGAGAGAGGGAAAGAAAGAGAAGAAACATTGATGAGAGAGAACATCGATTGGCCACCTCCTGCATGCCCCCCACTGGGGATCAGGCCCACAACCTGGGCATGTGCCCTGACCGGGAATTGAACTGGCGACCTCTTGGTGCATGGGTCAACGCTCAACCACTGAGCCACACTGGCCACGCTCATTCCTTATTAAGACTGAGTAATATTATAGTGTATATGTGTACCACATTTTGTTTATTCACCGATGGACACTTAGAGTGTTCCCACCTTTTGGCTACTGTGAACAATGCTGCTATGAACGTTTGTGTACCAATGTTTATTTGAGTCCCTGGTTTTAATTCTTTTGGGTATATGCTCAGAAGTGGAACTGCTGGATCATGTGGGAATTTTATTTCCCACAGAGGCTTTTTTATATTCCCAATACACAAGGGTTCCAATTTCTCTACATCCTCATCAACACTTATTTATATTATTTTTAAAAAATAATAGTCCTCCTACTGGGGTAACTCACTGTGGTTTTGATTTGCACTTTCCTAATGATTACTGAAGTTGAGCATCTTTTCATGTGCTTGTTAGCCATCTGTATATCTTTTTTAGAGAAATGTCTATTCAAGTTCTTTGCTTGTTTTTTAATTTGGTTGCTCTTTGTTGGCGTTGAGTTGTAGGAGTTTTAAAATATATTCTGAACATTATTTCTCTATCAGATATATGATTTTCAAATATTTTCTCCCATTCCATGGGTTGTCCTTTCATTCTGTTGACAGTGTCCTTTGATGCAAAAAGTTTTAATTGTGATGAAGTTTCATTGATTTATTTATTTATCCCCTGGGCTTTGTTGTCATAGCCAAGAAATCATTGCCAAATCCAGTGTTATGAAGCTTAGCCTTTATATTTTTCTTGTATTTTCTTCTAAGAGTTTTATAGTTTTAGCTCTTATGATTAGGTCTTTGACTCATTTTGAGTTATTTTCTTGTATATAGTGTAAGATTAGGGCCCGACATCATTATTTCTTGCATGTGAATATTTAGTTTTCCCCAACCCCACTGAGTCGCTTTGTCATCCTTGTCAAAAACCATTTGACCACAAATACAAGGGTTTATTTCGGGGTTCTCTATCCTATTCTATTGGTCCTATGTCTGTCTTTTTGCCAGTACCATGATGTTTTCTTTTTCAACTTTTTAAGTTATTTTTATTTAGGGCTGTAATAGATTCACAGCAAAACTGGGCGGAAAGATCAGAGATTTCCTATATACCCACTGTCCCCAGTATTCACAGCCTCACCCACCATCAAAATACTTCGCCAGAATAGTACATTTGTTACAGTTGATGAACTGACATTGATATATCATCTCCCAGAGTCTATAGTTTATATTAGAGTTCACCCTTAGTAGGGTACATTCTGTGGGTTTGGACAGTGTATAATGGCATTTATCCACCATTACAGCATCCTATAGAGTGGTTTCACTGCCCTCAACTCCTCTGTGCTCCACCTACCATCCTTCCCTCCCCTAACCCCTGGAGATCACTGATCCTTCATAGTTTTTGTCTTTTCCAGAATGTCGTATAGTTGGAATCATACAGTATGTAGCCTTTTCAAATGGGCTTCTTTCCCTTAGAAAGAAGGTATATATATATATGTGTGTGTGTATATATACATATATATATACATATATATACATATATATGTGTGTGTATATATATACATATATATATATATATATATATATTCAAGACCTCCCCCATGTATTTTATGGCTTGAGAGCTTATTTCTTGTTAGCACTTAATAATATTCCACTATCTGGATATACCGCAGTTTACTTATCCATTCACCTACTGAAGGGCATCTTTATTGCTTCCAAGATTTGGCAGTTATGAATAAAGCTGCTATAAACATCTCTGTGCAGGTTTTCAACTCATTTGAGTTTTATACCAATTGTTTATACCAACAATTGACATTTTAACAATATTAAGTTGTCTAGTCCATGAATATAGAATGTCTTTTTACTTATGTGTGTGTCTAATTATTTTCACAACATTTTGTAGTTCTCAGTGTACACGTCTTTTGCCGCTTTGGTTATTTCCTAAGTATTGTACTCTTTTTGATGCTATTGTAAATATAATTGTTTTCTTAATTTCCTTTTGGGATTGTTTATGGTTAGTGTATAGAAAAACAATGATTTTTGTGTATTGATTTGTATCTGCAACTTTGCTGAATTTGTTTATTTCTAACCGTTGTGAGTGTGTGTGTGTGTATAATCTTTAACGTTTTTTACATATAAAATCATGTCATATGCAAACGAATATATTACTTCTTCCTTCCCAATTTGATAGCTTGTATTTCTGTGCCTTGCCTATTGCTCTGGCTTGCACTTCTAGGAGGATGTTGGATAGAGATGGTCAAAGTAGGCATCCTTGTCTATTCTTGATCTTAGAGGAAAAACTGTCTTTTACCAGTGAGTATGATGTTAGCTGTTTAAGCAGTGTTTAAAAAGATCTTAAAAAGAGGGATTATGAAGACTTTGACCTATTTGAAATTGTGTTTCTCTGTGTTCTCAGGATCTAGCACAGTGCCTGGCACATTGCAGTTATTGAATGAATGGATTTTTTTTTTTTTTTTGACAAAAGGCAGTTTCTCAAAATGAAATGAGCTAGAGGCATTCTGAATGAAGAGTTGCTTTGTGAGAAGGTAGCAAGGATTGAAGGGTGACCATGAGGTGACAAGGAGTCATCAGTTGTCCACTGACACGGAGCAGATGTTGGGCCCACATTTCAACCTGCAAAGCCACTTGGGTCTCAGAAAACTTTGCTTAGATGGTCTGCTTTTGAGAGATACCTCCCTGGTCAAGTTAATCCCCCTTCTCCACATTAGCACTAAACAGTTGGAAGAAAATAACGTATATTGTATCTCTTTGTATTTATGACTATTGAATTAGTAACTTCTGTCCACTGGGTGCAAAGAAAGTGAGTGAAATGCTATGAATTATCGATAGAACTAGTTAATGCTATAGAGTATGTAACATATGCCTCACTTAGGCACAGCTTTGAAATAATGTGCGTGACTTAAAGTGCATGTGTCTGTTTGCCTTCCTCTTAATCGGGATAGCTGGGAAGCACTGAGTCACCACCATTTCATTGGTAATGCTGTGTTCTTCCATTGGAACACAGCCCTCTTAACTTGGAGCAGATAAAAATTCGGATTAACTGTAGTCTGGAGTGGGAAAATCACAGCCAAATGAGTTTATTTAATGTGTTGGCATTTCTCTTCATCTGGACTTCAAACAAGTAGGTCCTAAATGTGAACTAATAGGGCCTCACTTTTCCCTTTAACAAGGTTCATGTGAGTAACAGTTTTAAAAATACATTGGTAAATACAGAATTTGGTAACTTTGATAACAATTTGGTTAATGCAGAATTTGACCAAACTTGATTAATTTGATCACCAAGGCTGTCATAGAAAGAGCAGGCCCGTTTGTCTCAGCGAGGGAAACCCTGTAGCCTGTGTAAAAAGCGGATGTGTTCTAAGGATACAAGGCTGTCTTACAGGACCAAGGACAGGAAGGACAGCCAGGCTCAGGGGGTCTAGGTCCAGGACCTTGAAGCCCTAGGATTCGAGGTCACTCAGGCTGTGTCTCCAGGACCACCCGGTCTCACCTCTACTTTTGCCTCTACCTGCTCCTTGTCTCTCTCTCTGCAGATTGGCTGCCTTGGCTTCTCGGGGCACACAGCCAAGCACAGCTGCCCGGCTCCGGCTTTTTATCACTTCCAGGTCCAGAGCCAGCCGAGGCTGCCTGGCATCTCTGATTTCCAGATTCCTGGGAGAATCTGGTTATCTCATCTGAGTCAGATGATCACTCCTAGTTTATTGACTTATTTATTTAAAAAGTCTTTACTGAATGCCAGGAACTGTTTTAGGCACTGGGAATGCATCCTGCCCTTGTGGACTGTGTGTGTGTGTGTGTGTGTGTGTGTGTGTGTGTGAGAGAGAGAGAGAGAGAGAGAGAGAGAGAGAGAGAGAGAGAGGGAGGGAGAGGGAGGGAGGAAGGGAGGGAGGGAGAGAGAGGGGGGGAGAGAGAGAGAGAGAGAGAGAGAGAGAGAGAGAGAGGAGAGAGAGAGAGAGAGACTATGAAGTTCATTCTTTGGGGACTGGGTTAAGAGTTGTAGTTTTCAGAGAAAGAGAAGTACGGTTTGAGATCCAGACAGACCTGGATTCAGATCCCGATTCCTCCTCTTATCAGCTCTGTGTGATCTTGGGCATATTAGATTACCATTCTCAGCCCCAATTTTCTCATCAGTAAAATGGGAATAATCCTTTCTAGGTAGTTATGAGGATTAAAATGAAAAAGTACCTGTAAAGTCATGAGTATGGCGCCTGTCACATAGAATCAGAACTCCCCCCATGCCTGGTTGTGGCCCTGAGCAAGTTACTTAACCTGCCTGAATCTGATTCTTCACCTGTAAACGGGAGAGAATCTCAGCTACCGCACAGGCTTATTGGGACGGCTGAGTCACGTGATGTGTGCCGGGGGTGCTGGGGATTTGTACACTGTCGACATCAGTGTGGCCGCTGCTCCTCTTGCTCGTGTCATTAGTCATGTTCTTCTCTTTCTTCCAGTTCCCTCTGGGCCGCCGCTTGCCCTGTGACATCTACTGGCATGGTGTTTCGTTTCACGACAGTGACATATTCTCCGGTCAAGTGAACAAGTTTCCAGGTATCCACTCTTGTTGTTGGCATTTACCAGTGTTCCCAGAACCTCAGGGTACACCCGTCCGCGGTAGCATGACGTGCTCTGAGGGCGAGCTCGAGGCCTCTTCCCTGGAATTGCCGCCTCGGTGCCGTCACCTTGGGAGAGTCAGGGCCTGACCCCCAGGGAGTTAAAGATTGGAGGGTCAAAAATATCAACAGACAGGCTCCCCTGGTCTCATTTCACTGGTGGAAGAACATGTTTTCACCTTTTTGGTTACAGATATAACCTGGGGGTGCCGTGAGGGGACTATATTCTCAAAATGGAAAAAAAAAAAAAAATAGACCATTTTACTTAAATAATTTGCAGTTGCCTGGCTGGTGTGGCTCAGTGGTTGAGCACTGACCCAGGCACCAAGAGACTGCTGGTTCGAGTCCCAGGCAGGGCACACGCCCAGGTTGGGGCCCGATCCCCAGTGGGGGGCATGCAGGAGGCGGCCAATTGATGTTCTCTCGCATCGATGTTTCTATCTCTCTCTCCCTTCCTCTCTCTCTCTCTAAAATCAATACAGAAAATAAATAAATAAATAAATAAATAAATAAATAATTTGCAGGAAACAGAAGTACTGAAATTCTAGGAATGTGTCACAGAAATGGGGTTAGCAGTTTTCATTTTTTTTAAGCATCACATTTGGAGGCACCATTTAAAAACGAAATGCTCCAGTCTGGGAACAAGAGGCGGCAGAAACCTCTGCTTCACCCAAGGCCGCCGTCCCAGGGAGCCTTCCCTCCAAGGGGACTCGTGCCCCCAAAGCAGCATAGCCAACATCTTAGATCCCCCCTCGCTCCACTCCCACCTCCTTCTGTGACTTTTCATTTCATTTTTAACCTCTCGTACCCTCTTCTGCTGTGATTGCTATTCATTATTGTTAAAGCTAAGAGGGTAGTTACCATGAGTGAGCAGAGGGCTTGCCGGGGAAGGGAACATTGGTTAAGCTGGGTCTGATCGGCCAAAGAGATTTCCACTGGTTTTCAGAAATTTTAACATATTGCTCAAAGCATGTTATAATACAACAATAAATGTGTGTTTTTGTTTTTGTTTTTTGTTTTTTTTTAAGATCATCACCTCATTCAACAAAACCACAATGTGGGTATTTCTATATTTCCTTCCAAACCTTAATTTGTTTATCATTTTTACAGAGTTGCAGTGAGAGTGTAGTTGCCTGAATATAAGGTGTTTTCTCTTAGCATTATATTATACATGCTTATTTTAAAAAGACGAATCGGTTTATTTATTTATTTTGGGGGCAGTCCATGCCACATCTGTAAGAAAACACCTCTCAGAAAACCCAGTATCCATACGTGAGCTGGTTGTGCCTTGTAGGCGAGGGGATTTTCCACTGAGCACGCAAACTGCCCCAGGCCACATGTGGCCCAGATTCACTGGCAAGGGTGCAGGGCAGGAAATAGCGGCTGGTCAGTGTCAGGCATTTCTCTCCAGTGGAGTCTTTTTTTTTAATACTTACCAGAGAATATTTTTTCACTGATTTGCAGACAGAGTAGGAAGGAGGGAGAGAGGGAGAGAGGGAGAGAGAGAGAAACATCGGTGTGAGACAGACACATTGATTAGTTGCCTCCCTCATGACCCTAACCTGGGCTGGGGATCGAACTTGCAACTACTGCTGAGCCAAACTGGCCAGGGCTCCCGTGAAGTCTTTGCAAGGCTCCGGGGTTAGTGTCTGGCCCCTCAAGCGAAAGCTCAGGTGCAGAGACAAGACCCACATCGGTGGATGCAAGTCTGTCTTGGCATAGACAACCCGTAGGAGGCAGTATCTCATGTAGCCACTCCCAGCATAGCTTCCAGGGTCATGCAAAGTGACCAGCATCACTATACTCAGGGAAGCCTGGAGCTCTGGCTTCCTACCAGGTAATTATGCAATTTGCCAGTCGGGTCATTTTAACCGTATGCTTTGTTGTCTAGTAACACAGCTAACTTCCCACCTTTATTGGTTTCCAGGGGAACAGAGCTAGAAAATTAACCCGAGGTCAAATTTGTCCTCAGAGAGGAGAGAGAGCTTTGTTACAGAACAGGAACGATGCTTGTAGCCAGGGTTCCTGCACATAGTCTAAGGGAATAGCTATTATTTTCTCTGTCTTGGTGCTCAGAAAAGGTGACTTTTTGATGCCACCAAAGGACTTCCTGGGATATCAGGAGAGCATAATTAGAAAAAGAACAACTCTGAATGAGGACAGAGTTCCTAGGATCTGAATCATCCAGCGAGGCTTCATTTACATTTTCCCATTTGCTCCTGCCTCATCGAATGGCTAAGAGAAGGAAGAGAAATACAGAGAAAAATACCCCGAGGGACTGGCTTCATTTAAGGTGATACAAAAAGATTCATCCCAAAGAAGCAAGTTTCTCCCCTTCCATAGTCCATGTGACAATGATTAGAACATATAATTCCCCACGTTGCTAACAGCAATTAGTGAGCTCTGACGACATAACAGGCCCTGGAACTTCTGGGCAGGGGAAAGCGAGGCCACACCCTCCGCTCTGAAAGCCCGCGCCGCGCAATGGGCATCAGGGAACTTCTGTTCTTTGGCTCCAGCGTGCGCCCAAGCCTATCTTCCGTCTCCAGTCTATCTCATTATTTAACAAATGTATTTTGTATGCATTGTACGTTACTTACAGGAAGTCCCGGTGGACGTGCCAGGCAAGTGTAAACACTTCCCACGCTGAATAAACTGAAACTTTTAGCTACGCATATGGAAGTCATTTATTCTGTTTGTGTCAGCACATTAGATTTTAGCCACTTTTCTATGGGCAATTTCCCTCAAGATATGTTACTGTATCTCATCTGTTGAATTAAGACTTTCTATAAAAGTAATCTGATTTAGATGTGTCTCTGCTTTAAGCAAGTCTGGAACTCTCAGTTCTTAGCTTAGAAACACTAGTCTTTTGGTGAGTTTCAGGGTCTGAGATGTTGACAGCACATGGTGGGTGCTACCTGAGAGCCCACCCTGAGGAGGGGGCTCTCTGTAGAGAGGGAGAGGGTCCAGTGAGGAATCCGTGGGGGCAGCCATCTGGCAGGCACTGGGCTGGGCTGGGGATACAAGCAGGAGGAGAAAGGCATGCAGAGAGGGGAGTGTAACACGAGATAAGCACTATGCCCCAGGAAGCTTGGGATGCCGTGGGGGTTGGACTGAGGGCACGTGAGCTGCCCCAGGTTTGCTTGGGGACAGGCAGGGTGGGAGATCCTGGAGGTCTGACGTGTGAACTGAGCCTCCAGGGATGGACGGGCCTGGACCTCACGGAAACGGAGCAGAGCCCGTGCAGAGATGTAGCCTGCGTAGAGCACACTTGCTGGCTGAGGGCACGTGGCCCGTGACAGTGAAAAGGGTCACATGTAATAGGGGAGCGGAGTGGTGATAGGAAGGTACAAAAGGTCACAGGAAGCCTCTGGGAATGTTTAAGCCAGAGAGTGACATGGGCCAGCTTGGATTTTAGAAAGACCAGCCGGAGGGGTGCATTGGAGGTGGGCAGAAGGCCGAGAGGGGCAAAGGAGAGAGAGCTGAGTCTGCTGTGGCATCCGAGCAAAGAAGGTGAGCTTAGCAGCGGTGATGGGAACGGAGAGAAGAGGATGGATCAGAGCGGACTATTTGTTGTTAGGTAGCTGTAATGTGTTTTTGTTATAAATGATATTTGGACTGAAGAATGCTCCCAACGTAGCTCAGATCTGATTTTGTTCTTTTGTTGTTGTTTTGTTTTTTAAATTGGGTAAGCTGTTAAACTCTTGGGTAACTCCACACGGGGTGAGACCCACCCGGCCTTGAGACTTTGGTGTAGCAGACAGAAGAACCCAGGCCAGAAGGGGTCACAGGAGGCAAGTGCTTGGTGTGAGAAGCTCCAACCTGAGTTAGGGGGTTTTCTCAATCGATAGGGGAATTGCGGAGACAGGGACATCGGGAGAGAGCGGGTGAAGAAGCCAGAGAGGCAGTCAGCCTCAAAGAACCTGCTAGTAGGCACTGAAAGCACAGGCGGAGGACCCCAGCCCCTGCCTGGTAGGCTTGGTGGGAACAGAGGGGGAACATTGGCAAGAACAAGGCAAAGGCATTGCTCAGGCACCAGAAGCAAAAGACAGGCTTCCAAAATTTGGGGACAAAGCAGTGGAACCTCAGAACAGTTAAAATCCTCCTTATTTAATTGGACTACAAAGTTGGGGTCAAAGAGTACCTTGTTTCCAAGCTTGGGGAGAGCTGATGGTTAGACCTAGAGCTTGAACCTCGGGTCAGAATGGGCCCCAGAGCCTAGGGAAGGGGCACAGACAGGCTCAGGAGCCGCAGCTGCTCAGAGAAGGAGGGTGGACGCTGGAGCCAGCAGAGCCTGGCAGGGACCTCCCTACTCACACATGTTCTCGGGGATCATGGGCTCCGGCTCTGCTGCAAGGCCAGCTACTCCTGCAGCCTCACGGAGAAGATGGTTCACCCCACACCTGTCTCAGCCACTGCCAGAGGCGGGGGTGCCAGCAGCTGGCTCGTGGGGTTCAGTGAAGGGTGGGAGACATCCTCCCTGGCAGCACTGGGTGGCAACCCAGCCAAGATGTGGTGGAGGAACAAAGGCTTCTGTGGTCAGTGGATCAAGGGGTTCCACACAGGTGCCCTCTGATGACAGGTGTGCAGGCGGGGTTAGGGCTGAGCCATCTACAGCCGGCAGGCTGGAGGATCCGGGGAAGGCAGGGGTGCTTCCGAAGTTGGCTGTTTTCAGTAGAGAAGTTTCTGGAGACGGACACAAAGGTAAACTCGGAAACACATCTGCTAGCCGGTGTGGGGCCACTGGTCCACATCGCACTGCAGACGGAAAATGAATCTTCACTTTATTTGCTGGACCTTGATTTTCACGAAACGTTTCTGGAACATTCAAATTGTTCTGGTCTCAGCACTCTGTCTGTGCTCTGTGTGTCCTTCTGACCTGCCGAGGGACTTCTGAGCCGTTGCGATGCAGACGGTCCCCCAGCACTTGGCCAGGAGGCATCAGCTCTTGTGAGGTGCTGTGTGACAGGTGGTTCTGAGCGGTTGGTTTAAAACTGTAAGTGAAACGTCTGCCAGGCACAGTGCAGTTGCCCAGAGCTGAAAATGTGTTTTTGTGTATTTTGTGTTCAGCTCTGGTGTTTAGAACTTAAACTTTCTAATTTGTTAGGGGAAAAAGAAGAATAGCTATAATTTTCCGAATTCATACTTATTTCTTGGGAAGCTCAGAACAGTGTCCTCAATGAGTTTATTTATTTTATGATATCAAAGAGTCCACATTAGAGCAGTTAATTAGTACTTTTTAAGCTCCTTTATTTCTTACTTAATCCTTCTCTATATCCTCTAAACAAGAGCTAAGAACCTGGGCATTGACATCTTGAAGCTGCGATCTTTAGATTTATTGCTCTTCTTAATGTGCTGAGGGAAGCAAGAAGTAGGTCATTAGAACCTTTCTTCTCAAATGTTTACCCTTTGCTTCCTGGGCATGGGAGTTGAGAGGAACCTCGTTCGTTCTGATTGTGCCCATTTGGAAGGTGTGATCATCCGGACATACCAGGCTGACATGAAACGTACTTTCTATTAAAAACAACTTTGCTCAGCGAATGTCTAGTGTCAGCAATGGAACTGTGCAGCTCTTTCAGGGTGAAGGCCATTTCCAGGCTCCTTTGTTGTCTGTGATATTTGCTCTAAGGAATAAGCATGCTAAAATGTACAGTAATTTGCTTAAAATTTGCCAAGATAAACACTCAATTTCTTCTCTTGTCAGAGTTACTAAAGATGTGACCAAAAAAAAAGTTCACCATTCTTTTCCAATGGTTTATAAGTGAGACATTGCAGTCCCCTCTGGATAAATTAACAAGGTCCACTGTTGTCAGTGTCAGTACTTAGAACCGAAGAGCTACGGATTCCATTGTTTTCCACTTAAACTATAAATTATGCTATGATATCTTTTCCATTTCCTATCCTTATTTCAAAGAGACAGGTTTTATGCTGAAAAGTATATACATATATATGTATATATATATAATATATAATATATATATTATACCTTTAACACTAATAAAAGATGAAAACAAAGCAACTTAATTAAGCTTCTCACAATGTAAGCAGAGTCCACTAGGTAATACCTCTAGGGTATGAGATGGAAGGAATCCCAGAAATATGTGTGATGGCCCCGGATTTAAAAAGATATTAAGTTATAAGTGTAAGATATAAATGCTTCGCTTTATTCATTATCAAGGGGGCTGACAAAGAATGGAATAATAAGCTAGGTGGAAACTCATTCCTTCAAATTAATGTTTCATTTTTATAAAGAAAAAAAATTTACCTATTACTCAAACTTCAGTAGGTTTTCCCAAACCTCCAGTCACCGCCATGGGGAACAATTCATACCTTTTTTTTAATTCTGTCTGAAAAAGTGAATATGTCGGGTGGGTGGTTGTAAAAGTCCCAAACAATGGCTGCTTTATAGCTGGTGGCCCCCTGCTGTTAAAACCTCACAGCTTCTCTCCTCCCCAGGCATGACGGAGATGGTGCGTAAAATTACTCTGAGCAGAGCAGTGAGAATCATGCAGAATCTCTTTCCTGATGAGTACAGCTTCTACCCTCGCTCATGGATTCTGCCTGACGAGTTCCAGCTCTTTGCTGCTCAGGTAGACGCACTCCGTCCCCATGACGCTTGACTTCTGTTGTGCTTGCAACCGTGCCCTGGGTCCTGTGTGCTGGAAGCTGGGGCCAAGGGAGGTTTAACACTACACAGTAGGTGTTGGCAGCGGTCACGGCAGATTGCCCAGTTGAACAGGTAGGGGGACAGGTAGGTAAACTGAAGAAGTGGGTCTGGACATGGGGAGACAGTCCTGATGCTGATATGGGGAGCTGCATCAGGGGTTCAGCATTTGGGGAGCCAGGGAGCCAGAGCTGAAGCAGGTGACTGAGCCCATAGGAGGACTGGGACTGTTCCGGTGAATCCGGGAGGTGTGGTCTCCCCAGCACACGATGACAAAGGCATGAAATGTGAGAGGTCAGACTCCACTTCAAGGCCAGGAAGTAGGTCTGACAAACTAGGGGCGGGGGCACCTTTTAAGTATCCTCCTTACCGAATCAATTTTCTTTCTTTTTTTTTTTTTTATTTATCCTCACCTGAGGACATTTTTTTCCATTTTTTGTACAGATAGAGTGGGAGGGAGAGAGAGGAAGAGAGAGAGAGAGAGAGAAACATCGATGTGAAAGGGACACATCGAATGGCTGCCACCCGCACGACCAACCAGGGCCAGGGACAAACTGCAGCCGAGGTACATGCCCTTAGCGGGAACCGAACCCGGGTCTCTCCGGACCGCAGGCCGACGCTCTAACCGCTGAGCCAAACCGGCCAGGGCCGGAATCAATTTTCAAATCACCCATTCCACATGGAAGCAATGTGTCTGAGCATGAAATACTGAGGATTTTCACAGTAATTGTGAAACAGAACCGGTAGGGAAGTTAACTTCAGAATTGCCATTTGGGTTAGTCTTTTAAAGATTTAATTTAAGATTGTTTCAAAGCCTTTGTCAGCAGGTCCCATGGTCCATCTCATACCTCTGATGGTAGCCATCCAACAAACACCAAATTGTGATCAGGCTAACACCATTTATTGGTCCTACTATGTTCCACGCATTGTGCTCGAAACTTAACATTATTTCTTTTCATCCACACAGTAACATTGATTGTATTAGTATCCTCACTTTATAGATAAGGAAACCGAGGCTATGAGAAATTAAGTGACTTGTTTGAGGAGTAGGATTTAGACTTAGAGCTGATTTCAAGGTCTGTGCTTTTCATTGTCTAGTTTGTTGCCTGCATGTTGTTTTGGTTTTAATATTGAATTATAAAACTTGTAATAAAATTATGACATATAAAGCACGAAAAAGCTTGCCGTGGTAATTTTTGAAAGGAAGATCTCTATGGGATGGTCTCACGTGGGTCTATACGTTTTTAAAAATTCATCAAAGCATTAACGTAAAATGAGTGTATTTTATTGCATGCACATTATGTTTCAATTAAGTTAATTTTTAAAAATAAACTATCAGCTATTCCCCATACTGATCCCCACAATTTCCCACTTCTGTGGCTCTGTTCCCTATATGGAATACCTTTCCTTCCCATTTCTACAACTCTATATGTGGCAGTTCTGCAAAGCAGAATTTATTTATGTATTTATTTTTTATTAATCCTCACCTGAGGATATTTTTCCTTTGATTTCTAGAAAGAGTGGAAAGGAGGGAGGTAGAGAGAGAAACATCGATGTGAGAGAGACACATCGACTGGTTGGCTCCCGCATGACCCTGACTGGGGCCGGGGATCAAACCTGCAACCCTGGTACATGCCCTTGACTGGGCCAGGGACAGAGCTGAATTTAAATGAGATACTAACTGTGCCTTCAAAATCAGGTAAGCGAGAAGAGTGTTTCCATCATCCCCAAAAGTTCCTCTGGGCCTCTTTGCAGTCTCCTCTGATCTGCATTCTCATCATAGATTAGTTTTGTCTGTTCAAGAAATTCATATAAATGGAATCCTATAGTATGTCCATTTTTTAGTCTTTTTTCCCTCGGAAATATGTTTTTGAGATTCATCCATGTTCACTGGGTGTATCAGTAGTTGGTATTTTTATTGGTGAGAAGTGTTCCATTGTATAAATTATACCACAGTTTGTTTATCCATTCACCAAATGATGGGCATTTGGGTTATTTCCAGTTTGGGGAAGTTATGAATGAAACTGCCATGACTAATCATGTACATAAAAACTAGGGCAGAAGGAAGAGTGTTGATTATATGGTAAGTGTATGTTTATAAGAAATTTCAAAACCGTTTTCCAAAGTGGTTGTACCACTTTACACTCCTATCTGTTCCACATCATTGCCAGTACTTAGTATTGCTAGTCTTTTGAATTTTAGACATGCTGAGAGATGTGTGGTTGTATCTCTTTATGGTTTTAATTTGTACCTCCCTGATGTCTAGATGTTGGGCATCTTTTCATATGCTTTTTTGCCATTTGAATATTTTTTGTCAGGTGTTTATTCAAAAGTTTTGCTCATTTTTATTAGCATTTTATTTTTAAAATTTAACTTCTTTATATACTATGCATACAAGTCTTTTGTATATGTGCTATGATGTATTTGTATATGTATTGTGGATATTTTCTCCCACTTGGTCTTAACCTTGAATTTCATTTTCAACTGACTTTTGAACAATAGCTATTAATTTTGATGAAATGTATCAATTTTTTTTATAGTTTGTGCTTTTGCTTGATATTCAAGACATCTTTGCCTAATTAGAGGTTATAAAGATTTTATACTTTTTTTTTCCTGGAAATTTTAGTTTTAGCTTTTACATTTAGGTTTATGATCCATTTCAAGTTAGTTTTTGTATATGGCATGAGATTAGAGTCAAAGTTTGCTTTTTTCCATATGGATAGTCACTGTTTCATCACCTTTTATTGAAGTCATTGTCATTACTCTGTTGAATTACCTCAGTATCTTTGTTGAAAACCAATAAGCCATATATGTTTGGGTCTATTTCTGGACTTCACTTTGTCCCATTCATGTGTGTGTTTACTCTCAGCTAATAAAGCTATGGCTTTGTAGTCCATCTTGAGACAGGTAGTGCCAGTCTTCCCACTCTGTTTATCTTCAGGATTGTTTTGGCTACTATAGGTGTTTTGCATTTCCAGATCAATTTTATAATCACTTTGACCCATTTCTAAAAAGAAGCCTGCAAGGACTTTGGTGTTGCATTGAATCTACAGATCAGTTTAGAAGACAGTGGACATCTTAACAATATTGAGTCAGATCTGTGACTTTTATCTCTGTTTATACCTTTCTTAGTTTATCTCAGCAATGTCTTATAGTTTCACCTACGTGTTTTCATTTTTTTTATGCTATTATAAATGACATTTTTGAATTTAATTTTTCCAATTGTTTGCTGCTAATTATAAACATCCAATTATTTTTTAATTTTGAACTTGTATCATATGACTTTGTTAGATACCCTTATTAGTTCTAGAAGTTCTTTTTTTGTACACTTCTTAGGATTTTTCTCTGTATGTGATTAATTCATTTGTGAATAAATGTTATTTCTGTCTTTGTAATCTATGTGCTTTTTATTTCTTTTTCCTGTTAAACTGTGCTAGGCTAGGACCTCTATACAATGTTGAACAGAAGTGATTAGAATGGACATCCTTGCCTTGTTTCCAGTCTTAGGGGAGAGGCATACAGCCTTTTACTGTTACATATGATGTTAATTGGAGGTTGTTCATAGATGCCCTTTATTAGGTTGATGAAGGTGTCTTCTATAGTTTGCAGAAAGTTTTTCATCATGAGTAGATGCTTAATTTTGTCAAATGCCTTTAGTATCTATGAAGATTATATGGGTTTTTTCTTTATTTTGGTAATTTTATGAGTCACACTGATTAATTTTTTAAGCGTTAAACTAACCTTGCATTCCTGATATAAATCCTGGTTGGTTCTAATGTATTATTTGTTTTATATACTGCTAAACTTTACTTGCTGATATTTTGTTAGGAATTTCTGTGTCTTTATGCATGAGAGATATTGGCATTTGATGTCTTTGTTTGGGTTGGTATCAGGCAAACTTCATTAAATGAGTTGGCAGATGTTTCTTCTATTTTTTTCAAGATTTTGTGTAATATTGGTATTTCTTTCTTAAATGTTTGGTGGAATTCACTGTTGAAGGAATTTGGGCATGGAACTTTCTTTCTGGGAATATTTTTTTTATTTTTTAAAATACATATAGGTTCCCTGACCAGTTTTCTCAGAGGTTAGAGCATCGGCCCTCAGCCTGAAGGGTCATGGGTTCGATTCCTGGTCAAGGGCATGTACCTGGATTGCAGGTTTCATCCCCGGCCCTGGTCAGGGTCATTCATGAAGCAACCAACTGATGTGTTTCTCTTTCTCTCCCTCCCTCCTTTCCACTCTATCTAAAAATCAATGGAAAAATATCCTTGGGTGAGGATTAACAAAATAATAGTAATAATAATAATAATAATAATAATAATAATAAAGTAAAATAAAATACACGTAATTTGTCTTTCCAGGAACTGGTAGTCAATTTCATCTAGGTTGTCAAAGTTATTGACATAAAATGTTTAAAAATAGTATTCCCTTATTATTTTGTTTTTACCACCTGTGAGATATGTAGTGATCCTCCCCTATGTCATTGCTGATATGAGTAATTGGTGTTTACTTTTTTATTCAGGATCAGTCTAACTAAAGGTTTATTAATTTTGGTGTTCTTTTCAACAAACCAACTTATGATTTATTATTTTCTCTCTTGTTCGTCCATTTTCTATATCATCAATTTCTAATTTTTATTATTTTTTTTCTACTTCTTTTGGGTGTGATCTTCTTTCTAAAATAAAAAGTTATTTTATTTTATTTATTTATTATTATTACATTTTTATCCTCACCCGAGGACATTTTTGCATTTATTTTCAGATAGAGAGGGAGGGAGAGAGAGAGAAACATCGATGTGAGAGAGACACATTGACTGGTTGCCATCTGCAGTTGGGGTCGGGGATGAACTGCAACTGAGGTAAGTGCCCTTAGCAGGAATAGAACCCAGGACTCTCTGGTCCATGGGCTGATGCTCTAACCACTGAGATAAACTGGCCAGGGCTAAAATAAAAAGTTATTTTAAAGAGGAACCTAAGTTCATTGATTTAAAACATTAGAGCAATACATTTTCTTCTAAGCACTGCTTTAGATACATCTCAGAAATTTTTGTATGTTACATTTTCATTACCATTCAGTTCAAAATGCTATCTAATTTCCCTTTAGATTTCTTTGACCCATGGGTTATTTAGAAATGTGTTTTTTAATTTTTAAACAATTTTGGAATTTTCTGAGTATCGTTTGTTACTGATTTCTAATTTACTTTTGTTGACATAATGTATATTCAGTATTAACTTGACCCATTTAAATTCATTGAAAACTGTCTTATGGCCTATATATTGTTTATCTTGGTAAATGTCTCATGTGCATTTGAAAATAAAATGTATTCTGGAGTTGTTGGGATAGCATCCTATAGTATCAGTTAGGTCGGTTGGTCCTTGGTACTGTTCTCATATCCCTTACTCATTTACTGTCTACTTGTTCTGACATTGATTGAAATTTCAACTCTTGTTTGGATTGTCTACTTCTCTTTTTAGTTATGTCAGTTTTTGCTTTATATATTTTTAAGCTCTGTTATTAGTTGGATGATTTGACTCTTTTAAAAGGTAACTTTCCACCCTGGCCGGTTTGGCTCAGCGGTTAGAGTGTCGGCCTGCGGTCCTGAGAGACTCGGGTTCGGTTCCCGCTAAGGGCACGTACCTCGGTTGCAGTTTGTCCCCGGCCCTGGTCGGTTGTGCAGGTGGCAGCCACTCGATGTGTTCCTTTCACATCGATGTTTCTCTCTCTCTCTCTCTGTTCCTCTCTCTCCCTCCCACTCTACCTGAACAACAACAACAAAAAAAGTGGAACAATGTCCTCGGGTGAGGATAAAAAAATTAATAAAAAATAAATAAATAAAAATAAAAGGTAACTTTCCTTGTCCTGAAGTCTACTCTGTCTGATATTAATATAGTACCTCTAGCTTTCTTTGGCCTAATATTTGCATGGTATATCTTTTTACTAGTCTTTTACTGTTAACCTATCTACATTTTTTAAAAGTGCTTCTTGTTGACAACATGTTATTGGGTTATGGTCTTTTATCTAGTTTAACAACCCCTGCCTTTTAATTGGTATGTTTAGCCCATTTACACTTAATATAATTATGAATATGCTTGGATTCAAGTATACCACCTTGCTATTTCTTTTCTATTTATTCTATATGTTTAGATTAATTGAATATTTTTAGTGTTTTGTTTTATCTTCTCTTTAAGCTTCTGAGTTATACTTCTTTTAAAAATGGTTTTAGTTTTTGTCCTATCCCTAGAATCTGAGGTTTACAATGCATCTTTAATTGATCACATTTACCTTTAAGTATTTCTAACTTTGAGTGAAATATAAACACCTTACAACAATATAGTCTTGTTTCCACTTTTATCCTTTGTGGTATTGTCATATTATACTTCTATATTATAAACCTTACAATACATTATTATTTTGCTTTGAAAGTCAATTATCTTATAAGGAAACTGAAAAATTAGTATGTCTTGCCCTGGCCAGTTTGGCTCAGCGGTTAGAGCGTCGGCCTGCGGTCTGGAGAGACCCAGGTTCGGTTCCCGCTAAGGGCACGTACTTCGGTTGCAGTTTGTCCCCGGCCCTGGTTGGTCGTGCGGGTGGCAGCCACTCGATGTGTCCCTTCACGTCGATGTTTCTGTCTGTCTCTCCCTTCCTCTCTCTCCCTCCCACTCTATCTGTACAAAAAATGGAAAAATATCCTCGGGTGAGGATAAAAAAAAAAAAATTAGTATGTCTTCTGTATACACCCATACATTTACATTTTCAGAATCCTTCATTGCTTTGTGTAGCTCTGAAATTCTATCTGGTATTATTTTCCTTCAACTTAAAGAATTTTCTTTAACATATTTCTTGTAATGCAGGTCTGCTGGTAACAAATTCTCTTAGCTTTTCTTTGTTTGGAAATGCCTTCAGTTTTTAAAATGTTTTGAAATAATTTTGGACTTACAAAAAAGTTGCAAATATAGTGAAGTTCCCATATACCCATCATCTAGCTTCTCCTATTATTAATATCTTAAACAAGTACTAAAACTGGGAAATTAACATTGGTATAATATTACTAAGTTATCTACACAAATTATTTGCATTTTTCCTATTGTTCTACTAGTGTTCTTTTCTGGTACAGGATTCACTCCATGATCCCTCATTGCATTTACATGGTAAGAATACTTAATGATTACAAAGACATATCCCTCTTGATTTTTATCTGCCACATGCGGGTTGTAGGACCAGCCAGCCCATTGTGAGTCTCCGCCCCTCCTACCAGTCTGATGTGGTTTCTTCTTTATATCCTTAGTTATAGGAGTTCTTTTCAGCTAGATTTCTGGTGGTTCTAAATGAGGTCGTTCTGTAGTTTAGTTGTAATTTTGATGTGGTCGGGGGAAGATGTGTGTAGCACATTTTACCTATGCTGTCAGCCATCTAGGCCGGAAGCCATGTCTTCTTTAATCTCTTTGAACAATGTTTTATGTTTGTTTGTTTTTTAAGTTTTTAATTTTTAATTTTTTTTTTTTTTTTTTATCCTCACTTGAGGACATTTTTTCATTTTTTTGTTAGGATAGAGTAGAAGGGAAAGAGAGGAAGAGAGTGAGAAACATCGACGTGAAGGGACACATCGAGTGGCTGCCACCCGCACGACCAACCAGGGCCGGGGACAAACTGCAACCGAAGTACGTGCCCTTAGCGGGAACCGAACCCGGGTCTCTCTGGACCGCAGGCCGACGCTCTAACCGCTGAGCCAAACTGGCCAGGGCTGTTTTTTAAGTTTTTAATGTAAAGGTAGGTCTTTCACATCTTTTGTCAAGTTTATCTCTAAGTATTTCAAATTTTTGATACATTGGCAATGTTTTTTTAAAATATGTTTTTACTGATTTTTGGAGCGAGAGGAAGGGGAGAGGAAGAGAGAGATAGAAACATCAATGAGAGAGAAACACGGATCAGCTGCCTCCTGCACGGCCCCTACTGGGGATCGAGCCTGCAACCTTGGCATGTGCCCTGACTGGGAATCAAACCGTTGACCTTCTGGTACATGGGTCGATGCTCAATCATTGAGCCATACCAGCTGGGCGGCAATGTTTTGTTTTTGAACTTCAATTTCTAGTGTTTCATTGTGAGGGTGTAGAAATACAATTTATTTTTACTTATTATACAATTTTTTATTTATTTATAGTTCCAGTAGCTTATTTTGTAGGTTCCATGGGATTTTCTATTATGTTCTCTGAGAATAGGATGGTTGTACGTCTTGCATTCCAGTCAGCCCTTTATATCTTTTTCTCGCCTTACTGTACTAGCTAGAACCCCATGCAATGTTATGTAGGTCAAAGAGACGCTGAGGGTTGTATTAAGGCGTCATGTCTTTCTGGTCCTTGAGCCAACGCTCTAACCGCTGAGCCAAACCGGCCAGGGCTAAGGCATCACATCTTATGCAGAGAAGGACAGATGTGAGGGATATTTGGAAGGTGGAATCTACAGGACTTGGAGACAGATCAGAGGGGGGGATGCAGAGGAGGGTAGAGTTGATGCTCTCAAGAATCTGGTGAGGATGCGTTGCCAAGATGGGAAGCCCCAAAGGAGGAGTTTTCGTGGGAAAGATGGAGAGCTGAGCAAGAGCTTGTTGCTTAACTGTCTGCTTCCTGAGTTGAACCTTTCAGAGAGACTCTTTGTCATCGGTTAAATGGGGATGCGGGGTTGGGCAATTGCTCTGTCTCTTTCTATTTTAACATTCTAAGCCCTCAGGTGTCAAAGTCTATTTGATTGATGCTGATGATACTTAGAACTGAATAGTTACCTAATATAAAGAAAGATTTCTTTGCTCTAAAAGGACATTAATTTAGAATCTGCTGATTCAGGGTCTGGCACATGCAGAATAAAACTATGAGAACCCTTCCATAGTCACTTGCTGGATACCATCATTTATTCCCCGGTACCATCATTTTTTCCTCATGGGATCTCAGGTAAGTCCCTTCTCTCAGCCTCATTTCTCCATTTAGTAAGTGGGGAGATGATGATAACCTCAGAGTGACTGTGGGCATCCAGTGAGTATTTGATGATGAAAAGCTTAATTAGCTGCAAATCTGATTTTTTAAAAAAATATGGCACTCTATTTTTAATATCACTTTTGTTTAAATACAAAATAATACATTCACTTTAAGATTTTAAATATAGGGATGTGTAATGTAAAAAGAAATTACTGAACACTTTGTGTCTATGTTTCCAATGTATAAACAAATATACACTGTAACATGCATAGCTTCTATTTCTTTAAAAATGGAATTTTACCACTCTAACTGAACAAAAATGGAAAAAAAGTCCTTGGGTGAGGTTTAAAAAAAAAAAAAAAGCCCTAGCTGGTTTGGCTCAGTGGTAAAAATGGAATTTTACTAAGCACTCTCTTTTTAAGCTCTTCCCCCCCCATATCAGTACTGTACAGTAGTCAATTGTATGAGTGCATCATAACTTTTAAAATCACTTCTCCATTGATGGACTTTTTAAGTTGTTCTCCTATTTCTTGGTTCAATAAATAATGCTGTTGAGTACACCCTCATGTAAGTCTTTCTACACCTGTGCTGGCATTTCCTTCAGATGGGCATCTCAGCGTGGACTTGCTGTGTTAAAGGTTGTGCATTTACGTTCTGATGGGTAAAGCCAAACCCAAGGCATCCTTGGAAACGGTGCACTTAATTATGAGGCTAAACTGTCTTGCCAGTGCCGTGGCACTGAGTCTGAGCTGTGGGGGGGGCTTTGCTTTGTGATTCTTGGTGACAACAGGAAGGGGTCTGAGTTAGCTGTAAAACATTCTGAAACCTGACACTTTGTGGGCATTTTATTTCTCACAATTATTAGGATTAACTTTACTTCATTAAATTAAGGGGAAAATCCACACTCCTCCTGCTATAACTGTTCGCAGAACTGGTACCCAAATACGATCAGCAGGGGGCACCAGGAGGAAGCAAGCAGGATTCTCAGTGGAAGTGTTTGTGAAAACTAGAGGAGGATACAGGCTTCCTTTCCAATTTTAGCAGATGGCCAATAAAAAAATTCCTTGGAGTTTATTTTGCATATGGTCTCCCATCTGGGTATTTGAGAAAAGTACAGTTTTGTTATCAAAACAGTATTTATTATGGTGAAGGAGTTTGTATTTCATAGCAGAAGAATTTTTCAGTGAATAAAGCCAAAAGTTGTTCAGTAATGTTTTGCAGTTTCTTGGAGGGAATCAGCAAGCGTGGGGTCCTTCCATCTTTCTCTCCAGTTACCTTCCTAAGTGAGTTTTTATTGTTTCAGCTCCCCAAGGCTGAATGAAGTGCATTATTTGCAAAGTCCCCAAGGAACAATGTTCTCCACTGGCTTTAGGAACCAGGAAAACGTGGACTTGTAAGTGGGTCAGACCCCAGGCAGAAAGACAACCTGTAATACGAGGCATATCCTTGTCCCGATCCCACACTTATCAAACAAACTTCCAGTGAGTTGGTTATTTGCTTAATTTTTCTTCATATAGACAGTATGCTGATCGGGCTGACTTTGGGTGGTTGAAGTTCACGCGCAGGGTGAAGTTTCAGCTTCTCCACCTGCCTTGCAGAGCTGAGGCCCACGTCTGCAGCCTCAGCACCCACCGTCGCACCCTCTTCCTCCAGGATCCTTCTATATTCAACTTTTTTAGGAACTCAGCCTTTGCGCCTGCCTGTCCTTTTTCTTGGAGCACTTGTCTCTGTCCTTTGTTCCCCTCTCCCACCCCAAGGCTACCATCTGTCACCCAACCCATGTTGCTAGTTCTTCAGCCCCCGGCTTATCTTTTACTCTGCTCCCCAACCCTCACCCCCATCCCCGCCCCACTGTTTAGTGACATGTTTGGTTACCTTGCTCCACAGGCAGTGAAGTGACAGGATTGGTCCTGTCTGTCATTCCTAGTGCTTGTCACAGTGCCTGGGGCTTAGTGGGAAGTCAAGTATATTTGTCAAATTGAATTGCAAATTAATATGCAGATGTTGTGGTTTAAAGTCAGATCTCTTGTGAGTTTGGCCATCAAAAATGAGCTTCTCCAAGGCCAAGGGTATTAGCTTGACCCAACCTATCACTGTAAAAAGGGCGAGGGCCACACCTGGGCCATGAGAATTTAGCAGAGTAATGCCATCCAGTGAGATAGTGGTCAGGCCGCTGACCTTTTCTGGTGATGCCCCACCCTCCACCCCACACAGAGCTCTGCACGCCTGCAGCAGGCTTGGGAGCTGTCAGGGAGACCAGAATGCCTTCTGCCTCTGCAACCTGGCAGCCCTGGAGGCCAGTGCAGTGGCCCAGGGCTCTGGTGCATAACCAGTGGAACGCTGAAGACAGAAGCAAGGGGGTTCCAGCTGGCAGAAGCAGGCAGATGATTCAGAGCCGCTGGCAGAGACGCTGGAGGGGCCTTGGTTTCACCTCCCCATCTGCTTCAAGTTTTATTGCCTTTGTTGCCAAAAATAGAACTTCGCCTCCTGCTTAGATATATCACAGTGTTCTTGTGCCCCTAGCTTAACAGCCCAATTAGTTTACTGGAAAAATGTATCATTTGAAACTCAAGATGCTGCTCCTTTCTGGGAAAGCATCCTTAGGTCCTAGTCATTAGGATGTCATTTTCACTAGTCCGAGTGACAACTGGTGTCTGTGTAGTGCTTTGCAGTTCACTGTGTGCTTTTCATATACATAGCCTCTGCTGTCCTTCCTCGATAGGGGAATTATCATTATCTCCAGTTTACAGATGAGAAGACAGAGGTTCAGAATCAAAGGTACTTGCTCATGTTTATGCAAGACTCTATAACGGCCAGTACACTCAGGCCTCTGACTCAGTATGGTTCAGACATTTCTTGAGACCTACTAAATGCCAAGTGCTAGGGGTACTAGACAAGTTCAATGTATCTTTGCCCTGTGCAATCATTCAATGTGAAATGGAACACTGGACCAGGGTCAGGAGACCTGCTCCAGTTCTGGCTCTGCCCCCCAACTTTATTGAGATATAACATTGTATAGTTTAACGTATACATCATGATGATATATACGTGTGTGTGTGTGTGTGTGTGTGTGTACACATACATATATGTATATATCTGGCAAAATGACCACCACAGTAAGGTCAGTGAGCACATCCATCCTCTCACATTATTACAACTTTTTTTTTTGTGGTGAGGACATTTAAGATCTATTTCTTAGCAACTTTAAAGTATATAAACAGTATTGTAAACTGTAGTCACCAAGCTGTATATGAGGTCCCAGAACTATTCATCTTATATCTTCCCATTTCCTTCATCCCTCAGCTCCTGGCTACCACCATTCTGCTCTCTAATTCTATGAGTTTGGCTTTTTTTTTTTTTTTTTTAATTTCACATATACATGATATCATCCTGTATTTGTCTTTTCTGATGTATTTTACTTAGCATAATGCCCTCAAACTCCTTCCATGTTATTACAAATGAGAGGATTCCCCTTTCTATGGCTGAATTATATTCCTCTGTGTGTGTGTGTGTGTGTGTGTGTGTGTGTGTAGCATTTTCTTTATCTATTCATGAGTTGATGGATACTTAGGTTGTCTCCATGTGTTGGTTATTGTGAACAGTGCCGCATGAACATGGGATTGCAGGTATCTCTTAGACACAGTGACCCCCTTTCCTTTCTATAGAACCCCAGAAGTGGGATTGCTGGATCATATTGGTAGTTCTATTTTTAAATTCTTTGAGGAAGCTCTATACTGTTTTGCATAGTAACTGTATGAATTTATATTCACACCAATATGTGGGAGGTGATGTCTCATTGTGGTTTTGATCTGCATTTCCCTGATGACTGGTGATGTTGAGCATTTTTTCATGTACCTGTTGGCCATTTGTATGTCTTCTCTGTTCAGGTCCTCTGCCCATTTTTAAATCAAAGTATTATTGTTATTTGCTATTGAGTAGTATGAGTTCCTTACATAATCTGGATATTAATCCCTTACCAGATTATGGTTTGCAAATATATTCTCCCATTCTGTAGGTTGCCTCTTCATTTTGTTGATAGTTTCTTTTGCTATGCAGAAGCTTTTCAGGTTGACATAGTCCCACTTGTTGATTTTTGCTTCTGTTGCTTGTGCTTTTGGTGTCATAGCTTGCTGCCACCCTGGCCAGGTCATTACCCCTCCCCCAGGCTTCAGTGCTTCCTGTGCAGGAAGAAAAGATTGCAGAGGGTCACTAAGGTTCCTTCCACTCCTAACCTTTTGTAATTCTGTCAGTTTGGCTCTCCTGGACTTCCATAAAACTCCCTGCTGGAGTTAAAATCCTGCACAGATTTCTGCTGCCGAGGTTTCGGTTGGAGCACAAAGGGCTTTATGTAATCAATCACCTTCTTGCAGATGCTGGGTCAGTGCAGCCTGGGCACTGGTGGTGAAGGCTGCCCCGCAGCTGCTTCTGGAGCTGCGCAGAGGTTGGCTCCTCCCCTCCGCCTCCGCCTCCCCCTCCCAGGAAGGTAACAAGCTGTGTCTGCACAGTCCAGCCCAAGGAGCCCTGTGGGGTGGTTGGCTGAGACCAGCAAATCCTGGCTAAGCCAAGACATCCTTCCTGCTGGTTCCCTCTAAAGCCCAGTTGGAAAGATTCCCATCTGCCCAAGTTCTCGCACCTCTGTGTCTTTTGCCAGGGACACCCTTCCTGTGCTTGTCTTCCCGACAAACTCTCCCTAAGCTTCTCTGTGTCAGAGTTGATGCCACCAAACCTATGAAGGTCTTTTCTGGTACCCCCTCTCCCACTCCACCTCCCACTCTTCTGCTGCCCAGACCCATGGACAGTTTCCCTGGGTCCCGTTCTGGACTCTCCCTCCATTGTAGGATCCCCAGACTCAGTATTTTGTTGCTGTGCTTCTGGTTGAAAGATAGTGAGGCAAGGGTTTGGGGTCTTTTTTTTTCATCCTCACCCGAGGACATTTTTCCATTTTTTGTTCAGATAGAATGGGAGGGAGGAAGGGGGGTGGGGAGAGAGAGAGAAACATCAACATGAAAGGGACACATCGAGTGGCTGCCACCCACACGACCCAACCAGGGCTGGGGACAAACTGCAACTGAGGTACGTGCCCTTAGCGGAAATCGAACCCAGGCCTCTCTGGACCGCAGGCCGACGCTCTAACCACTGAGCAAAACCGGCCAGGGCAAGGGTTTGGGGTTTTTAAGACCTAGGTTAATGCCCTTTCTTTGTCACTTTCCAAGTGTGTATTTGGGCAAGTTACTTAATTTTCCTGAGCCTCAGTTTCCTTGCCTGTAGCACCATAGGGACCCTATGAGAATCATGTTCTACCCCCTCAGTCAGTGGACATTTGCTTATCTTCTGTCCCTGCTAAGCTGGACACTCCCCAGTGCCCAGCACAAGGCGGGTGCTCAGGCACACGTGGTGTGAAATGAACGACTGTGGAGAGAGGTTTTGTGGTCTTCGATGGCAATTTGAGCTGGAGCTAAGACTACTCACACAAAGCATTCTGGGTGTTTCTGGCTTACTGGAAATGGACTTATTTTAATTTTTAATAAAAATCTAATCTTGCAACTAATTATCTCATTATTCGATAACAGTTCGTTTCGGAGAAGAAAAGAGCTAAGACTTCTCTTTGACTGAATGGCATCCAGCTTGGCTTAAACTTTTTTTCCCTCCTTAGATTCCCCGCTCGCCCCCCTCCAGAGGCAGCCTAGTGCAGTAATATTTTTAAGAGTAGAAACTCTATTGTTTAATTTTCTATACTTCAATTTGGCCCTACATACATTTAGTGCTTTAAATCACAACTATTATAGTCTTGCTGCGTCGCAATGCTGATTTTGTGTGTGGGATTTTGAGATAAATGTGATCATTAGAGGACCGCTACTTTAGCGCCCCCACCCCCCAGAGGCAAGCTTTGAAAGAGAAGAAGTGGCAGAGGTAAACATTTTTCTGAGAGTCTATTTTAAAGGTCAAGCAAACCCTGCATCCTAAAGCGAGGAAAAGGTCATCTCTCACCCTTCCATTTTCGCCCTTTCATTTCATTTTGCAAAAGTTCTTCGTGGTGTCGCCTTAGTCACTTGAACAGAGATGCCTAATTTTCTACAAGAAAATAGAGGAACCAATCTTGAGTCCAGTGCCTATTTCAAAGGGAAATTATGAAAATTGCTCTGCCTGTACCTTCTTTCCTCATCTCCAAAGAAACGAAGAAATCTCTCCTGCTCTGTTTCTTGTTCAACTTCTTTTCCGCGTAATTGCTTCTTGGAGGAGTGCTAATGGAAGACGACGCCAAGTCGAGACTCGGATTTAGGAAGATGCTGTAATCGAATTCTCTGGCCTCATTAATGAAATGATGCTTTTGTCCTTTCCTCTCACCCAGACTCCAGCCCCTCCTCCTGAAATTAACCCCACACATTTTCTAGAAGACCTAGAGAAGTAGGCTAAAAGGATTTGTTGGGCTAAAACAGATCTAATAAGTGCTTTCTATTGTTTTGGAACTAATGACTTTCTTTCGTTTCCTTCTAACTTTTACTTTGTCATAATTTCAGACTTACTGGAAAATTGTAAGAATAATAAAAAAAATGTCTGCCCATGGGCACATTTTGCCCCTTTTGCACTCCCTCCGACCCTCTCTGCTCTTTGAGACTAAATTGCATACCTGGTGCCTTTTTAGCCTTAAACACTGTGTGTGTGTTTCCTAAATAAAAGGAAATTTTCATTTATAGCCACAGTGGAATTACCAAAACCATGAAATTAACATTGGTCAATACTATTTTCTAATTTAATCATATTCAGAATTTATTCAGATTTTGACCATTGTCCCTTTAGCCTCCTTTAATCTGGAAGAATTTTGTAGTGTTTCTTTGTGTTTCATATCATTGGTATCTTTTTGGTTTGTTTTTGTTTTGTTTGTTTTGTTAATCCTCACCCAAGGACATTCTTCCATTGATATTTTAGAGAGAGTGGAAGGGAGGGAGGGAGAGAGAAATGTCGATGTGAAAGAGACACATCAATTGGTTGCCTCCTGCACGACTCCAGTCGGGGTGGGGGATGGAACTACTGGGGCCAGAAATCATACCTGTAACCCAAGTATGTGCCCTTGACTGGGATTGGGGAGTGAGCCTTTGACCCTTGAGTCCTCAAGCCAATGCTCTAACTGCTGAGCCAAACCGGCTGAGCTCGTTGGTATTTTTGATGACCACAGGCTATTTAGCAGGCTGCCCCTCAATTTGGGTTCGTCTGGGGTTTCCTCATTATTAGATTCAGGGTATGCATTTTTGGCAGAAAGAGCACAGAAGCTGTGTTGTGTTTTTCTCAGGGGTATCATCTCTGGGAGCACATGATGTCAATGTGTTTCATTACTGCTGATGTTAACTTGAATCATTTGGTTAAGGTGGCGTCTGCCAGATTTCCACTGAAAAGTTACCATTTCCCCCTTTCTAATTATTAAGTATCTTGTGGGAAGATACTTTAAGACTACATAATATGCCCTGGCCGGTTTGGCTCAGCGGTTAGAGCATCAGCCCGCTGACCAATGAGTCGTGGGTTCGATTCCGGTCAAGGGCATGTACCTCTGCTGCGATTTGTCCCGGGCCCTGGTTGGGGTTGTGTGGGAGGCAGCCACTTGATGTGTCCCTTTCACATCGATGTTGCCCTCTCTCTGTTCCTCTCTCTCCCTCCCACGCTATCTGAACAAAAAAATGGAAAAAACTACATAATATCCCATTACCCCTCAAACTTTCACCTTCTAGTTTTAACCTCTCTGAATGATTCTTGTCTAAATCAGTTATTGTGATGGTTGCCAAATGGTGGTGAACTCCACCATTCCTTCTGCATTTGTGAGTTGAGTTTCTACTGCTAAGAAGAACCTCGCCTTTCCATTTATTTATCTATATATGCATACACGTTAGTGTGGACTTGTGGATTCTTATTTTACTCAACGGGTTATAATCCTTTTATTTATTTTGAAGCTCAGATGATCCCAGATTTGTCCAGTGCAGCCCAGTGTCCTTCCAGCAGTCCCTGTTACGCCCCCGGCACCCTGTTCTGCCTCAAGAGGCTGCAGGCTTCTCCCTGTTTCCCCTGCTCCAGCCTTGGAATCAGCCGCGCTTCCAAGAAGCCCTCGTGTTTCTCTGGTGGCTGCTAAGTGTGCCTGCTGCCGGGGATGTCATTCCAGTGCCCGCTCCCTTTTATAAACAGATCTTGTGACATCCTGAAATGAAATATAATCAACGTTCACACATAGTTCTTAAAACAAAACAGAGAACCTAAATGTTCTTTAAAAAAAAGAAAAATAAGGAAAAATTCTTTATAGCGGAATTTTATACATCCAATAAATAAATGTGCTGGGGGCACTGTTATACTAGAAGACCTGTGAAGTGGCCCACCTGGAGTGAATGAGTTTAAATAAAAGAAAAGTAGGACAATTTAATTAAGCCGTATTCACATTCTCTCTCATATATGTATATATTATATATAATAGCATAAATATGATATGTTAACGTTTGGGCGTTTCAAACTACTTCTCATATATAATTACACCGTGTGGCACAGGGGACTTAGATGCCATAAGCCATGCGCCTTCAGTGATGCAGTGCTGCTGAAATATTGAACAACTTGATACGATTCCGGGGAAAGGTGAGATACAACTTTCCCTGCATTTTCATGGTTGTTGCATTCCTGGAAAACGGTGGTGCTCAGTTTAAATCACGTGGGAAATTCTTTTTGTTTATGTGGGACGTGGGGTGAGGTCTCCGCTCTCTCCACATTGCATGTAAATAGGTCTTTCACTTCCCGAAGGTGCTGCAGGACTGCCCAGTGCGTTGCCGGCTGGCATTCAGGCCCCTGCCCGCCCAGTGCCACTAACACTCTCCATTCACTGGGACAGCCAGAAACACTCCCGGAAATCTCCAAATCCCTCCCTAGGTGGCAGTCTTCGTCGCACTGAGAACACTTCCTTAGGAATCACACACCCCAGTATATTGCTTACAGGCGTTTCCTATTTAACACTTTCCAGGTTTGTGTCATTTCCACTTTACTTTAGAATGAGGATGACCCCGATCTGCCCCCTGCTGGGTCGGGGAGCAGCCTGAGCTCACTGCGCACAGGGTGGGCGTCCACACGCAGGAACCTCACGGCACAGCGCCATCCTCTGGGCAGTCTTGCCGTAACCCCTGTTCTCCAGAGAGCTTCTAGAAAGAATCCTGGAAGCCCTAAGCAGAGAAAGGCCTCCACTGTGCAGATGAGGAAACTGAGACCCAGAGAGGGAAAGAGGCTTGGCCTCGTCACACAGCAAGTCAGAGATAGTCCTTAGGCCCAGAGTTGAAGTCGGTACCAAAGAATAAACAAATGTTAGGATTGGAAAGGACCTGAGAGGCCATCCTGGCCACTCCCTCGGGAGAATCCTCTCCACACCTGGACAGTTGCCCAGGCTCCAGGCTTTGATAATCCTCAAAAATGGGCTGTTTACTATTTTTCAAGGCCATTCAGTCTACTATGGAACTAGTCTAAATTTTAAAAATGCCCGAGTTGAGACCTTTCTCACCCTCCTTTCCCCACCCCCACTGGATGTGGTTTGGCCCCCACGGAGCACGTGTGCTCCCTGTGGACTCTATGCCAGCCCTTCAGATATTTCGACATTGTATCTAGGCCTCCTGAGTTTCCTGTTCAGTCTCTGGCCTTGTACTTGGCACTGAGATTATTGTGATGAACAAGCCTCATAGGTCTTGTTCTCATGGAGCTTTTGGGCAACACGGGCGAACCCACGGGATGAGTCTCAGTACCTCTGCTTCCTTTTCCAAAGCGGTGTCGTGGGAAGAGCTTGGGTTCTGAGCCGGCCGCACCTGCGCTGACACTGGCCACAGCCTATGTGTGGCCTTGAGTTGTTTCCTTCATGCTCTGAGCCCCGTTTCCTCCTCTGTAAAACACAACAGTGGCTGGGCCTCGGCGGCTGTTGGCAGCTGCTCCCGAGAGGGAGAATTAAGCAGGATGGCTGTAGCCCACCCGGCACCGTGCTGCGCCATGAATGCCACTTCTTTCCTTGCTCCTTTCCTCTCCCAGTGTGACACGTTTGAAGCAACGTCTAGATATTTGGAAAGCGGTGGAAGCTCACGGTAGAGAGATTTGTCAGAGTAAAAGCCCTCAGACTTAGCTCTGCTGCTCGTGGACTCGCCCTTTGTTAGATAACCGGGAGACTTTTAAAATGATCCCGGCGAACCACCAACAAGGTCATGCCTGTTTGGACTCAAGGGGAAGGCAAAGAGTAGATGGTCCCTCCGACTGTTGCATATTCAGTGTTATAATGCATGTTGACTGATG
The DNA here is from genome assembly GCF_014108415.1 of Molossus molossus. NCBI lineage: Eukaryota > Metazoa > Chordata > Mammalia > Chiroptera > Molossidae > Molossus > Molossus molossus. The sequence goes on from NW_023425349.1 coordinate 12,250,638, forward strand.
TCACCATATCACCATGTCTTGTACACTGAAATTATAACCGGCCCACATTGTTAATTGGAAAGCAGGTGAGCTCCTGTCGGTGCTCTCCAGGTACATTCCACCACAAGCCCTGGTCAGGCATGTCTGGAAGCACTGGGCCGGGGAGGTTCATCGTAACCCATTACGTGGATGAGGAGAGGGATGCTGGGGTAGCAAACACCCTGCTGTGTCCTGTGCACCGCTCTCTGGCTGTCAGTCATGGGATCATATCCTGACATCCTGAAATGCGATCCTGTTGAGGCTGTAGCACAGCTGGCCTGTCTTCATAGGTCACAGGTGAGGTCTCCCCTAGAGAGGGCGGGCTCTCTGTCGTCAGTGTCAGGGGTCTCAGAACCGATCCTCTGGGGCGCTGCTGTGCTCCCAGGGTGTGGGAAGACACTGTCTCCCGCCATCTCAGGGCACCCCGAAGAGCCTGTCGTACCGAGACGAGAGTCTGTGAACAGCGATCTAACTGCACTCTCTCCTCTCCATTCCCCTCTGTTCTCCTTGAGTCATTGCTGAAGGCTTTTAAAGCTTGGTGGCATCCGGGTTGTGAGGAACTAAGGAAGGAGTTGGAGCCCATGCTTGGTTCAGAGCGTTAAAGGGGATCAAACTCCCCTCCTGTCCTAAGTCCACTGTGGTGGGACAGTGACTAGTGAGCGTCTCCCAAGGGGAGTGGATTCGGGGGACAGTCAACAGCCTGCTCCCACGTGGAGAGATGGCCTCCACCCCTCTCTGATGAATTACAGAAATGGAAGTTTTCTTGCAGGTGACCATCGAAGTTGAGCAATCGGCCAGAGGTCAAGAAGGGTCTGCTGAGCTGACGTTCCCTGTGAGCCCATTGAGAGCTTAGCCACAGTTCTTGTCCAGTGGCCACCTGCTCCCATGGAAATGAAGGGGGAGGGAAACCAGTGTTTAGTTAAGGAAAGGTGGTTCACAGAGCCGGCCTTCAGTGGCACACTAGGGGTTCCTTTGTAAACCCGGCCCAGCTGGGCTTCCAACCAGCACGCTCATTTAGAACACCACCAAGCATCACGGTGTGAAAGGCACGTAGAAGTGATTCTTTACATGTCAACACCTTCCTGCTTCTCCCTGACATTTAAACCAGCAGCTGGAATCCAGCGCTCGCGGAGACCCTGCTCTCCCTCTCCTGGCGTAAATGATCAGGCTAACAGCTGTCTAGTTCCCTGGCAGGCACCTGCCTGCCTGGCCTGGTTCTTAGCGAAGATTGGTTTCCTGGCTTGTGTGTTTCCATGCAGTATGGGGAAAACCTCTAGTTACAAAGTACTAAAGTGAAAATGCTATTACTTATCTTGTAGGATTAGCTCTCCTGTGTATGTACTGAGGAGTCTGGCCCAGTGCCTGGCCCTCGTCATTCCTGCAGAGGGTGGAAGGGCGTCGGGAGGGAGGACACCGGTGTGAGGGTTGCAAACTAGGACATGGACGGACAATCTCGTATTTGTTTCAAGAGCAGTGTGTAAAGTATGGCAAGAATGTAAGAGACCTATCGGACCGTGGTGCCGGGAAGGAGGAAAAGTAGGGCTATTGATTGTGATGGAGTCGTATACATTTGGAGGTGAGCTAAAGATTATTCCGCCAGTTCATTAGCAGGAAAGCCTCAGTACTGGAAAAACGATTTTTGCTGGAAGGAGAGCTTACTCAGCAATCGAGTGTTGTGTTCGGATGGGAGCAGCCGCGATGCCTTCTGGGATCTCAGTAGGAGGCTGAGGGGAAGGGTGGAAGGGGAGTGAGGCCTGGGAGGCCAGGAAGCAAACCAGGCTGTGGGCTGGACTCCGCTGGGTGGCCCGAAGGGGTACGGGAAAGGCGAGGCTGCCATCCAGGGGGCCGGAGACAGCTGAGGGTCAGGAGCCAGGCCCAGGCATGGGGGGAGCACTGGGCAGGCATCGGACTCCAGCCAAGTTGGCCTGGGAGGAGCCTCAGCCTCAGTAGGGAACCTGGAGAATGATCAGGAAACCAAGGCAGAATGATACAATAAAATGAAGTAGTAACAAAAATAGTGCTGTGTTAAGTCCAAATGCAAGGTATTATTTTATCCTCACAGCAGCCATGGGAACTGGGCACTGTTCTTCCTTCCATGGGGGAGGAAGCTGCACACAGGTTAGGGTGCTTGGCCAGGGCCCTGTGACGAGGTGGTGGCCAGGCTGAGATGGGAACCCAGGGCTGTCTCCAGAGCCTGTGCCCTGCACTTTGCTGCTCCCCACAGACCCTCAGGTACGTGGACCCCGTGGAGGGGAAGGGGAGCAGCAGCCTGGGTCCTCCCCGCCCTGCTCAGGGATCTCCCAAGGCCCTTAGGAAGTAGCTTCAGGCCTAGCAAGCCTGGTTAGAGCCCAGGTGTAGGGGAACTCAGGGGAGGCGGGGAGGGTGGGGGAGGCCAGGCCAGGTGAGCCAGCTGTCCTTGGCTTCCCACTCCCCTCAGCAGCTCCAGCAGTAAGGGGTCAGGTGTCCAGAGGTGACCTGAGAGGAACATGGACAGTCTCAAGACAAGACTGGCTCCTTCCTGTTCAGCAGGATTTATTGTCCCAGGTGTGTTCTCGAGTGGCTCTCAGGTGCTGTTTACTGGAAGTGGGATCCATTATATCGCCTTGACAACACCTGGATCTGGGGCAGGGTGGGTGGAGGCATCCTCTTTGCTGTTTGCTTGTCATGACCGGAAGGGCTGGCTTCCCTGAGCCACCTCAGGGTGCTGTCACCTCCCAGGTGAATTTGAGAGCATCTTCTAAGGAAAGGGCACCTTGGGCCCGAGACTGTCACTCCCGTTCTACCGCCTGGCCGGGCGACGGCAGGCTTCTTACCTTACTCTCCGGGCCTCGTGTCCTTGTTCTCCCTCGCCTGGAGACTTGGTCGTTAAACAAGCTGACAGCTCTGAAAAGCGCTGAAAACTGTTGCAATACCAAATGCACATGGTGCTGATTGAGAACGGGCGAGCGCTGGTTCCTGAGGTCTCTTCTGAAAGACCTCTTCGGACACCGCTCAAGTGTCTGGGCATTTCATGCTGTAGTTCTGGCTGCGCCGCCAGCTGCGTGGCCTTGGGCCAGTCTCCAGTCTGGACCTGTTTGTAAAGTGTGTGTGTGTGTGTGTGTGTGTGTGAGAGAGAGAGAGAGAGAGAGAGAGGGAGGGAGGGAGAGAGAGGATTCCGTCCTGGCCTGGTGGGGCCGCTAGCTCTGTGGCCCTGTGGGTCCCTCTTCTTACCCTGCTGGCCCAGCTCAGGCGAGGCGAGCGGGTTGGCTTGGCCACAGCTTTGCGTTCCCACCGCAAGCTCCCTCCTCATTTTGCCTATTAAACAGCAGTTTCTACCTCTCAACTGCTTTGCGTTTCCCCGAAGAACATAACTGTCCTGGAAAGGTCACAGACTTCTGCTCGGGTCAACTTGGTTTCATTCTGACTTTACTGCCCGTGGGCTGTGTGACCTTGGCCTGGGGCTGCACCCGCCGGAGCCTCCGCGTCCTCGCAGGGGCCGTGAGATCCAGCAGGTCACGGCTGTGCAGCACACAGCACAGGGGTGTTCCATGGGGTTCTCCCTTTGCTCTTTCTTATCATTAACATACTTCTGTTTCTAAAGAAGTTGGTTTATCTGGCAATCTGTCAACTAGATGTATGTTAATGAACGCTCCTGGGTTCATACATGCTGCAGCAATCACGCTTTCTAACCATTTCATTTTGGAAAATATTTATTACGCCCTCACTCTGCTACATGCTGCGCACAGTGAGCAAAATAAGGCCGATCCTCCTCCTCCGCGGGCAGGTTGTCACATGGGAGAGAGCATCGCGAGCAATAATAATCATGGCCCACCACATGTTAGCCCAGCACGTCACATTCCTACCTCTTGTCATCCTCACACCAACCCTTTGCAGAGGCATTGCTATTACTCCCATTTTCCAGATGGGCAAACCGAGGCCCAGAGAAGTAAGGAAATCGTCAAGGGTTACGAAGCTACTGAATAGCAATAGGGCTGGTAGCACTGGAGGGAGCCTAGAGTCAGTGTCCATGTTCTTAGCTTTCATAACGTACTTAAATATGTAGCTATCTTATAATAGAGCTCTAAACTCTAAGCCACGTGCGTAGTTAGGTTGCAATGTGATGGAGGCGTGCTGTAGAGAGATTAGGTCCACCACCACGGGAGCACAGAGGACGAGAGTGGCTGTTCCGCCCGGAGGGCTGGAGGCCAGGAAAGGACTCTCAGGAACTTTGAGCTGGGCCTTGGATGATGAGCAGGAGGTCTGCAGGCAAAGAAGTGGAAAAGAGGCAGTGGGGGGCCAAGGGGAAGCGGAGGCATGAAAGGCAGGGCAGGAAGGGGCAGAAAATGAGGCTGCAGAGAGCTCTGGCTGCTGGGAAGGAGGGCCTTCTACCCACGCAGTTGCTCACGAGTGGTCCACGGGAATAATTAATGTTAGTTCCTTTCAGCTGTTCAAGTAAACCCAGGGTATGTGTCAGTGATGGCCGGGCCAGGGGTTTGGTTTGGTTTTGCCATTTAAGTTTTTTTTAACTGGACTTCCTGAAACCCAGGGAGTGCTGAGAACATTTGACCCAGCGGCAGGCGGGTCCTGCACCTTTCCCCAGGCCCTGGGGCTGCCCCTAGCCGGCAGGGTCAGGGTCAAGATACTCCACGTTTGAGTTTGAAACCGGAGTCTCTCTGCAGCCAGACAGCACTTCTCAGCTCGGCTAACACTGAGCGAGTTGCTCTTATCAGACTCAATCATGGGTACGAGATACTGGCAAGACCTGGTCAGGTTTTGATGACCAGTAAGGGGCCGAGGAGTGAGGCTATGAAGCCCCAAGTGGGCTCCGCTGCTGTGGGTTCTCCATTGATACTCGGTCAACGAGGGGAACTCCTCGCTCCCCCGCCCCGCCCAGATCTGCTCCTCTTCCTGTACTCCCCAAATCTGTAAGTGGTACCACCCCCCACCATTGCTGAATCCCTCTCTCTCTCACCCTCAGCCCCATCCATTCAGCAGGTGCCTCTGAATCTCCCTGGGTCGTTTCCCACCCCAACCCCATGCCACTGCCCCGGCTCAGGCCTCTGGGACTTTGACAGGCCCCAGTCTCCTGCGTCTAGTTCCGCTGTTTCCAAACCCTCCTCTTCATGGTGCCGTGTCACCCACTGGCGGAAAGTCCTCCAGTTGCCTACAGACCCAGTGCAAATGCCAGGTGTTTAGTGGTCTTCTCTGCCCGCCCGCCCCTCGCTCCCAGGCCTGCCCTTCTCCCCGCCGCCTCCCCACCTCTGGCCCACCGTGGAGGCTTCCGCCCTCACCCTGCAGCTGAGCACCCAGACTCTCCGGGCTCCAGCTCTGGGCTCCGGCTCCGGGCTCCGGCTCCGGGCTCCGGCTCCGGGCTCCGGCTCCGGGCTCCGGCTCCGGGCTCCGGCTCCGGGCACACCTTTGCAGACGGCTGTGAAGCCTCTCCCTCTCTGCGCGCTCTGGGTCCCGCTGTCTGGCTCATCCTCTTCCCCCGCCTCCCCTGATGCTCTCTCATCCCCTTGCACCCTGTGAATGTGACACCATCCACCTAGACCTCTGGAAGTTGTCTCTCACATTCCCACTCCTCACCTGGTCACCCAGCTCTGTCGATCTTACCTCCAAATATTCCTCAAACCAGCCTCCTTCCCCTAACCCCACTGCCGCCTCCTCTCTGCCCTGGCCACCTGCCCCTACAGGCCACTTTCTAGGCAGCAGGCAGAAGAATATTTCTTTTTTTTGGTGTGTGCCCCTAGTGGGAACCAAACCCAGGACTCTGGTCCGCAGGCCGACGCTCCAACTGCTGAGCCAAACCAGCCAGGGCAAGGATATTTCTAAGTAGACGTCTCATTAGATTGCTTCCTCCTCGAAACCCTTCAGTAACCCCTCATCACTTCAGGGTGTCCCAACCCCCCAACATGATAGTCACTCCTGTCAGGCCTTCTAGCCAAGCTTGGTCTTCACTCCCCTTCCTCACCTACGCCCCTCGTGTTCTCGACGTGGGCTCTGGACCTGACCACTGCGCTCAGACCTGACTCATGTCCTGCCGGTGTGCACCTTGGGCAAGGTACTCGCACCTCCAGGCCCCACTTCCCTATCTGTAAAGTAGGATTGTTGAGGATGGAGACAGTGTGCGCTTCGAACAGTACCTGGCCCAGAAGCAGCGCCCCGTCGGTGTGTGCTGATGTTTTGTGGTGATGGGGGGGGAGGGGGCAGATCCCAGCAGTGAGATTCCAGGGCACCCCCCCCACCCACTCTGCTCTCCAGCCTTCGGGACGCTGCAGTGTCCCGGATGTGTGCACTGTCTCCTGCCTTCGCGAGACCCACTGCGGCAGCATGTGCCTGCTCACTTCTTCCTCTACCTGGCAGCCTGGCCCTCGGTGCCCTGGCTGCAGACTGCGTCCTTCTCAACTGACCCAGGAATCGCACTGAACGTTGGGAGTAGGCTGGTCCCTGCACCCTGTCCAGTGGGGCGCTGTGACATCTGTTTGTCTACCCAGAGGCTTGTTTTTGCTGCCTGTGCCTGTGACATGAAGGGTGTCGGTTGCTAAGACTGGGTACAAATCCACCTGAGTGACGGAGGACTGCTCTAACTGGCTTTGACTGCCCGGGTATTGCAGACACCGTTTTTCTTCAGAAATCGTCCTCTTACCTGCCCCTCGCTGCTAAGAGCACTTTGTGATTTGGTATTCCGGTTGCTGAATTCCTCTCTCAAAACATTTTAGCTTGCTTCCCCCAGATGCGCAGCCGACTTCCTCAGGTCATCATAAATCTCCCGTCCAGACCTGCTCGTGTAGACGACCCCAGTGCGCTGCTCACAGCAGCCCGTGCGAACTCTCCGCCGACTGATGTCACTCGTGTGTTTGTAACAGCCTTCGACTGTGGTGGTGCCAAGATAAATCATTGCCCAGAACCTGTGTGCTGGCAGAAGCCAGGGACTTAGTGTGACCCCTTTATTTTATAGGCGACTACAACAAAGCCCAGAAGGGCAGGTAACTCTCTCAAGGTCACACGGTCAGAACTTCCCTGACTAAATTGGGACTAGGAGCCAGATTTTCAGTCCTCTTTCTATTGCACCAAAAGCTATTTCTTTTCTATTTTTAATTAATATTTTTCAACTTAAAAAATATGCATAACATAAAATTTCCCATTTTAACCATTTTTAAATGTCCAGGTCAGTGGCATTAAGTACAATCACATTGTTGTGCAAACATCCCTACCGCTGATCTCCAGAACTTTTTCATCTTCCTGAACTGAAACTCTATTCATCAAACACTAACTCCTCCTCCAGTCTCTGGCGACCACCGTTCTGCTTCCTGTCTCTGTGAATCTGACTCCCCTGGGTACCTCAAATACATCCAGTATTTGTCCTTTCGCAACTGGCTTATTTTACGTAACATAATGTCCTCAAGGTTCATCCATGTTGTAGCAGGTGTCAGAATTCCCTTCCTTTTTATGGCAGAAGAGTATCCCATTGTGTGTATGGACCACATTTGTTTATCCACTTTTCCGTCAGTGGACCCTGGGTTGTGACTGTTGTGAGTAGCGCTGCTGGACAAGGATGTACAACCACGTGTTCACCAAAAACCATTCCGTATGCAAATCTCTGTATTTAGAGGCACTCACTGCTGCCTGCTATCACTATTTGTTTTCTTCTAATGGAAAGTTTGGAAAATACAAAAAAGCACAGTGAATATAATGATATTTTTATGGCATATATTTCCAAGATTTTATATTCATGTTGCCCCAAATTTTAAAAGTGAGAAAATTTAGACAAGTAGGCCAGTCTGTATAGTAGGGAGAACACTTGAACATATATATTTTTTTTATCCTCACCCGAGGACATTTTTTTTTTTTCATTTTTTGTTCAGATAGAGTGGGAGAGAGAGAGAGGAAGAGAGAGAGAGAGAAATATCGATGTGAAAGGGACACATCGAGTGGCTGCCACCCGCACTTCCCAACCGGGGCCGGGGACAAACTGCAACCGAGGTACATGCCCTTAGCGGGAACTGAACCCGGGTCTCTCTGGACCGCAGGCAGATGCTCTAACCGCTGAGCCAAACCGGCCAGGGCTACACTTGAACGTATTTAAGACAGAGTATGAAACCTGAATGTGACCTTGGCCAACCCTGGCATTTTAGAGGTCGTCCAGAGCATGATCTTGCCTTGCCAGCGCCGCAGCTTTGTGCGGTGCTTCTTAAGGCCATGCAAACCTCCTAACAGAGTGTCTTCCTGCTAAGGACAGTCTGAATTTTTCTTTGCGGGGAGAGGGGAGCACTGTCCCAGTTATATTTCTTAAATATCCACTAGGGGGCAGTAAAAGACATAAATTTTTTAATAGGCAGGATGACTGCCAAGCAATCAGGACACCACATCCTCTTCGTATCTCTTTCAGCCATCAATGCATACAGTTACAAGATAATGGATTTCATGTCCAATAGCAGTTTGGGTAAAAATGGAGATACCATCAGCTTTAGCCTAAGTGCAGGTCTTCCTCATGCTCAGGCTGCCGTTCAATGCATAAAACTTAATTCGGTATGTTGGTCCCGGATTGTATTTAATTCACATTAGTCCAGTGGCTCTCAGACCGAGTGACATCAGAAACACCCATCATGCTTTTTGCAAAATATGCATGCCCAGGTCTCTTCCCACATCTATTAAATCAGAATTTGGGGGGTTGGGACCTGGTTATATAGACTATATTTAGATTCTGGTCCATGACTTCTCCCTAAGAACCAATGCATTAGTTCTTAACATTAATAACTTTAATAGCTGGGGGGAAAGGGTCACCCTTGAGTAAAACGTCAGAGGAGAATGGATATGAAATTCTGAAAAATTTCACCGTTTTTAAAATAGAAGCCGCTGGAAGGTCTGGTGGCTGCGGGAAGTGCATTCGGCGCAGCCAGGCGTTCCCGCCGACGGCCCCGGGAACCCAGACAGAAGGGCTGGGGCTGGGGCAGTCCTGGCAGACTCGGGGCCTTTGCTTACAGTGCCACGGAGGCCACGCTCTGAGGCCAAACCCTCTAGTGTGAGAACAGAGCTCAGAGACCAATACTGCCCGCTCATTAAGAGAATCTTTCCTATAGTATTCAAAAGAGAGACTTTAATTTGATCTTATCAGAGGCACAAATGACACAGAGAACGTGCCGTGGGGTCAGAAGGCCTCAGTTCTCGTCCCCAGTCACGTCACCTCTCCAAGCCTCAGCTGCTGCATTTGAATTATAGAGGACTGGGCCGCGGTGATCTGCGAGGATCATTCCGGTTCTAAAAATTCAGCGATTCTGTTAGTATTAATAACCCTGATTTGTATGGCACTACTCTGGCAAAGAGCGAAAGAAATATCCAGTAATACAATGAATGGCAGAGACTATTGACCATGTAGTTTAATTTATTTAAGGCATACACTGGATTCAAAGGAGAAAATATTGCTCCTGATAATATATTAAACTGTTAGCATCTTCAGCATTGCAAAAGCTTTCCAGAGGGAGGAATTACCCACCGGTGCAAACCTGACATTTTTCACTTCCTGATCCATAACTGCCATTTCTCCAGCACACTTATATTTACTGTAAAGGGCCAGATGCATGAATGCTCCGGATGAATATTAAATAACTACACATAAACGTCAAGGTCACAGTTGCAAGAGAGGCTCGGTGGAGGGCCCAGAGAGGCTTGCATTGATCTCTGGTGAGGTTCCATTCTCGAATCCTGCTGACAAGGGGAAACAATTGATGTGGGCCATTATTAAGGCTTTAAGCGTTTCTCCATTGTTAAAGATCTGTTACAAGCCTGGAGTAACTGATAGTGCCCAAGGAATTGGCAAAAGCTTCACTTAGAAATATAGGCTGGTCAGAGAGATAAGTAAAACCCAGAGTGCAGATGTCCTGGGTTGGGCTTGCACAGCAAAGGTGGAGGCCAGGTGAGCCCGCGCTGGGGCATGCGGTTACTCTGAGTAGACTTCAGGGTGGAAGGAAGGCCTGTTCTCTAGCTCTGTCATACCAGGAGCTGCAGAGAGAGCGGCCTTCAAACCCATCTTTAAGTTTCTTCTGCTCGCCCTCACCACCACCACCACCCCCCGCCCCCGTGAAAACCCCTCTGCCAGCATTCAGTCCATCCATTTCCCATAGCTGACATGATGAAGGTCCGGGGACTTGGGTGCCTATGAATTGGGCAGACCCGGAGATCCAGACTGACTGTTTGGACTGGTCAAGTGGCCTGAATAATTGTGTGCGTGTCCTGCTGACCTGGAGCTGGGAGGAGGGCAAATATTATGGATGACAGAATTTAGTTTCAGAAGGTCTCAGCGGACTGAGGGATTGGCCATGCCTACTGGATGAACCTAGTAAGAGATATAAATGATACAACTGGCATTTCCCATGCACTAGCTCTGTGTTTGCCCTTCGCTCGGTTTAGTTTATTTCTTCTTTACGACGACCCATGAGGCTTGGTGTTATATCCCCATTTTTAAGATGAGGAACCCGAGACATGGCAGTACTGAAGAAGGTGTGAGCATGTTAGAGTTTTTTATCTAGACTCCAGTTTCTAGTTCTGGCCCTCTGTTAGCCACCAAGTCACTCCATCTTTGAAAACAGCACCAGCTGGGCTGGCCGGCCGCCTTGTGTGTCAGGTCCTAGCCCTTTGCATTTAATACCTCACTTATCCTCTTTTACAGATGAGAAAAGCACAGGTAGCTTCAGTAACTTGCCCAAGGTCACACAGTAAGTAGCAGGACCAGGATTCGAGACCAGGCAGCCTGACACCACGCCCACACTCTGAACAACTGACACACTGCCTCCTGTTTTCTATGTCATAAAAGGAGAGCCACTGTATTTTCTTACACAACTTCTGTAAAGTGCCTAATATAGTGCCTGGCACTCAGTAGGCACTCGTGAAGAGTCCTAGGTTGTCATGATTATCAGTTACATGACTTGTGCAGGGTTATAGCTAATAACTGGCAAAGATCTGGGATTTGAACCCAGGTCATGCGACTGCAAATCCACTGTGCTCGCAATATCCCTTCTGGAGGACAAGATGGAGGGCAGCCTTGGGTCACTGTCCCAGTGCCTGGTACAGTGTTATCTCCCTGGCGAGGTCACATAGGCAGGACTCATTTTGTCACTCATTCACCAAACATTTGCCAATGTCCTGCTCTGTCTTGGGGGTCGAGGGAGGAGAAGAACATCATGCTAACCCTTCTTTTCTCCCCTCAGGTTCGAATGGTGAAAGATGGCGACCCCTCCTGGAAGCCAACTTTTATTGTGAAACCTGATGGTGGTTGTCAGGGTGATGGAATCTACCTCATTAAAGACCCCAGTGACATCCGCCTGACAGGGACCCTCCAGCGCAGGCCGGCAGTGGTCCAGGAGTACATCTGCAAACCTCTCCTTATCGACAAGCTCAAGTTTGACATCCGCCTGTATGTCTTACTGAAGTCCCTAGACCCCTTAGAGATTTACATAGCCAAAGACGGACTCTCTAGATTTTGTACAGAGCCCTATCAGGAGCCCACCCCCAAAAACCTGCACCACATCTTCATGCACTTAACCAACTACTCACTGAACATCCACAGCCGCAACTTTGTCCACTCGGACAGCACGAGCACAGGCAGCAAAAGGACTTTTTCTAGCATTCTCTGTAGGTTGTCTTCCAAAGGCGTTGACATCAAGAAGGTCTGGTCTGATATCATCTCCTTGGTGATTAAGACCGTCATTGCTCTGACTCCAGAGCTCAAAGTTTTCTACCAGTCGGACATCCCTGCAGGGAGGCCGGGGCCCACGTGCTTCCAGGTAACCACCGCCACTTCCCAGCCGGAGTTCTCAACCTCGGCCTCCGGTCGGCAGGAGGAGGGGTGGGGGCGGGACAGCCAGAGGTGGGGCGGGCTGGGTGCTGGTGTGGGCTTTGGTGTTAAACCCGCGTCCAACTTGCTGCTTTTTATTTGCTAGCTGTGTGATTTGGGGTAAGCTACTTCCCTGTTCTCATCTATGAAATGAAACTAATAGTACCTTCCTTAAAGGATCCTTGTAAGGATTAAATGAGACAACACATGTAAAGCACAGTGCCTGCCATTCATTTGCGCATTCTTCCTTCCGGCGATTTTTACCACCCCTGAGTGGGGGCCGGGCACTGTCCTAGGGAGACAGCGAGTCAGGTCCCTGCTGGCTGATGCACAGAGTCTACTATTCTGGGAGACAAATAATTTAAAAAGCAATTAGTATGAAGTGTCACAAGTGCTAGAGTACACCATCTCATTGTGGAACCATCCACCATTTTCTGTGTGGGTGTGAGGGTGGTCTGGGAGGGCTTCCCAGAAGAAGTGGCAGTCAAACTGGAACCTGAAGGAAGAGGTAGATGAAGCAGGCAAGGCTGCACAGGGCTGGGGGAGACAAGGTGTTCAGGGGGGAGACATGTTTGCGACCCCAGGGGTATGAGAGAAGCAGAAGCGGTTAAGGATCTGAAAAAAGTGCAGTACGGTTGGAGGGTAGTCGGAGATGTGGAGGCAGATGAGGGGAGATGAGGTGGGAGAGGTAGTGGGGGGAAGTCATGGAGAGCTGAGGGCAGTAGGGGCCCTGGAGGATGCTCGCAGGGGACCGAGGCACTCATCTGCGTGTCACCCACACACTGGCTGTGGGTGGGGAATGGATTGAGGCCAGGCTCGGGGCAGGGAGGTGACTAGTGAACTGATTGCTTTCTTACAAGCAAGAGATGCTGCTGCCTTGGGTTATGGAGGTCTTGGGGGAGATGGAGCCAATTTGAGAGCCACTGAGGAGGTAGAATGGCTGGGTGTGGTGACTGGGTGGGGCCAGGGGAGTGGAGAGATGGTGGCAGTCGGAGGGGAAAACCAAGGCTGAGTGGCAGGTGGCTTAGGTCTTGGATGAATGGATGGAAGCTAGTGGAAGGGGGCCAGGCTGCTGGGGGGAAGGTCAGGAGTTGAAATGCCTTTGAAGTGCCTGTGTGACATCTACGTGGAAAGTCTGAGTAGACAATTGGGCACTTGGGCCTGGAGTTCAGGAGTGAAAAGTCTGGGCTGAAGAGAGAGCTTGGGAACCCATCGGTGTTCAGATGGTCGCTGAAGCCATGAGAGATTGCAGAGGCCCGGGAAGACCCTGTGGGCACTGCCGTTTAGTTAAGGGACAGGCAAAGGAGGGAGAACCAACCGAGGAGACCAACAAGAAGTGGCTTGAGATACAGAGGGATGTCAGGGGAGAACGAGCCCTAACTGCAAGGAAGATGAGCTTGGAGGAGAAGCGGGCAGGGATCAGCCTGGGAAAGTGCAGCTGAGGCCCGAGCAGGACCAGAACGGGAACTGAGCCTTGTACTAGCTGACCTGTGAGACGTGTCCCCAGTGGCATGATGGGACAGGGGCCGGAGTGTCGGGGACTGAGCCAGTGTGGGAGGGAAGGGAGTGGGAACGAGGGCAGACTGTTCCTTCAGGTCATCTGGCTGTGAAGGGGGGGGTGGGAACGTGGAGTGTGGGCACCAAGCAGGTTGACAGTTGTTTGCCACCAGATAGACCAGAGGGGTAAAGAGAGAATAAGAAGAGGTACCTGTGGGACCCTCTCCATCTAACCTTTAAAAGTATCTTGTAGCAGTTGTATATAAAAAGAATACAGCAACATGTATGTAAGCTATGTGGCAGGACAGCAAAATAATCATCCCAAACCACCTCCCAAGCCCAGAGTTCCAATTACCGCGCTGCTCCCATCCATTGCTCCATTCACCCCCGGGGCAGCCATTATCCTGAATTTTATGTTTATCACTTCCTTGCTTGAAGAACACTTATGGAACCATGACTGTATCCCTAAACAATATATTGTTCTGTTTTGCTTGTTTTTGAGCTGTATAAAAACTCTGTTATAAAGTGCGTAGACTCTGCAACATTCTTTCCACACATGTTCATGTGGTCGCGGGGCTGCTGCATGTCCCATCGTAAATGTGCACAGTTCGTTCATCAGTTCTTCTGCCAGCGAACACTTGGGTTGTTTGTAGTCCTCTGTCCCAGACTGTGACTGGAAAATAGCAGCTGGAGAAGGGGCTGGTCCCGAGGGGCAGCCCCACTCCAGGAGGCCCCCCGGGCTGGGCACCAGTCCGCAGCGTTTCCAGCAGGCTGCTGGAACCCTTTGGAGGGGAATTCAGACGGTGAATTCAGCCCCAGGAGGGGCTGATTGTCATCCAGAGCCCTGTCCTTAGGCACTTGGACCCCCAGGCTTTGGTTTCCAGGCAGGATGTCCAGCTCAGCCCTCAGGAACGTGGCTTATGGCATTAGAAAGGGTCAGTGGGCAGAACCTAGAGGAAGCACCAGAGAAAACAGGGCCTGCAACGTGGAGGCATCTAGGGGTCATCCCAGGGGACTGTGTGGTCACATCTGTTTGACCGTGACAGCTATTCCCAGAGTATCATGTGGGCCTGGCTTGCATGGCCAAGCCACAGAGCCCTGGCACAGGGAGAGTGCAGGGTGGAAGGCCAGGGTGGTTGTCTTGCCATGGACAGGCGGCCCGGGGCAGCCATCAGGATGGAACCAGGGGCCCAAGCTGTGGGGACTGGAGGGCAGAAAGGGAGGGACCCACTGGTTTGGACAGATCACATCTAACAAATGGAACCACAGCTCTGTGACCATTTTCCATTGCTTGACCGCACTAAATGTCAGGGGAGGAGCACAGCACTGGAGGTGAACTCCAGGGGGAGCTCTTGGGCCTCTGTTTCTTTTTCCGTGAATCACCTCCGCGCACTTCCCCACTGCCTCGCTAGGAGCATTGTGACATGATGGAGGTGAAAAGGATTTCTCCAGCGAGAAAGTGTTCGGTGTTTGAAATGCACTTTACCATGCATTTCAGACTCACGGTGCTGGAGAAAAGATCATCCTTTTCTCCTTGGAGTCCTTTCTTGCTTTTTAAATTTTTATTACTTGTTAGAGTTTCGAACACCTGAGCTAACTTGGAACCCAAAGATTTAGGGACAGTGTATGGTTCTGCCATTGACTTGCTGTGTGATGTTGCGCACATCACTTAACTCGTCTATGCCTCAGTTTCCTCAACCACCTCACAAGGTTGTTGTCCAACTCCTATGAGATCAAGATTATGCAGGGCTTGGCAAACTAGGATAGTGCTCCGTACGTATACGGTGTAATACATCATCTCTTTGCTATGAAGCCCCTTTTGTGTGTAGCGTGGGCCTGGCCCAGACTGCAGCATCCCAGGACATAAACCCTCGCCAACAAAGTTACATTTATCTGACACATGTGACCGTGACCCCCTTCCAGTCATAGCCACAATAACTACGTGGGAGACTGTGTTGGCCCGCAGCAGCTGCTGGCACAGCTCCGGCTGTGGGCAGGTTCCTGTCATCTGTTGCCTAGGAACGTGGCCGTCCTGTCATTCTGGCCTTTCCCCTGTCATTGCCCAGACAGCCCCAGCAATGTCCCCGCGTGTCTGTCTCCTTGAGGACAGCAGTATGACCTTGGCTTAAACAGTGAGGTCAGTCTGGGTATAGCTGATTCATGGGGCAGAAATGTATTGGCAGAGGAAAGGTTTCCAGCTCAGTGTTCCAGAACAATCTAACCCAATTCCATTCCTTGGTCTCTGTCTTCCTCCAGCTCTGTGTCTAATTCTCTCCTTGGCCGTGACCGTTCCCCAGATGTCTGGAGGAGACACCTTCCCTGGATCCTAAGGTGCTTCTCCTCCTCCTTCATTGTTCCTGTGACTTTCTCCTCCCTCCAGTCCCACACCCCCCATAGGAAGGAGGCGGACACGCAGTACAGTGGTCATGCCGGGGCTCGGGTTGGTTCTCCGATGCCCTGAGTTTGAGCTAGTCTCAGCTCCTCCTTCCAGCACCTCTAGCTGGCAAGCTCGGCAAGTTAACCTCTCTTTGCCTCAGTTTCCTTATCTGCAAACAGAGAATATTTGTATCTACCGCACAGAACTGTTGTAAGATAGAATGAAAGACAGCCATGTGAAACATTGGGCGCAGTCCCGAGCACAAAATATCACTTAATAAATGATCGTTTTTATTCTTATGTTATTTGTCGTTCATAACAACAGTTCTCAAACTTGTCTGTGAGGAAGCACCTTGAAGTTATAGGAAACCAGGAAACTGTCATGTTTTAAACATAATGGAACACCAGTGTTCCTAGGAACCGAGTTGGAGAACCAAGTCCTTAGCCTAGCATTGGTGGCCTCTCGGCCTGGTTCCAGCCTCGCTTCCCTGGACCTTCCCTGGACCCTGCGGGCTCACCAAACAGGGCCGGTTCCTGCCTCTTGGACATAATTTGTGCTTTCCGAGTTCTGCCTGCCTGTTCTCTTCGGTCTTGGCCCGTCATGCTCTTTCTTATTCTTAAAATTTTTTGAAATCCAATGTCTTCCAACAAGGTACTGCTCAAATCCCACCTTCTCTGCTAAACCTTCCTTGACCACTTCTGATATTTGGGCTTTATTCTTCCTTTGGACTCTAACGCAGTCCCTGGGTACCCACTGAGATGAGCCCTGAGCTAGTTGTGGGGCATGTGGCTATGGATGAGACACCTCCCTGCCCCTAAGAGGTACACAGGTGAGTGGGGAGGACTGGCACGTGGGAATTACTGTTCCTTGTAATCGATGCTGCAAGAGGGCATGTGCAGGATGCTGGGAGAGCACAGAAAAGGGAGTCACTAACTTTGCCCAATCCAGTCATGGAAGGCTTCCCAGAGGAGGTGATGATTATGCAGGAGCTTACAGCAATGAAGAATTTACCAAGCAGAAAACAGCAAGGGACACCACACTCCCCTACCTCTCAACCCCTTCCTCCAGGCCTGTGGGTGTTGGAGATTTCCAGGACTTCATCCTCCGAGAGTTCCCCTCTTATCTACAATCACTCCCTAAATGATCTCATCCAGCCCCAGGGTTTTTAAGGATCAGCTCTGTGCCCTGGACTCCTAAATTTATATCTCTAGTCTTGACCTCTCCTTGAATGCCAGACTGGTATGACCAACTGCCCACTTAATCGTTCTACTTGGATTTCTAGTGGGCATCTCCCACTTGACATGACCAAAATTAAACTCTTGGTTTCCCTCCTGAACCTACTTTTCCATTGTCTTTCCTGTTTCAGTAAACGAATAGCATTTAATGAGTTACTCGGACCAAAAATCGGAGTCATCCTTATTTATTATTTTTTCCTCCACTCTACACCCAATCTGTAAGCAGCTCTTGCTAATAGGCTTTGAAATATCTCCTAAGTGCAACCACTTCTGACCAGCCCCACTGCTGCCATTCCAGCCGAGACAGCCATCGCCTCGCACTTGTACCACAGGGCAGCCTCCTAATTGATGTCCCTGTGTTCACTCTGGTATCTATAGCCTATTTTTTCTCACTGTAGCTAAAGGGATTCTTTTAAACATGTCAGGTCAAATTACTTCCCTTGTGCAAACTCTCCAAAGGCTTTCTCCTTGCACTTAAAATCCTGGCTCCTGACCATGGCCTCCAAGATGCTACGTGATCTGTCCATTGTCTTTGCCTCTGACCTCATCTCCTTCCACTCACTCTCCCTCTTGCTCACTCCTTGCTGTGCTTCAAAAGTGGCCTTTGTTCTTGCTGTTCACTCAGCCTGAAGTGCTTTAACTCAGCTCTCCAAGCAACTGATTTGCTTTCTTCATTCAGTGCCTGTTCATATGTAACCTCTTGAGACATTTGCTTCTGGTCATGATGGAGTAACAAAGACTGGGCCTATACACACAAAATCAATACATTAAAAAAAAAAGAGAGAGACTAAACCTAATCTGAAAACAAGTATAATGCCAGACAAAATGCATGAAATCAAGATTTTAAAACTTTGGACAGCAGACAGCACAGCGCTGTGATCCCTGAGGAAGAAGGAAATAAAACTGAAGGTGAGTCCTACAGTGTCCTTGGTTTTCTGTTTGGGGAAATTTCTGGAACACGGGCACAGGGAGAGAGAACCCTAAACAGAGCCCTGTGACCTCAGTGAGCTGAAGAGATGGCGATCAAAAGTTTGGGAAGACGGAGGTAGCTTACATTCTGTGGGCAGAATTCTGAAAAGGAAGGAGCTAAACTATATAAATATGTACAAAGTTTTAAAAGAAAACATTAGCTTAATGAAGAGAAAAATGGAAGCTATTAAAAAGAATGAAATGGAACTTGTAGAGAAGAAAATACAATATCTGAAATAAAAATTTCACTGGATAGCATTAACAGCAGATTAGCTACTGAAGAAAAAAGGATCAGTGAACTTGAAGACATAGCAATAGAATCTATTCAGAATGAAAGAGGAGGAAATGATGGGGGGGAAAATGAACAGACCATCAGTGACCTCTAGTACAATGGCAGGTGGCCTAACGTGTCATTGGATTCCCTGAGCAGAAAAGGCAAGGAAGATACTTAAAAATGTTTGAAGAGCCCTGGCCGGTTTGGCTCAGTGGTTAGAGAGTCGGCCTGTGGTCCAGAGAGACCCAGGTTCGGTTCCCGCTAAGGGCTTGTACCTCAGTTGCAGTTTGTCCCCGGCCGTGATTGGGAAGTGCAGGTGGCAGCCACTCGATGTGTCCCTTTCACGTCGATGTTTCTCTCTCTCTCTCTCCCTCCCACTCTATCTGAACAAAAAAATGGAAAAACGTCCTCGGGTGAGAATTAAAAAAAAAAATGTTTGAAGAAATGGCTAAAAATTTCCAAATTGGACAAACAATATAAACCCACAATTCAAGAAGCTTAAGAACTCCAAGGAGGATGCACACACATGTACACATCAAGGCTTCGCATAATCAAATTCTGGGAAACAGTGATAATAACAAAATCTTAAAAGTAGCTAGAGAGAAAAAAACATGCGTTATGTTCAGAAGAACAAAGAAAACCAAGAAGTCATCAGAAACTGCGCAGACCAGAAGACAATAGGATGACAAATGCCACTTCCTTCGAAAGGACTTCCCTGGCCATCCCCTCTAAACCACACTCTGTGTTCTTTGCTTGCTTTAGTTCACCATTCACATGTGGCATCTCTCTCCACTAAAACGTAAGCTCCAAGAGGGCAGGACTTTAAACATCCTTTGCCTTGTTCACTGCTTTACCCCAGTGCCTAGAACAGTACCTAGTATTCAGTAGGTGCTCATTAAATATCTGATAACTAAAATTGTCTTCCAGGCAAAACAGTATAAAGGCAGAGAGGAGCATAACATCCCACAACTACTGATAGTTTGGTGCAGTTGAAGCCCAAATGTGCAGTAGTGAGTGGGAGGAAAAAGAGCTGGAGTGTGAGACACATGCCGGGCCATAGCGGAGTTTGTAGGACATGACGCGGAGCTTGGGCTTCATTCCGTAGGCAGGGGTTTCAGGCAGAGGAGTGTTGACATTCTGTTTGCATTTAATTTTTTTCTTTATTGATTTTAGAGAGAGGAAGGAAGAGGGGGAGAGAGATAGAGAAACATCGATGAGAGAGAACATCGATTGGCCCACCTCCTGCATGCCCCTCACTGGGGATCGGGCCCACAACCTGGGCATGTGCCCTGACCGGGAATTGAACCGGTGACCTCCTGGTGCATGGATCGATGCTCAACTACTGAGCCGCACCAGCCGGGCTCTGTTTGCATTTTATAAAAATACTGTAGTTGCCCCGGTTCCAGATGAATTGGAGGGGTGAGTCTGAGAGCAGGGAAACAGATGGGGAGCTATTAGAGTATTCCAGGTGCAAGGTGGTACAGACCTGATCCAGACCAGGAGCCTCGAGGATGGGCCACATCTAGAACGTTTTTGGAGGTAGAATGCATGAGTTGGTGTGCAGGCAGATATAAAGGACGAAGGGGAAATTTGGGGCTTGTGTGATTGGGTGGATAAGGAATACTATAGGCAAAGTAGACTTTAGAGAGATGGTGTGTTAATGATCTATTGCTGTGTAACAAATTACCTCCAAACTTAGCAGCTTAAACCAACAAACTGTTATCTCACAGTTGCCGTGGATGAGGAATGTAGACTTGGCCGACTGCCTCGCAAGGCTGCGAGGCTGCAGTGCCCATGTTGGCCGGGACTGCCGTCAGCTCAAGGCTTCACTGGGGAGATCCTCCTCCAAGCTCACTCACATGGGGCTTGGGAGGCCTCAGCCCCCCATCCCGGCTGTTGTCCCACCGGGTCTCTCCACTGGGCAGCTCACACGTGGGGGCTGACTTCCCTCAGAGCGAGCGAGCAAGAGAGTTAAGAGAATGCGTGCCAAGGTGGAGGTCCAGTATTTTATAGCCTAATATTGGAAGTGACAGCCCATCATCTCTGCCCTGTACTATGAGAAAGAAGTCACCAGGTTCAGCCCACACTCAAGGGGAGGGGATTACACAGGGCACGGACTCCATGAGGTTGGGATCACTGAGGCCATCTTAGAGACTGCCGACCACAGATGGTGAGCTCGGGGAGGTTCGATTTGAGGAGTCGGGACCTCCCAGTTGGGAACACCCTGGATGCAGGCGGATGTGTAGTTCTGGATCTCAGGAGAGCACCCCCACTCCCCGGAGTGTAGCTTGGAGCCTTTGCATGAGTTTTCTCCCCATCTTGCTTTGGAAGCTTCTAGAAGTCAGAGATGAAGGACAGATATCTTTGAAACCCTACTGTCCCTCTCAAGTAGGAGGTGAGCCACACAAAAGTGCTGATTGAATGACTTGGAGGAGGGCAGAGTGTCACATGACTGAAAAGGTCTCTCCATCTGACAGTTCCTGCCCTGCCACGGAGCCCGAGAGTGGCAGGTTTCTGGGCTGCATCAGTGGGTGTCAGGCTAGAGTAGTAATGTTTTAATGGAGCTTTTCCCCCTAGGAGCCCCAGTATGGAAAATAGGTAAAAGTTGATCTGATCTGGCCTCCCCAGTGCTTCTCCAGAAAAGAACCCCACTTTGAAAAATACTAGACCAAGTGAATCCCCAGTTTTCCACCAGCTCCGTCATTCTGGGATTTTCTGACAAAATCCACTTTAGGCTCCTCCCAGTTTTGTGATTCTGCTTATTGAAATCTGTCGGTGCAACATATTTCACTGAACTTTTGAAAAGAAAACAATTCAAATTTCCTTGAACTTGTGAAAAAAATACATATAATAAAGTTGCCTTTCATTAGACGCTCCCTCGGCGTTGGACACCGTGCAAAGTGGTTTCTGTCGCACCATCTGTACTGGAGCCTGTCTCCGGCTCCGCGAGGGGGGCCTTGGTCTAGTCCATCGCCCTGTTTCCAGGAGCTAGAATAGTCCAGGACATAGGAAGCATTTCAGTAAATATTTTACAAATGAATGAACTAAGGTAAGGACTATTCTTATTCCCATTTTACAGATGAGGAACCGGGGGCTCAAGAGCTGCTAAGTAACTTGCCTGCAGATACACCAGTTAAAGGCAGAACTAAGATTTGGGGTTTTTTTGTTTGGTGGTTTTTTTTATCCTCACCCAAGGGCATTTTTTCCATTTTTTGTTCAGATAGAGTGGGAGGGGAAGAGAGAGAGAGAGAAACATCAACGTGAAAGGGACACATCGAGTGGCTGCCACCCACACAACCCAACCAGGGCCGGGGACAAACTGCAACGGAGGTACGTGCACTTAGTGGGAACCGAACCCGGGTCTCTCTGGACCTCAGACAGATGCTCTAACCGTTGAGCCAAACCGGCCAGGGCCAGACTAAGATTTGAAATGAGCTCCTCTGGACCCCAAAGCCACGGATGCCATTTCTGTTGGTGAGACTAGGAGGAAACTGTCAGGGGAGCCAGCATAAGTTCAGTACCTCCTGTACGGTGAACAGAATCCTAGGTACTTTTTGCTTCCTGATCAACTGCCCTGCAAGGCAGCCATTGTCTCCATTGGTCGACAAGGCAGATGAGACTCAGAGAGTCTAAGCACCACACCTAGGGTTGTTGAGCTAGAATGAGATACTGAGCTGGGATTGCAGCTCAAGTCTTTCTGACTCCAAAGCATTCTTGTCCGAAACCCAACATCTTCAACCATATGCATCAAAGTGTGGGTTCTGGAAGGTATTATGCCATGGTGCGAGCAGGTCAATATGGCTGATGAGGTTTTGCCACCCTCTTCTCCAGCCTTCCTATGGCTTTACATTCACGAAATCACTGTGCATTGAACTGGAAAGAGTCTAGCAGGTGGAGAAAGTACAAGTCCAAACTTCTAAGACGTAGCAAAAAGTTAAGTGTTGATGACTAAGGATGATACACATTGGCACTGCGGCCCACCGATCTCTGTAGCCTCATCATCACATGTCTCAGACCAGGTCTGCAGTTAGACAGATGATGTCACCAGAGTCTCCTAAAGGCCTCATTACTCATGGCCACTTGTCATATATTATTAAGCAGATCTATAATACATGTAACATTTTCCGCTGGATTTCCATTTTTTTTCCTTTTCATGACTAGGGAAAGAAAAATAGAATAAGGATGACTTTTCCCAACTTCTCATCCTTATTACCCTTCTTTGAAGAATAACCTCATCTTGAATTATTTCCCCAAATGGTCATTTAGGCTCTGATTTCATTAATAAGGACAAAGCCACAGTTTAATAATTGTCATTTAACTGATGCATATTCTATATAGACACACAAGTGAATGTCCCTTCATCTTGTCTCCTTGAGCCCACAGAGGGGATACCGCTATATCTTTTTCTTCTCTCTCCTTTATTCTCCACATTATTTTTCGAAACTTTGGGATTGTATCAATTATGCTAGAAGCTTTCTACCTTATCACCTCCTGTAGAGATAATGAGAGGTCTCTTAAGAATCTGACATCCTCAGAGTCTGAGTCTGAATCTAATTAGGACCTGTGGTTTCGAGGATGAAGAGGAATTATCTAGGTGAAGGGTTGTTTCAGGCAGAGGGAATAAGATGTACGAGTGGTTTAGGGCTGAAAGGGGCCAGAGAGGAGAACAATCTCACCGAGGCAGCATGCTGGGTTCAAGGGCAGATGTCCAACAAATGGTTAGCTTTTGGAGTTAGCTTTGGGTGTGGGCTGGCTTCGTGGGCATGTGGTCTGTGCAGTCACCAGCACCTCATGTTCAGAAGGGCTCCCACCTGGCGTCATGCTCTTCTCACGACCATGACATTGTCACTAGGTTTTGAACAGGGGCTTTGTATATTCATCTTGCACTGGGTCCCACAGTTATGGATCCTGCCCTACGTGGGTGTGACATGCAGCTCTGTCACTTGCTAGCTAGGTGGTCTGAGGGAATCCACTGGCCTTCCTGAGACTCAGTTTCTGCTTCATGGATAGTACAATCCCTACTTCAAATACACTGTCGAGGATTAAATGAGATGACTAATTGGCGCTTTGTGTAGTTATTGGTGCCTGGTAGGTGCTTAATAAATATTTCCTTCTCCTTAGCTAAGAGGGTGTATCAGAATCACCTGGCGGGGGGTACTCAAAACACATTTGCCTGCATTCCACTCTGAAAGATTCTGACTCACAGGTGTGGGTTGGGGATGCACGGTGGTTTTGAGAGGGATCCCTAAGTGATACTGATGTACACCCAAGGTTAGGAAGGGTAGCCGTGGGTTTTCTGAGATCTAGCTAAGAAGCAACTTAATAGAGGAGAGCAAAAGGAGCGAGAGAAATTGATGGACTACTACTGATCCTTAACATAATGAAAAGCCTGTTAAAGAAGAAAGAGGTCATCATCTATAGCACTTCAGATGACAATGATAGTGCTGAAATGCACTGTGGGAACTCATCCCATTATCAAGGCTCCTATAAAGTGTTCTGCTGTCCATTTGGCCTGACAAGCCCGCCCAGAGAAAGAGGGGCTGTGGTCAAGGCCCAGGTTGGGGGCCACATTTGAATTTATTTTCACTTGACTGACTCTAATACCAACCCCCAATTCCTGAAAAGAAATTGTAGCTAGAGGAAGTAATTCTGAATTATTTTTATCCTGCACAGATTTTAGGCTTTGACATTCTTCTAATGAAAAATCTGAAGCCTATACTACTTGAAGTTAATGCAAATCCCAGCATGAGAATCGAACATGAGCAAGAAGTAAGTCTTTTGAGTATCTCATTGAATATATTGCCATACAATGGGATGTTTCCACTCTTATGTTATTCACTTGGCTAAACAAGATTCAACATTCCCAAATTTGCACAGCAAAGTTCTGTTTAGTCTAAAGAATTCCAGTTTTGTTGAGCTCTGAACATAGTCTATTAATATAAGACCTATCTGACCTGTAACTTCCCAGCATGCCGTTCTTCCACTTTTTAAGATCTGCAAATGTAGAAGCAGCTGAGCCTTTCCATCAGTTTTGACATGAACTAATTAGCCTCAGGAGATGAACTAATTGAAATTCTATGAATATGATTTAGCCATGTCGACATGCTTGAATCACTAAGATAAATAGTACATTTAACAGTGGTTATAATTTTTTCTCCCCCAAAAAACATCATCAACAACAAAACGCATTAAAAAGACTGTAAGGAAACACATCAAATACTAATAATGGGTTTTAGGGGGATTACGTGGGTGCTTTTCATTTCCTTTACCCCTTTCTATATTTCCAAATTTCCTATAATGAGCATGTATACTCTTATTAATTTGTAACAGGAAACTGACATTTTTAAGGCAGTATATAGGGAGCCTTTAAAATAGTCTGTCTAGACTAACATGAGCAAACTCAACCTGATACTGAGAGTCCCTGGGCACCGAATCCCGGATCTGTCCCCTGTAACATGGAATTCTCATCCATTCAAGCTCTCTCCAGGGGTGTTTGAATATGTCCCCAGCCTTGTCGATGAAGAAGTGAAAGTGGCCGTAATCAGAGACACCCTGCGCCTCATGGATCCACTGAAGAAGAAAAGAGAGAACCAGTAAGTATTTTTTACATCATCTATTTCTTTCAGCTCCACTCCCCATGTCCCAGCCCGGTAAGTCAAGTTCTTGGAACAGGCTGACATCTGGGGTGAAACTTACATATTAAACAATCTAATGAATCATATTTTCATTTGTGAATATCAGCCTCCAAACACAGTGACTCAGTCAGGAGCTGGAGACCGGCATGTGACTTTCTAGCTTGTTGTCTGCATCTGGAAAGCCTCGCAAAAACCCACTCTCCCCTGGCGCCCGGGGCTCCTCTTGGCCGCCGTGGTTCCCGTGGTGCTTCTCCTAAATCTTCGAGCAGAGGGGGAGAGAGAAACAAACCAGACGAGGGCCACCGCTAACGCGGACGGGTAAAGACCGCTTCCTTTTTATTTTCTCCGTGGTGGTTACACTCTTCTGCGGTGTAAGCGTTTCGTGTTAACATTTGCAGCGCCGATTTACTGAACTTCTGGTGCTTCTGTAAGATTTGCGGCAGTTCTAATTCCTCTCTGTCGCCCCCACCCAATGAACGTTATATTGGGATGTTGGTTGGAGTGTGCCCAGCCCCCCCGCCGTGGACTCGCCCCTGAAATGAATGACATTTCACTGGGGTATTTTGCTTGTTTTGTTTTTACCAAATTCCTGGCTCCCACAAAGTAAGGGTTGAGTACATACCACTGTGCTGGTTTTAGGCAGAAACATCAAAGACAGGCATTTCAAAGAGCACTCCCCGGACCCCGACGAATCAGGTGAACCCCGATGCTCCCAGACAGGTGCAGCGTTGTCAGCTGTGGCTCCAGGGTGTGAGGAACGCTGACTTCCCCCAGCAAGTGGCGCTTTGCAGGTTCCTGGACTGTGGCCCCTCGCCAGCTGGGCTCAAACCCAGATCTTGTTAGAACACCCTCCAGGCCGTGCTCTCGGACCACCTGGGGAGCTTCCAGAGACACCAGTGCGAGGGCCCCCGCCTCTAGAGATGTTGATTTTAATGAACCAGTGCGGGAAGCCTGGCTACAGAAAATGCTGCGGTTCCCTAGGTGACTCTACTGTGCAGCCAAGGTTGGCGTCACTGCCCTGCAGGAAATGTCACTCTGAGGGCGTGTTTGTCGTACTCTGAGTCAGGCTGCATGGTGCCCGCTCGGCTGAGTGCTCCTTCAGGATGCTCTTCACCACGGGAGGCTCATATTGCCATGGTCGGCAAGACCCGGGCAGCCGAGGAAAGTCACCCCTCGTCTGCAGGGGCTGAGCCTGCCAGATGTGGCTTCCGCCCACCAGAGCTTCGACGTGACGGCGTGGCAGGTCCGCCGGGTCCTCGGAGCAGCTCAGACCCCACGGCAGCCAGACGGTGGCCGTTGTGCATGCCTGCGGCTGTGCTCTTCGGCTGCCTTGAAGGAACAGCAGTGGATTAATGCAGCTTGGTGAGATTAAGCGCAATACGACTCGTTTCTCGACAGTCTGCTATGGGTGTCTAATGGTTATTGATCTCACCAGTAGAGATTAGGGTCTGAAAGACTGTGGCACTGTGGAGAGATTTGGGTGGCTATCCACATCGGTGTGGCATGGTACAGCTTTTAAAAGATGACCTTGAGCCCGGCCGGTGTGGCTCAGTGGTTGGGCATCGACCCATGCACCAGGAGGTCGCCAGTTCAATTCCAGGTCAGGGCACATGCTCAGGTTGTGGGCCCGATCCCCAGTGAGGGGCACGCAGGAGGCGGCCAGTCGATGTTCTCTCTCATCGATGTTTCTCTCTCTCCCTTCCTCTCCCTTTCTCTCTCTAAAACCAATAAAGAAAAAATACTTTTAAGCAAAGATGACCTTGGCACATTAGCATCCTGATTCCTTTGGTGGGAAGTTCAAAGGCCACTGTGTGGCCCTCTTAACCTCTACCACCAAAAACATTTTTACATGAAATGGCTTCAGAGCATGATTAGTTTTCTTTTCCTTGTTCTAAGTCATTTTCCTTCACCTCCCTCTGGCATTCTGCATAACTCACACGAGCTGTGGGTCTATTTGTAGTAGCAGCGGGGCCCAGAGCCCTCAGAAAGGAGGGGAAAGGCACTTACAACTTACTAAGTCATAGTGGCAGCACCTCGTCTTTAATTTAAAAGCATCGACTTTTCTTTTAATTGATAACCAGGATCAGTTAGAACTTCAAGAACCTGACTTCCATTCAAATATAAAAATCCTTTAATCTCACCCTTTCCTTACCTACAATATTCAGGGTGTATGTTAATAACTAACTGTCATCACTAATATTTTCCCTTAATTTCACCTTTTTTTTTTTTAACCCAGCGATGATTGTCCATGAAAGCACTTTGTAATCTGTGAAGTGCATTTATATGTAAAAGATTATTACGATCATTTTGATAACTTTACCATGCAGAGAAAAAGGCTGAAATTCTTCTCAGCTCCATTGTGTAGAAATCTTTCAAGGTAGCTTGGAAAAGCACCTTATTTATGCCCGCAGAAAATGCACAGTGTTGCCTGAATCATCTGTGTCCATACATGAGACCATGTCACTGCAACTGCAGAATGATGTCACATAGACTTCTAGGCTGAACGTTACCTTCAGAAGCCAGAGTTCTTGCATCTGCATCGGATGTGACCTAAACCCTTTGAAACCAATGGTGTGCTAGCCTCTCCCTTCAACTCTTTAGCAACAGAAGGTCCGCAGTGTCCCTCGCTAGTTGCTTCTGGGGTAATTTTATCAGCAAGACCGTGAAGTAGGTCTGTTTTCCTGCACAGACCGAAGGAATGGGTAGACAGATGCCTGAACTCCTCAGATCTCAAAACTCCTCTGAGAAGATGTGGGGGTGGGGGAGATAGAAGGGACCTGGACGTGTGTGTCCATGCGTCATGCATCTTCACATACCTTGGGGGCCTGTAGGCTGGGGTCGTTTTCATAGTGGGACTGAAATCAGTCCTCATGCCTTCTCCGGGGAGAGAACTTGCCACTCTGCTGATACCCATCTTGGCAGAGTTGAAAGAGCTTTTTCTTGTGCTCAAGAGACTGAGATTTAAATTCTGACCCTGGGGATGCTGCAGAGCTATTTTGAGCCTCAGTATCCTTTTCTAGAAAATGAGGATGATAACATTGAAATGAAACAATGTGCAAAAGTTTTCATCTGTAGCAAGCACTTAATACATGCTTCGTTTACTACTCAACAGTAAAGTTATCTACTAAAACCAACCAACCAACAAACAAAAAGCAATGCCTGCTTCTCATGATCGTCCCTGGTATACTTAAAGTAGAATTTTGAGTTTAAAACCAACAACACAGCCTCACACTGAAGCTGCTAGATCACTGTGGACTAGAGCGGACGTTGACCTGTTGCGGCGGAAACCCTGTTTACAGATAGCTAGCTGGCCTGGGCCCGGGCCTCTGTGTGTTGGCTTAGGAGAAAATGCCTTTGGCCCCTGAAGAAATAACATAGCTGTCATAGGAGAACTGTTGGAAACCATGTGATAGCTAGCGACTCTATTCATTTTCATACCAGGGTTCTTTGGAGACGCTGTAGGGACATAAGAATGGGAGGCTAATGGGGTGAGACTCTGGAACCATCGTATCTCTACAAACACATACAGGGAGGTAAAACTTACGTAATATAAAGCTAGCCATTTAAAAGTGCACAATTTGGCCCTGGCCAGTTTTCTCAGTGGTTAGAGCATCGGCCCACGGACCAATGAATCGTGGGTTCGATTCCAGTCAAGGGCACGTACCTTGGTTGCAGTTTGTCCCCCGCCCTAGTCAGGTTATGCAGGAGGCAACCACTTGATGTGTCCTTCTCATATCGATGTTTCTCTCCCTCCCTCCAACTCTATCTAATGATAAATAAAAAAAATCCTTGGGTGAGGAATAAGAAAATAAAAAATAAATAGAAGTACACAATTTGCCCTGGCCCACGTGGCTCAGTTGGTTGGGGCATCGTCCCGTATACCGAAAGGTGGTGGGTTTGATTCCGGTCAGGTCACATGCCCAGGTTGCGGGTTTGATCCCTGGTCTTGATTTAAGGGAGGCAACTGATCGATGTTTCTGTCTGTCTCTCTCTAAAAATATTAAATAAATAAATAAAAGCGCACAATTCAGCAGCAGTTAATACATTCGCAATGTTGTACAACCATCACCCCAACTAGTTCCAAAATGGTCTGTCGCCCCAAAAGGAAATCCTGTACACACCAAGCAGTCACTGCCGTTGTCCCTACACCAGCCTACTTTCTGTCTTTGGGTTTACCTGTTCTGGACACATCACATAAATGGAGTCATACAATGTTCAGTCTTCTGTGTCTGGCTCCCTGCACCTAGCATAATGTTTTTTTTGGGGTTCACTCATATTGTAGCATGGATCACAAATACTTTATTTATTTTTATGGCCAAATAATATTCCATTGTATGGATATACCACATTTTATTATCCATTTGTCACTGATGGACATTGGGTGGAAGCCATCTCTTTTCAACCAGAGTGGCGCTGCGGCGACCCGCTGTGCTTTCGGCATTCCACAGTAGATTTCACTGGCGGGATAGAGCTCTCCTGCTCCAAGAAGTTTTTAAAACCCTTGGTTCAATCCAACTCCCATTATTTTGTTTTGTTTTTATTAATCCTCACCTGAGGGTATTTTTTCCATTGATTTTTAGAGAGAGTGGAAGGGAGGGGGAGAGAGAGAGAAACATCAATGTGAGAGAGACACATCAATTGGTTGTCTTCTGCGCGACCCCAACCAGGGCTAGGTGCAACCCAGGTGCATGCCCTTGTCCAGGAACAGAACCTGAAACCCTTCAGTTCTCGGGCCAACGCTCTAACCGCTGAGCCACACCAGCCAGGGCTCCAACCCCCTCACTGTATTGATAGAAGCGCAGACTATTAGAACTGGAAGGGGACTTGGAAACCACGGTGCCAGCAGCTCCCTGGCTCAGGAATCTCCCTCCTAAGCATCCCCGACAGAGTAGCAGCTGTGTCCTCGAGGCACCAGACGTGGCAGCAGTCAGATCGGGGGTGATGTCCTCAGTCTCTGATTACTGCTCTGTGAGCGTAGCTTTGTTTTCTCATCTCGTCCTTACAACGGGATCAAGGTATCTCCTTGGCTGGGCCGCCATGGTCATCAGATGAAATGACACATGGGAGAGAGCCTCATGGCGTTGGAGAGCATTAGACAAATGCTAGTTCTTAGTCTCCAAGTGGCCAGTCGGGCTTTATAGTTGTGCTGGTGGCAACACCTGGGTCACCAGCTTGTGAGGCAGCCTAACTGAGCTGTGCATATAATGGTTCCGCGTCGTACAAGGTGAAACTACGAGGCCAGTCAGTAACTTGCCCAAATCTGGAAGCTGGTTAGAAGCAGAGCAGAAACTAGACCCCGGGTCTCCTGGCTTCTCCCCACCGTGTTCCCTCCGCTGGCCACATGACCCCACTGACCTTCAGCTTCTACCTCAGTTCAAAGCTAAGCTTGTAAGATAAGGGGGTGGGGAATCAGGAAAAGCAACAGAAAATTTCCCCCTTAAAAAAATATTTGGGCAGTTTGAATTTTTTTTTTTTAGAAAAAAAAATCTGTGGGAACAGAAGTGACTAAACTGCGTTCTCTGATGACTTTACAAGTGAGATGACGATGCCATCAAGTGGTCAATTTGGGGGAGGTCAGTTTACCCCCCAGAGGAGCCATTTCACTCGCACTTTTCTCCTTTTCCAGAATGTAGATGTTTCTGGCAACCAGGTTCCCTTCTCGGGAATCATATTCGGTTAGGACCCCAGAGTGATGAAAAGGAAGCCGGCCACAGGCTTGGAGGACCCTGGGGGAGTTTTCTCGCGGCACGGGGCCCGCAGCGCCTGGGAGCTGGGGTGCACACTGCCTCCCTCTTCTTCAGAAGCGTATTTTTGGAAGCTGCCTTATGTAAGGCGCAGAAGCCCTTTCCCCACAGTAACATTTCTCCCTCCTCTCCCACTTTCGTTTACCCCCATCGCCATAACAACCCGGTTGGTTACACAGGCAGGACCCAGCCTGCCCGGGCAGCGTCTGCCCTAATTCAGAGAGGCTTGTCCTCAGAAGGCTTCGTGGGAGCTCAGGCTGCACGTCTTACCTCGACTCCCAGGACGGCCCCTGTGCCATGTTTAGGAGCAACATGTTAGGTGAATCCCCGAAGGAGGTCGATTCCACAGAGAATCTAGGAGAGGAGAAACATTCTAAGAGAACAGAGGTCAAGGAATCTCTCAGGGGCTCAGTTCCGTAGTTGGGGGGGGGGGGGGGCTTGTTTCCTCCACTGGGGACGTCCTTCCATCCACTGTCTTGTTTCAAATCCAGCTCATCCGACTCTCACTCTGTCCTGTCCCGGAGAGGAACACTGAGAACATATGAATCAGGTCCCCCGAGCCCAGGCCCCCGCCCCTTGCGTGGGCAGTGCGTCCTGCTGAAATCCCCTCAACACTAGGAGAGGTCTCCAAGCTATCGCAAGTAAGCGTGCCTTCATCCACGTGCAGCATCATCCTTCTTTCCAGAGAACTTCTGGAAACGGACTCTTTCAGGAGCATTGTTCGAAGGTCCTGCCGGATGGCCCGCACACTGCTGACATTTTATTGAAATTCTTGGGTTTTGTTGACTCCGAAGGATTACTTTGTGGCAAGACCCCAAGCACCTTTGAATAGTTCACGTAAGAGTCTAGTTCATGGGAACATGAATATTGGCATATCCATTTGCATTTCACTTACACTGTGTGTGGATTGGAGAAAGAGGTATTGGTTATTTAGAGTGTTTGTTGAGCATGTACTATGTGCCAGGGAGAAGACTCAAGAAGTGAGTGAGCTCCTAGGCAGGTTGGGGAGGCAAGACTTACACTCACTTATCTATAAGGTGGAAAGGGTGACGACCCCAAACGTAAAGACAAATTGCCAAAGGAGGAAAATGTAGGAAAAGATTAGAAGAGAAGAATTTAAAAAAACAAAACAAAAACACAAAACAAAAACCTGACAAAGAGGAGGGGGCAGTTGAGCTGGGTTTCAAGGAAGAGTAGAACTCGAAGCACGAACATGGATGGAAGGCCATCCCTGGCGGGAGACACGGCACAGGGCTCTGCTGGGGGCAACACCGGGAATCGAAGTAGCTGGAGAGGTGGGTGGAGGAGGTGGAGGAGGAGAGAGGAGGGACTCCTGGGGAGCAGATGGAGACCCGGAAGCCAGAGGTGGACGCCTTAAATGTCAAGCTAAGGACACCAGAGCTCATTTTCAACCAGGAGTACATGAAGGCTTTGAGGGTGTCTATGAGCCCCCAAAACACACAAAACTGTGTGTATATTTGTGTTTTTCCTGGAGGAAAGTCCAGAAATGTCATCATCATTTCAAAAAGTTAAGAATGCAACAGTCCTCTTATTTTCAGAGGCTCTAGGGGCTGAAGCAGTTGGTCCAAGGTTGGGGGGTCATGGCTTCGGTGCTGTGCTCTGCTCTGTGCCTCGGACAGTCTCACGTTTTGGACGGCAGTCAGCAAACTGGAAAAATGTGCGAGTGTGTTTAAGTAAGAGCAGACCAGACAGGACTGATAGGTGCATGTGTCACGTGCAAAACAAAGCCAGACAGCTCACTCCCATTGGAAAATGTTTAAGAATCAAGTCGGAAGTAACCAGTAAAAGCCTCCTTTGCGTGACGTTTGTTGAGTGGGAACCATTTGCCAGACTCCCGGGGAAGGTGGCACTTCCTGAGCTGATGTGAGTGTCATTTCAGAGACCATTAGACAGGAGCCGAGCCCGTCTGCAGGGAGCAGGCAAGGAAGCGGATGAGCAGATGGCCCGTCGGTTACCATTCTGGGGAAAAGGCCGTGCGGAGCCCTGCCGTGGGCCCTTCCGGAGCCGTTGCGGGTAGTAATGGGAGAGCAGGTGTACTTGGAGATGCTCTGCCACGTGCTGCAGTGAGCCTCAGTGCCCTGCCACGTGCTGCAGTGAGCCTCGATGCCCTGGCACGTGCTGCAGTGAGCCTCGATGCCCTGCCACGTGCTGCGGTGAGCCTCAGTGCCCTGCCACGTGCTGCAGTGAGCCTCAGTGCCCTGCCACGTGCTACGGTGAGCCTCGATGCCCTGCCACGTGCTGCAGTGAGCCTCAGTGCCCTGCCACGTGCTGCGGTGAGCCTCAGTGCCCTGCCACGTGCTGCAGTGAGCCTCAGTGCCCTGCCACGTGCTGCGGTGAGCCTCGATGCCCTGCCACGTGCTGCAGTGAGCCTCGATGCCCTGCCACGTGCTGCGGTGAGCCTCAGTGCCCTGCCACGTTGCTGCGGTGAGCCTCGATGCCCTGCCACGTGCTGCAGTGAGCCTCAGTGCCCTGCCACGTGCTGCAGTGAGACTCAGTGCCCTGCCACGTGCTGCGGTGAGCCTCAGTGCCCTGCCACGTGCTGCAGTGAGACTCAGTGCCCTGCCACGTGCTGCGGTGAGCCTCGATGCCCTGCCACGTGCTGCAGTGAGCCTCGATGCCCTGCCACGTGCTGTGGTGAGCCTCAGTGCCCTGCCACGTGCTGCGGTGAGCCTCAGTGCCCTGCCACGTGCTGCGGTGAGCCTCGATGCCCTGCCACGTGCTGCAGTGAGACTCAGTGCCCTGCCACGTGCTGCAGTGAGCCTCGGTGCCCTGCCACGTGCTACGGTGAGCCTCAGTGCCCTGCCACGTGCTGCGGTGAGCCTCAATGCCTGCCACGTGCTGCGGTGAGCCTCGGTGCCCTGCCACGTGCTGCGGTGAGCCTCGGTGCCCTGCCACGTGCTACGGTGAGCCTCAGTGCCCTGCCACGTGCTGCGGTGAGCCTCAATGCCTGCCACGTGCTGCGGTGAGCCTCGGTGCCCTGCCACGTGCTGCAGTGAGCCTCGGTGCCCTGCCACGTGCTGCGGTGAGCCTCGATGCCCTGCCACGTGCTGCGGTGAGCCTCAGTGCCCTGCCACGTGCTGCAGTGAGCCTTAGTGCCCTGCCACGTGCTGCAGTGAGCCTCAATGCCTGCCACGTGCTGCAGTGAGCCTCGGTGCCCTGCCACGTGCTGCAGTGAGCCTCGGTGCCCTGCCACGTGCTGCGGTGAGCCTCGGTGCCCTGCCACGTGCTGCGGTGAGCCTTGATGCCCTGCCACGTTGCTGCGGTGAGCCTTGATGCCTTGCCACGTGCTGCGGTGAGCCTCGGTGCCCTGCCACGTGCTGCGGTGAGCCTTGATGCCCCTCCACGTTGCTCCAGTGAGCCTCGATGCCCTGCCACATGCTGCAGTGAGCCTCAGTGCCTGGCACGTGCTGCAGTGAGCCTGGCTGTCTGTGCCTTCCATGGGGAGCTGCGGGCTTTCGGAAGGGGGCGGTGTGGCCTGGGCTCAGGAGGCCACAGTTTCGGTACTGGTTCTGCTCAGTCTCAAATCGGTCACTGTCCTTTGTGGAGCTTGGTTTCCTCACAGCAGCCACATGCGGCCCGGTTTTCAAGGTGAGGACCTGGAGCCTCGGCAGGGCTGAGTGGCACGCCCCAGACCCCACTGCCGACAAGCCGTGGTGGAGACGGAAAGCCGGGTCTCTGTAGCCCCTGCCTTGAGAGTGTGCGTCTGTGTGAGTATTTCGCCCACCAGAGAGATGCGTGCCCACAGGGCGTAGTGTTACCTGGGTGGGTTCCTGCCCTCTCTGTGAACTTTGGGGCAAGGACTTGTCTCTGTCTCCAAGCACTGAACATGAGTGGGTGTCTGTGGGTGCTTGACTCTCTTGTGAGGGAGTGCTGTGGCCATTTCGTTTTCAGTACCCTCCAAAACCAGAATGAATAAACCCGAAGCCACTGTGCCGCAGACACCAACTTAAATTGAGATCTACACATGAGACAGAAGAGAATGATAGCAGACAGAAAAGTATTCGTGCGCAGTGTGCCCCCAGGCTGGGGACCTTCGGGAAGCTCAGTGTGAGCCCAGTAGGTGCGACCCCGTGATATCACCAACATTAGACCTTTTTTTGCAACCACAAGAAAGGCAGTCGTATAGGATTCAACCGAATAGCAAGCTTGGAGTAATCAAGGCAGGCTTCTTGGAGGAGGTGGGGCTTGCATTAGCTTGGGGTTGGTTTGTGAGAAAGTGTGAGTTTAGGGGAGGAAGGATGGAGGCAGGAAGATGGGCCAAGGGGTTGCAGGGTTGGGGAGGTGCATGGCAGGCCAGGCCACCAGCCAGCCATGTTCCAGTCAGGTGCTTTGGGGTGGAGAGGACAGATGCTTCTCCGGTACGTACCTCTCATTACACACCGTTTCTTCTCACAGAAAAATCAGATGTGCTTATTGTAGAAAAATTGGGAAATACTGAAAAGCGTATAACATGAAATAAAAGTCTCCCACAAATTCAACCACCAAACTTAACCTTTATTCATGTTTTAGTTTATAAAAAAACATTATGATCTTCTCTCTATGTTGTTTTAGAGTTGAGACCATGTTATATAGTTTTTGTATACTTTTTTTTTCCCCTCCGTTTTTTGTGACAGTAATTCCCCCTTTTTATTAACAACTCTGTAAACATCACTTTCATAAGTGGCTGGGTCAGAATCTGCCTCCGTGTTGGTGAATGTTTTGTTTATTTCCGGCATCTCCTGCTGAAAGGTCTGTGTGCAATTTCAAGGTTGTCCTTGGATGGAGAGAGGCCCTGAGGACGCAGGACTGGAGATCCACTCAGGTTCCTAACGCGCAGTGGGAGAGCAGGGGCCCGGAGCCCGAGGCTTCGGGGTGAATCCTGGTGCTACCATTACAGCTGCAAATGGTACGGTTTCCTCCCTTCCTTGAACTTCGTTTTTTCATAAAAGGGAGTTTGCAGTTGGATGTTTTAAACCTGCAAAGCAATGAGGAGTTCTTAAATTGAAGGAAGGGAAAAATGCTGCTTATTCCTAAGAGAGTCTTTGTCATGGGAAATGCCCCATCTGAACACATTTAAATGAATAGAAAAATACATATAACCTGGTGGCTTTGTTTTTCTAAAGGAAAAGCCAGTGTGGAGGAAGAGCTGGTGAAGGGAGTGGGAGGAGGGCCCCCACAGCCGTGGGCTAACCTTTGGCTGTGGGGATGGGTTTGACGTTCCTCTAATTATCTGCCAGATGGAAAGAAAGAAAAGATCAAAATTAAAGCCAATCCTAGTCATCATGTGAAAGCTCTTGGTTATCACACCAAATGGTGGGCAGCCTTCTCCAGCTGCTTTCTTTCCTTTTCCTGTTACACAATTTCCTTTTTTTTTTTTTCTCTCTCTCTTTACTTTAAGCAGCATAAGAGCCCTGGCAACTCTATCACAGAGGCTGATGTGAAGGGGAGGGAAGAGGGCGGACTCTGCGAGGTTCCCCGTGGGAGGGTCCACCCCCGAGCTCATCCCGCGCTGGGTGCTCGTCCCAGGGGAGATCAGCAGTGTTCCTGGTCTCGTGTGAAGCTGCCCTTCTAGCGTGTGCACTTCCTGCCGAGGTGGATGTCTTCATTGCTTCGACAGGATGGCTTTCTTCCTCCAGACTGTCCATGCCCCTGCAGCACCAGGGGTCAGCCTGGAGAGGCTGCTGGCACGCGCGTGTATGAATGCGTGCAGGGATGACTGCATGTGTGGTGCACGAAGGCGCGGGTGCGGTGGCCCCGTGCAGGCAGCAGGTCAGGACGCACGGAGCACCAGCAGCCAGGTGAGCAGGGTGGAAGCACGAGAGGGACCTGGGCCGAGAAGAGGGCCCAGGAGGGCCGCAGGCAGGACAGAACACGGGACCCTCAAAGCGCAGAAAGAACTCTGGCTGTGCGGTTCCCTGGCGCTCCAGGCTGGGAGCCGTCTCACTGTCCACCAACAGAAAAGTGCACGAACCACGGGCATTCACTCCCCGGAAAACTGTTCGTCAATGGAAATGCACAAACTATAGCTCGTGTGCGGACATCAGTGTTAAGCAGGAGAGGCGACTCACGGAAGAATATCTACCGCGTGGTTCCAATGAGATAACATTCAAACCAGGCAAAACTAAACTTTGTTTTATAGAGATGTAACCCCAATGGCAAAAATACCAAGAAAAGCAAAGAATAATGAAGGACTGGAGAGTTTATGATGGTGACATCGGGGCAGGGCTGGGGAGAGCAGAGGAGGGCAGTTGAGGTCCTGGCTAGTTCTGTACGCAGGGGGCAGCTGCGTAACTATTAGAATTATTCTTTAACCATACATGTCTGTTTTCTACACTATTCTGTGTGTGTGATCTGTCACGATTTTACAGATAAAAGAAAGCAGTCTAGCGTGGCAGGATGATAGCGAGAAGCAGGGAGGGTGTCACACGGCGCAGGATCTATTGGGTCAGGCCAAGCGTTTGGCTTTCATCCTAAAAGCAATAGACACATTTTAAATGGCAGGATAGCATGATGAGATTTGTGTTTTAAAAAGACCACTTTGGCTGCAGCATGAAAACCGACCTGAAGCGAGGCAAGGGTGGGTGTGGGGAGCGAAGAGTTCTGAGAGGTGTGGTGTGTGGATACGACGGCAGCGGCACGGCCGGAGAGAGAGGTTGCCTTCAAAGGTATATAGGAGGATGAGTGGGTCGGACTTGAAGGAGAATTGGATGTGAGAGTTGAAGATGGAGGAAGAGTCAGGAAAGGGGCTGGGTTAGCAGCTGGGTAGCTGTTGGTGCCAGGGAGCCCTGGGGAAACAGCAGCTTTGGGGTGGGAGGGAGAACATGATGCCGGTCCTGAGACTTCCAGGTGTACTGTCTACTAGGTGGTTGGGTACATGGGCCGGGGCGCACCAGGGGTGGGTCCCACTAGGGGAATAAATGGCCCTAGAATAGGTGGAGGCATCCACATGAGCAAATCAGACACTCCTAAGTTGTCAAGTGGTTTAGGGGAAACTGGTGGAATGGGGTGAGCGGAGGCAGGAGGTCTGGGTTGAGATCCTGGCTCTGCCCCGCTTCCTGGCGGCTCCTTCCGTCGTTCCCAGTGCTCACTCTGGGCGGCCCGCTCAGCGGCTCACCCTGCTGGCCGGCTCGGTTGCTGGGCACAGAACCATGCCGTCCTCGGCTCCTTCTGCATAGCATCACGTTGTCTCCATTTACTCTGGGGCGTTGGGAGTCCTGCTGGCCCCTGGGTGTCCTTCACACACCCGGCCCCGTGCCCTGGCAGGAGCGAGGGAGGAACCGAGCTCTCGGCGGGCAGGGCAGAATCCTCCACAGCACCTGCTTCAGGGGCTTCCCCGAGCCTCCTCCTCTGCTCGTTCTGGTCATCGCGACTGTCACCCCACAGCTGTACAGTGCTCTGCAGTTCAGAGTCCTCTCAAAGCCAGCGGCCTGAGAGCACTCAACCAGCCAAGCCAAAGAGGCAGGCGTGAGTCATTATTCCCGCTTTACAGGCAGGGGCGCGCGACACTCTGCAGCCTGGGGTTGAGGGGAGGGCGTTGCCCCTGATAGGTCGTACTCTGCCGCCATGACCCCTCGGAGGTGCTGTGAGGGACAATGACTGGGCTCGTCCTCAGAGGCCTGATCAGGAAGTGGGACTGGACATCCTCTGCCAGGAGGAAAGGGTGAAAAGGGTGAAGAATAAAGACTCCAGGGGATTTTTACTCTTTATATGTGTAGTTTGGAAGGTGGTCGTGCGGGAGAGGGGATAAAACTCTCTGCAGGCGCCACGAGACAGAACAAGGCAATATGGTTGAAATTTGCAGAGATTTAAGCTCAAGGAAAGGAGAAAAAAAACAACTTACTTTGCCTGAAACGTTAAAGGTTGGGTCAAAGGAGTAGTGA
Source organism: Molossus molossus (assembly GCF_014108415.1). NCBI lineage: Eukaryota > Metazoa > Chordata > Mammalia > Chiroptera > Molossidae > Molossus > Molossus molossus. The sequence goes on from NW_023425349.1 coordinate 12,289,076, forward strand.
GGTCCACGTAGCTGGAAGTATTCAAGCCAAGACTAAATGGCCACTCGTAGGGAAGGTGTGCCCGCCCTGGAATCAGACAGACACAGGCTGCGTTCCTCGTCCTGTGATCTTGGGTCAGTCACTAGCCTCCCCGAGTCCTAGTTTCCTCATCTGCACGATGGGATAAAGGTGCAGGTGGGCTGTGAGCATCCAAGAGGGGACCCAAGCAGACCTCTGGGTACACTCACTCCACAAGTATCTCTTGATTCCTACTAAGGTCATGACATCTGTCGTCTGGTATATGGTCACCAGGTTGCATGCAGGTCTGCCCTTAACACCTGTGGGGCCTGAGAAAGAGGGCACATTGAGGTCCCAGCCTCCTGCCTGCCCCTCATTCTCTCCCCACTCCCAACTCCATCCACCACTACACAGGGCGGGGAGAGTCCCCAGTTCACACACCTAAGCCTGGTTCGCGCCAGGCCTTGGTTCTGGGAGTGGGGGTACACCAGAAGCACCCTGCCCCTTGGGAGGATGGACTCCAGCCACTGAGGAGCACACTTACAGGGTGCTGGATGCCCAGAGTGGGGGTCCAGAGGGCGAGGAGCATGGGCTCATGTGGGCATGTCTCCTCGGCCTCCGGGACTCCTTGGTCCGTGGGAAGGGGGCCACCAGAGCTGGGCCAAAGCAGGATCCTCTTAAGTGCAGAGCCCAGGGCAGGGCCTGGTTGCCAAGTCTACGTGCAGTATTTTCTGCCAGATTCTCAAGTGGTGCCGCTTAGTTATCTTGGCTGTGCTGTGCCAAGAGCCATCCTGGAGCCTCAGTGGCAGGCTGAAAGGAGAGGGACAGAGCCAGGATGTGGGGGAGGGCAGGGCGGGGGAGGTGGGACACAGACAGCTGCCAAAATATAATCTGGGTCAGGGATCTGATTTCCACGGCAGTGGAGGGACTCCATGGGCAGGCTGCTGCCCTTAGAGTCCCTGGGTAGTGGCAGAGGAGCCTCCCGAGTCTGGGCTCTGGTGCTGGGTCTGGGGCTGGGGGAGAGGGGCAGGGACCAGGGAGTGGGGCTGGGGCTGGGGGAGAGGGGCAGGGACCAGGGAGTGGGGCTGGGGCTGGGGGAGAGGGGCAGGGACCAGGGAGTGTGGGGCTGGGGCTGGGGAGAGGGGCAGGGACCAGGGAGTGTGGGGCTGGGGCTGGGGAGAGGGGCAGGGACCAGGGAGTGGGGCTGGGGCTGGGGAGAGGGGCAGGGACCAGGGAGTGGGGCTGGGGCTGGGGGAGATGGCAGGGACCAGGGAGTGGGGCTGGGGCTGGGGGAGAGGGGCAGGGACCAGGGAGTGGGGCTGGGGCTGGGGGAGAGGGGCAGGGACCAGGGAGTGGGGCTGGGGCTGGGGGAGAGGGGCAGGGACCAGGGAGTGTGGGGCTGGGGCTGGGGAGAGGGGCAGGGACCAGGGAGTGGGGCTGGGGCTGGGGAGAGGGGCAGGGACCAGGGAGTGGGGCTGGGGCTGGGGCTGGGGGAGAGTGGCAAGGACCAGGCCCCAGCCATCTAGCCTGAGTCTCGGCTGGAACTGCAGTCCTGGTAGCACAGCTCAACTGGCATCAGACTCTGGGTCTGAGTCAGCAAGACCACCCCAGACCCCCTTCGACTGGTGCTTTGGCATCTGCTGACATACCCCTGCTGAGGCCAGCCCGGGCCCTGGGTGGGAAGGAGGCTGAGTCCTTGTTATGGGACCCTAGAGCCTGCCCCTGAGGAGGGGCCGATGGGAGAGGCTGTGCAGACTGTAGATGGGTGGCTCCCAAACTTTAGTGTGGGTTGGGAATCACTAGGGCAGGGGAGGGGCATTGCTAAACCCAGATTGCTGAGTACCACCCCCAGAGTTTCAATTCATTCGCATTTCTAGAGTGGTCTCGGGTGATGCGGATGCTGCTGGTCCATGAGGCACACGACAACACCCAGAACCACCTGCCTGCAGCCCCGGGCCTTGGGCCTGCCCCAAACCACTTGAGGACTCCGCCCCTCAGGCCCTGGGGACTTGGCACTGAGCCCTTACTGGGGTTGTCAGGACTGATGTTTGTGCAGAAGAGATGGCCAATGCCCCTGGCGAAGGCGGCTGCTGGAGCCGGTTTGGCAATGACACCGAGAAGGAGACGAGATGCCACTTTTGTAGAACCTGACTCATCGGAGTCCCATGTACCGCATGCGACCACAGAACTGGAAAAAAAAAAAAAAAACAGGGCCGCTTCATAATTCATGTTTTTATCCACCTGTTTCCTTTTCCTGCCTTTCTGTGCGTGTTCCTTAAGACACATGAAATATTAAATGATCGTAACGTGGAACCTTTAAGGCAGAACCAAACCCTTCTGAAACAATTCTCCTAATGAGGGAACGTTCTGCAGATATTTCCGTCCCTGCACTCTCTTCCAGCTGGTTTGAGGCATGCCTGACGCGTCCTTAATTTTGACTCAGCCTCTGCACAGCAGAACGAGTGGTGGGGAACGTTTTTTCTCTAGGCAACAGCAACATTTCTGTCTCATTTGTTTGGTTTTCCGCTGTAACGACAGCTTGTGGGGCTGCTAATTCGAACTTAGGTCCTAGGAAAGCAGGTTCGCGATCAGTAAGTACCTCAGGCTGCAGATTTTAGCCATTTAATTGCTGAAGACGTTAATGCTTCTTTGCTGCATGAATATTTTAAAAGGGAACAATAGGCGAGTTGTATTTTACTCCCAAATTTCACTGTAGTTCTGAACCAGTTCCGATTTCAGCAGCATCTGATTACCCAATGCTGTGAGCAATATTTTTCTTCAGGGAATTTGGTGGCGGAGTTACTTTGTTCCAAACCGTGGACAAGTAAGTCCCAGACGTTCACGGGGAACAGGTCATCTTAGCACCATTTCATTCGTCCTCACATCCATAAATGTCCTTGCTGGAAATGGAGCTTGAACCAATACTTTTTATAGACGAGCATGTAGCGTTGTGTAACGGGAAAGACGGAAGGTCCTAGAATCCAGTGAGTTTGAATCTTGACTTTTCCTTTTGCTCACGGTGATGGGTGGGGCAGGTACTTCACTTCTCCAAGTCTCTTCATCTGTGAAATGTGAATAATAGTAATAACCACTTAGGAGTATTGTGATCATTAAATGAATTAGAGTACTTAAATACATAGAAAATGACTGGACATGCTAAGTATTTAATAAGTAGTCATTTTATAATTATCCTTCCTGTGATTATACAAAGTGCCTGTCACAGTGCTGAGCACACAGGAGTTATCAATATCATCATAATTCTTACCGATAGACACATTAGATATATGGTTTTCCACCATGCAAAAATGTTTTATTTTTTAAAGATATTTTTGATCCAACAAAAATTTATATGAGTAAATGGACAGCTTAATGAAGTTTAGCAAGATTGAAGTAAATGAATGATGCTCATATAAATAGCTCAATGAAGCCCAGCCAGTGTGGCTCAGTGGTTGAGCGTTGACCCATGCACCAACAGGTCACCAGTTCAATTCCCAGTCAGGACACATGCCCATGTTGTGGGCCTAATCCCCAGTAGGGGGCATGCAGGAGGCGGGCAATCGATGTTCTCTCTCATCAATGTTTCTATCTCTCTCTCCCTCTCTCTCCCTCGCTCTCTAAAATCAATAAAGGAAAAAAATAGTTAATGAAAATAATCCCTCATGCAAAACATTTGCTCAATTTGTGGCTCAAGTTAAAAACGGGTTTTGTAGATTTTCAAGAACTTCTCTGTTGCACCGCAGGTGTGAGGATCTCAAGTAAGTACAGTCTTCCCGTGGAAAGGTGGCTCTGACCCTGGGAGGTGACCTGGGCTGGGAGTCAGGGTCCTGGGATGAGTGTCAGCCCCACAGCCCTCTGAGCTTGACCTTGGACCAGCCCCCACAGTCCTCCAGGCTGCGGCTTGTTCATCTCTTGAGCCAGCTGTGGGGGGAACATGCCATTCCCGAAGTGCATATGATTTATTCCCTTTAAAAAGAGAGATATAAAAAAATAAAAAGAAGATTTCATCCTATAAAAACTCCTAGACTCTGCAAATTTTTGCCATTTGCTTTTAAGCCACCAGGTAGTAGGTGCCAGATACTTTCTGGTGGCTTAATTGGAAGCCGTGTTCATCATCCGCAGTGTGTGCGCTCGCACTAAATGTGTTTCTGACAGTCTCTCGCCACCCAGCGTCTTGCTTCCAGCCCCAGTGATTTGCCTCTCCATTGCCTTCAGAACACTGTAATCCTGGTCACAAGCGTTGATTAGTCTGAAGAAGAGAAACAGGATTGTGCTTCTAAAAATAGTTCTGATACAGGAGGCCGTTTTCTGATGCTGTTATAATCTGTGTGCTTCATAAAGGTGACATTACGATGAGGCTGAGCATTTATTCTCTGCCCAAGTTCATTGCTCGTGTCTTTGAAATCGGTGAACCGGTTCTTGTAATCAGGACAGAGTGGTGCTCATTTCTGTCCATGCTGAGGTATGGCACATGCAGTCCAATGTCTCCCACGGTTTGAATCTTAGCACTTACTCTATCCGTTGTTTGTGGGAAATCTTTCCTCCGGTCTTGGAAGCCCCTTGGCTTGGCCTGTGACAGGATAATAGTGTGAATGCCTGATGTCGGTGAAATGGACAGACAAATGTCACTTCGGGCCACGCAATATAAGAAAGAGAAGGAACTCTGGTGCGGGAGACCCGCGTCCTAGTCCGGCCCCGCCGCTGACCTCACTCCCGCACACTGTCGCCGGGCCTGTGCGGGGCTGGTGGGTGTGCAGATAATTCGGCAGGGCTCCTGGGCTCAGTCCCATCAACCTCACCCCGGGCGTGAGCCGGACTGCTGAGAGCCCTTTCCATTCGAACCGTTGGCTCAAGTATTGATAGTAATACTAATAAGTCTCACGCTTGTTATTTACACGCTTGGCATTTTGGTAGAACTCTAGCAGCAGGCAAATCTCAGAATGGGTTCCCAGTGGTGGGAGGCTCCGGAAAGGGCGCTGGGCTTCTTTAGCATGGTTTTACCCCATGCAAGTTTTGCTATGGACTTGGGTGTAGGGGGGGTGGGGGGAGGCGTGATCTCCATAAACTGGTTCTTGGCTCCTTCTTAGTAGCTGGGAAAATTGCTTTCAGATTAAGATCTCAGGGTGGGTAGGGCGTGCCCCTGTAATCGTCTTGATTTAGGGTGTAGTCATTTGAAGTTTCGTTTTCTCCTTCAGTTTATTTTACATTTGAGTTATTTTCGGTGCTATCCTCACATTCTCCCACTTTTCTCCTCCTTAAACGATGTGTCCTAATCTGAACTCAGGGAATTCCATTCCTACAGTGTAAGAATGTTTGGGGTGCCCTGGCCGGTTTGGCTCAGCGGTTAGAGTGTCGGCCTGCGGTCCTGAGAGACCCGGGTTCGGTTCCCGCTAAGGGCACGTACCTCGGTTGCAGTTTGTCCCCGGCCCTGGTCGGTTGTGCAGGTGGCAGCCACTCGATGTGTCCCTTCACGTCGATGTTTCTCTCTCTCTCTCTCTGTTCCTCTCTCTCCCTCCCACTCTACCTGAACAAAAAATGGAAAAATGTCTTCGGGTGAGGATAAAAAAAAAAAAAAAAATGTTTGGGGCTACTCACTACATCTTTGCTGATGTTTAAACTATCTTTTCTTTTCAAAAGAGCCATTCCGCCTTTCGAGATGTATCTGTACAGCAGGGATCAGAACTGTAAGAATCTCCGAAGGAGTCCAAGTCAGCAGCCCTCTCTTCCGCCTGAATTCTGAACTAATTGAGAATAAGGTCTAAGGAGAGTAAGAGCCAAAATATCTCCTCCGTTGTGGAAATGGCGATGCTGGGGAACGTGTGACGCCTGTGGGTGAACAGCCTCCTGAGGTGGAATCTGAGGGAGGAGACGAGCAGGCAGCAGCCGAGCCCCCACCCCAGCAGAACTGTGGGAACGGGAGCCAGGCCCTGGGGGGCAGCAGAATCTGCCCCAGGGGGAAGGGCGGAAGGGCTGAACTGTTTTCACCCATTTCCTCTCCCCAAACTCATCAAAAGAGACATTTTATTTCCTCAGGAGCAGAGGGAGGGTGGGACAAACGGAAGCCAAAGAGATGTTGTCCCAAGTGTCTCCTGCCGCCTGGAGGAGACATCAAGGGTGAGGCAGCAGTGCCCGCCCCCAGAACAGGCGTGCTCACTGCACAGGAGGCAGGCTGGGGTTAAAGGGAGAAGTCTGAGTATGATAGACTCGGGTTCGACCTGGTCTCCACTGGCAGGCTGTGTGGTCCCCGGCGAAGTCCCCACCGGACCTCCCCTGTGAACCAGCGATGACCAGGCTCCGGAGGGCGAAGTGAGGCCGTCCAGCAGGATGCCAGGCGCAGGATGAGTGCACAGTGAGGAAGAGAAAGTCAGACGCGATCACGTACAGAAACGCCCCGTGTAGATTACACAGTTTACGTAACTGTGAAGTGTTATGATGTCTGGTGGTGGGATTCATGTGATATTGAATTCCACTTGCTATGCGATACTGTTAGTGCCCTCGATTTGGGCTTATTTACATAGGCTGGGGGTACCCCGTGGCTTGTGTGATTCTCTTTTCTATCAGCTTTTCTCAAAGAAGGTCCCCAAGCCAGAAGGACGGAAGGAATTAAATTAATGAGAAACTCCCATGCATCAGAATGACCATTCCTCTGACTCCAGCTATTTTTGTGGCTTCTCCTGAATGCTGTCATGTAATTCTTAGCAGCCGTTAGACAGTATTCACTCCACTTAATTTATGCTGAAAAATCATTAGTGGGAATTTGACACAGGCCTGGCGTGTTCACAAACCGATTCTCAGCTGTCAGGCTTCAAGGGACAACTCCATTTGCCGGAGGCAGCCCTGGAAGGGGGCGGGGGAGAGTCGTGGGGACGAGGCGAGGGCCGCGGTTTCTCTCCGTCTGTCCTCCTCTGTCTTCACCCCCCACATCACACTTGTCAGGTATGACCACAGCCAGCTACTTCCTTGGCTAGTTTGTACCACAGCCCTAAGAGGTCTTATCTGCATTTCACCCTCATCACGTCTGCCCGCCGACCCGGGCAGAGTCGGCATGGGGACAGGTCTGGGTCATTCCAGCGCCCTGGTCTCTGCTTTGGAGGAGGACTGGTGACAAACTCCTCCAAGGCTGGAGGAGGCCTGTGTGTGCCGTTGTGGCTTCCGTGTCACTGACATTTGGTATGAACCAGCAGAGCGACCCTTCCCGTAGCAACTGCTATTGCTAATATCCAGCCGATAGCCTAGCCTCGACTTTCTCATTTGTAACGTGGGGGTAATTGTAGTACCTAAGGGCCCAGGATAGGGCTGGACGTGTAATAGTTGTTCAGTGAACGTCAGTGCTGGTGCCACGCATGGAAGCTCACACACGTCTAGGTCAGGGCCTGGTTGTAAAAACAGGCCCTCAGTAAACAGTACTTTCCTTGACTCCTTTTCCGTGTGCTATCTCCTTGGATCCCTGAAAGCACTGTGCCCGCATAACTAGGCTCAGCTATGGGGCCGGCTGCTGGCGGAACCGTGCCGTGAGGGCAGACGGCTCTCTGCTGCCCGCGACCGGAGGGCAGGTCACTCCTCCGTCTCTCCTGTCCTCCCCTAACAGGAGGCTCCGGCCGTGTTTCAGTCCTGGAAGGTGACATATCCAGGCAGCTGCAGCAGAGACAGAGCTGCACGGTGGCTGGTCTCAGCGAACACTTCCTGTGATGCTCCGGGTGGCAGGCACAGGGAGCCCCTCGAATCGCCTTGTTCCACGCCTTCCCTTTCCGCTCCCACAGCCGCCACAGGGCTGAGTCAAGCCCACCCGCAAATGGCAGCACGCGAAGCGCAGCCGTTGGCGTCTTGATCAGAGCTACAGATGTGCATTTTCTGCAGACTTGTGCATTTCTTCAAACCCCCAAACTCCTTCACTTTTAACTGTTTGGAGTTGAAGCCTTCTAAAATGCATCACACCCCCGCTTCCTGAACTTGAAGGGACATAATTGGACTTTATTTTTTTTCTCTTCTCTTGGTGCCTTGGGGTAAGAGGTGTGCCGGTAAACTGGCTTCCAAAAACAAAACAAACCCGACAAAAGAACCCTGATTGGTAGTGTTCGCCCATGTCCATGGTGTAAATATTTCTACGCCAACCAATTTCAAGCTATGAGTGATTTTTATGACCAGCTGGAAAGAGTCTATGGGCAGCTGGAGCTCCCACTGCAGGGTGGGGAGGACACAGCCCGGCCGTGAGACCCGGACAGCCCCGGCTTTAGTCCTCACCCGCACCCTCCACCCCCAGCTTGAGAGCTGGGTTACCTGGGCCAGGGAGTTAACCCACATTTCTTTATATGTAAACTAAGGTAAAATGATTACCCCGACATAGGCTTTTCGAAATAAATGTCCTCTCCAATAGTGTCCTAAATGGAAACGCTAAGTTCAGAGTGAGTTTGAGAAATTGTAAGTACTTTGGTTTGAGTGGAAGATGGTGGGTGGAGGAAGCATCAGGGAAGCGTGGAGGGTTTGGCAGTGGTCAGATCACCAAGGGCCTCAAATGCCATGCCAGGGAGCTTTAGATGTGCCTGTGGGCAGAGCAGAGCAGAGCACTCCACGGCCACTTTAGGGGAGGCGCAGCAGTGGCACGATCTGTGGGTGGGGACAGAACCATTCGTCGTGGGTCCATGGAGCAGGCCGTTCGGTTCGCCCACCCTCAGAGCGACCAGTGGTCCACCCCAGCCAGCCTTGTGACCCTGCTGCCATTTGCATAATTCCCCTTTAACGATTGCTTTCATTATTTCCACAGCCCAAACTGGCAGGAATGGTCTGATGCCAGGTGGCATTAAACTGATGGGACCTCCAAAAACCTCCTCCGTTCATATTATTAGCCTGAGTGTTTTTCAGAGATTTTATTAAAAGAGATCATCTGGGATTTGTTTTCAGCTGTGTTTTCCGGAGAGAGCATGGTCCTGACGCCCAACCCTCCCCACCCCCACCCCGGTGTGTGTGCTTTTAAGCAGGTGTCACTCAGCGCTCAGGGAGCCTCAGTTTCTAATTAGCTGCTTGTTAAACCACAGGCCCCCAGATTGTGCTGCTAAAATTACTAGTTTATTCGATGAAGAATTCCTGATGGTAATTTTTTTCCCACCCTGAAAACAAGCATATCCGGTGTTTCCCTGCTGCCACGTTTTCCAGAGATTGCTGCTGTTGCTACTGTTACGTGTTACAATTACCATGTATGGTGCCAGGGGAAGAGCTGGGTGCTTTGCAGAGATTGTTGTCTTGTTGCATTCTCATAGGATCTTTGCAAATCCTGTCTTTTAGAGGGAGAGATCTGGTCTCAGAGAACTGAGTCATTACCCGAGGTCACACAGCGGTAGGGGTCAAGCCCAGCCCGAGGCAGGGCCATGTCCATGTTCTTTGCTACAATCTCATCTCTGTAATGTGCTAATTTTATCCACTTGCCTTTGGTTAATTGGCCATGTTTTATGACATTGGACTTTGTATTTTGGTTAAATAGCATCTGGAAAATAATGAAAATAACTTTAAAATATACCTTAAAACACAGAGCAGGGATGTAAATTGAATAGCACTAATACTTCCCCTGGACTGTGGTCACTCCGCCTGAGCTCACTGAAAGGAACGGATTCAATACTTCCTGACTTACTGTGGCAGCAAAGTCCCAAATTCTGACATGACAGCAGGGGCAAGAATTCAGTTCTTCAGTGGCTATTCGTGGACTAGCCGGCCTTCCTAGGCTAGATTTATCATGTTGTTAATTTGGTCATCGTTTATGCCTCCTTCTGGGGCAATGACAGTTGTACGGAATCACTTTTGATTAGGGATTTTAAAACATCGCATTACCTTGGTGTTTGTCTTGTAGCTCTCTCACTGTTAGCTGTTGACTTTTTTATGAGGCTAGATTTTTATTCTTTGATCAGACGTGGAAAACGAGATGAACAGGCTTGTAGGGCCAGCCGTCCATTGATTCAGCACTTTCTGGGCACCTCCTGTGTGTCGGGAGCTTTTCTCGGGGAGGGGACAGAGCCGTGGAGCAGACCGGTGACGTCTGCCCTCATGGAGCTTGCATCCCAAAGGGGACAGACACTGAAGAAGGTACACGAGACAGAAAGGGTGGCAAAAGGTGCAGCGGTGCCAGTGAGCATGATGATGGGCGACGGTGGAGACAATGAGACATGATCCTTTCTCTGAGCTGCTCTCCATATATGCGGGGGAGACAGACTCTTCGACAAATAGTTACACGTGCTGGTTTCTGGGCATCTGTAGGCTAACACTTACTATTTTCATTACTCTTGAGCAGTGTGAAGATCTGTGAACTAGGGCAACGTGTCACTTTGCTGAGCTGTACATTTTCTTCCATTGTAAAGAAAAAGATTTTTGTCTCCCGGTAAAATAATTTGGGTATAACAAGTAGGTGAGTTAAGTGTTTGCAGGGAGTGGACTTTCCTGTGCCCAAGGCATCAATCCACATAGGTCTTATTTCATTTATTAATTCAACAAATTCTTGGCTTGGTGTCTGGTATGGTCCATATCCGTACGAGGAAAGCTGGGCTGTTCAATCCCTGTGTTTGAGGAGGGAGGAAAAGATGCCGGAGTGATAGAGTACAGTTGGCCCTACACAATCATGAGGGACACTCATGAGAGACTTGTGAATCCTTCAATTGACCACTACTCATTACTGTGCAGAAACAAACCAATTGTTCGCTGATCAGCTAGACTTGCTCACCAGCTGAGTGACTTACTAATTCACCCCTGCCTCATGGAAGGGGTGAATCAAGGTCACGCGAGATGTTTTACATATGTCACCTCATTTCATGCTGGTGACAATCTCGTGATCAGGGTTTTTATCCTCACTGGCACTATTGCATGCCCTGACCTTCAGGCTCCTCAGTGCCAAGGGCGTACCGTGCACCACCCGAAGTTCTGTAGTGCCCCCGTGAAAGGCGTGGGAACCTGAGCCATCGGCTTGCTCGGGGTACTTCGACGCACCCTCGAGGGGATGTCAGACTGAGTCTTGAGAATGAGAGAAGCCCGTCAAGCAGAGACAGGGGAGGTATCCGATAGAGGGAACCACATGTACAAAGACATGAAACTTTGAGAGCACAAAAAAAGAGATCAGATACTTGGGGGGTGGCGGGAAGTTAGTAGGAGATTAATTTGGAAAGGCAGGTTGGAACCCCCATGAGAGGCCTGAGTGTGTTTGGGGGCAGGGTGGACAGGATTCCTGCTGGCTACCCTGGAGGAAGGGAGGGAAAGGAATCAAGGACACTCCTGGAAATTTGGCCTGAGCGACTGGAGGCACTGGGAAGATGGAGTTAGTGACCTCCACCCCCCAAATGTCTCTTGGGGGACAGTCCCAAGGATGGATGGAACAGCGAGAGCTAGAGGCGCCTGGCAGATGGGAAATGAGCGCTGGGAACCCAGGCCTCTGGTGGGGAGCTGAAAAGAGGGGATCTGCTGGGGAGACCATTCTTGGCTCGGCTCAGCGGGCCAGGGATCGCTGGGGTCTGGTGAGCAAAGAAACTGGAGAACTCACTTATGCCGAGGTTGAAAGTGACAATGAGTCTAGGTCAGGAACGCAGCAGGGAGAATAGACTTCAGGGGAAGCAATGAAGTCCAATTTGGGACAGGTTGACTTTAAGTTACCTGGCGGACTCCCAGGTGGAAGAAGTCTAAAGGCTGTCACGAAGGCGAGACCAGACATCTTCACGTGGCCTGCGAAGCCAGACCACAAGGGTGCAGACAGCGGCTCTGCCACTAGCCAGCCAGGTGACCGGGACCAGCCACTTGCCTCACCCAGTCTCAGTTCCCTCTGCGCTTGGAATGAGGGCACCGGCAGCGTCTGCACCACGGATCGAGAGAGTGATATGAGAGTTCCACCCGTAAGAAATTGTGCAGGGCACCTGGCAGGTTGTCAGTGCTCAATAAATGTTGCCTGTTGCCACCATTTTGTCACTGTTGTTCCTGATTTCACAGCCATCAGCACATCAGCGGTGGTGGAGGCCACTGTGAGATCGGCCGGGAGAGTGGACAGAGCATGAGAAGAGGGCGGAGGGAGAACGTAGCGTCGCCTCTGGTTCTCTGAGAAGCCAGTGCAAAAGGCACGTGCTAGTTTTCAGGGCTCACTAGTCAGCCAGGTGACTGCATTCCCGAAAATGCACTGGAATTTCAGAGGGTGAGGAGTAAGCACCGAATGCATCGAGCAACCCTGAGGTTGCCCACGTACAAGCGCTTTCCTGAACACAGGAATAAGATAATGACAGGCTCCGCACAGCTAAGATATTTTAATGAGGAAAAATGGGTGCAAACAGCAGAATCTTAAATGCATTAATTTTCAACATTGTGAAATTAATTGGCTCCTAAATATAGCCGCGCCTGCCGCCGCTGGAGTTCCGAGGAGCTTCCCGGTTTTGTTACCTTGACCCAACATTTCTGGGTTCAATGGTGAATATAGACCTCTTTGTTTCACTAGAGTTGAGTCATGTTTTAAAAAGTTAGTATAATTAAAATTATATTTCCAGCCCTGGCCGGTTTGGCTCAGCGGTTAGAGCGTTGGCCCACGGACCAGAGAGTCCTGGGTTCAGTTCCCACTAAGGGCATGTACCTCGGTTGCTGTTTGTCCCCGGCCCTGGTTGGGGTTGTGTGGGTGGCAGCCACTCGATGTGTCTCTCACATTGATGTTTCTCTCTCTCTCTCCCTCTCCTCTCCCCCCCCCCCCAAGATAAATGCAAAACATGTCCTCGGGTAAGGATTTTTTTTAAAAAAATTATATTTTCAGTTTCTATGAAGTAGAAGAAGAAGAGATCAGCAAATGTTTTGTGGAGACTTCTCTCTGCCTTGCAGTGACGCAGGGTATCCAGGGACTCCGGGTGGTCACTGGTGCTAGCCCGCGGTGCTGTCAGAGCTCGGGGGAAAGTGACGCCCTCGGCCCGATGGTCAAGAAGCACCTCCGAGAAGGTGACGTTTGCGGTGGGCCTTGAGGGAGGCAAGTTAGGAGAATGTCGCACTGGTCCAGGGAGATCTGAGATCTGAATCAGGCACCGATCCTGGGGACACTTAGGAGAAGCATTTTACCTCTCCTACGGTGGGGGATGGGGTGGGGTGCGTGAAGGAGAGGGGTCATTAAGAAAGAGAGGAGTTCATGGATCCCGTGGAAGTTCATACGGTTAGAACTTCCACGGGAGGGACAGATGGAGGGGTGTATAAGGGAAGAAGCTGGAGGTTCCCACGAGGTACAACGTAGTGAAATTTAGAAATAGGATTTATGACCAGCAATCAAACACGTATTCAAATAATCCAACGCGGCCATTCAAGCCCTTGGCTGGTACACTGTTCTTTGAGGGACTGGATGAACTTTGACCTGTGCCATTGTTGGAAGAGCAGAGCGCGAGCCGGCCGTCAGGTTCCAGTTCTGAAGGAAGATGAGCCTGTTGCGTGTACTTCCTAAAGATCTCTCGATTCTGTCATTCTCTCCACCCTTATGGACACCACCCTGGTCCCGGCCACCGTCCTCTCCAGTTTGGAGGTTCTAAGGATCTCCTAACTGATTTTCTCCTCACCTGCTCTTTTCTCTATCCATTTTACTGTCCCTCACGGCAGCCGGAGTGATCTCAAAACTCAGATCTAACCGGGTTCCTGCTTAGAACACTTCAGTGGCTTTTCACTTCTTCACAGGCTGAAGATAAAACCATGTGAAAGGCCCACGAGGCTTTGCACGATCTAGTCTAGACCGGCGGTTCTCAAAGCGAGGTCCTCGGGGCCCCAGGGTCCTCCAAGATCTTTTCAGGACACCTGGAGGGTCAAAACCGTTGTCATCCTAATGATATGAAGTCACTGCTTGCCTCTGCACTGTGCTGCCTCTCACACTGATGGTGTAGAAGCAGCTCTGAGCCGTCACCGTGTTCTTCGCGGACAGCTTAAAACACAAAAAGAGAGCCCTGGCCAGTTTGGCTCAGCAGTTAGAGTGTCAGCCTGTGGACCAAAAAGTCCTGGGTTCAATTCCAGCCAAGGGCACGTGCCTGGGTTGTGGTTAGTCCCCGGCCCCAGTTGGAGTCGTGCAGGTGGTAACCGATCAATGCGTCTCTCCCACATCAATGTTTCTCTCTCTCCCTCCTACTCTGTCTGAAGATAAATGTAAAAATATCCTCAGGTGAGGATTAAAAAAAAAAAGTTTCACATAAAAAAGTCCTTGAAGAAACCGTGCAGATTATTAATTTAATTAAACCTCAGCCTTTGAGGAAAAAGGGCAAGCACAAGCCGAGGCCCTTCCGCTGCCTCTTGTGCTGGTCCCGCGGAAAACTCAGGTGTGAGTATTTGGGCAAAAGCTGCACAAACCCTTTTTGTTATTCAGACATGGGCATTTGGCAGACATTTTCTTGAAACTGAAAAAAAAAGTGAGCTTCTTTTCAAGGAAAACAACTATTGCACTTGCCACCAATGATAAAACGGGAACTCTAAAGCAAAAATGCAGATTTTTTTTCTAGCTGAATCTTTTATTTATTTATTTATTTTTTTTATTTTTGTTACAGCTGTTTCTCCTTTTTCTCCCATTGACACCCTCCTCCCCCTCCCTCTCTGCCCTGACCCAGCTTTGTTGTCCATGTCCATTGTTCATTCGTACATGCATATAAGTTCTGTGGTTTATCTCTCCCTCACCCCCTCTTCTGGGTATTGTCAGTCTGCACTCTACTTCCACGTCTCTGGGACAACCCTGTTCTTCAGACTGTTATGTTCATTATATTCCACAAATAAGTGAGATCATATGATACTTGTCTTTCTCTGCTTGGCTTGTTTCACTTAGGATAATACTCTCCAGGTCCCTCTATGTCGTCTCAAAGGATAAGAGATCTTTCTTTCTTACAGCTGCATAGTATTCCATTGTGTACATGTACCACAGCTTTTTTTATCCATTCGTCTACTGATGGACACTTGGGCTGTTTCCAGACCTTAGCTATTGTAAATAGTGATGCTATGAACATGGGGGTACATATATTCTTTCTGATTGGTGTTTCAGGCTTCTTAGGGTATATTCCTAGAAGTGAGACCACTGGGTCAAATGGCAATTCAATTTTTAATTTTTTGAGGAAACACCATACTGTTTTCCATAGTGGCTGCACTCCCACCAACAGTGTACTAGAGTCCCCTTTTCTCCACACCCTCGCCAACACTTGTTGTTTGATGATTTGTTGATGGCGGCCATTCTGACAGGTGTGAGGTGATACCTCATTGAAAAGCTTCTGCACAGCAAAAGAAACAACTACCAAAATGGAAAGGCAACCCACTGTATGGGAGAGCATAACTGCCAATGATACATCAGATAAGGGGTTAATTTCCAAAATATATAGAGTGCTCATACAACTCAACAAAAGGAAGACAAAGAACCCAATTAAAAAACAGGCAGAGGAACTAAATAGACACCTCTCCAAACAGGACATACAAATGGCTAAGAGACATATGAAGAAATGCTTAACACCACTTATCATCAGAGAGATGCAAATTAAAAATGCAAATTTTAAGAAAACTTATATCTATCACCATGAACTTAACAGCTTTGCAGTATTTAAAGATTTATTTTTTCGTGAGCTCAGTGGTAATATTAATGAATGTAATTTTCGACTGTTGTATAATGAACTGTACAACATTTGGAAGATCTGCATAAACCAGTACTTTCCAAATGTCTAGTACATGATGTTGTGATATTCTGCATGGGTTAAAGATCCATCCAAAGTGCAAGAGAGACCAATAGATTTCCTAACAGAGTGGGGAAAGTTTATTAATATGGTTTCAGCTTCCACATTGGGACTGACCTTTAAGAAAACGCCATTTGACAAGATTTTTATTAAGCCAGACATTAAAGGGATTTGCAAAAATATAAAACAGTGCTACTCTTTTTACTATTTTATTTGTTGTTGTTTGGGAAAAAATGTCCTCACAAAAATGTTATTTACATTAACATAGGATGAATTAGTTATTTTATTATAAATGAATGTTTTTTAAAAGTTGTCCATTTTAATTTCTATTATGGTAAATTGATAAATTCTAACAGCATAAAGGACTCTTGAGACCAAAAATATTTGAGAAGCACTGATGCAGACCCTTGACCTAGAGATGCAGACCCTTGACCTAGAGATGCAGACCCATGCCTCACCTTGCGTCACTCCCTAGCAGCCCCTGCCGCCCCCCAAACAGCCTTCTTTCCATTACTCCATCAGTTTGTGGACAAAAAAGGGGCCACCTACAAAACCTGACAAGCTCAGGGGAGGCCTGCATGGCGGCCTTACAAACTCAGAGACCGAAACCGCACAGGATGGTCCAAACACAAAAATTCCTACCTGGAAGCGAGTCATGGCGGACAGTTACATCCTAGGCCTGTAGCTTCCTTGACAAAGGTCAATCGTTACCTTAAGTGAGCCTGTCCATTATCTTTTTGCATCTAAGATAACACACCTTTGAAATGTCAGCGTAATCTTTTCCAGACCTCTCAACCTCCCTTCAGAGCAGAAGCCCACAGAACCCTCACTGCTACTTTGTTCCCACCACACACCCTCTCTGTGCTGTGTCACTAACTATCCTGTACCCCCGATGTAGAACAAGTAGATGTCTCTCTGTTTTGCCTTTTATCCAATCCCAGAGATTTCCACACTTTGCTTTCTCCCGCCCCCTCCTTTGGATTTCATATAATCTTCCTTATGTCTCCTCCTTTTATTCTAATGCATAAAATAAGCTACAAAACTGACATTCCCTGGAGCATATTCTCCGACCGTTGAGGTTTTGCTTCCCAGCAATTGTTAATTGGCCTCAAATAAACTGAAATGTCTCTACAGGTTCGGATGTTTCCTAACATCGACAAGTTCCCCCAGCCTGTCCTTCTTCTGCTTCAGGGCCTTTGCACGTGCAGTTTCTTCTGCCTCAAACACATTTGTGCCCCATTTTCCAATATTTCCTTATTACCCTCTTCTCACTTTTACATCACAGCCCAGAAAAGCCCTCTCTTTCCCTGCATCCATTCTGACCATTCTCATCCCCTCCCTTCCATGGGCTCCATGTTAAAAGACACACATTCTTCCTCTCTGCCCTTAGATCTAAACTCTTCTCTTGTCCCTCCTTTATCATTTCCCCTTTGTGTCTCTTTCAGAAGTACCACCTCCTCTGCTGTCTGTTGTATTATATTAATCACCACCTGTCTGATACGAGAGAGAGGAAAAATTAACCGGCACTTTCAATGCGAAGGGAGCCGGCTGATGAATCTTTTCCTTGAGATTTCATACATTTTTAAGAGGGTCCTCGCACATCTCTTTACTGGCTTCAGTGTAATTTACTCTGTGGGTGTTTTTTTCAACTCAGGAAGAAAAGCATCTGCATTTTGTCATTAATGAAGCCGATTTTCCTGTCTCTTATAGTCCAAATTCCCTGTAGTGGATGCTTATTTTTTTTATCTGCTGAACTGCCCGTTTTAATGTCACATCATCTTTTCTGTGAGCCCAACCCCTTGAAATGTAAACCCAGACCTCCCCTACCCTCAGGATCAGTGGGAATTAGCCTTATTATTCAATCTTCCTTTGCAAAAAATAAAAGCGGGTTATCTCGATCTATCAGTATGCCATAGTACAGTGAAGGTTTGATGAGATTTTCTTTTTGAACCGTCGGAGAAAGCCTTTGTAATAGCGCAGGCTCTCTGTGCTGCCGGTGGGGAGGTCTAGGAATAGAGCATCTCCTGGCTGCTAACGATCCCAGACAGGCTCTTTTCCCCATTTGTGAAATGAGGGTGCCCACCAGAGCTCACCCTGCTCTGAGACTCCATCCAAATGCCTCCCAGGAGCCTGGCATGTGCCCAGGTGGTGCTGCCGAGCTGGGCTGCAGCTGCAGGAGAAACGGCTTGAGTTTCCAGAGAAGAGGACAGTGTCCTTGGGAACCAAATACCAAATTAGGTGCGATGCAGACCGATACTCGTTTTATAATATATACATATGTACACATGTGTGTCTCTATGTTTGTTTAGATACACATAAATGTGTGTGTGTGTGCGCGCGTATATGTATGTATGTATATATATATAGTGCTCACCTCATGCCAGGGTCCTTGCTACATCCTGGGACGTGATGAAGCAGATGAGGACAGTGTGTGAGGGTCCACTCTCAAGAACTCATAGGCTTGTAATGGAAACGAGAGAATATACAGCCTGCTGGACCCCAAAGCTCAGCAGGCAGAACACATGCTGTAAGAAATACAGAATGAGAGGCATTCAGTGTGCTGATATCATTGAGGAAAGCTGTTAAGAAGGATGGCAAGAGAGGAGCCATGGCTGGCACCCACATTTCTTTGCTGAGCATGCAGTGGGACACGTGGCACCCTCTGGAAAACGGGGTGAGTGAGGTGGCTTACTGATGGGACAGTGCCCTGTGGGAGGATCCTCCATGGGGTCTTGAGGTGTACTCCCCACATTCATCAGATTGTTTATAGATCATGGGCATGTTAGTTCTCGTAGGAACGGGGCATTGAGCATGGCAGGCTGCAGAGACAGGGTGAGGCAGAGTGGGAGAACATATCACTCCCTCTCACACAACAGTCCAGTGATCGAGCAGCTGATTATAACCCCAGCCACTCCACTCCCTCCCGTCTTCTATTGGGCAGAGGCCCTCATGCCCACAGGCGCTCCGAGGATGGCGGTGCCCGTTGCCCGTTAGCACGCGCTCTGTGCCCCGAGCGCATTAGATCATTACCGAGCGCTCCCGGCACTTGACAGATGTGACAGCTGCCGCTCAGGCAATTTCCTGGTGAATGGCTGAGCCAGGTGGAGTGGGCAGATAGCTGGCCTCGCCGAACAGGGGAAGCTAATACTAATCATTAGGTCTTTGAACCTTGCCATGTTACCAATTAATGGGAGAATAAAGTGAAACGAGTAATTAGTTGGGTTCCAACCCACTGGCTGAGCCGCCCCGCCTGAGCGCTTCTACCTTCTCACCGCGGAAAGCAGAGCGCAAATTCAATTACCAAGGAGCAGGGCAGTGTGGGATTATAAGGCTTCTCACACCGATGACCGCCGTCCATGGGCAACATAAAATGAGCACTTACTATGGGCCAGAGTCTGTGTGAGGAATCTGCCTTTAAACACTTTCCCCCAGAACTGCCCTTTGAGGGGTGGACAGTGTCTCCACTGCCTCTCAGAGAGGCATAGGTCACAGGGCAGAGAAATGGGGTGACCGCCAGCCCCACCTGACTGAGTGGCAGAACTGGCATTGAAACCCAGGTCTGCCGACCCGAGAATCCAAGTCCTACCCCTCTCCCTACTACTGTCTATTCTGCACGAAACACCAGGCTGGCTGCTTACGGGCACACGTCTCCTTCGACCCCCGTGCCGCCCTTCGAGGGGGCGCTGGAGGCGAGAGAGGCAGCTTGCTCGCTGGAGTCCACTTGGGGAATCACGGGCAGAGCCTGGTTTTTGCCTGACATCGATGTCCTTTTCCTTCCCTGGTGCTTCTGGGCCTTGTCTGCACCGGGGTAAATGCCCTGGGGCCCTAATGGCCGAGCCCTCAGCATCTTGGCACCCCTGTAGTCCATAAGGCCTTTATGACAACAGCAACCCGGGAGTTAGGAGCCCTGGTCCTTCTGACCCTTGGCCCGGGATTCTGCCAATGCCAGCTGACTGGCAGGCTTGGGGTGGGTCATTTCCTCTCCGGGGGCAGGTGCCCAGGGCCAGCACCGTCTGGCGCTGACTGCCATGGGACTGAGTTTACTTCATCACCCGCCGTAAACTTCATTGTTGAGTGACGTGTCTTAAGATGTGGAACATGGTTTTAGTAATTATATAACTGAGAAAATGAACCAATGCGTGTGTATCTGCATTTCCCCCAAATTATCACTTCTGGTTACTCTCATAAGCCCTCACACTTTTTGAGAACAAGAACTCCTGGAGGCCAAGTACCTTGAAGAACTGAGCACCTTTCTCTCTCCTCTTGAGCCCAGTCACTGTGATTGCGTGGTTGGCCCCTGACGCTCACGTCATGGCAGCACGGCGCTCTGGGAGTGCCAGCCGGCCCAGGCAGGGGCGCTGCCGCTCACGTCCCGGCAGCACAGCACTCTGGGAGTGCCAGCCGGCCCAGGCAGGGGCGCTGCTGCTCACGTCACGGCAGCACGGTGCTCCGGGAGCGCCAGCCGGCCCAGGCAGGGGCGCTGCTGCTCACTTCTCTTTTGCCTTGAGTTTACTGCATGGTCAGAATCGGTTTCCCTGGACCTCAATTTTCTTGGATGATGAAATCAGATTGGGCCATCTTTAAGGATCTCTTCTAGTGCTCAAATTCTGTGGTTTTCCGTTTATTGACCTCTCTTTGCCTCTCATTAGGGGAATGCAATATTCCCTGTAAGTGAATGCTTTTCATATGGCAGGAACTTATTCCACTAATCACTAAAATGGAACAGTTTAGCCACTTAAAATGGAAAATCTTTACAAAAGCTTATATATATTTATTTTCTTAACTACAGTAGATATTAACTTTTTTCTTGATGAGTTAGGGCCATCATTTTGAACATCAAACCATAAGACCTCATTGCCCCAAAGAACTGTGACTCGCCCCTCTCTTGTTCTACAAATGCTCAGAGTGGCCTATGGGGTCACACAGATCGAGAGGGACAGAGTATGGGTCCTCTGAACCTGCCTCCTGCCTCCTGTCCAGCGTACCTCTGCCTCCTTTGGCTCGTCCTTTGTGTTCTGATGAATCGTTTCCCTGAAGATCTTGCCTGTGCACCCAGCACTCGGCACACAGCTGGCCGAGAGTGAGCACTAATTCCTAGTTAAGGAACAAATGAATGAGCCGGCCCCCGCACCGTCCTCCCCACCCCCCCACCACATTTTTCATACATGCGCCCGCCTTGGCCAGGAGAGAAGCTACAAAGGCCCCAGGCTCTCATAAAATAAAATGCACGAGTTTTATGGAAACACTCTGTGGTTCTGGGGCCTCTGGGGCTCACTTCGTGTTTGGAGGCTGTGATCTGATAGCTGAGAGTGTCTAAAAGTGCATGTTCTACTTTAAATCACAGGGGTTGTCTCTAGTAGGCTAAAGATTGTGGTTTTGTTTGTTTGTTTTCCAGATGAGAAGAAATAAGTCATTTTATACCAGTGTGGCAAATGTATGTCGTGTGTTTATATAAAATTAGATAAATTTTTTAAAATATATTTTTATTGATTTTTTTTTTTTTTAGATAGAGAGGAAGGGAGATGGGGAGAGAGAGAGAAACATCCACGACAGAGAAACATTGACTGGCTGCCTCCTGCATGTCCCACACTGGGGACTGAGCCTGTAACCTGGGCATGGGTCCTGACCGGGAAGCAAATCAGTGACCTCTTGGTACATAGGACAATACTCAATCCACTGAGCCACACCAGTCGGGCTGAATAAAAGTTTTTAAGATACTCTATCATGCCCTGGCCAGCATGGCTCAGTGGTTAGAATGCTGGCCCGCACACCAAAGGTTTGCAAGTTCAATTCCCAGTCAAGGGCATATACCTGGGTTGCAGGTTCAATTCCTGGCCCCCGTTGAGCCACGTGTGGGAAGCAACAAATGGATGTGTCTCACATTGATGTTTCTCTCTCTCTCTCTCTCTCTCTCTCTCTCTTTTCCCCTTACCCCATCCTGTCCACTCTGTCCACACCCTCTTCCCTGGTTCTCGATCATCTACGGTGACACATACCTTCAGACTGTGGTTCCTAGAGCAACTCCATCAAAGTCACCTGGCTGCATAGTCAACAATATCAGTCTCTGGCTTGAGGCCAGAAACACGAATGTTAACAAGCTCCTTGGGTTATTTTTTCAAGTGCACCAAAGTTTGAGGGTTACTGGCCTCCACAGTAAGATCCACACCCAAGCCCATGGATATACAAGGTCCTTTGTAACCAGGTCTTGCTACCTTGGCAGCCTGATCTTCCACCCTCTCCTGCCTCCCGACTGCAAAACCAAATACATTACAACTCACGAGCCAGCCCTGTGGCTGCTCCGCCTTCTGTACAGAGCTCTCGGACCCTTTTTTTGCCCAGCTAACTGCTGGCCTCCCAGCAGTGTCCCGTTCGGGGCGGAGTCTCCCAGAAGTCTCCCCTGACTTCTCCTAGCTTCAAAAGATGCCCGTTGTCTGTGCTGTTGGAACACCGACTATTTCATTTCAAAATTATTAGACATCTTCTTCTCACCCACGGACCGTGAACCTCCTGGGAGCAAGGAAAGGTCCTCACACATCCCTAGATTCCTTCACTGGGCAGTGCCTGGCCCTGAGTAGGAACTCCGTCCGTGGCTCTTGTTTGGTTTTGTTTTTAGATTCACTGATCTAAAAAGCTGGAGCAGAGTTCAAGGAGAGGCGGTTTATAGAGGATAATGTTGCTGACATTTGTTGAACAAAAATAGTTACTGTAAAGGTCAAATTCCAGGGGAAAGTGCGAAGCCTAGAGATGGTAATGATGATGAAAAATCTCTCTCTGTGCGCAAGCTCACCTGGGCAGCACGTGCGCTGCGCCAGACTCTGCTCTAGGCTTTGTCAGCACAATTTCAATTAATGTTTTACAACAGTGCGGGGGGAGGGGGCGCTATTTTCTCCATCTGACGGGTGAGGAGGCTGAGTTTTAGAGACAGGCGGTGGTGTGCCGAAATATAGCCACATGTGGAGGATCCGAAGCCACGTCTGTCTGAGGCCGAAGCCGCTGCTTCAACCTGCAGGAGAAAGGGTGACTGAAGGGAGACACAGCAGGTGACATGGAAGAGAAGAGCCGCACTTTGTTGACAGGAGGTTGGACCTGAAACCCCCAGTCTGAGACGTGCCACCAGCCTCGGAGCCCTGGCCGGTGCCCCCGCGTGTTAAGAGCAGTACCTCCGGGGCTGTGGCGGAGCCTCCTACACGTGACAGGCGTAGCCCAGCGCCTGGCACCGGCCCCGCCCAGCAGCTGCTGGCCGTTGTTGTTCTGGGAAGGAAAGGGATGCATGAATGTGAATAAGTCCTTGGTAGCTGCATGGCCCTGAACAAGGGAAGAGGAGTCATTTTCAGATTCTCAGCAAAGTGTGGGCCCGCAGAGACCAGGAGGCCCAGGACGGGTTTTGAAGCACCTGGCGCTCGAGGGCCCAAAGCCTTGTGCTGGGAACGGGGCGTGGGCAGCACACGGCCTGCCCAGGCTGGTCCTGGCAGTGGGCCCCAGACCGGGCCCCTCTGAAGCGGACTCTTCACATCTAAACACTCGCGGCCACTTCCTGGCAGGCACAGATGAAGGGGGACTTCAAAGTGGGTGTCAGGACCCCCCTAGGGCTCTAAAGATGAAAAAACCCTCAAAAGACGAAATAACCTCAGAGCCGTCACGTGGGCAGACGGGCGTCTTTGGAGGGGAAGACAGAACCTGGAAGAGCTTGATGTGCCGGTGTTCAGAGCTCCCACGCCACGCGGGAAGGAAGGCCGAGTGCTTTGTCTTCTAAAGAGCGGCCTGTGCCTTTGATCCTGAGATTAGAGGCCCGTGCCAGGCGCTCCCCCAGTGGGTGATGCTTTTCCGGAAAGGGTGCCGTTGGAGGGGGGAGGGGAGCTGCCATCCAGTCCATAGCCGGCCCCGAGCAGACGCTGTGCCAGGCTCTGGACTAGGCTCTGTGCACAGAGAGCTGCAAAAGGCCACGGAGGCACATGCGGTCTTGCCAGGAGGCAGCAGAGGACCCAGGAGAAGCCTGGCGTAAGGAGCTATGGGAGCCGGGGGCGGAAGCAACTCACTCTGATTGAGGGCGTCCCCAGGGCTTCCCTGAAGGAACCCACGAAAGGCAGAGTGAATAGCTGTTTATGGGAGGAGGACAGAGGGCAGCCTAGGCAGAGGGCCGGGCATGAGCAAAGGCCCTGAGTCCTCAACAGGCCTGGTGTGTCCAAAACAAGGGAGGAAGGTCAGCAGGGGAGGGGTCGGGCAGGGGCACAGAGGCTGGGTGGAGCCAGGCAGGCGGTGGGGGCCTCACCCACCCAGCTGGGACCCGGCAGCCTGGGCCTCCGAGCCACTAACAGGCACCTGGGTGACACGGAGTCACTTTCTCTGGGTTTTAGCTTCAGCCTCTGTCTGTCATGTTCTTCAGAACCTGGGCTTCCCTTCAGATGTGTCGTTAGAGACTGGGACTGAAATGCGCCCGCGGAGTCAGAGATCCGGGGTCTCTCGAGAGCAGCGAGCGGGGGTGCCAGGTGCTCCCCTCGCCTTGGGCTCAGCCCTCCTCCCTGCCATGAGGAGAGGCATTTCTTGTAATGAGATGTTATCGCTGGATTAGAACAGGTTGAAAAAAAACAAAATCAATATTTTGCCGTTTGTTTCATGATACAGAGCCCCAAACCCGCTCACAGACATTTTGGTGAGCTTCCAGCCCTCGTGACAAATGACTGTCTCGGGGAGAGATAAAATGTCTCTCAGGAGCCGGAGGAAATCTCCGGAACGAATTTTAGATGATAAAAGGAGCTGGGCTTGACGATTTTGCTCAGGTTGGAAAAAAAAAAAAAATTGCTTGTTATCCCCACAGGTATTTCTGCAGGAAATTGCCTGGGTCTGTTTTTTCTCTCTTCTTTCTGGAGGAGCCCAGCATCGCGGTGACCCCTGCCTTTCATCCCGGCTCTCTGCCAAGCTCCCTCCTCCACCTGCTTCGTCCCACCGTGTCATCTCTAAACGCCTCGTCTTCATCCACCCAACCCTCACCGGCCCTTCCCCCGTGCCCTGCTTTGCAAGTCTTTTCTATTTGCCTCTGAAAGGCTGCTTCTTGGCATCTTCTAACTCTGAATCTACATTATGGTTAAAACTAACCAGGCCCCAGCCACATGATGCAGGGGGAGAACTCAGGAAACGGGCAAACCCGGGCTGAGGTCCTTGCCCATCCCTGCCCCGAGTTGTTCAGCAGCACCGTCATCGAGGGGAGGGGACATTCGAGAGTCTGATTCAACGGTGTCGCTGTGCACTGAGCACCTACTATGTGCCAGGGCTTGTGTTGAGTGCTGGGGGCACGAGAGATGGTCGCTCGCCCCAGTTGGGGATGTCTGGGGAGACTTTGTGGAGAGCCGGTAACGATGCTCGTCTGAAAGCAAACCCCGTGGAGGGATGACACAGTGTCACGTCCCTCAGAGCTAAAGAGGGGGAGCGGGATGCTGGAAAGAAGGCTCAGCTGCAGCCGGGCAGATCCGGGCGGGAGCCCTGAGTAGCTTTCGTTAGCCCTGTGAGCAGGGAAAGCCACTGAACCCAGTTTCTGCACCTGTAAAACGAGGTGCCTGCCGTCCGGACCGTTGGGAGCTTTAACAGGAGAATACTGCCTTACAACACCTGGAGCGACGCCCGGCCCAGAGGGTGTCTCTGTAAGTGGGTTGTCACCTGTTTTCAGAAGGGCGCCCTTGGCAGTTTTTGAACAAAAAATAGTAAACAAAACAATGGTAATGCTAAAAATAAAATTGTGAAAAAGAAAAAAAAACAACAACCTCAACTGCTCCCAACAACGTGAGTGCTTCTCGTGACCCGTCTGCTTGCAGATGTGCCTTTAATAGTTGGCGGTAATTTGCAAGCGATTTGAATCCCGCTGGTGTTTAAAGGACTGGATGGCGTGACCTTTCCCCCGCATTGTCTGCAGTCTCATGATCATTCTTCGAAACTACCCCAGAGCGCAGGCATACCCAGTTTACCCCATCACTGGATGTGTATGTAGTATTCAAGTCTGTTCCTTAAACAAAACCCAGCTCTGGAATTGCTGCATCAAAGGGAAAGCGTGTCTTTAAAGGCTGTGCTGAGAAATGTCTCTGTTTGTCCAAAGGGCTGTCCCTGCTGTTGGGCCGCTGTCCAGGCCCCGAGTGCCCCTCCCCTGCGGAATGCTGGGTGCTGCAGTCATAAAAGCAGGAGCTGGTTTTGGGGGTATAAGGTGCCTTGTAAATGTGTGTGTCTTTGGTTGTTAATGAGAATGAACACATTCCCACACAACCGCTTATGTTTACTGTTTATATTTTATTTTACAGGACCTGAAATTTTCTGCCTACATTCCCTGTCCACTGAACCATTGGGATTTTGAGGTCTGACACACACACACACACACACACACACACACACACAGTACAAATATTGACCCTTTACCCTGAACTCTGGAAACCCTTATTTGGGCATGACCGGGCAGAGGTGACTACAGTCCCATTGACAAGCACACACTCACTGTAGAGGGTACTGGGGACCCCCAGCTATTCCGAGAGAGGACCTTCCCTGTCACTGTCATAAGTGATGGCAGAGGCTGCCGGGGATTTCCACACTCGGAGTCCCTTCCAGGCTCAGTGAATCTCAGACCCGTGGTTAGTAACGAGTTCTTTCTGCTGACTCCAGGGAACTGGAATGTCACTGTGGGCTTCCTGTCTCCTCTGGCCCAAGGTCAGTGAGCGCCCAAGGCGGTTCCCAGTCTCATGTAGCATTTCACAAAAGTGAGGATTCCTGGGCCCCCCAAATACCCTCAGGATTCTAGTAAGAAATGCCACATTAAAAATTCAACAGTGACGGAGAGGAGATGATTTGGCTGGGGGGACACAGAGGATAAGCATCAATGCACCTGAAGGCACAGAAAAGGGACAGTGTACTTGTGTTCAAGTTTTTTAAGTGAGCATCAATGCCCTGGCCAGTCTGGCTCAGCGAAAGGGTGTTGGCCTGTGGACCCATGAGTCCTGGGTTCAGTTTCGGCCAAGGGCAGTTCGTCCCTGGCCGTGGTCGGGGTTATGTGGGAGGCAGCTAGTTGATGTGTCCCTCTCACGTCAATGTTCCTCTCTCTCTCCCTTCCTCTCCCTCTCTTCCTCCCACTCTATCTGAAGATAAATGGAAAAATATCCTCGGGTGAGGATTAAATAAATAAATAAAATGAGCATCAATAAAATGAAAACAGAGAAGGGTCAAGTTCTTGTGGGGTACTCAGGGATCTCACGAGAAATCCTGGTCTATTTCTTAAGAGCAGTACACGCCCAGCCAATGTGGCTCAGTGGCTGAGCGTCGACCCATGCACCAAGAGGTCACTGGTTCGATTCCTGGTCAGGACACATGCCCAGGTTGTGGGCCAAATCCCCAGTTGGGGGCACACAGGAGGTGTTCTCGCTCATAGATGTTTCTATCTCTCCCTCTTCCTTCCTCTCTCTCTAAAAATCAACAAAGAAGAAACAAAAAAGAGCAGCATATTGTTCAGTATAGATCCACAATTATTCCATTCTCCTGCTCAGTTGGTTCAGAAATGTCCTCTGGAAGGATGAAGTCTAGCGGCAGTAACAGCAGCGGGTGTCGGGAGAGCGCTGTTTGCAAGTCGCGTGCCAAGCTCCTTACAGATGTTGTCTCCCGAGCCTGGAAACACGGAGGAAAAGGGTTTAGTCTGTGACTACCCTGCTTCCCAGGTTCCTCTGTGGCCTCAGAGACAGTTCTCCAGGGCAGACCCTCTGCGCCTTGTGCATTTCTGAACTCTTCCTTCTAGCCCGGGAGGCAGCCTGAGTAGCTGAAGTTTAGGATCGCTTCCCCAGATCTGGCCCCAGGCTTCACTGCAGGACTCTGCCCTGCTCCGCAGTCTGCTGTGTTTCCTCGCTCTACCCCTAACAATCTCCCGCCCCCCCTTTGTCTAACCATCCCCAGCTGGAATGCCTCCTAATTGCGATTACTAAAGCTGAAATTCTCAAGGTGCTGAAAAAGCACGCAGAAATAAATCAGCAGGTGCCAGAATTTCTCCTAAGGGGGGGTGCGCCCCGGGGAAGTATTACAGAGGTTTAATTTACACAACAGCTGTGCTTCTAAAAGGGTGTGTAAATCAGTCCAGGGGTAATTGAAAGCCACTAGGAAAAAAAAAAAAGTGTTACTTAGAGGAATCCTGTGGTGAGCTCTTTTGTAAAACAAATCTCACTGATCATCGCTGATGTCACCTCTTCTGGGAAGTTCTCTCTGATCACCCAACCCCTCCACTGACTGGATTAAGTCCTCCTTCATCTAAGTGCCCTTAGGACATTGGTTGGTGCCTCTGTTTAGCACTCTGATCCAACCCGCCCTGTGATATAAATAGATCTTGGCACAGAAAAGGTGTGGAGTGAGCCCTGGCCGGTTTTGCTCAGTGGTTAGAGCATCAGCCTACGGACCAAAGAGTCTTGGGTTCGATTCTGATCAAGGGCATGTACCTCGGTTGCAGTTCTTCCCGAGAGGCCCTGGTCGGGGCTGTGCAGGAGGCAACCAATCAATGTGTCTCACATCGATGTTTCTCTCTCTCCCCCCTCCTACTCTATCTGAAGATAAAAATGGAAAAATATCCTCAGGTGAGGATTTTTTTAAAAATGGGTGCTAAGTGAATGTTTGCTCAGTGAAGAAAGAAGGAACCAGTGTATTAGACTTTGCTCCCTGAAGGAAAGACCTGTATCTGAGTTAACTCTTTTATTTATTTATTTATTTATTTATTTTGCACACTGCCAGCAAGTCTTCCACCAGGATCCCCCTTTTCCGTAGGTCAGCAGATATTCGGATGGGTGCCGGACAGGAAACAAATTAGCCTCTCTTAATTTATCCTTCGTGTAAACCCCTCTGCTAACAACAAAGAGATAACTAATTTTAAGATTATTAGACATTTGTTGGCAGGAGTCAAGGTAATTAAACAAGGGAAGGCTGCCTCCTTCCAGGCTGTTCACCCGTTAACTGGTTGTCCTTTTTCTCCTTGCCTTCCCCAGACAGAGGGGTCCTTGGCCCTCGGGAGTGGGTAAGGGTGCGCTTCCCTGTCTGAGGACACTGCCTCCCCTACCAGGCGCCGCCTACATTGAGATCATCATGAGACTGCACTGTGTGGCCGTATTTGGTGGCGTGGACTCGGGCACTACATCTTAGCGACTGGTCTTTGTGCTGGAGCAGACAGCAGTTTCGAGGGGGACATAGACCCCCCCTGGGCCCACTGCTGTGGAGATGGGGTGGTCGCCTTTTCAGGTGCGAGTCTTGTTAGAAGTGTCAACTTAAGAACAAGATTTGATTGACTACCAAAGAAAATAGTTTGGTCTAAATTTGCAAGACAGTCTGATTTCCAGTGGTTTGCTGCCTAGTGACATCCATAGTTGTCTACTAGGAGGGTACGGGATCCATGTGGTCTAGATCGTGGGCTCGAGCCAGACCACGAGAGTTCTGCTCTGAGGGCCACGTTCCCTCTGCCTTTCCCGACTCTGGCTCTGGGCCCGCTCTGGGAGGCCTTAGACGAAGCACTGATTTTAAATTTACACTGTATGTGTAAAGCACTGAAAACAGCGCGTGGCACAGAGTTAAATTCTATTCAGGTGTTAGCTGCTATTG
This sequence comes from Molossus molossus, assembly GCF_014108415.1. NCBI lineage: Eukaryota > Metazoa > Chordata > Mammalia > Chiroptera > Molossidae > Molossus > Molossus molossus. The sequence goes on from NW_023425349.1 coordinate 12,318,328, forward strand.
CCGGGATGTTGTGGAGGCCTTCACGCCTGCCTCGCTCACCACAGGGGGCGCTGCTCTCGCATCAGTGCTGGGGAAAGCCGGCTTCTCCTGGAGCCCCTGGACCGTCTTCTGTGTGGTGACAGCTTGTTGTCAAAGCGAACCTTTCGACGTTTGCTTCCCTCTTTCCTTTGGTTATCAGGAAGCTTGGAGCCACATTTGTGAGCCTTGCCCCCTGGTCAACAGTGCCGACCACTGAAGCGTGTGCCTCTCTGTTTAGTTCACCTCCAATCTTATTTTCTATCCTACCCATGTTCTTTCTTTAACCCTGCTTACACGTGGATCCATTTTAAAGTGTCTGTTGTCTACCCAACTACCTACCATCCGTCTCTGCAAACCACTGCAGATCTTTTTTTCAAAAAAACCACTCTATGATTCCACTCGTATGAGGCCCTGAGAGTGGTCAAACGCAGAGAGACAGAGTGTACGATGGTGGTTGCCCGGGGCTGGTGAGGGGAGAGGGGGAGTTGGTGTTAACAGGGCTGAGTTTCAGATTTACACCCGGAAAAGAGTTCTGGGGTGGACAGTGGCGACGGCTGTGGAGTGATGTGAAGGTACTGAATGGCACTGAATTGTACATGAAAAAATGGTTAAGATGGTAAATGTTATATGTATTTTAACACAATAAAAAATTATTTTAAAGTATTTCAAAGGAATGAAACTCTTCAAGTTATACTGCCATCTTTAAAGTCGCCTAATATTGATTTTGTTAAAAAGCACAAAAAGGGATACTTTAAATTTATAATTAATTAAATTAGTCCCTATTTTCTCCATCATTTAATCTAACTTCTAATCTATGTAAACTATCCCTGTTAAATGGACATTCACTTTTTTACTGACAAATACCATTCATAGAGAAGCCCCTGCTCTGTACTGCATAGTGTGCGGCTCAGTGCGGAGCGTACTGCCCAGTGCAGTGTACACACACACACACCGAGGTAGTGAAGTCCAGGACAAAGATGGAACTCACCAGACCCTCCCCCCCAAACCCTCCCCCCCAGACCCTCCCCTGAGCACCCGCCACTGCCTCCTCCTCACAGGTGACCACTACCCTGATGCCTAACACCATCTGTTCTTTTCTCCTGTCTTTGAACTTTACCTATAAACTCCGTTGGACAACATAGATCCTTTGGTATCTGGCTTCTCTCAAGCAACAGCATCACATTGGGGTGGTCATCTGTGCTGTGGCATGTAGTGGGAATTCATTCGTTTTCATTGTCGTATGGAATTACATTTGAAAATGTACCCCAAGTTATTTTCTCTACATTCTATAATTGTTGAGTTGTTTTCAGTGTTTGGCTATTTTTCCATGTTCTTTTGGGGAACAAGATGGGTAATAGAAGAAATCAATTAAATGTGTGAAGAATGAATGAACGAATGAATGAATGCATTTTTTAAATTGTCGCAGATAATGCCTCTTCACTCCCAGCGGCTTGGCTTTAGAGCCTCTGGGGCCAAGTCCTTCCCCACCTGAACTTCTTGGAGAGCCTCTACATTGTCCTTTAATGCCATCCGTCCACCCATCCATCCATCCACCCACTTGTATGTTCGTTCCTCTGACAAATAAGTATTAAACATCTACTATGTGCATTGTTTGGGGCCCTGGAGATGCCTCGGGCATGAAAGCAGATGGCCGTCCTACCCTCTCGAGCACGTGTTCTAATGGCGTGCAGTCCCTGCCCACACTCTAATACTTCCCATCGCTCTGCAGCCTCCGGCCAGGGCTCTTCCCTGCATCGGACCTTCTGTGTGAGGCCTCTCTGAGTCTGGCTCTGCACATTCAGCCCTCAATCAAGGATGTGAAGAGTGCCCCCTGCACCCCCAGACCCAGACTGCTGCTCCCCAGCTCCTGCCCCACACATTCCAGTCACCTCAGCTCCCCAGGGCTGATCTCTGCTTCCGTAGCTCTGAGAGTAGCTGTTCCCCACACCCCAGCCCATGGTCTATAAGGCACCCGAGTAAGTGGGGCTTCTCTCTTGTCTCCCTGTGTTCGAGGATCATAGACCTGTATTCCCTACTGTCCAATGATAAGAATACTTTCCTCGAAAAATTGTCTACGCTGTATGGTTGTTTAAGGCAGGAGTGTGAATTTGCTCTCACTCCGTCCTGGCCCAAAGCCGAAGTGTATGTTTGTCTTTTTAATGGCCCCAAGGTATTCCATTGTATGGGCAGAACTTGATTCCAGTGGATTCTTAAAGTGCAATGTATTTCCCACAGAGCGATGAGAAATCGAAGACGTAGAGATCATACTCCTTGTCCCGAGCTTGTGCTCCCTTCACCAGGTGCTGTGGTTGCCTTTTTCCTCTCTTTTTTTATTTTATTGTGGCAAAATATACATAACCTCAAATTGACCATTTTAGCGACTTTAAAGTATCCAGTTCAGTGTCAGTAAGTATATTCTCAATGTTGTGCAACATCAATTCTAGCTGATTTTAAAGCTAAGTGTGTTTATTGCAGCTAAAATTGACTTGTGGCATACAACAGGAAGTATTTGTGTGGATAAATATAGGGTTTAATCCTGTCACGGGAGCGAATATGTTTTAATTTGTTGGCATGCTTTCAGCTACCGGTAACTGAGAACCCAACTTAATTTGGCATAACTCAATTCAAGGAAATGAATGATCTCCCATAAAAAAGGTGTCAAAGGCTGGAGAGCCTAACTTCGAGCTGTGGTGCGGTGGCTCCGTGACATCCCCTCCTTTGTTCTCCGTCCTCAGCAGCTTTGTCATTGCTGGGCCCCCTCTGGTCACAGGACGGCTATGTGGTTTTCGGTATCCTCGTCCAAATTCGCGGCATCTGGAGACAGGAAAGGGGCCGCCGTCCCTCCTCAAGTGCTTTAAAGAGTCTAAACCGTTCTCAGAGCCCCCTTGCAGATCGTATCTTATTACATCCCATGAGCCAGAATTGGGTCACGGTCCCAAACCTACGTCAATATCGTCAGCCGTGGAAGTGGGCCTGCCATGCGGTTTACCAATCAGAACTCACCCCACGCCGTGCCTCGGGCTGGGGTCAGCCTCCCTGAGGCACGGGGCCTGAGAAAGAGCGTGGATTCCCGAGCGTGTGAGTTCTGTCAGGAACAGGGCCGGGAGGAAGTGAATCTGGGACGGGCCATCAATCATGTCTGCAGCAGCGTCCCACCCTGAAAATAAACCGGCCTGGGTTCCAAGTAAGAGACATTTACCTGGTGAGAAATTCGGTTTGTCTGAATAAAACAGTAGGAATCTTAACTAGAGATCAGGTTCCCTAAACAATGTTTCCGACCGTCTGAGTGGCATCAGCTACAAATCCGTGTGATGTGGTTAGCCGTCCTCGGGTGCCCGGAGCTCATGATTCCTGCAGCCGATGCCATGTCCATCCTATTTCCCGCCATCCTCCCCAGCTCCGCTCAGGAAGACTTTCCTCTGAAATCCTTCCCTGAACCCCAGAACCAAAATGAATTTTTCCTTTTCCTGTATTCTCTTTCATTCTGCTTTGCATAACCACTGTCTATCCAGACTTGTCCCCTCTTTATTTCTCTTTCTGAAAATTATAAAGGAATATTGTATCTTCCCTATCAAAAATCCAAACACTGTGTCAAGTACATACACCGAAAGGCCCATCTTCCCGTTTAGCCTTTCCCTCGATCCCAACCCCACTCCCCAGCGATAACCACTGTCAGCAATTTGCTTTTATCCTTCCAAACTTTGTGGGAGACTTTCACCTCCAAGGAGATGTCAGTGTGTTTCGTTATTGTGTGTTTCATAAACATGGAATCACACTTTGCTCTCTACTGTGTGGGTGTCACTCTCTGACTTGCTCTGTTTTCTTATCGGGGTAGTAAGGACAGCTTTCCGTATCAGCAGGCCCAGCTGTGGACGTTATTGTTTCCACGGCCTGCGTGTTATTCCATTTGGGGGCCTTAGCGTACTTCATACCACCCCTGATGATGGGGGACTTGTTATTTCCACTTTTCCACATTTCAAGCAGTGCTACCAAGAACACCCCCCTTGTGTGTGTGTGTGTTTGTATACACATGCCAATATTTATGCAGGATAGATTCCTAGAAATAAAATTGCAGGGTCCAAGAATAGGTGATTTAAAATTTTGATAGCTCCTGCCAAATTTTATGAGGGTGTTTTGGGGCCAGCTGCTGCTGGTATAAGATAAGCAATTTCCAGACTTTCCAGCTTAATAAACCAATAAAATGTAAAAACAAATCGTGGAGATAACATAAAGAAAGTAGCCAACATTTTATTTTTCCGTGTAAGGACATTGGAAAAAAACAAGTACCAATCATCAGCCTGAACCATGTGAAACTGACATTTTAAAAATGTCAAAATAGTCTAGGTTTGTCTGAATAAAGTAATAAGAGTCTTTTTTAAATAGATATGTTTGTATTGGTTTTAGAGAGGGAGAGAGAGAAAAAAAAAACATTGATGTGTGACCTGCGCCCCGACCGGGAATGGAACTGGCGACCTTTTGGTGCATGGGACAACCCTCAGCCCACTGAGCCACAACGGCCAGGGCAGCAATAAGAATCTTAACTAGAGATCAAGTTTCCTATAGTTTAATTTAATACTGCCAGCATGACTTAATGAAAGAATGGACAGATACACACCTTTATTTACCTTTCTCAGTTCACCCATATGATGGGTGAACACTTAATCTCATGTCCAGGGATCCCTGGTATAGGATCACTGGTATAGAATCGCTGACCAGCTCCCCCTTCCCTCCACCAGTGCATTTGTTCTGTAGGTAGGAGGGAGGTTCAGGTCCTGTGAGGAGCTGTACAGTGGGGAGGGACCGGGGAGGGCCTGGGGACGGAGTGGCACATGGCCCTGTCCTGGCTCCCTTCTACTGGGTTTGAGCCCCTGTGGAGAGGGGCGTGAGGGCCTGTGATGCTTGGCACAAGCAGGACCCTGGGGGCCAAAAGAGGCACAGGCTCTCCCTGACCTCAGCCCTGTCGCCTTCTCTCCATGGACCTGGCCCCATTCAAGGCTGGAAGCTCAAGGAGCCTGAAGAGGGTCCCGCTTGCTGCAGCCTGGTGCTCAGCTCACAGCCTAGCTGCAGAGCGAGGCCACTCCCAGCAGCCTGTGGGCAGTGGAGATGGACCCGTGGAGTCTGCAGGAGAGGAAGAACGGGAGGGTGGTGCGTGATGACGAGGGCGTCACAGGGAACTCTCGGGAATGGCCGAGGGATCTGCTAGGGGAGGTAAGAGCAGGACGAGACCCTGTCTGTTACCGGCTGGTTGGGGGCTACTGAGATGGTGGACATGTGGGTTTACCGTTCTGTCTGACGCTCCAGCCTGTAGACTAAGTGTCTTGACGCCATGAGCCAGCTCTTCTTCGACTTTGGTTCCGTGTCCCTGCCCTGACCCAGGCCGTGCAGGTCGCAGTGCAGGTGATGTCCTTGTGTCCAGGGGCCGGCAAACGTGTCCTGTAGAGGGCCTGACAGAAAATATCCTGTCCCCTGGCCACACTGTCTGTCGCAGCTACTCAATTCTGCCCTTGCTGCGTGAAAGCAAATAGACATGGCTGTGTCCCAGTAAAATTCTATTTACAAAAACAGATGGCAAGTTGGTTTTGGCCCAAGGGCCAGAGTGTGTTGACTCCTGCCCTATATTATAGGGAAAGAGCAGGAGCAGACCGTTGTTGTAAGATCAAATACTACCTTTGTTCCTTGTAAACCGTATTTCACAATAGCTGGGTAAGCTGTTTCACCTTTTTGAGCCTTAGTTTCCCCAAATGTAAAGTGGGGATGATAGTTTCTGCCTCCAGGGTTGGGGTGAGAGCTCCAGGAGAGGATGCTGGGACACCTCCTGAAGGGCGCTGGCCTGGATGGAGGCAGGGACTCGAGACCCCACGTGGACACTCCCTGCACGGCCCCTCGGCTGGCCGGCGCCCTCTCCCCGGGCCTGTCCAGGGACTAACACCGAAGAGCAGGAGGCAGGACCTTCAAGGGCTGATAGAATGAAATTCTTGAGACTTTGATGTTATTTCCACACAGGCACCGAGCGGAGCCTTAATGTCCCTGGTCCTCTGTGCGTGTGTTCTTCGGGTGCCCGTGCAGCAGCGCCCCAGTTTATTGTGCCAGCCGCTGACGGCCTCCAAAATCACCGTTCTAGACTGGGGCTGAGCCTGTCTAAGGGCCGGAAATACCCTTTTCCATTAAGCATGAATTAACTTAATCACCAGGTAGGAAAGATAAGCAACATGAACAGCGTTCCCTGAAGCTCTCATTAAAATTAATATTTTATTTAAAATTTAGCTTGTATTTTCTGGGCCTTGGACCCCTTCCGAGAGGTAATGCCCGCTGTCAGTGTTTACACTGACCGAGTGGCAGAGACGAATGGGCTGCGGACAATGATGCACAACGCAATTTAACTTTGCCTCCTGGACTCCTTTTCGACAACGGATGGATCTGTGCGTCTTCAAGAAATAATTAGTCTCGTCTTTGACCATCTTCAGAGGCATGTCAGGCTGATCCGAAAAAAGAAAGAAGAAACTCTGAGTCCAAATGACTAAGAGCCGAGGGGCTGTAAGTCTCATCGTTGAGATCTGTGTGGTGGAAAGTGCTCTTAGGATAAAACAAGCAGAAAGAGGTGTTGACAGGGCGTCGCTGGGAGACCTCTAAGCAGACCTGCTGGGGTTGGCCTGTCTGTCTGGGGTGGAGCGGGTGAGTGGAGGAGGGGACAGTGGTCAGGGCTCACTGCATTCCTTACGGAACTCCACAGGAGGGACGGCCTTGCGGGAATCCGGCAGGTCAGCATGACACTGTAGGGAGAGCGCTGACGTCAGACAGACCTGGCCTCGGATCCTGGTTCCTCCTTCCTGACTCTGGTCTTGGGCAAGTCTCATAACTTTCCCAAGCCTCACATTGCTGATCTGTACAACGAGGAGCACAATGTCCGCCTCCTAGAATCGTTGTGAGGGTTGGAGATCATCTTAGTGCCTTGAACTCATCCCATTCTAGGTGCTTACTGAATGCTTGATCTTATTTATTCGTCTAAGAAATAGCTGTTGAACATCTGCCATGTGCCAGATTCTAGACCAAGTGCTGAGGATGCAGAATCAGGGGGTCCAGGGCCCACTCCACTCCCGAGATGGCCCACTCCACTCCACTCACAGATCCAACAGAGGTTTGAGCACAGAAACAAGAAATCACAATGCAGGCTGAGAAGTCCAACCATGGAAGCGTGAACGAGGTGGGCAGAGAAAGGAAGGGGGTGTGCTTTGGAGGAAGTGACATCTGCTAGGTTTTAGTGACAGAGGCTTGCAGGGTATACAGGCAGAGGAGGACATTCTGGGCAGAAGGGCTGGCTTATGCAAAGGCAGAGGGGTATGTAGCGGCATTGTGTGTTTGGAGGATGATGAACAGTGTAGTTCTGCAAGATGGGGAGGATGGGGGGATCATAATGTGGGTGTAGCCTCTGAGGACCCAGATGTGAAGTGTTCTAGATGATTCTTCAGCTTGGCCATGTGGCCTAGTGGGCACCACTTGGTGCCAGCCACCCCCAGGTACTCAAGACGTTCAGACCGGAAGGTGTCTCTCCCAAAAGGAAATCCCACTGTTGACTTTGATCGACTTGCAAGGTTGAGAGGAAGCTGGTGATAGAGCTGAAAAGGCACTGGATGAGGAGGCCCAGGTGGCCTCCCCAGTCCCTGCTCTATCTACCTGCCCATGACCTCATGGAGGCTCCCTGGCAGCTTGGAGCCCCCAGTCCAGGGCCTGCCACATAGGAGAAGTTTGTCAATGTTTGTTGAGTAAATGCCCACATGCCCCCTGCCCATCTGTATCCCGCCTCCCTCCCTGTGCTGCTCTGAGGACAGGACGTAATAGAGGTGAACATCCTTGTCAAAGTCTCTGCACTTAGTCAGATCTAGGTGTCTGATCATCACTGGTATTGTTAACAACAGCTGCACACTTGCCCTGGCTGGTTTGGTTCAGTGGTTAGAGTATCGGCCCATAGACCAAAGAGTAGCAGGTTTGATTCCGGTCAAGGACATGTGCCTTGGTTGCAGTTCAGTCTCCAGCCCTGGTCAGGGTCCTGTGGGAGGCAACCAATCGGTCTCTCTCTCTCTCTCTCTCTCTTCCTCCCTCCCTCCCTGCCATTCTATCTGAAGATAAGTGAAAAAAAAATATCCTCGGGTAAGGATTTAAAACAGAACAAAACAACAACAACAACAACAACAACAACAAAGAGCTGCACACCAATTGGAACCTGGACCAGTGTTGGAAAATCAGCTTCCCCTCCCATTATAAATCTCTCAGTGATTACTCCTGGCTGCCTCCCTTCTCAGAACCCAGCCTCTGCCCCGATAGCTGGCAAAGTGGTGCAAACCGCACAGTTACAGTCGGTGACTTGTCTTTGTAGCACTGCAAAGCAGACTTATTAGTCAGAACAATCAGTATATCTGAGACTGTCAAAGAGATCCAGGTTCTTTCCTATGTAATCAAAAAGAAAAAGTTAATTTACAAGTGGGGGATGGTAACTGAAATTGTACCTACAGCCCTAGCTGGTTTGGCTCAGCGGTTAGAGCATCTGCCTGAGGTCCTGAGAGACCCGGGTTCGGTTCCCGCTAAGGGCATGTACCTCGGTTGCAGTTTGTCCCCGGCCCTGGTTGGGTCGTGCGGGTGGCAACCACTCGATGTGTCCCTTTCACGTCGATGTTTCTCTCTCTCTCTGTTCCTCTCTCTCCCTCCCACTCTATCTGAACAAGAAATGGAAAAATGTCCTCTGGTGAGGATAAGAAAGAGAAGAGAAGAGAAGAGAAGAGAAGAGAAGAGAAGAGAAGAGAAGAGAAGAGAAGAGAAGAGAAGAGAAGAGAAGAGAAGAGAAGAGAAGAGAAGAGAAGGAAAAAGAAAAGAAAGAAATTGTACTTACAAAGCAAGCGTAAATCAAAAAAAAAAAAAAATGTTTTCCCAAACATTTCCAACTGTCTTGGCAGCTCTAAACATCACTTTCTCCCCAAACCCACAGCCCTTTGTTTTCATGATAAATGAACCACCTTTGGTTGGAAGCGGTACTTGTGCACCCAGTTTCCAACTGTGGTACTCGGCTAACTAGCGGGGAAACCGGGGAGGGACCCGGCAAGTTTCCAAAGCGCTGCAGGTGGGACGCGGCGGCAGCAGCCGAGTTCAGGTGGGACGCGGCCGAGTATCGGAAACCAAGCTGCTCTCCGCAGAAGTGCCGCGCTGGTCCACGCGAGAGCTAAAGATGTTCGCTGTGCCTCGTGAGAGTGTCCGGCTATGAGAACTACCCAGGTCATGTGCCAAAACCAAATGGATTTTGTTTTCCCCAGGAGACCCCCGGCTGGGGCTTTTGAATCGAGTGTTCAGGTGTGCGAGGCCAAGAGGTAGGTCTGGGCGCGGTTCTGGCTCGCGCACTGGGTCGCGGGGACACAGTCGTCGCCCAGCCTCAGCTTCCTGTCTGTATGCTGAAGCAGCGATGGTGGGAAGGGCATGTTGAGCCCTGGAAAGGATGGAGTGCTGTGAGCAGGCCCCCTGACCCCAGAACCCGGGTCGTCCCTGTCCCCGCCTTCACTGTCCCAGAACATCTCTGTGGTTTGGAACCGTCCTAGGTCCTGCTTCTGCAGAGCTACCCCAAACCCTCTCACCCCGGGGCTTCCCCTCACCCCGTCTTTCTGTTGAGGGGTGACTCGGGGACAGGCTCTGCTTCTCTTACTGGGTGGCTCTGAAGTCCTCTTCCCACACTGGGCCTTATTTTCTTAGATCTAAAGGGAAGGTTTAGCCTAATGATTCCTAACGTTCCTTCCAACAGAAAATGAAAAGGGTTGAGAGGGGAATGGTCGTATCCCAGGTGGTCTCGTGTTCGACCCTCTAAGCACCAAACCCTTTCAGCTTTATTGGGAATCTTGGCTCCATAAGGACTTTTTAGCGGATTTGACTTTTTACTCGAAGGATGGTTCTGCTAGCCGGTGTTAGGTTGTTCTGTGATGAACCGATGCCCCCAGCAGAGCAGCGGCTCTCGCGTCAGCTTTGGGGAGCTTTCCTTACTTCCTCCTCTGTCTCCACACTGGCAGCTGTCACCGCACGCACTGCAGATTGGACGGCAGTGGCATCCTTCTCGTCTGTCCTAATTGGCTGGTCGGACCGGGCAGTGCGATGGTCTGAAATCAGATCGCCACGTTTGGGTCAAGTGGCAGCATGGAGGCGGGAGTGAGGCCCAAGAGGCCCTCTGCTCCCTTACACACATCAACTCGGGCTGTGAGCGCGGAGATCTCGAACGCGGTCCCTCCAGGGCTCCCTGCTCGGAGCCGAGTTCTCGGCGTATTATAAACAGAGGAAGCGCCTGAGTTCTGGCGCGGAGAGTTCCCTGCTACCTGGCAGTCTCAACCTGATTGTCTGTACCAGCCTAATCTCTCCTCCCTCACTGCTGTCCTGCACACCTTAGGCTCCACCCCCGTGACTGAGTCCCTGACCTGCCCTTTCTGCCTCGCTCCTGTTCGCTTGCTCCTGCAGGTTCCTTAGCATGGAATCCAGGCTTTTCTTCTTCCTGCCAGCCTCGAAGGCTCTACCCACCTCTCTCACCTCTCGGCCCCAGCGTGGCTGCCTGGTGGACACCTTGGAAACCCCCCGAGCTCTCAGGTGAGCAGAGCCCCATTGTCCCCGTGCCCACCTTCGATTCACACTCACCCTCACGAGTGATCTGTCTGTGTGGGCGCCGCCTCTGCCAAAGTGAGTCCTCTGTGGCCGGGACAGCCTGGTTCAACTTGGTATCTCTAGTACCCGCACAAAGTCTGGCACGTGGTAGGCACTCAAATGGCGTTGGAAGAATGAACGAACAAACAAAGGAATGAATACGTTGACTACCTGTTATGGGCTGAATTGTGTCACCCCCTCAAATGTGTACAGTTGTCCCTCGTTTATCACGGTTAATCCGTTCCAGACTCTAGCGGTGGCATCTGGCATGGAAGGAGTCCTGGGGTGCTCGAGTACATAGGCCTACAGTCCATACGTACAGTAATTTTAACTTTAATCGTAATATAGGGGTGTATAATTGACTCAGACAACCGAGCGCGCACTGTATCATTTTCACTGTCTTGATCCACTTTTTAATGAATATATTTGAAAAAAAACGTGATAGAGTGAAGCCGCGAAAGTCGAAGCGTGAAGTGGCGAGGGACGACTGTATGTTGAAATTCTAACCCCCAGTAACAAAATATGACCTTATTTGGGAGTAGGGTCTTTACAGAGGTAATCAGGTTGAACCGAGGTTGCTAGTGTAGGCCCTGATCCCATCTGACTGGCATCCTTCCCAGGAGAGGACATTTGGACCCAGGGAGACCATGGCCCTCTACAAGCCCAGGGGAGAGGCCAGGAACACCTGCTCCTAGAGGACAGACAACACGTCTGTGCGTGTGTTCCTCGGACCAGACACTCCAACCAGCTGGAGAAATCTGTGACCGTGTGGACAAATGAAGAGCTAAGTGGAGAAAGCCACCAATGAAATGGAAAGTGGCTTCATTAGTACGGGACTGTTTTGTGGCTTCCCCGTGCAGCGCTTCCAGAATGGGGGAGGGGTCGCTGCATGGCTCGCAAAGCACCAGCAGGCGGCGGGATGGTTCTCGGGCAAGTGCTCCTGGTCCCTCTCAGTGAGCGGGGCTGCCAGCCCCACCCTGGACAGGCGAAAGCCTGAACGGGCGCCGTGACGATGGCAGTGTTGTCACTGCTCTTGGCTGAAGAACTGTCCCCTGCCTCGTACTGCCGAGGACAGAAACGACAGGGCTGATGAGGGGTCAGAACTGGTGGGGACCAAGAGGTCATCCGTTCCAGCCTGCTCCCTTCACAGGTGGGAGAACGGAGGCTGTTCCAGGGGAATGGAGTTCCCGGGTCGCAGGCTAGTTTGGGAGGAACTGGGGACTGGGACTGGAGTCACCCCCCAGTGCCTGTGCTCCTGCTCATTCCTCTGCCCCCAGAAGGTTTCTTCTCCCTTCTGTAAGCCATCCACAGACCCTGTAGATACACACCTCTGACCTGAGCAGACAGCCCTCCTCCTCAGCCCCCTTCTCCCTCTTTCTTCTTTAGGAGGGGGGTCATTATCCCATGTCAGAGATGAGAATACTGATCAACACCTTAGGATTGATAACCAGGAGAAGGGGACTTTACCCCTGGCTGTCTTACTCCCAAACTTTCCACCATCCCACGCTTTTTCATAGTGAATCTTCGTCCCTAGGCCTTATACATTTTCCCCAAAATATATATAACATTTAAAACTACGCACTTGGCTCAAAGTAATATATTTTCCATAGCAAACCAGCATATGTGTGAGTCCCTAGAGAAGTTCGTAGTAAGATTCAGCAGATTTCAAAGGTCTTGCCTTTCTTTGGGAGGTGACTCAAGTGGAAATGAGTGAGCAAATGACGCGAATCACCCCTCTGCCCAGTGGACCCACACTGTCCATGCTCCCCGCCTGTTAGCTCCGCCTGTAGGTCACTCAGCAGCTGTCTCCGGCAGACCGGTTGTCAGAGGGAGGTAGCCACATTCACATGACTTTTATCATGTGTAGTGTTGTCATTGTTCTGCTTTATTATTCGTTGTTGTTGTTACTCTCCGACCGCATCTAATCTCTAACCTCTGTCACAGGTGTGTTTATAGAGGAAAGACGTAGTATGTATGGGGTTTGGTACTATCTGAGGGTCTGGGAACATATTGCCGCAGAGAAGGGGGACTGCTGTATTCCTCTCTGGATTTCACCACTTAGCACAGGGCTACCACCTGGGAGGTACGCCGTAAACATCCCTGGAATAACAAATGGATTTCTCTTTCATTTTGGAACCATAGACATTTTAGAAGAAATAGGCTCGCCTCTGACCACTGCTGTGTGATCAGCCGCTGGGCCTGCTTCCGTGCTCCCTTTTGGCTCCGGCCCTTACGGCAGATTCCGGCAGGCACAGTGCACTGCTCGCCGGCGCCTCGGAAGCCCGTCCTCCTCCTGTCCAGGGTGCCTGTCGCTTGTGCCTCTCCTGCTCAGGCTTGGAATCGCACCGGGCGTGCCTGCTGGGAGCTGCCAGCCCAGCAGACAACTGGAGCACATGGAGACCAAAGCAAGTGTTAAATGAGGCACCGGTGATGAGCTATGGGAGGGAGGGTAATTAATTCTGCCTGAGGGGTTCCAGGGAGGGTTCACCGAGAAGACAGATATTAAAAAAAAATTTTATTACATAAATGCATTCTGAGCTGACATCCCCAGTTCACGTTCTGCACAAGAAACTCAGAGACAGAGCCCGCTGTTTCTAGTTCTGGCTGTTTGGGGCACAGACTCAGACTTGGAGTCGTGGCGTGGAGAAATGGATCTAAGGAATAACGAGGGATGCAAATCTCAGTGACTAGTTCCTCTGATGAGGAAAGTGACTGTGGGTCACTTGAAAAAATATTGCTTAATCTTATTACTTCTAGTTTCACACACTCCTGTGTGAACTATTTTTAAACCCATTATTTGTGTTGAAATTAATAGGAAAGTGTGTCACCCTATTTTATTGGCTGGCAGCAGTTAACTTCAGGGCAAACAAAAGATTATAGGTAAAAAAAAAAAAAGCTCTGAATTGGTGACTCTGAATGTATTCCTTGGCAACTTACATGGTCCCAGACTAAAGCCAGACATATACCAAGGGCCTTCAAATGTTGCTGTCTGCTGACTCAGAAACTTCGCTTCTGGAACATTACACCAAAGATATAATAAAAAATTATGAGAAAGACTTGTTTTGTAAAAATGTTCATCTGCGTAGTGAAAACTCAGAAATAATCTAAATATCCATTAGTGTGAGAGAGAATCATTCGGTCATTAAAGATATTTAGAAATAATTGTAGTGATATGGCAAAAGGCCTATGATAAAATGTGAAATGTAAAAGCGGGCTCCAAAACTGTATGCGTAGTGTGATTGCAACTGTGTGAAAAAGTTTTATTCATAAAGGAGGACTAGAAGGGAATTGACCGAAATATTAACAGTGATCCTTTCTGGATAGTGAGATTACGTAGGAGAGTTTTGTTTCTCTCGCCTACACAGTTCTTTATTTTTCATGTCTTCTGCAAAGAGACAGGATATTAAGAATGAAAACCAGTGATACTGGAGGGAACCCCACAATCTGGACGTGGGTGGGCATGTACGGCACAGGCAGAGGTCTGAGGGTCTGAGCATCTGAGCACCGTGAGAGGGAGACGTGGGAACTTTTCAGTTATTCGTCTGGGTCCGTGCGTGGTGTCAGGTGGAGCTGGGAGGCCACCATGAGTCCACACCGGTAACTGAGCGCTGTGGTCTCATGGTTCCAGGAGCTCACTTCGTTCACAGCTGGACCAAGACAGCAGGGGTATGACCGCACCCGCTTCCTTGGTGGAAGAAGCAGGCAGGGCGCCCGGTCAAATGGGCACAGCCTCGGGCAGGGGTGTCCTCCTGGAGGGAGGACCAACCAGGCACGGAACCAGAAGCCCCACTGGGTGGAGTTGACCACCTCCATGAGATTGGGGTTGGCCACTAGAGTCAGGTTCATCCTGGGCAGGAGGGTTCTGGCCGAGGCAACAGGATCAACCCTGGGGCTCAGGCGATGGTGATTCCACCTGCTGGGCCAGGCCTGGCTCAGGGCTGGGACAGGGCTGAGCCGGCTGCAGGGGTCTCAGCCCTGACTCTGTGGACCAGCTGCGAGGGGCTGGCTGGCGAGCTCTCGGCAAACAGCACATCGAAGGCGCACCCGTGGATGAAAGCCAAGCAGTTGTACGTGTCCCTTTGATGACCATTGTTCAGTGTGGAGATATTTTTAGTTGTTGGTATTTTCTCCAGTGCTGTTTCCAAAGAGAACTCTGTCATGAATGTGGGAATTCAAGCCATTTAGTTTTTCATTCTCAGACTTAGTGTATGAAGTGAAGTCAGCCTGTGTACTTAACCCAGGCTGTATTCAGCATCCCTGAGCTGTGCTGGAAAAACCTGCGAATCCCTAGCTGTAAAACAACAGGGTAGATACCATCCCATTCAAAGCACAGAAGAAAACACACCTCAGTGTTTCCTTTAAATGCTTTAGTCTCACCTAACCCTTCTAACCACATCACTGCGTCTGTGTTCCACGGCAGGTCTGTGACGTGTGGACACGGCCAGTCAGAGAGCTTGGTGACTGCTCTACTCTAGCCACTGCTTATACCTGGTTGTGTGTGCGTGTGTGTGTGTGTGTGTTTGTGCATGTGTGTGTGTGCATGTGTATGCATGTGTGTGCATGTGTAAATTAATGTTTTAAAACATTTTACAAAAATAATACATAATCTCTTGATTTATATATTATATGTATGTATTTATTTATATAAAATATTACTTAGTCTTTATAACAACCTTGCAAGGGAGGTATCTCCATTATCAGGATAAGAAAACACAGGATCAGAAGAGCTAAGTGACTAGCCCCAAGTCACCCAGCATCTAAGTGGCAGAGTTGGGACTTGAACCCCACTCGCTGCCTCTTCGTCTCCAGACCGGCAGAGGAGGGCCTTCCTGCTCCTCACTCTGAGGTCTGTAGTAATCCCTGGAGGCGGGGTTCCGGCACCTGCAGATCTCCTTCCATGTACCTTTCTGTGCAACCATGAGCCTCTGTTCCCACATATGAGGAGCCTGAGTTACTCTGGTTGGAGACAATTAGAAAAAGAGGCCCAGGGAGCTGGGGAGGGAGGAGGGAGGAGGAGGAGGGAGAGGGAGGAGGGAGGAGGGAGAGGGTGGCTGCTAAGGCTGGGAATGAGCCAGGGTGAGGTGTGGCTGGGCTTTGGAACCAGCCTCCCAGGGCCAAGAGGAGAGAGTACCTGAGTGAAGAGGGTCAGTGAGGCGGCTCCTTGGCCTAGAGCTAGGAACTGGGGCTGAGGTCCCCCACCCCCGGAGCTAGTAAGTGGTGGGGGGAGTGTGGCAGGTGTGAGGAAATTCCTCAGTGTCTGAGCACCTCCCTGCAGGTGGAGCACCCCAAGCATTTCACTTTCACAGCCTCCTGGGGCTCTGGGATCCAGAGGCAGGGTTCAGTAGCTGGTTATGCAGAGAGGTGACTGAGTTGGATAGTGGAACACTCACAGCCACAGTACACACACACTCACACACACACACACACAGACGTGAGGTGCATTGTGAGCCTTTCCAGCAGCACAGCAGAACATATTCCAGACATTTCCTTCGAACTGTGAGGGAGCAGCTCCCAGAAATGTCTGGGGAGCAAAGCGTGGCAACTTATCGTTCGTAAACTGAAGCTATAGAAGGTAAAGATAAGATCTATTATTTTGTCCTCTGTCTCTATTGTTTTATTTCCATAAACTTAGGGCTGTCATCAGTTTGCTCCTGCCCTGGGTCCTCCCAACTTTTCTCAACCGTGAATTCCTTCATCTTAAAGGAATCTGACCTTGAGGTGTCCTGTCTGTCTCAGCACTTACTGCATCCGTAGGGAGCGCTCCTTCCAGGTGGCCCCCGGCACCCCAATGTTAGCTCCTTGCCAAGTGGAAGCCCCGTGCCCAGTGCTTGGCACATGGGAGGTGCCAAGCATTTATCTGCATGGTGTCAACTTAAAGGCGTTTGGTACCTATGGTTTGTCAAAACATTTGAGAAAACGTGGCCTCCAGGTTGTCACTGTGCCCTGCCCACGGGTGTGTGTCCTGCCCCTTTCACAGCTTGGCTGGCCAGGCCCAAGGAGGCCCCAGGCCATCCATCCCGCGGCCGCTCTGTAGAATGACTTGTGTTTGTCTCGTGTTAAACAGCAAAAAATAGTTCACTGTGCTTTCTGATTTCAGCTTTGCAGGTGTCTGTATGGACAGAAAACACAGATTTCCACCCGTGTCTGACAGAGTGTCTTCAGCGAAGCTTCACATGTTGAAGCTTTCTATAGTCAGGTACCGGTGGCTGAGCCCATGCAGCTGGGGTACCCCGCACCTCCTGTCCCTGCAGCTGCACCTCTCAGCAGGGGGGCTCCAGCGGGGTGTGTGTGTGTTGGGGGGGGGGGAGTAGAGATGTGATTAAGACTATTCCCAGTCTCCCTTAATGAGGAAATGAGGGGAAGCAGCCTGGCAGAGGGGAGGAAGAAAGATTTTGACCAAAGAAAAACTTGACATGAATCCCTGTTCAGCCACTTACCTGCTGTGTGACTTTGGACAAATTACTTACACTCTCTGAGCCTCAGGTTCCTCGTCTGTAAAATGGAGATAGTAGTACCCAACCCACAGAATCATCAAGCGAGTTAAAAGTAAATTTTTATGAAAGCATGACCCCGACTATGTGCGTGCGCACTGCCACGCGCTCGGGGGAGAGACAGAGGAGCCGTCCTGGGAAGAAACCCCGACATGCAAGCAGAGGCCGTGTGAGCAGTGAGGCTGACTCTGTTTCCTTTTTCTGCTTTTTGGTCTCTTTAAATATTTTTTTCCATGAGCATCTGTTGACTTTATAATTAGAAAAATAGAAAATAAACTAAGAAGCATAAAATGGAAAAAAAAAAAAAAAGAAATAATATACTTTAAGTACCAGGCGTAAGTTGGCACTTGGTAAATGGTAGCTATTTTTACTAATTAGTCATTACGCCTAATAATAATCATTAGGAGTAATGATTTCCTCTGGGACCAGAGGTTGTGAATTAGTCTGTTGGTGGTGGTGGCGGGTGATTCACGGCTCCCTTCCCAGTGAATGGGGGTTCTGGGTTCACTTGCAGCTGTGGCCACCCCTCTCTCACCTCCCCGCTCCTTCTGCCAACACCCTGAGCTGCTCCCGCTGCTGCCCCTCCCCCCACCAAGTGCCGCCCAGGGACGGTGCCGTGACAGGGGAGCCCGCTTTGGCAGGCAGAGGACTCTCCAGGGAGGGGCTTCCTCTGTCCGTGGCAGGCCAGTAGGAGTCAGAGGGTCGAGAGTCACACGTTTCTTCTGTTTGCGTAGCAGAGAAAGTCCCCGGGGAAAAGCATTTTCCGACATCTAAAGGGAACTTGATACTGCTAGTTGGAAGATTATGGATGTTAAAAATGTTTCCTTCTATCCTCAGTGATTGCTATTGTGAGGGTGTGGTCAGGATTTAGCCAAAGTAAGAGTTTTAAACTAAACTATCAAAGTCCTTAGGGTCCAGTAGGTTCAGCCAGAGATAAAGTTCTTCATTAAGGAAGGAGGGAGCGAAATCCCGAACTCACTGTGAGCCTGTGAGCAGGTCGGTCAGCCTCTCTGAACCCGTCCTCAGATGGAAAACAGCAGGCCCGCCCCGTGCGTCCCTGAGGGCTGGAAGTTCTCAACTCCATGACATGCTGATCATAAATACAGTCGGTTCTGAGAAGAAAGAGGACTCAGAGGTCTTCTCTGCTCAGCGGGCAAGCTGCCAAAATGTGATGGCTAAGACAGCAAAGGACAGGAATTCTCCCTGGGGCCGACACGTGGCAGTGTGGTCCCCGGGGTGACGGATGGTGGTAGGACTGGAGCTGGAGCTTCTAGAACTGTGGAAACAGCAGGTCTCACACAACTGCCTGCCATCCCTCCCTTGCCTCCGGGAGCCGACACCGAGCTGCTGGGTGTGAGTGGCCACCGTGCCCAGGAGCCGCGGCAGGTGCCGCCCATTCTGTATGTTGTCTCGAATCCTCGGGTCCCTGCAGGAGCGGCGTGGCCCCTGCTTCACACATGAAGCAGCGGAGACTCAGAGGCAGGCTCGCTTCCCCTGGAGGTTAGCCGTGCACCTATGGCGCGCTTGGTGCGCGGCCCTGAGAATCGAGAGTGAGCGAGACCACCCTGTCCTGTGGAGCCGGCCGTGTACAGACAGCCGCAGACAAGTCAATGAGCAGTCACAGCACAGTGTGGAAGGTTCAAAAGAGGACAAAAGGGTGCCTTGGAGGACAGTGGAGGGCCATCCACGCCCGCAGAAAGGTGGGTGAGGTGACATCGCCATTCTAGGCAGAGTTGACGGCATGTGCAGAGGCCCAGGCAGGCGCATCAGAGAAAGGCTTGGCGAGCAGTGGTCTGGCCAGAGTTTGCAGGGGAACGTGGTGTGGCAGGCGCTGCAGAGGGGCACGGAGCCAGAGCCTGCAAGGACTTGACCAGGCCAGAGAGTTCAGACTTCATCCTGTGGGGAGAGGAGCCGGCCATGCTACATTCACACACTCGGCCAGGATTCACAGCACCTACAGCGTGCCAGGACTGAGGAGTCGGTGGTGACCAACGCCATCAAAACCCCCTGCCTTTGAGAAACTGACCGTCTTCACTGGGGCTGCAGGGTCAGAGGGCAGGAGGTGGACAAGAAACAAAATCTAAATGTGCAAAATCTATGCTCCAATAAGTGGTGGTAAGTGCTATGGGGAGCAGCGGAGCAAGGAAGGACTCTGGAGGGCTGGGCAAGTGCGGGTCACCACTGTGTCCGAGACGGGGACATCTCCACAAGCACTTGAAGGAGGTGAGAGGGAGAACCAGGGCCGCCAGGGACATCAGGGCTGCGGCCTGGCTGTGATACAAAGGACGTTGAAAGAGGAGACTGGTGAAGAGGCTGTTGAAATTCAGGTGACCCACCGATGAGGTGACAGGTGCTACTGGCTTGAATTATGGGGAGTGGCAGTAGGAATGGAGGGCAGTGGTGGTCAGCTGACAGAGGGACAAGACGTGGCCACTCAATGTGGCAGAGAGGGTGAGTTAGTCTCTTCTCTCTGGTTTCTGGCTGAGGCACGGGGTGGGTGGTGAATCTCTTTCTGAGCTGGGAGACCATGCTGGAGGCTCAGGTTCGGGGCAGAGGGTGATGAGCTTAAAAGGAATCTGCCCGTGTTCATAGCAGCACGAGTCACAGCAGGTGGAAGCAACCCAGGTGTTTACTGACGGATGAGTGAGAAACACAATACAGTGTCTCCACCCGATGGAAGGTTACGCAGCCTTTGAAAGGAAGGGAATTCCGATACATGTTACAACAGGGATGAACCCTGAGGACATTATGTTCAGTGAAATAAGCCAGGTAGGAAAGGACACATTCTGTATGTTTCCACTTCTCTGAAGTACCTAGAGTAGTGGAATTCACAGAGACAGAAAGTAGAACAGTGATCGCCAGGGCCGGGGGGGAGGGCGGAATGGGGAGTTAGCTACATGGATACAGAGTTTCAGTTTTAATGGAAGATGAAAAAGTTCTAGGGATAGATGGTGGTGATGTTTGCACAACAGCGTGAATGGCACTGAGCGGTACCCAGAAAGATCGTTAAAATGGTAAAATTTATGTTATATATATTTTATGAAAATGTTTTAAAAACCTTTGAGGTGATTTGCCCGGAGTCACTCCACTGGCAAGTCCGCCCAGCTCCAGGGGTCCTCTGGCCCCTCGCCCTTAGTCTGAGCTCAGTCTGCCTGCGCTGGTCCCCGTCCTCTAGACGCGCGGTCGCCTGCTGACGTCACTCTGTGACGTCAGTCACTCTCTCTGTCCTCCCCTGTAAGGTGGAGATGGCACTTCATCGGTTGTTGTGAGAATGAGTTCATACATGTCCCATGCCTGGCACAGAGTAAACTCTCCTTACATGTTATGACTGTTCTTACGTCTGAACAGCCTGACTTTGGTAAAATCGCAAGTAAACTAGAATCCACGCTCCAGCACCTGTGAGCTGTGTGACCTTGGACAAACCACTCCACCTATAAAGAGAGGCTGATAAATCCTACCTGGCAGGGATGAGGGTGGACTAAATAGGACCTGTGTTCAAGGTCCCCAGCAGTGCCTGGACGCCCTCGCCGCCCATAAGCAGCCACTGTCACTGTGTGGTCACAGTCATGCCAGCACAGATGAACACAGTGACATGACAGGTATATTTAGGCAGAAACAGCACCTCCCTTCTTCAAGTTGGGGGGTTCACAGAATCCTGAAATTGTACCTGGCATTGGCGTCGGTAACGTGTCCGTGTCTGACATAGAGTTCCTATTCAGCCAAGCCCCACGCCGCTCTGGAGAGGCAGAAATGGGGCCGATGGGCCCTGTCTGCAAAGAGCTGACACTGGCCCAAGGAAGAGCTAAGGACTTTGTCACAGCAAACTTCACCAGGTGTTGGGAAACCTGGGTTCTTTACCCAAGTGCCTGAAAACCTTGGACAAGTCACGTCTTGTCTCCAGAGCTCAGCCTTGTTTACACGCAGAACGAGGGCCTCAGACTCACTGTTGTCTGTGACTTGAAGCTATTTCCTTCCTAAACACATCAATTCCCTTGTCGCTCCCTCTGGGAGCTGTCTGCAGGGCTTAGGACAGTCAGGGGAAGTTGGACCAGAGTCACTACCTTCCGTGCTATACCCACCTGGCCTTGGTGGCTTAGAGGTCACCAGGGTGGGCTTGCCCCCACAGCATACTGGGACCCCAGCAGCAACTGGTGAGGAAGGGGGCAACGCTGGGACCAAGAGGAGCCTGGGACCCAGAGACCTGGAGTAGGGACTGGAGGCCAAAGCTGCAAGGATGAGGGGTGGGGACCCCACAGCAGGGAAGCTCTGGGCTCACTCCAGGCCCCGCTGCCCCACCCAGAGCCATGCAGGCTGGACTCCCACGGAGCACAGCAGCCAGCTGCCCTGGCCGAAGAGACTGTCTGTGAAGGCGGGGTTCAGGCCTCGATCTGCCTGCCGGGGTGGCAGCCCCTCGCTCTACCCAGGGCCGAAGGCGGAGAGGACAGCGTTCCCGTGTTTGCTCTCGCGGAGCCTC
Organism: Molossus molossus; assembly: GCF_014108415.1. Lineage (NCBI taxonomy): Eukaryota > Metazoa > Chordata > Mammalia > Chiroptera > Molossidae > Molossus > Molossus molossus. The sequence continues at coordinate 12,339,970 of NW_023425349.1, forward strand.
TACCTGGAGGGTCTTGAGGAGTTTGCTCCTTGGCCCACGTCCCCCCCTTCACCCATGGGACCACAGGGAAAGTGTCCGTCCCCTTCCTAATGGACGGTCTGCCTTCCGTCCTCTCTCCATCTCATGCCAAGGCACAGTCTGCTCACTTCTCACGGGGTGCCGCTAAGGTGCTTTCTTATCTGAGCCCGAAATGCGTTCAATCCGGCGAAGGGTCCCGGAGACCATTGGTATGTGCACAGGCAGCACGTTGCCCAGTCAGGTTCTCCGGAGCCTGCAGTCGACTCACGTGGGGAGAGAGATTGCAGGTTATCACTCGGCCGCTGCGGCCATCCATATGCATGAAGCCTGGGACCTGACTCCCTTGCAGAATGAATCGTCACCTTTAGAGGGACCGACTTCCGAGAGCCCACTTCTCCCCGCAGCCGCAGCCGGCGGTGTGCGCAGCCGCTCGGGCCGCCCACCCGCCAGCGCGTCCTGGAAGGGTCTGCCGGGCTCCTGCCACTTCCGAGATTGGTCACATTGAGAAATATTCAGCTTCAGTGAACATGTCATGGCTGTGTACAGGAAAAACATACTATTTTCTCTGGAGCTTGCCTGAAACAACAGGCTTGTTCCTGAAACAGATGTTTTGTGAAACCTGCCGTGACAGGCTCATCAGGGCTGGAGCTGGACCAGCCCTGAGCCACCAGCCTGGGCTCGGGCGGTACTCCTTCTGGCTCTTGAGGTCCGAAGTTAAACATTTCACAAGCCTGATATTGTAGACGGAGGCAGTCAGGCAGGGTGCCCTGGGGAGACGTTTCCAAGATCATGACTCAGAATATCTTAGTTTGGTTCAGTGAATATGTATGGAGGGCCTACTGTGTGCCAGGCACTGTTCTAGTTGCCTTCGGTTACGCGATCTCACAGTGGCTCTCTGAGGTTGCCCGTTTCAGAGATGAGAAGACTGAGACCTCGTGTGTATTGGCTTCCTACGGCTGCTGTGAGAAGTCACCACAAACTTGGTGGCTTAAAGCAACAGAACTGCAACCCTTCCCAGTTCCGGAAGGCAGAAGTCTGAGATCGAGGTGTTTGGCGGCTCCAGAGGGTGCTCCCAGGAGAGCAGCCTTCCTTGCTCCTTCCAGCTTTTGGAGGCTCCAGGAGTTTCTTGGCTGGTGGCAGCATCGCTCCAGTCTCCGCCTGCCTCCCGTAGCCCCTTCGCTGCGTCTGTCCCTCTGCCTTCCTGTTCTAAGGATGCCTGTCGCCGGATTTAGGGCCCACGCTAAACCAGGGTAACCTCATCTCCGAGATCCTTAGCTTGATTACATTTGCAGAGCCCCGTTTCCAAACAAGGTCACCTTGACAGATTCCAGAGGCGAGGGCTGCTCTTCAGCCTGCTGCAGACCTCCAGCTGGTATCTGGTGGTCTCCCCGAGGTCACAGTGAGCAAGGTCACCGTGGGGAGGAGACCACAGGCCCTCACTCCTCAGAAGCTGTGAGGCGGGTCCGAGCTCAGTGCTGAGACACCCACAGGATGCCAAGAGCCGCTCCTGCGAAAGCGGACCGGCTGGAAGGAGCTCCGTGTGTTGTTACGAGTGGGAGCTCTTAGCCGATCCAGTGGCCCTGGACAAACATGTCACCACTCTGTGTCTCATACGGAACATGGGAATCCTGGAAGGAGCAACGGTAACCCCAAAGGGCTGTCGAGAGAATCAAAGGAGAGAACATGCTTAGCACACAGGTGAACTCAGCAAGCGCTCGGCACCCTGACCCCAGCCTCTGCGGTGAGCCCTGCTTCCTGCCTCTACGTGGGGGGGGTACAGTGGGGACTTCTGTACAGGACCCCAGAAACCTGGGTGAGGAAGAGAGAAGCCAAAGCTGACTTGAGGGTTTTGAGCTTGACTCCCTGGGAGGATAAAGTTGCCAGTAACAACATGGAAATGGCAAGAAGCGCTTCGTGGGGCGCTGGGGGGACAAACTGTTCGACTTGGAAGCAAGCGGGACATCTGGGTGGATTAGACTGGCAGGTGCAGGATCTGCAAGGTGACTTCTAAAAGCCAAACGGGGCTTAAGAGTGAGGGGAAGACTTGGGCCCCTTTGGCAGAAAGCACGGTCACAGACGGAGCCCTCGGAGGCAGGGCAAAGGGAGGACAGAGAAAACGAGTGTCGGTGCCCCTGGCTCACGGGCGCAGCACTCAGTTTTCTGGCCTGTAAACGGGCACACTGCTTTATTCTTTCCTGGCTGTTGCCCAGGCTGCATGAGACACGGGTGGGGAACTGCTCCACGGACTGGGCACTGCGCCGCAGCAGAAGGCCGCCGTGTGGGCAGGAGGCTCAGGGCCCCAAATGCAGAGCGTGACACGAGGCACGAGAGGTGCTTTCCCTGCCTCTGGGTCCAGTTATAATCCCCAAAGGACGATATGATAAAAACTGGAATTTCTCCATTCCCTGGTGAGGGGTGTACTTCCACCAGCAGTTTTTGTTTTTTGGAAAACCAGATGAGAATACTTCTCTCACGAACCTCATTGTTCATCCTCCCCACCACCACTTCCCAAATGTCCCCCATGCTCCCCCCCCAGGGTAGGTCAGTCAGCGTTGCCATGACAACCAAAGAAGAGGCGAGCTCTGACTTCAGCTCGTGTTCATTAGTAGGGAAACTAAATGACAGACTCTCTTTTGTTTTCTTTCTTGGAGCGGGGGTCCCTACCATGTGCCCGTTGGCATGGAGACCTTTTATCCCCGCCAGGTGAGCTGGTCAAGTGCAGGTATTCATGTGTTTGAATGGGTGTTTAGAGAAGCCACGGTACAAGGAGAAGGTGTCAGGACTGGGTGGTCCTGGCCATTGTGTCACAGTAAGCACACTGCTCCTTAAAGCTGTCCCTTGAGGAGGGGCAGTGAGTGTGGGCAGTGGTCTCTAGACCCCATTGTGTGCGCCTCCAAGTCCTGGGGCTGTTCACACTGTCTCGTATTGAGTACCGGTGACATGTCTGGCATTCTTCAAATTTCTTTACATTTGGTTTTCCACAGTGCTCACTAGAACCCTGTGCACCTGGTGTTACTGCGACCACTTTCCAAATGAGGAAGTTGATACTCAGAGAGGTTAGGTACTTTCCCCAAGGTCTCTCAGCCAGCAAGTGGCACTGTGGGAACCAAAACCCAGGCCTGCTTGGTGCGCAATCCCTACAGCCCGGCCACCCTGTCCTAACCTTGTACTTGAACTTGGGCAATCTCTTAGTCTCTAGAGCCATCAGGGAGACATCGTCTAAAAAATGTACCATGATAACTAAACATTTAGTACTTCTGTGCGAAACAGCATCGCGAACTGTCTGGACGCCTGCTTGGGGAATTGTGCAATGACAAGTGAAATTAAATACTTTAATGGATTTTGACAACAACTCTATGTTAGGGGAATTCAAATTGCATAAAGCAAAGAGAGACTTTCTCTCTGGACCTGATTGCTAATATGCATGCCTAATTTATTAGCTGCATTTTTTCAAACCTAATTTTGTTAGGACCAAAGTTCTCGAAGAAGAAGAACGTTATGGATTAGACGAGGCAGCTACATCTTCCTGGAGGGGGCTGGGCTCGAGCGGACCTGATGTCCCTGATTTGGGGGTGCGCGGGTCCATAAAAGTGTCGAGTGAGTGGTAACTACTGTTGCTTTAGCGCTCCAGCTGGGCGCTGGCCTCTTGTGTTAGGTCCCCCATCCCGTCCCTTGGCCCTCTGTGAGGTGGAGCCATTGTCCACTTCACGGAGAACGGGCTGGGCAGTGACGACATCCTCAAGACCAGACAGCGAGTACAGCATGGGCCCAGGACGACTGTTACTCTTATCAGCATAAATTATCATTGTATCATTACACGAAACAATGCCGGTACAGAACCTCAAGCTGAAAGTGACACCCGGAGGTCACCCTTCCATGTTTTCTTGCCTTTGAGCAAAACTACCCCAAATTCATGTTATTTGTCCTAAAGAATACTTTTCTTCCATGGTCATTTCTCAGCACAATTTTTTTTTTTTTTTTGCATCACCTATCACATGAAAGGATCAAAACTGGATTTATTTTCGGCCAACTCGCAGGCTGTGGGAGAAAGAAGCCACAGGCTTCAATGGCCATAATGTAAGTTTAGAAAATGACAATTCCACGAGAGGCGCAGACAAGGCTGGGGAATCCCGGAGAGACAGCATTTCTGGGTGGGAGGGATCAGCCAGGCAGTGGGCGCTGGCCTTTGAAGTGAGCGTGGGGCCTGGGGTGGCCGGGGTGAGCGGGACAGGAGCCCAGGCACCACCCGGGGCACAAGGGGATCTTGGAGCCATCTCCGTGTGTCAGTGAGGTGGCCGGAGGCTGTGCGGGCAGGAAGCGGGTCAGACAGGCTCAGGGGACCGCCGACCACTGCGGGTCCTCAGAGGACGGAGCAGAGAATGGGAAGACGCTGGGAGAGTTGAGTTTCACAAAGAGGTGCCGACTGCTTCAGACGCCCCGAAGAAGCCGGACTGCAGAAAGATGGGGGGGGGTCGGTGGCAATGATGAGGTCCACGGTACACTGGGAGGGGCAGTGTGTTCGGAGCAGCAGAAGCAGAAGGCAGTGTGCTCATGCTGAGGTCGGAGTGAGCCTGTAGGTCACGCTCCCAGGGTGAGGGCTGGGACTGTGGTCCCCTAGGAGAGGGCTGGCAGAGAAGCCCCTCGGCTTCCCCTCACCTCGCTGGAAGCCTGGAAGGAACAGGGTCACAGAGTCAGACAGACCCTGATCCTCCCCCCACCTCCATGCCGTTTAGGAGGCGTGTGACCTTGAGTACTTTACCGATGCCACGTGTGGTTCTCAATGCTCTACATGCATCAGCCCACTGAATTCTCACAACAGTGCTGTGACACGGGTAGAATTATTATCCCCATGACACAGGTAAAGATACTAAGACACCTGTAGGGTAAGACCCTGTTCCAAGGTCCCCAGCTTGTTTGGGACAGGGCCAGGCATTCTGGCTCCGAGTGTAGGTTAATCTCTTCCTCCTAAGGTTTCAGTGTGGCCTGACCAGGATAATTACTGTACTGGAACATTCCTGGCCCATAGGAGGGGTTCAATAAGAGCTACTCACCTTTCCCCCGGCCACATGCAAATGCAAAGTCAGGGCAGCATCGTCTGAGAAAGGTCTGTGGGATCAGTTCCATAGACATCGTTTACATTAGTGAAAATCCCACACAGAATGATACAAAAACTGCCTTGGAAAATGAGATGCAAACGTCACGAGCCCCCGGGACACAGTCCAGCGGAGATGGTGTTGCATTCAACACCTGTAATGCAGGATTGACCAGTCGGCAGCACGGGCACCCCTGGGTGGGGAGCACCCTCAAGGCAAATCAGTGACAAGCGAAGTTCACAAGGCAAACATTTCATCTGAAATCTAAAGGGGAAGGACATTCAACGTGGGACATACCTACTGAATCCCTCGGACAAGGGTGTGCCGAGCGCACTGTATGCAAAGGAGAATTGGGATTCCTGTAGAAAATGAACTGGGTTTGGAAGAAATTGAATGCCAAAAAGAATTACATTCTCCACAAGAAGGAACTTCCATGCGTGACTTCCCCCTACGGTCTGTATCCACGCAGCCCTCAACTTCGCTGCAGAACTGTGTTTAAACACTAAGATGCTTTGTCTCGCGGATAGGCGCTGAGTGTGTAATTAAAAGGATCCCTTCATTAGCAGAACTAGACAATGAACGCTCAAGTTGGCCTTCTCTGCTAATTTTGGAGGTTGTAAAACAGGCTAATACAACCACTGATGACAGTTGTTGCGTAGACAGCGCCTTCCCATTCTCCGTTCTCCGGAGACAGGCAGGGTCTTCCCAGTAACCAGAGACAAAAGGAGGAGGAGGGAGTCATTCTGGCAGCCAGAAGCGGAGGGGTGTGGGGGTGTCCAGTTCAAAGGTGGCCTCTGGAGACAGCCAGGCTTTGAGTCCCAGCCTTATTACCGAGGCAGCTGACTTAACCTCTCGAAACGTCAGTATCCTCAGACATAAACTAGAGCCAATAACAGTGTCTAATTAACTCAGTGACACAATGACTGTATTTACTGCCAGGTACTCTGAGCACCTACTGTGTGCCAGGAATGGGATGGGACTATAAATAGAGTCATGCCAAGGGAGAATGCTGCCCGCCCACCCGGGCTTTCGAGCCAGGGAAAGACACGGGCACCAGACCGCGACGCAGATCACCCTTGCGGTCGGGACAATGACTGTGCAGGAGGCAGTGATGGGGACGATGATGTGCAAAGTCTGGGAGGTTATACAGAAAGGGGTGGTCAAGCCTCTCTCCAATAGCCGCGGAAATCTTTTTGGAAAAGGTGACATGAGCTCTAAGATTTGAAGGGTGAGTGCTTCCCAAGTGGGTACTCCGGGAAAGGGCGTTTCCAGGGGGAGCAGCGTGCACTGCGCACCGGGGAGGACAAGGCGGTGAACACCGGCCACAGGCAGAGGGGCGCAGCGCCCCAAGGGCTGAAGAGAAATGCCCCAACCCTCCGGGAAAAATAAATCCGTGCCCTTGGCGGTGACTGGGAGAGACAGAAGCTTCTCACTCAGTATCAGAGTTGTGGCCTCTCTGGCATTTCAGCTCAATAGTGATACAGGTGTTTTTTTGTTTGTTTGTTTTCTTTTTTCCTTTTCTTTTTTAAAGACTCTGGAAAGGGAGTCGGGAGAACTGGGCCTGCCTTTGCCACTACCTCAAGCAAGTGACATTGCGTCTACTTCCCTTAAAGGAAAATCATAAGGTCATTGTCAGTGTCCCTTCTAAGTCCACAGTTCAACTTGTTCCGTATGTAGAGAGAGGCAATTACTTTGAGGCATTATTTTGTGACATCCGTAACCCTCCGCAGGGAACCAGATTATCAGATAAGGGGCAGGTCTCCACTGAGGCTCAAGAAAATGAGACTCCTACCCGGATTTAGTTAGGTTAGGACAAGAGGCAGGTGCCATCGGATGGGCAGCCAGCCTGCAGGGCACAGTCTGGTGTCTAGTTACCCGGGCTGGGGTGGGGCAGAATGTCAGGAAGCGGTTAAAGAAACCCCACCTTCTCCTGAGTTCCCAGAGCTGTACGCTGACCGCCCCTGAGGCTGGTGGCCAGACAGGGAGCCAGCCTCGGGAGATGATGGCACAGGGGAGAGAGAGTGTCCAGCAGGTACTGGGGCGCTGCGCTAAGCACCCTGCCTGCGGTCTGCTCTGTAATCGCATCAGTTCTAAAGGTTAAGCCCCATCATTATTCCCATTCTGCATGAGAGGAAACCGAAGCTGTGAGGTTATCGGACCTGCCTGAGGTCACCCAGCTGGAGACGGCAGTGCTGGGATTGCAGCGCAGCCTCCGTCTACCCTGGGCCCCTGCTCCCTCGGACCACCAGGCAGGCGTCCTCCCTGGCCTGGGCGACAGTGCAGTTCATTACCTGGAACTGCTGTGAGTCAAAGAGAGCAAGAGGGGCCGGAGCCACCTGCTCTGTGGGGGGCGCAGAGCAGACAGCCCCGTGAGCAAAGAGGCGTGCTGGGAGGTCTTTGTAAAACCAGCTGTCAGTGCCTTCATCCAGAAAATGAGAGGGCTGGGCCCGATGACCCCTACAGGCCCTTCAGCTCTGCAGTGGTGTGAGTTCTGGTCTGTGGGAACAGGGGCCAGGAGCAAGTCCTCATGCTTGTCCTTGTGTTCCTTCGTTGCCTGGCCTAGCAGGGAGATGCCTCTGCAGAACCCCGTCTGGCAGCTCTGGGAATTCACCCTGAGTGGGGACAGAGACCTGGCCTGCTGCTGTTGCCACGGGGCCTTTCGAATCACCCACCCGTGTAGAGGTTGATTTGTTCCGCAATCACAGTGGAACAACCCCGCCCAGTTAAGTGCTGGTCCCTCCCAGGTCATCACACTGAGGTCAGTTCAAAGTGGCCCCTCTCCCCAGCAGATTCCTCTGGATGCTTTCTAGAAAAGCCATGTTTTTGATCCAAAACAATTTTGTGCTAGGCTTAGGCTCCGTGCCCTCCCCACACTCTCCCTCGGAAGCCTCACACCACCCCATACGCCAGAGACTTCTCTCCACTGTAAGGGAGGAGCAAGCTACGCTCGCTGTAGCATGATGGAGAGGAAGGCACCTGGGCTTTGACCGCAAACGGATCTGGGTTCAAATCCTCTCAGCCACTTAATAGCGGAGGGACTTTCGGGAAGTCGTTTAACCTTTCTGAAGCTAATGTTTCTCATCAGTACAAGTGGGGTCACTTACCATACCTAATCCATAGGATCCCTGCCAGGGTCGGAGGAGGTGTGACAAGTAAGCCACCTGACCCTCAGGTGCTCAGTGCCTGCTGACTCCCGTGCACAGACGTGGTCGGAAACAAGGTCTCTGCCTGCCTGGGTTTCTGTCCCGGATCCACCACCTATCAGTCCGCGTCTCTGTGCCTTGGTTTCCCCATCTGTAAAATGGGAGTGATAATAACACCGATGCCGTAGGATTTCACGGGGTTCAGTGTTTTAGAATTGCAGTTCCTGGCACACAGTGAGTGTTCTGTGTGTGTTGCCACTGGTGTCCAGCGTGCTGTGGAAGAAGGTGACCGAGTGAGGTGGGAGTGGCCAGGTGAGCGTTCCGAGGCAGGCGGCACAGAGGCAAGCAGGTGGGAACAGACCCAGGGTGGGTCTCGGTCTTACAGGAACTTGAACATCAGACAGAGCTCCCTCACTCGGTCCTTGTCCTCGTCGGTTTGGAAGCACATGCCTTATCCGTTCTGGTGTCTAACCGCCTTGACTTCAGATAGGTCCGCATGGCCATCCAGCGAGACCTCTGTGATGGCGGGGCGGGGCTACAGGCAGTTATGTTTGTTTTAGTGACGTCATCCTCAAACTCTTTAAATTAGCTGCTGTGTTAATCGAAGGGACTTCTGTGACGCTTAGCTAGCAGTTCTTCATGACTGCCAATGTGCACTTGGAATTCCAAGGGACTGGGGGGCAGGTCTCGGCCAAACGGGAAGGAAGCCCCCTTGCCTCCCTTGGCCAGCCCAGCACCACTGGCCACCGCTCTCCTGCCGAACTGCAGGATCACCGGGAACGTGAGCCAGGGCGTTTGCTCCCTTTCTGTCCCCGTGGCCAGGCAGTGACCAAAGTCATCTTTCAGCTAGAATTTGGCCAGCATCAGCATCACTGCAGGGCTTCCTAGAACAGCTTGCCTGGCCTGCTCACAGGCTCTGAGTCCACAGGTCTGGGTGCGGCTGAGAATGTGCATTTCTAACAAGCTCTCAGGTGACGCCGATGCTGCTGGTCCAGCGACCACGCTTTCAGAATCACCAACAGGTGTTCCAATAGCTTCCTGACATGCTCCAGCCCCCACCGCGGTCCAAGGTCCACACCGCTGACAGATTCATTCTTTGTCTGATCTTCCAGACCCTGTAAGACCCAGGCCCACATGGGCACTCAGTCATATGCCTGCATGTTTCTCGTTGGGCATACCACCTCCCGCCAAGACCCAGCAAGCCTGCTCCTTCCACAGGCTCTGGGTCCCACCTCGGGACACTCCCCTGGCTACTCCCATCCCCCTCGGTGGTGGTTCACAGGTGGGGCTTGTCTTTCCCCACTTGGTCGAGTGCTACTGGGTAGGGACTTTGTGCATCTCACTGTGTATCCTGGGCCCCTGGGACAGGTAAGTGCTTGGGAAGTGGTTCATGAATTAATATATTATTGAAGGTTGCTTAACTAAAAATGGAAATTATTTCTCCGAGAGAATTCGAGCACCTTCTCTGAATCAGCCACTTTGCCTTGCTTTGTCTGCCTTCCTCCGTGGTTAATTTCTAGAACATATGCCGCTCTACACAAAAGAAGAAAAGTCTCTGGTTTGACTTAAATCAAATTAGCACAAGAATTATATAGTGAACGAAGCATACAGTGTTTAGTGAGACAGCCCTAAGTATAAATCCTGATTCTGCTATTGATTTGTGACGTTGGGCATGTGTTAGGTTCTCTGGGCTCAGATTCCTAATCTGTGAAATGGGACTGGCTCCTACCTGCCTCATAGAATTGTTATGATGAACAAATGAGATGACACAGGTAAGTCGCCTGGCACAATGCCTGAAATATATGTAATTAGGACCCCAGTAAATACTGGTGGTTTTTGACAGTAGGCTTGCCAGACAAAATAGAGAGAGGTGTTTTTTCACAAGAGTTTTAATAAAAAATAATTCCATTTCATTTTAAAACTATAATAAATAAACCATTCTGGGGTTCTTTCCCCTATTTTAACGAATCAAGGATACACCAAATTTAATTTTAAAAAACTACCCCAGCCCTGGCCGGTTTTGCTCAGCAGTTGGAGCGTCGGCCCACGGACTAGAGAGTTCTGGGTTCGGTTCCTGCTAAGGGCACATACCTTGGTTGCAGTTTGTCCCCGGCCCCAGCTGGGGTTGTGTGGGTGGCCACCAGTTGATGTGTCTCTCTCACATCGATGTTTCTCTCTCTCTCTTCTACCCTCTCTCCCTCCTGCTCTATCTGAGGATAAATGCAAAAATATCCTCGAATGAGGATAAAGAAAAAAGAAAAACAAAAAAACTGCCCCAAAGGACTGGTAAGCTTGATTTATATTTTCTTTACCAGTCACTTCTATTTCATAAACCTGACATTCCCATGAAAATGCTATTAAGTAAAAACAAGATTTTATAGTAGTTGTGATAACCTGGATCTCAATGTGATACCTACAATTACCTGCAGCAAAGACACTATTTCTCATTGTTTTAGTTCCTCTTCTATATCAGCTGTGTCTTTTTATTTTTTTAATTTTCATCCGAGGATATTGCTCCATTTATCTTCAGATAGAGTGGGAGGGAAAGAGGGAGAAACATAGACGTGAGAGGGACACATCGACCACAGGCCCTGGTCGACCCGGACCAGGCCAGAGACTGAACTGCAACTGAGGGACGTGCTCTTGACTGGAATCGAACCCGAGACTCTTTGGTCCGTGGGACAGTGCTCTAACCGCTGTATCAGCTATATCTTTACTGCCTTCTTCCAGTCAAGTGAAACTCTTTCCCCTGAATCTGTGAGCCATGAACACGACACCTGTGGCTCGGAAGGCCTTTCACTTTGAGGTTATTAACCGGGGTGCAGGAAGGAAGGGACAAGGCACCCATCCAGTACGTGCAGCGCCCCTCAAAAGACGTGTGAGCAGGTGGGATCAGGCTGCGGGCACTGGCGGGAGACACCCTCTGACATGCCGTCAGAAAAACCCAAGCGGTCCCCTGGAGGTGCTAGGGTCCCATCACCAGGGCAGCCCAAGCAAAGGCCCCTGCGCCGGAGGATCTGCCGGCTAAATGCCCCGTCGGCTCGTGTCCCTATCTACCTGGGATCACGGTTTCTCTAAAATGACATCATTGTGAAAATGTTCTGCAACTAGAGAGGGCTCCACAACATGGTGGAGGTGCTAAATGTACTGAACTGTACACTTGGTTAAAAACGGCGTGTGCGTTGTGTACACTAGAACATAACAGGAAAATGGACGGCGTCATTGGACGACAATCTCCGAGGGCCTAGCTGCGCCCTGAAGGAGCACACCGCTCGGGCCACCAGACTGCGTCGTCGAAGGCAGGCCACTGGACACGCTCTCGTCCCCGAGGGGAACGGCCAGCTGAGCGATGGCGAATGCGGCAGGTGACACGTCCGTGAGAACCGGCGCCCCTGAAAACACCCTCGGCGCTGCGGGAAGACCCCTGCGACATGCAAGGAGGATCTCCACTGCGGGTCATGTGATCCTAACTCACAGATAAATCAAAACGCTAGCACTGTTCATCCCTGACTCGCGGGATTACAAATGGTTCTGATTCCTTTATACATTTCTCAAGTCGTCTACAAAGGGCATGAATTACTATCGGAATCGATAAAAACGATGTAAAGCACACAGTAAAGGCAGCACTTAGCATCCCGCAACTCCCGACAGGAGCCAGGGTGCTGCAGAGCGGCCGCGGGGAACGGAGCGGGCACCGGTGGGAAGAAGGGATTTAGGACCCGGGTCAGCCAGGGCCCAGGGGGCCCCACCCCGCTGCACCTCGGTTTCTCCGGATGGGACGGGGTGTGTGAAGGGCAGATGAGATCATGCCGGGGGACAGTTGTGTTGATTGAAGAGTCCTCTGAGCTGTTTTCCTGGTCGCTGGGTGTATTCACACTGCACATTTCCAAATCCTTCCCCTCAACAAAAACCTAACGAGTGCTTAGCAAGTCGGCGATTGCCACACATCCAGTCATTTAGGAGTGAACTGCCAGTAACAGTGCCGCTTTCTTCTTCTCGTCTTTCTTCCTGTAACCTTAACAGGAGGACGTTTCATTTCCTAGCTCCAGTTGAAGGAGATGAGGATGGAGCCAGCTTGCGCCCCCCAGGAACCTGGGCTTCTCGGGAGGAACCGGGCTGCCCCCCTTTGCAGGAGGGAGCACTGTTCCCCTGGAACCTTCTGCACTGTTGAACTTTTTTTTTTTTAATCCTCACCTGAGGATATGTTTTTATTGATTTGAGAGAGAAATGAAGAGAGAAAGAGAGAAACATCAATGTGAGAGAGAAACATCCATTGGTTGCCTCCCTGGCACCCTGGCCGGGGATCAAAACTGCAACCTAGGTATGTGCCCTGACCAGGAATTGAACCCACAACCTTTTGGTGTAAGGATGACGCTCCAGCCAACGGGGCCACCTGGCTATGGCCGCACTGTTGAACCCATGCTGCCCTGGTCACCCCTCTGACTTTCTTTGAGACCGGTATCAAGACCCACTCGGAAGAACCATGAACAGAACGGACAGGACTTGGTATTCGCATCAGCCGGTCTCTCTTAGGGGCTGGCTCCTTGGACCAGTGTGCAGAGAAGACCACTTTGGAGGGTGGTCAAGCATGGTGTTTCTCTCTCAGACACCTTTCCCATTTAAAAGAGCTTATGGGACACACATGTTCACAACCCGGATTTTTTAAATTTTAGGCTTATCTTGCTATTAGAATCAAACTTTCCCCATTTCAGCAAACTCTATGAAACATCTCCCAAGCGCCTACTATGCGCCAGATCCTACAGAAACAGGATTGAGTAAGATGTGGTCCTCGCCTTCCAGGAGCTCGCAAATATAGTGCAGCTTGACCAGGGGACAAGGAGGCAGGGCCCAGGGACAGGAGTGGGACGTGGAAGAGAGTCGTCAGCGTGGCTGAGAGGCATCTGAGCTGGTTTTGAAAGTGGAGCAGAGGAGAGTTGGGCAGCCAGGGTCAGGGGAAGGTCTCAAAGGCAGAGGCAAGCCAGAAAGATACCGGGCTGGCCCAGCTGGTGACTGATGGCTTGGACGTGGGAGCACCAGGGACAAGGCCATTTCATAAAGGAAAGCGTACAAAGCAGCCTTGATGTTGAGCTTAGTACCATGAGACACGCTCCTCATTTTTCTGGATCAGTTAATCAGTCGGTCAGTATTTACTGTCCATGTTCAACATGCTCAGGACTCTGTCTCAGGAACGGATGCACAGGTGGGGAGGGGTGACACCTGGCCCTGGGGCACGCAGGTGGGAAAGGGTCACACCTGGTCCCAGGTGAGCTATGGGCAGCAGGAGACACGAAAGGGAGATGGGCTGCAAGTGCAGAGAGAGGCAGTGTGGGCAGAAGGGCACTGGGTGTCGCAGAGGGTGGGGCGGGCGGGAGGGCTCAAGGCCTCGAAGGGTATGTTGTGTCTGGGGCAGTGGCAGGACATGGGAGGGTGGGAAGAAATCGGGAATGGCCTTGAGCGCCAGAGTGAGGAGTATGACTTCATCCTATAGGCTCTCCGGGGTCCCTGAAGAGCTGTAGAAAGCCGGCAACCTGACCAGGTTTGCTTTGAAGGGTACCTCGGGTGCCAGTGTGCAGGATGGGTCTGTGGCTGGCAAAGGCTGGAGGCGGGAGGTCCTGTTGCGGGTCCAGGTGACAGTGCAGCTGTCAGGGAGCACTCGGGAGGTGGGACTGGCTGCGGAGCAGAGGGCGAGGACTTGGCGTTCATTCCAGTGCCTCCTGCTGGAGGCTGGCAGACCACACGGTCAAGGAGCCGGGAACAGAGGGCTTGGGGGAGGGGCAGTGATCGCTGCAGTCAGAGGTGCCTGTGGGCCCTTCTGGAGGTTGAATGGGGTGGGGGTAGTTGGAAATGTGGGTCAGGAGGTGAGAAACACATTCCAGGAGAGAGGTAGATACTTGAGAGTTATTAGCTGGGCATTTTCTTGAATATCAGAATAATTTCAGAATAAAACACCCGGACTACGGAATCACAACACTATAATCATTTGTTTTGTTTGAGTTCCAAATAAGAAAATAGTTCAGCCAGAAAACGTAATTGTGCCTATTCCTTGAGTCAGATAACTGATGTATCTTTGCAAATTGTTCACTGAACTGTGCCTATGGCTTCTTGCCAGCCCTCAATGAGATTTTTATATTTCTTAATTATTCAATTACTACCCATAAGTGGGAATTTAAAATCAAGCCCAGACTGCTCCGTAATCGAGTATTCTCTCGACTCATGAGTACAGTAAAGTTGTCCATGTTGGGAAACCAGGGTGGTAGAACAGGGGACATGTAAGTTTCCAGGCCTAGCCTTGTCCTGGGTTCAGGTCCTGGCTTGGGCACGCGCTAGCTCTGTGAGCTGACTTCGCTGAGGTCAGTTCTCTGGCCTGTGCAGTAGGAATGGTGACAATGCCCCCCTCCCGAGGTTGCTGGACAACAAAGGAAAAGGGGACCTGGGAGAGAAAGTGCTCTGTCTGCCGCAGAGCCCGCTCCGGTTGGCTCAGTCGCGAATTCCTGTGTGCTTCAGGTCTCAGCAGCGGGAGAACCCGTTAGCCGGAAAGGAGGGTCCTTCCAGCAGTGATGTGGCCATCACCTCCGGAGGCAACCTCAATCCCGAAGCCCACCTGCCCTCCATCTGCCTCAAGCAGGTCTTCCCCAAGTACGCCCAGCAGTTCAACTACCTGCGCCTGGTGGACAGGATGGCAAACCTGTTTATCCGGTTCCTGGGAATCAAGGGGACAACGAAGCTGGGACCAACCGGCTTTCGCACCTTCATAAGGTCAGTGAGACCAGCCCACGGCGTGGGCTTCGGACGGGGTGGGGTCCAGCCCCACATCTGGCTGGTCTGATTTGCCCGATCGCTCCTGGGAGGGTCTGAGGTGCTGGGGCAGTGGCCCCTCTGGGGTTGGATTGGCCCAATGTCTTACCTGTTGAATGAATTAGTGAATGTTATGAGTGTAACAGCTTTCACAATCCTATGCTGTGGTTAAAAAACAATTCTGTGCTGCCTTGAACTAGGTTCTTCAATCACATATAAGTAATTACCCCCTGGACTCAGACAGGCCTGTGCTTCTTAAACTGGCCTGATGTTCTCCCAACAGCACGTGGCTGCGTGTGGCGCGGTTATGAAGCCGCCGCAGAGAGACAAGGCACATCTTTCCAACGCGTCAATTTCAGGAGAGAAAAGTTAAATAATTCAGTCGATAAATAATTTAATCCGTTTGCTCTACTATAAAGATAACAAGGTTATATTATAGAGTATAATACACATTTTGCATGATTTTAAAGATACAACAGATTCTTGCTGATGCCTACAAAATAAGCCATTGCCACTTAATCTCCTGAGTATCTGCTATCTGCCTCGACCGTGGGGCACTTGGAGCAGTACAGGAGCATTTACTAGCTGTGTAACCCTTGGGCAAGTTAGTGGCCATCTCTGAACCTCACTGGTCCTAGGAAACGGGGTGAAGCTGCCTGTCCCCCAGCAGAGTGTTGTCCACTTCGGAGGAACCATCTGCCAGCATTTGGTGCTGCCGTTGTTCTTCTCATCGTTGGTTTTCCTCTCTCTACCTTGCACCTCAAAGTCACACGCTTCATGGTTTATTCACGAACGCAAATAATTAGAAGCCTTGCCTCGGAAACCATTTCGCCCCCCTTTTCTCTAAGTGAATTTTATAAACTCTAACTCCAGCCCTCCGAGGGGTCTGAGAGGATGGTAAACGGGAGCATCCGCAGGAATTTGGGCTTTTCAGTAACCCTGAAGTATTTGCTCTGAGGGTTTGAGAAGGGCCTTATGTAAGTGTCAGGGGCAAAAGGAAGCCCAGCGGAAGAGCACCGGCTTTGGGGTCTGGCTTCAGAGCCAAGTGCATTACTGTTGGCTTTGGACAAGTCCCTTGTCTTCTCTGAGTCTCAGTTCCCTCTTCTGTAAAACGGGAACAATCTCTCCTGCCTTGCAGGGTTATTATGAGGTTGGGAAGTAATATATCATAAAACACTTGGCCCAGTGCCCAGTTCAAGGGAGCTTTTTGTTAAATGGGAGTCTGAGGATTATTATTTCCATTAGGCTGTGGAAATTTGCAAGAAAGTCAACAGATACATGTTATGATTTCCCTGAGAATGCCACCTAATGTGATAACCCTCTGGCTCATTTAGGAATTGCATTTGATATGTACTAACGGATACCCACCTATAAATGGTTTAGATGATGTGATCAACTTTCTATCATACAACCAGAAGTTTGGCTGTGGGGGTTTCTAAGGCTGGTTAATGACTTCAGAAAGTGATCAGCACCCCACTTTCTTCCTTTCTGCTCATCCTTCATAAGCATGAGTTTCCAGCTGCAAAGTTGCCTTGTGGTCACAAGGTGGCTGCTCAAAATCCAGCCATCACGACCAAGTTCCAGGTAGGAAGGAGGAAGAAGGAAGGATGTACAAAAAGCCTCTTCCAAATGAATTAGACCCCTTTACAAAGCTTTCCAGAAGCTGTATTCAATGACTTCCAATCCCATCTATCTTCTTGGTCACTGCCAACTGCATGGGAAGCTGGGAAATAGAGTTTTTCTGACTGTGTATGCTGCTTTCCCAATACAGTGAAGAGGAGAAAAATGTGTAAATCTCCATCCCTTTGTGGTTACTGTAGCTTGGGACCTAGGGAAACAGCTCAGTGACAGAGGCCCCAAGTCATGAGGGTTCTTGAGGCCATGGGAGTGTGCAGGGACCCCGGGGAGTGACGAGGGTGAGCATTCTTCTCTCAGCATGACACATCCAGGGGCTCAGGCCTTCTGAGCAAAGGCAGGAGCTGTCTGGGCCCTTCCCAGCCCCTGCACCACTGCACAGAAGAGGCAATTCAAGACCCACAAAAGTCTGGGTGCTGCAGGAGACCCTGGACCTGGGAGACCTGCTTTGTCTCAACCTCTTGGTGCGAAAGGATCGTGTTAGGTTTGACCTAACAACTTCCCTTGAGCACCCGGTAGCCACAGGACGATCAGAGATAAATAATGGAACCCCACCTGCCTTCAGGGGGCTCTCAGTCCAACAGACAACACACAGGGAACAAATAGTGAAATGCAATCCTTTGGCAGAGTCACGAGGCAGCAGACAGAATAGGGACAGAATAGGGGACCCTCCGTCTGCCTGGTGGAATCAAGGCAGGCCCCCTAGAGGAGGCGGGGCTATCCCTTCCAGGCAGCAGCGAGAGCTGGAGAATGGCTCCTGTTCAGAAGTGAGAAAAGACTTATCTCCCAGGCTAAATTGGTGGTGGAAACTGAAATGCTTCCTTTTTATTCCTAATAAAATTCTACTAGAATGGAAGAGAGAAGGGGAGATTAGAAAAACTAGTGTACCATAAGAATCACAATCTCAGTTGCCTCCGGGAGCAGGCAGGAAGCAGGTCCAAGCGCCACGGCTGGATCTGGGAGGAGGAGGGAGCCGCTGGGAGCCTAGAGAGCTCACGCTGGGGAGGGAAAGACCCTGCTGGGCCAGTAGCCCCAGAGCTTTTGATTTTTCAAGAGAAACTAGAGCTACTGATTTCTGTGTCAAACTTCAATACATGTGTATCAATGTTGGCCATTCAGAAGATGGTTTTAAAACCCCATGTGGGTTCCATCAGAGCGTGACTGCCCGTGGAGACCAGCAGTGGGTGGCCTGCGTGTGAGAATCCAAGGTGCATTGAGGGGCCGCTGTGGCTATGCCGCGCCCTGAAGAGAAGACAGGATCAGGAAGGGTTCCAGCCAAGAACATTCCTGAAATGCTCTCAGCCGGGGGCTGGGTAATGTCAGAAGTATTGCTACAAATCTGTCTCTATGTGATCAGCTTTATGCTTTTCCACCCCTTTGTTCTCCTTAATGAAGGGCATTTGCATGAAACATCGATTTTGTGACGTTAGAGACTATTAGGCCCTGTGGCCATCGTTCCCAACCTGTGTTAGTGGGAGTGACAGTGACCGGGGAAAGGGACCACAGTGTCTTCAGGTGGGAGAGAGGCCCCAGATTGCCGGACAGTAAGCCCCTCCCCGACTTCCCTCCACCTCCCACCCCCACTCCCACCCCCAGCAGCAAATGTCCTGAGTCATTAAGATGCAGGAAGAAATAGAGAAAACGCTGCACGACCCTTAATAGACTTTTCTTCTTTCCAATGTACCAAGAGATCCCAACAGCAACTTCATCATAAAAGATGATACTGTCTGCGTTCAGATTTATCTGCGTATGTTCAGTCCTGCCAGCTAAATTCCACAGCCAGCATTTTCTCTCGGTAATAACGGTTCTCTCTCTCTCCTTTGCACTTCGCTTAAATGTCGCTCCATTATGAATTAATAATATTGATGCCACACGTGAAATCGCACCAAGGGCCCTTCTCCGGAGCAGCGCCTGGGAGGCAGGCACGCTGGCTGGACAGACCTTCGTTCAGAGCCCCACACCCGGCCGGGGCTGAACCTGGCTCTCATCCCCTCATCTCCGCGACCCTCTCTCTCTCTCTAAGTTCCTCGAAGGGAACTGGAGGGGACAAAATAGCGAGCATGCTGGCCAAATTCATCTCCAGGGCCCGTCTCCCATGCCGCTGCACACATCAGCAGCTTTAGGAGTGAATTATGCTAATGCCGGGCCGGCCCTCTTCTATCTTTCTCTTCCACCAGGAAACAAGGAATAATGAACTGTCGGTCCCTTGTCTAGACTTAACTCGGTCTAACCAGCTCTTCGTGGCGTTTCCTCGGGGGCACATAACAGTAGCACTATCACCATGAATTAAGTGCCTCTTTTCTCTGTCTCTTTTTTATTATTATTTCATAATAATTGCTGGGATGTGGAGACTTCTCTTTCTCTGAGAAACAGGAATGATCCAATTCCTCAGTCTGACAGCTTCCTTTGAGGGAAACGCACGTTTGTTCTACTCCTGGCCCCGGTTATTGATTTGGGGGACATCCCAGGTAATTCACGAAGAACGCGGCTTCCAAGCGTGTCCTCCCTCCGGACGTGACCTTGGTTCGCACGCGCCGCACTTCCTCTCCAGGGCTTGGAGACTGAACAGTTGCCACAGCCGGCGGGTTTCCAGGTATGGGGGCTTCGGGCAGGCTGTTCCTCTCGCAGATCCCTGCGCACCCCCCGGGCGGCCTCTGCCCCGTCTCCGTTTAAATTAGAGAATGGTTTCCCTTTTCCCTCTTTCCCCTTCCGCCCCTTTTCCTCAAAAGGAGATATGAATAGGCTTCATAATGGGTAGCTGTGGGGGATTTTATTCTCCGAGAGGCAACATAGTGTGTTAGAATGTTCTGGAACGGAAGCATGAGGGGCCGGGGTAACTTTGAACACCCCTGTTCTGTGATGATCTCTTTCTGGCAATATTGTGAGTCTATGGCAGGGAGAGCAAAGCCTTTGAAATACCAGATACAGCCCAGCCGGTGTGGCTCAGTGGTTGAGCACTGACCCATGCACCAAGAGGTCGCCGGTTCGATTCCCAGTCAGGGCACATGCCCAGGTTGTGGGCCTGATCCCCAGTGGGGGGCGTGCAGGAGGCGGCCAATCGATGTTCTCGCTCATCAATGTTTCTATCTTTCCCTCTCCCTTCCTCTGTCTCTAAAAATCAATAAAGAAAAAAAAAATACTATATACATTATAAACCGGAATCGAATCCCCACCCCAGCCCTTAGATGTTTAGATGGCGGTTTGTTTTTTTAAAAACAAATGTTGATCATTTGTTAGCTTTCACCTTATAGACACCTCTCCAGGGAAAATAAGCTCCTTTTCTGCACAGAGAAGGATGAACACCAAAAAATTCTATAAACAGGATTTTATGGGGTGGAGGAAGTTGGTGTCTAGATTTCCCACGAGATGGTAGTTGTTGAGAGGGAACAGGGATGATCGTTCCAAATGTTTCTGTACGTAGGGTCCTAATGAACTTGAATGATTTGCGAGTCTCTCCCATCACATGTGCCCAAACTCCTTTGATTCAAAAAACGAAACGAAACAAAACATTTCTCCAAACTGGTTCTGCGGAGGAGGCCGGAGCATCGTGGCTTCCCCACACACGCCAGGCACTGAGCTAGTCCTCAGCGCGTTCCGTCTGGTGAGTAGTTTGGTTCCGGTTGAATAAATGAGGCACTGTCGACGCAGAGAGCGTCAAGGTCACACAGCGAACTCAAGATTCAGACTCCACAGCTCATTTTCCCCACGTGCATGTCTAGCTGCCTTTTGTTGGGAATTTTTCTGGCTTCTCGTGGTACCATATTGCTTTTACTCCCCTTCTACTGAAGAATCCACCCTCTCGTCATCTGAAGACCTGCATCCCAGGGCATAAGGGGAAACTGTCCTCCGTGACTAAGGGCTACCAGGCTCCAAGATCACTTCCACCTCCGAGAGCGGAGCCCGAGACGGACCCGGCTCTGCATCACCACTGGACCCGGGATGCCTCCTGTGTTGCGGGGACGGGTGGGTGAAAGATCATTCGAGGTCTTGACCCCCAGACTCTTTCCCTTTTGGAATGTGTATTGAAAATGTTTGAGAGCCACAAGGACAAACCTGGGAGGACCTGTGTCCCAGTGACCCTGTCCTTTTCCCCAAAGATTTCCAACAGGGCTCTCTGCGGGCTCCAGCTCTCCCGGGCCCTGCCTGAGCCTCTGCGTCTTGAAGCCCAGGTTCTTCCCACTTCTCCCCACAGCTCCCAAGTCCACTACTCAAGCCTCCAGGGGACAGCTGCCTGTGACCCCCCAGTTGTGTAATTTCAGACAAGTCACATCCCTTCTCCTGAGTCTCAGCTTACCCATCACTGAAATGGGACTAAGAATACCTCCCTCATAGAGTAGCTCTAAGGACCCACAGAGGTAATAGGCAGGAAAAAGCATGGCATGCCCATGATACCCCCCAAATCCCTACAGAATCAAAATTCTTTTTTTTATTCTCACCTGAGGACATTTTTCCATTTTTTGTTCAGATAGAGTGGGAGGGAGAGAGAGGAAGAGAGAGAGAGAGAAACATCGACGTGAAGGGACACATCGAGTGGCTGCCACCCACACGACCAACCAGGGCCAGGGACAAACTGCAACCGAGGTACGTGCCCTTAGCGGGTCTTTCTGGACAGTAGGCCGACACTCTAACCACTGAGCCTAACCGGCCAGGGCAGAATCAAAATTCTTTTATAGCACTTCCTGTCTGCTGCAGCCGGCGGGGACCCCTCCCGACGGGGAGCAGATGCTGCCACAACTGTACTTGCTGGCAACAAGAGGGAGGATGGGTTTCCGCGGAAAAGGGATAAATGGAGAATTCTTTTTGGTAAATTACGGCTCCTGCTAAAGGTTTGACACTTCTATTTTCTACCTGTCAGGAAAAAAAAATAACTATATACCAGTGGTCAGTTCAGTTTCACTCCTTATACCCCATTAACCCACAGAGCAGGCCGGCAGAGCTCCTGTCCTGTGGGGGAGCGGGGAGCCCAGAAGACGCGGATACGACAATTAGGGAAAACCCTGGCCTTTCTGGATTAGCTTTGGAAAGGGGCCGTGCAGGTCGTTGGAATAATTTGGGAGAGAGGGGGGGCCCCGCCTCGGCGGAACCCGGTAGAGAGAGTCATCGTGGTGACAGGGGACATGACGAGCTCTGCGTCCACTGACATGTTGTTACGGGGGCTCAATAACTGTGCGCTGATGTGCTTTGAAGTCTGCCACGGTGACTGGCGATTGAAATACGGAGCCGGCTCAGGAGGAAGCAGGATGTGAATTGACGGCTGGAGAAATACACAAGGGGCAGGAGGAAAGGAAGGGGGGGGAGAGCCAGCTGCTGGCGTGGAGGGAGCACCAGCCTGGTCCAGGCGCCACGCTGGCTCCCTTCCAGCCACCCTCGTGAGGGGTTGCGTGGGTTTGGAGAGGGGCCTCCGAAATGCCCAAAACCAGTTTGCCAATCAACCCCTGGCCTGTCAGGTTCCTAAGGGAGCAATTCACACAAGGGATGATGATAAATGGAAAATCAAAGAACCGCTTTATCATTAGCTGGGGTGACGGATGTGGAAAGTGGAAAGCAGCACTGAATGTAGTGCAGCCAGATGCACGGCCAGCCCAGAGGTCTGGCTTCAGGATTTCCAGGCAAACCCAGTAGTGTGGGGACTCGCCTCACAGCACGATCCCTTCAGGGGGGCAGAGCCCCTGGCCAGGCCAGGGGGCTGCCCCCAGCCCGCCCGGAGCCCAGCCCTGGCCCCCACGCTGACCGACGAGCGGCATTTCTCTGGAATGGACGGCCACTCGGTGAGCATGGGCCTCAGGCAGCCTCTGCGGGAGCTGAGGAGGTTCTACTTCTGGGAGAAAAGAGGAGAAAAGACAGGAGAGATGGGAAGGGACCCAGCAGTTGTCACGGACCAACCAGGTTCTGGGCACCAGGCCGGCTCCTCGTCTCGTCTTCACAACAGCCGAGTGGGCGGATACTACTATCTTCACTTGGAGACCAGCAAACACCAGCTCGGAGGTTTAAGTAAATCGCCCACACCACAGGGTTTCAGTTCTGGCCTGTCAGATGCCCGAACCTTGCTCTTTTCCGTATGCTGGACTGCCTCCCCACATTTCCAGACCCCCTACCAACAAGGTGGGAGGAGAAGGATTCTACACACCCCTCTGTGACTTGGACAGGGCGCACCATGGGCCTGAAACCCGGCCTCTCTGCTCCTAAACCGGGGGCCATCGGAAGCTCAGAGGCCTGCCCCTCCCTCCTCCCGTCTTTTCCCGGTGACTCCCCTGAAAGCAGGAATAAGCATTAAGCGCCCCCCCCCCCCCGCCCACACAGAGGGGCACCGGGAGCCTGTGCCATTCTCTGTGAGTCTTGGGCTTACTGTGGCTGACTCAGAGCCTATATGAAGTCTTCAGGTATTGAACTAAGACGAGTGCAGTACAGAGGCCCGGGCCCCTGTCTGCAGACTTGGTCCCAGGGACTCCTGGTGAGCATTTTCAGGGGCAGCTCACTCTGCACAGCAGGGTGAGCTGCAGCAGGCACTGGGTCGTGCTGTTGCCACGGGGTCACCTGAGCGTGCCTCCGTCAGCCCCCTGGTGCTGGCAGGGAACTGGGCCCAGCTGTTCTCCCTTCTCCAGACCTAGTGGGGGCGAAGGTGAGGACACGCGCAGGGTGTGTCTTCGGAACGTGGAGTTCCTGTTTCCCTGCAGCAGACAGAAACCCACCCTGGACGTGTAGGACAGGCTGGCTCCCATGACCAGAACGAAGGCCACCTGTGTCACAGATGAGGACGCTGAGGCTCAGGAAGGGGAAACTGCTTAACCAGGGCCATGCAGCGTCAAAGTGGCAGATCCGGGTTGGCCGCAAGATTTGCCTCTCTGAGGTCCTTGATCCTTGTAGCCCATTAAAACCCTAATTAGCCAAATTACAGGAGCCCACATGATCTAACCTCAGCATGCATTGTCAGCCTTCTCTCCCCCATGCCCTGCCGCCACCCTTCATTAGTTCCAGCCGTGGGAAGGGAGGGCCTGGAGGCAGGACAGAGCAGGACCGGTTTGGGCCCGCAGTGACACGTCCCTTCCCGTCTCCGGCAGGAATTGCAAGCTCAGCAGCAGCAGCTTGTCCATGGCGGCCGTGGACATCCTCTACATCGACATCACGAGGAGATGGAACTCCATGACCCTGGACCAGCGGGATTCAGGTACCTGGTGACTGGCCTCCACCATGCCCTGCAGGAGCTCAGACAGGGATGGGCAGTCCATTTTCTGTTTCTTCTCTTTCAGGGTCAAGGTGGGGGGAGGAGGAAGTTTGTTCCATCTGCTTGAGGGACTGAGCTACATTTGAGTTCAGGGCCACTGTCCACTACAAGGCTGTGCCCGCCCAAGCTCCAGTTCCCCCATTAGAACCCCTGGTTTCGGCTCGGGGCTCTGATAGCATTCGTACCAGGAATGCTCTGCCACCGTTCATTCACACCCCCACACCCTCGGAGCACGGGTGGGCCAGGCCCTGCAGAGACTGGAGTGAAGAGTGCTTGGTTCTCACCCTGAAAAGAAAATCACTGTTGAGTGAGAGGTGGATGAGAACACAACACCGGGCAGTGGACGCGTGCCGCGGGAGGGAGGCGCTCCTGATCCAGGGCTGCCGAGGGAGCCGGCTGGAGACCAGCAAATGCTGTCAGCCGGTGAACAGGGCGGGACAGACCCCCTCCTGCAGGGGTGCTGCCTGGGCCAGGCCACACCTGTGAAAGGCTAGGGACCCCCAAGTGGCTCAGGTGGAGCAAGAAGGGAGGGGGACGCGGCGAAGACGGGGTGGGAGGAGCTGCTGAGGCCTTGAAGGCCACACAGAAGTTTGCTCCCGATCCTCTCGGTTCTGCAGCATTAAAGCTTCAGTCAGAAGGATCCACCTTTAGGCGGATGAAGTGCTGATCTATTCCTCATAAAGGGTGTTCTTCTACCAAGTCGTAATAGTCATACCTGACATTTGTACCACTCCTCACAAAGTTACCAAGTACTTGCATGCATATTCCCTCTAAATGCGCACGTGCCGGAGGTGTCACGTCTCATTTCAGATGCGTAAACCGCAGCTCCGGTCACCTGGCACCTGGACTTCGCTCCGAAAGGGCCCCACAGAGGGGGGCATCTGAGAGGAACTTTCAGGGAGTGGGAGGGGAGGACATGAAATCGGGGTTGGGAGATCCAGGGTGAAACTGACCATGCCTCTTCTAGGATGAAACTTGAAAAGCTCTTTCACCCCCTGGTCCCCATTTCCTCTCCTGTGACCGGTGCCAACAGCGCCGCTCTGCAGGGTGCTTTGGTCTCCGGTGGGAGTGGGTGTGGAAGCCTTTGGAGCCCCGGTGGCAGTTCAAGCAGTCAGTCTTATCAGTAGGCACCACTCAGGGAGGACCCTGGGTGCACCTGTCTGACAGCAGGTGTCCCTGTCAGATCCCGCGCACACCTGTGGTTGCCCTGGGCCACCGTCTCCTGACCACAGGGACCACAGGCCCTTCCCGTGGGCGGTGCTCAGGCTGCATTGCGGATTGGCTGCACAGCTGGTGATGATGCTCCCGCCGCCCACCCGTTGCTGGGTGTTTTCTACGTGCCAAGCACTCTGCCAGGCCCCTTCCGCGGGCACACTGGCCAGAATCCCCTTGGGGGCAGGCGTGGTTATCTCCACTGTGCAGAGAAGGAAACCGGGGCTCAGAGGCACAGCTGGGGGGTGTGGCTCCAGCACCACGCTGCCACCGTGCCCAGATCAGTTGCTTTGCCCTACTAATCGGTCCTGCAGTAAGAGGATCCCCCCAGCTCCCAGCCTTTCTTTAGTCGAAAAGCAGAACTCTGGGGAATAGCGACACTCATTGATCAGTAAGGTGCGTGTTCCTGCGCGTCTCCGCAGGGGGCGCTCCCCCGCAGCCTTCCCTGGTGGAGACCAGCCCCTTCAGGGGGGCAGGCAGATTGATCATCATCTGGGGGGAGGGCTCCTGACAGTTGAGCGAGAGCTTTCGCTGACGCCTTCAGAAAGTAAAGAAGTGTTTGCCCTGTGAGTTGAGTGGGGAGTCATGGCAGGGTCCCGCGGAGGGGCCAGCTGAGGGGGCGGCCTGCCAATGGAATGATTAAATATTGAAATTGATCAGGAGTAGCAGCCGGAAGCTATTTATCATGTTTTATTGCTTCAAACTATCATTACCATCTGGCCCATTGTTAATTCTGAGTAGCTTTTCCTGTTTTGTTTGCCTCTCAAGTTGCTCCCTGTACGCGGAATCCGGAATCCGCAGGGGGCTGCCGGCGATACAGGCTTGGTGAGGTTTTTTCTGGGGCCTGCCAGCTTTCTGGGGTCTGCTGACCAAGCTAAGGAGAGGAGTAAAATACTTATTTTTAGCCCATTCTGACAAGCAACTCCCGGGCTGGGACCTTCTGGCCTCTCGCCCCGCCTCAGCTCGAGTGTGTGGAGCAGCAACAGTAATAACTAGTTTTGAGATCATCTCCTAGGTGACACATCACTGCTAGCTCTCACAGCCCCTTCGAGGTGGCTGATCGTGCCCCATTGTACCGATGAGGAGCCTGAGGCTTGTCTGAAATCCCACAGCCCGTGCGCAGCCTCTGGCCCGGGCCCCCAACTCTGGCCCGGACCCCCACTGCCACTGCAGGGCCCCTCATTTCATCAGCTGAGGAGGGGTGCGGCTTGTGAGGCAGGGAGGGGAAAGGTCAACTCACAAGACCTGTGGAGGAAGGAACTGAAGTGGGGGTGGTGCGGAGTCCGGGAGCCTGTCTGCCCTTCCTTCGCCCTGAGCTCGCGCCCCTGTTTCCACAGCTCCGGAGAGGAAATGCCAGGGTCTGGGGTAGAGGCAGTGTGGGCTGGGCATTGCAGGCAGGAATGAGAGCCCATCTGTGCCAGTGATCTCAGGGTCTCTGCTGTCTGGCTGGTGCCAGCCAGGGCCCAGGCTGCCTCCTGAGACGGCTGGTGCAACACCCTGATTCTCAAAGACAAGGTGCTTCTGAAGCTTCTGCCATCTTAGGACCATTCAGGAAGCTACTGGAGGGCAAGAGAGGGCATCTGTGGTCGAGTGCTGGTTCTCCTTCTGGCAAGTGTCGGCAAGGGAGCAGAGGGTCCTTCCTTCCCCCCACAGGCTGACCCCAGACTCCCAGTCAGGTCCTGGCAGAGGGGTGGGTGCCATGTCCCAGAGCTGCTGAGGGGCTGGCAAGAAAGAAGTCAGAGTGGTAGAACGTGGGTTCTCATGCCCAAAGGGCATTCATTCATTCATAAGCAGAGACTGAACTTGTTAACAGGCATTGGGCCCTATGGGAATATAAAGAGAAATTGCTGACAGATCCCACAGTCAAGAAAAAGAATAAAAATAGAGACCATTTATTGAACATTTACTATTTGACAAAATTAAAAAAGTTTGTTATGAATGATGTCCTTTGAGCCCACACAGCCCTGTGAGGTAAGGGCTCTTACTCCCATTTGACAGTTGAGAAACCCAAGGCTTAAAGAGGTGATTTTAAACTGATGTGGCAGGTATTCCAACGGGGACCCTGGGGTTCGAACCAAGAGCAGTCTGCCCATTGCCTTTGCACTGTACCCGGTGTCTCTGCCTCACAAGCGCAGAGGATGCACCGTTGACACACGCAGCCGGGTGTGGCCAGAGCTCCCGTGGGGAGAGCAAGAAAGGAGAGTCGCTGTGCGGTTCAGAGAGAGAACACGTAATGCACGTAGCGTGTGTGTGAACCAGAAGAGGCACGGGCTGTGTGTTCTGTACCCCGAAGGGACTGGCACATGGCCCGGAGTGTGCCGGAGCTTCTCCCTCGGTGCCCAGTGAATGTCTGATGAGCAGACGGATGCCAAAATAAAAACTGCCTGCATCCCCAAAGCAGGGAGTTCTGAGCGTGAGAACCATGGCTTAGAGAGCAGTGGTCTGCTTGAGGGGTCCACCTTTCCGCTCCTTACTGTCCAGCATAAAACGCCAGCCTGTTTGGGTAAGATCATCACCCCCACCCCACCAGCTGTATCCAAGTGCTCACGCAACGGTCTCTTCTAGAAGCCAGCCCAGACCTTCCTTCGCCCTAATGAGACTCTGGTGCCCACGAAGGGGGCGACCCAGATTCCTGATGCTTGAGACCTTTATGAACCTATTCTTGAAATGGAGGAAAAAATGGTGTTAAAAAGAGTACTGAAGGGGAAAAGAACGAGTAAGAAAAAGCATGTGTGCATGTCATAAAATCTAAATCTCAGACCATCCTTTTGAATAGGCTTGTTTTCAATTAATTTTTTTAAATTGGGCCAGGTGCATAGGATCGGATTAATCTTAATCCTTGTTTCATGAGATAGCCTACTTTTATTTAGTCCGCTTACTTTTAATAATGGCATAAGCATTCTCTAATTCATCACCCAGAACAAGAGCTTGGACTTGACAATAACCCGCATACAACACATGGCTCTTCACACACCCGCCCATTCCTGCTCTCGCCCCACCCCCTCCTCTGCACCCTGTGCTCATCGTCCCCAGACGGGCTTGTCTTTCTGTCCAAATGTCAGTGGCTGCTCGGCAGCATGATGGAATTGAGTAATATGCGATCTCACACTCCCAGCAGGCCCATGTCATTGTCACTTTTTTAAAAAATTAAAGATTTCAATTTCCAATGTTAGAATTTCCAGCAGAACACGGGAATCCAAATGAGGGTGTTATCGGCAAAACTGTGGTGTGGTAGCCCTCTGGTTGCCCAGCACCAAAGAAACACATTTGTCAGCGAGGATGAGGTTATCTCCTGTAAACTGCGCTCAGAGCTGCTCCGCACCCTTGAGACTCCTCGCTCACTCCTCCCAGAGTGGAATCTCACTTCTCCGTGGGAAGCCGCGGGCAGCGTCAGGTCTGGCAGTAGAAGGAGGTATCACTGGTGTCATCTTTGAGAGGCAAGGACCTCGCCACTTTGGCTCAGCGGTTAGAGCGTCAGCCTGCGGTCCAGAGAGACCCGGGTTCGGTTCCCGCTAAGGGCATGTAACTTGGTTGCAGTTTGTCCCCGGCCCTGGTTGGTCGTGCGGGTGGCAGCCACTCGATGTGTCCCTTTCACGTCGATGTTTCTCTCTCTCTCTCTCTTTTCCTCTCCTTCCCTCCCACTCTATCTGAACAAAAATTGGAAAAATGTCCTCCGGCGAGGATAAAAAAAAAGAAGAAGAAGAAGAAAGAAAGAGAGACGAGGATCTCACCTGCGAAGGGGACATTTGACACAACCTGGCCATCTAACACAACCAACATCTCGGGGCTTCTGACCCCTAACAGCTTTCTTCACTTTGCTGTTTTAGGATATAAGCTAAAGGTCCCTCCCAGTAACCAAGGGAAACATGATTGCAAAGCAAGGAAAAAATGGACTGGAGAGTCCCCCGCCCCACCCATGGGAGCATAGGCGTGGCTTACACGCAGGCACGCACAGCACACAAGCGCATGCACACACTTGTTTACAAAGGGGTATCCAAGAGAGACATTGCTTAGTGTCTGATATACACTACAGACTCTCGAACCAAAACAAGAACTATTTCTTCCACTGTTTGAAGAAAGCCTGAGCTACGTGCCCTCCTTCCTGGGGCCGCCTTGGTTCGACTGGCAATGTAACCGAAGCCCAGGGCTCTGGGAGCAGCCAGACCTGCCTTCAAATCCGGGCTCCTTAACTTGCTGCCTGTGTAGCCTCTGCCAGTTCATACCTTCCTCTGAGCCTCGCGCTTGTCCTCAGTGAAGTGGAGGTGATCATGGTGCCACCTCATGAAACCACCGATGTGGGTGAAGTGGGACCAGGTCTGGGCACTCGGAGCAGGGTCTGCCGCAGGACGCGCTCAGACGCGGGGGTGCTCCTGCTGTTGTTGTGTCCCTTGCAATGCGCCCCTTCTCGGGAAACGCATCCTTGGCACCTGCTCGTGCCAGGCGCTCACAGGTGCTGGGAACAGACAGGAAGGAGCCCTGCCTCGAGCCGCTCACGCCTGGGAGAGGGACGGCACGGGTGGCAACAGACAGAGTGCCGGGCCCTCCTCGCCTCTCCCCCAAGACTGCCCTTGCCTGCCTTGGCCTGGACTGTTGCTGTAAACGGCCTGGCACCTGGCTGCCCCTTTGTCTTACACCGCACTGTTTGGCTGGGTCCAACTCAAGGAAAGTGGGGGTGGTGGGGACTGAGAGGCCCCGAAAGGCAAGTAGGCAGCAGGAAATGTAGCGCGGAGGCCTCGGGCTGTGCTTGAACAGCCAGGACCTGTCTCTGAGTCTGCCCGGCCGTGGTCTCTGAACACTGCCCTTTGCCATCCCTCCGCGTGCCTGCGTTCACGCAGGTGGGCACTCGCCAGCTGCCCGGGGGTGGCTGTGGCGGCCTCCAGCCCTCCCCCTGCATCATCACCTCTCAACCCGGAGCCGGCCTCCAGCTGCCTGCAGTGCTGGTCTCCTGGCTCCAGCTCGGAGAGCGCCTGAGTGGGCGGGGCCTCGCGGACTGGACCCCTTCCCACTCACAGCCCATCACTAGCCCACACCCTCTCGCTGCAGCCAGGCGGCTGGCCACCTTGGGGTTCTCCACCTCGGGCACTTGGCTGGGCAGAAACCCCTCCTCTGGCACACACTGCCCAGGCCTTCCCCTCAGGAGCCTCCCTCGGCCCTCAGGCTGGGCCAGGTCCCCTTCCCGTGGGCTCCAACGGCACCGGCCCTGCTCCTGGGCCACAGATCACAGCGCTGAGCCCCACTGGAAGGAGGATGTGGCTTTGCCCCGGAAGCTGTACCCTCCCTGAAGCAGAGCTATTCCCGGCCCAAGGCAGCCTCGCGCGTGCCTGGCGCACAGTAGGTGTGCAGAAAACAGGTCCGGTGCGGGAGCAGTTGGACCCGGACACGCGGCGGGCCCTGTGGGTGTGTGAGTCGGAGTGCTGTCTCCCCACGTTTCCTCGGTGGGCTCCAGACCGCCTGCCTCCTGTATTTTCATCAGCTGGAATGAGCCCCACTGAAACGTATTTGGTTAACGAGATACTGAAATATTTGAAAGTATTTTTACTTGGAATGTTTAGCACAGCCTCGCTTATACATATGCATGGCCGCCCCTCCCGCTGAAGCAGGGGCCGCGGATAACCAGGCAGGTGGCACGCAGCGCCTCGCACGGCGTGTCTGGCACAGCGACGTGCTCCGGCCTGAAATCATCCCGGAGTCAGATGGGCCTCTCTGGATGTGTGCCCGACTCGCTTGCAAAACAGTCGGCATCAGAATTATTTTTAATAAAAGCAAGTGAGCCAACAGAAACGCCAGCTCCCTCTCCTTTGCACAGACACTTCTCTTTGGGGCGCTCTCTGTAATTCCAGTTCCCCTTGGTGAGGACCCAGGAGCCCTTGTTCACACCCACAGCCCCTTCCTTAGGCCCCTCTGTTCCTCCAGGGTGCAGGGACCAGCATCCCTGCCTGTCGTCTGGCCTCAGGACCCAAAAAAGAGACAAAAGGAGAACAGTGAGTCCTGGCTGGTTTGGCTTAGCGGTTAGATCATGGCCCTGCGGACCAGGGAAAACAGTGGGATGGTTTTTGTGCAGTGGTCCCCTCTTCTCAGGCAGTGGCACTGAGTGTCCTGGGAAAAGCATGAGCAACCGAGGCAGCTGGGCTGGTTCGATGCCCTGCAGCTCCCTCTGGGCGCCCGTGATGGGGCACTTCCGCTCTGGGGGCCAGCTGCACAGGACAGGTGACGTCCACTTTGCCTTGTTGTAAGGATTTAGTGAGGAAGTAAACAGGAGTTCTGTTTTGCTTTGTTTTAACCACCATTGTCCTTCCTGACGTGTGTGTGTGTGTGTGTGTGTGTGTGTGTGTGTTTTACATTACAAAACAGTTTTCCACTCCACTTGTTCATAATCTGGGTGAGCTCGGTCTTATTCCCAGGACTCCATTTAGGGAGAAGGAAGCCAAGTCTCAGAGGGATAAAGAGGGAGTTGGCAGAGCTGGGTCCTGTGCCACCTTGGGAAGTGACAATAATCATGAGCTCCTGAAGGTGGAAGGACGGTGCCAATCCCCAAATATCCCCAGGCTGGCCCAAGAGCCCAGTTCAGTGATTGAGGCATTCCTAAGGGTTGGGAGAGCTGTGTCTGGTATCTCTGAACAATGGTCCATGTGATGGGTGTGCTACGGTTTGTCAATCCATTCATCCACTGAAGGACATTGTGGCTGCTTCTGATATGGGGAGATTATGGATAAAGCTGCTGTAAACATTAGTTTGGGGGGTTTGGGTGAGCATAAGTTTTCAGTACAAGTGGCCAAATACCTAGAAACATGGTTGCTGGATTGTATGTTTAGCTATTTAAGAAATTGCCCATCTTCAAAGTGACCTTGCCATTCACATTCCCACCAGGAATCATGAGAGTTCCCGTTGCTCCACATCCTGTCAGCACTTAGTATTGTCAGGCTTTTGTATCTGGCCAGTCTAACAGGTATCTAGTGTGCTGTAGATATTCTTTACCACATGGAGGAGTTTCCTCTATTCCTAGTTTGCTGAGAGGTTTTGTTGTTGTTGCTGTTTGGTTGGTTGGTTTTTGTTTTAGTTTTTGTTTTTTTCAATCATGAGTGGATGTTGGATTCTGTCAAATGCTTTTCCTGCTTCTAGTAATGTGGTCATATGATTTTTCTTCTTCAGCCTGTGGCTGTGAAAGATTGTATCATTTGCTTTTGAATGTTGAAGCAGCCTTGCATACCTAGAATGAATCCTACTGGCCATGGTATAGAATTCTTTGTATACATTTTTGGATTCAATTTGCTAACATTTTGTTGAGGGTTTTTGTACCTGTGTTTATAAGAGATATTAGTCTGTAGTTTTCCTTTCTAGAAATGCCATTATCTGGGTTTGGTATTAGGGTATGCTGGCCCCATGAAATGAATTAGGACACGTTCCCCTCTGCTTTGTACTCTGGATAGATTGCAGAGAGTATGTATCATTTCTTCCTTAAATGTTTGATAGAATTTATCAGTGAAACCATCAGGCCTAGTGCTTTCTTTTTTGGGAGGTTATTGTTAATTCAATTTCTTTAATAGATATATAAGCCTTTAACAGATTATCTGTTTCTCCTTGTGTGAGTTTTAGTAAATTGCATCTTTCAAAAAAATTGGTCCATTTCATCTAAGTTACCAAATTTGTGGATATGAAATTATTCATAATATTTCTTTAGTATTTTTTTAACGTCCACAGGATCAGTAGTGATGATCTCTCTTTCATTTCTGATATTAGTCATTTTAAATTACTAATTAGTAGTCTAGTAATCTTCTCTATTTCTTGGGTTGCCTGGCCAAAGGTTATCAATTATATTTTTCTTTTCATAGACCCACCTTTTGGTTTAATTAATTTTCACTATTGAGTTCCTGTTTTTGATGTCATTGATTTATATTCTAATTTTTATTACTTCTTTTCTGCCTACTTTGGATGTAATATGCTCTTCTTTTTCTAGTTTCCTACAGTGGAAGCTCAGATGACTGATTTTAGATCTTTTATCTATATTTGGCCAATATATGCATTCAGCACTATAAATTTTCCTCTAAGCACTGCTTTTACCGCATCCCACAAAGTTCAATAAGTTCTACTTTCATATTTATTTAGTTCAAAATATTTTAAAATTTCTCTTGAGACTTTTTATTTAGTATGTTTTACCCATATGTTGTTTAGACATGTGCTATTTAATCTTCAAATGCTTCAGGACTTTCCAGCTCTCTTTCTGTTACTGAGCTCTAGTTTAATTCCAGTGTGGTCAGAGAACGTACTTGTGTGGTTTGCGTTCTTTGCATTTGTTTATTTTATTTTATTTTTTTATCCTCACCTGAGGATATTTTTCCATCTTTTGTACAGATAGAGTGGGAGGGAGAGAGAGGAAGGGAGAGAGAGAGAGAGAAACATCGACGTGAAGGGACACATCGAGTGGCTGCCACCCGCACGACCAACCAGGGCCGGGGACAAACTGCAACCGAGGTACGTGCCCTTAGCGGGAACCGAACCCGGGTCTCTCCGGACCGCAGGCCAACGCTCTAACCGCTGAGCCAAACTGGCCAGGGCCGTTCTTTGCATTTGTTAAGGTGTGTTTTATGGCCCAGAATGCAGTCTGCCTTGTGACTGTTCCATGTGCATTCTGATCCTGTTGGGTGAAGTGTTGTAAAATGTCAATTAGATTCCGTTGATTGATGGTGCTGTTCAGTTCAGCCATCTCCTTACTGATTTTCTGCCTGCTGGGTCTGTCAATTAGTGATAGAGGGGTGTGGAATCGCCAGCTATGATAGTGGAGTTGTCTATTTTCCTTTGCAGTTTTATCAGTTTTCACCTACTTATTTTGACACTGTTTTTAGCTATATCCATGTTATACAGGTTGTTACATCTTCTTAGAGAACTGACCCTTTATTATGATGCAATGTCCACCTCATGCTGGGTAATTTTCCTTGTTCTGCAGTCTGCTTTGTCTGAAACTAATAGAGCGACCCCAGCTTTCTTTTTGGCTGATGTTAGCATGATCTATCTTTCTCCATCTCTTTAGTTTTCAATCTACGTCTATGCTTAAAGTAGGTTTCTTATAAACAACATACATTTGGGTTTTGTTGTTTTTTTAGCCACTCCAATTAAAAAAAACGATTTCTATGTTTTAATTAATTTATGTAAACCATTCACGTTTAAAGTAATTATTGATACAGTTGGGTTAATACCATGTTTACAACTGCTTTCTACTTGTTGCCCTTGTTCATCTGTGTGTGTGTAACCTTCCCCTCTTTTCTGTCATCTCTGGTTTTAATTGAGCATTTTATAGGACCCCAGTTTTTCTCTTCTTTTAACATAGTAATTCTTTTTTTTTTTTTTTAATTGTTGTCCTAGAGTTTTACAGTGCGCTTTTCCAGCCAATAGGTCCATTTTCAAGTGACACGGTGCCATTTCATAGACAGTGTGGCCACCTCAGGATGGAATGTTCCCGTTTGTCCCGTACTGTCCGGAACAACATTGCTAGTATTCATTTAACTTATTCCTGAGATATTATCACCCAATATATTAATGCTATTATTACTTTGAACAGTAATCTATTAGATCAATGAAGAGTAAGAAAAATTAAAAGATTTTATTTTGCCTTCATTTATTCCTTTTCTGGGGTCTGTCATCAATTTTGGAAACTTCTCGGCCATTATTACTTCACATGCCCCTTCTCCTTCTGGCATTCCCTTTATGTGTCTATTACAGCGTTTGTCATTGTCCCACTGTTCCTGGACATTCCCCTTTTTGTATTCTTTCTTCTCTTTGCAGTTCAGTTTGTGATGTTTCTATCGACATCACTCCGGGCTGACTGATTCTTTCTTTGGCCGTGTCCGGTCTATGACAAGTCCATTGTCGGCATTCTTTATTTCTGTTACGTGCCTTTATTTCTAGCACTTGCTTTTGATTGTTTCTTAGCATTTCCATCTTTTCCCTCACATTACCCATCTGTTCTTGAATAGTGTTTACTTTCTCCATTAGAGCTCTTAACATATTATCTTTATTTTGTGTCATATCTGAGTCCAGTTCCGATGCTTACTTCGTCTCTTCAGACCATGTTTGTTCTTGCCCTTTAGCAGGCCTTGTAATTTTTTGGTGAAAGCTGGAACTAACTGGAAGCTAAGGCAGTCGGCCCCCAGGGAGGCTCTTCGTTAGCCTGGCTCCAAGCTGGGCTGCGCCGTGTTTGCGGCAGCCGTGGGGCCGGAGGCTTTCGCTTCCTTGGTTTATTTTCTCCCTCTGTTGTCTGTAGGTTTCCCTAAAAACTCCTCCTTAAATAGAGCCTTTGCCATGCAGCCGCTCAGTCGTAACCCACCGTTGTCACAGTGGAGCCCTGTTGATGTGGTGGTCAAGTGCCGGGGAGACAACGTCCTCTGTAACCTTGTCCCTAAATCACAGGCTCCGAGGGGGCTTCCGTCCTGGGCTGTTTCGGGCGTGTTTCTGAACCACAACTCTAATGGCCTGTGAGCAATCACAAGCTCACAGAAGGGTTCACCATCCAGGTCTTGTCAGAGATTTTCCATGGAATTCCTGGCGAAATCTGGCCTTCGTCATTTAGACTGAGAGTGGAGGAGAACTTCGTGAGCCATCGGATCAGCTGTCTGTCTCTGGTCAAGAGAATGGTCGATTGAGCCGAGACAGACCTCACCCGGCCTGTAGATCGCCGTCTCTCTCATGGGGCCAACTCCAGTATTCACCCGTAGCATTCTCCAATGTGTTCCTCTTACTGCCGTAGAGTGACAGAGATCATCTCGTCCAGTGCCCGAGCTTTGCACATGAGGGACTCTGAAACCCTGGTGAGCTCATTCATGGGAGAACCACCGCTGTCTGTTGACTGTCTACCTCCCCACCCTGCTCTTTTTTTCTAGATCTTTCTAGGAAATAAATCAAACATTTCTTTTTGAGATAGTCAGTATACAAGTTTGTGATGAATCCTGCCCAGTCTTTGTTCCATGGAGAGGACAGAAGACAGGGGGGTACCTTGGGGTGCCCTGCATCCTACTGGAAGACTTGGGAGACTTCCAGGGGTCAGGCATCCTTGACCCCCAGGTATTCCCTGAGGTCTAGATGAACCAGTGGTTCTCAACTGAGGGCAATTTCCCCCACTCCCACCCTCACCCCCAGGGACTTTTGGCCACGTCTGGAGACACTTTTGTTATCACAACTGGGGCAGGAGGTTGCTGTTGGGATGTAGTGAGTAGAAGCCAGGGATGCTGCAAAACATCCTGAAATGCACAGGGCAGACCCCACAACAATGAATCACCTGGCCTCGGCCCGGCCGGTGTGGCTCAGTGGATTGAGCGTCTTCCCAGGCACTGAGAGGTCCTGGCTTGATTCCTGGTCAGGGCACATGCCCAGGTTCAGGATCAATCCCCAGTAGGGGGCGTGCTGGAGACAGCTGATGAATGTATCCCTCTCACATCAGTGTTTCTATCTCTCCCTTCCTCTCTCTCAAAAATATCAATAAAAAACGTATTTTCAAAAAGAATTATCTGGCCTCGAATCTGAAAGGGATTGAGGCTGAGAAGCCCTGAGATACAGTACGCCCCTTCAGGGTCTCCACAACAGCTCCGTGTGTGCTTGAAGTGGCCACGTTCCCCCTGTGCTTCCCTAAAAGACAGCCCCCAGAGCTGTGGGAGCGGTTCCCTGTGCCTCACCGCAGTCATGGGAAGCAGCTGCCACCCAGCTCAGGGCACAGGGTCGCGGCCCTGTGGGGACGCGAGCACACCTTACATGACCGAGGTGCTTTCTTCTTGGTAGCAGGTGGGTGTCTCTGCCCACACTTCCCCACTGATCGCAGCTGCGCAGGGAGGAACAGGCCTTATATAAGCGCGGCCTCATACAACCTTCTGTCACTTTGGCACTCCAGGGCCTGGGACACCCCCTCCCTCCTGAAGTCTCAAAGGAATGTGGTTCTGTTCTGAACAGGCCCTGCAAGGTTCGCTTGTCACCTGAAGAATACAACCTGAGCCCGTTAGCCTTTGAGAGGGGCCTGGCTGGCCTCCTCTCCACCCACTGCGACCCCAGCCCCCAGCCTCGCCACACTCTCCTCCCACACACCCTGTGCAGCAGCCGGAGGGCTACTCTGGGCCAGGCCAGCATGCCTCCGTTTGTGCCTCTGGTCGGGACCTCTCCCTGCCTGCCGTGCCTGTCCCTGTCCTGACTGCATGGACAGTGCCCACATGTGAGAACTCCTTTGTGAAGCTTCCAGGCCCCTCTCCCTGCCTTCCTGGTAGGCGGTCACGCCCTTTTCGTGCTCTGTCGGTTCTTGGCCACCCCTGCCATAGGTCTTAGCTCGCTGGATCATGGATGTTTGCAGAAGTTGTGTCCCCTCTGCACCTGCCCGCAGTAAATGCTGAGCTCGTCGATGCTTGCGCCTGATCCCGTCTGGGGCCCTGGGCCTCCCTAGCATGTGAAAGCTTTATTGAACAAATGTGTGAGTGAGTGAGTGAGTGAGTGAGTGAGTGAGTGAGTGGAGGGGTGGATGGGATCTCCTTGGGATCCTTATTGTCAGAGTGGCTATTTCCTGGACCCCTAAGGGAGGGTTCCCTGTTGCTCACCTGGTAACCTGAAACACAGGTCACACGACCTCAGCTCCACCTCTTCTTCTGCCATTGACGCTGTATGATCTTGAACAAGTCACTTGCCCTCTACACTCAGTGCACCATGGTAACCCGCCGTGACACTGTGTGTTCCATGCGCGGCCCCGCAGAGGAAGTAACAGAGTCCTGGCCACGCTCAGGACTCTCCCTGACTCTCCCTTCGCCGTGGCCCCAGCTGGCCCCAGACCGCCCCTCCTGAACGTGAGCACAGTGAGAGAAACATGTTCCTGCGCTAATAAAATTACCTTCTCTAAAGAAGGCAATTTGCATGTTAATGTTTTGGGTAATTCTGCGCAGCTCCAGTGCCCTCGGGGCTGCAATTTCTCGCTGACAAAGTGACAGAAATAAACTCCCGCATAAAAGAGCATTTCTCTTCTCTCTCATTTGTACTCTGAAGTGACATTCTTAATGTGAGTCAAGTTGAAACCTACTTCTCTGTCTTGTTTTTGACACCCATCTGCCTCCCATCACCTCTCCATGTGACAGGCAGGTTCCTCAGAGCTCCTCGTCCTCGCAGAGTGTGGGGACCCCCCACCCCAAGGCTCCTGACTCTGCTCTCCTGTGCATTCCAGAGGCCCAGCCAGTTCACTGGAGGACAAGCACGGGAGCAGGGCAGCAGCCGCCTCTGGGGGTGAATCGGGTGGTCTGACTGCCCCCAGGTTGACTATTTGGGAAACAAAGACCAGCTATAGTGGACAGAGATTCTGCGCCCCTGCCCGCAGCAGCAGACTGTTCATCTGCCAGGCTTAGCACCTCTGATAACTTATAGACGGTAAAGAAAGGAGCTCCCATTTATAGGCGCCTTCCATGGGCCACACACCAGGTGGGCTCCTCCATCTACGTTTCTCTCTGAAACTTCCCTCGCCTTCCCCTCCTAGCAAGAGCTGGGCAGGGTAAGTAAAAGGCCTGAGCCGGCGGGAGATCACATCCACAGCGCAAGGCCAATGTAGAGTAAAATGATTTTATTGCATGCTCCGGGGTGCAGGCAGGCTGAGCCCGAAAAGGAGTCCCCCTTGAACGACAGTTGGGGTGTAGGTTATGCATTCTGTTTCTAGCTTGTGGCAGTTCCTGCTGACGTACTCTGCTTGGCCCATTGTCCACTTTGCGGTTGGACTGGTCTGGTATCTCCTCCTGCATCTGCCGGGTGATTCATTGTCTTGAGGATAATCTGATAATCCGTCGTCAACAGAAGGCTGAGCAAAGGTCATGCAAGCAACACATTTTTCTGTTTCCACCTTTTGCAAGCTTTTACCTTCGCCTTTGAAACGTTACTAACCCTTTCAGTAAGTAAGAGCTGAGGGCTCCCAAAATGAGCCAAGGTCCCCTAGCAGATCCTGGATTTGAATTCAGGCATCTGTGA
Organism: Molossus molossus; assembly: GCF_014108415.1. Classification (NCBI taxonomy): domain Eukaryota; kingdom Metazoa; phylum Chordata; class Mammalia; order Chiroptera; family Molossidae; genus Molossus; species Molossus molossus. The sequence continues at coordinate 12,379,053 of NW_023425349.1, forward strand.
TACAAAGCCTGGTTTCTTTCTACCCTGAGTGGATGCTGAAGGCATGCTCACAAAATCCGCCAATGGCCCATGCAGGGAAGGAGGAGAGAGCTGACATTTATCAAACACCTACCAGGGGCCATGCACTCTGCCTATCGATTTCGTTCCGTTAGTCAGCTGATGTTCACTGAGCACCTACCACGCGGCAGGCACTAGAAGTGATGGGCATGGGCAGTGGCCAATAGGACACCTAGGCTTCATGTGCTCTGACAGTCTGGTAGCAGACACAGGCAGACATTAAACACAGAAACACAAAAATAAATGTTGTGATGGGTTCTATGAAGTAAAATAAGTTTTAAGAACAACAGAGAAGACCTCATTTATATTCGGAGGTGGGTCTGGGAGACCTGTCCGTGAAGGTGACACTGGAGCTGAGATCTAAGCTGGAAGCTGGTGAAGACCCAGGGAAAGGGGGTTCCAGCAGAGGGACCCGCTAGTGACAAGCCCTCAGCTGGGAAAGCGTGCAGTGGCCTCGAGGAACAGGGGGTGCACTGGAATTTGGGTGCAGCAGGAGCAGGCTCAGAGCAGGCCAAGGAATGTGGATTGTGTTCTGAATGTTGTTGGGCAGCTTAAAGCAGGAGAACTCGCGGCTGGATTCCTGCTTCTCAAAGGTCCTTCTGGATGCTGTGTGGGAAGGGGGAGCACCGGTGAGGAGGCTGTGCATGAGCCCAGGGGAGCATGGCCTCTCGCTGGAGGGGGGGGTGAAGGTGGAGATGAGAGCAGGGCTATAAAGTATCGGGATGTTAGGGGAGGAGTTTCAGTGATGGCTTGAGCAAAGAGGTGGGTGGAGATAGTTCCCTGAAATGGGTAAGACTTAAGAAAAAGCAGGATTGGGAAGGGAAGACCATGAGATCTATTTCTGATGGGCTCTTTGAGATGCTAATGAGACATCCCAGTTGGGGGGCTGGGGGAGCAGTCTGGCCAGAGATAAGGATAGAGGCTCGGATGTGTCAAGCCTGGGAAATGAATGGCAGGGAGAGAGGAGGGACGCTGGGCCTCGGCCAGGCAGACCGAAGCCAGCAGAGGACAGGAGAGCCTGAGCCAGGAGTTTCCAGAACGATACAAAGACAAGCAGGACAGTGGGTTATCAGAGGAGTAGGAAGAGAATTTTTCAAGAAGAGAGGCGTCCACGTCTGTTGACAAATGCTGCAGGGAGAGCGAGCTAAGAGGAAGGGAAGGGACAGGGCCCAGTCTTTTGGCAAAAGCATTTGGTGGAGGAGCAGTGATCGCCCCCCCCCCCCCCCCATGAGCAGGAGGAAGGTGGCGGAGACAGACGTGTGCCAGCGTCTTTGTAGGACATTTGGCTGATGGGGGCAGCGACAGAATGACGGGTGAGATGCCGTGTCAAGCCCGCCTTCTCCACAATGGCAGACCCAGGGCGTGTCCCATGGCTGATGGCAGGATCCAGGAGAAGGGAAGGAACCGGTGGCTGGGCCACGGCCTGACTGCAGACCACCTGCCTCTCCTCCCTGGGCGCTCTGTAAGCTGTCCTCCTGCCCCAGGCCATCGGGCTTCCGCTTTGTGTTCTAACACTCTCCACTCCCCCTTCCACAGCCCCCTGTCCCCGCCCTGGCCCCGTCCCTGCGTCCACCTGACAGGCGGTCAGCGACGTCTGTGGGACTGGATCGCCGGGCGGCTGCCTCACAAATCCCGAGCGCGGCCCTGGCGGGAAGAGTTAGATCTGCTCTGCGGGAAGGCGGCCAGCAGGGAGGCTCTGCACGTGTCAGTGCAGAGGCAGAGAGCACAGGCGAGAAGGGGCCCCGGAACGTGATGGGCACCCCCCGCTGGAGGTGGCCAGGTGTGGGCTAGAGGACCATTGTTCGCAAGGGGGGGGTACTGCAGTGCCGAATCCCCCGGGGAACTATGGGGAGCTGGACAGATAGCACTAGAAATGGTTCTGCTGACTCCTGGCTTCTTCCCTGCCTGGGTAAACCTGATGCTGGACGGGCAGACTCACAGAGCCTGGGCTCAAGCCCCACCACGCCTCCAGTCTGTGGGGCTCAGGGTGAATGTCCTTACCCCCCTGCACCCCAGTCGCCTGCAGGGCCCAACCAACAAACAGAAAAACCAAGACCAAAAGCAAAGTTTCAGCCCTGGCCTTTTGGCTCAGCGACTAGAGTATCAGCCTGCGGACCAGAGTTCACCTCCGTTGCAGTTTGTTCCCGACCCTGCTTGGGGTCGTGTGGGTGGCAACCAGTTGATGTGTCTCTCTCACGTCGATGTTTCTCCCTCTTCCCCCCTCTCTCCCTCCCGCTCTATCTGAAGATAAATGCAAAAATGTCCTGGGTGGGGGGGGTAAAAAAAAGCAAAGTTTCAACTACGTCATTAAACACAGGTGAACAGCCAAAGGGGAAATGGGGTGGGGGGGTCATAATGGGCCTACCACCCAGAATTCGTCTAGAGGATTACCCGAGAGGTGCCCGTAAAGAGCTCGCCGTGGCGCCTGGTACACGTATACTAAGCTGAACACGCCGTATGCCAGCTGCGCTGATTAATTCTTATTATTTTGAGCGTTGTTCTTTAGCCTGTAAGGGTCTAGACTGTGTTATCTTTTTTTTTTTTTTTAATCCTCACCCGAGGACATTTTTTCATTTTTTGTTCAGATAGAGTGGGAGGGAGAGAGAGGAAGGGGGAAGGAGAGAAACATCGACGTGAAAGAGACACATCGAGTGTTTGCCACCTGCACAACCCAACCAGGGCCGGGGACAAACAGCAACTGAGGTACATGCCCTTAGCGGGAACCAAACCCGGGTCTCCTGGACTGCAGACCGATACTCTACCGCTGAGCCAAACTGGCCAGGGCTAGACTGTGTTATCTTCAAAGTCCTCTCCAGCCAGAGATTTTGACCACTTGCTGAGGAGTAAGTGCTGAGCCTCAGAAGGTCCCGGCGGAGCCCCTGACGCCACAGAAACATCTGGAATGGCGCACAGAATTTGCAGGGAGTGGTGACCAGGCCTTGGCCTGTTTTCCCAGACTATGTCTCAGGAACCTGTGTCCGTACCGCAGCGGAATCCGGTGACACTGGGTGGGACTGGAGTGGGGCCTTTGGGGCACTCTGGTGGCCGGCCGTGTGACCTGTGATTAACGAAATGATGGAATTGGGGCCTTCGTCTTTGATGTTTGTTATTTGGGTGCTGCAGGCTTCTGGGGGTAATGGTTTTTTTTTTGCAAAGTCTGTTTATGGTTCCTTCCTGACCCTTATTAATTCTTCCATCTAGCCAAGGACAAAGGTGACAGAGTGACTCGTTGCTATGATGCTTAAACACGGTGACTTCGTTCATGCATGCAACTTTTGTTCCCGAGTTCTCCCTTCTTCTCTTGAAAGATGGGCACTGAGGAGGTTTCCGCCTGGGTGGAGAGAGGCCGCGTGGAGCATGGTGGGCCCCCAGCCCCAGCCCCTCCGAGCAACCTTGGGCAAGCGAAGTGTGACCTTGGGCGCGTGGCTGGGCTGCTCTCGGGTCGCCGTGACATTAAGTGAGCGTGCCCAGGGAAAATGCACCGTATGATTCCTGGTGGGCAGAGCGTCCTTAATAAATATGGTGTGTGATTTTAATTGTTATTGTTCTTAAAACATTCAGAAACTGCCATCACTCCCAATGTTTCTGGAATCCCGAGAAATTGCTCGCCTGCGGCTCGTCTTACAGAAGGGAGGAGCGTGGCCAGGAGACTGGGGTGCCTGGCTCACGGCCACGCAGTGCGCGGGGGGAGACCCTCTGACTCTGCGTGGGGTTTCCTCCTTGAGAGCCCAGTCAGCGGGCTCACTGATCCCACAAACACTTGTGGAGAGCCTGCTCTGTGCGAGCTGGAGGTGGCAGCCAGGTCCCTGCCTTCACAACGGCCAGGTGTGGAGACAGGCAGCCAGCTCCCTGCATTGAAGGGCGAAGCCAAGGTCATGACAGCACTGCAGTGACCGTGAGGGAGAGGGCAGCATCGATGTGGGGGTGACAGCGGCATCACTACTGCTATTTTAAAGCATGCATTGACTTTTTCTGGGCAGTGCCTTTTAAAAGCCCCTGGGGGCAGACAGTACTATCCCCACTTTGCAGATGAAGAAGCAGAGACCTCAAGAGGTGAGAGGACTTGCTGAAGACTAGACAACTAGTAAGTAGCAGAGGGGACCCAGACTGCCCACCACACTGCCAGTCACTATTCCACAGACCTGAGCCGTCTCAAGGGAAATGCCCAGGTCTGATGTCCCGTCCGGAGTCCTTTGAGACACCAGCTGAAGACCCGGAGACGTAGTAATGTCTGGGGGACTGTGTGGCGACAGTGGGCCACGGGGCGCCCTGGCAGCGGAGAGCAGACTGAGAGCCTGGTGATTCACCAGCCTGGAGTTGACGCAGCCTTCACAGACGGCGGCGGGGAGCATCCCGCCTCACGGTACCAAGCACTCAGCTAGTGCTCATCAAGGCCGTTCACTTCATTTCCTACTGATGATTCCAACAAGCTCGTGTACTTCCTCACTGAGGATCGCACTGTGAGACAGACCTCTGTTCTGGGTGAGAGACAAGGAAGAGATCGATGTGCGGGTCGCCCAGCCCGTCAGTGCCCTGAATGGAAGGACGGGCAAGAGGCTCAGGTGTGTTCGAGAGGGAAGGAAATGTCCATGTTCCGTCTGGGGCAATGTCCCTGAGGGTCGACAGTGGTTTAATTATATCTCATATACAAACATGCTCTGTAGACTGTACAATAATACGTTGTGTCCCATATTAACAAAGAGCTCCCGTAGGAAAAATAACGCGGGTCTGGCAGTCAGATAGGCGTGGGTTTAAACGCCGCCTCACGCACTTGGGGACCGTGACAAGCCACTTGGCCTCTCCGGGTCTGTGTGCCTCCACTGTAAACAGGGAACACCTGTGCTAACACCCTCTTCCGGACACGGCTCTGAGAACCAGATGAGGAAACAGCGATTATAAACTGGCAAGTGCTGTGCACACGTCGGTATTATTCTTGTTTCCATCCTTAAACCCCAGAATAGACGATGGGATTATGGGAGACGCCACCCGGGCTTTCATCAAGTCCTGTGTCCAGGGACCCTCCCTGGGAGTGCGGAGGAGAGGACCAGAGCCACCAGGAGCCTGTGGGCCCCCCCGCCCGGCTGATTGACAGAATGAGGCCATCCTCTGTCAGGGGCCGCGTCCCGATACCAAGGGGCCGTCTCGGGCCAGAGTCATGTGCGTGGCTACAACTGGAACGTTTCAAAGGCTGCTTTCTCCAGTGACATCGTCAGCCCACATGGAGTTTCAGAAAAGATTCGGCAGCTTATCTTCAGGCCTGGGGGCAGGCGGGAGGGCCGGCGAGCAGAGACGGGCGGCTCTGCCTGTGCCTGTCGCGGACAGCCCACGGAGGAGGGCGAGGCCATCCCTCCAACTGCGAGGCTGCGGCATGGCTGCCTTCTCGGCGTGGGGATTGATACCCCCACTGGCAGTGGCCGAGTGAAGAAGTTATGGGAATGGCCCACGGGCCTGCGCCCCCCCCCCCCCCCCGTCAGCTGTGTGTGCCTTTGGCGAGTCCTGAATGTGAAATGGGTTTGATGGTTACACCTACCTGCTTCATAAGGTGTCTGCGGAATTAAGTTAAATACACACTTAGCCCAGAGCCTTGTTTTTAATGAGGGCCCAATAATAACTACTAGTTTCCTTTCGTTGCTTTTACTATTAACAGGTCACTAAAGCCATGTTACCAAAGAGATGCTTCCAACTCTGATCACAGCCGTGAGGGGTTTTTCTGGGGGGCTGTTGGGGAACAGGGAAAGGGGGAGGATTTCTTATATTTCTTCTGAATGGCTCAGGTAATCGCGGAGACTTGGTTGGTGGTAGGAGAGTGTGCCCAGGTGCTGGGGTGCTGTGGACTGGACTGTGTCCCTGCCAAACCCATGTGTTGAGACCCTAACCCCAAGGTGACTGTATTTGGAGATTGGAAGTAATCAAGGTTAAATGGGGTTGTAAGGGTGGGGGCCTGATCTGATGGGACCGGCGTCCCCAACACTGACATTACACGTGCAGTTTCTGGGGCCACACCACCAACGGACAAAATTCCAGGGCACGGGAACAGGAACTGCGCATCTGGAGACGTGCCCGGGTCATTTTATGCTAAAATGTTTGAAGGCCATGGGCCTGGAAGGGAGGCCGTTCTTCAGCTGGTGTGAGAGGCCCTCCTTCATAGGACTTGCCCTCACGCCACATCCGCCCCACCCGCAGGTCGGGGCCCCTGGCACTGCCCTCAGACCATCCAGAATCTCCACCACTCCATGCTGTCCAGCCGCTGTCAGCTCCGCCTGAACTAGTGCCGGTGCCCGGGTGGACCCGCGGCCGCCTTCCACGGGTGCCCCGCCCCTGCTGCCAGCACCGGCCACTTCAAAACCCAGTGGCCCCGTCTTCCTCCGCATGAAACCCCAAGGTTGGCAGGGCACTCTGGCCTGGCCTGCGAGCACCTTTGCGGTGCATCGTCCTCGGCGCAGAGAGGAGGCTCGGAGGACCGCGGAGTCCGCCCCACTGGAGGTCAAGCGACGATGCTGGAGGAATCCGGGGATGCGCAGTTTCTCAGAAGCCAAGGGAGGACTTAATGCAAAGGTGGAACAATTTCACGGTTTTCCAGCTCCATCATTTGTCTTTTAAAAGTAACTGATTGTGCCTGGCCAGGTCGCTCAGCTGGTTAGAGCATTATCCTGATACACCAAGGTTGCAGGTTCGATCCCCAGTCAGGGCACATAGAAGAATCAACCAATGAATGCATAAGACGTGGAACAACAACAAAATCAGTCTCTCTCTCTCTCTCTCTCTCTCTCTCTCTCTTTTGCTCTCGCTCTCTCCCTTCCTCTCTTTCTCTAAAATCAATTTCAAAAATTGAACAGAATAATAATTAATTGAATGCGCTCTCAATCAGTGTCTTAACTGAGGACATTTTTAGCCCAAAGTCAACCCTTGCAGTGTGAAGGCGGGTTCTCCAGCAAATCCAGGCCCCTTTCTGCAGCTGGCTTTCAAGGTGGGCAGGGCAGGGACTGGACTTGGCAGTGGAGGAGAAGGGACAGGGTTCTCAAAGTGGGGTCCCTGGACTGGCAGCCTCCTCGCCGCCTGGGAACGTGGTGGCAGCCAAACTCTCAGCCCTTCAGAACCAGGACTGAGGGCGGGGGGCTGTGTTTTCACAAGCCCTCCATGAGCCCAAACTTCGAGAGCCTCTGGTCTGCGTCATCTGGGTTTGGGGAAATCTGCACACCACCTAAGCAAAGAGTTCCGCTGTCTTTCTCCTTGGCCCTTGGCCCCAATGGGAACATGGAAGTAGCACCCGTGTCCTACTGCGGAGACAGGCTGGGGGCATGTTAAAAATTATATATCTATATATTCCAATTATTATCAACGGCAGTCATGCATTATCTTATGAATACATTGTTGGGGTGTTTGGAAAGGAATATTGGAAGAAATATTCTGAAACACTTGAATGGCTCTCAAGACTTTCACCAGCCTAATAAATTGGAAAACAAACAAACAAACAAACAAACAAACAGAAACCTCTGCCAAATGGCTTTTCACAAGTCTTCATCACCAGCTCACTGTTCCCGGCCATTCACTTGTCGTTAGTTTAACGGCTGAGCAGTAGCACCTGAGGCTCCAGGGGGCCTGGGTGTCTCTCACCTGCTGATGTATGTGCCCTGCCCCTCTGTGTGCTTTGGCCATTTGGGGACTCCGTAGGTTGAAGTATTTTTAACAGGAAACTAGTTACCAAACCAACTTTATGTTTTAAAGAAAGAAACTAGGTTCCTAGGGTTTCATGGTAAGAGAATAAGTTAATTGGAAATAAAAACCCAGTCGTAAACCAAGTGGTTAGTTTCGTGTTGTGCAAATAGTGGAAACAATGTAACCAGCCAGGAGGCAGGACTTGATGGACTATTATGCCACCACTGAAATAATGTTACGAAGGCTGCACAGCAACATACAGCGTTTATAAGTTTATAACCGAAAGCAGTAAGGACAGCGCTCTGTGCACGTTGTCATTACAACTGCGCGAAAATATCTGTGGACAGAGAGCAGCTGGAAGGCCAGTCAGTGAGGACCTTGGGTCCTTGAGGGGGGACAGGCATGAGCTTTGCCATGCTTCCTGCTGAGATGCTCACTATATTTTATAATCAATGATAACAAGGAGGAGAAAGACCGGGAATGAACATATCGCCTTTCCGTGCAGGATCAGGAAAAAGCTGAAGACGCTGGCCAGGTGGGCTGTGTCACCTGCCCCAGCTCATAGCTCCAGTGGGGGCCCCGCCAGCCTGCTCCTGGAACATCACTTAGACCATCCGAGTGCCCCCGCTCCTTCATTGCTCCTCCTCCTCCCCCTCCCCCCAATCCTTCAAAAGGTTAAATGCCCTGAGCTTAGTGAATACCGACCTGGGTCCAGCCACCGTTTCCTGGGCCACCTTGATGAAATGAGGACCAAAGACAAAGTCTTGTGGAACTCAAAGGTGTAGCCTGGAGGATGGATTTTGTGGGAGCAGAGACCCATGAGTGTGGTGTACAGTTTGGGGCATCCCCTCTCCCCACCCTCAGCAGCCCGCAGTCTCTCTCAGACACACTGACACACTCAACAACGGACGAGCAGAGGAGGCAGGGCTGAGTGAGGGTAGACGGATCCTCTTCGCCAGTCCCTGGCCTGACACGTGTTTGGTTTGCTTTCTCTTTGGTGCTGGCGGTTGGGGTGCACTTTGAGCTCAGGAGACCTGGGGTCTGGCCCTGCTTCTACAAGTTACTGGGGCCTCATTTCCTGCCTCCCCCTCCCCCCCAGTAAAATGAAGATGCTAGACAAAGATTCTAGAGCAGCAATTTTCAACCTTTTCCCTCTCATGGGACACACATTAATTACTAAAATCCTGGAGCATATTTTGCCAACACGACAAAAAAAGAGGTATAATTTTGCTTCATTCACACCGGATGGCTATTGTGTTGGCTGGTGTCATTTTTGTATTTGACAGTCGAAGGGAAAAGAGGTTGGTGCCCTGACTAAATAGGCAGGTGCCGCATGTTTTACAAATCCGTGGGCACCCAGTGGAAGAGCTGGTGCCGAGCCTCAGGTGGTGTGGCGGCTGGGGACAGAGGTCCGAGCTCGGGGTGGGGAGCTCTGTGCGGGCAGAGATCTGGGCCGCTACCTCACCAGATGTCATTTGAAGACTAAAGCAAAACACCCCCCGCCCCAAATCCCACAAAGTTTTTGTAACTACAAAAATAAAGAAAGAAATCCCCGGACTAGAAATGTGCTCCGCTGTTTTGGGTGTGGGACCACAGCTCAGGTGGGGGCTAGCTTCACCCCAGCACCTCCGGTGGCTCCCTGCTCACTTCCTCTGGCCTTCCGGCTGCCTCCAGCGTCTAGTCCTCGGCCCTTCCCCAGCCTGTCCTGCTGCAGGCACCTGGGTTGCTGGGCCACACACCCACCTCCTGCCTTGCTCATCCCTGCTCGAAGCCCAGCCTTCCACCCCGTCCCTGCCCATCGAAGCCCTACCCATTCAAGGCCCAGCTCAAATGCCCCTTTCCCACAAACCTCCACTGATTCCCCAACGCCCCAGACTCCCCAGTCACTGACTTTGCTGTTACCTGAAGGTTGTACATATTTCCACAGAACCTGTCTGTCCCCCACCACTGTGTTCTCACCCCCAGAGCGTTCTTGGTAGGGATGCTTAGGAGGGTTTTTCAGGAATGAGCTGCAAAATCAGCAGTGCAGAAAGCCTGGGTTCAAATCCCAGCCCTGCCACTTACCAGTGTGTGACCTGAGGGCCAGTTAGTTCTTTCTGGGCCTCAACTTTCTCATCTGCACGATGGGTGTTGTAGCGAGGATCAGATCGCCTGGCGCAGCAGATCTGACTCACGGAAGGGTCAGTAATGTCCAGTCCCCTTTACTGCCTCGTCTGTTTTTCACGTATACATCAGTCAATATATCAAAGTAGAACATACGCACAAAAAGGTTACATTGTCTTTTTTCAAAGCGATACGTGTACCTCACTTCAGATTTAAATGGTAGCAGAGGGTTCATAATTAAAAGCAGCTGCCCTTGATGCACCCCTTCCCACCCTCTAGAATTTTCCATTGTATGTTTTAAAATTGTATATGTGTTTACTATAGAAAATCAGAAAAGGTGGAAAAGCCAACCAAGTATAACGCATTAAATCCCACTTCTCATTTGAGAATGGCTTCTTTCAGACCATTTAGCCACGCGTTGTTTTTTCCAGAAAAGGTCCTCAGTGTATTTTTCTGTGCGTTATAGCTCTGATCACTGTCTGTCTTCAATTAAGGGAAGGAAACAAATATTTGTGGAGGAAAGGGCGCTCCGTCCTTGCTGCCCAGTGTGCTCCAAGCACCCTGGCTTATCGGGAATGCGGTGAGCATCTGGGGGCCACCACAGAGCCCGCATCCCCACGAGCTCGCGGGGGCGGCGTGCACGCAAAGCCAGGGAGGGCTGTGTGGACAGAGCTGCTCAGAGCTGCTCAGAGCTGCAGCCCACGGACTGTTCCTTCGGTCCTGGACGGGAGGCTTGAGCCGGGATGCAGAGCGTGCTGCTTCCTTTGTCGAGAGGGACTTGCCACGGAACGCTGCCAGCTGAGCTGAACAATGTGATTGATGAGGAGGGCGGTTTACATTCTGGCCCGGGCTCCTTATCTTGTCAGGGACCAGGGACACGCAGTTCCTGGGCTTGGCACGGGCTGCAGACCACACTTTGGGTAGCGCTGTGTAGATCACAAGCTGGGAAGTTGGGGGCTGGGACCGCACTGGGTTTCTCTGGCTTTAGGTCCCAGCCTCTTCCACTCTGCATGTGTCTGACCCTCCCACGCACACGCACCCCAGGAGGCCCTGGGCCCCCGAGTCTGCTCTTGATTCAGACGGAGACCCCATTTACCCGCCTCTGTCCCACCGGGACTCTGTTTACGTTCAAGGGGTTTTACACCAGGGTTACTGCTCTCGTTTTCAACTCCCCTGTCAGGGCCAAACTAAGCAGGGGGCCTGCAGAGCGTCTGCCGAGGGAAGCTGAGCGAAAAGCCTTGACGGACTTGGAAAGACACAGAACAACTTTGTTCAGCTCACGTTCCCAAGGCAGGAAGAGTTCTCAGATCCCAGAGCCCACAAATAACCCGGTGTCTACAGACTCAGGGCCTGGCTTCTACCTGTGGTGACAAGCTGGTGAATAATACCTCTGAGGCGGGAGCATTCTCCGGGAAGGTGTGGATAGCAGACGGGACTGGCCTCATTGCAGACACCATGGGGCATCCAGTCCAGCCTCCTGTCACCTTCCCCAGTGAGCCCGGGGACTCCCGTGAATGTGGATCCCAGGGTTCATTTTCACTCGGACATTGGAAGGACTCAGAACCCTTCACGTGGCACAGCTTAGTTACAGGAATGAGAGTCAGAGTTTGCATTTCCAGGCCACTCTTCTCTGCTGTGTGACCTCAGAGAAGTTACTCAACTTTTCTGAGTTAGTTTCCTCATCTGTGAAGGAGGGTGTACTAATACTGACCTCAAAGGTTTTGTGAAGATTAGTGACAATGTCTGCAAGGTGCCGAGACCAACTCGTTCGTTCTTTCGCTCACTCATGTGTTCAGCATGTCAGTGTTGAGCACCTCTGGGTCAGGTCACAAGCTGGGAAGTTGGGGCACTGGGGGTACAGGGCTGAGCTGGAGCTCACAGCCCAGCAGCGAAGGCAGGTCGTTGAAGAGCCGCACAGACAAGCACTGACGTGCAGTGTGAGCTGCACGAAAAGTGCAGGGAGCTTGTGCTGGGCCGGGTCTGAGCCGGGGATCGGGACGGTTTTACTGAGCAAGTGATTTTGGATACCAAGAATAAGCAGGTGCTTAGGAGGCAAAAGTAAGGAAAGAACATGCCAGGGGCACAAGGGAGACTAATTAATACATTCCAGCCCTGGCCAATTTGACTCAGCGGTTGGAGTGTCAGCCTGTGGACCAGAGAGTCCCGTGTTCGGTTCCCACTAGGGGCACATACAAAAAAAAAAGTACATTCCAGAACATAGTTTTGGGTAGAGAAAAGGGGTCAGGTGTATTTTACCTTTTGAGGTAAAATTTGCAGACAGCCAAATGCACAAATCTTAAGGTCCAATTTGATGAATTTTGACAAACACACCCTCGAAGCCAACACCTCTGTCCAGGTGTGGAACATTGCCATCAGACTGGGCTTACTGTAATAACATCTCTCTTAGTTTCAAAGTTAGGGGCTGGCTTTCACTGGGGACATTTAATCTTGGTGCAGAGGGCTAAGGCTTTGGACCAGGCTTACATCCCAAGTCCACCACTTTCTACCCACAGGACTTTGCCCAGGTCTCCCCACTTCTCTGAGACTCAGTTTTCCTCATCTGTAAAATAGGGCTAATTAAACCCACCGCATAGGGTTGCTTAAGGGATCAAATCTGCCAGTGGTTTTCTATGCCCAGCTGGGCGCATGGTAGGTGGGACCCTGTGAACAAGCTCTGTTTCGTTTCCGGAATGGATGCTATGGTGGGCAAGCCTAGTGGGCGGAGCCAGGGCAGCTGTCGCACGTGCCGCTAACTCTGGTCTCTTTGCCCACAGGGATGTGCCTGCAGGCCTTCATAGAGGCTTTCTTTTACCTGGCTCAGAGGAAGTTCAAGATGCTGCCCCTCCACGAGCAGGTGGCCTCGCTGATCGACCTGTGTGAATACCACCTGTCCCTGCTGGACGAAAAGCGGCTGGTGTACGGCCGCAGCGGCGGGTCAGGGACCCAGGAAGCCAGTGGCACGTCCCAGGAAGCCAGCCCGGCAGCCAGGCCAGCAGAGGGCCAGCTCCCGCCCTGCACAGGCAAGCCCTCCCATTCCAAACAAGCCCTGTCCTGAGGGCCGTCTACCCTCCCTGAAGAAGAGAGAGGCCCTGGGCTTCCGGCGGTGGAGAGAGCTGCTGAGAATTCCCGCCCGGACCCCGCTCATCGGCTCCACGTCCGCTGAGCTGCGCCTCGCGGGGCCGACTGACTCTCGCCCGCCTGCCTCCCGGCACCTCTTGGGGGTCAACCTGTTTGCAAGTCATCATGGACATATGACGTCCCAAAGGCAGCAGATGGCATCTTCTGTGTGCGCTCACAGGAAGTGACATGGGGTAAAGCTGTTGTGTTGGGGCCCCGGCAGTTCCCGGACAGAGAGCTGTGGCGAGGAAAGGGCTTGAGGAGGCCGAGTCTCGGGTGCGTGGGGCCCCGAGAGGACGCTGGTTGAAGCCCACGAGCATCATGTTTGTTTCCTACCACCTGATCTGTGGGAACGAAGTGGAAATATCCAGTAGGCGTCCGTGACTCTCCCGTCCCCATCATGTGCTACATGGGTGTAGTTAACAGATTAGCCTCATTTATTTCATTAGCTTGCCAATTGCTGCAGTGTTCGGTTTGTTATTAATTAAGAAATAATCACCCTGGCCGGTTTGGCTCAGTGGTTAGAGTGTCGGCCTGCGGTCCAGAGAGACCCGGGTTCGGTTCCCACTAAGGGCACGTACCTCGGCTGCAGTTTGTCCCTGGGCCCGGTTGGGGTTGTGCGGGAGGCAGCCACTCGATGTGTCCCTTTCATGTCCACGTTTCTCCCTCTCTCTCTCCCTCCCACTCTATCTGAACAAAAAATGCAAAAATGTCCTCGGGTGAGGATAAAAAAGGAAATAATTAACGAAGAAGTCACTAGCTAAGCCTCCTCGAGTCTCGAAGCTGGCAGGAGCCACAGAGATCATTTTGCCTGATTTTGTTTGACCTCAACCCCAAAGCAGGAGTCCCAAGGCCGCATGGCCTCTGATGGGAGCCCTCCTTGGATGGGTGCTCACTGTGTGGCCAGCGCTGCTGAGGGCTCCTGTGTGCCCGCCATGTGCCGGGCACCCTGTGGGAGGGAGGGCTTCTGAGGGGAGGACACGGGGCCTGGGTGAGGACACGGGACCTGGGTGAGGACGAGGACGGGCAGGAGTGTGAGGCCAGCAGCCCAGGTGCCAGGCGTGGTGTGGGGCAGGGAGCCCGGCTCTCCTCCTACAGGACCCTCCCTTGTCTCCACCCGTGTGCCCAGGAAGCCCTCCTCTCAGAGGGGATGCCTTGTGGACAGTCACAGTGGCATGTGGAAAGTGGCCGTGGTTGAGTCCAGGTCCAGGGCCTTGGACACAGGCAGATGGGAGATGGCCCTTCAGGGCCACACTCTCCACCGTGTTGTTGGATTTGGGCCTGGCACACTCTGAGTCAGGAGGACACAAGGTCCGAGGGCACCAGCACAGTGCCTGGCACACAGGCAGGCTCAGGAAATGCTGGCGAAGGTAGGGCGAGGGGGAGGGGCGTGTGGGCAGAAGTGTGTCCCAGACCAGCACACCCGTCTTCCTTCTCCTACTCTGTCCTTGTCCTCTTCCTTCTAAGACCCAGCCCGTCTCCTGCTCCCTCCCCTCACCCGGACCCAAGGGGGCAGCTGACTCAAGCTCTCACACAGGCTCCGGTGCACAGAACCGAGGGGCTTGGGTTCAGCTTCCCAGGGAGGTTTTTTCTTCTTCTTGTTTTAAATCCTCACTGAAGGATATTTTTTCATTTATCTTCAGATAGAGTGGGAGGGAGAGAGAAACATCAATGTGAGACAGACACATCAACTGGTTGACCCCGCATGATCCTGACCAGGGCTAGGGACCCACCTTAACTGAGGTGCGTGCTCTTGATCAGAATCGAACCTGCGACTCTTTGGTCCGCGGGCGATGCTCTTACCACTGAGCCAAATGGCCAGAGCCCAGGAATGTTTTTAAACCCAAAGTGAAGGTTGTCAGTCAAGATCCTGCCAACTCTTACTGAGTTATTTTAGAGTGGGGCCCACTCTGGATCCTTGCCGGCCCCTCCTTCCAGCCAGAAGCCCACTCCCTGGAGGAGTAAGACCTGCGTCCGTCCGCTGCGTGTGGCTCCCGCTCACCGCCCTGCCCTGCAGCCTCCTCCTTCCCAGCCGGAGGGCCCAGCCGTCCGAGCCCTGCAGAGCCCGGGCTGTTCAGTGATGGGAGCCACTTGCAGTGTCTTTATTTTCCCAGCAAAAACCAGGACAGGCGGCCTGAGTTGGGGGGGGCAGGCCTCCTACATGGGGACCTTGTAAAGATGTCATCAGCTTAATTCTCCGGTCCCCGTGGGCAGTTTCATGACGCTGTTCCCATCTTCAGATGAGGGAAGAAGGCCTTAGAGGCCGCGTGGTGGAGTCAGGACTTGGGTCCGTCCGCCAGTCTGTTCCCAGCTCCTGTTCATCCCCGATGGGCCCGAGTCCAGCCGAGAGGCAGACCACTGGTGGGTCCTCCCTGCTCCGGGGCGGCCGGGGTCCCCCAGGACTCTGCTCGCTGTCAACAGGCCGGTGGCGTGGGCCAGGGCAATCCATGTTCCTCAAGGGTCCGCTGTGAGAAACAGAGTGCGGGGCCTTCTGCCTGCGCCCCCAAGCCCCCTCCCCAGAGTGCGCGGGTTCACGAGGAAAGACCCCAGTCCATTCATCCCGGCCCACCTGTTGCCAGCTGGGAGCAGCAAAGAGCCTTTTAAACACAGCTCTAATTTACTCCATTTCTTGAAGTTGTTTTTCCGACATGAAGTGCAATGCTCAGGTCTAAAACCAGCTAAGCCCATTACATGTTGGGGGTTGGAGATTATCAGTGGGTTGTGCCGTTATCAGCCACATTGTGCCATAAAGATGTCGGCTCTCGTGGTGAGGAACGTCCTCTCCCATCCCTTGGGCATCATCTGGAGGCAGGTTGCTCAGGCCAGAGTCACTGCCTAGAAGGAGCCCCGCCCCCTGCAGAATAGGAGTGAGCCCTGCGCCCGCGGCTCCTGCGGTGTTAGGGGGCCGAGGCTGCTGGTTTACATGAGGCCAGCAAGTGACCGAGGCTGCTGAACAGGAGGATCAGAGGCTGCTCCGGGTCAGAGTGAGTGAGAGGAGACTGTCCCACCTCCTCGGTGCCTAGTGGGAGCCCCACTTGTTCACCCTCTGGTACTTGGCTGCTGTTTTGCAGGGTGTGACTGCAGCCACGGTCAAGGCAGAGGGTTCCTTCCTCCTCACAGAGAGGGGCGGGGACTGGGAGCCCCAGCCCGGGGCAGAGTCCAGTGCTTGGTGGGGGGTAAGCCCATTCCTGAGAAGGCCTCAGCCTGTTCCCGGTCTCCCCTCCCCCTCCCTCCTGCCCTTCCCCCACGCAGTCCAGCTACTCCGGCCCCTCACTGTTCCCCTGGCTGAGTCCCCAGAGGACTGGCCCCCCAGCCTGGGTTCAATGGAAGGGAGAGAGGATGGGGCGCAGCCTGTCTCCGTTTGGGGTGCATGCACCACAGGGCATGTGGCTTACGGCACTGTGGCCCCCCGCCTGGCCAGAAGGTCCTTGTAAAGGCGCGTCAGGTGCAGTGCAGCTGTTAGCGATGTGGTCCGTGTGCAGAGGCCGGGCCTCCGAGAGACAGGCGCCTCACCCCCTGAACAAGCCTCTTTCCCCCTGGCCTCTGTCCCCTTTCTCTAGCTCAGGCCTCATCATCTCTCACCTGGACTTCATCAGTCTCCTGTCTCAACCCCTTCAACCATCCTCCGCCCCTGTCAGCGGGAAGGAACTCGGAGAACCAGCAGCTGACCACAGGCCCCCACCCCAGTGGGCCCTCATCTCTTCCCATGCCGAGCTCCAGCCCCTGACGCTGGCATGCAAGGCCCCTCAGAAGCTAATCCCTTTCTTTCTGAAGGCACCCTAAACCCATGCCTGGCCCACACCTCAGGCACCCTGCCCATGACCCCGTGCTACTCCGGCTCTCTGTATCTGCTTTTACCATTTAGGGAGAGAACATCTGGTTCTTACCACCGCGGGAAGGGCCGCTCCATGCTCTCCTGTCCGTGCGTTTGCTGTCCCTTCTCCCTCTGTCCCGTGGAAACGTATTTTTCTTTCAAGGTTGAGCTCCATTGACCCCTGTGCAAACCCCGAACCGGAATGAACCGAGCCCTCCACCCCTGCGAGAACCTGGGAGGCCCTTCCTCATCACTGCTGCCTGCGGCCTCAGGGCATTCGCTCTCACCGAGCTGTGCGTTCCTTCAGGGCCACGCAGGTGCGGCCGGGAAGGAGCAGCGATACAAAGCTCCTCTCCCCTCCTCCTGCAGGTGTCCTCGCCAGCACCATGTATTATTCCCTGCAGGCTCATGGGCTCCCGGGCACCGTGGCTGTCCCAAGACCCCTGGCAGACAGTGGCTCCTCTGACCCTGGGCAGTCTTCCCATGTCCCTTTGTCCTGGGCTCAGGCCTGGGCTACGTCCCCCAGGGACACCCTCAGCCAGGAGACCGGGCTGGCTGCCTCTCCGTGGCTCCTCCGTCGGGGTCCAGCTGGCTGTCTCTCCCACTCAGCGGCAGCCTGCGTTTGCGTGGGGTGGGTTAGGTCCGATTGGATGATCCGTGGTGAATGCTGACACCGAGGTGGTGGGACCCGGTTGGGGAGGAGCCCGGACACTCGGAATGGTGCTCTGTACCTTTCTGGAACCAACCCCCTTTCCCACATGAATTTGAACATCTGTTCCACACTTCAGTTTCCAAAGTCCTTTTACAGCCATCCTAGCGAAGGATGAGGCTTTTCATCACTGTCTTCCCGCAGATGGGGATTAATGCCCGGGAGGTCGAGAGCCTTCCCCAGGCCTTGAGGCTGAGCCAGGATCACAGTGGGGTCTCCTGGCCCCAAATCCCATGCTCCTTTCTCTGCACCGTAGCTGCTCTTCACGGTGTCTTGATGTTCCCAGAACCCAGTGGGGAGAGGGTTTGGCCCCATTTCACAGACGTGAAAACCTGTGTCAGAGAGGCTGAGAGATCCTGGGGGTTCTGGGGACTAGCTTGGTGCTATCTGACCTGGTCTTCTCTTGCTGAGCACCCGGAAGGGCTCTGTGGCCCATGTACATCCTACGGGCTCCGGTCCCCGAGCCCCGCAAGGGGGTGACAGGCCGCTGTCAGCGGATCTCTGGGAGCATAGAGAGAGAACTGGAGAGCCTGGTACACGGGGAAGTGTTTTGTCAAACAAAGTGTGTTCCGAGCTGTGTTGTCTTCAGACTGGCTCTGGTGTCCCACCGCGTGTCAGGAGATGGAGGAAGAGGTTCCTTCCTGAATGTTGTCATCCATCAGGACACGAAGCCCGGGGCCAGCTCCGCCCCTCGGCACCCCTTGCCGTCCTCACACGTGTGAAGACATCAGGGCTGAAAAATGGCCTCTGCCGCTCCCCTGACACCTGGAGTCTGCCTCGTGACTGGCAGAGTATTACACCAAAATAGCTTAATTTTTTAAAATTTCCTGATGAATGGCCCTGCAGTTGAGAATTGGGCTTGAAATAGTCGGCATCTGAGCACTGTCCATCGAAGCTCAGAAATGATGGCACCTCCCCTCCCCCCAGGAGCGGATGTTCCCAGGGTGGAGCGCTGTCCTGGCCCTCGGGAGGTGCGAACTGACCTCAAATCCACCTCGCCTGGATCGATCCCTTCACCAGTCTCCTATTTGGTTTGATGAATGTGAGATAAAATGTCTCGTATGGCGTATAGATTTCTCCTTCATGGGATAAGATAAAAATTTTTTTCTGTTCCCAGGGACAAAGGAACTTTGCATAACAGTCAACATACACAATGTACACCTCCAGCTCTAGTAACCAAAAGTCTTGATTTGTATATAACTAGAAAAACAGTGGCACAGTGTTTGTGCATGAGGTACACACACATACATACACACACACACTCACACACACACACACACACACACATACACACACACGCACTCACACACATACATTCACACACACATACATACACACACACTCACACTCACACACACACACACTCACACACACACACACACACGCACGCAGCACCACTGAGCTTTGGCATAAAATGGCAAGACGCCCAGTGCTTTTCTCATTTCTGGTGATTGGCCTCCGAGCCTTGTTTAGCGAGCAGAGGACGGCCCGAGCAGCCCGGGGGTAACACACTGAGCTCACCAAGAGGTCGGGGTGGGAAATGTTTCCTCCCACACAGAGGCGATTGCTGAGGCTCCGACCAGCACTGTGGTCTCAGGCCGCGGGGACAGCCAGCTTCCCGGGCCCCTCCCAGGCTGCAGAGGCAAGGCAAGGAGCTGGACAGTGAAGGAAGTCAGCAGGGTGTTTTCTCCCGAGTGGGGAAAATGAGGGCTGAGAACCCCAGGGGAGGTCCTGGGTGATGGTGGGAAGATCGAGGGTCTGGATTTTGTTCTCTGTCACTCTCTAAGTGACCAGTGATTGCACCTCTTTGCCCTGGTCCTAGCCTTTACAGTGGAGACCATGCCATAATGACTGTAGCGAGCCTGGCTTGGCACTGGGCACCCAGGAGGTCTCCTACTAAATGTCTGCTGAGGGAAGAATGGGTCTCAGTGTGCTGAAACCAGGGTGTCAGGGAACCCTCTGCCCACCTCGACGTCCCCGAAGGAGGGTCCTTGAGATGCAGCCAGAGGACCCTGGTGCTCGGGGCCCCCTCCCTCGGCGTGGGACTCCACTGCTTGCTAGGCTGCTCCTGCCTCTTAAAAGCCTTTAAACATTCTTTATTAAATTTTCATGGCGCATAAAGTCAAGGTTCCATTACTTGGCCTCAGTTGTCTTGGTAACTTCGTAAAATGCAATAATAAAATGAAGCTGAATGTTGCGAACACGGTCTCATTGTATATAAATGGCTGCAAAGTATTGACGATTTTTTTCCTGCGTGATAATTTTTGACAGCAAATCCACCGGGTGGACAAAGCTTATTCATTTTGGGTCAATTAGTGAGAAAAGGGCTCCTTTTAATTTTTTCTTCCCCAATGGCTAATGTTGGCCTGGGAAGCTAAATACTGCCTCAAGGAAACTGAGGGAGCTGGAAGGAGGGAGCTGGGAAGCCCCCCAACCCTTCTGTGGGGAACAGTCACCCTAAGGAGGGACTGAAGTGTCCCTAGAGCTTGGCCACCTGTCAAAGGCTCTGTGGCCTGGACGCCTGCCCCGGGAGAGAGGGTGGCCCCTTCCAGTTGTGTGGGTGCAGCGGTTACCGCGCAGCCCTGGGCTGAGCCAGTGCCTGTCGCAAACTTGACCTTCACCGGGGAAGCTAGAGGCAGGCGTCTCCCCAGGGAACAGGCTGTACCAAGAGGCCATTCCTGGGGCCAAGCCCCTCCCCAGCTTCCCGGAGGGTAGGCCCTGCACAAAGAGCCTCGTGCAGGGACCCGAGTGGCATCAGGGGGGTGGGGGTGGGGAGGTAACCGTCCCAATTCACGTTCACGGAGCCACACGACGGCTAAACCACGCCAGGCACGTGTGTGAGCTCATTTAATGCGAGAAAGAGGTTCGGGAAATGGATGCTCATGTTACCATCCCATTTTATGGTTAGGGAAACTGAGGTCTGAAGCTGAGATGAAGTGACTTACTTAAGGGGCACAGTTTGTAAAAGCCAAAGCCCGTTTGGGATCTCGGTCTCACGCAGCTGGACTCCTGACGCTGCTCCGTGCGGGGCCCCCGCGAAGGGCGGTGAGTCTCCCAGGGGCGCTGAGACCGGGCGCAGGTGGGAGGCTCGGGCGGCCTTGAGCACCGTGTCCACGTGTGTCCGCAGAGCCCTTGAGTGTCACAGTCCTCGAGGAAGGGCCCTGCCAGCCCCTGCTTTCTGGAGGCCGCCCAGACCCAGCCGGGTGGACAGGACAGGGAGGCCCTGGGAGGTGCTCAGCTTGGCAGCAAAGTGACAGTGGAGGGGGACGTAGAGGCCCCCTTCCAATGACCCAGGGCCTGTGTGTGGCCGGACTGTGCCGGGCGGCGCGGGAGGGGCGGCGGGGCGAGCGCGCGGAGGAGGGGCTCCGGGGCAGGTGGGTGGCACTGCCCCTTCCACAGCCGAGGCCACCGTAGGGGCTCCGGTGGGACAGCAGGGCGGGGGAGCAGCTGTGCACATCCCTGCGAGTCAGAATGTCCCAGGGCCCCAAGAGTGTCGCCACCTCCACAGTGTGATGCCCCAAAGCCGGGGTTCCCGCTGCACAGCCTGAAAAGAGGCCGCCCCCGCAGGGCCTAGAAACAACACTCCCGTTTCAGTCCTTTCTGTGCCCACAGTCCGGGTGAGGTGGCGCCTGACCGGAGGGGGAGGGGCAGCTGGGCCAGAGGGGCCTGCGCGCAGGCTCCGCCCTCTGCTCCAGGGCCAGCCAGGGAGCATCCGGCACGCTCCGCAGCCTTCACTGAATAACGCTGGAAGAATATTATTCCGTTTACTTAAATTTCCTTTAAAAAAAAAAAAAGAAAAAAGCTTTTAAAGAGTTCTGAGTCTGGTAATACATCTGGAAAATTCACTTTCATGGAAATTCATTCCTCAAGGACGCAGAGTAAAACGAGAACCCACGGCCTGGGAAAGACACCCAACCACTTGGCATCTTGTTCTGATCATTTTTTAAAACCTGCAGTGGAGCTACACGTACACACACACACACGCACACGCACACGTGGCATTAATACATGTAATTGGCCAAAACAAACAAAAGCAGCACAGAAAGACACACATGAACGAGTAATTTCCCATCCACGCCTGCTCCTCAATTCTCCAGTCTGTCCCCAGACACAACTACAGCTTCTGGGTCTTGGTGTCCTTTCCAAGGCCGCGCATGTACAAAAGCCCTCCCACGGGAGTGGTACCCCTCTCCCTCCTTTCTGCACCCTGCCCTGCACTCGGCTCTTTTACTTCACTGTTTCTTGGACACTGTTTCGTGACTCGTGTGCAGGCTGGCCGTAGGTGTTGCGTGGCCGTGGCATGCCTCCATGCAACACACCGCAAGGACAACGCTCCAGGGTACGGGACTGGTCCCAGTCCAGGATTTAGGCTATTTCCAGTTTTCTGTTACTACTTATAGTCCTGCAGGGACTGGTCTTTTTATTATTATTATTTTTAGAGAGAGAGGAAGAGAAAGGGAGAGAGAGATAGAAACATTGATGAGAGAGAACATCGATTGGCCGCCTCCTGCCTGCCTCTGACTAGGGATCTGGCCCACAACCTGGGCATGTGCCCTGACCGGGCATCAAACTGGCGACCTCTTGGTGCCTGGGTCCACGCTCAACCACTGAGCCACACCGGCCGGGCAGGGACTGTTCTTGCACATGCATCTTTGTGTGCACATATGCATGTGTCCTAGAAGTCAGACTACTAGGTCAAAGGGTAGATGCATATTAAATTGCAATCAGTGTGTCAAATGGCCCTCCGCAGGGACTGGACCAATTTTAGTCCTACCAACAAGGTGAGAGAGCCCCTTCCCGTCCTCCTGACACAGTATATTGTCGAAGTGGTAACTCTGCCAACTGATGGGCGAAAAAATGCCACGTTCTGATGATAAATGCAATGTTTGTTTCTTTCATTATGATGAAGTTGAGACTATTATGTGTTTAAAAGCCATTTGTATTTCCCTTTTCTATGAACTAGCTGCTCATGTTCTTTATCCATTTCTCTACTCATCTTTTTCATGTTGATTTGTAGCATCTCTTTGCAAATGAAAAGAATTAGACTTTTGTCACAGCTTTGCAAACTGTGTGTTCTATATGGGCCGTGTATGGGCAGCCAGTGGTCTCTCCGCCTCCAACACATTCTCCACAGGCTGCCAGAGTGGCCCTTCTAAAATGCCAATCTGGCCCTGGTGGGTGTGGCCCAGTTGGTTGGAGCATTGTCTGGTACACTGAAAGGTCTCGGCTTTGATTCCCAGTCAGGGCACATACCCGGGTTGAGGGTTCGATCCCCAGTCAGGGTGCCTGCAGGAGGTGGCCAATTGTTGTTTTTCTTTCTTCACATGGATGTTTCTCTCTCTCTCTCTCCCTCCCCCCTTTCCCCTCTCTCTAAAATCAATAAAAACATGTCCTTGGGTGAAGAATAAATAAATAAATAAAATAAAATAAAAGCCAATCTGATCATGTCACCATCCTACCTAAAGATATGAAACTGCTTCCTGCCACCTAGTCCAGCTCAAACTCCTCACTTGGTTTTGAGGGTCCTCCTTTTAGGGCCCAATTTTCCACCAACCGGGTGGGGATTGGTAACACACAGAGGGTCTCAGGCGCGCCCCCTAGAGGGGAACAGCAGGGCATCCTGCTCAGAGACAGCCTCTCTCCCAGAAACCTTGCTTCAGCACTCACCACATTTTCTGCCATTCCCCAAATGCTTCCCACTCTTCCAGTCGCCTTCTGTCCCTGGTGCCCTTCCTTCCCAGGGCACTGGGGAGCATCCTGTTTGCCCGGCAGGTGATGGTCACCTCCTCTGCGAAGATGACCCTACTCCTGCAGGCTGACTCATCCCTCCCTCGGGCCCCCGTAGCTCTATGTGTCCCTTTACTCACTTCAAGGTGATTCTCACTCTAGGGAAGGGCTGTGCTCACTCATGTCTGGACCCTACCCCCAGCCAGAGCCCAGCACAGAGGAGGTGCTCAGGAAACATGTGAATGAGTGAATGAACGAGTGAATGAGTGAATGAACGAATGAATGAACGAGTGAATGAACAAGTGAGTGAGTGAGTGAACAAGTGAGTGAGTGAATGAGTGAGTGAGCGAACAAGTGAGTGAATGAATGAGTGAGTGAGTGAACAAGTGAGTGAACAAGTGAGTGAACAAGTGAGTGAGTGAACAAGTGAGTGAACAAGTGAGTGAGTGAACAAGTGAGTGAGTGAACAAGTGAGTGAACAAGTGAGTGAGTGAACGAGTGAGTGAACAAGTGAGTGAGTGAACGAGTGAGTGAATGAATGAACGAGTGAGTGAATGAGTGAGTGAACGAGTGAAGGTCACCGTCACACTGAGGAGTGAGGAGTGAAGATCAGCCTCTTCCCGCCTCCTCTGCCTACCTTAAAGTGCTGCATGTACCTGATAGGCTGCCCTTTTCTATGACTGTCCCTTCAACTCTGCACAATGCTAATTCTTAAAAATGCAGCCGACTGGTCCTTCCCCATCATTCTAGTCTGCCCTGTGAGCCTGCAGTGAAGGCTTTTCATCAGCAGGTCTGTTGCTCTTTTCAGATTATAATTAAGGCCTTTTCAGGGAGCAGTTTGCCTCCCGCCTTGGTCCCCCCAGAGGAGCATCTAGAGGACACCTTGCCATTGGGATAACCCAGGGGCCCAGGGCCCAGGGCCGAGGGGCCCTGCCCGTCTGGTAAGGTTGGTGGGATGCAGTCACTAAAACAGCTCCTGCTCCCCAAACCCCAAAGGCCCTCTTCCCGCCCCCGTCGGGTCAGCCCTCACCGCCCGTCCCTCCTCGAATGAGGTCTGTGCCCATAGCTCGCCAGCTCTGCTGTCTTCACTCCGTGGGCACCTTCCGGGCCTCCTGCTACTCGCCCCCCTCAAGCCCTCTGTCCCCTTCAGCCGGTCCCCTGCATCCTGGGGACACTTAGAAATACAAGTTGGATCATGGTCCTCCCAGCTGCTCTTTACTCGTGGCTTCCTCTCGCTCTGAGGTGCAAGGTCACCATCCCTGCCTGGCCCCTGTGGCCCTTACAGCCTCCCTGGGCCCTGCACCCCGTGGGGTCTCTGCCTCTCCAGTCCCTCCAGGACCGTGTCACCTGGCTAAGTCCTGCTCAGCCGAGAGGCTCCGTGTCACCACCCCCTTCCTTCCTTCTGCCACTCACTGACTACTGAGACCCTTCTAAGCTCCACCAGGCCCTGGCAAGGGGACGGTGTGCGCGGCCATGGCCTTGTTCCCCTGGCTTAAGGTCCGACAGTGGTTCTCGAGGGCAGGGGCGGCCGAGAGCAGAGGAGGGCCTGGCAGGGCTCTGTGTGTGGCCAGCCCCGAGCGGCCGGCCCCAGGGCAACGCAGGCCATTTGAAGATGTCCTCCCGATGCTGCAGGGCATCTAGAGGACAATATGCGCGAGGCTGTGTTTTGAAAGGTCTTGGAGGTTAGGACTCGGAGGGTGGACTATGGAGTGTGGAGGAGCATGGGCCCAGAGAGGCCGGCTGGGGGCCTGATGGGTGGTGACTGAAACCCGGTGGCGACTCTGGAGACAAAAGGCACCGACCTACTCCAGAGGCTCCGAGGAAGGAAGGAGGTGGCCCCTCTCACCGCAGGTACTGAATGCCACCACACCTCACAGGATCAGCACATGGCTCAGCCCATCACAGCTGGAATGTGCTGGGCATGAGCGAATGTATGAATGAATGAATGCATGAATGAATGCATGACAGGTGAGAGGGGAAAATGAAGGAATGAATGAATTTAACAGATGGGGAAATTGGTGCTCCATGTCGGGGGGTGTCAGTGGGGACACCCCAGGGGTGGGCAGAGCCAGCAGCAGGCCCCAGAGAGGCCACGGCTGTCTGCCCAGGCTCTGGGCAGCGTGAACCCCCCCTCCTCCCGCCTCGCTCACAGATACCTGTTTTCATAACGTGTCATTTCCCCACACACCCACAGGCAGGAACACACACTGTCCCAATAAATAAATCTGGGCCACTTTTCAGCATCGTTTAATGTCCCCGGGAAGGCTGGATCACATGGCACCCAGCAGCAGCCCATTAGCTGACAGGCTGAAGCATATCATATTAAATTCCACGGCCGGCGGAGCCGACACCCCGTGCTGCTCGGAAGCCCGCGCTGATTTATTAGAATGCAATCGTGCTGCTTATTCCCTGTAATGAACACGCTGCCCCTCCTCTGCCAGGACCGTTTTCCCAGACCTCCCCCAGGGAAACAGGAGTGGAAGGACCCCGAACTCACGCCCTGTCTGCAGCTGGAAAAGAAGAGGGGGTGGCATGGAAGGGAAATCGTAGGGGGCAGGTCTGTGCCGGAGGCTGAACCTGGATGCTGTTTGCAGAGAGATGGACTCGAGGCGTTGTGCCACCTTCCTGCCCTTGCCCTCTGCTCTCTGCCCTCCTAGGAGCCTTCAGCACAGGCCAGGCACACCAACCACAGCTGTGCACAAACTAAAATACAAGCCACACCTGGACAGACCCACATGCAGAAGCACACCCACGGATACCCGCTCCCACTCCAGTGTGCAGGCTAAACCTGTGGACACCGGCATACACAACACCCATCACAACTAGTATCCCCGGTACACACACGTGCGCGCACACACACATTCTCATACACACACCCATTCTTATACACACACACACACATTCTCATACACACACACACATTCTTATACACACACACACGTTCTCATACACACACTTCTACATGCTTTGAGAACTTCCAAGCAGCAGATGAACTTGTTATTAATTCTTACTTTTCTTGCTCTGTGGCCAAGAAATGTGGCCTGTCCTTTTTAAAACCTACTATGTGCCAAACATCGTGTCAGGGGCTAAGTATACAAAGTTGAAGAAACTTGGACCCCCCCGCCAACCGGCCTAGTAATGGAGAAAACAAATAAAATCACACCGACAATCTGATGCGCACCTGCCGCGGCGGAGGAACGCCCGAGGTTTTCTTCAGACTAATCTCTCGTATATTTTCTCCACTTAGGGCGATTCCTTTTTGTCTCTGTGACTTGAACACTGCTGGGCCACAAAGTGGCTATTTCATTGTTCTATTCATTTGCTTTTCTCGAACGATTAGTGTGGATGAGCGTGTTCTCATTCATTTATTGTCCATTTCTATTCCTTCTTGGCGACTTGTCATCTCATACCTTGGCCTGTTCCTCTAGGATCACTGTGCCATATTCTCAGGTACTTCTTCGAGCTGATGTTCCAGAATGGATCACGGCTGACTTTGAAGCCACGTGTTCTGTTTTCCGCTCTTAGCGGGAATCTTCTTTGCTCCCCATCTTTTGTTTCCAGGTGGCTCCCTTTTCTTAGCAGTGTGCTCCTGTTTGTCGTTGAAGCATCGTCAGAATTATTTCAGCGCTCGGGCAGGACTCCGGAGAGGCCTCCACAGACCCGAGCCCCGGAGACTTGGTGCACCACGGGGAGCCAAGCAAGACTCTTGGCGGTCCAGGTCGGCCCGCTCAGTGTGCTGTGCCCACCCCTCCCTCAGGACGGGGCAGAGAGCTCCACCTTCTCCCTCCTTCTGGAAGGGTGCTTTCTCCTCTATCAGCCTACACCTGTTCTTCCTGCCTTGCCCAGTGCAGGAGTCACCAGGATGCTTGTTAAACTCTAGATTTCGTGGAACAGGGAGGGCTATCAATGCAAACTCACATGTTATTAAACATGTATGTTTATGTGCACATGCATATGTGTGGGTGTACATTTGTATTATATGTATGTGTATACGTTTATTTTCTAACTGTCTGCTGAAGAGGTCAAGAAGGAAGGACATTCCAGTAGCTCTCAGATCTAGTCTGTAATTTCATTCCCCAAGGTTTTGCAGAGAAATGACTAATTCCCATAGCTGGGCAAGGTAGGTACAAGGTGAGCCTGAGACCTCTTGTAATGACAGAAAGCAAGGACATGTTCGAAAGCATCACTGGGAACACGTCACGAGGACACGGGCACCAGTTTGAAGTGGCTCCCTGTGGCCAAATCGGGCCTGTTTGAGCACCAAAATAATTAAGCGGAGTAATGAATTATAAACCCTTAAAAATAGGACTTTATGAGTCAACACCGATAATAAAGACAGAAACCAGTATGGGGGGAGACAGGAGGTCTCTGCTGTCAGTAAAATGCGGAGCCGATTGGTCGAGTGAAAGAATGCTGAAATTAACACTCACCCTAGTAAAGACGGGATCAATCAGGAAGCACTCATAGTTGCTAAATCTAGGGGGACATTTTGATAAGGAGCAGGATTTTGCATGGTCTCGAAGGGTCTCCCCACACACTGCTCATTAGTTGTAAGCAAGGCAAAACAAAACCCCAGTAATTACACAAGGGAGGAACTGGACCACGCCTCGGTCAGGTGATCAACACGCACGTCACCGAGGGACAGACGGGCGTCACGTGCCTACACCTCTTTCTCTGAAGGACACAAGATGCTCTCTGCAGTATTTTGGCCAAGAAGGAATAACGAGAAACTCATCACTAGAAGCCATCAGTCAAATGCAAAATTCTATTTTGATGTTAAAAAGGCACAGAGGGAACCATTGGTTGTGTTCTTTCAAAATGCCAATGCCATAAAAGACAAAGAAAGGCCATAGGAATGTTCAAGATCAGAAGAGGCTAAATGTCATTCCTGACCCTAGTCTGGATCCTGGCTGAGAGGGGAAAAAACTATAAAAGGGCCTTATTGGTTCAACTGAGAATACTGAATGTTAGAGTAAAGTTTGTGCCCATTAAAACTGACTGAGGTTGATAACTACACTGTGACTGTGTGAGAGGATCCCCAATCTCGGCAAACATACTGGAGGATTTCGGGGTGAAGGACTGTGACGTGTAACTTCTCTTGACTGACTCCGAACCCAGACCTGTTTTTGCAAACAGATTTTAAAAGCAAAACCAGGGTCCACTTGGACATACCATTCTATTATCAGCTTCTACACCTAATACATTATCAACATCTTTCACTGTTATGTATTATTCGTCTGCAAGTTTTGGTGTTTTTTTAATCCTCACCCGAGGATATTTTTTTCCATTTATCTTCAGCTAGAATGGGAGGGAGAGAGAGAGAGAAACATCAACGTGAGAGAGACACATCGACTGGAGGCCTCTCGAACAACCCCGACCAGGGCTGGGGACGAACCACAACCAAGGTACGTGCCCTCGACTGGAATCGAACCTGCAACTCTGGTCCGAGGGCCGACGCTCTAACCGCTCAGCCACACCGGCCAGCGCTATTCTTCTACAAGTTTAATGGTCGCATAGAGTTTCATTATCTAGACCTGTCTTATTTATTATTAAATGGCTCTCTATCAAACCAAGAAATAAAAACTGCTTGTAAGATATTCGAACAATGATCGGAAATCAAGTAGAAAGAGTTCACTCCTCACCTTAGTCTGTGTGTTTGCTCTCACATAGGTCTGCTATGTAGTTTGTTATATGTAACACTACTGATTTATTTTCTTTAAAGGAATGAGGGTACACTGATCCCTGCTTGCTTCTCACACAACATGTAACATCAGCAATATCCCCAAATCTTCCCATCCTTTCCAATGCGCAAGAATCAAGAAGTCACCGTGGCTCTTGGCGTGGAGCAACTGGGAGGAGGGCAGAGCTCTCTGGGGGGTTGGAGGATGAGAAGAGAAACAGGTTTGGGGGCCAGAAAAGTCAAGAGCTCCATTTCAGGTACATGAGACTTGATGCCACGTGGTGGTGTTAAGAGGTCGTGTCGCCCTGCGAATGTGGAGCCCCGGGAGCAGGGTGGCTGGGTATAAAAATGTGGGCGTCAGCGAGAAGGGAATGGATGGCGGTATATCCACGGCGATGGGCCCTGCTGTTGAGGCGAAGCCGCGCCTTTGAAGGGTGCTTGCTCTTCAACGCAGCCCGATCCCCACCTCTCCCTGCTGTGCCACGTGAGGTGGGCCTGCTTCAGCCTCTTGCTCACACCGCCTGCCAGGTCACGAGGCCTCATGTTCTGACCATGGTGCTTTGTCAGGAGTAATCGGACAGAGCATCCAAAACTTGGAACTAAGGCAAAAGGAGGGCCGCTTGTCATTCCAGAGTCCCACTGGAGTATTTGTTTAAGAAACCTGCCCCAGGACTACTGCATCATCTAGGGAGAACACATTTCAGTTTAAATACATTAACTAAGTATGTATGTGTGCAGCATGGGACTTTACATGCTAACTTGTAGATTTGTGGCAGTAAAGAGGTAACTCCATTGCCTGTGGTTTTGAGGCCCTGCAGGACACTAACTTGTTTTGACTGTGGCCAAAAACACACCATCTTGCCGACTGGTCTCATGGTAACTTCACCGTTTCTTACGGGGGACCTTTCACTGCGACTCCCCACCAGGACTTCTCAGGAACCTTTGGGGACACTGTTCCCCAACATCTCCTCACTTAGGTCCGTGCCCCTGGCCTCCCCTTTCTTCCTCTGGGCTCCTGGCTAAGGCCAGCGTGGGTCAGCAGGGTTCTGGGTGAGTCACAATGCTGTGCCCCAGGGGGGTCTTTCACTCCCTGGGGTCTTTTATCACCTGCTGTGCAATTCTTTCATCCTGGACCCTCGAGAACTTCTTTCCTCTCTGGAAAATGTCCTTTTATTAGTCCTTTGATCACTTTCTCTTTTACCCTTTGTCCTCCTTCAGGAATTCCTGATAGTTGGACCATGTACAGCCTGGATTGAGCCTCTAGGTTCCCCCAACCCCCGTTTTCTACTTTCTAAAAGAATGCATCAAATTTGGTATTCCAGCACTTCTAATGGATATTTTATTTTTGTAAAAAAAAATTGAAGACCTGGCCATTTTGGCTCAGCGGTTAGAGCATCAACCTGCGGTCTAGGGAGACCCGGGATCGGTTCCTGCTAAGGGCACGTAACTTGGTTGCAGTTTGTCCCAGGTCCTGGTTGGGTTGTGTGGGTGGCAGCCACTCGATGTGTCCCTTTCACCTCGATGTTTCTCTCTCTCTCTCCCTCCTACTCTATCTGAACAAGAAAAATGTCCTCAGGTGAGGATTTAAAAAAAAAAAAAAAAAATTGAAGACTCAGCTCTTTCTCGATCTTGGTTTCTTTTTCATAGCATCCTGTTCTTGTTTTATCTCCCTGAGGATATTATAGTTTGCAGTTGTTATTACTTTTTTAATGCTATTCTCTTTCCTCCATTATCTCTAGTTCCTGTTTCCTTTCTTGGTCTGGTTGATTCGGCCTTTCCCTTTCATGGTGGAAGTTTGCTTTTTTCTGAGCTGTTGTATTTGCAAATAGAGGGTTTTGCTGTCACTATGAAGCAGAGGCCTGAGGAGATTCACATCTACTTTCTATTATTCGCTGGACACTTTCCTCAACTGTCTGGGGCGGAAAGTTGAGGGTGGGGTCCTGGCTCTCTGTGCTTTTTGCACGTGTGTGTACACACGCACAGGACATGCTGATCGGCAGGGGTCATTATGGGATGCTGCGACAGTGATGCACTCTGCATTGGGGGAGTATCCGTGGGTCTTTTCTCCGAAGCCAGTTTTTCCAAACAAGTATGTTCCACTCAGTCACTGGGAAAGATGCCTGGCTCTGGGCATTCTGGGAGCTGTGAAGGCGCTCACGAGGTGGGCACTGTTGAGGGGGGCAGAGGCTCACTTTACCCACTCCCATCTGCTGTTCCCTCAGACCTCACGGAGTCCTTTGATCTATCTGGTGTCCCCAAGTCCAGAGCATAGGTGGTTCGATTCTTCCGGAGAACAAATGTCCAGCTCCTTACAAAGAGATGAAGGGTAAAGAAGTTTCCTGGTGGCCCTGGCTGCTGGGGCTCAGTTGGTTGGGCATCATCCAATTCACTGAGAGGTTGGCTGTTCGAGTCTTGGTCAGGGCACTTGCCTGGGTTGTGGGCTTGAGCCCCAGCAGGGGACGTGAGGGAGGTGGCTGATTAATGTTTCTCTCTCCCTCTCCCTTCCTCTCTCTCTGGAATAAATAAAAACGTATTTTAGAAAGAAGTTTCCTGGCTGTGCAGAGCAGGGGAAGGAGGCTGGGGTCTGGTTATGCCGTTTTCAACCTGGTGCCCTGGCTCTGCCTCGGACCAGGCTGGGCCTCCTGCCCCTGAGCCTCTGGCGGGGAGGGGGTCCCGGGAGCTGCTCAGCTCATTTCCGGTTCGTCTCTCCCTCTGCTCTGCTACTGTAGTCACCTCCTGCCCCAGCTCCCGTCTGCCACAGCTTTTCAAGTCGTCTCATTGACGGATACCTCCTTCCACGTTAATTTTGTCCTTATAGGTAATAATCTTGTTAGTCCTTTCCTGTCAGTATGGTGGTGTTTGTGGAGGAAAAGAGGTAAGTGTGTGCGGTCAATATACTTTAAGTAGGAAACTAGTTTGTTTTAAATATCTAATTCTATTGATTCAATATTTATTTTTAAACTTCCTGATGGTAGGGTTTTATTCCCACCTGATTAAACATTTATTATTGATCTCCAGTTTTATTGCTTCAAGGCACAGAATGTAGCCCAAATTATTTCTTTGGCCAACTTTCAAGGTTCTCATATCTCATTATATAGTCAACTTGGGGTAACGCTCTGAGTGTACTTGAAATGAAGGTGTGCTCTCTAGATCAAGAGGCTGAGCCCCGGCTGGTTTGGCTCAGTGGTTAGAGAGTCGGCCAGCGGACCGGAAAGTCCCAGGTTCAGTTCCCGCTAAGGGCTCGTACCTCGGTTGCAGTTTGTCCCCAGCCCCAGTTGGGGTCGTGTGGGTGGCGACCACTTGATGTGTCTCTCTCACGTTGATGTTTCTCTCCTCTCTTCGTCTCCCTCCGGCTCTATCTGAAGATGAATGCAAAAATGTCCTCGGGTGAGGATAAAAAAAAAAAGAGGCTGATGTGTCCTGCTTATTAAACCTTATCAATTATTTAACCCTCTGGGGTCTCATGTCTCCTTCACCTGTAATAAACCACTGCTGGGGCGTGCTCGTGTGACACGCGATTGTATTTCT
This sequence comes from Molossus molossus, assembly GCF_014108415.1. Classification (NCBI taxonomy): domain Eukaryota; kingdom Metazoa; phylum Chordata; class Mammalia; order Chiroptera; family Molossidae; genus Molossus; species Molossus molossus. The sequence goes on from NW_023425349.1 coordinate 12,411,444, forward strand.
GTCGAGTCCTTTGCATTTCCAGGCTCAGCTTCCTACTTGGCGCTCCTGATCCACTCGGGGTTCGCAGCTTTAGCGACTTTGCTTTCAACGCCTCTGTCCACACGAAATCATTTCTCTCCCATTCATTGCTACTACCTTGAATTCGACATTGTGTGGGGCCGCCCAGCAGAGGGATGGCAGTCCCTGACCTTTGGGACTGGGGACAGCAGTGCAGCTCTGAGGCCCATGGGTGTGATGAGATGGTGGTGGGCAGGGGAAGGAACAGAGGGCGAGGAAGCGGAGATGCCCGGGACCAGTTCAGGTTAAAGAGGGGAGGGAAGAAAACCCAGTCTGGAGCAGGTGAGCCACAGGAGTTAGGAATAATTAAGGCAGCAAGGGGCGAGAGGCTAGGGCCCAGTCAGGGGCTGCCTGGGGGGTGGAGGGGAGTCACTTCTTCTGTGCTTGCAAGGGTGGAGGCTGGGGTAGCCAGGCTGGTGGGGGTCAGGGAGTAGTCAGAGGGTCACTGTGGGCATCTCCCAGAGGGGTAGGAGAAGTGCATCTGCTGAGAGGTCTGAGAAGAGGTCCAAGTTTGCCTTAACACCCCTGGTGTGGTGAATGGGGAAGCAGGTCGGAAGGGGGTGGGGGCTGGTGGGCACCCCAGGGCCTCGGGGAACTGCAGTGTTTGTGTCCTGGGGTGCTCGGCCGCCCTGGGAGCAGGGGCCATGGGATGGGCCCAGGGCTGCTGCAGTCAGAGCTGGGAAGGGACCAAGAACGGGGACACAGGGCTAAGCTTGGTGTGGATGCAATGCAAACGCAAGGAGCCTGGGAATGTGGGAGACGATGGGGAGGGTGTGGCAGAGGCACAGGTCCTCATAGGAGCTGGAGGTTGAGAGCTGCCGAGGGCAGGGGCTGAGGTCCCCCAGGCTGCTGGGTAGAGGGCGGTATGGGGCAGGGATGGGGCTCAACATGTCCTAATAGCTAAGCTGTGAGAAGCATGGGTTGGGGGAGCAGGATGCAGCCCCCCTCCAATAGAACCTCAAGGGTTTGGAGCTAGCCCGGGGCTCAGACAAGGGCCCTGGGGGGCCAGGCTGGTGAGGGTGGGCAGCAGCTGGTGGCTCTGTTGCACCCTGGCACCCCACCCCTGAACCAGCCCTCCCATTGGCTTCAAAGACAAGCCAGGAGCAGTCCTGGGGTCTCTCTCTGGAAATGCTGGACAGCTGGGGCCCAAGTCCCTGGCAGGAGCCAGAGACACCTGTGCAGGTGACAGACCAGGGTGTCCATCTGGTGACCTGACCAGACACACCCCTGCCCTCCGTAGAACCTTGGCCCATGTGCCACTGCTGAGGCTCAGTTGGGGTGGGGCCTGGACTTGACCCCCCCCTGCCCCGAACCGGTTTCCTCCTGTGTACAGAGGGGGTGCACTGACTCCTAGGGGTTTGTGTGGTGCCTGGGACCTGCTGAGTCCCAGGACCCATGGCTGCAAGGTGCTCTGTGCACAGGTGCAGCTGAAGGAGTTTGGGGGCCAGTTGTTCACAGTGGAGGCCCTGGGTGGGGCCTTGCAGGTGGGTGGGGCTTGGGAGAGCCGTAGGAGTTAGAACTTCCAGACAACGGAAGCTTAGGTTCAGCACAACTTTGGCAGGACTTGCTGGTGACCCTGGGCCAGCCTCTTCCCCTGCCGGGCCCTGTCCTCCTGAAGGCCGTAGCGGATGAGATACCATCTGAAGCAGAGCTGGGCTGGGCTGGCACCTGCGGCAGGGAAAGGGCGGGCCGTTCTCCCAGGAGGCCGTGGGACCAGCAATGACCTCACTTCCGAGCTGGCTGAGCCGGGGACGCCTTACAGCGCATCGGCTGCCTGCCTGGAGCAGACAGGCCCGGCCCAGAGCAGGGCAGTCCCGGGTCACTCTGTGCCCAGACCACCACTGCCGTCGGCTTGAGGGGGCTGCCCTGTGTACAACTGCCACCAGGGTGAACCGAGAGCTGGGCCTCTTCATAAAGGACAACAGCCCGTAACTCAGGAGTGACACTGGAAAACCTCCTGAGACACAGCGGCATGGAGAGGCGAGTCAGGCTTAAAATAGCTAAATAAATCTTTAATATTTCTAATTGCAAATGTACAGAAATTGCACAGCCACACAGTCTCAGAACACCAACACCGTTCTCTGTACATTATCACATAGTTAGAAGTCACAGCCGGAAGGCCCGGCCGGACCCCCCGCCGCGTTTGCAGTTGTCCTTTTCACATACTTACAAAAGGGGGCGAGGAGGGGCGGGGCCGGGGCGGCTCTGGAGCCGAGTGTGTAGAAAAGAGAGGGGCTGTTTCCCTGGACAGTCTGCCTTCGCAGACGGACGGGGTGGGCGGGACAGAGGTGCATCGAGGCAGATGCTCGGGGGTGGGAGCTCTGGCCTCGGCTGCCCACCCCTTTATCGGGCAGTTGGAAAAAAGAGTCTTCACTTAAAGGAAGTTTGGCAGTTTCCTTCACCCTAAATGTAAAAGTTAAGCAAAAACTGTCAGGCCTCTGTGTCGGCAAAGGAGGAGAAGGTTTTCTCCGGCAGGTCTGAGCCTGGAAACTCGGTCCCCCGGGCAGGGACTGCCCCCCCCCACTGCGGGCCCTCTGCACCCCGGCACTGTCTGCAGGCCGCGCCCAACACCAGACACTGGTCTGCGCGGCCCAGGTGAGAGCCCCTTTGCCAGCCCTGCCAGGACGCACGTCCCCACCACCCCACCCAGACAGCACTGCAAAGCGAACAAGTAAATGCCTCGGGCAGGGAAAACCCCAACACCCCCATCCCAAACCTCTTCCTCCTGCCCAATACTGTTCTCTAGATTAAAGTATAAAATACAAACCCTCAGAGAGCAGCGGTCCCGGGTGGGCCTTGGCAGCACCAGGACTATAGGACTATGTACAACCATTAGGTGAAATAGTTACATTACAGTCAAACACCAGGAACATTTACAAAAATGGTCAGACTTGCAATCCAGATAAAAATCTGCGGAGTCTGTACACTTTTACAGTTTTTGCACTAGGTAAATAAGGTTCTCGGCCAGAGAGCTCACAGCCCAGCCAAAGGCCGTGAGCACCGGCCACTGCGCCGGCCTCCAGCACCTGCCGCCGGGCCCTGGGAACCTCCCCCTGTATTGCTAAGAGGTGCTCAGTCCGAGGTCGCTCTATGTGGGAGAGGGGTGGGGTTGGGAGGAGGGGAGGGCTCACTGGGCAGTGGGGGACAAAACTGAACCAGAGGACATCACTGGGGCCAGGCCCTGCCTGTGAGACCGGGGTCAGGGCCTTGGCCCCACGGCCCTCCTTCCTGAGGTCTGTGACCACGGGGCCGCCCTCGCCCCGCCAGCGTGTCTCTGGCCTGACTGCACTGTGAGTTTCATCTCAGAGCCCGACCCTGAGTGCCGGCCGGACAGGGGTCCAGTGTGGTCTGGGCCACCCCCCTCCCGGTGGGATCTGCGGTGACCCCGGCCCTGGTGGCATCTCTCCAGAACCCGGGGCGGGAAGGGCTCAGTGCTCTTTCCAAGGGTGCCCTCAGCTGGCTGAAGCTGAGGCAGAGGGGTGCCCTGGTTCGGCCCTGGCTCTGCCGCGGGGCAAACGCCCCAGCTTTGTACCCAGGGTTGGCGCTGGGAGCAAGGAGACCCAAGCTCCTGCCCACCTACATCCCACAAGTGGGGTGGGGAGGCTGGAATGCTACAGAACAGCCTAGAGCTGAGGAGAACCGGCCCCAGCTGTGGGGTGTGCCCTCGCCTGTCTGCAGCGCCTGGGTCCTCGGCTGGGGGCCCGGGAAGGGTGAGGAGGAGGCTGGCCGCACACGGGCCTGGTGCAGGCCGCTGCTGTCTTGGAGAGAAAGCAAGTCTAGCATCCTCCAGGGCCGCTATTTCCCATGCAGTGCGCACGCTCAATTTAAAAGGCCCCTGTGTTCCAGCAAGCGAGCAAGCGGGCTTTGTTTCTAATGCATACTGTGAAAGGAAGAAAAATCACAGTTACCCACCTTCTCAGGGTCTGCGGGCACTAGAACTCTCACCCTCAGGGAGGAGAGCTCAGCCTGTCCCTCAGGGAGGGCACCAGCGGCCGCTCCCTGCGGGGCCACAGGGGGGCAGGCCGCACGCAGTGCCGCCCGGCTGGCTCTGCCCAGGTCTTTGGCTTTGGGAGCTCCAGACATCAGCCTGGGGCCAGGTGGCAGGTGAGGGAGGCCCTGGGTGCTCCCCACAGGTGCGAGGGCGCGAGGGCCCAGGAGAGAGGGGCCTCGCTGGGTCTTCTGGCAGAGTACGTGAGGGCGGGAGGCGGGGAGGCGGGGATGTGGGGACAGGTACGGGGAGTCCTCGGTTCCTCACAGCGGGCAGGGCCCCGGCAGGCTGCATGCAGTGGCAGGTACTCAGCGCCGGCAGGGGACACGGCAGGGGACACGGGACTCTGGCAGCTGCGTCCTCCCCGCCCTCTCTCTGGCTGCCCCTGACCTGCCAGCTCCCAGCTCCGGAAACCCAGGGGCAGGTGCCACAGGGAGGGGCTGGCCGCCAGGGAGCCTGGGCCCAGCTCTGTAACCCCCACCTCTCCAGGCAGCTCCCTCCCTGGGGAGCGGGGGACATGCCCTTGCGGGGTGGAGGAGAGGTGGCACACACCCAATGCGACAACCAACAGGCACGTGGCCGGCCCTGCCCCCCGCTGTCCCACTCCCACGCGCGGTCTCTTCGGCCTGCACCCAGCTTCTTGGGCAGAAGAGGGGGCTCCCGCCGCGTCGGTCTCTCTCGGCTCCCTCTGTGGCCGCCGGGCAGAGGGCGCGGGGAGACGAGCCTCGGCCTCTTGCCCCTGTGCTGGGGCTGCCACTGTGGGGCGCCCCCAGGCCGAGGCCGGCCCGGGCACCAGTCCTCCCTCTCCTGGACAGGTTAGCAATTGCTGCTGTTTCGGAACTCGCCGTTCTCGGTAATCTGCAATTTGGTGGGGTTGGTGGGGGAGATGCCGTTACGGGCCTGCATGCTGTACCTCTCTTTCAGCTGCGTCAGGGCGCTCATGAGGCGGGCGTTGGCGGCGTCCAGGGAGGCGATGCGTTTCTCCTGTGGACACAGAGGGCGTGAGGTGGGTCACGGGGGGAAGGGTCCCCACGGCTGTGTGCGCCTAGAACGCTGGGGCAGAGGAAGGCGGCCTGGAGGAGAGGCAGGGGTGGCCCGTGTGCGAGGGGGCAGGGCCTGCCGTCCTAACCCTCTGCCACAGCGCCAGCTCCATTCCCCACAGAGCAGCTCTCGTGCTGTCATCCATCAGCCACTGAGGCCCCGGGCAGGGGCCTGTGCCTGTGTGACACGCAGGGGTCACAGCTCCTGGTCACACGTGCAGTTTCCAGTCTGAGCAGGCCTGGCCCTATTCCTGGGCGCTTGAGCGGAAAAGGAAATAGGCCTGGGTGAAGGGACTGGGGCCAGAGCCTCTAACATGTCTCTCTTCTCAATGCAGCTGGGAAGCCACAGCTCTGAACCTCCCACTCCCCGGGACCCCCGCCTTCCCCAATCTCCCCAAAAAGATCCACTCTTTGATTAGCACCCCTGGTGAAAGGCAATACCCACCACATTGCCCCAGTAGGGGAGGAGCTGTCCCACCCCTGTCCCACCCTGTCCTACTGAGCTTGTGGTCCACTGAGACCCTCAAGTCTGACTTCTCGGGGCAGGGATCCTGGCCTCCTGTTCCTCCACACTTCTTGCAGTAGGGTATGAATAAAAGGATATGGAGAAGCCAAAGTCACCCCACCCCACCCCCTGCTCATCCCAGGTCCTTTACCACCTACGGCTGATCAAAGGGCCAGAGCCCCACCTGGGCATCGATGATCTTCTGCTTCGAGTCCACAGCTGCTTGCATCTCTGCGTGGTCCTTCTTCAGCTCCTCCTCCACTGACATCAACCTGTGACCAGACATAAGCACAGTCAGGCTGGCACTTCAGGGAGCAGATGGCAAGGTGCATGTGCAGCCTTGTGGGCACAGGTCACCACACCTGCACAGAAGAGACACGTATGAGACACCCTCCTTGGGCCACAGACCCCCCACACTTGCCTGGGACAGAGGCGCTCCAGCTGGCCCCCAGCCATGACATGGGCTGGACTGACTCCTCCCTTCCTCTCTGCCACCCTGACTCTGTTCCCAAATCCCTAGAAGCCCCTGGGGCTGCCCCCTTCCTTATGTCCTTCCAGGAGGGTGGGAGTGGGTGTTAGATCCTCCCCATCCCCCATAGCCTGGCAGGTTGTAGAAAGTCGTGGGAACCACGGTTTGGGTGGGAAGACAAAGACCCGGGAAGGCTCTGGAGTTTTCTCCCCGACCCACATTCACTGAGGCCGTGCCAGGCCCTCGTGGTAGCGAGATGAATGAAGGGTCATCCGTCCTCTGAAGGCACTCACAGGGCGGCAGGGACACAGGCAGACAGAGTAGCTGCGCTCTGCTCAGGCAGCTCGGAGCATGGGACAGAGCAGGAAGGAGCTGACCAGCTCTCCCGAAAGGCGGGGCGGGGTGCACACACTGAGCCGGGCACTGAAGGACAAGCAAGGAGTGCAGGCGGGAGACGGGCGGGACGCATGCTACCTGCAGAAGCTCAGAGCTCAGGTGGGTGTGGGTCGGTCACCAAATGCTCCTTTCCTGAGACCCTTCCTGGCTTCATCCTGCTGGTCTCTCCCACACCTGTCAGTCACTCTCCACCACTCCCACCTCCCAGCTCCCTCCCTTTAGCTTCTGGAGCCTGGACTCTCAGGCGGCCTGCGAGCTCCCAGCCACTGCTGGCAGAGGCCATGTCCTGACCGCCCTAGGATGGCAGGACCCCACAGGGCTGCCTCAGCCCCGCTCTGCTCACTATACACATTTCTCAGACGAGCTACGTGCTCCCGCGGCTGCATTCCCGCCTCTGTGCACAGTTCTCCAGCCCAGCAGAGCAGCCCCCCCCCCCGGGCGAGCATGGCCACCGCACGGACGCCCAGGGAGGCCCACGGCGCTGGGCAGGCACCACACGGGGCTGTTGCAAGAATCAACTTGTTGGGAGCACTGAGCAGGAGGCAGGAGTGTGGGGCCACCAAGGGGGCTTCCTTGTCACAGGAAGGCAGTCTGGAGCAAAGCCTCTGAGGGCTGGGCTGGAGGAAGAGGGCAGGGATGTATCATCAGAAGGGAAACGTACTGGGGGAGAGACTTCCGTGTCTAGCTCTGGCAGAGTAACGGGTCTGGCATCAGAAAAGTACAACAAACAAAACAAAAACTAGAAAACCAGACAAAACACCGATGAGACAACGGTTTCCAGGTACTAAACAAGGGGCAGCACAGTACAGTGGCCCCTAGAAGAAAACACCCAAGCCCCACTCGGTGCCTGCAGTGTCCGGGCTGAGCGAAAGGAGGGACGTGAGCAGAGCAGGGTCGAGGGGACGCAGGGGGGGAGGTGAGGCGGCAGGGACCCTCAGAGCACCCCATCTGTCTCCTGAGGGGTCCCCTTGGGTCTCTGGCTGAGGAATGGTCTGCAAGCCTGTGAAAACACACAGGCCAGGGCAAGAACCATTGGAGAGCTCACAAAACCACCCAGGGAATAGTTCATGTCCCTCCCGAGCACAGTGGACAGACACTGACACCAGAGGCCTCCAGTGGGGTCCCCGTGGGGCCGGGCCAGGCCTAGATTACAGGCTCTCCGGGACCCACCGACGGTGTTTAACACACGCCTCAAAAGAATCAAAAGTGATTCCAAATAACCTCATTGTCCCAGAACAAAGCCAAAATACTTAAAGGAACACAAAACATACAGCAGTTACAAAAAATACACAATGTCTGGCGTCCAACCAAGCATACAGAGAAGCAGAAGAATATCACCCATAACCAGGAAGAAAATCAATCAATAAAAACAGACTGGAAAATGTCAGATGGTAGAATTAGTAGGCAAGGACATTAAAACCACCATTATAAATGTATTTCCCATGTTCTGGAAAACAGAGGAAAGCATGAGCCGAAGAAGAAGTGCATGGGGGTGAAACCAAAGTCTAGAAGCAAAAACGCTGTATCTGATATGAAAAAAAAAACCACCCAGAAAACTGAATAGAATTAATAGCAGATTAGACACTGAATAAGAAATGACGAGAGAACTTGAAGATATAGCAACAGAAGCGATCTAAAATAAGACACAGAAGAAAGGAAACAACAGAGCATCCGTGGGATGTGGGCCGTAGGAAGTAGCCCACCATGTGCAACGGGAATCCCAGAAAACAGATGGGGAGGCAGGCCTATGTACCCACAGACCGAAGAGCTCAACAAAGCCAAGAAACACGCAGAAAACCACACCAAGGCACATCATAAAACTGTTGGCAATTAGCGATAAGCAAATAAATCTTACCAACAGCCGGAGGAAAAACGTACCCTCCGTGCGGAGAAACAAAGACAAGGACGCAGTGCCTGCTGGTCAGCCGGGGGGGGGGGGAGGGGGGCTGAAGCAGTCTACTGCCTGTGTTTGTAAACAGTCACACCACACAAATAGTTCAGCTTCTACAGCAGAGTTGAATAGTTGCAACAGACACCATATGGCCTGCAAACTTGAAAATATTTATTATCTGCTCCTTTCCAGGAAGCTTCTAACCCCTGCCCTAAAGCAAGAACAAAGAGATTAGCTAATAAGCCAACAGAGATAAAATGGAAGCATAAAAAATACTCAATACAAAAGAGGGCAGGAAAAAGGGAATAAAACAGACAGTCCTAAATAGTAAGATGGTAGGTTTAAACATAATTATATTGACATTACATTAAACGTAAGGGGTCTAAGACACTCCAAAACTAAAAGGCAGAAACTATCAGATAAAAAGTAAGAACCAAAAATAAGGTGTCTGCAAAAGAAGCCCCCTTTCTACAGAGACACACAGATGGGTTAAAAGTGTAAGGAAGGGGAAGGATATACCAGGCTAACATTAATTAAAAGAAAGTTGGGGCAGCTCTACTACTTTCAAACGAGATTTCAGAGCAAGGAATGTTCTGAGAACTAAGGATGATAACTTTGTAACACAGGTCTGTTCAACAGTACATAACAGTCCTCACTGTGCATGCATCTAAGAGTAGAGTCTCCGTGTACATAAAACACAAAACCATAGAAATAAAAGGAGAAATAGACAAATCTTTAATGATGATGAGGAGCTTCAATGTCCTCTTCTCAGTAACTGACAAGTAGGAGAGCGGAGAGGACACGGAAGACTTGAATAACACTATCAACCGCAGTGATCTCGCTGACATTGACATAGGGAGGGAACAGGCCAGGACTGCTTGTAGAAGTGAACGTGTTAAATAAGCCACCGACAGCAGCCCCTCTCGGAAAGCAGACACAAGAGGAGGGGCTGGGTGCAGAGGGTCTCTGTGCCTGTGACACACGGGGAAGGCCGAGAGCGAGCTGGCAGGCAAGGGACAGCGGGTTTCCAGGGGCCCCGGTTAGAGGCCCTCTGTCCACGCTGAAAATTTTACAGTGAGCAGACCCACAGGTGAACGAGGTACACATCAGGAGCAGAAAAACAGGCAGTCTAAATAGGAGGGATTTGGGGAGGGTTTTGCCGTGAACAAGTCATGAGGCCAGGTCAGGGAACGTCCGCTACTGCACACCTGCGAAAACTGTCCAGGTGACAAGACTCTTGTACCTGGTATCAGTGTCAAGAAAGTAAACTCCAGGAATGGGACCTGTGGGGTGGCCTGGATGCTACAGCTGGCCTGCACTCCCTGCCTACAGACACAAAGGAGGTGTGTCCCTACCCAAGAGCAGGGAGAGAGAGGGAGGGAATTAACACAGAATTTGATATAAAGCTTGAACAAAGATGAGAGTAAGCATTAAAACCAATAGCCCCCTGGAAATCTTCCGGTATGACCCACAGGCACCTTAAAACTCAACACGTGCAAAGCACCTCATCATCCCTCTTGCTCCCCACCCAAACGGTTCTCTTCCCAAGTTCCCCACCTCAGTCATGAGCACGCTGACACACCCAGCAGCCTAGGGATTATTCTGTCTCCTTCCTCCCTCTCACCTCCCACCTTCAGCCACAGAAAGTAACTGACATTCATTCCTATTTTTCCTGCCCTGAATCGGGTCCTTGTGTTTCTTGGCACCCCGGTTCGGCTTCTAAACTTCCCTGAGAGCTTACCATGAAAATGTGAGCCCTACAGGGTCCGCGGGCCCTTCGTGAGCTGGCCTAGGCTGACCTCTGCTGCCGGGCCCAGCTCTGCATGCTCCCGTCAGCACACTACTGGGGCCCCGACACGCCAGCCCACCGCCCGGACACTCCCTGCCCGTCTCCACACTCCCCTCCCAGGAGCCTCCGGGGGGCAGTGTGGGGCAGGACGCCCTCACCTGCTGATGATGCCCTTCATCTGGATGTCCTTGTCCTCCTGCTGCCGCCGCAGCCGCTCCTCACCCTCCTCCAGACGCGCCTGGTACTCCAGCACCAGCTTCTGCGTTGTCTCCTCTTGGCACTTGAATAGGGTCTCATACTCCTCCAGCTTCTTGGTAGAGATTCGCAGCTTGTCCTGCAGCACTGCCAGGTCCTGCCAGGAGGGCAACGTGCCACAGGCACAACACCCAGGGCAGAGCACAGCCTCATGAGCCTGGGCAGGAGCACAGGGAGGGAGGGAGCCCAGGTCGGGATGCCCCGGGGACTGTCGCCACCCCAGCTCCCTTCTCACAGCCCCCATCTGGGGCTCCCGCCACTCCAAGCTCCCGCCCCCCACCTGACCTTATAGCTATGAGGGGGACGAACACTCAAAAAAGTAAGGGTTTAGCTAAGGACCTCAGCATTTTATAACAGACTAAGGTTGAAACATGAATATGTTACGGAGATCTGACGGTGCCCTGTGAAATGGGGGCTCTACAGAGGGGAAACCAAGACCCCAAAGGCGAGGCAACCCAGTCCTATGGAGACTACAGTGACTGACGGGCAGGGTGAGATCCTAGCCTCCCAGCCTCTATCTGACCCTAAAGCCAGGGTGGTGGCGGGGGAGGTGGGAGGAGGGAGGTTAAGGGCCAGGTGCTCCAGCTTTCTGGATCTGACTCTGCCCGGCACGCTCAGCCTTTGGGGAAGACGAGGATGTGTTAGGCAGCAAGAGAAGCAGCAAGCTGGGGCTGCCCGGGCTGGACAGACTGTGAGGCAGGGCTGATACCAGAATCAGGGGCTTGATGGGGAAAGGGGGCAGGAGTAGGGTGCAGGAAGAGCCTCTCCTTGCATCCTGGGCAACAGGAGCCCAACTCAACAGTAAAGGACTGTCCCAAGGTCAGGAGGCAGCAGGGCCGGAGATCCAGCCCCACCTCCAATGTAATCCCTGAAGCAAAGCCGGACCCACAGGGGAGCCTGGCTCTGGGGATGGCCCTGGCCCAGCCCAGGTCTCCTGCTCGGCTGGCCAGAGGAGTGAGGGAAGGGCCTGCAGAGGCAGGGCTCCAGGGAGCTCAGGGAGCGAAGGCCTCCTGGGTTTGCCTGTGAGGTTAGCAGCAAAGAGGTGGGAGGAGCAGCCGCTCACTCAGCCAGGCCAGCGAGGAAGGAGCACCCCAGCTGCAGCCTGGCTCTTACAATCGTCAGGCGAGCCTTGCGATTCACAAATGGCACCTGAGCCTCAGAAAGGCACTGAGCCTGGGGTGAGGCCGGCCCTCCTTGCTCCCCAGCCAAGCTCTGGCTCTCGGAGTGCTGCACCCCATGTCCCTGGTCCCCTTCAGATAGTTATGGTGAAAGCAAGCGGATGCGGCGGACCGAGGGGATGGTGGAGAGTGGCAGAATGCAGCGTGGACATGGACCTCGCCCTAGGCCAGGGAGAGGGAGACCGGCCACCTGGCCTCGAGCCCTTGCCCGAGAGGCTGCTACAGGCTCTCCTGGGGCCAAGTGGGGCGACAGCACCAGAGGTGAGTGGGGGAGGGACTGCTGTCCGGGGGCCTTGCCCTGGCCCGGCACTGGCAGATCCAGGGCAGCTGCCACCACCACTGGGAGATGGGACAGAAGCAGCCACTGCCCACCAAGTGCTGAATGAATGCGGTGGGCGGAAGAAAACAGCTCAGCAGCAACCTGACCCTAACCCTCACCCTGGCTCTTCCTCTCCCAGGCCCTGAGCAGGCACAAGCCCAGCGAGGAGGGGGCCTGGCTGCAGGAGCTCTCCCCGCTGTCTCGGGGACCCACACTCCACCTCCTCATCGTGAGGCTCCCTCCTCAAGGGTCTCCATGGACCTCTTTGGCACCCTGGACCAGGCCCCAGCTGTCTCCTGTGCAGCCCGTGTGGGAAACCTCAGGTCTAAGCTTCATCCCTCCGGCTGCTCTTCTTCCAGACTGCAGTGACCGCTGCCTCACGGAAACCCGGGGTGGGAGGGAACCGGCCCCGTGCAGGCCCGAGCGTGCCCCTCACTCAGGACTCACGGGGAGAATCCTGCCAGCTGCCGAGGGACGCAGCCCCGCCCTGTCCCGAACGGCCAGGGTCCAGCGTTACCTTTTCTGCTTGGCTGAGCTCCTCCTTACTCCTTAGCCTATCCCTGTGGGGGGGGTCTGGGCCCAGGCCCTCGTCTTCTAACAACTGCGCGTTCATGGTCAAGAGCCAAGCAGCTGTGCGGTCCAGGGCATTAGGGCTCACGGGTGAAGGGCCCTACAATGAAACACAGCTGTGAGGGCTGGAGGACGGCAGGGGGAGGGAGGTGGGGGAGGGGCACCCTGTACGCCCGGACGTGGCTCAGAGGCACGGCAGGAAGGGAAAGGACCTTCAGCTGACCCAGCACCTACTGCTCGGCAGCCCCCGGTCAAGGAAGCCAGGCAGCAGCCTGAGCCAGAGTCAAGTGCCCAGACGGCCTCCTGAGCGGCTCTCTGCAGCCCAGGGACAATGGCCGAGCTGGCCGGAGGGACCAGGCGCTCTACCCAAAGCACTCGGTTCCATGTGCTGTGTGCAGACCCTGGGTGACAGGAAACACCCATGTACCCTGGCAGCTGAGCCCAGAGGCCAGCTCAGAGCAGGGAGGGCCTGTGGGGGACGGGTCAACTCCTGCCCTGGGTAGGGCTTTAACAGGCTTGGACTGGAGATGGACTGACCCTTCCCTTGCTCCCTGACCCCAGCTGTCTCAGGGAGACTGGCCGAGGCACCCTAAGGCTGCAGTGTCCCTGCTCACAGGGCTGAAGGGGCCAGCAGGGCCGGGGGGGGGGTGTATGGTGGGTGGTGGTCGGGGCCAAATGTGGCATCATTTAGCATGGGATGGCAGCTGGGTGAGGGGATGAAATGACCGAGGAGCAGCATGACGTGGGGTGACCACCCTGGCGGCCCGCCCGGCCCCAGCGCACTGACCTGCTTGTGTGCCGCCCGCGGCTTCAGCTCGGGGCTGTCGCCCTTGGAGGAGGAGGACTGCTGCCGCAGCCGGGCCCCAGGGCCCGCCCAATCCGGCGAGGCCGATGCCAGGGTCCCGCTCGAGGGCCGAGGGTACTGCAGGGTGCTCAGCAGGGTGGGTGGTGTTCGGCCACGGGGGGCAGGAGGTGGCGGTGGGGGCGGGGGTGGCGGCTGGTCGATCCGGCGCTGGGGGCCAGCACTGGCCTGCCGCGGCACTGTGGGCTGCCCGCCCTTTTCAGTCAGCGACATCTGCCGCCGCGCCAGCTCCCCCGGCCGTCGTCCGAGCTCCTCAGCGGCGCTGCTGAAACTCCCCAGCTTGGCGGTGGCCGCCAGCTCCTCGCTGTTGCTGTGGGAGCTCAGGGAGCTGTGGCCCTCAGAGCCTGAGTCGCCAAGGCCACGGGGTGACAGAGGCAGGCCGGCCGCCATCTGGTATACAGGGTTCTGGAAAGAGAGTGGTGCCAACAGCTGGGGCCGGCCTGGTGCGCCCTCCGAGGTGCCCGGTGTGGTCGGCGTCTGGCCTGCCCGCCGCACGGTGGCCAGCCCTGCCAGGCTCACGGGGGCTGCCCGGGTTGGCCACCCAGCCACCAGCTGAGTTGCAGGCGTCTGCCCGTCGTTGGCGAGGGCGTCGGGGCCCGCCGGGGAGCTCGCCTCCCCGTCCAGCGTGCGGGTGTCTTGGAGGTCCACCATGGACAGGCTCTTGCCGCCGTTGGCCATCTGAAGGTCGGGCTCGTTCGCTTCTGAGTAGCTCGAGCTGCGGGCAGGTGAGGGCTGGACCCCGGAGGACCTTGTGACAAAAAACAAGTCCTTGTTTTCGGGGGTTGGAGACGGTAACCGGGTGAAATCTACCAGACTGCAGGGAGACAAGCACACACAGGGAAAGAAGGGGGAAGAGAAGAACTGTGAATGCGGCCAAGGCGGGTCCACACCCAGAGCCCCTGCCCATCTGCCGGGCCTGCGGCCTGAGCCAGGCTGGGGGAGGGAAGTGCCAGGGCAGCAAGAGTGGAGAGCCCCAGGGACCACTGCCCAGATGCACAGCCCACAGCCTGGGCAGCTGACCCCGAGGGATGGCCCTGGGGACGGGCCGGCGGAGGCAGCAGCTCCGTCTGGAGCCTGGCTGGGGCCAGCACTGCTGATGCCAGGCCCGCCTGCCTGCAGGCCCCCTCCCTGCTCTGAGGCCTGAGGTGTTCTGGAAGTTTCCCCGTCGCTAAACCCAAACCCACACGCAGTGGCTCTGCTGTCCCAGGGTCCTGCACAGAGAAAGCCGACTTCACAGCCACTGGGGCTCCCTCTGCCTCTTCCTTCTTGCTCCTCATCAGACTGAGATCCAAAGTGGGGACGGGATGGAGCCTCCCCTGCCACACCCCCCGACTGACTGGCAGGCGGGGGCTGGCGTTCCTGCCAAAAACAAGGACTCCGAGGAGGATCCTTGAGGCGTGACTTGAGCATGAGGGTCTGGTGGCAGGCCGTGGCCTCTCCGAATTCTGCTCTTTGGAAGATGGCACAAAGTGCTGGGGCCAACCGGGCTTTGGAGAGAAAAACGCGGGGAGGAAAGAGCTCTGAGTGGGCAGGAGGCAGCAAGGACTCTGGTTTCACGCGGGCTTGGACAGAGAGGCAACGCCAAGCCCCCACTGATGAAGCTCAGGAGGGGCAGGCTGTGACCACCTAGGGCCACTTAGAAGTGGACAAAGGCAGCAAGTGGAGCCAGGAGACATCCAGACCAGCCACACACCTGGTCAGGTCTCCTCCAAACCTACATGGGCCTGGCTGTCTCAGCCAGAGTGGGTCCTGCACGAAGACTTGCCTCACCTGGCAGGTTATATGAATGAACCCCAAGACCACAGGGACGTGGGAAGTGGCATCCGGCCTCTTCCTGGGCCTCCAGTGCTACACCCCACATCCCTCAAGTCCTTGCTCTCCACACCCCCATCCACTTAAAAGCCTGCGCTGCCACCACCTTCAGACGAGACCTGACTCCCAACTCTGCTGGCCCAGCCTCGTCCTCACTAGCTGGCCCAGGCGGCCCTGGAGGGAGGGCGTGTTCAAGCAAAGCACACATGGGTCGATAGAAACGCCTCCATTTTAAAGGAATACCCTCCTTTTCCATCAACATTAGAGCTCATTTGCCTCCCTCTCCACTGAGCGTGTATTTTATTTACAAGGCATATGTCCAGGGCTGAGGGCTAAGAGTGAGGGTTGGGCCTCAACCCCCTCGTTTTTTGGGGGCACCCAGCCTCACAGCCTTACAGTCACCCCAGCTCCTGCTGAACACACACGCCCTGCACACCGCGTCTGGAGAGTCTGACTGGGCCCAGGACATACCGGGAGAATGGGTTTAACACACCTGGACGATCTGGAGGTATCTGGGACCGGTAACTGTTCTTCAACAGAGCAGTTGTCTTTCTCCAGGCCTTTCTGTTAGTCTACCTGGAATGCCTTCCCACCAACGGGAATGTTTCCTGAGAAGCTCAAAACTACAGCACCACCTCACCCAGGCAGCCTTCCTGGTATTTCCCAAATGGAGGGCCACCTCTTAGGGCCTGCAGAGCACATCTCAATTCTCACCCAGCCCGTTTTACCAACACCTGGGCGGCATGCTCCTGCCCAGCTGTGCTGTCTGCATGCGCACCCACCGCGCCCAGCACACCTGCAGCACTCACCCAGAGAGATCACTCTCGATCGCCATCTTCTGCAGCCCGGCCGAGATGCTGCTGCCCCCGGAGCCAGGCGTGGAGGCCAGGTCGTTTGTCCCTGGGAGCTGCCCGCTGCCCGGGGTGCTCAGCGCTGTGTGGACGTCCCTCAGGATCCGAGGCAGGGGACCCAGTTTGGATACGATGCCCTGCGAAGACACAGGGAGAGGCAGGTGTGAGCTGCTGGGGCAGCCCAGGGAGGCCCCGTGTGCTTCCCAACACCAGGAGCCAGGCAGAGATGCAGACCCGCCCACCACCAGTCAGATGCAGCAGGTCTGAGGAGGGGGTGGGGGCGGAAATGTGCAAATTAGACATTTACCAGCTCCCCCAAATACTTCTGGGATGAGGTGCAAGGTGTGAGGCCCAGAGGGAGAAACGCTGACCTAGTCCAAGCCTTTGACCCTAGTTCGGTCTACCCTGGCGCCTGACAGAGAGGAAAGCCCATGTGGAGCCCAGAATCTCACACCCACACTCCCCAACATAGCGGATTCTGGGACAGCCGCTCCACATCAGGTACTCCATAGGGGCTGGGGCCTGACCCAGGCACAGAGCAGGCCCCACCTTGTGCCTGTCAGATTAACACCTGGATGGTCAGGCGCAGGGCAGCACCTGAGCCCAGCTCACGCCCAGTCATGGTTCAGACAGACGGTGCTAAGGACTCCGGGGAAGGAGACTGCCTTCACCTGCTTAGGCACTGGCTTCCAGCCGGGATTTTGTACAAAAGAAAGTGTGAAAACTCGTGTTGGGAGGCAGAGTTCAACCCCAAACTCTTGCTGTAACACTGTCAGCTGTGACACTATGACCACGTGAAGATACGAGGATGGTGCCCACACGGGGCTCCGTAAGCAGAGGCACCAGAGTGACTGGTGCCGGAGCAGAGGAGGGAGAGAGGGCTGTGGCCCTGGTTTCCATCCCCTCCGCCCTCCCCATGTATCTCACAGCCAAACGGCAGCGGACATAAATGAGCAGAATGACTGCAACAGCATGTGCTGGTGGTGAAAAGCTGGACCAACCCGGTGTCCAGCAACAGGGGGCCAGTGAGTGAAACGGCAGGCACAGGCCGGGATACGAGTCGGTGGCCGTTAGAAAGGTCACAGCGGCGGAGCAGCACAGGCTGGAGGAAAAACACCCACACACAGTACACGGGAAACGCTCACTGCAGGCACACGTACGCCCTCACTTCAACACGAAACGAAAAAGCTCTGTGCTTCTGTGTGTGCACTTCACACACACAGGTGTATCCCGAAGGTGCACCCCAGAGTGCCCTGTGTGTGTGGTCCCCTCCCAGCCCTGATCAGCAGTAGCTCCCTTCGTAAGGTGGTCTCTCAGCCCCTGAGAACAGTGACTACCCTGGAGGTGACTGTGGCAGGCCCCTGCTGCCAAGAACCTGGCCATGGTGTGGGCCGGGGCTGCTGGCGGCAGGGAGTGGAGCCCCCGGCCACCGAGGGCACACGCCAGGTGGCAGCAGCAATGTCCGAGGTGCCTAAGGAATAACTCAACTGATGGTCAAGGGCAATTGTGAAAAAGTTTATAACTTTCTGCCTGACACAGGAAGGAACAGCATTCTCAGTGCTCTTAAAACCCAGAACTTTCAGAGAAAAAGCTGAATCTGATCACGTTCCTCACAGGTAGGGAACACACCTTCATACGTGGAGTCCACCCACTCAGTGCTGAGTGCCAGGAGACAGACAAGGTCCCAGCACCCAGAGTGGGCTCCCAGCCAGCAGGTGCTAGCACGGGAATGTGGCACTCCCCAAAGAAACGGGGCCCAGAGACCCTGGTGTGTGCTGGCAGGGCCTGGACTGGAACCCTGGTCTCCAGCACCTGGGCAGGCTGCTGACCCGCACCACAGGAGGACCCTTTGCCCGCACCCTGCCCCATGGGACGGGCACCTGCTCCAGCTGGCTGACAGCCTCCCAGAGCAGCGAGTGCAGGCTGGACAGCTCCCGGCCCAGGTCGATGTAGCCCTCGAAGCCGGCTGTGTTGGAGATGGTCTCGGGGTTGGAGATCTCCAGCAGGAAGCGCTGCATGTTGGTCCACTCGTGCTCCAGGAACTGGTTCATGAATGACATGTACTCCTCTTTGCTGCCAAACCTGGAGAGAGCAGACGGGGTGAGCAACCCAGGGCCCAGGCAGGCCCAGGCAGCGAGGCCCTTCTCTGAAACACCCCACCTCAGCGCTGGACCCTCTTCACCCACTGTGGCCAGTTCCCACATCACTAACCCCACCAGCCCACCAATCTGCAATGACTCAGGGCCCTGATCCTTATGGCCAAGTCCAGGGATCCTTTCCGGACCTTTTCTCACAGGCCCTGGGATGGCCTGAGGCCCTCACTCCCCTTTCCCTCACTGCCGGCCACATACTCCTTCCTCTTCTGCCTAAGCTTCAGTGGCCTGGCGGGCAGATTTCCCCAGCCCATGCTCAGCCAGGTCTCTGCTGAGCCTGCAGACATGTGTGTCCACAGCATCCAGCCAGGCCACGTCTAAAGTCATCACCATCACCCCAAACCTATGCCCCCTCCCAGGGTCCCTGTCCCAAATGGAGACACTACTGTCCACCAGACAGCTGAGCCCGAAGCCTGCCGGCCACTTCTTCCCTCCCTCCCCACAACTGGCAAGGCCGGCTGCTGTCTTCTCAAGTCCCCGACGCGGCAGCCCCTGCTCCGGCACCGCCTCCCCAAACCAGCACTTGCCCCACTCCCCCTGGCTGAACCACAGCTACGCCGTCCTCGGGTCTCCGCGCTGCAGCCCCGCCCCACTGCGGTCAGGCTGACCTCCTTAGGACCCAGCACGGGCAGGCCATCTCCTCCCCATGCTCAAAGCCCTCTGGTGGCTCCCACCACCCTGCCTGGCCTTCAGGTCCCTTCTGTCCTGGGCCTTGTCTCCCACTGCTCCCTGCCTGGCACTCAGAGATTCAGGAACGCAGCGGTGCCTTGTCCCTACGGCTCACGGCCCTCCAGGGGCCGCCCTCCGCTGCTCCGTGGTGCAGCTGGGGAAGCACATGGGGAAGCCTCCCTGCCTCTCCCCGTGCACCTGTCACCCGCATCGCCCTCCCGCTGCAGCGCTGGCTCCCGAGGGCTGGGGCAGGCGTCTCAGCCCAGCACAGGGGTAGCCCCGGAACGGGCGACTGGATGAGCTGGTCTTTCCATTCCCACCCCTCTAAGGTGCAGTCCAACAGAGGCGCCCTACAAGCCAGGACACCTTGACAGCACTGAGCAAGGACAGCCTGAGGCCGCCGAGTGCCCAACCACGGGGGTGGGTCTTCCTCCCCTG
Organism: Molossus molossus; assembly: GCF_014108415.1. Taxonomy (NCBI): domain Eukaryota; kingdom Metazoa; phylum Chordata; class Mammalia; order Chiroptera; family Molossidae; genus Molossus; species Molossus molossus. The sequence continues at coordinate 12,430,686 of NW_023425349.1, forward strand.
AAGGCACGTTTAGTCATTCCTTTCAGAACGAGGCTTGTGAATGTTAAGCACATGGGAGAATCCTTGTGATTAAATGTTAACTCAAAAAAGCTGAAGGAAAAAATATCTTGTCTTCGCACCTCTGAAAATTAAGGAAACATACCGAAACGGCATGTACCTTTGGTGGGGAGGACTGAGCATGACAGGGACAACGGAGGGCCCGCTGTGCAGCGCAGCCCTGGGAAGGAGCACCCCAGCCTGCCCCTGGCCTCTGCCCCAGCCCAAAGCTGCCTGCCGGGGCCTCTACGCTCACTTGGCAAAGTTGGCCAGGTTCTGAGTAACCTTGGCGATGAGGGTGAGGGTGCGGGCCGTGCGGTCATCGGGGTACTCCTGCAGCAGGTTGAAGAGCGAGGGGGACATGATGGCCGGGCAGAGGAAGCGCAGGAACAGGGAGGCGCTGATGAGCCGCTCGCTGATGTCCGGCCGGCCGCGGCTGCTGCACTCTTGCCGCCACGAGGCGAACACCTCCTTCAGCTCCCGGGGGAAGACGCTGGGCAGCGACAAACAAGAGTGGGCCTGGTGATCAGGCAGGGCACCAGAACAGGAGCGTGCAGAGCAGGGGCCCGGCTCTGGGTCCGACTGAGCCCTGAGCTCCAACCCCGACAGCTGTGAGCTGGGCCTGCCGCCCATCACCCACCATCACCCACCATCGTTCACCCATCTACCCATCACCCACGGGACAGGCTGCTGGGGGAGCTGCGGCAGCGCCGGGAGGGCAGACACCACAAGCTCAGTCAGGTGGCGGGCTGCCCACGAAGGGGCCGAGTGGGATGGGACACAAGAGCAGAGGAGCCAGGCCTCTGTCCTAGCCGGACCAGTGGCAAGGGCCAGCTCCGGGCCTGGGCCCCTGTCCCCTCCCCAAACGGCGGGCGTCTAGATCCAGGGCAGAGTGAGGAGAAAGCAGGAACCGACCACTGCTCCTTGGTTCCCATCACTGGCTTCGGAGACTTACTCCCTTCGCTCAGTAATGTTACAGGAATCAGAGGTCTTCAGGAGGGCTGAGTTTCAGGAAGACGGGAATATCCTACTCACAGGGTGAACATACAGCCCTCCGCTTCCTAGACAGGGAGGGGCTTCCTTGGGGGACCCAATGAGCATCGACAGGGCCCCTAGCCCCCAGCTGTGAGGCTCTCTCCATCAGGTACCCCAACCTGCCATGAGGCCCCCACACCAACCTTTAAATGGCTTCTCTATCTTTTCACCCTAGGAGATATGCTTCCTCCCGGGGCAGGCCAGGACCCAGTGCCCCCTGAACCCCGTCCGCGCCTGGCTCTGCCACTGGTTCCGGGAGCTCCCCGCAAGGGCCTGGTCCTCCCGGCCCTTAGGTCCTCACCCTCACCGGGAGCAAGGCCTGCCCTGCTGAGCTCGCAGGGCCCCCACGAGGCCTGGATCAACCCCGAATGATTTTGCTCAACAAGCCCCACGCCCAGCCAGCACTAGAGCGGGAAGGAGGGCAGTGCCTGGCGCAGGACTGGGCAGGGCAGGCACTGAGCGATGGCGTGGACAGCTGGCATCCAGAACCGAGAGGTGCCTCTGGGTTTCTGACAAACACCAGAAAGAGGAAATGGAAAACGATGTCCGCGGGTACGTTTCCCTGTGTCCCACAGCCGGCCCGCCCTGGGAACAGCAGGGCAGTGTGAAAACACAGCCTGGCCCAGGGGGAAGTGTGTTCCCAGAGTTCAAGGCTCCCAGGTCACCCCTCCAGCCCTGGTGCCAGGGCTCACTTGTGCAGGCTGGCCCAGGCACAAAGGGACCTGCACAGGGGGGCACCCACCCCTCTGGTTCTGGCCATCCCCTCGGCCCTTCCCAAGGCTGTCGCTCACCTAGCAGCCTCTCTGCCGAACAACCCCGGGCCCTCGTGTGCCCAGTCCTGGCTGGGGGATCCACCTGCCCCAGTGTTCCCAGCATGTACGGGAAACAGATTTAGACACAGGCACAGCCCCCCTCTGCAGCTGTGTGGGGCTACCGGGTGTCACTGTCCTCTCACGAAGCCTCAGCTCTCATCTCTAAGTTCAGGCACAAGGGAACAGAGACCCCTCACAGAGGTGTCTGAACGAGAACCGCACACACGTGCCTGGCACAGCGCCTGGCACCCGACACGGGCGAGCCCAAGGGCAGCACTGACCAGTAGGAGTTGATGATCTTGCAGAAGGCCAGTTCACAGCACATCTTGAGGTTGCCCTGGTGCTCGGGGAGGTCAGCGGCCGAGCACTTGCTGGGGTCCACTTCGCAGTTCTCGTCGGACTCATACAGCGCTTTGATGAACTCGCCTGTGATGGGAGGGGCCAGGAGGGGCCATGAGGACCTGGTAGGTCTGCCCCCCCTGCCCTGCTGGCCCAGACCCGCCCTACCTAGTGCATCCTGCAGGTACTTCTGGCCCACCAACTTGAGGTACTCCTCGATGGCCTTGGTGGCCAGTGTGTTTTCCCGGAAGATGAGGTGCTCATTGTCCCCACAGCGGTCCACCTCTGACATCATCAGGTCCGTCAGGAAGTCCTGGGGAGGAGGCAGTGAGAAGAGCGGACCTGAGCAAGCCTGGCAGGTAGGAGCTTAGCCAGGAGAAGCCCTTGCTTCTCAAAGCTGCTTCCTTGTCAACCCTCGGGGACTGCGGGGAGTGAGGACAGGGCAGCCTGGTGAGGGGAGATGCCAGCCAGCGCTGGGGACACCACAGCTGGGTCTAGGGGCCTGGGCAGGAGCACGACATGGACACAAGCTTCCTGCATCACGGCCAGACCAGCTGAGCTCAAATGCCTGTTCAGTCCTGACCAGGCCTGGCTGGGTGACCAGAGAGCTCCCCCATCCCTCACCATCAGTGCCTGATGGGTCTCCCACGGCAGGAACAGGCGCGTCTGCGTGGTCCCGAGAGCACAGAGGCAGAGCCCCGGCTGCCCCCGAAGGCAGCGAGCCACTACTCGGATGGCGAGAGGCCGGACCTGGCTTCACCGGTGGCATCACTGCTCACCTGGCAAACAGGGCAGCGGTCCCTCACTGCTGAGGGCCGCGGTGCGTCCCGGAGGCAGGGTCGTGGGGAGCCGCCGGGAGGCAGCCTGAGCCCACTCCTTCCCTCTGACTGTACGGCGCAGGCTGCGGTTGGCCCTCTGGGGACCACGTGACCTGAGGAGCCCTTGCTCCCGGACCTGCAGATGACCTCTAGGGTCTCCCCTGAACGTGGGAGGCAGGGCCCAGGCTCCCCAGGCTCTCGTGCCACAGACCTGCCTCGACTCCTGGAGCAGGTGCTCCCCCCAGGCTGGGATGAGGAAGGCCACACAGCTACCTGGGCAGATCTGGCCCAAGTCTCCTGCTCCCTGGGCCCTGCTCCCCTTGCTGCACCGAGGGGAGAAGGGGCGGCAGGGAGAAGGCCCCTGGAGTCCCAGGGTCAAGGCTGAAGAGCCGCAGCGCAGAGGGGCCCTGGGGGACAGCGAGGTGCTGTGATGCTGCACTGGCTTTCACCTCTGGACTGGGGGACTCCGGACTGTTCCGACCCTCACCAAGAACATCTCATCAACCCCCAAGTTCTCTGAACAGACGGGGAGCTCACCTGCACACACATCACCCCAGCAGCATGAGTTACTTCTATCTTCCTGCCTACTGCTCCCCCACCTCACAGAGGGCCACTGTGCGGAGCCTGGAGCCTGGCTTCCACCTTCCTCCACAATGAGCACTTCTATTCATCCTATGTCTGACCCGGAAGCCCCAAGAGCAAAGGTCACTTCAGACTGGAGCTGCCCGCGGCCAGCCCAGCCCTGGGCCCAGGCACTGAGAGCAGACACTGCAGCAGAAGGGCCGGGCGGGGCCCTGCACCCCCTCGGCCTGGGCCAGGCTTCCTCCTTTCAGTTTCCCAGCACCCCTCCCATGGAGACCAGAGTTACGGACAGTCAGGTCTGAAGGCTGGGGGCGGGGGAAGGCAGCGGCCCGACAATATGCAGGAGGCCGAGTGATCCCCCCACCGAGGTGCCCACACAGAGAAGTTCACTCTGGTAGTGGGGCCCTGGAGGGCAGCAAGCTGGCCCGGACTTCCAGCCACGGCCTCCCCTCTCCAGGGTTCTGGGAACAGGTAAGAGGCCAGGGACCCTGATACACTCATGCACCCTGAAGACGTACGTGAGGGTTGGCCCCAAATCGAGGCCGAGGGACTCTGACACAGGGCCGTCCCTCACTGCCAACACAGGCCACTCGCCTCTCAAACTACACCATGGCCAGCTCCCGAGGCCAGCACGGGGCCTTCTGCAACTTGAATGGACCCCACGTCCAATCCTCCTCCTCCACTGCACCCCTACAGGCAGCTTCCCCCAAGGGAGGGGCAGGGTGAAGAGGGGAAAGTCGGGCTTAGAGGCCCACAGGACCTTGATCCACTGTGCTGGGTAGGCAGACGATAGGGAGCCTTCCTGAAGGAGCCGCCTTGTCTCCAAACCCAGGTGGGTGGGGTGGAGGCGAGGCCAGGCAGGGAGTGGGAGGACAGAGCTGGGCCCCTCAGCCCTCAGGAGGGCTGCCTGGAGGGCTGCCAGCACGGCTCTAGACAAGCCGTTTCTGCGGGCACGAGGCTGGGGAGGGGGGCAGCCGTGGCCGGCTGGCTGTGCGAGCGGGGGCAGGGCAGGGCTGGGGCAGTACCCAGCTGGTCACCAGGTGGGGATGTCAGCCGACTCCAACACCTCACTGTGTATGTGTGGCTGGGTCACTGGGACCCCTGTGCTGGAGGAGGCTGGCCCCATGACCTCTCCTTGAGCCTCAGGGACCAGCCTCTGAGGGGTTGGGGAGGCCCCTAAAACCCACTCCTCTCCCTCACTACAAGTCGTCATCCGTCCATCAGTTCCACGCCTGCCGCGGCGATCGGGGGAGGAGCGTGAAGCCCCTCGCTCCATGACACAAGTCTTGCGTTTAGGGGGCCCCCTGGCTGGGATCAGTGCCCCCGACAAGGCTGAAATCCAGGGCGTGGACACGGGGAGCAGCAGGCGACCCGGTGTGACACGGGCCTCTCCACAGGGCGCGGGCCGGTCTGGCGGCACACGCACCTTCACCTTGCCCGTGCTCTGCAGGATGTGCACCAGGGCCGACGCCATCTCCTCCTTGGTCTTGGCGCTGAGGATGGGCTCGAGGGCCGCGCACAGCCCCAGGTAGTGGTTGGTGATGTGCTCGGCAAACTCCTTGTACATCTCCATGGGCAGGATGGTGATGGTCTGGTAGCGCGCCTTGATGCGGATCATGGGCCCGGGGCCCTTGCCGCCCTTGGGGTTGGGCGTCACCACCGGGTACCACTTCTCCACAAACTGCCGCCCGGCCACTGAGGCGGCGGGCAGGCTCACCAGGCCCAGGTAGCTGTTGCGCTCCTTCTTCTTCTTCTTGTCAGTCTCCCGGTATAGGTGGACGGTGACGGTGCGCAAGGGCGGCAGGTTGTGGAACTCAAAGTGCTCGCCCCAGAAGACATTGTCCGTCTTGAGCTTGCCCGTGGTGCGGGCGTAGAGCACGTCGTCCAGGCACAGCTCGCACAAGTACTTCTTCTTGGCCGGCAGGTCCTTGGCCTCGATCACCCACAGCTTCAGGATGTGCTCCACACGCCGGCTGTTGTCCTGCCACACGCACAAGGGGACCGTGGTCACAAGGGGCCGGCCACCTGCCCACCACCCAGCCCAGACCTGAGAGGGCCCTGGAAGGTGGTGGGGACAGCCCAGGAATGGCAGGGTAGGAGTGGGCCAGGGACAGCTTGAGTCTGACAGCCTCAGGGCTGGGTCTCTGCTTGGCCTCAAACAAGCTCCTGACCTTGAGCAAGTGATTTAATCTAAGAATCTGTTCCCTGTTCTGTAAAAGAGGAATAACAGTGAGAGATCAGGTAAGAGGTCAGCACAGTGCTTGGCACATAGTAGACCACTGTGCTATTTATTAGGTCTTCTAGTGGGCTGGTCTGAAAGTCACTGAAGAGGTGACCTGCTAAGGCCCCTTCCAGAGTGAAGTCATGGTGACCAGGACTCAGCCCAGAAGCAGGTGATCCGAGATGGGGTCCCACGACCCTGATGGGGGAAGCCCAGGGGCAGCGGGAACACATAGCAAGCACTAGTCTGGGCCAGCGGTGCTCACCCACAGGACGGACAGACGTCTAGGCTGGAATTGCATAGGTGAGTGGGAATCGGCCAGGGGAGGAGGGACCAGAGACCCAGGTAGGACACCAGCACCCAACTGCCTTACGGCATACACTCAGCTCTCTGGCCATCCTGACCCAGCCTCCGCTGCGCAGCTTCGAGGGCAGAGGCGCACAGCACCTAAGTCAGCCTGGCCAACTCAAACCCCTGTTCCAGGGCCCAACCCTACTGTCCACTCAGGACCAGCCCAGCCCACACCAGAGGTCCCACTCTGCTCCCTGATGTCAGGGTCTGCACTCTGCTCTGGGCAGCCTACCTTGTTGGGGTGCACTGCTCGCCGTAGGTTCTCCATCCACTTATCCCGCTCGGCTGCTGACCGACAGGAAAAGCACTTGCTTCCTGACGACGTTGTCACCTGTGGGGGACAGACAGGACAGTGTCACGGGGGAGGGCAACACGGCCAGCCGGGCAGGACAGAAGACCTGTGCGGCTTGGGGGACGTCAGCCACAGGTCTTCAGCACAACCTCAGATAGGAGGCGGAACAGCTCAGAACGACGCCTGTGTGTCACATCTGCAGTGGTGCAGTGACCACCGTCCTGCAGCCAGTCAGACAAGAGGGTGCCCAGTCCTGCACCACCTGGATCCTCAACCCTTCTTCAGCACCCTCTGTCCTGAGAAGCATCCAGAGAAGCATCCTTCTGACTCTAACCTCACTCTCCCGAAGACGGGAAGCAAGTCGGCATGGGGTGCCTGCCCGCGTCAGAGGGCAACGCTTAGCCCAGGCCTCCCTCTTGGAGTCTCGGGCACCAAGGACACAACCATGGGCAGGCACAAGGATCACCTCAGTCCTCCACTGACACTTTCTGACAGTTGTCTTTGCCAAGTGACAACAATGATGGTCACCAAAAATTAACATTCTGGGGGCTAGACTGGAGAAATGAGAACTGGGCTGTCTGGGTGTCCTGGGCCCTGGTCCTCCTGCCTGGAACCTCTCCCCTCCCCTCACCTTGAGGTCGGACTCATGCTCAGCCTCCCATCTCCTCTAGGTGAGGGAGTCCAGCCCAAGCGGCACCTCATCTGTCCCACTGTCCCCAGATGCCAAGGGCTCTACAGAAGGGAACCAGACTCCTCATCCGGCCATACAAGGGCTGGCAGGAGCCACAGCACCCCCTGCTGTGGACCAGTGCCCAGAAGGAGCCCCACTGCACCAGGGGTCTTGAATCAGAAACATGGGCCCCGGGCAGATGCCAGGCATATCCCATTCTTTCCTTGGGCCAGGCTGCCACCAGGTCGCCACACTAGTCGCTGGTTTCCATTTCCAGGCTCATCCCCCTCTCAGAGAGCTCCCCTAATTATGCAAGCTCCGTGTGGGTAGGAGTGGGGGGTGAGGTGGGAAGAGAATCTGACTAATGAGGGAAGCAACCAGGAACTCCCGGAACACCTGTGACATTTGTTACCCCTATCCTGGCTTGGCCTCAGCATTGTTGTGCGACCTCTGACAGCTTGCCTCCCTGGGCCTCAGATTCCCCATCCACAGTGAGGGACTGGACAGGTGATCCCCAGGCAGAACCTGCCAGGCTGGGTTGCCGCACTCTGCTTGCTCCTAAACCCTGGGTCACAGGTTGCTAGGGCAGAAAAAGTCAATTTCTTTATAGAAGGAGGAGATTGGCCCAGAAGAAGGGGTTCTCTCCACCATCCCACCCTGCATTTAGGGAGTTTCTAAGGAGGGTGATCAGGCTTCAGGCACAGGCCCTGAGGCTTATGCAATTCTACATGGGCTTTTACTCCCTTTACCACCGGGGCCTCTTGCCCTCACCAGCATGAGGAACAGTGCTGGTCTGTCTCCAAGGAGCCCACAGAGAAGAAACAAAGCCCCCCATCTCCCAGCCATTTTCCCAAAGCCGAGGCCACCAAGCACTCCGGAGGGTGTCTGGAGACCTGGCCTGGCTAGGAGACCCACCTCGAAGCAGTAGTCCTGGCCCAGGATGCTGCTGTGCACGGGCTTGATGACCACCTCCTCCTCCATGCTGAGGTCCAGCGCCTCCACCGCGCTGCTGGGGCTGAGCAAGGACTCGTGGGAGCGAGACTCCTTCAGCCTTGGCATCAGATGGGACCTAGGGGTGGACGGCAGGTATATCAGGCTGTCCTGCCCTGGCCCTCTCCTCCCGGAAGCCCGTCCAGACCCCCCAGTGGGAGGCAATCACTGCCCTATCCACCTCACAGTCCTTTCCCTCTTAAGGCAGACTTGGGGGAGGGGTGCTTCTGTGCTGGAGTCACAAAGACCCATCATCGGTTCCTTTGCCCACGGCCAGACTCTGGGTAACTGGTTCAGCCTCGACGGGAGCAAGTGCTGAGGAGGAGGCCACCACTCAGGAGCTGAGAGCACGAGAGAGGGCAGGGTCTGGCTCCTGAGCAGACTCAGACCCACAGGAGAAGCTCGGCTCACCCAGGAGGCCTTCCTACTCTACTCCCTGGTCCCCATCCGAGACCAGAGCAGTCACTCACTCGTCCGGATGTCACTGCCAACAGAGCCCTTTCTCACACACGGCCCGCTCGAGGCAGGAGAGCCGCAGGGACCTCTGCTGCACCCATTCACAGACGAAGGCAGTGAGGCTCAAAATGGAGGGCATGCAGCAGTCTGCACAGCACCCGAGATGCCGAAACCCAGACAGGGTCCCCACGCTGGGGCTGGGGGCCCAGGCCAGGGTCAGTGGGCCCACACGGGTCCAAAGGGCAGAGGCCGTGGATGCTACCTTGTGCCCAGATGGACCCGGCCTCGCTGCTCACCCTCTCTGAGCCTCGGCGGGCGCCGGCACCAGTGCTCGGAAGCGGCTACCAGAGAGGCACGGGTCCCCTTCCAGAGCCAACAACACACAGCGGTGCCCACCAGAGCCCCTCCCACAGCTGGTCTCAGAGAAGCCCAAGAACCCGCCGGGCCGGGCGAGACTACCTCCGGCGCGGAGGCCGAGCGGGGCTTGCCCTAGTCATGTCCACGGCCCAGACCCTGGAACTTAGAGTCCTCCCGGGGCTTCGCTCACCCAGAGCTCCTGCCCCCGTCCCTCTGCCTTCCAGCTCCTGGCTCCAGTGGTCCCGGCTCAGGCCATCCCTCTCTCCCTACCCTCACGTCAGTGAGGCCTCGCAGGGTCACCACACACTTCCCCACAGGACGCACATACCCTCTGGCCTACTTCCACGACCAGCTCAGGTAAGGGAGGTGGAGTCGACCAGGTGTGGGCTCAGGAGTCCAGAGACCAGCAGGTGGGCCCTGCCCAGACAGACTCAAAGGCTGACAGAGGCTGCCCTCCAACCCCAAACTCCACATCACCATGGAAACAGCCCACCCTGACATGGAGTCCTATGCTAGGCACTGCATGGGAGTCAGAGCTGGAAGGGGGACCCCAGTCCTTGGGGACCCCACAGCCCAACCGAAGAGACAGCCAATCCCCCTACATCTGCTCCCCCAGCCTGGCATGACGCTGGCGCACAGCGGGACTCAGATCACTTGAGCCGTACTGATGCCGAGGCAGGACTTCTGAAAGCTCCAGGGGGTGGACAGACCACAGAGAGGCTGAGAGGGGCTGAAATCAGGTTAGAAACAACCCAAACCTCTGCAGGGCCCATGCGTGGAACTTCTCGGTGAGGCCACTGCGTCCCAGCTGGGGTGCCTCTGCTCCTCCGGTGGCCTCCTTCCGGGAAGCAGTGGCTCACACACATGCACCGTGGCCTCCCACGTCACCTTGTGCTAGCTGCCCACAGGCTTCTGCCCTCGATGAGCCCTCTACCCTGCTCCCCCATCGCAGCACTGACCAATGTCACGGTGGGTCTGTCGTCCCCTCCGGCGAGATCCCACCCAGGGCCGCCACCTCACGGGGCAGACTCCAGGCCTCCCTTCCTCAAGGGGCTGCATGACTCAGTGCAAGAGAAGACCTGCCTCGGGGGCTGGGGAAGTCACCCAGCCTGGGAATGACTGGGACCCACAGCCCCAGGGGCCTGCCATCCAGGGCTGAAAACCCAGCCTGCAGGTCAGATCAGGCTGCTTTCTGGCCCAGCCCACACACCCCTGCCAGGTAAGAATTCTGGGAGCCAGGGCGGATGGAGTAGGGACCGTGAAGTGCAGACAGAGGGGCTGGTGGCTGGAGAGGAAAGGGAGGCACGGTTCAGTGGGCTGGGCCTGCCCAGGGAGACCAAGGGCCCTGGTTCTACAGCCCAGGAGCCCAGCAGGCCCAGGCCAGACCCCAGGGAGGTCAGAGCCTGGAGCCCGGAGCCCGGAGCCCGGAGCCCGGAGCCCGGAGCTGTAAAACCTGCTTTTCCCTCCCCACCACTCTGCCCCACAGACAAGCCCCAGCTGGCCCAGGCCTCACTGGGAAGGTTCCTGGGTGAACAGAGAGGGCTGTGGGAACCTCACGGCTAAGGCACCCTGGCTGCAGTTGGGAGCCCTGACCTTCCCCATCTCCCCAGTTTCTCCAAGTGGGAAGCTGTGGAGCAGACCCAAGCTCACTGGGAGGAGGAGCAGGGACAATGCTGCCCAGAGAGGCCTAGTGGCTACTCCAGGTGCCAGGCGGCTCCCGCATAGTGGAGAGCCAGGCTCTGACCGCTCCCTGTGAGCTTAATGGCATCTTCACACCTCCCCGAAGGGGTGCTGCCGTGATCCCCAGGCCCCGCACGGGAGAGCAAGGCCAGAGCAGTGAGACCTGCCCCAGACCCCTAAGTGACTGAGCGTTGCCTTGTCTGGGACCTGGGAACAGCAGGCCCCACTGACCTTCTGTCTAGACCACAGCACCCTCCCGCTAGACCCCTCTACCCAACATGGCGCCCCTCCCATCTGTCTGCAATCCCCCAAGGCCTACAGACAATCCAGTCACCAAGCCTCCATTCACCTGGTGCTGAACCCCCTGCAACACCCCACCCTACCTCCCCTCGCACCACACCCTGGAGAGATGCCCCTCCCAGCTGGTCCCTCACCAGCCTTGGACTTCCTCCCCCTCTGGGATCCACGCCCATGCTCTTTAGTAACCCGGTACCACCTTCCCCCAACCTTCTCTGCCTCACAAAAACCCTTCTCAGTTTTCAGAGCCCCAGCCAAACGCTGCCACCACCATGCTGTCCCTAGTCCCTCCGGATGGACAAGAGCTCCCACCCAGGCCATGTGGCTGAGCCCCCCTGTCCCACCACAGCCCATCAGAACCAAGGTCCCACACCTCAGAAAGGCCAGGTGGCAGCCGGCACGGGTGGCCAGCGGCTGCCTGCGACTTCAACCCCATTCAGCAGAGTCCAAAACTAACCATCAGCACGAGGCTCGTCTTTCCACCACCTCCCCGCAGGCGACGGGCAGAGGGGCCCACAGCCAGTAGGCCTGCTCCTGCGACCCGCTCATTCCAGGCCTGGGAGGAAGAGCCAGCGGGGCTGGCTGGGGCGGGGCACCCTTTGCCCAGGAACCCAGGAAACGTGGGCACACCATGGGCACGGGCAGGGACAGAGCTGCTGCCGGAGATACAGCCAGGTCCCAACAGCAGCTCATTGTGCGGGTCAGGGAGTAGGAACAAGGGGACATTGTCCCAGCTCCTGGGCCACAGCCTTATCTGATAGCCTTCCAGCCAACCCACGGGCTGTTTTTCAACTCCATCCTTTTTTTTCTTAAAAGGTTCGTGACACAGAAGTTTAGCAAATTCTCCATTATTTCAAGGAGGGAGGAGACCCCAAAACAAAACCTGCGATTATCAAAAGGCCGTATCTGACTGGCATGGGGAGGATGTTCCCAGCGACGGGTGGGGTGAGTTGAAAGTGGGGTTGTATAGCCTGGAAAGTACAAGGCTCAGGGTCACCCTCCATATCTCAAAGGGGCAGAGGGAGCCGCCCTGCATGCCCCCAGCAGGCAGGGCTGAGACCTGAAGAGGTCAATGACAACAGTCACAGCTACCCCGAACGGGCCAGGCTGGTTTGGTTTTAGAGGGAGTGGGCAACCTGTCTCTGAAGGTGTGCAAGCAGGAACCAGGAGACCCTTTAGACATGTTGTGGAGGAGACGCCTACCCTGCTAGGGGGATGTCAGGGGAACAGGCCAGGCCGTCTGTGCATGCAGGAGGCAGTGCAGGGACCCCGGAGCGCACATGTGTACACACACACCCCGCGTGTCAGGGGTGCCCAACTGTATCTAGTCTGCATTCCTTATAAAACACGCAACCCTAGGTCACCCAGCTCTCCACACGGCAGTCTCCCCATCCAGAGGCAGGATAAGGAATCTCTCCCTCAGGAGGATCAGGTGCAGGGTGGTGAGGTGCCAGGGAGAGCAGGGCAAGCCAGGGACTCCACCGGTCACCCTCACAGCTCCAGTGGCAGGAGCAGGGGACAGCTGTGAGCAAGGAGGGTGCACACCCTGTCATCCTGACATCTGGGGTGACAAGAGAGGGACTCCCCCGGCCATTCTGTTTCTTTCCTCTGACCACTCAAATCCCATGCCTCAGTTTTCCCCATCTACAAAATGGGACAAACTCCTTCTACCCAAACGCTGGGGGCAAAAAGCCCTTAATTTCCGGAAGTGAAAGGAAGGAGAAGGACAGTCGACCCGCTGAGTAGACCTCCGAGCAGAGTCCCTCATGGAATCTCCCCCTCACAGCTTGTGTGGACCGTGCCACTGCCCACTGCCCACTGCCCCAGCCAGGCCTGACGGGGCAGAATCCTGGATAAAGTGGTCTCCACAAGGAGGTGCCCATCCAAGGGCTGGCAGGACCTGTGGACTCTCTCAATGTGCCATCATGGTTCTGCCTGTCATGGCCAGGCAGGCCCAGGAGGCTGTACTGAAAATCTGCCCACGGGTCCTGGCGCACAGGAAGGGAGAGGGCAATGACCCCCTGGGAACCCAGTGGCAAGACACAAACAGGACAGCGCCCCCAGGAACACCCAGCAGAGCCAACTCCGCCCAGGCCAGGCTTGCCCCCTGGCCTGGGAACCGGCCGCTGAGAAGCCCAGGGCTCACTCCTGGCCCAGCCGGGTCCCTGGGGAGGGAGAAGAATGCAGCCGCCTTGGGGCTCCCCCGGCCCTGGGGAGACAGAGCTTGTCCTTAAAAGGCAGGGAGGTTGCCTGCTCTGCCTGGGAAGCCTTCTTGAGATGACAGGCCCTGGCCTGGAGGCATGGACCTTCTTGGCCCCAGGGTTCTCTCGGTCCAAGGCAAGGGGGCAGGTCCCAGCAGTCCCTGGAACCAGAGTGAGCCTGTCCCCACAATCATACTGATCCCTGGCCTGGTCTACTGCCTTCACCCCATACCCGGGAGCCTGTATTTCCCCTTGACACACAGGGCTGAGCTGGCAAAGGAGAGTCATCACCCTGGCCACCAACACAGGAGGATGGGGTGGCCCATCACACACTATGGCTATAGCGCAGCCCGAGGCCTGGCTCCCAGAGATGTCCAATGTATGCTGAGTGACCGGCACCGCAGCAGCCTGGACTTAATGGCCACTTACAAAGCACCTACTGTGTGCTCAGCTGTGTGAGGTACACACATGGACACACAGCCTTCTCCAACAACCCTGCACAAAAGGTGGCGTTGCCCTAGGGAAGGAAGAGCAGGAGCTCAAACAGGTCTGAGGAACCCTGGCTGACAGGGCGACCCTTCCTGCACACACCCCCTTAATTTAAAGAAGTCAATGAAGGAAGCTTTAGGTCTCTAGAGGAAACCGAGGCTGAGAGAGAGGAGTGACTTGGCCAGGTCACAGGGTCCAGAAGAGAACCCTGGGATCCACCCTCTGTGGGACTGTCCTAAATCTACCGCACATGGGGCCAGGCCAGGAGGCCGGGCATCCGGTCAGCCCAGCGCCCCAGCAGGCTCCATCGAGGTACACCCTTCATCTGCTGGTGACTTTGGGCTCACCCCTTTCCCTGGGACCCTCAGACTTGCTGCAGTGGCCTGAGCAGCTGCCCTCTTCTCCATAGGTGGCTGTCTCCTCGCCTGCTGAGCTGCTCTGGACAGACCACAACCCAACCTCCCAGTGTCCACTCCCTGTAAACACAAGGGAACCAGCACTAACCACTCCGTCTCTTCCCACCGCCATCAGCACCCTAATGTCGGCAGAGCAATACCTCTTTGCTCCACGGCTTGAGGAGAGACCAAGGATGCTGGGATGCTGGTTCTACTCCCTGAACCGGAGAGGCACCCTCAGCATCCTGACCATCCCCCACCCCACTACTGCCAGTGTAATTCTGAAACCTAATGGAGTTTTCAAAAACATTCCGGAACACGTTTTCCTCCCCACACCTTCTTTCTTTCTTTTTTATTTGGGGGGAGAGGGGTGTGGAGGGAGGTGGCAAAGGGCGCCCAGAGAAAGAAGAAACAAAAAAACCTTCCACCTAATCCCTCAAGTCCTCCCGCAACCTGAATAATTTTGGGTTTTTAATCAATAGCTGTCAGACTTGTCAAATTACTTTGGGGACCTCACAGCAGTTTTTAAACATTCATAAACCTCAGTGGAACAGCAAAGTGCCCTGAATTTTAAAAGAAGAGAGTCTGAGGAACATTCATTGAATAGGACGAGATCTGGGCAAACCGAAAGTTAGTGCAGGGCTTCGTGCCTCTCTCGCTTCTGAGCCGGGACAGTTCTCCACCCCTCCCTGGTCCCCAGGAGAAACCACCGAGCCTGGCCCAGACTCCGAAAGATTAGAGAGGGTGACACCCCCAACCACAGGCTACCTCAGTCATTCGGAGTCGAGCACCAACGCCAGCCCGGGAGCACAGCAGCCAGGACTACCCCAGCGTCATCTGCCACAACCCTGACACTGTCAACCCCAAAGATGCCCACCACACACGTGCTGGCCCGACCTCCAGTCCCCAGCCTCTCCACTTGGACGAGACGGCCTTTGTGGATGGTTCAAGGCCCTGGCGGTGGTGCTCCCTCCGTCTCCTCCTCACATGTGTCAACACACCCCTTGGTCCCCCAGATCACACCGCCCAGGTGGGACTGGCTTCTGACCAGCTCCCCACCTCCACCAGAAACCAGAAACACCTCCCACAGCTGCCTCAGGCTCAGGGACTCATGACCCGAGTTGGAAAGGGTGATGAAATAAAAATGAATAAGCTAAAAACCAAGGACTTCCACTCCTCAAAGATGGCGCTCCCTCTCTGGCTTATCGGATTTCTCCCAGCTCTCCACCTCCAGGAAGCCCTCCGAGGCTCAGACTGCACCCCCGCGGAAAGTGACGGCGGGGAAGAAGCAGCATCTCTCTCCCCTCTCATCTCCTCCACCCAAGACCTGGGCTGCACACCATGTGGTCTCCTGGTGCGCTGTGCACCATTCATGCTAGAGTGACAATGATCTCTGGAGTGCCCTTCCCCCATCCCTGGGCACCAAGGACCAGGCACTTTATCAACTCAGCCCCAGCTCCTGGCACCCTGCTGGCTCCTTCCTCAGAAACACACACAAACATAACGATCTGTGACTGGTCACATTAATTAACCCGCAGACCTCAGTCATCCCACCTGTAGAATGGGGAAACAGCATCTGCGGTGCTGCAGAGGGGCCTGCCATGCATGAGCCTGTGTGCAGTCCTGGCCCTGCCTCCCTCGGGCATTCTGCCCCATCCTGCCCTGTGTCACCTCTCTGGTTGCTCCTGGCTTCTCCTTGGGCCCGAGACATTTCCAAGACATCTCTCACTCCGCCCAGCAGGGTGCCCCCCCTTCTCCGCGGGCTCTGAGAACCGCAGCCACTGCCCCGACCCACCAGCTCCCAGAGCAGGCTGGAGGAGACTGCTATTTTAAGTAGGCGCCTCAAAGTCCCCATTTAAGAAGAGAGACACATCTCAGAACAAACCCTGGCACCCTAGGTTCCAGCCCCAGTGCACATCGGCCTTGCTGTTTCTTCAATTCCAGCCACCATCAGGGAGACAAGAGGAAAAAACAGGGAAGGGAAGGGGTGCACGGCCAAGGGAGCATAGATGTCAGGTTGGCCTCCCCTGCACCTCGGCTGCCTTACCTGACCAATGGGGCAGGAGTGAGCCTGAGTGCAGTCCTGGCCCTGCCTCTCGTGGGCATTCTGCCCCATCCTGCCCTGTGTCACCTCCTGCCAGAGCCCGCTGGAGGCTCATTATGCTAACGTCCCTACTGCTGGGCTAGTGAGTCCAGCGCCTAGTATATAGCTACTGCGTACCTCCTTATTCCCAAAGCCTGGTGTCTGGGACTCCCAATGGGGCCTCTGCTTCCCAGACTGTCACTAGCAGGAGACAACCAGGAGCTTTCAACAAAGGCCAAACAGGAGGATAGGGTGGTGCCAGCAAGCCACAGGCTCTGACCACCAGTAAAGGCAGGAAGTCAGAAAGAATGTCAAAGAAAAGTAGGCTATGGCTGCTGAGTCGTTCTGCTCCTAGAGACCCGCATCAAAGCCATCTGCACCTGCCTCACCTGACATACACCTCTGCTCGCCTCGGCACCTGGCAGTGCACAGGAAAGCACAGGCTCCACACGGAATCAGCTCACATATCTGACCCTCGTGTAGCCCAGCCGCCCAACTACAGTTAGGAAAACTGGGGCTCAGAGACCTCAAGGGCCAGATGGTATATCAGACTCCAAGAGCCCACCCTCCTTTCCCAGCCCACAAGGGCTCGCTCTCGGATAAGATAGCTCTGTCATTTGCCACCTGGCCCATGGATTCCAACCAATAACATCACACACTTTAAATACAGCTCCCAAGGTACATGCTACCCCAGTACAGCAGCCCTGCTCAGCCCCCCCTGACTTGTCCCACTGGCTGCCCACTGCCACACCGGCTCGAAGACCAATCTCTGGGGCACCTGCCCGAGCAGAACTGGCAAGTCTGTCCGCGGTCTGTCCTTAGGCTCCACCCCCAGGCACACCGGGAAGTCCAGGCTCAGAGAGGTCCAGCAGCTTGCCCAAGGTCCCAGTTCACAGGTACCGGAACAGGGCTGGAGGCCTGGTATCCGGCCTCCAACTCCAAACCCTCTCCACTGCCCGTCAACACCTCAGGCTTTCACCAAACCTACAGACATTGTGTGATTCACTGCACCAACTTTCAGGTAACTTACAGGAACTCTGGGTCACCAGGACTGTCACCTCCTGTGTGACCCTAGGCAAATTATTTCCCCTGTCTGGAAAATGGTAAGAAGGACAGAGCTGGTGGCTGGTGATCTACCGCCATCCCCAGTGGTAGTGAAAGTGGTTAAAACCAAGGGATACTTGCGACAAGCCAGGCAGCTCCATCATTCCTCACAACCTTGCCACAGGACAGTTTGTAACAATTCCTGACTTCTCAGAGATGGGGTGCTTCCCCAGCGAAGACAGCTGCATCAAAGTGCCCTGGCTCCTGACAGCTGTTCCAAATATTTAAGCTGGAGCAAAACACACTCCAGGCCCAGACACAACCTCCCTGTCTCCCACCACCCCACCCTGCAGGCCGATGGGTCGGGGAACGCAGGAAGGGAGAAGGAGGGGAAAAAGGAGAGACCTGCTGTGGGGCTGGGTGGAGATGACATGGCCCCCCAAACCCCACGCAGCCCTGCCCAGCCCAGCCTAGCCCAGGGTTGGGCCACTCGGAGCAAAGGCCAAGCTCCTCCGCCCAGAAAACGTTCCAGCGGTTCCAAGCGCTTCCCGGTCCTCGGCAGGGCCCGCGCGGAGGCCGTGGGCCTCGCCTGCAGACAACTGGCACCAAGCTCCTCTCTTTAAAAACAGCCACAACACGTTTCATTTCTTGCTTTCTGGCGGGGCTACCCTAATTGCTTCCATATTCTGGGCTGGTGGAAGATATCTGCAGAGGGACAGAGACACCATCCCTGGGGAGTTCCTGGCCCCTCCCAAGGCTGGCACCTGTGCCAGCCCCTCTCTAACAGGGAGCCCCCACCCATCGCACATGGATCACCCTGGGCCCGGGAGGCTGGCGGCCTCTCCTTCCTCCGTCCCCGGCCTCCCTCATTCCAACCTCTGTGCCGGCCACTCACCATCCCTCAGCGTGGCCACCAAGCTCACCAGGCCCAGGACACCACGGGGCCGGCCAGCCAGCCAGCCTGTTGCCCGCCGTTTCCCACTGGGCCCAGCCAGTCCAACCCAGCTCTGGTCCTGGACATACCACTCCAGCCCTGTCCGCTGGGACTAATCATGGCTAGTTAAACAAAGGCTAAGTTCCAACTCTCTGTAATGTGCTTTTAAAGGTACAGCGTCCCAGTTGGGCCGGCCAGGGTCTTAAAGGTACAGATCTCTTTTTCTGTCTGAGAAAACAGAACATCAAAAACAACAACAACTACAACAAAAAGTCGTGATCAGATTGAAGGCCTTGGACTTCTAAGGAAGACTTTTTATAAAACAAACAAGAGCAAAAATCCAAATTTCACCCAAAGGTCCCAAAACAATGGGGCTCCATCCTAAGAAGAGTAGTAGAAACGGCGGCCGTTGAAGTACACGTGCCCGGCACAGCACTTAGCACTGCCCGGACGGGCTCACTGCTCCTCACAGTCACTCCACAGGACAGGTGTAGCTGACCCCTCTCAGGGCAGGAAGCGGCGGTGGGCAGAGGTTCCCGACCTGCCCAGGATCTCACAGTTGGCGGCAAAGCTGGGACCCAGCCAGGTGAGGTCGGCCAAAGCCAGGATGCTTTCTCCCCATGCTCCCGCCCCGTCCTGATGCCCAGGCCCCACCTGCTTCATAGCCACAAGCACCTTTCTTCCTGGGCGAAATGAAGGGGGTGAGGATGAGGAATCACTTGTCACAGAGGCCCAATTCTGGGCTTTTGTCTGGGCCTCATCTCCTCACTTACATACAGGTGAGAAAACCAGAAACCATGGCACCTGGCAGGACGTGAAAGGACAGACAGACCTGCAGCAGTGGGACACGTCACCCACAGGTCCCAGTCCCCTCCCTGGACAGGCTGCGTGGCCAGAGGAGATGGCAGGTGAGGGGAGCCCAAGGCCCTTCCACTGTCCACAAGAATGGAGGGGGCAGGGCTGCCGGTTCTTCTGGGGTCCCAAGGCTCCAAGGGTGGGCAGGACCTGCCCAATTGCTAGAGAGATACAAGGGGGTGGGGTGGGGGGAGACATAAGAGAGCCATGACTGCCTGGGCTCAGTACCTGGTATAACAAGCCCTCTGAAAAAGATGGGCCATTTCCTGGCATCTGGAGTAGCTGGGCAGGCAGGAGGTGCTCTTTCAGTGCCACTATCTACCAGAAAGGCCAGGTGGCGCCTGCAGGTCTAATGCTGCAGGGTAGGCCATTCAGGACTGACCACGGCCATTCTGTTTCTATGGAACCCCCAGTCAAATAAGCTTGACGCCATGTAACCTAGTGGTTAAAAACATGGGCTATGAAGCCAGACTGAGTTCAAATGTGTCACTTGCAACTTGTGTGTTCTCAGGCAAGTCAAGCCACCTCTCTGGGCCTCAGTTTCCCCTCTGTAAATTGGGAAACGATAATGGTATTTAACCTCACTGGGTGGCTGTGAGGAGTCAGTGAGTCACAAAGCCGGGCTCAGAATGAGCACTTAGGAAAGACCACATCGATAAGTCAAGTTGAAGGAGGCTGCCCAGGATAGGCTGGGAGACACAAAGCTGGAAACCAGTGTCCTGGGTAGTAACCCTGAGCAAGTCACTTTTCTCCAGGTCTTAGTTTCTTCTATGAAAAGGAGGGAGTCCAATTGGGACCCACAGTGACTACCTGGCAAGACCACCCTCCTAGGACCTCCCAAAGGCCTGCCCTCTCCCAGAAGGCCATAAAGACAGAAAAGTTGGGCGGTGGCCCAAATACTTTGAAACCTGAAAACAACCTGCCTCTGCCCCACCCCCAGGCCAACTGGGGTTCAATGGGCAGGAGAAGGGAAGAGGGGGCACAAAGCCACACTCTCCCTATCATCAAGAGGCAGTATAAGGTGTCATCTCTCCAGGTGGAGCCCAGCCCCACCTTGGCCTTCTCTGGGTCTCAGTCTCCCCATTCCCCAGTGAGGGGGACCCTCTCCTCCCTAGGGTTTGTGGTGCAGCTGAGCTCGCTTTCCTGTGGGGAGCTGTGTAGCAATCATACAAGCCACCCCACACCTGCTGCACAAACAAACAGTCTCCCTTGGCCCCAAGAGCCCCAAGGCTTGGCCAGGTTCAAGGCCTGCCTCCCCCTGCCTGCAGGAGCCTACAGCAACCAGCGTGTGTGCTGAAGGGCAGCAGGAGCTCAGGTGCCTTAGGCAGCACCATTACCTCCTCACCCACAGGGTTAATCAGCCAGGAAGGGGTGGCCTGATTTTGCGGTTTGCAAGCCTGAGTTGAAATTCTAGTTGTGTTACTTAGCAACTTGGCCAAGTCCTTTCACTTTCCTAAGCCTCACTGTCTTCACATGTAAACTGAGGATGTACACTATCCCCTACACAGAACAGATGTAAAACACAGGCTGGCCAACTGAGAGAAAGCAGTTAACACACAACATGGGAGGCCAGACGGCCCAAATATAGGAGTGCTATTCACTCAACAGGCACGGAGAGCCTTCCTGGAGCCCATCAGACTGGAGGATGCCCCAACTCTGCACTGCCACCCCTCCCAAACAAACACATTCCCAACTCCCTACATCCAACCAGGCCTTGGGGCAGGTCAAGGTCCTGGCCACCAAAATATCCTAAGAAAGACCTCCAACTTCTCTGGAAGCCAAGCGCACAAAGAGCCTTCCAGACCAGACCCATCCGTGTAATGGAGTCTAGCTCAGCCGGGGGCAAGGTGGAGAGACCCTGAGCGGACCCAGCTCCAGGGTGCTCTTCTTAGGGGCCTCTCTCTACATGCAGACGCAGATGAGGCTGGGAGAGGGGAGGACAGTATGAAGGGCCCGAAGAGCCTGTGCTAAAGGTCAGGGGTGGAAAGCACTCCAGCCCTCCAACGCGAAGCACTGGGGATTCCGCCTGCAGGACCTGATGCACGCTCAAGGCTCAGACCCCCTGGGTGAGCTGGTAAACCGAGACCGGGACCAGGAGACGAGAACGTCTGAGCCCCTCACCCCCCTTCCTCAACTTCCCAGACTGGCCAGTTCTCCCTGCACTCTGCTGACTGCTGCCTCCTCTTCCTTAGCTCCTTCTATTCAACACACCTGTCCTGGCCCCAGGGGTTCTCTTCAAGGTCCCCAGGCCCCCATGTGGCCAGACCCAACCAGCTTCTGTCCTCTCCTTAGGCACAGGAGGTCAGCAGGCTCCCTCCCTGAAACCCAGGCGGCCATCCTCTCTGGCGCCCCTCCTCCCTCACAGGCCTCGGCTCTCCTTCCCTAGTACCTGCATGACCTTTCCTCCAGGTGCCAACTTTCTCAGGCTCGAATTCGGGGCACTTTCCTTTAGTAAAACACTTTCCTTTGGCCATTTCCTCCACTCCTTAGCTTTAAATATGTCCAGTGTGCTCAAGACTCCTCAGTTTCTATCTCCAGCCCTCCCCTCCTCTGAACTCCAGACTCACAGAGCTAAATGCTGGCCTGACGTCTCCGCTTGGACACCTCATAGAACCTCAAGCCTCAAGTGTCCAAAATGGACCACCATCTCAGTGGTTAAAGCACAGGGTCTCAAAAACCATGAACTCATCCGGCCGGTGTGGCTCAGTGGTTGAGCACTGACCCATGCACCAGGAGGTCACCGGTTCGATCAGGGCACACGCCCAGGTTGTGGGCCCAATCCCCAGTGGGGGGCATGCAGGAGGCGGCCCATCAATGTTCTCTCTCATCTGTTTCTATCTCTCTCCCTCTCATTTCTTCTCTCTTTAAAATCAATAAACAAAAAAAATTAATAAAAAAACAACAACCCATAAACTCTACCTTTCCTTGGCCTTCAGAATCTAACCCACCAGCAAATCCTAGTGCTATCTCCTCTAAAATCTCATACCCAACCACTCCAGGGAACCTGCCCAGGCAGCCTCACTCCACCCCCTACCTCCTACCAGGGAGTTCCAGGGACCCTTTAGAAATGCAAATCGATTATTTAACTCCAGGACTAGAAACCCATCAATGAGTCCAAACAGCACTCAGAAAACATGCAAACTCTTCGCCAGGTGGAAGAACTTGGCAGGGTGGACTGCCTACTCACTGCTGCCCTCATCCAACCCGCCCACCTGCCACCTGCAGCCTGGGCTTTCCTGCCTCTGGGACTTTGAACCGTGGCTCCCAAGGCGGGAGCTCTACTTCCACCCCTATCTTAGAAAGGCTGGCTTCGGGCATCTTCTTGAACTCAGCCCTCCCCCAACTGCCCTACCCCGTCAGGTCTTGCCCCACCCCCATTACTCCCCACGGAAACACCGGCATGCTTCCTTCATAGCATTCTGCTCATTCAGCCAGCAAACATTTAAGTGCAAACTATGTACCACGTCCTTTCTCAGGCACTGGGGATCCGGCTGCTGAACCAGCGCACAGAAATCCCAGACTTCCATGTCAGTTAGGGAACTTCACCCAATCTGGAATTCCTGTACACCCGCTCTGTATGGCCAAGGGCCATGTCGGTTGTATTTCTGTGTCCTAAGGCAGTTGTGGGTGGGGTTTGGCATGCAGCAGGAGCTCAGTAAGTATTTAAAATAATGAATGTGCAAAATCAACAGGGCAACAAAGGAACCCAGAAAGACACCAGAAGTCAAGAGTCCAGCCTTTGATGCCTCCTAGGGAGATGCCTCACTGCCCTGGGGACCTCAGGTGAGCAAGAGGTATCTGCCACCCCCACCCCCACCCTCCAGCCTTTGTGGGAGGCGGACTAGGGGCACAAGTGGCAGCTTCAGTTAACCGCCGGAGAACAGAGGGATGACTGCCAGCCTGGGCAGTCAGTGAAGGCTCCTTAAAGAGGTGAAATCTGAACAAGGCCACCCCCAGGTCCCCCAAATCTAGGGAGAGGGAGGAAAACAAAATTGTGTTTTAGGACTCTGATGTCCTTTTTTCTAATAAGAAAAAAGAAAAAAAACCTTGCTCCAAAAACCCCTTTACTTTTCATTAGTGTCTGGATCAATAAAAGTTTTAGGAGAAAAGCCTCTCTCCTGCAATACTAACCGCCGAGAGACGGGCTAGGATTATTAAGTCTGGGTCCAAGCGCCCAGTGGCTTGCCCCTTCTCTTCACCTGCCCTGGGAGCCTCAGGCTAAAGAACAGTCCTCATAGGCAACACAGCTTGAAGTCAAAGCCCACCTTGCTAACCCCACCATTCCCCGGGCCTAGGTTACTTACCAGGTACCCCACAGCTTCCCCATCCCCACCCCAAGACTTGAAGCTCCCGGAGGGCAGAACCTGATTCCCAGAAGGAAGAAGAAGCCAGTCTAGCAACCCCACCGTCATGCTTCCTCACAAGCCCCTGAGGGGTCTTGGCTGGCTACTGACCACTTTCCCATAACAATGAGGACAGGTAGCATTCCAGGGCAGGGCTCCTGGGAGAAACAACCCCACACCCTCCAGTCTCCATCCACTTCCATCCGTGGCCCAGCCAGGAGGAAGCTTCCTGCCCCCCTGCCCCCACAGAGCCACCCACAGACCTTGGCGGTGGGAACCCTGGCCTCTCCGCGGACCCAGGTCTGGGCGCCAGGTGCCCAGGAACCAGACCCAGCTTTCGAGAATGGGCGGGCCTCCACAGAGCAGGTCCTCTGGCCCTGCCCAAGATCTTGCCAAGGTTGTCACCGAGGAGTCCGAGACCACAGAGACTCATCCCCGAGGACGGTGTTCATCGAGGTGCCACTCCGGGCCAGGTCAGGGGACCTCTCAGTCCAGGCTGGCATCTAAGAGGCGTGCCCAGGCAGGCTTTTCCTTCCTACAAAGCACACGTTGAATCTGTCTTCCAAGTTGAAATTTCACAAATGACATAAAACAAACAAACAAAAAACCCAACAAAACCCAGCAGTGACAACATCTAGAGATTTCCGGGTCCTCCAGAGAACAAGTGGAAAATTACAGTCTTCCATACAGGTAACTGTATGGCACAACCTCCAGGACAGAGAAGTCTAGAAAGACACCTGGAAACAGTCTCTTCCCTCCTCAGGAAAGGGTCCCTCCCAGGACACCTGGGCTCAGAGATCTGAGTCTGCCAGGAGCCTCAACCTGGAGAGGTCTCTTCTAGACTCCTCCCCTAAAGTGCTCGGCTCCGCCCAGGGTCATACCTGCCTGGAGTCCCGCCTCTGGGTCTCTGCACTGGCCATTCCCCCTGCTGGCCCTGGCTCTAGGCAAGGCTGGTTTTGCCTCATTCTGGTCTCAGATCAAGTGCCCGCTCCTAGGACAGGCCGTACCTGAGCACTCTAGCTAAAAGAGCAACTCCCCTCCTCCCCTCCCAAGTTATCACCTGGCTTCATTTTCTTCATAGCATTGATCTGAAATCACCTTGTTTGTCCCCCTCTCTCCCACCATGAGAATAACAGATCCCAGGAACAAGGGCCTGTTCACCCTGGTAAGCCCAGCACACCCTAGGCCAATGCTTGGTACAGGTAGGCACAGACAGATGTTGAATGAATAAACTCTTCCTGGGATGGGCCAGCTAAAGCTGTGTAGGTGGGAGTGGGGGTAACCAAAAGACTGGGAGGGACACCAAAGCCACCTCCCGGGCTCTGCTCCCAGAGCATTCCAGACTTCCCTCCAGGGCACCAACCCGCACAGGCTCTCCTGGCAGGACGCCCCGCCCCACCACCCGGCCTGGGCTGCCGGCCCACCTGCAGCTACAGGCCCTTCCCTTCCTAGGCCCAGAGGCTGGGTACATTCCTAGGCCAGCTGCTCCCAGCTGCAAACACTTTCCCTCCACTAAGGGAAGGGACAGCCCATCCAAGGCCTCACCCGGGCTTATCTGGCTCAGAGTGGCAGCCCGGAGCCCTTCCCCCCACACCCTCCACAAACACCCTTCTTCCCCCGCACTTCCATTCAAATGCACTTCCATTCAAACATTTAAAAAATGCGAACAAAGACAGAGGTGCAGACAAGGCCAGAGATCTGCCTGCATGGTCCTCTGGCTGGGAAGAACTGGGTTCCTAGGCAGCAATCCAAGTTTCCTCTGGGTCAGGTCCCCTGGGCTGGGGGGGGGGGGGGGGGAGGTGGAGTTAAGCGTGGAGGGAGGGAGGACACAACCAGGTGAGCTGGGAGAGCTGCCCAGGTTTGTGAATGCCACAGATGCGGCCAAAGGCTGGCCTGGGCTTCATCCTGGGGTCATGTTCACCTGGCCCTCACTGAGACACAAATACCAAGGGAAGGGCATGCCCAGCCAACCCAACATTTTTGCCTGATATCACCCCCTTTTCTATTTCATTCGAGAAGCCCCAGCAAGGACTTGGTCTCTACCATAAGCAGGAACCACACCTCCTTCCCTTACAGCCACCGTTCAGTGGGGCTAATCCAACTAAAGCCCAGCACCCAGAAGCCTCCACTACGGAGACTGCTGCACAGCTTCCTGATGCGATGCGATCCGGAGCCGATCCCTCCGTGTCAATATGGACAGAGGCCACGGAGACAGACCCATGCGGGGGTGGGGGGGGGCTGCCTACTCCATGGCTCTGTACCCAGAGGCATCACAAGCCTAGTTCAGTCCCCAATGGTTTCAGTCTCCTGCTGTAGTCTCTCAGCAAACAGCTGCGCCCCTAAGTGCCAGACCCGCAAGCTCCTACTTTGTGCAGGACTCTGGCTGGGGCACCTGCAGGGCTGGGGAACAGGTCTGACTGTGGTCCAAAGGAGCCCCCAGCCTGGGAGGTCTAGTTCACTCCAGTTGTGTTCCATTCTAGGCACAGGGATCCTGATCTCAGGAGATCCAACAATATGCACAGCCCCCCACTCCCAATCCCTGGGGCACCCTTAGCCAGGTGCACTTAGAGTGGTTCCCTTCCTTTTGAAGTGAGGTTTCCCTTCTCAGTTTTCATCTGGGCCTATCCAATGTCTTAACAAAATTTCAAAATGAGGCTGCAGTCATGGGGTGGGGGGTGGGGGCCCTAGGGAAGAAGTCCCTTTGGCTCCCAGAAAGGCCAAGGCAACGGCGCAGAAGGAGGGAACAGAACACATCTCCCAGCACCTCCTCCAGGGTGCATACCCCAGGAGGCTTCCCACCTGAGCTCATGTATGGCAACAAAGAGGCAAGGCAAACACGGTGACCACTGTGTAGAGAAGTCCAGGGAAGCTCAATCACTTGCACAAACTGACCCGGCTTCGTCTGAAAGCAGACGTGCCTCACCCAAGACAACAATTTGCACCTATTAGTCATCCCCTCTAGTCTCCCCCTCATATTCTAGCACCCCTTCCTCATGGGAGCCTTCCCAGATTTCCACTGCTGGTTGATCCATACAGCTCTAATATCTTGTTCTAACGAAACAGGCTCCTCTGACAGGGTCCCTCACTCTGCACGACAGCTGTCACAGGAGGGGATCATACGCTAAAATGAAATAAGCCTGGATCCGGGGGTCAAAAGATGTACATCCCAATGTAGGCTTCCACACTCACTGGCTGCTTGAACATGAATAAACCGCTTCCTCTACACCCTTCTTAGCCTCAGCTCAGAGGACCGCACCTCTTGCAGGCTCCTTCCAGAGTCATCTGGAATAGTACGTAGAGGTGCCGAGTGAGTACGCAGTGCCCATCTTGGTCATGTGCAGCTGGGGGAACGTCAGAGGCTGCCCTGACCCAGTCACTCCTGGTTCCAGCACCTCCAGTGACCAGGCCTCCCTAATCTTCGGGCCCCACCCATCCACCACACACTCTTCACCTTTATACCTATTCCATCCAGCCACAAAGGCCTCCTTTTCTGTTTGCGCATGCATGCCCTGTCCTTTCTCAGGCTACACCACCTGCTCCTACTTCTAGTTCTCACTCACCTTCCAAGACCCAGCTCAACTGCATCCACTAAGGGGAACCTTTTTAAAGGTCCCCAGGCACAGGAATGTGCAGGCTCTCCCCCTCTCCCTGAATTCCTGGCCTGCCGTCCCGTCCTGGGTGCTGCTGGGGGTCTATTCATGTTTTTTGTTCAGGTCCCGGGACTCAATAATCGTGCAATGGACATACACACCCTGCAGGCCAATCTTCTCCCTAAAGCTGAGCCCAGATGTCTCATCATTTCAGATATGAAGATGTCGCAGCAACTGGGCAAGGCTCTCTGGAACCTTTCCTAGGCTGTAAGAGAGCCGGCCCGGGACGGTCAAGGAACACGTCCAGGCAGTGCCTGTGCGTCCCCTTAGGGAGAGAAGTGCTTGTGTCTTGGGAGGAGGACCTTTCCTGGGACCTCGACTCTCCTTTCAGAGGCCGTGCAGGACGAGGCCCTCTCTGGGAGGCCTGAGAACTGCCTGGGTTGGAGGAGGATGAGGAGTCAGTGAGACAGAAGCAGACACAGGACCAGACAGGGACGCCCTCCAGAGGATAGTCAGCCCCAGAGCCTGGCTGTTCATGATCAAGGGCTTCTGAAGAGACCACAGCTGTACTTAGCTGAAGGTGAGAAACAAATCTGGTATTTGAGGGTCAACCCTGGGTAACAGTTTCAAGGCACCCCGGCGGTTAATGTATGTGAGCACATCTATGCTGGTGTGGTTTTACCATCACCAACAAACAACAAATGTCTCCTGGCACCTGTCCTGTGCCAGGCCCAGTGCTAGGTATTTCACATGTGTTACCTTGATTAATCCTCCAAAGAGCCGTAAGCTGTGGGTATCCACAGCTCATTTTACTAAAATGAAGCTGAAGCTCAGAAACGCTGGAAAAGCTGCCCAAGGTCACACAGCTGGTTACTGGTGGGAGCTGGCATTCAGGCCCCTCAGTCTGGCCCCAGCCTGTCTTTCTGGTCTGAACTGCCAGTGCCCACTATTCCAGAGCCCGTTCTCTGTCCTTGCCCACCCCTCATGTGTCCTCTCACCTGGTTTTCTGAAGTGTGGGGGTTCATGTATATGATTAGCTTGCAGCCTCCCAAGTCCCTCCCTCCTCTTCACCTGCTCAGATATCCCTCAGCTCACAACCCTCCTCCCTCCCATGAGGCCAGCCATGTTCCAGCCCCTCTGGCCAGCGTCTCCCCCAACAAGGCCAGTCTGTATCACCCCTATCTGCTGGGCCAACCAGTGTCTTGTGGTAATGACTTCAGCTGGCGGAGAATCCTGGAACCTTTCCCCCCACAGTGATGTTGACACATGTTCGCTCAAAAAATATAATGTTTCCATCAAAGTATTCAGGGGGAGTCAATTCCCACTCAAGTGACGGCTCCACGGAAAAATATAGAGTAAATTTACTCAAACGAGCAGTGAGACATGGTCTTTTGTGGTTGTCACCGAGCCAAGCTGGGCAACACCAGGCACGGTGTTCCAGGGACTGCAAACTCTCAGGGGCAAGACACGGGACGGTTCCAGTCGACGGGCCTGTGACTGCTGGCCCCTACCGTACAGTGGTATGCTGGCGTCAGCCGGGGGTCATTCCTGAGTGCTGTCCCCAGACTCCAGTTCTACTCGCTGGGTTCCCACCGGAGCCTAGCTTCTGGGACTCTGACCAGGTCACCTGCTGCCCAGTGCCCATGTCTCAGCCCCACCCCACCCGGGTGGGGCTCGGCCCTCACTGCCATCTGCACACCAGGTCGACACCAGGCTCAATACCTGAGTTCACACACGGCTCCTAAAAGGTCAAGGAATTCAAACCTCCCTGAACTGTCCCCTTACTCACCCTCAAACCCCTGGGACCAGTGACTACATTGTGGAGATGGAGGTGGGGCACGATGCAGCACTGCCAAAGATGAGGTCAATGCCAGGCACTGGGACCTGGATGTCTTGCCTGGAGGTCAGTGGGGCGGGCTAGGCCCTCTCTTCCCAGCCCTACCACTGGCACCGGGAGAGAACTACGAGGCTGGAGCGGCCTTGAGGAAACCCTCTGCAGCAGAGGAGATGGGGGAGAGCAGGGAGGCCCGTCGGCCACACCCTGCCCACACTCCTCCCTGTAATCAGATGGCACTTAGAACCCTCCTAGGTACCCCGCTCTGGGGTTCCCCGCTTGCAGGGAGCGGAGGGAAGCATCTGATTTGATTTCTGATATTACTTGCCCCCTTCCCATGCCATGTGCCAGAGGGAGGCATCCCTGTCCCCTTTCACAGAGGAGAAAGCAGGCCCACCAAGGTTAAAATTCCAGTCCAAGGACACAGCTAATAGGGGAGTGATGCCAGGATGAAGCAGGTGAACGAGACATACGGCCTGTGCCCTCAAGAAGCTGGCCATCCAGTGGGGGAGGGATGCACAGACACGGATACTGAATAAAAACACACTTCTCAGGCCGTGGGCCCAGAGGAAGCTGCAAGGAGTATCCAGCACAAGGCCTGGCCCAACAGGGGACCTACAGAGATGCAGGAACACTTCCAGTTTGGATGCAGCGAGCTGGGAAAGGCATCACGGAACAGGAGGACCCGGCACACTGTCACATATACATCATGACAGCCCCGCCCCAAGAGGTGTGCCACGTGCTCGTGCCTGGTTCACGGGTGGGGAGACAGTGCAGAGTGGTCCAGTGCTCTGCCTCGAGTCAGGGCCTGGTCACGTCTGACTCCAAGGCCTGCCTCTCCTACAAGCATCTAACTTGTCGGGGCCTCAGTCCCCTACTTGCAGGAACTCCGGTCAGAAGCACGTCCACTGCACACTCGTGTTAGACATTGGAAGCCGCCATACGTACAGCCTGTTGGGTGAATAAGCAGAGGACGGTCCTGTCCCCAAGCCAAGTTTGCCAGGGAATGGCCACTGATGTGGAGTTCTAATTGGTGAGCCTGGCGGCACAGAGCCCAGCAATACACCCCGTGGGTGATGGCGTTGCAGGGGAAACAGCTGAGCACAGCAAATATAGCACTGACCCAATTCAGTTCTGTTCTGTCTTCGAGAAAATAATTGAGTTTAAATGAATAGGTTTCCCATGTCCCCTCCGGCCTCGAGCAGGGTGGAAGGGGAGAGGGGGAGACAGGAACAGTTCCCCGGGCTCCCTGTTGGTTATTTCTGAATCATTAGGCCTGTGAAAGGTTTCCTTCGCTCCTTGGCAGCCAGTGGGGGGTCGGGCAGGGCTGGGCGGCAAGGAGGTGAAAACACACAAGGTGGGTGGTGACGACCGAGGTTTAAGTCCTGGCCTCACCACAGCTTTGTGGAGTGGCCCCGTCAGTCCCTGGGCCCCAGACCCCTCATCTACAGAACAGGAGCGCTGCCCCTCACCACTCCCCACACACTCCTCCCAGGGCGGCTGGGAAGAGCTCGTGCGGCCGAGCACCCTGAAGGTACAGTCTGAGGTGACCTCTAGGCAGGGGTCAATTCTTTGCCCTATAGGAATAGAAATAGAGGCCCAATGTTGCTACATCTGTTTTTTCTACGGAAAGCCAAAATTCCAGATTTTTCAGGTGCATGTTTTAGAGGTGGATAAGTATTGGTAAGTGATTTAAAAAAACACAAAACACCAAAAAACACCATTCCACCCTCTCAGTCCAAATGAAACCTGCCCGCGGGCTACATGTGGCCATGGGCCAACCATGTGCAACCTCCAGGTTCATGACAAGCAGGTAAAGCAATGTGTGACGCTGTGTCCTCCCACACCTGTTAACTGCCTCGGCCCTTCCTTTGGCCAGAGGCCAGGCCCCGCCCTGCTTGAGTGGCCAGGCTGAGACACCGCCCCTTCAGGGTGGGATCCCCAAGGCCTCAGGGAGGGCAAGGCGGGGCTGTGCCCTTCCTGTGGGAGGGTGGGTGGGACTGGCTCTACCCTGGAAATGACTGGCCTCCCTCTCACCTCCTGCACCGCCCTCAACTCTCTGGCAGGATCTCAGCTGCCTCTTCAGCAACGGGGGGTTTCTGAGAGGACCAAATACAAAGTAGAAAGCTTCACAAGATACAAAGTGAGCACTTGTGCCATGTGTCCGGAGAAGCAGTGTCACAGAGAGAGAAGAGTACAAGGGTCAGCAAGGCCTCAGGTCATTTCCCACTGCCAGCTCCAGGCTGTGAGAGCCCAGGGCAGGTACTTCACCTCTCTGTGCTGCAGCCTCACCCTCTGCACACAGGAGACAAGAAAGAACCCTCGGGTCACAGAGCTGTCGAGATGCAATGAGATGCTGGCTATCAAGTGCCTGGTAGGACGCCTAGCATATAGCAAGGGATAACAAACGACAGGCACTACGATTACTGTTATTGTTATCTCCAGTGAGGAGCCAGCCAGGGAATCCTGACTGGGTGATTACAAGAATGTAGCACAACCAGGCAAGCTTGTTAACAGATGAGGCCACCTATAATTAGCACAATCATTACACATGCAAATGGTGTGGCTTAGATGCTGCAGAAGGGTGTTCTTTGAAGTGTGTTTAAATAACCCCTCTCCCCTGGCTGCCCGCCCTCCCCAAATCTTGTTTACACTATTAATTTCATTAGTAAACACTTTCTTCCTAAAGCAAGACACAATTCCAAAGGAGTCCATATTCAAAGCAAGGGGGTTTGAAACCATGTAAGACCCAGTCTACCCCACCAGGAATTGTTTGTGGGGTCCATCCTAGGGCTCCTTAGGCAGCTGCAGGTCTGGGGCTGCCAGTTTCTGGCTCCCCAGCCTTGTTCCCAGGAGGTCAGGCCAGAGGTCTCCACTAACTGGCCGCCCTCTGCTATGCGCAGCTGTGACGAGGACAGGGGGGGCTGGCGTGTGTCCGAGCAGGGAGCAGGCCCTGTATTCGGGCAGAAGAGGCTCTCAGCAGCATTACCATGACTGGTGAGTTCCCTAGGAGCCAGGGCATACGGCAACAACCATTTACACGGGAGAAAACCCAGGCTCAAGGAGACAAGGAAGTAAATGCCCAAAGTCACAAATAGGGAGTCGGACAACCGGAATTCAAACTTGGGTCGGTCTATTCCATCTGGAGTCTGCTCTGTGGGCTCTGCCCTGAAACTGTACTCAGCACAGGCCTCTCTATCTGGAGAGGACCAAGTGTGTTCACAGTCCAGAACCAATCCCAGAATCCTTGAACGGGAAGGGATCATCTGAGCCTGACCCAGGTTTTGAACTGAACACAATGAGGTCCCGTCATCTGCCCAGCATCCCACAGGCAGAAAAGGAAAAGGCCCAGAATCCAGGGTCTCTTTCCCCAGGCTAGCTGCGTCTGCATTCAGATCTATAAATACAAAACAACTCAACAATCTTCCTTCCCCTTCAATAGCTGCCTCAGCATGTTAACCATCCCCACACGTCCTGGGCCCAACACAGACCCAAGCAGATAGAAGATGCTGAGGAAATGTTTGCTGAATTGTTTTCTTACCCAAAAAGACAACTCTGAACAGGGAGAACAGTGAAGGCAGGCAAAGGAAGACGGGTGTTGGCTGGGGACAGGGAGAGAAGAGAGCAGACCTCCCCGTGGGGGAACCTGACCACACTCAGCTTGGGAAGGACCCCTTGCAAAGCATTTCCCTGCTGGATGTCTGCTCAAGAGGCAGGCAGTTAGCAGATTCTCAGTTTTGGAGAAAATGAAAACAGAAGTCTTAACAGATATATTAGCCCCTCACCAGCCCCTGCAGGCTCAGACCACCATCTGAGCGAAATGAAATGTTTGCTTTCCCCACTCCTTCCTGGGCCCAGAAATTGAGGCTGGGAGAGATGAATGACTTGCCTTGGGGTTTAGGAAGTAGACTAGGACCCTGACATCTTTGCTCCTTCAACCAGGCTCTCCCATCACAACCCCCCCCCCCCCCACACACACACACACACCTCCCATCCTTAGTCTACAAGCTTTCCGAGGGGGTGGGGACAGGTGCTTCTGGTAGGATCAGGGAGGGGCAGGGAGAGGAGACAGGGCCAGCCCTCAGTTGCCAGCTTCCCCTCCTCCTCCCAGATACCCTCCAACACCCAACCGTCACATGGCCAAGGAGGCGCTCCTAAAATCACTAATCTGACCAGTTCCCATCTCCTCGTAAAATCTTTCCAGCTCCCAGTGACCTCAAGGATCAGCCCAAACCCTGCCTGTGTTCCCACTATCTTCCTCCCTGTCCCCTGCCACTCCCCAGGCCCCCCACACAACCACACGTGGCCAGAGACACACAGCTGCCAAGCCTGCCAGCAAGCCCATCCCCTCCGCTACGCGGGGATACGCCCACCAGCCTTCACCGTCCCTCTGTGGCCAGACTGCCAACTCCGAGGGGCCTCACTCCCCTCTGCCTCCGAGGCCCTCTCACCACAGGGTCTGGTGACCCACATGCCTCCACCAGCAGCAGGCAGGAGCCCTCGAGGGCCGAGCCTGGGTGTGCCTGCCCCTGGCCCACAGTGTGTGCGATACTGGCTGGAGTTTGCCGCACTGGGCTCCCCGCGGACAGAGAGGCCAGATCTAAGGGTGACCATTAAAAGGGGAGGCTCTTGGAGAACTGACTATAAACTCCTGGCCCAGGTCAGGTTAGGGCCAGCCAACTGGCTCTCCCACCCCAGCCTGTTAGGGGAACATGGATGGTGCCCAACCCAGTCTTTCCGTGGAGGCCTGACAATGGCTGTGTCGAGAATCACGGGAGATGAAGTCATCGCTCCCAGAAATAAACTGATTAAGAAAACGTGACAAGGCAAACAGCGAGGCTGGACACTCACACACTCCCTCCCTCCCCTGCTCACCATGTATTTCTCCTCCCTGGCAACCTGGGCGAGGCCTCAGCTCCTCTGGGACACAATGATGCCAGATACCAGAGCGCCAGCACGAGTAGCCTGGACTCCTGCGACAGCTGGGCTCTGGGAGTGGTGGTGACCCAGGGGGGCACTCTGCACAGGGATTTCCTTGCACAGGCTTCCTGTCCTGACCCTCACTGATGTCCTTGACTTCCCCTGTCCCTCTCAGACCCCCCTACTTTCTTTCCTTTCTCACTCCTTCCTTGGCCCGCCACCCATCTCTTCCTGGGGTTCAATCCTACCCATGTTTTAGCCCCCTCACCTCTTGCCCTCTCCTGGGGCGCAGGCCTGCCTAGATTCTGGAGAGGTGGGAGCGTCCCCGGCTAAGACAGGGCCCTGTGCTCTATGCCTGGCTCTGTCCTGTTCCAGCTGTGTGACCATGAGCTGGTCAATCCATCTCTCCCGGCTCACCTTGCTCATCTGTAAAATGCAGATAGCAATGTGCCTACCTCATGGGGTAAGATTAAATTAAATATGTTGATTTGTTCATTCGCCAACCTTGTGTCAGGCCCTATTTTAGAGGCCAGAGACACATTAGGGAACAAGACATTAATTTCCTCCTCCCTGGGCTTAGTCTAGTTGGGGGATGCATACAAGCAGATGTATGTTAATCTCAAGGGACACAAATGCTAGGAAAAGCACAGGGTAGGGCCAGGCTAGAGGGGAGGGAGGCTCTGCCTGGCAGTGTGGCTGGATGAACTGAGGAAGCAGGTCCCAAACGTGCAGGCCAGGAGTGGTCTGGGAAGAGGAACTAGGGCAAAGATCCTGGTCTGGGGCACCTGAGGGGCGGGGGACAGGGACCAGCGGGGCAGCAAAATCAGCAAGGCAGGCAAAGTTGGAGGTGAAGACCAGCCTACAGGGTTCGGTTGCAGGGTCCAGGTGTGAGGCAGTCCACAAAGCACACAGCACGGTGCCTGGCATGAGGTGAACCCTCAAAATTCTTCTTCTTGTCCCTGTCCTCATTACCATCACCATCCTCATCACCATCGACAACCTCATCACCATCAATAACCTCATCATCACCATCATCATCACCATCAACCTTATCACCATCAAAGTGCTCATCACCATCAACGTCCTCATCACCATCAAAAACCTTATCACCATCAAAAACCTTATCACCATCAACATCCTCATCACCATCAACATCCTCATCACCATCACCATCCTCATTACCATCCACAACCTTATCAGCCCCGAGACGGGGAGGAGTCCACTGGTCCCAAAGCTGGGAGTCAGGCAGACATCCTCAGCCCAGTTTACAGAGGACCAAGTTCCTTGCTCAAGGTCTCCTAGGCAGTGAGTGACAGGCAAAGTCAGCACTCTGCACAGACTGCGCGCTTGGGCTCTCCAGTCGAACTAAGCAGCCTGAGCTCCAGGTGCCCTCCCTTCCCCCATGAAGGGCCTGTCCTCCATCACTGTGTCTCAATCCACACAGGGCCTCCACTGGGGAAAACATGAGACTCCAAATGCAACAACAGCACCAGTGTTTGCATCACAGATCTGAGTTCCTTCTATCCAGTTTCTCACTTGCGGATGGGGAGAC
Source organism: Molossus molossus (assembly GCF_014108415.1). Taxonomy (NCBI): domain Eukaryota; kingdom Metazoa; phylum Chordata; class Mammalia; order Chiroptera; family Molossidae; genus Molossus; species Molossus molossus. The sequence goes on from NW_023425349.1 coordinate 12,465,862, forward strand.
ACCTCAAGCCCCATTGGATGGACTAGGATTGAGAAAAGCTCCTTTGAATCTTAGTTAATTTCACCTCCTCCAAGAGCTTCCCTGAGCCCAGCCAACTCTCCTCCCTAGGCCTGGCTGCCCCCAGCCACCCCTCAGCCAGGCTCCAGGTTCTCTGCATCGCAGCCCACTGGCCCCAGAGGGAGTTGGCCCAGTGAGAGCCCCCAGGTAGGGACAGTCTCACTAAGGCTGCATGCACCTCGGCCACCCCTGGCTGGGAGCCCCTTCCCAGGCAGGCAGGGCCACAGCTGATTCCTGTTCCTGTCTCCAGGGCCGGCACAGGTGAGCAAAAACAGAAATAACTGAATCCCGAGGGTCCCTTGGGGAGTCCTGTCTGCACGAGAAACCCTGAGACAGCCATCCAGCCTGCCTCCTCTCCTCTCTCACCCACTGCCTGAGTTTGGGGGAAGCTGCCAGGAAAAGACCATTCCTTCTTCCCACCCCCACCATGGAGCTCCCTGGCCAGCCCCTACCCCCCGAGCTGTGGGACATGCCCCTTCCCCACCCAAGGGTTCTACAGCTAGTCTCCCCTCACCTCTCACAGGCCAAGGAGGAGAGGCCAAGCTAGACGGCATGCTCCTGAGCACACAACAGATCACTGTTTTAATATGCCACAGAATATCCGCAGAACAAACCCCAACCAACAGTCAACAGTGAGGTGGAAGGAGAAAGTCCACTTTTTGCTTTTCACTCCCCTGTGTGGCTGGAATTGTTACTCTATGCTTATATTTTTCATTACTTTTATGTTAAAAAGACTCAAAAGTAAAGTTAAATGAATGAGGGCATTCGGCAGGTGCTAGCACCTGTTCCTCCATGACCCTGGGAGCTCTGGAAGGCCAGGTACCTGCCTTACATTTCATTTCTTCTGCCTGGTCCCTGCCCAGGCCGGCCAGCCACGCTGCACACTCAGAGGGGACAGAGCAATAGCGGGAGGAGCAGGGCCCGGAAAGCAGCCAGGAGTCCCTGCCTCAGACCCAGGCGTCTGGGGGTCGCAGGGTCACCTCACCTCCGCCCTGATCATCCCGCCCCCATTTGTTGCCTCGATCTCCTTTGCACAAACCCCGACGCTGTCCATGTGTCTGTCCATTCCATCAGTCCCTGGCCACCCTGGGCTGCAGTCACCTGCACAAACAGGTGTTCAATGAAAGTTTGCTACACACATCGCTGGCATAATCTGAACGACCGACTATGCCAGGTGATCATTTAGAAAGAAATGCAAATCTGGATCATGGAGGGAGTGGCAGAGAGGGTGAAGTAACAAAGAAAAGCAATGCCTGCAGGCCCCAATAGGAAGACACCCACACAGGCTTTGGCCAGAGCAGTCCAAATCCTCAGAAAAATGCAAAACCCCTGCTGGGGAGAGAGCATGAGCCCCCTTCAGAGAGTTTAGAACTTTCAGTGCCCAAAGAGCTGCACAGCCAGCAGGAGAGCAAATGTAAAAGGGGGGGTGGTCCACATGCATGCATGGACACACAGACAGGTGAAAGGTGGACAGTCCCCAAAGCTGGGTAGTTGCTTATACCTTTGCTAAAGATCAGGATATACTGTGTGTCCCAAACATCTCTCCTAAACAACTTAGGACCTTTCTTCCCTGACAAAGCCTCTCCTTTTCTGGGACGTGCTGGGCAGAAGCCCCTGGCGGGGGCAGGGACACAGCTGCAGCAGGCTCAGGGCAGGTCTGCTCATCCAGGACAGCATCTCACACCACAAGGCTCTTCCTGCAGCAAGGCAGGCATGGCTTTCACAAGGCGGGTGGCCCCGTCTGTTGGGTGCTCTAGTGTCCTTTGCTCCAGTCCCGACTGTCCTAAAAACATCCATGCCGATTCCCACAGGAGGCCTTGCCCACTCTCCTCTGCCCACCTGGGTTTTCTCCAACCTACGATGAAGGTCTCTGACTAAAGGTATGGGCTGTATTTGGTCAATGCACATGTTTTGTTTAGCCCACACGGCGTCTGACATTTTTGAGTTTTGAATCAATTGCCAACATTTAAAGATGTGAAATTTCAAAATGTCACCAACACAACTCTAGATGTCTGCCATCTCTTACAAATCCAAAGGCCCAGGGCCGTGGCTTAGTGGCTGCTGACCCGTTGGCAGGTCTCACACTCTCCAGGTTGCCAGTGTCTGCCACATCGGTGACTGCCAAAGCCAGTGGTTCCTGTGTGGCAGCTGGCAGAACATGGGGCAGGACCCAGGACACATCTCCCAGGGGCACAGTCAGCACCTGGCACACAGTAAGAACAGGGAACCCAATGCCCCACCACGCACAGAACCTCCTGATTGCCACTCGCTTCTCTGCAAGACCCTAAGCAGGGAAAGGACAATGCTCTTCAGTCCTGCCCCCCCCCCCCCATGTGGGGCACATCTGCAGCAGGACCCTGGGGTAAGCCTTCAGGGCTCTGTCCAGATTCTCACGTCAATATCTGACCTTTGCTTCAGTGGCTGCATCTTCCGGAGGCCAGTCAAAGCAAGAGCAGGGAGCTCCCCGCCTTTGAGAAAAGTGGCAGGATTCCGCACCAGCGCACGGACACTGATCCCCAGGACTTTTGTTAGACTGAGAAGGAGAAATTCAGCAGCAAGGACTGACAAAGCCAAGGCTTCCTTGATGCCCGCCTGCAGGAAGCCTCCTGCCCTTTGAAGCTGGAGGCCAACTCTTCCCTTTTTCTGGGTTTTCAAGGTCAGAGTCACATTGGCAGGAAGGGTTCTCTTTGTTCTCCTGCCTCAGACTTACCTCAAACACAGTCACTGTCCCCAACAGCCAGGTCCTCGGCAGGGCAGTGTCAGAGGAGGCCCCCCCTGCTCCTGCTGGGGTGGAGTGATGAGACGAGCCCCAGGGGCCTGCTTCCTGGGATACGGGTCTCTTCAGGGGCCTGGCCTCCGGGCCTGGGAGTGCCACCTCTGGTTCTCCGTGGGTGCTCAGTAAAGGCTGGTCAGAGAGGAACAGCCGACAGCCCCTGAGCAGGTAGCTGCTAGGAGGACAGGCTTGGCCCTCTGCCCTCCCGAGCTGGTGATGTGGCCTCGGGCTACTTGCCTCCTCTCTCTGAGCTTCCATTTTCAAACAGAGAAACAAATACCTGATCTGACACAATCAACCTCCCAAAGGAACCAGGAGGAGCAGTGTCAGTCATGAAGTGCCATGCCAAAGTTAATTATTCCCACGCCTGGCATCGCACCACATAGTTGGGGCTCAACGTATCATTCACAGTGCAAACATTTACTGGGTCCCTGCGCTGTGCCAGGCCGCAAGGAAGGTGCCAGAGGCCCAGAATGAAGGCCTGGGCCCCGTGCACAGATCTGCCCTTCAGTGGGGCACAGACAACTGTGATACCATGAGAACTGTCAGGAAGTAAGGCTCGGAATGCCGTGAGGCCCACAGGGTGTCCCGGGCTCCACAAGGCAGGAGTAAGGGATCTAAGTCCTATAAGACCCCCACCTCCTGGCTGCCTGGCAGCAGAGGCCAGAGTTGGGCTGCTAGCTGTAGGGTGCCTGCCAGTCCACCCATTTCCCAACAGCCTTGGTGGGCAGCCCCATTCTGTGAAGGCACCTGTGTGCGTGTGCACACCTGTGCTATGTGTGTGTGCACACCTGTGCTATGTGCGTCTGGGCAGGAGTGCTGGACTGGCCATGACAAAGCACCTGTGTGGCCAGACCCCTTGCCAGCCTTTTACATACACTGCCAGTGACCCCACATGTACCTGGGGAGTAGTGAAAATAATCCAGACTCCTGGGCCCCACCCCCAGGGAGGTGCTACCACCCCATCACCAACAGGCAATGATCACAGAGCCTGCACAGACATCCTGCCCAGGGACCCCTTTCTGGCTGTGCCCCCTACTGGCCCATGAGACCAGAGTCAAGTCACCAAACCACTCGGCACCTGGTTTCCCCATCCCCCAGGTCGATGTGAGCTTCTGAGAGACAAAAGCCTGGCTCGGAGGAAGTGTGCGTCTTCGTGCCCATCCTCTGCTTGGTCCAGCCCAGCACTTGCTCACCTGTCTCTGGCTCTCCTGACCGCCACTTCTGCCCCTCTGAACTACTTCCCCCACCCCAAATGCTCGGAGCCCTGTCCTGCCTCACAGAGCAGCCTCGCACCCCAAAAGGACAGAATGGTTCTAAGCCTGAGCCTGGGGTTCGCTCCTGGGATTCCCCTGCCTCTGCCATCTAATGAACTCACCCTCTTTCAAGCTCCGGCTTCCGTGAAGCCCGCCCGGATTCTCTGCCAGCAGACACACTCCCGCCCGCCCGCAGCACAGTGCAGAACGAAGTGGGAAGGGCTCAGTCCTTGCGTGTCCCTGGGCACAGTCCTTCCTCACTCTCGGCCTCAGCTCCCCTCCTGTGCAGGGCTCTCTCTGACTCCTCATTCTGAGGCCCTATGAATGAACTCAGTCATGTGCTCTGTCGGGGGGAGGACCTCCAGGTTCACTGAGGTTCTGGAGGGCTGGGAAGGCGCCGGACACTGCCTTGTTCTACCCAGGACGGCTCAAGAGACCCCGCCAGTGCCCTGAGGCGGCCTCACTTGCTATGGGGGAACAAACCCAATCATGAAGCACAGAAAACGTGGCGCAAAGGGCAGTCTGCTTGGATTGAGGGGGGATCGGGGCAGTCTTCAAGTAGAAGGAGCTAGGATTTGAGAGACAGGTCGGATCAAAGTAGGAAGAGCGGGAGGCATTCCAGACAGGGAACAAACGGGACGGAAGTCCGGAAACCGCGGCACAGGAAGGCTCGCCTGTCTGAAGTGTCACTGCACCGACCTCGAGTACTCTGCCCGCTCAGCTACAAATCTCATCTATTCCTCTCGACAGCCTTCGAGATAGGAACTGCTATTATCCCCATGTTACAGAGTGAAGCAAGTTCCCCGAAGTCCCAGAGCTAACGAGGGCAGAGCTGGGATCTGGACCCAGGTGCTGGCGCATCTGCGTGAGTAAACAAGGATGAGGAGGGCACGCGGCTCAGGGGAGTGGGGCCGTGAGGATGCGCGTCTGGGGCTCCCGGGAGACTCATTAAGACCTTGGAAGCCAGGCTTCGTTTTCTTGCAGCCTGATTTTGAATGGCACCCAACCCAGGCCAGTGCTGTCAATGAAATCCTGTGAGGGCGACCTCACCCACGCGCTGAGCGTGCGAGCCGAGAGAGTCCGAGGACCCCAGCCCCGCACTTCCTTTGCATGATCCGCCTGAAGGATGCAGGGAGCTGCTGTAATGAGTGAGCGAGCAGGGCAGGGAGCTGGAGGCGGGCAGCCAGTCAGGAGCCAGGGCTGTCAGCGGCCACACCGACAGGCTGGTGCAGAGCTGTTGCCAGGGCAGCCCAGAAATTCTGCCTTCACAGGCAGAGTGATTCAGAACGGGTTGCTCTGTCTCGGCCACCAGCTAGGGGGCCAGCGCCTGGCCCTTCTGAAACCTCAACACAAAATGTCAGGGGCCTAGCAGGGGGGCCACGGGCACAAAGGGCCATCGAGACAGAACGCATGGACATGCTTCACATGTTGGAAATAAGCTCCTGTCACAACACAACCCAAACAGGGACCATGGCTGGAAGCCTGAGGCTCCTGGGCCGGAAGTCCCAACAACCCAGGCTCATCTGGTAGGATGCTCACCCCTGAGTGGTACCTGCCCCCTCACCTGAGCCCAGGCAGCCATGGGACTGGAAGGGGGGAGGAGAAGAGTGATGGAGGGCGGGTAGAGCTAAGAGGAGATGATTCGAGGAAGGCAGGACCCTGAGTGAACTCTCACCCAGCCGTTCTCTCCATGCTCAGCATCTGGCTGCCACAGGGCAGGGTCAGACACAGCAGCCGGAGTAGTTCTGGGCAGGGACGCGCGATCATGCCTGGAAGGGCAGGGTGACATTCGTTCAGAAAGCCCTGCACATTACTAAGTTGTGTGTCGGCCACACTAAACATATTAAGGTAAATGACTGACATGTAATAACCACGTGTGAAATTTAAGTGAACCTGCTCAAGGCCAGATTTGCAGGCACCCTAATCAGGACTGCAACAGACCAGGGGTAGCTGCAGAAAGCCCGTTCAATAGTTTTCTGTACAGCTGCACTAGTCAGGATGCAGTTTCCTCTCGTTTAGAAATGTGTTTCAAAAAGGGGAACATCTGTAATACTGTCAACAATATAGATTTAAAAAAAAGTTTTTAAATAAAAGAAATGTGTTTCCACTGGTGAAATGAATGGCTTCAAACGCAACCTGACGAAAAGACCACAGGGCATCGCCACCTGCCTGAACCTGCCCTAAGAGTCAGGCAAGCTCAGCAAGCCAACACTTCACAAGTAGCCTCTTAGGGTCCAGAATTCTGTTTGCCCCAAGTCCCATCACTCAATGGAAGACCCTGCCCCCAAGCCAACAAAGAGACTGGCAGTTTCTGCGGTGAGAAACTGTGGCACTGCCTGGAGGTGAACCTATGGTGCAAGGCACTTCTCTAGCCTGGAAGGACAAAGTGGGGGTTGCCCTGGCTTTAGAGAGGCCATGGGGCTGCCTTTCTGAGAGCTGCCCAAAACGTGTGTACACAGGGCAGAGCCTTCACTGAAACTCATCCTGGTAGCTGGAGGCAAAGGAGACAGAGTCCCACCTACTGCTAACCATTAGAGGCTACAGAGATTTACAGAAGGAACATGACAATAGCTAAACAGCCACCCTGACCTAGGAGGGAGAGAAAACGGATGACAAGTCAGAAACATAGTGGCGAACTACCAGGCTTTCCGGTGGGCAGAGGTTCCCCAAGTTGGTCAAAGACCAATGGGAGGCATGGAACCAAGCTAAGGGGACAGCCTACCGTCCACCTGCAAACAACAAGCAGGTCCCAGGCCCAAGTTGGGGTAGAAATTGAGGGATGTAAGACTATGGAGTCCATCCATAGCCCAGGTGGAGGAGAGTGTGGGAGAAACCTTGACCGAGCTTCTTCTGCCTCACATACACCTGGGCTCATGTCATGTGGCCTGAATCATGTGGCCCACCACGGAGGGGCAGGGACTGCCTATAAGGAGATGCAAGATTCTGGTACCCAGAGTCAGAGCTGTTGTGGTGACTGGTTCCGACCTGCCTGGCTTTCTCTCTGAAGGAGGGACCCGGCTCCAGGAGGAGCAGGAGCAAGACCAGAAAGACTGACCTTGGGCCCTGGCCGGTTTGGCTCAGCAGTTAGAGCATTGGCCTGCAGACCAATGAGTGGTGGGTTTGATTCTGGCCAAAGGTGCGTACCTCAGTTGCGGTTCATCCCCAGCCCTGGCTGGGTCGTGCGGGAGGCAACCAGTCGATGTCTCTCTCCCCCTCTCTCTCTTCCTCCTTCCGTCCCTCTCCTTCCCTCTCACTCTATCTGATGATGAACAGAAAAGTATTCTCTAGTGAGGACTAAAAAAAAAAAAAAAAAAGACTGACCAACTCCAGGATGTCACTAGCGCCCCCTCTGGGAGCACACAGAAGTGCTGGGACAGGCTGGATCCCTCCCCAGCTTCAGAGCCAGCCCAGATCCACCTGGAACCCCACAGGCAACGCCCTGCTGTGTATCTGAAGAACTAACAGATTTCCTTTGGAAGTGGAATCTGAGCAGGACAAAGGGCCCTCAGCTAGGGCTCTTCAACCAGACCAAATAAACACTCAGCCTCTCGCCAGGGGGCTGCAATTTGGGGGAGGGGCAGGGCAGAGCCAACCTGATCTGAGTTTGGGCTGAAGCGGTGGCAGAGCTCCCAGGCCCACCCGGCTCTGCCCAGCCAGTGTCCCTAGGGACACAGTGAGGCCTGGGTTCCCGGCTAGAACAAGCAATGGTACATCCAGCCCCAAGGTTACTCTGCAACCTGAAAACCCAGCACCCCACACCATCCCTCAGAGGCACAGGGCCCTTCCAGAGAAGGGAGAACCCCGAAATGCGAGCTGGAAGTCTCAATATTTGAGTGGGTCTGAGAATCACCCAGGGGCTTGTCATGAATACAGGCTCTGGGGCAAACCTCCACCTGAAACTCTGACTCCCCTGGGTGGGGCTCTGGATTTCTGCCAGGTTCCCATGGCACCATGACGCTCAGCTATATCCAAGAACCAAGACAGGTGGGATGACCTCTGATGCCCTCCAATGCCTCCTTCCCTGTGCCCACAGGAATGCTTGGTGGCTCCCCATCTGCAGCCCAACTTCCTAAAACCCTTGGAAGTCCACAGGCTAAGCGCCTTCAGCTGACCACACCTCCACCCACTGATGACAGGCCCGCTGGGAAGAACGGCAGGGACGAAATCAACCCTCTTCATCAGGGAGGAGTGTGCTATTATCAGAGCTTTTTCAAAGAGGAGTCATTAGTTAACTTATGTTTTGATCATCAGAAAATTACCCAAGTCATGTTAACTTTAAGAGGAAGCTAAACCAATAAGGCAGAGAGGCTGGCTTTGGGTTAACAGCTCCCCCACCCCCTGCCCCGAGGCACCCAGCCCTACAGGAGTGAGGTCCCTGACACTGGATGCAGAGACTCCTGCAGGGCGGCAGGTGCCAAGGCCAGCTCCCTGAAGCAGGTGGGCATGCACCTCAGCGTGCAGTTCCACAGGCCTGGGTTCAAATCCAGACTCTACCATTTAAAGGCTATATGATCTGCCCTGGCCGGTTTGACTCAGCAGTTAGAGCATCAGTCTGTGGTCCAGAGAGACCCGGGTTCGGTTCCCGCTAAGGGCATGTACCACGGTTGCAGTCTGTCCCCAGCCCTGGTTGGGTTGTGTGGGTGGCAGCCACTCGATGTGTCCCTTTCACGGCGATGTTTCTCTTCCTCTCTCTCCTTCCTACTCTACCTGAACAAAAAAATGGAAAAATGCCCTCGGGTGAGGATAAAAAAATAAATAAAATAAAGGCTATATGATCTTGGGTATGTCTTTTAATCATCTTCAGGTTGGGTTCCGTCACCTGTAAAGTGAGGCAGTATCTACTTCCTAGGACTGCTGTGAGAGTTGAGGTCCCAGGGGCCTTCTTTTAGCCCCTCACTCCCAGACCCACCGGGTCTACACAGGCTCCTCCAACTGCCTAGAAGGCTCTTCCCTGCGAGCTCAGCTGACCCCGGCCTTCCTCGGAGGAGCTGCCCCCACCACCCCACACGTCAAACCCTAGAGTTCTAGGTTCTCGCTGCTTTCAGAACATGTGCCTCAACTGCAATGACACCCTTACCAGTGAGACCATTCATTCCGGCCTGTCTCCTCCGCAAGGGCAGGGGCTGGGCTGGTTTTGCTCAACACTGCTCCCTCCTCGCTAGCACCATGCCTGGCACAGAGCACACCCTCTCCTCAGGAGGCGGCCATCAGAGATCACTGTCCCATCGCCGGCCCCAAACTTGAGCACTCGGGAACTCCCACTTCGAGTCCCTTCAATAGTCAAGTCAGTGCCCTGCCCTCAAAGGGCCCAGTCAGACCACCGGCACCTCTGGAGCCTGTCAATGCCCAGGGCTGCTTCCTGGGACTCAGCCTTGCATGGCTCTCCACAGTTCTCGTAGTAACACCTTCTTGGAGTTTCGGAAGCAAATCAAAGTCATTTGCCAACTATTTTCTCCCATTAATCTCACAATGCATTTGCTATTTTCCCTCCATAATGACTCATTTAGCAGCAACAGAGCAATTAGGCAGACCACAGAGTATTGATTTTCTAAGTGGGAGAAATGTCCGCACATCTTTTCATGCCCGTCTTGGGCTGTCTCCTGCTACATGGCGGGGTGGACTTGTGAGGGCCGGATGTGCTGGCAGAATTCTGAGGTCTCAAACAGAAGCTCAACAGCATGAGATGTGCAAATGTGAGTGTGTGCGCACATGAGATATAATAAAATGATCATGTGACACGCATGACCCCACGTAGAGCACAGAGCCCTAGGAAGCCAGCACCGTTATCACACCCATTTTAAAGACGAGGAGTCAAAGGCTCAGAGATTAGGTGACTTGCCCAGAACACAAAGGAAGTTAGGGAGCCAGATCCAGACCTAGGTCCATGTATCAGCAGAATTCTGTTCATTAGGGAACAAGGTGAATGTATCACTTGGAGGCAATACAGTACCCTTTGTGGTATGACCCAAGGAGACTCCCAAGACATAAAACAGTTAACCTAGGTCCTGAAGTCAGCCCTCAGCCTAAGTGCAGCCTCCGAGCCTAGCTTCTGTAAGCAGGTTCACCCCAGGCTTCCCTTGGCCACCCACCAGGCCTGGGCAGTAGCTCTCAGAAAGGCCTGCAGAGAGACACAGAGCTGGACACCCCCTGCCCTTTCCTTCCTCCACCACCCCTCTCCCCAAGACAAATGCCTACCCACCCTATAAAAAGAGAGGCAGAAGGGTGACTCAAGAATGATCTGATGAGCAGGACACCTGGTAGCTTTATGCCCATTATCTGTGGAGGACTCCAGGCCTCACAGCTGGGACACCATTACACAGGGTTTTTGTTTACCTACTTTCTATGCCCAGAAACATTCCAAGCAATCTGGGATGGGAGCTGCAGGAGCAATAGGTCCCCAAAGTCCTAAGGACCAAGGCCAGCCAACGTACTGACCTTTACCCAAGGAGTACATGGTTCCTTGGTGTCCAAGGTGAAGACCCAGCTAGCACATTGGTTTAAATGCCAACTCCACCACCATCTACGTGCCTTTGGGTGACATACTGCTCTTGCCAAGCCTCAGCTTCTCTATCTGTAGAACAGAATGACCCTGCCCGGCCACCTCCCCAACTGGTAGGAGGGCCAAGTGGTAAATGATAAAGTGCCACATAAATGCTGGCTAGGGAAACTCAACAAAGAGGAAGGTTTCTGAGAGCTGGCACTGTCCGGCAACGGCCTGGGCATCTCCCCATCACCAAAGAGGGCAAAGGGCCTGGATCGTCGTGTGGATGGGAAGCAGAGCATCCTATCTATCCTCCTGCACACCCAGCTGCACGTTAACACAGGAAAGGCTCCGCGGAGTCAATCGTTGAAAAAACTTACTTCTTTGGTTCACTGGTTGCTTCCCTCACCTGTTTGGACTATGAAATCCCCTTATCCCAAGCACCCATTAACATCTGCAAGAATGTGGTGTTCCGTGGAACTCAGTTTGAGAAATACTCCCATGGGCACTTTGGGCAGTGCCTAGGGGAGGTAGGGAAGAAAGCAGGGCCTTTCAAGTACACTCCTGGCTGGAAGAGACCATAGGATCTTTCCCAATGTCAACCACAGATCAGGAGCACACCCAGCCCTCAACTTCCCTTTCTAGCATGACAGGGAGGAGACAAGCCCATAGCCCCAGAGAGAAACTTCCCTTCAATGAAACAACACAAAAAGGGACTTAGAATCCTCAAATCAAGTCACTCCCAGGCTACCCCTGATCTTACCAAGGCCAAAAACTTGAAGGGACTGCGGAAAGGCCTCAAGCAGAAATCCCTGCCTTTGCCTGAAAAGGTCTATCAGGGCCCTTACCCCTTGGGTCAGCAGTGCCTCCCAGGCTACCCGAAAAGGAGGCAAAGTCTCCACCCCAGTTCATCACACTTCAGAGAAGAGTTTGTGGGACCGATCACATGAAGTGGGAGAATACAGAATCCCAAGTCATCCGTGTGCTCGACAGCCCACTTGTGGATCCTGGAAGAAGCCTGTTCTACCAGCCCCACCCAGCATGAGGCTCCATGGACACAGCCCCTCCAACCCAGCCCTCTCCTCTCTCTGGGGGGCTCCTGCCAGGAAAGGCTGGGGAGTCCAGGAACCATCAGCTCCCAGGAAGAGCTCCGGCAAACCACCCACAGTGGTGCAGACATTGCTCCCAGCAAGGACAGAGCTTTATTAATTATTCAGGGACAGTGCAATTATGCAAATCAGTAGGTAGCCTCTGCCCGATTGCTGCCTTCCCCAGGACTCCAGTGGGGGATGGGATGTCCAGAGTCCAACCTGCTAGGTGCCAGGAGGGAACCATCTAGCCCAAAAAGAAGAAATAAACCCCCAGGCTCTGGGCCCACAGAGGGCTCTGCCCAGAGCCAGGCTCCATCCCACACACAGGAGAAATAATAACTGCTTTGAGGAACAGTTCTGAGGACCTGGGGATGCCTTATTCCAGAAAAACACACCCCAATACCTGCTGCTGGGCCAGCAATACCATCATTCAAGACACTCCTGTAGGTCCTAAAGGCGTGGAATACTTCCAAAGTTCCCTTTTAAAAAGTACACTTCTAAGGAGAGGTAAGGCTTCAAATCAGTGTTTATCAGAGAATATTCTGCAGAGCTCGACTGCTCCACAGATGCCAACAGATGCTGGGGGGGGGGGCCTGGACTAAACAAGGTGAGACTGCGGGACCTCTCAGGGCCTTCAATGTCCTGGATCCCAGGGTGATTTCCTAGAATGAAGATGTTCACACGCCTGGTTTCACCACTGGGAACCCCAGGAACAGAGGTGGAGAAACTCTTCACAGACTGCTCGCTAAGGCCCCCGTCGGCCCCATCATCCCTCGACTCCGGGCTCCCTTGGAGTAGGTTTTCATTACTCTCATAAACAACCAAACATGTGGACTTCACGTGCCATGGGCAACTGGACAAGAACACCTCGGGCAGGCCAGGATGCCTGGCCTTGGCACTGCCCCACACCTACTCCCAGCGGCCTCCTGAGGCCCAGCAGTTCCACATGTGCCCAGCGCCATCTCAGGCCCATAGACTGTCCGCAGGGAGCCTGGCTGCAGGATCAGGGATCCTCAGCCAATCTGGCTGGACAGCTCAGCACCAGACTCGACCATCCTCCCACAGGTGCGGGTGAGGGTTGTCTGGCGAGTGCCCCCTGCCACCATCACTGTTTTCCTGACCCTCCTGGGCACTGATGAAAGTGTCCTCTACAAGCTGACCTGGAGAGGAAGGGGAGGTGCTGGGCAGAATCAGTTTAGCCCACCCACGACCTCTTCCACCCGCGACCTCTTCCACCCACGACCTCTTCCACCCGCGACCTCTTCCACCCACGACCTCTTCCACCCACGACCTCTTCCACCCGCGACCTCTTCCACCCGCGACCTCTTCCACCCGCGACCTCTTCCACCCGCGACCTCTTCCACCCGCGACCTCTTCCACCCACGACCTCTTCCACCCGCGACCTCTTCCACCCGCGACCTCTTCCACCCGGCCCACCTCACCAGAGCCCGACTGCTCCACAGAGGCCAACCCCTGTTCTCACTGATCAAGAGAACCAAATGCAGCCACATCTCACCAGCTCCGCCAAGAAGAAAGAGATGTGGAGCCCAGAAACCTGGGGGGCCCACAGAGAAAGACACTTATAATCACTGATCAAGGAGAAATGTGGGGGCGGTCACCAAACCAGCCCTACCCTCACATCCTGGGGATCCCACCCACTGAGACCAGGAGGAAGGCCTGCCTGCACTGCCACCCCTACCACCCCAGGACTTCAGCACCAGCAGAAGCCTCCTGCAGAGCGCAGGGTGGCCTGGGACACGCCTCCACCCCGCTGACAGCTGGTGTGTTCTCTCAGGTGGGAGACAGTCAAATACGAGAAAGATTTAGGTGCAAATCCCATCTCTGCCACTCACCTGCTGTCTGACTCAGGGCAAGTGGCTTTTACCTGTTGGAGCCTGTTTCCTCATCTATAAAATAGGGAGAGGGCAGTACTGTGCAGTAGTTAAGAGCACAGGCTTGGGAGCCAGACCACTCGGGCTCAAATCCTAGGTCTGCCATTCCAGCCATGCGATTCACGTCTCCTGAGTGGAACGCAGGGATGACGACAGAGAGCAGAACCCGGGCTTCTGTGAGGGTGACGTGAATTCCTCCCAGCGAAGTGCTGAGGGCAGGCCTGGCCCACAGGCTGTGCTCACCCTGTTGGCTATTACACTAGAGAGGGCCCTGGCTCTGGGTCCACAGAGACCTGGGTTCTAAATGCAGCCCGAGGGCAATCCCCATAAGTGATTTCGCCTCTCCGAGGCCAGTTTTGTCACCTGTGAGAGTAGCCAGGAGGATCAGAGATGACGTGCACACATTGCACAATGCCTGGCACACGGGAGACGCTTCCTCTGTGGCAGGGAGTTTATCGATGTGGCTATCGACAGAGCACATTGTCTGCAAAACAGGGCGTACGAACAGATGCGTGGCTGACGGTGGGCTTTTCTATCGTCAAGTCAGGCCGCTTGGGTTTGAGTCCCAGCTCGGCTACAAGCTGCATGACTTGGGCCTGTTGCGCAGTCTCTCGCCTCAATCTTCTCAGTACAACGAGGGCAGTAATATTCCCCCTCCTTCGTAGTGGTAAGGACGCAATGAGAAAATGAACAAAAAGGCCCCGCGCGTGGAGCCTGGCCCATCACCCAGGCCCATCGTGGCGAGTGGCGCTCAGGAGCAGCAGGGGTTGTCGCAGCCCCCCGAGCAGCCTGCTCTGTGAAGACTGTGAAGACTGCAAGGCGGAAACCTCTTGTCGGTGGCCATGGCTCCACCCACAGCAGCCAGGAGCTTCGTGACCCGAAGGCGGTGCAGCAAGGCCAGGGAAAGACTGCATGCACCGCCCTGGGCCGCTGCTTTCCTTCCAGGAACCCCAGAATCCTGGCTCCCAAGATACTGGTTTTGATTTTTGCTTTGTTGAGATGGGGAAACTGAGGCTCCGAGAGAAGTCGTCCGTGGAGTTGGGCCTTTGACTGGAGAGACTGGGCCATCTCCTCAGCGAGTGGCAGTGTGGGGACAGGGCTCTGAGTAAGGCAGTAGTGGGTTCAAATTCTAGTTCCACTCACCACGGCCCAGACTGCTCCCCACATGCTCAGCAGGTACCTGGCCTCCTCAGTTGGGAGGGCAGCCGGTCCACTCCACCTGGCCTGGCCTCTCCCTTGGCCTCAGCAGAGCCCGCCACTCATTCCTGAGCAGAGACCCTCCAGGCTGTGTGGAAAGACTCCCACGTGTGGGCCAAGGGCGCCCGGTCTGGCCCAGAAACGTTGGCTAGTCCTGTGCTCCGGGCTTCCATTCAGTGGACCCGGGCTTGAACAGCAGGACTGCCTCTCTCTCGATCCTGGGAAGTGACTCTCTCTCTGAACCTCAGCGTCCCCACCTGTAACCGGGAGATGGCGAGAGTGGGCCTTGCTGGCACAGGTGGGCGAGCACGGGGCCTGAAGTTCGCAGCAAGGTTCCCACTCCAGATGTGCCCCTTCACCGCTCTGAGCCCCACCCGCCTCACCTATAGAATGCAGGTCACAGTCAGAAGTGGCCTAACTGCTCCAAGCACTCTCGGGAGACCCGGGGCGGCTTTTTCCAGTGGAGAGCCCCATGCAAGCAGAGGGGCTCCTGGCACTCCTCTAGGACGGGGCACATTGATTCCAAAAGGCGCCACACCCATTCACTGCAGGTGGGAATGCAGACTGGCACAGCCACTATGGAAAACAGTACAGAGCTTCTTCAAAATATTACGAATAGAGTTACCATATGACCCAGAAATCCCTGTTCTGGGTATCTACCTGGGAAATCTGAAAACATTTACTTACAAAGATTTATGCACCCCTACGTTCACTGCAGCATTATTCATGGTGGGCAGGACAGGGAAACAACCAAAGTGCCCTTCGATACATGATTGGAAAAAGATGTGGTAGGGATATACAATGGAATACTACTCAGCCATAAGAAAAGATGAAATACTGCCATTCGCAACATGAATGGACCTTGAGAACATCATGCTAAGCAAGAAAGGTCAGACAGAAAAAGTGAAGAACCATATTATTTCACTCATATGTGGGCTATAAAACTGAAAGCAACAAATGAATAAACAACAAAAACAA
This sequence comes from Molossus molossus, assembly GCF_014108415.1. Classification (NCBI taxonomy): domain Eukaryota; kingdom Metazoa; phylum Chordata; class Mammalia; order Chiroptera; family Molossidae; genus Molossus; species Molossus molossus. The sequence continues at coordinate 12,481,587 of NW_023425349.1, forward strand.
ACAAAAACTCATAGACACAGACAACAGTATGGTGGTTACAGAAGGAAGGGATTGGGGTAGTGAAAAGCAGAAGGGGTCAAACACATGGTGACGGAAGATGAACTGACTTTGGGTGGTGGGCACACAGTGCAATGTACAGATCATGGATCATAGAAATGTACACTTGAAACCTATATGATTTTATTAACCAATGTCACCCCAATACATTTAATTAAAAAAAAAATTTTTTTTCAAAAAAGGCACTACAACCATAAAAAGGGTCTGCATGTTAATGGGTAGAGGTGGGGCACCAGCCAGGGAAAGGAGTGCCTAGACATGGGGTCCCCCAATGTGTGATTTGGGGCCAGTCATAATGCCCTCTCAGAGTCTCAGTTTCTACATCTGTGAAATGGGGAACAAAAACCTCTCTCACCATAAGCAGTCATTAAGAACACAGCATGGGCACTGCCCGGGCAAGTCACGGGCCCACAGCTAGGGCACAATTCCTGCCCTTTGCCAAAGAAATAAACTTTGGGTAATAGTTCTCAAACTTTGGGGAAACTCAATTACTCCACCAGAGTCTAATTTGGAAGGTCTGGGGTGGGGCCCAAGAATCTGCATTTATCAGGTGTCCCAGGTAATCACACGGGTTTGTGAAGATGAAGAGTCAGCCCTGCTGGGCTGGGCTGGTCAGTCCGACTCAGGGGCCAGCCATCTCCGCTTCCAAGGTAAGAGTGGGGTTGTAGTCAGATCAGTTCTGGGACCGTGTGTCCTGAGGAGATCTGGGGAAGTTGGAAAGGGGGAAGAAGGCAGGGAGGGGAAGAAGGAGCAGAGTGGGTGGGGCCGTGAACAATCTATTAATCAATCCCCTTCACTGAAACAGAAATTGTTAAGGCTCACACATCCTTCACGTGCTAACAGTCTGCAGCTGCAATACAGCGCTTTGATTACGAATGTCAAAAAGACAGAGCATGAAATTAACTTCCCCTTAGTCAGTGGGCACAGGGAGCCGCCACACTAATTCACTGCCCTCGTACGAACCCCCCCACAACACCATCGCATTAAATCAGGGCCTGTGCCACCAGGGTGGCGTCTACATCTCTGCCCACTGCTCTCTTACAATCCTGCCTGGCCTGCAAATGAGGGTCCTGAAGACGCAAGAAAGGTCAGGGCAACAGGCAGGTCCGCCGGCTAACTGGGCCATGGCCAGAGCCAGCAGGAACAGGGGCTGAAGAAGGGGCCTCTCTCATGGGGGCTGCCACTGGAAGAGGGAGGTGGGGGAATCACTGTGACAGGAGTAACTCACCCCGAAGAGCAGTCAAGGGACAAGTGGCAGCATGGGCGTGGGGGGAAGCAGGAAGATGAGGATGGCAAAGCCCTGCTCGGGCTGCCTCTGAAGAACCCCCGAGGAGTTTCTGAGGCTGCCCTCTGGCACATCACTGGGCAAACCCTGCACTCCTACCGGCCCACCCAGGCCACAGCCATCGGCTGAGGTCTTTGAGGGGACAACCCTAGGAGTCAGGTGCTTGCAGGCTTCCTGGGCAGGTGTACATGGGGGTACAGGGAGGCCCTATTCTTGGCCCACCCCAAAAATCAGGCTTGACCTCCAGCCTTAGGGTCACTTCTTATCACCCTTCAAAAGCCCAGAGTATTCCCAAGTAGGCTGCCAGAGACCCTTGCAGATGGAAAATCTAACTCCCTCTCCTTCCCCTGGGTCCTCACCCCACCACCCGCCTGGCTCAGAGGGGACCTCTGGTGCACAATGGTGGTTCCACAAGGACCTGGAAGGTTCTTACAAGTGCATACCTGGTGGCATGTGGTGTGGCTTGTAGACAAGGCTGGGTGGGGAGCCAAGGCTGTGCGCCCACCCACAGGCTCACACCTACACATGCCCACAGGGGACGGAGATGCCCTCCATCTCGGGAGGGGATGGTAACACAGGCCACCCTTCCTAACAAGCCCCAGCGGGGAAGGGAAACTTCCACATCATTTCTATCACAATAATCTCCTTGGGCTTTCAGCCAGTCCTCCGAGGTGGGTGGGCAGGCACGATCACAGGTGACGCCGCGCTGAGCACAGGGGGCGGGGGTGCAGCAAGGGAGCCGGCCTGGCAGAGATGTAGCCTTTCCAGAAGTTGCCTCGGGCACTGGGGGAAGAGGAGTAGGGAACAATGGGGTCTGTTGGCAGCAGCCCAAAGGCCCCTGGAAGAGTAGGAAAGGGGTTAGTTTCACCAAAAAGTGGTCAGTGACTGTGCTTCCCACAGCCCAGGTCATGTCACCTGGCTGCTCAGAGGGGGGGGGGATGGGGAGGGGGAGATGGTACAGCCTCCCTCAGGCTGGGCTTGCTATCCACAGCTACTCACACCCCCCACCCCCAGGGAGGATATGGCCCAGGCCACTCCTCAGAGAACACCAGAGGTTCTTCAAGCAAAGGACATTTTTTCACTCACCCTTAGCCAATCACCATAAGGGAGTGGGTGGCAGTGCAGAGCATGGGGAAAGCAAAGTGTGCTCTGCCTCCTGGGAAGGAGTCACCAAGCCAGCGGGGGGAGCTGGATGTTTTCCTTCTTGCCTTTTCGGTCTCCCTATGATCTCTTCTGCGGCCTTCTAAAATAGCCATTAATTAGAGCCTGGTAATTAACTTTCTGCTTCAAGTAATATTTTGCAAAGGAATTCCATTAAAGAGTCGATTTGCATATCCTCAGACATGGAACCTCGATACAGGCAGGGTTACTTGGGGAGAATATGATGGTCCCATGGCACCCCTCAGGCCTGACACCCCAGGCCTGGGCTCCACTGGCATCTAAAAGCAAAAGGGAATTAAGAGGGCTGCTGTCCTGATGCCCAGGTATATGCTGAGCCCTGGAAGGTTCTCCCCAAGAAGGTGGGCAGTTTGTTCACTAAACTGGCCAGCCCAGTGGCCACATACCCAGACAGAAACTGCACACAGATATGCACATATGAGAATTCAAACATGAACACACTATACACAAGTATATACATAAGAAGAAAATAGGTGCAATATCAATAATGGTAGTCAACACTTATTGAGCACTTACTGGATTGAACCACACGCCCACATTCAACCTACAAAAACAACCACTTCATATGGTCCAACCTAATATGAAGTGCCAAGTACTGTTCCAAATGCTTTCCATGTGATTACTCATTTCAAATGCACAGGCACGTACAGGACATTTACATATAACGTGCACACACACATGAGGGCAGGTGCGCACTTGCAAGAGATACACAAATGTGCACACACCGACATACGTGTATCTATAGATGCTGAGATGAAGAAAGGCTTCTCTAGCCTTTGAAACCCCAGCCTGGGGCTGTTCACATTCTCACTAGCTAATTTCCACCATTCCTAAAAATATTGCCCAGCTCGGATCTCTGGAAGATACACAAGGGAGCCGCAGATCTAAAAGGAGGGTGATAAAAATGAGAAGGCAAAAAATAAATTGGTTCTCCTCTACGTCCGAGTCGTGTTCTGTGGCTTTCCCCTCCCTCTCTGGAGATGAGGCTCAAAGTCATGCGCTCGTGTGCGGGGCTCCGGTCAGCCCTGCTGCCAAAGGTGCCCACGGGGCTCCAAGTACAATGCTGGGGGGGGGGGGGTCGAGATTGGTGGCAAGGCCTGGCTTCTGTGATGGTCCCACCTCCATGCCTTTGACTGTGTGCCTCAGTTTCCCTGAATCTAACAGTACCTTCAGTGCCCACCTACCCTGTATGGCGTAAGACCTCTCCAAGTGCTGTGTAAATACCCAGGGCTCCTTATGATAATTATCAGATTAAGAATTAAATCTGATTCCCTTATGGAGAGGAGGGGAGGGGAGGGGAGAGAGGAGAGAGCTGGGAAGCCTTCCCTGCAGATAATTAACGAATTCCCTGCCATACCTCTCAGAAGGCAGGGGCCCATTTAACAAAGATCCACCTACACGGGCCTCTCAGAGCAGAGGGAGGCCATACAAAGCAACCAAGAATCCTGCAAGGGGCTTGTCAGAATGTTCAGAAGGCAATGGACAGAAATACAGAAGACTCAAAAGAAAAAGCACCACTGACCACTGAACTCAGAAAACAACTCTCAATCACTAGCAAGGAAAGAAATGCAAATAACAGAGAAATACTATTTTTTCTGCCTAGTCAATACCTATTCAAATGACAAAGATTGTTTTATGATGACACCCAAAATGTTTTTATGGGTGTGAGGAAACAGATGAGTACTCTCAAAAATCACTGGGGGAGTGTAAATTATTATAGGCTTTCGGTGGGGGGCATTGCTATCAAAAACCGAAAACTGTTTGTATTCCTTGACGTAATAATTCCATTTCTAAGACTTTATCCTAAGGAAACAACTCAAAATGTAGACAAAGTTAAATATGCAAGAATTTAAATACCAGCATCATTGTAAATAAAAACTAAATGCCTAAATGATTGAAAACAAGTATAATCCAACATGAGATGTAACTTTTAAAATCGACTTTTAAAACGTATGTAGAAGAGGTTTGCATTCCCAGCGGTAGAGAGGAACAAAGGTCATTCTGCCTGGCTATTTCTTGTGTTCAAGGTAATAATGACCCTGTGTACCACCCTTTTCACCTTATAAGGAACAGCAACATCAAATATCTCTCCTGAACCTCACAATTGTACCTCATGATTGCCTGTTTTTATTCCCATGTTGTTGATGAGAAAACTGAGGCTTACCAAGATGAAGTGATTTTTCCCTAGCAATATTAACCACCACTCATTAAAAACCTCAACATGCTAGTCTAGCCTCTTTTGCATGTTATTACTTATTGAACAAAATTTTAGAAACATTTAAGAAATGTGCAAACCCAGTGTTAGTTGCTAAGGAAACAACACTGAACAGGACAGACACTTCCTATTAAACACATGCCGAATATATTAATGTTAATGTTTTCACCAGTATTATCATGAAGCCCATTTTACAGATGTGCAAACTGAGACTCAGGACAGTTAAGTGACTTGCCCCAGGAAAGCCTGGCTTCAAACCCAAAGGTCACATACTTTCCATTTATGCCTAGAGACTGTCTATACTGCTCGGTCGCCGAAAGGAAACAGAGAACACTGTCTGTGGTAGGGGAAAGGGGCCAGGCAAGAAAAACCAGGCCTGGATGCCCAGCCCCTCCTGCACCTATTGTCAACAACTAAAGCAGGAAAGCAGATCCCATCTTCCATTTTCCCTGCTCTTCAAGCTTCCTTTCCCCCTCCAGGGACTGCCTCGCCCAAAGGGGCAGAACTAATTCCTGCCTACTCAGCCCCCAAGCACCACTTCCATATCCCCCTCCCTGGTCTCACACCGCCTGAAATCCCACCATTAGTAACTTTCAGGTGTGGGAACTCCGGAGAACCCCGTTCCTGGGAGGGGTATTCCATCTCTATCTCTGCACACAGCAGCCTTGCATCCCTGCACCTGGGCTGCCCACGTTTATGCGATAAGCTCGGCACCGGAAGAATGGGGAAAATGGGAAGGGGGGTACAGTCACTGCAGAGTAATTATAGGTGTAGGGGAACAGGTAGAGAGCCAAAGAGGACATAATCCCAGCACGGGTGGGGAGCCAGGGTCACCCAGAAACAGTATGAGGGAGAAAAGGGATGAAGACAGCATAATATTGCCAGCTGACCCTCCTAGCTGCTCGAGAACATTAATAAATAAATGAGTGACTTGGAAATTATCTCTGGGAAGGCAGAACCACCACATCCTGCATCGCTTTTACCCACGTTAAAATAGCCTTGTAAACGAAGCGGCAGCATTTCCAGCCTGCGAAACAAAAATGCTTTTGCCAGCACACCTTTCACCTGGAAAGCCTCTGAGCAGCATTCATTTCTGTGATCCAGGAGAAATGATTACCTGTCCTTGGTGCTTATTTTCAACACCTCCAAAGAAGAAATGAGTGCCTAAGAGCCCAGGGATTTGGGAGACTAGTTCCCCCAGTGCACTTCAGGAGAATAAGTACAAGGGCTCAAACCTGTCCTGTGGCCCTGGGGACCCCCAGTGCCCAAGTGTGCCCGCCAAGCCCTGGCTGGCCTGACCACAGCCTCATAACTAGACAGCAGCCCTCTCCCCCAACCAGCCAGCCTGTGTCGCCACACCTGGGGTAGATTCCTTTCCCAGGGAGCAGAGGGAGGTTTCCATCCTCCAGGTGAGAGAATTCCAGTGCAAAAAAATAACCTCCCCTACACAGCAGTTTGTAGAGCACGGCAGACAGCATTTAACAAAGCCACTTCGCCACCATATACACAGCAGCCAGGTTTATCCAAAGTCAGAACCCAAGTGGCCGCCCCCAGTGCCCTGTGCTGTCTATCTACATGGGGAGACTAGGGACCAGGGCTCACACTTGTCACCTAGAAGCCCCCACCCCCTTCCCACCCCATCCTCTCACTGACATTGGCATCAATGCACTTAGCCCCTCTCCCCAGCAGGAGGCATAACAGCCCAGTGGGGGTCCCATGGAGACAGAATTCAACCCCCTCCTTGCTGCTAAACCAAGCCAAAGGCAGCCTTTCTGTCCTCCCGGCCTCAACAGCTCAACCACAAGCCAGAGTAAGGGGAGGCGCCTCACGACTCACCCAGGTTTGACCACGAGCATTGGGGGAGTTGGGTCACCATAGTTGGTTTTACTCTCTCAACTCCAAATAGGATGACTCCAGGGGGTGCCCCAGAGAAATATCTGCCCATCCATCCCAGCAGCAGCCAATGAATCTATTTCTAACCAAAGCAGCAAAACAGGAGACCCCAGTCCTAGCAGAGCCTATTTCAGCTCCAAGGCTGGGGAGAGAGACTTCAAACTCAGTCTCTCTGCCTGTCCATAGAAAATCTGGGCTCCCTCCTGTGCCAGAGAAGCCACCAAGCCAGATTTTGTTTATAGAAAATTAATAAGACAATTCCACACCACTGCCAGTGCCATTCTGCTCCAACCGCTACCGTTTACCACCATTTCCAGAAATGGGCTTATACAGATTCACTCCCAACCCCCACTCCGCGCCCCTCCGGCATATGGCAAGGCTGACCTGAGGCCAAGCTCGGCAGGACCTGCTCGAGGTCATCTCAGCCATGCCCCAACCTCCAGCCAGGGTTGCCAGCCAAGCGTTCGCCAGCTTCTCGGTGCAGGCTCTCCACTGGAAGGAGGTAAACATGGCATGCACGCCGTCCGCTCCCGGGAGGGCAGACACACTCAGAGGCCGGACTGCCTGCTGTCTCTCCTGCTCCCCGACAATCAACACATGCACATAAAACGGGGTACGTACACAAGCCCCCGCATGCGGGTGCAGAGGGTCCTGACCCCCGCCAAGGAAAGCGCAGAGAAGGGCATATTCCTGGGGGAGAAAGCCGGAGGCGGGGCCGGGCGGAGGGAAGAAGGCAGCAAACCGGGTGGCCTGCCGCCCAGACAATAACAAAGATGGGAAGCGAGATTTTCAAAGACGCAGTGGCTGCACCCAGCGCTGAGCTCTGGCCTGGCTGCATCTGCCTGCCTCGGCACGCCTGGTCCCCTGGGGCACCATGGCCATCAGAGAAAGGCTGAGGGTCCTGCCTTGGGCTAGGCTTGGCAGCTGGGGCAGGAAACTAGCTGCAGGCAGCGGTAGGATGCACTGGAGAGAGCAGCTCTGGGCTGGTAGAAATTAAAGGTCTAGTAATTCTGGGGCTACTCTCCGGAAAGATGCTAGGGGTCAGTTAAAGTCACTTAACCTTGGGCAGAAGTTGGGCTATAACTTGTACTCCTTTCCTTGCTAGAACCAAGGGGGAGCGGAAACACATCTTCCTTCTCCCTGTGCCTCCCCTACTCGCCAACTTGCCAATCATACACAGAGCACAGCCCTATGAAGACAGATGCCCGGGGCCTGAGCTCTCGGGGCTGAATGGTGCCTGCCCATTCTTTCACCTCCACGAGCTGAGCAGGGACATGTTCTGACTGGCACCGGATTCCATCACTGTACCTGTGCTCACTGGAAAGGTGCCGCGGCTGGCACGGCTCAAGGACTGGGACCTGGGCCCGGAGGGACTGTGTCTGCCCAGTGCCCCTACACCCGGACAGGATGGCTTGCCCTTGCGAGCTGAAGCCTGTTCTGTTGCCGGGACTCCAGGCAGGCTGAGCCACCTCCTCCCTCTCCTCTGCCCCACAAGCCACCTCCCCCTGGAATTTCCACACCCTGCTCCTAGCTTGCCCAGGAAAAGGAAGCAGGGAACAGGAGACACCCCTGGGAGTGGAGAGGTAAGGAAGAGAAGCAGCTGGCCAGACTGGAGAGGAGAAGGCCCTTCTTCCCCGGCCTCAGGCGATGCCCCTGAGCCAGGGCGCCGGCACTGCCCGCTCTGCTCGCCTCCAGCAGAGCGTGCGCCCTACTTAGAGCAGATGTGCCCCCTAAGCGGCCCAGCCCCCTGCTCCTCCCCTCCAGATGTTCACCCTTTTCTTCACCACTGGGGTTCAGCAAAACCCAGCGGGAAATGCCTTTTGCGTCGGACACCCAGGGGCTCGGGAGGCAGGGGGTGAGTCTGTGGGTGGAGGACCACTCTGGCCCCGGCTCGGGGCACGCACCGCCGGGAAACAATGCCCAGCTCGGCGAGGCGAGGCAGGACTTCTCTGCCAGGCGCTTCCTGCCCGGCCTCAGCGGGGCACGAGAGGGCCCGGCGTGCCCCGCAGTCCGGCGGCCCCGCGAGTTGCCGGAGGGCGGCGTGGCGTGCCCTCCCGCCTCAGCGCCCGCGCGGCTCCCGCTTTGTCCCCGCGCCCTCCCGGGCGCACCCGGCGGCGGCACGGGGAGGCCGGGCCGGGCCGGGCGGCGGCGGGCTCACCTCTCATTGTCCGCGGCGGCGGCGGCGGCGGCGGCGCTCCGGAACCCCGGCAGGATGTGGCGGAAGCTGTGGTTGCGGTCCAGCTTGGGCTGGCTCTTGGTGCGCTTGATGGAGCCCTTGAGGCGGCGGCTGAGGAAGCCCTGCGCGCGGGGCGACAAGAAGGGGAAGGGGAGGCGGGGTTAGCGCGGCCACGGAGCCCGGCCCGGGACCCGCACGGGACCGCACGGGACCCGCGCCCCGGCTCGGGCGGCCGCGGGCTCGGGCTCGGCCCCAGCAGCTCGCGGCCCGCGCCGCCCGCCCGCCGACCGAGCGCCGACGGCCCGGCCCGCGCAGCGCGGCCCAGCCCACCCCGCGCCGCCCGCCGGCCCAGCCTAGCCCAGCCCCGCTCGCCACGTCGCCCCCGCCCCCTAAGCCGCTGTTGCCATGGCGACGCGAGCCGAGTCGCGCCGGCCGTGGCCGAGGCTGCCCGAGCCCCCCGGGCGAGGGGGCCCAGGGACGTGGGGGCCCGGAGACCAGGGGGCGGGGCTGCGGAGGGGCGGGGACGCCCGGGGGCTTGGGCGGCCGAGGCCTCCTCACCTCTTTCCGAAACGAGGTCACACCCCCCACCCACCTTGCCAAATCCACGCCCCCCACGACGTTTCAGATTGACAAAGCGCCTTCCTCCACCGCGGTCGATGTTCTCAGCCCCGGTTACACAGATCGGGTAACTGAGGCTCTGAGAGCAGGCGGGTGGTCCTCTAGGGGCCCGCAGACTACTCTGGCCACCTGGACCCTTAACCGGGGTGCCTTTCTTTCCTCTGACGACCATCACCTGCCCTCAGGGTGGAGCCCTTTGCCTGGGGCCATAGTATCCCAGCAGGGGGAACCACCTTGGGCTCAGGGTTCCTAGCGCCTAGCCCAGGGAAGGGCCGAGGCGCTGAGGATTTGCCGAGTATCCCCATTGCATGCTTCAAGATTTGGGGCCAGGTCCCAGGGAAGTCTGGGCCTTAGCTAGAGGGACAGCTGCCTGGCCCCCTTGGTGACCCATGGTGGGGAGGGGTCTGCTCCTGAGAGGTGTATGGCAGACCTCAGCCCGGGGTGGGGGGTGGGGGGGCATTCAGGCCATTCCTCCATCTACCAGGCTTCCCTGGACTCAGGACAGAGCTCAATCCCACCTCCAGCCCGGAGAGCTCCTAGCCCAATGGCGGAGACAGTTGTTCAATACTGTAATGCAGGTTGGACCAGTGCTCCCTTTACAAGGAAGTGGGTAGATTTGGAGCCTCAAGGGGCCACAGCCTGGGGTGTTCTGAACTTGGAACATGAAGGAAGCTGGAGGGAGAGGAAAACTGGGGTGGGGGGAGGAATTCCCTAAGGGAGAATTTGTCTGAGAGGGTTCCAGGATTCATCAACCCAGTCTCAATTCCAGGTGAATAGGATAGTAACTTCTTTTGAAACTAATGTTGTACACAATCTGAACATCACATTTCACCCATCACACAATAGAGGTAGCCTTGGGGCCCTCTCTAGTCCAGGGGGAAAGGTGGACAATTGCTGTAGGTCCTGTTCCATGCTGGACCTGTCCCTCTCTGTGGCCCCAGTAGCCTAGACATGACAAGGTCAAACACTGACTGTACACATCATCTCGTCACTCACACAAACAGAAAAAACATCATCCCTTTCTGCAAATAAAGAAACCTTGCTCAGAGAGGTAAAATGACTCTCCCAAGGACACAGTTCCCAGGCGTACCTGAAGCCAGAGTTTTACCACAGGTCCCCCTCTTCTGCCCACCCTCTTCAAGCTTTCCCTTTTCTTTTCTCCCCTTATTTTTTCCTCCCACTTGCTCTCTCCCATCCATGGGAGACCTATCCCTGTGGCTACCTGTCAGAATTCTGCACATCTTACAAGGCCCAGCTAAAATGCCACCTCATCCATAACGCTTAGGCAGTGGAGTCCAAATATTAAGTGCCTCTCACTCTGCAGCTCAGGAATACCCATGAAGGTGCTCTAACCAGCTATAGTTCACCAGATATCTCCTAGGTGTTTAGTTGCAGGAGGAACCCTCTTTCAGAGGGGTGACCCATAGAGCAATGCCTGCTGCAGAAGGACCACAAATGGTGGCAGAGCAGGGGACAGCAGACCCTCCAGGAGACACAGCAAGAAGGCAGGAACCCAAATCTTCATGCAAGCTCTGGACTCGCCAAACCTTGGCCCCTTGCCAGGTATGGGGGGAGGGGAGATGCACCTGGCTAACTTGGATGGGTTCTTCTCTAACAGGTGTTGCTGTCAAGCAAGTTCCCCCAATGGGCTTGTACATTTTCTTGTTTTTTATTTTCTACACTGATGGAAATTTCACAATTTCTACACTCTTGTGGCACAAAGAACCATGAAGCATGTTTCACAATTTATGTAGCTCATTATGTAGCAATATTGACAGCTTTATCCTATTTTTGAGCTAAAAATTTTTTTTCTCCCTTCTAGGAGGTTAAATGAGGCATGTGTCACCTCCTCTCCCTACCTTTCCTCGGGTGACACTTAATGCTCCTCTGACAAGCAGCCTCCAAACTGACCACGACCTTAGGGACTCAAACTTTCCGTAACATTCACTCGTTTGCCATTTATCAAAGAACACTATACGTTAGATACAGTGACCAAGATGGTCATGAACACTTGGAGGTGAGCAATATACAAATTAAGAGGCCAGAGCATTCAGATCATGCAGAGTGATTCTTTAGGAGAACAGGGAGGACCCCATTCACTCCCCCCACACCACACATGTCCACCTTTGTGTCCCCCAGATAACCTAGCTCAGGTCCCAGAAACATATAACAGGCTTAACAAATGCTCATCATCCCAGAAAGCCACAGCTAGAAGAGGACTCAGATCGAAAAGACTGCATCAGCAGGGTGAATGAGGCCCCAAGGTCACACAGCAAGTTCAAAGACCCAGGACTCCAGTTCCCTGCTCTGCCCAGCCTCACAGCTTGCTTACTGACCTCTTCATGGGGTGGAGGGCCAAGGGTGGCTCCTCACTCCTAGACGAAGGGTGATGAGCCTTTTCTCCTATCCCTTCATGGGCATGTTCCAAGACATGATTTCTGGAGGCGGCTACAGCCCTGAACTCAGAAAGAGAGACTGACTGGTCTTCAAGTCAGAAAATCTTGTTCTGCACCCAAGTCAACCTTTAATGAGGGGCCATGGGCAAATCATGTCCCTTCTTGAAGTAAAGCAGGTTCTAGGACAGCACTTGAGAGCTGGGAGCTAGAGGCAGGTGAACAGGGCTCAACTCAGGCTCCACAGACCCCCTGGCCAGCAGATGGCCGGCAGGGCCCCTCACTTCTCTGTGGAATGGGTGGAGGATGCAGTGGGGATTAAGAAGGACAGATAAAGCTCTGGACCCCTCTTTCCATACCCCCAGCACCTGCCTTTATCCCACCTTTTCCAGGAGGCCAATCCAACATAAGCTGGCCCTACTGATCACACCCCTCGGGTTAGCGCAAGTCCTCTCCCACCAATTCCGATGAGCTGGGGGCAAATCACTAGACCTCTCTGAACCTCAGTGTCCCTCTCTATAAAATGGGCTAATGATATCTATAGGGTGAGAGTAATTAAACGAGGTAAGAGATCACCAGTAAAATGATAACTATTAAGCAACTAAACAGTAGTTGCCAGCTTTATTATTGTTATTACTGATGTGTCTCTAGAACAACGACTTTCAACCTTTCTCACCTCATGGCACACATAAGCAAATTACTGAAATTTTAGGGCACATGGGTTACAAGTCGCTGCTCTAGTACCACCACTAATTCTTGCTCTGAGAAGGGATGCAACCACCACAGGTGGAAGTCTGTTGGGGTAAAGAGAGGAGCTTGGAGGTGGCCTGGTGGCCTGGTGTCGCGTCTAGTAAATGAACGAACACTCTTGCAAAATGATGCTGGAGCCACAGGCTCTCATGCAGTGTGGTAGTTTTGAACTCTTTTAAACAAGCACTGTATTTTTAAAGCCATCACACAGAGACTGTGGAGGTACAAAGTGCCGGAGGGGGGAGGGGGTGCTCCGGTGGAGGCCTCAGCTTTCATTCACTAGAGCAGGGACTGATGTCTCAAGCTCAGTGAGCAGCCTGCGCAGTCCGTGGGAGCCGAGCCTGCTCCCTCCCCAGACGGGGCGCTCCGCCTCCACCAGCACAGCCACGTTCCATGTGCTTCTCAGACCTGTGTCCCTGGACTTAGGTCAGCTAAGGCCCCAGGGGCGTTTTGCACAAGGCTTCTGCCTGCTGCCCATTCCCAGTGGTTGGGTGCTGACAGCCGTGTAGCCTCTGCTGCGTCTGTGATGACCTGCTGCCCATTCGGAAGTCCTCCCACCTGGCAGATCCACAGGACCTCAGGGCTTCATTCATGCCACTGACCAAAGGGCAGGGCAGTCCCAAGCGGAGGACAGAAGCCTGTGGGGGTTCCAGCTGGAAGGACCCCAGCTCTCGGCAGCTCCCCCACCCATTCAGCCACGACGCCACCATCCTGGCATCGGGCTCACACCTGTGCTCCTTCTCCAGGATGCTCTGAGACTTTCTCAAGGGCTTTTCAGAATTCCAGACACACGATTTCTTCACTCACCCATTTCAATCAATTCCAAGCGATGATGATGATGATAAATTACCAGTTATCATGCTCCTGCTCTGCCAAGTCACTCTGTACCCGACACTCACTGCACACGTCCCAGGGAGGGCCCAATGCCTCTTACTGGGACTCCCTGGGAAGCTGTGTGCCTTAGAATTCAGAACATTTCAGGGGCAAATGAGGCTCAGAGAAGTTAAGTCACTTGCCGAGTTGCAGAGCTGATAAGCAGTAGAGCTGAGAGTGTAACCAGGAGAGTTCTAGCCCATGGCGTGAGCAGGGTGAGGGTTCCCCTGTGCATGCACGCGCGCACACACACACACACACTTGCACACATGCATAGACAAGTCAAAGGCCAGAACGGGAGCTGATAGCTCAGCCCAATCTCCCCACACTCAGCCCCAGGCACTGTGCTGGGCCTCTGGATGGGAGGGCAAAAGGGAAGGTGCACTTTCTCCTGAGTGCCTGGGACTCACCCATGAGGATCTGGAGGCTCAGGGATGGGAGGCCTTGCCCAGTCCCATCCTCATGGGTGCCTCACGCCCTGACCAGGAGGCAGCACCACCATGTGGGCACCTGGGAGCCACATGTCACCACTGGTCTCTGGGCTACTTTCTCATCTGAATGGAAAGCATCAAGCACCATGCCTGGCACATAGGTGCTCTAGGATGGGTGAGTTCCTTCCCCTGGTCCTGCATCCTCAGTCCTGCCTTCGTCACCTGCTCCCCTTTTAACAAACGGACCCTGAGTCACTGCAGACAGGTAGGTGGGCCTACCCTGCCCAACGAGCCCACGGCTGCCCACCCTGGGCCCTGCGGCAGTGCGTAGGATGGAGGCAGCACCCCACCTCATGAGCTCTCCCTCTGCCCAGGCCCAGCTCCTCCTCCCATGGCCAAGTCTAAGGCTAGCACCCAAACAGACCATGTCTCTCAGTATCTTTCAGGGGCTTTGTGCAAATGCAAACAGCACACCTAAATAAACAGGAAAGGGAGGGGAAGATCCCATCCAGATACCACTCTGAGAAGAGGCTGCTGGGCACACGGGCTGGCAGGCAGACCGGATACCCTGGCAGGCTGGTATGGACCCCTCACCCCACCTAGGCACAGGTGGGAAGTAAGGAGTCCTGCTATGAGAGTCACAGGGTTGAGAGCCAGGAGGGCTCATGGGGGCAGTCGGGCCAAGGCCCACATGGTACAGACAAGGCACCCGAGGCCCAGAGAGCAGGCAACCTGATGGAGTCACCATGACAGGCCCCTCTCCTCACCAGTATCCCAAGCTTCAAGAGCCTCCCGGGCTCCCTGTGTTTTCTCTTTCCGGGCCTCAGTCTTCCCATCTGTCCTGCGAGGGCTGGGTCGGGTGATGACCAAGCTCCTTCCCAGCGCCGAGAACTGATGATTCTGTAACGCTAGAGCAGCTGCCTTCCACAGCTGGGCTCTCCCACCCTGGCACGAGCAGTACCAGTGAATTCTCCGGCCTCCGAGTCCTTCGGATGCTAGATCCCACCTCCCCCCCCCCCCCTTGGGAGGTATGCCTCATCAGAGAGAGTTCCCTATGCAGAGTGACTCACTAATGGTGGAATGCCAGACACTGTGACAGGTGAAACAGGGATCACATGTTAAGCCAGGATTAAGTTGGTGCTTTTCTGGTGACCACCTACACAGGCCATCTGATGCCCATAGTACCCTCTTAACCCCTTGCCAATGCTCCTTTGATTGATTGTAAGACCTCCACACTCCTCCCTACCCAGAGAAAGGAAAGAGACTACCTGGGTCACACAGAGAACCAACTCATGGGCCATGACACTCAGGGATCATTCCTGAATTAAAATATTACGTGGATAACCACACTTAAACATGTCCTCATGGAGAAATATGCAGGGCCAGAAACACACACAAGTTCAAGAACATGCATGTACATAAAGGCATTGTGGGAGGGATGCCCACCCAGAAAAGCATGTGTAAACATACAAGTCTCCCCACCATCAACCACCACATAAACATATGTGCACAATGACCAACACACACATATGCAATCACAAAATACACAGCTAAGCATACAAATACAAGCTCACAAATACACACACATACTCAGCTGTCAGGTACTCACAGAATTACACTGACACCAGGCCAAACACACAGGCCCACGTGGGCTCACGTTCGCAACCACAGCAGGAAGGGAGAGTGTCTGGCTGAGCTCAAAGAGCTGGGAGCCCAGATCCTGGGTCCCAGGAGACAAAACAGCTCCGTGCTGGTGACCCCACAATCCCCCTGCTTTTCAGGCAGGGCCTCACTTTGTGCCCCTCTCTGAGGGTGACCTGTTTGCTTCTCTCACACCCTGGAAGTTTATCTTCACAGTTCCCTGAATGTGTGGCTTCTCAGTCTTGCAGCCTGGCAGGTTGTTCAGCAGGGCCCCACCCCCATTCAGACAGGGACCTGTGCCACAAACATTTCTCCTCTGCCATCATCACATCTCAACGGCCACCACTTGACACACCTCTTTAGGTGCAGGGATACCTCCATCTCTAGGAATCCCAGGTAAAATTCAAAGGCCTTTCCTCCCCCGACCCCAAGAAGCCAGGTGGCAGAGGGCTCCAATACCTTAGGCTAGTGACCTAGTGGACTGAGCCTGCTTCCTCTTCTGTAGAATGAGGACAACAGTAGCCACGACAGGTTGTTGTAACGAGTTTCTGAGAACGTGCATGTAAAGAAGTCAGCCCATTTCCCGGCACACAGTAAATGTTAGCTATTCTCATCATCACGGTCATTATCATCGTTGTTGTTTTTTTATTGCTTGGACTTTAACCACCAGGGACCGGCCAGCCATTAGCCAGAAGGAAAAAGAGGGCAGGGGTTTACAAGAACCATCATTAAGACCAAAACCTCCTTTGACAGGGAAGGGTGCTGGTCCACGGCTCACCCAGGGCAAGTTCCCTGGGCCTCACCATGTGCTGGGCCCTGGAAAGGCCGGCTTTCTGCCCTCCAGGGTCCCCCAACTGGAAAGGCAGTCCTAGACCTTCACAGACCCCTGAAGGATCCTTTCAAAAGCAGATCAGATCCTACCACTGGCCAGCTCCAACACCTTGCATAGCTCCCCAGGGCTCCTGGGATAGAGGCCTAGCTCCTTGTTGAGGCCCTAAAGCCCCTCATGACCTAACCCCTGTGCTTCAGCTCCCCTGGCTTCAGTGGGGCTTTTGAAATTGCCAGCTTCTCCTGTCACAGGGCCTTGGCACAGGCTGTTCCCACTGCCTGGAACAGAGGACCCTTTGCCCAGAGGGCCCGGCATACCCGTCAGTGTCTCCTCACATCTGCTCCTCAGGGGCCTCCCTGATGCCCTCAGATTAGGCCAGGTCTCCTTACAGACTTATCACAGTTGTAATTATACATCTGTTTGTTTAGTCTCCCTCCCCCACAGGATTGTGGGGCCATGGCAGCTGGGGTCCCCAGTGCTAAACACCTGGCAAGTACTCCATAAATACTTCCTGAATGAATTAACAAGCATTTATGATGTAAAAGAGAAAGGAGAAAGGCAGAGAATGTGATCTGGGAGGCTTTTTAAGGGATTCCACTTGGGGTCAATGGGCGGGCCTGCTGAGATTACTTCGGGCAGGGCAGCCACAGCAGGCACGCCGGGCAGACTGAGCAGCGGTGAGGACAGCAGTGAGTCTGGCTGCCCCGGGGGGCCCTGCAGTGATCACAGGTCCCTCTGACCTCCAAGTGGCACACCTGAGCCCAGGCTTATAACATGGGCATACCCCCTACAGAGGGTGCCCAGGTAAAAGGGCCCCTAAGAACCCTGAGAATCTAGAGAAGGTGGGAAGGGGGTACCCAGTTGGGAAAAGAGTGGGGGTATGAAGATGGGAGAGAGAAATAAGGAGCTGGGAGAGGCCCTCCTGGTACCTGCCGGCACCCAGGGCTGGGTGGCTTAGCGAACAGAAATCAGACACACATTCCCGAGGTCTCAGGCAGGGACGTGAGAACCCAGAGCCGCCAGGGAGTGACTCACTGCTCTGTAAACCCTCCACCAGCCATAGCATGATGAGCCCATCCCAGAGGTCTGGATGGCCACGGACACTTCATCAGCTCTCTCAGCCCTCGGCCAGCTCTGACCTCTTGATGGGGAGTCTGGGACAAGGGCCACGTGGCTGCAGGGAAACCGACTCCCTCAGAGAGCCTCACCCCTGCAGCAGGACCTCCACTTTCTCCCTCTGCCCCGCTTCCGGCCCTGTCACTAAGGTCAGTACGAGGCCAGTCTTCCCAGGGTGACTCACCGCTTCTGGCGCTTGCTCCCCAACAAAACCTGTGCTCTGTGCACTCTGCATGAGTGAACGCTCAGCAGAGACCACCCCACAGAGCGACAGAAAAAGCTATGATCAGAGCCAGAAAATCCGGGTTCGGCTCTGCTCATTAATAACAATGAAGACTATTCCAACATGCTAAGAGAAAGCCGGATGTATTGATGAAGCCCTCTCTAAGCTTCAGGCACTACATTAAAGCTTTATATGACTAACGTCATTTAATTCTCACAACCCAATGTGCAGATCAGAGAATAGAGAGGCTCAGAGAGGTCAAGCAACTTTCCCAGGGCGACACAGCCAAGAAGTGACAGGGTTGCCTTGACCCAGATGGTTTGCACCAGAGCCCAAGCTCTCCCATAATTCCATTACTGCACTATGAGGCTCTGAGCGAGCATGTTGGCCTCTCTGACTCAGTTTCCCCATCTGTACAATGAGGGAATTGGTTTAGCTGATCTCTAAATCTTTTCCAGCTTGGACATGACATCGTTCCCCTCCCTGGTGACCCATCTGGTGACAATAAATGGGAAGGACCTTCTGGAGACACAGCTTGCCAGAGGAAAGGTACTGATGGTGGGTCTTCAGCTCCATGCTGGGCCATAAGGAGCTTCTGTTGGGTCAGATGACCCTGCCTCCCAGCCACGGAGCCGGTCGGGGCAGCCCTGGAGCAGCAAGGCAGTGAAGAGGTGTAATCCGGTTTCTCCCTGCACCAAGAGCCATCAGGAGCACCAGGACCCCAGGGTGCTCCAGTCCCAGGGACCTATAAACACTAGTAGGAGGGAGAGGCGAGAGGCAGGCAGCAGCCCCATAAATCCACCTGAGTGAGCAGTGCTTTTAAAAGCCATTTTCACTACAGGATACAAAACGCACTGTTTGGGGAGAGGATTTTATAGGCTATTTCTGCTCCTGGGTGATTTACCATCTGCAGGCCAGGCTAACCTGGGAGTCCCGCTCTGAGGGATTGTGGGAGCCCACGGGTAGAGTAAAGGTCAATTTCAAAGCAAGGGCCGGTGTCCTTGCTGCGCTTTGTGGCCAGGTGGTGGTCTGGATGACTTATCCTAACCTCTCCTCCCAAGACACGAGGAGTGGGGCTCTCAAGCGAGATCGATGCTCACTTCTCCTCTCCTCACCCTGCACTCGCTTCTTCCTTCACTCCCTCTCACACCTTCATTCCACAAGCCCCTCTGAGCACCCTGCCCCAGTGCCCGGGGTTCAGACACATCAGAAACAGTAGCTGCCCTTGAGAAAGTCACCAGGTCTGGCAAAGGTTAAGTCACAGCATCCGTGTTCTGGAGCCCAGGGGAGGGGATGCCGGCTGGAGCCCAGGGGGAGCTCAGAGGAGGGAAGGAGCTCTTGAGGCAGAGAAATGGGGAGGGAACTGTGGGCAGCAAGGTCAGCTGTACAAGGCATGGAAGTTAGGACAGGCCAGGGGCACCTCAAATGTGACTGGAGAACTGGGGCCCACCCCTGGGAGCCATCTAAGGTGCCGGAGCAGGACAGTAAAAATTATGACTCATCTCAGACATTCTTTAAGCAATTCCACAAGAAAAGTTACTCGTCCCAGTGTGGGACCTTGTGTCAGAAACAGATGTCATCACTGCCACCTCCAAAGAGGGCCACCTGGCTTGGGAAGTAATTCCTACTGGAAGACTCAAATATAATTATATCTGCAATCCAACGCAAATGTTACTTGATGTGACAGAGACAATCACTTTATTTTCATACCATGGGGGGTGGGGAGTGAAGGCATCTCAGCTAGCTCCTTACACCCAATCTCTTGGGCCCCCTGGAAGAAGGGAGGACCTGCGAGGGCCACAGGGAGGGGTGAAGAGGGGAGCAGTTCCTTCCTACCCCAGGGTGTCCACCCTGCACAGACACCTTCTGTACAGTGGGGGCCAGGCCAGCTGGAGACAGGGAGATAAGGAGATGTAGGTTCAGATGCCATCTCTGTCCCTGATGGGCTGTGTGACCTCAGACAATGCACCTCCCCTCTCTGGGCCTCAGTGGTCTCCTCTATAAAACTGAGAGTAACAACGCTGGCTGGCAGAGACTGGGCTGTCTGCTGTGGACCAGGGTCTGCAAGACCTTCAAATCCATGCTCACAAGCTGAGTGATCTTCAACAAGTTCTTCGCTTTCTGTCTGCCTTGATTTTGCCACCGTCAGAAAGTGGGATGTGTGTTATTTGTCCCTTGGGTTATGAGGACTAAATGAGATGAGGCCTGGGGAGTGCTCTGCACAGGGCCTGACCCAGCGGGCTGTGCAAAATGGGCCTTACAACCTCCCACTGGACAGACAGCAAGGAGCTGGGAGCGCTGGTTCCAAGCCAGATACGTCAGACTTCAGGTCCAAGCTCTGACCACCATCCCCGCTCTCCCAGAACTGCTGCCTTCCTTCCTCTCAAAGCAGTGGGGAGGATGGAACAAGGCACCTGCACACCTTCAAAGGCCACCATGATGAGTGTGCAGCGGCCCAGCCTGGTGACCACAGTGCAGCACCCTGCCTGGCCGCTGGCACCTTGGCCTGCCTCGGCCTGTGTCCTGCCTCCTGCCGGAAGGCTCTGGGCTCCAGACCTTGCTCCCCTCCAGTGTCCCTGACGCAGGTCCCCAGTTCTCTGGTCAACTCAGGCTCAGCCAATTCAGCCACCAGTGCAAGGTGCTCCCTGATTAGAGCTGTCCCCTCCACCAACTGGTGGGCTCTGGGTGTGTTTAGCTCAGCCGGCCCCTTGTTGCCCTGGGATGGGGGGTACAGGAAGGAGGGGGGCCCACAAACCCCTGGGACTTCAACTGTCCTCTGGAAGTAGCCACCCAGGCGTCCACTTGCTGCACTCTGCTGCCCCCCATTGGTGGGAAATGGCCCTGCGCAGACACGGGCTCCCTCCCTCTGTATTCACTACCTGGGAGCTTGGTCTCCGGCATCTTGGACACTTTCTGCAATACCTGGCCACCTCCTGGGGCAAGAGCTGAGCCCTAGAAGCTCTGTTGGGGGCAATGTTGTTTTCGGGCAGGAGATGAGGGGTGCAGAAGGGAGGACCTGAGGCTCTGGGGAAGTGTGGGGTACAGGTGAGCCCCACTCACCAGAAAGGGAAACAGTGTGAACGCTGGCGGAATGCCTCCCTTGTGCTAGGCACTAAGCCCTCACGGCCACCTTGTAAGCGAGGGGCTCCTATGCCCATTTACAAATGGAGCAAGACGGGCTCAAAGTTGGGCAACTTGCCTGAGAGGTGAAGAGGGGGAAAGGCCCCCAAACAGCATCCCACCTGCCAGTCTCAGAGCCTGACATTCCCTGTGAATGACTGAAACTTCCGACTCACACGGCTCCTTTCGTGCCAAGAGCCTGTAACACAGGGGTTCAGCCACTGGTCCTTAGCAGAGACCAGTTTATCCCACTGCCCACCAGGCCCCAGGGCAGGGCTGGAGAAACAGAGCTTACCGGAATGGCCTAGAGGTGCCCCTGGAGGACCCGGGCAGAAAATGGAGGGGAGTCTAGTCTGATCTTGTTTCCTTCCCTCTCCAGCCTCCCACCCCAGCTGCCTGAGCCGAGCTGGAACTCTGGAGACTCCAGGGCTCCTTGGAATGGGTTCTTCCCTCTACCCCGCCCTCGGGGACCGCTACAAAGGGCCTCCTAAGCTCAGGTGCTGGGGGGCACAGATGGGCTCCTGAAAACCTGCCTGAGAAACACCGTTTGCTTGTCCCCCATCCCTCATCGCCCACCCCAGACCTGGCCCACTAAGGCGCTCCGGACCGGTCAAGTATGCTGCTCTGAAGAGCACAGTGCACTCCAGGTCTGTGCTAGTCAACTCTGGCCCGTCTCACCTCCCTCTCTGGAGATGCCATACTCCTGTTAACACAGCCTCTGATCCCTTTTGCTCTGTGCGCTGTCTTCAGTCTCCTGTCTCTCAAACTCCAGCCACTTCCTCACATGTCAGCCCCCCAAACTGCTCCCGGTTCCAGCTATCACTTGCTTGAGCTGTTTCCCACCCCCTGGTCCTCGCAGGAACTGTCCTGACTGCCTGGAGTCTTTCCCCCTCATCTACCTGACAGTGGTTCCTTCAAGCCCCAGGTGACCCCTCTGCATTTGCAGGGTGCACCTGTTTTAATCCGATTTGTGTCAAGTGTCCTACAAAGTTCCCAACACATAGTTGATGCTCATTAAAAATTTATTAAAAGAAAGAAAAAAGGAAGACAGAGAAAGGAAGGAGGAAATTAATTCACACCCACGGGGCATTGGCCTCATGGACAAATTTCTGGTACTGTGAGGAGGAAACAGGGAACCCGTTCAAAGGACCCCAATCTAGGGTCCAGCACTACTGCCAGGTCGGGCACAGTCAACCATGGCTGCGCGGCGGACATCCCTCCACTGGTGTGTGGGCCACGGACGTAGATGTGTCCCATGTAAATGTGCATTTGCGATGGGCCAGAGCAGCCTGGAGTGGTGGCGAGAGCCCCAGCAAGTATTCCTGGCAAACCTCCCCTCTCTGAGTCTGTTTCCCAACATGTGCAGTGACAGAGCTGGCTCACCTAATCCGTGAGCTTGACCAGCTTTTCTGACCCCACCCCAATGCCCAGTGGAATTGCCCTAGCCGACAAGGGGGACTAATGGGAACAGAGGCAGACCTTGTAGGGAGCAGAGAATGACACTCTCCCGCCTTTTAAGTCCCTCCTCCTCCAGGCAGCCTCCAGTCCAAACTGAGTCCAACTATAGTTGGTGCCGGAACCCAGTGGCCAGGAGGTGGCAGTGTGCTGATGAGTGTGGGGAGAGGGAGGGCTAGTAGGGGCCTCCAAGGGCATTCAGACCCACAAGTGTCCCTTCCCTTAAGCCTCCTCCCCCAGGAAACATGATGGAGGCAGGGAGAAGCACTCAGCTGCAGGGAAGAGAGGACAGGAAGGAGCACAACCTTAGGACACCTGGATGGGGAATGGAGAGATCTAGGCTCAATTCCAGGCCCTGCCCCAGACAGGACCCTCCCCTCTCCGAGCCTCAGTCCCTCCTCTACAGAGGGAAAGGTTGGACCAGATCATTTCCAACATCCTTTCCACAATGGTGTTGAGGGGGATCACCCACAGGTCTGCAGTTTGTATTCATGTACATGCTTCTGTGCGCGTGAGAGAGAAAGATGGACAGCTAAAACATGGGGAGGTGCAGGGAAGCTGCAGGAGTGGGCAGAGGGGTGAGCTGCTGGGGAAACCCAAAGTCTACCTCCCGGAGATCTGTTCCCTACAGGGCTCCACTCTCGCTCATCATCCCCTGTGGCTCCTGCGTGCTACAGAGGAAAGTCCAAAGGCTTTCATCCAAAGACTTCACACACTCACTTTTCTCTCCGGCTCCTCTCCTTCATGTCTCCAACTCATCCAGCACTAATCACACAGGGACAGTGGCTTCTTCCTATTCAGTTAGGTCCCCCTCTAACTGGAATACTCCTCTCCCTTTGTTCCTGACAAACTCCTACACATCCCTCAAAGCCCAGCCCCAAAGATCCCTCCTCCAGGAATTATTTCCTACCCTAACTGCCCCTTATTCTGAGTTCTCACAGCACCCCAGGCACACCTCCATCACAGCTTCAGAACCACCGAAGGTACTACAGTTGAGCAACCAGTAAAAGTGGGTGGTTGAAAGGAAACAAGACTCACTTCTAGAAGCATTTGCAATCAACCTGATACTGAGTTTATCTGCAGCTTCCGCCAGCCCCCTGAGCCTTCCCCTCACTGACACTTCTTCTCCAAATCGCAAAAAATAGCCGTGAGACCTAATTTCAGCTAAACCTTCAAACGCACTCTCCACTTTCAACTTCCTGAGGAGGAATCAATTGGCTGTCAAGTTTCCCAGAGCCTCTGCCACCTCCCACGCCCCGGCCCTGTCAGCTTTCCTCAAGGTCGATGGAGGGATGGGGGAGAGGAAAGAGGCAGGACCCAGCATGCACCCAGGGAGTTCAGGTTTGGGGAAGGCAGTGGGCTGAGGGGACTCATGGGGAGACCTGTAAGAGTCGCCATCGCCTTACCCTCCAAATCAAGCCATAAATCCCTGTAACATGGGGTGACAGGTAAGAGGGGACAGCATGCTGCTTTTGCTGAAGGTCCCTGGGCCTTGGGAAGGGAGGTGGGCACATGCGCAGCCCCTAGACCCAGCCTGACAGCCTGTGCAGAGCAGGGGTCCCCTGCTTGGTGCCTGCCTGCCTTCCCTCCCTCGGCCCCTCTCTCCCTTTCAGGACTCCCTACTAGTGCAGCGAAGACAGACCTCGGTTTGAATCTCAACCTCACCATCTCTTTGCAGCCTGAGAGATGAAGGCCAGAGATGGGCAGGAGGTCCCTTTGGTCCTCTGCTCCCGGTTCACGTCACCATCCCACCCTCTTCCAGGGTCCCCCATCGCACCACACCAGCCTGCTAGAACCATGTGGCCCTGGGGAACCACTATTCCACCCCCCAACTCCACCTCTAAGTAGAAAGAAGTTGAACCAGGTGGGTAAATGCTTCCATATCTTGCCCAAGTCACAAAAGTGGGGTGAGGTTCACCCCAGGTCTGCTGACTTTAGAGCCCTCTCTTAGTTACTGCATTAAAACGGTTACATGCCTGCTGTAGCCCAAACCACAGGCCGCCTACAAAGTCCACTCCCCTCATGTTACAGAGGGTAAACTGAGCTCTCCCAGGGACCCACGGACCCCAAGGGATGGAGGTGAACCCAGCACGGAGCCTCTGATGTCCTGTGGGGTGACTACGGCCCTGAGCTGGCCCACCAAAAGGGCAAGGGCCACCTGAAGGGGCGCAAACAGTCCAGACTCACAAGTGCCCCCGGCTGGGTGGTGACCCTAGACACTCCAGCCCCTCAGTTTTCATGGAAGAGGTGAACAGAATGAGTCCTATAGACTCCGAAACATTGATTCTCCATTAAGCTACATGGCCATAAAGGGGCATGCGCCCCTGTGAGAGGCGCTGTCATCCCGTCACCCAGGTTTGAAACAGCAGCAGAGACAGGAGTTATTCAGGCATGTCCTGTGTTGTCCCTCCCGCCTTCCCCCGGTTCCTGTGTAGGGCTGCACAGAGTAGCAGTCAGCCAGGTGTGTGGGAGCTAGCGTGAGCTCTAGCTGAAGGAGAGAGAGTGTGCTTCCAGCACTGCAAAGAGTCTGCGTGCAAGTCTGTTCCCAAGGCCCAGGCTAGGGGCACCTCTGACCTTCCCCCCAAAACACCCTGCCCTCTACTCTCCAACCTGACCCTCCCCAGATCATGACTGTTCTGGAGCCGCAAAGGGAAACACAATCAGATTATAGTGATGGATTTTACCTATTAAGCACCTATCAAGGGTCAGGCCTGGGCTGATGTGCAGGTCCAGCAGGGCCCTTGGGGGAAGGCAGTCCACCCTCCACTGACAAGGACAGGAGGCTCAAAGAGGCTTAGTGCCTAATGAGGTCACACAAGTCACTGAAGAGCTGGGATGTGAACCCAGATCCCCACCTCTGATCTTTCCAATCCTCCTCCTCCAGCTTCAGCACCAGCTCAGGACTCTGCTGCCCACAGGAAAAGAACAGGGTACCCAGAGAGGGACACAAAACATAGATGTCCAACAGTCCTAGCACCCATGCCTGGTTATGTCACTCAGGAGCCGCGTGACACCAAGCAAACGACTTCACCTCTCTGAGCCTCAGTTCCCCCATCTGTGCCACAGGGATACTACCAGCGCCTCCCCTCAGCAGTGCCGTGAGAAGTGGCTAAACGAATTGAGCGCAGCTGCCATCACGCAGAACCTAACTGGGCAGGCGGAGCAGGAGTCCCGGGGCCTGGCGGGTCAGAGGGCTGGTGCTGGCTCTGATCCACAGGTGGTTTCCACGCCAGGAAACAGAGCGAAGACGCCACTACAGGAAAAACGCCAAGCCTAGCTGGCAATTAAAGAGCTGCAAATTATAGCAACTTCAAGGTGTGATGACACACCTATTAGAGCAGCAAAAGAGAACTGGGTAAAAAGCAACGCTGATGGGGTGCAGGGAGGTGGGGGACAGCGGGTTCTCTTCACAGCCAGAGGAAGTGCATGCTCGAGCTCTGGGGTCAGAGAGACCTGCGTCCAGTGACTTCACCTCTCTGAGCCTCAGTTTTTTCATCTGTAAAATGGAGTGATCAAAATATCAGCTGCAGGGTTGTCTCTGGGATTCAAAGAGATCATATATGTAAGACCCTGAGCACAGAGCAGGTGGCTATTTATTATTAGTCATGTTCCCTAAGGCCCCCTCAAGGCCCCGCCCCAGCTGCCGTGGCTCCAGGTTCAGAAAGGGCAGGACCTGGCTTCTACCCCAGCTGACTCTGCTCAGTGTCACCCAGGCACCAGCTTCCTGGCCCTGCCTGCAGGCTGGAAACCATCCCCCAGGGGGCCAGCCACACCCAGGGAAGGGACCCCAGGTCCTCTTTCAGCACCGGCTTCCCTTTCCTCCTTCCCTTCCCCCCAGAGGCCGATCCAGAGGTTGGAGCTCAGAACCACCTCTTGGGGGAGTTTGTTAAAATGCAGCTATCCTGCCCCTGCGCCACTGCGCGGAAATCTTGAGGGGACCCAAGAATCTGTTTAGAAAGCATTTAATGACACACAGCCAGGAAGGAAAGCCCCATCCCCAGAGCCTGATACTCAAGGGCTCCACCCGACCCAGACTCCGCCCAGCTTTCCAGCCTTCCTCCCCGCCCCCCATCCTTCAGACCCTCAACTCCAATACCACCAGGTATTCGACCATTCTACTAACAGGTCCGTTCCTAGTGCTCCTCCATGCCTTGGCAACTGACGGCCCCACCTGGAATTCCCTCTCACTGTTCCTGTCTACCCAGTTTAAGATCCAGCCCCTTTAAGATCCAGCTCAAATGTCAGTCCCCCGGGGAAGCCCTTCCCAACCATTAGGAACAGCTAGTCACTCCTAGCTCCACTGAACCCCCATTTCACAGTGTACAGTGACAGCCAGGCCTGTGCCCTCTCTGTTCCCTCCACTCAAAAGCTTCTTTCCCCTGCTCCCCATAGGGCTGGCTCCTCAGCCCTTGGGCCTCAGCCCCAATCACACCACTTCTAGGAAGCCCTCCTGGTTTTTCCTGGTTTCCTCCTGCATATCAGGTAGCTCCAACATGCACTCATGACATCAGGGCCTTTATCCCGCTGGTGCTGTCTTGGCCAGCTCCTCCCACTCAGCCCCAGTTCCAAGAATAGTGCTGGCACACAGCAGCCATGCCATAAAAATTGTTGAATGAATGAATGGATGAACAAATGATCAAAAATCCATCTCCCCTACAGACTGTGAGCTCCCAAGGGAAGAAAATGTGTCTACCGTGTCTGGTGACTGGCAGAGTACCGGATGGGGGACACAGGGTAACTGCTACACGGGGAAGCAAAGGGGCACAAAGCTATCTGCGTGTGCAGCATGGATGTTGTGGATACAGAGGGGCATGGAGAGAGTCAGAAATTAGGGGTCACTGGGTTCTGTGTCTATCAAGTTGTTTAGGTTTATGCTAGTGGAACCACTAAAATCAATAGCTAAAATATATATACTGTGTTTTGTTCACTCTAAGATGCCATCAATTTTAAGACAGAGCATTATTTTATGTGCCACCAAGAAAAACCACAGCAATTAAATTATGACACATCATGGACTGTAACATGAGATATTAAAATGTGAAGTGTGTGTGTGTGTGTGTGTGTGTGTGTGTATGAATGTGTGAGGGTGTGTTTGTCTGCCAAACACTAGCCTCTCTTCCCAGGCAGGTCTGGGCCCATCGGCCTGCAGGGCTGTCTGTCCTCCACCTGCTCCCGCCCTCACAGGATGGGACCCCCATGTGGCCCCCAGGGGCGGGGCTGAGCCACAGAGAGGGGAGCAGCTGAGCGAGATCGGATACCTAGAACAAGGGAGGCTGGATGCTCTCCCGGTCCATGAGGCTCCAGGAAGGGGGGCTGTGGGGTCACAGAGCAGCACCCCAGGCCAGGTGGCGATGGTGACGCAGAGATAGTTACCGTGACCCGGAACGGCGTAGCGGCTGAGGGCTCCATGTTGGGGCTCTTCTCCGACAGGCTGCCGGGCAGGCTGCGCCGGGAGCCTGGCCTTTCTTGGGGCGACTCTGTCAACAGAGGGAGAGAGAGGGTAAGCATGGATAGCTGAGGCCACCCGCTCAGGCCCTCCTGTCATTCCATCCTGGCCAGGACAACAGGTCCCCATAAAATAGTACAGCCACTGTAGAAAACAGTTTGGCAATTCCCTTCAAAATTAAAGACAGAATTATCACAGGACCCAGCAATTCCACTCCCAAGTATGTACCCCAAAGACTTGAAAACAGGGACACAGACAAATACTTATATGCAAATGTTCATAGTAGCGTTATTCACCACAGCTGCAGGTAGAAGCAACCCAGGTGCCCATCAGCAGATGAATGGATGGACACGGCCATGCATCCACGCAATGGAATGTTATTCCCTCGTGAAAAGAAACGAAGGTTCTGACCCATGCTGCAGTGAGGATGAACCCTGAACACATGCTGAGTGACATGATCCAGACACAAAAGGACAATTACTGTGTGAGTTCACTTACATGAAATACCTAGAACAGGCAAACTCATAGAGATAGACAGTAGATTAGAGATTCCCAGGGGCTGTGGACAGGGAAGGGGGGTGGAGGAGGTAGAGAGGTGAGTTATTGCTTAATAGATACAGAGTTTCTGTTTGGAGTGATGGAAAAGATTTAGAAATGGACAGTGTTGATGGCTGCACGACATTGTAAATATATTTAATGCCACTGAATTTACACTCAAAGTTATTAAAATGGCAAATGTTATGTAACACATATTTAGGACAATTTTTTTAAAATTCACCCAAAACCCATACTTCAAGCCCTACATCTTGAGACACAATGAGCTCCCCGTTCTTGGAGGCATACAAGAAGTCCCTTCAAACATGAGAATCTATGACCCCTGCTTTCCAGCTGAGACCTTCTTTTCCATCGGCTTTAAACGAGAGAAGTTCAAGGGCCTGGCAGGTTATGGAATCAAGGGTAGCAGCCAGCAACCGAGGGCCCAGTGCAGCTATAGCTTCCCCCAGTTCAAGAGAAGCAGGAAATCTGGGATTTTTAAAATACAAAATATTCTGATTTCTAAATGGTGACAGCTCATTCAAAACTGGTAGCCACGGCCTGAGAATGCCTATTTAAAACCTTCCGAGTCAGTCCAACCTGGCTGCGTCCCTCACTGGTAACCCCACACCATGCTTGGCACTGGCAGATTCTTTCCCACTGCTCCAGTGGTGGACCCCACAGATGGCTCCCTTCCTGCTCCTTCCAGCCTGACCCATCCTGCAGGCCTTGGAGAGGACCCTTGGTAACTCCCTCTGCCCCCGGCACTCTACCCACTTCTGGCTCCTATAGCAACAGCCAAGGCAAGTCTCTCCTATCAACATTCTCATTTTGCAGAGAGAGAGAGAGAGAGCAAAAGAGAGCGAGTGAGCGAGCGAGCGAGAGAGAAAGACACCTCTGCTTGACTGCAAAACTCCCAACACCCACGCCTCAGCTGGCTGCACTCCCATGTCCCCCGCGCCCTGCGTGGAACCTGCTGCCTGCAGGTGCTTGGGAAAGACCTGTTGACTTGAAAGGAAGAAAAAGAACAGGGCAGAGGTTCCCCCGATGCATGTGAACACACACAGGTGCAGTCAGAGGTGCACACCCAGCAAACACACTCACACGTGATCGTCCATGCAGAAACTCCAACATGTGTCGGCTCAGACCCACCCCCAGCTACACATCCCTGTGTGCATGGTGCACACACACAGGGCAGAGGAGGAGGCGCGGGCTTTCCCAGAGGCAGAATGGGCTACTGCGGGGGATGTCTACACTCTCCCGTCCATTCTCACCATGCAGCCCATTGGACAGGGGCCTTCAGAAGTGTGGGAGGAGAGAACGGAGCCCCTCACCCCACTAGGACAGGCTGCAGTGCTGACCTCTGGCAACAACCAAGCAGACAAAGCCTCCTTGGGCCTAGGAAACGAGGGCCACCGGCAGGGGTAGGTTCAGGCTCAGCTGATCACCAGGCAGGCCTGGGGCAGGGGTGGATACCAAGTCTGGGTGTGGGCTAGCCAGCCCTGGGCCACCTGTTCCAGAACACTTCCTCCCCATGACCCTCCTCAGCCCAGGGACTGCTTCTCTGTGGTGCTCCCGATGTAGGCTTTTCCTTACTCCTCCTCCAGGATCTCTGCTAGTCGCACTTTAGGGAACACCCACACTTTCTGGGGTTTCCCCAGGAAATTTCTTCCGACGCTCACAAGTCTGCCTTCACCTCTCCCCACTCCCAGCACCCCACCCTGGTTGCCTCCATAACCAGTGTCCCACCCACATGTGAGGCACTGTGCTCAGCCTCCAGAAGCCTCTCAGGAGCTACCCTCCTTTCACGTGCATGCGTACACACACACACACACACACACACACACACACACACACACCTGGCCACAATGCCTGTCCCAGGTAGGCAGGTCATCATGGCTCTAGCCGGGAGACACAAGGAGTCACCTGGTAAAACGCGAGAAGCGCTCCTCTGAGACCTAGTCCGATGCTCCCACAACCTGCGCAAACTATCGCCTCTTGCTTCCTGGATTCTCAAAGGTGGCTTGGCCCAACCACCCATCTTACCAATGAGGAAGCTGAGCCCGGAGGAGAGGAACTTGTCCATGAGCCCCTAACCCAACAGGTCTATAGTAAGGATCATCTCGGCTGCTCCCAAAATGACCTTAAACTTCAATTCCGAAGCCCTGGCTGCACCCGTCTGCATCAGAAGGTGGAAAGGCAGCGAGGAGGCCACAGGGCAGGACGGGAGAGCCAGGGCAGGGCCTGCACTCCAGAGGAAACAGGAGAGGCTTGGTCCCTTTCTAGGCAGCTTCCGCCTGGCCCCAGCTCCAATCTCCACCTTCTCCACCTTCTGCTCCAGGGGGCTGTTGACCTGTGTAGATGGCACCAATGAGCTTCATGGGGTCTGCCTGGCCAATGGGAAACCCTGGCAGGAGATCAGGGAGGAAGGAGAGTCTCCTGGGTGGCGTGCCTCCCTCCACTGAGGTCCCAGCCACCACCAATGACCCCAGCTCCCGGGCTCGCCCCCCCCCCCCCCGAGGGCGATCAGCCCCTGCCCACTGCCTCTGGGCTCCTGCACTCCTCTTCGTGGTTCCCCAAACCCGCCCACCCACACCTCACATCATCCTAAGTGCCACCTGCTTCCTGCTGCACCCCCGCTGACCCACCAGGCGATACTCAGTGGCTGAGAACCAACCAGTTCCCATCCGTGCAGCTGGCCGGACCTCCTTTCCATCTGGACGGGAAACCGGGCCCTGGTCACACAGTATCGGGGCAGAGCCTGGGCCCAGACAGGCCCTCTCCTGACCCGCCACCAGACAGCTTCCCCAAGCCTGCCCCAAGCTCTAACCACAAAGTCGCAGTCATAACCTCACGGTCCCTGGGTTCTGGACCAGCATTTCCTCATTATCCTTCCCCTTAGGAGTCTTTTCAGACACATTTTTCCTAGTTTCTTCCCATAAAAATTTAATGCCACATATACAGTATATTTTATGCGCCGTACATATATTGGGCTTTATACAAAAAAAAAAAAAGAGTGAGATTTTTGTCACGCACACCTCCTCCAAAAACCAATGTTTTGCCCACTCGAGGTCACTATTCCCCCGTGGCGAATGCAAGTTCTGAACCCACTCAAATGTAGTCTCCACACGACAACATGGACAGCTGTCGTGAGCTCCATTTTCCAGATGAGGAAACTGAGGTTCTGAGAGGCAAGTAACTTCCTCTAAAGTTCCTCCAGGTAGGAAGTAAGAGTATACGCTGAAATCCCCTTGCACTATCCCCCCAAAAGCCACACTGAGGCCTCAGAGAAGGCTGAGAGTACCTGGGGCAGGCGGAGGGGGAGGAGTCCAAGGCTGGACCGGCAGGCAGGGTTCCTCAACCCTGACTCTGCTGTGTGCCTCCAGGCCAGCCCCTTTCGGTCTCTGAGCTCCTGATTTCTCAGCCATGCAGTGAGTCAGGGCGTCGGAGCAGTGACCATCTCTATTCCTCCCTCCCCACCACCAAAACAATAACAAAACCTTTATTTTACACAGGCAACGAAGACGGAAAGTTGACCCCTGAGTCCTAACTCTGCCTCCAGGGATTTAGCCCCAGTCCTTGAAAAAGACACAACTGCCTTTGGCCCTTGATTCTGCAACATGTCTTTTTGAATTTGGGGAAGCAGACACTGAGAAGGTTGGGCCTCATGCCCCCAGAGGTCTAAGCAACACAGATGGTACAGCATAAAGGTGGCACCCCCAGGGACAGACTCCAGGAAGGCCTCCTAGAGTCTCCTCGAGACATTGGAGCACCGGTCCAGTAGTCTCCCCTCAGCTCAGGCTCGCTGTCTGACCTCCACATGACCTCCCAGGCTTCAGTCTGCAACATCAGCCACAGAACCAGCTGATCCTGGATCTCCTTTCCACTAAGAGGTCAAAAGAGTCTCCATGGTACCCGAGAGGCCACGCTGCCTTTCTATTCTTGGAAACCACAGCCAGAGAAACGCATTTTAACCTTCACGCGTTTGCAAAAAATAAATAAAATAAAATCGGTTTCATTCAAATGCTGCTGGCTTGGTTGTCATGGATACCACCTAATCATGAAGGATGACTGTTACTTGTTCCCATGGAAACATGGAGGCCTGAGGAACATCCTGTAATTTCAGACAAGACACCAAATTTTAGTTGTTGAGTTGCAATGCCCAGATCTTAATGCTTAAAAACAGGTAGAGGCAGCCACCTCTAATACTGGTGTCAGGAGAAAAGTCAGCATGGGAGGAGAGAGAAGAGGTGCGTGTGTGTGCTGGAGCTCAACAGTGATCATGAAAATGAAAATTAAAACTCCCAGGTACCACTTCATACCCTCCAGATAGGCAAAAATGAAAAAGAACACTGACCCCAAATATTGACAGGACTGTAGGAAAATCTTTCATCACTGCTGGTGAAGTGAAAAGGGTTTGGAGAACAGTTAGAAAAAACCGATGCGCACATTGACTCTGGGACCAGAAATTTCCCTCCTACATGTCCAGTCTAGAAAAATCCTCGCACGTGGAGATCTGCACAAAGATGTCCACTGCAGTACTGTTTATAGTACCAATATGTTGGAAGTAACCTAAATGTCCACCCATAGGGGAATGGATGACTGCCCCTTGGGTCAATCACTCAGTGGAATACTACACAGCAAGGAAGAAGGAAGGACTCCAGGGGACACTGTTCAGAACGGTAGCAGAACACAACAGCGCTACAAAGAACCCAGTTCTATAAAATCAACATGAATAACACTCAGAAATACGAGGTTGAGTAAAAAGGTAAGTTTCTAAAGGAAACAGAGCACAACCCATTTATATACTTTTTTTAAAACAAGAATGTTCGCCCTGGCTGGTTTTGCTCAGCGGTTGGAGCATTGGCCTGCGGACCGGAGAGTCCTAGGTTCGGTTCCCACTAGGGGCACGTACCAAAAGAAAAAAAAAATGTTCATGGCAGCATTATTTTTAACAGCCTCAAACTAAAAACAACTACGTAAAGCGACTCTTCCAGTCAAGTTGGCGGCATAGGTAAACGTGGTCTCGCCTCCTCCCACAACCACATCAAAATTACGACTAAACTACAGAACAACCAGCATTCAGAACTGCCTGTCACTGAGCTGAATGGAAGTCCTACAACTACGAAATTACAGAAACAACCACATCGAGACTGGGAGGAGGGGTGGAGGCACAGACAGGCTGGACCCACACCCACACGTGGTGGATAAAAATCAAGAGGGACACCTCGGCTGGGAAGGTCCTCCCTGAGGAGTGAGGGATCCCCATCCCACACCAGGCTCCCAGCCCAGTGTTCCAGTGCCAGGAAGAGAAGCCCCCATCACTTCTGGCTGTTAACACCAGTAGGAACTGAGGCTGAGGGAGGCTGAGGTTGCTGGAGCCCCAGGAGGCTCCTCTTAAAGGGCCCGCACATGGACTTACTTGAACTGATACCCTCTGAGCTCCAGCCCAGAGGGGAGGCAGCTTGAAAGGCTCCAGAGACATATGGGGAAGAAAGAGCTGGAGGGGCAGCTTTTGCCTGGAGAGACTTGCTGTGGGAGGCTGTTGTTCCTTTGTGAGCCCTTCCTCAGGGCAGCAGACGGGCACCCTATCAACCTGGCTCACACTGTTGCCTCACCCTGGTGATTCCCTGAGGCCCTGCCCCACCCAACTGTTGGGCCTACCCAAACTGTTTCCAGTGGCTTTACCATAGAATTGGTCTGTTTTGTCTCTTGCTTCAGATTTTCCTAAATTCTCTCAAACAAGCAGCATATGGTCTCAGCGAGCCCCATATCTCTTGCTAAGTGGCCCCAGGCCTGGCACTAGAAGCAGCCAGTCTTGGTTCACAGCTTGGCTTTGCCTGGGCACCTCCAAGCCCAGCACAAGAAGCAGCCATCTGCAGATTGCTTGGTAGCTTATGCCTGGTGGCCCTGGGTAGAACACAGACAGTGGCTGACCTTGCCCCAGAGCCAGCACACCCAGTGGACAGCTTCAGAACACATCAAAGTACCACCACCCAACCACCTCCACAAGTGACACACTCAAGGAATGGACTCAGGGGGTACCAGAGCCCTGCAGAAGTAAGTCTTGCTCTGTGTGGTTGGCCCCTACACAGCTGATCCTCCAAGGTAGTCAGAGGCCAGTGGTCAGTGGTTACAGCCAGTCCTTGCAGCTGGTCAGCCTGGGTAAAACCCTCCCATTGACGTGCCAACAGCAATCGTGACTCAATTACAACAGAAGAGTGTACAGTCCATACAAGGGTGCACCGCGAGGGCCCAGCTGGGTAACCAGGGAGGCTATGCCACTGGACCCTACAGGACACCTACAACATTAGGCCACCCTACAAAGCCTAGGAGACATAGCAACTCTACCTAATACATAGAAACAAACACAGGGAGGCAGCCAAAAATGAGGAGACAAAAAAACATGTCCCAAATGAAAGAACAGAGCAAAACTCCAGGAAAAGAACTAAACAAAATGGAGATAAGCAATCTAACAGATGCAGAGTTCAAAACAGTGCTTATAAGGATGCTCAATGAACTTAGTGAGAACATCAACAACATAATAAAGGACCAGTCAGAAATGAAGGATGCACTAACTGAAATAAGGAATAATTTACAGGGAATCAATAGTAGAGTAGGTGAAGCCAAGAAGCAGACCATTGATTTGGAATATAAGGAAGCAAAAAACACCCATTAAGAACAGCAAAAAGAAAAAAGAATCCAAGAAAATGAGGACAGTATAAGGAGCCTCTGGGACAACTTCAAGCGTACCAGCATTCACATCATGGGGGGTGCCAGAAGGAGAAGAGGGAGAGCAAGAAATTGAAAACCTATTTGAAAAAATAATGACAGGAAACTTCCCTAACTTGGTGAAGGAAACAGACATACAAGACCAGTAAGCACAGATAGTCCCAAACAAGATGAACCCAAAGAGGTCCACACCAAGACATATCATCATCAAAATGCAAAAAGTTAAAGACAAAGATAGAATCTTAAAAGCAGCAAGAGAAAAGCAGTTAGTTACCCACAAGGGAGCTCCAATAAGACTGTCAGCCAATTTCTCAAAAGAAACTTTGCAGGCTAGAAGAGAGTAGCAAGAAATACTTAAAGTGATGAAAAGCAAGGACCTACAACCGAGATTACTCTATCCTGCAAAGCTATCATTTAGAATCGATGGACATATAAAGAATTTCCCAGAAAGAAATAGCTAAAGGGGTTCATCACCACCAGACTAGTATTACATGAAATGTTGAAGGGTCTTCTTGAAGAAAAAGAAGATAAAAAAATATGAACAGTAAAATGTCAATAAATACATATCTATCAACAATTGAATCTACAAAGAAAATGAGCAAGCAGAACAGAAACAGACTCATAGATTCAGAGAACTTTTTGGTGCTTGCCAGATCGGAGGGGGGTTGGAGGGATGAGTGAAAAAGATGAAGGGATTAAGAAGTACAAATTGGTTGTAAGACTGACGAACCTCAAAGGGAAGGGGGAAGGTGGGGTGGGAAGAGAGAAACTAAAGACTTATATGCATGACCAATGGACACAGACAATAGTGTGGGGAAGGCAGGAGAGGGCAGGAATGCGGAAGAGGGGGTCAAGAAGGAGGGCAGAAAGGAGGGACATCTGTAATTCATCCAACAATAAAGTTGAAAAAGAAAAAGAAAAACAGCTAGAGCATCCTTCAATAGGTGAGTGGTTAAACAAACTGTGGTACATCTATCATGTGTGAAGCAGAATAATGACCTCCAATAAGTCCACACCCCAATCCCCAGAACCTATGACTGTTACTTTACATGGCAAAAGGGACTTGACAAATGTAATTAAGGTTAAGGACTTGCAGACAGGAGTTTATCCTGGAGTATCCAGACAGAAATCCTCTTAAATGTGGAAGACAAAGGGAGAAAGATAAGTCAGAGAGATGCGATGAGGAGGAGGCAGGAGAGAGTCTAAATATGACAGGAAGGATGGAAGAAGCCAAGAAATGTGGGTGACCTCTGTCTAGAAACTGGAACAGCCTCAGCTGACAGCCAGCAAGAAAATGGGGACTTCAGTCCTACAACCACGTGGAACTGAATTCTGCCAGCAAGGAATAGGCAATGAAATGGATATTCCCCCATGGGATACACAGCGATGGAAAAAATGCACTGTTGCTATATACAATAACTTGGGTGGATCTCAAGGGCATTGTGCTAAGGGGAAAAAGCCAATGTCAAAAGGTCACATCGTGCATGATTCCGTTTATGGCATTCCCAATGGGGTCAAGTTTTAAAGATGAACAACAGATTAGTGACTGCCGGGGATGAGGGATGGTGGGCTGCAACTACAAAGGGTTAGCACCACAGAGATCTTTGTGATGAAAACATCTCGTATCTTTATTGCGGTGGTAGTTACACGAATCTACACGTGATCAAGTGACGCTGAATTATATGCACGCATCTCACCAATGTGCAGAAAAGGCGAGAGACGAGGGACAAATGCAGCCCCTGACACCCGGGAGCCGGCCTGGCATTCCCAGCTCTGCCATGTTATTCTCCTGTTGGACATAAACAATCTCACCGGCTACCAGCCTCAGACAAGGTCACCATGATCAAGTGAGACAAAACAAGGCCACTTCATAATTTCATCTAAGTAACTGACAAAAGCCAGGTCACTGTGCCACCCACAAAGTCCCAAACATCCCCCAGCTGGCCAACATGAGTGACTGCTGCTGATTCCTCCCCTCCCTAGAGATAAGATTGGAAATAACCCATCATATAATTGCCCCCGCTTTCTGACAGCAGCCAATCTTGCATGAACCCCGCTTCCTTAGACCTCCCCCAAATCACCGGACCAAAGCCCCAGTCTTAGAGTAGGTTCTTTCTACCAAACTCCGACTGAGATGCCCGGTGGTTCCCCACAGTGTGTGGTCTCCTTCTTCTATGAGTAATAAATCCGAGCTGTTCAACTAGAGGTGTGTTCCTGGCGGGTCTGTCTGAAGGGCATCGATGCTGAAGGACAGCGCACTATAATCACAGGAAAACTGGGTGAAGGGTACATGGAAACCTCTCTGCTTTTGCAACTGCCCATCTCTGTAATAATTTCAAAATGAAAGGTTAATAAATAGCCCATTGAACTACATGGAATTGTTTCTATATGTAAACAATTGAGATTTCCATCCCAAGAAACTAGCTGTGTAAATGTACTGGTGTCTGGTGTTACCTGAGAGGGGAGTGGCCGGCCATCTAGAGGTGAGAGGCTTACCCTGGACTCTTTAGGCTGAAATATGTTTGCTGTTTATGTGCTTAAACTAATACGATGTTTTACTTTCTGTCTGTAGATATGTGCACTTACTTAGAAAAACAGCGTGAATAGTACTCACACCTTTGTTATCAGAGGCTCTCTTTGGAGAATGGAACAGGCTACGGGCGGGAACAGATAGATGATGGAGCCAGTTACTGAATGAATAACTCAGACTTCCCCAAACAAATAGTAAAATTAAAGTAGAAATAGATGGTATGATGATTCAGTACAAATTGTGCCCTGTGAACGCGTCTGAGGAGGAGAAAGGAAAAGAAACAAGACAAAAAAAAACAAAACATGACATCAAAATCAAGAGCTGCCAGGGGACCAGACAGAGACGGTGGATGGGGCAAGGCCACAAAGTGGACGTGGAACAAACCTGCGGGGAAAGGAGCGTAAGAGCTCCCAAGCCTAAGTGCCAACGGACTAGTGTCCCGGCCCCCAACCTCGGGAGTGGCCAGGTGAACTTCAGGAAGAGCCAAAGGTAAAATCACCATGGCAACAGGCCATGGAGTCTTCGGACTGTTAGGACTTCCCAGACACAGCAGTCCAGCTGCTGCCTCTGTGTGGATCGGAAAGTGCTTGTGAAACACATCTGTACTGTTATTAACTGCTCTCAGCAGCCAAATAGTGAGCGAGTTTGCCAAAATGTAGCACTGATAAAGTGGTAGGTCTCTGCCTTCCATTGCACACTTTTTCTAGTTCAGCCTTTGGTCACCCATCTTTGGGAGAGCAAAGAGAGGTGCTCCTTAGCGGTTCCTAAACCTTACCCACCTGAGGTAGGCAGAACAGTGGCCCCTAAAGAGCCCATGTCCTGACCCCTAGAACCTGTATGTTACCTTACAAGGCAGATATGACTAAATTAAGAATCCGGAGATGAAGAGATCACCCTAGATGATCTAGGTGGGTCCAATGTAATCACAAGGCCCTAAGAGGGAGCTCAGAGGGTCGCAGAAGGCAGAACAGGAGAGGTGGTGATGGAGGCAGTGGGAATGATGTGGGGCCATGGGTCAAGGAACATGAGCAGCTTTTAGAAGCTGGGAAAGGTAAGGGAACGGATCCTCCCCAGAACCTCCAGGAGGAATACAGTCCTGCCGACACCTTGATTCTAGCCCAGGGGAACTGATTGCAGACTTCCGACCCTCACCACTGCAAGATAATAAATCCATGTTGTTTTAGGACACTGAATTTGACAGTGGCAATAGGAAACCAACATACCCACCGATGAAAGCACAACTTTCTGCAATTACGTTGACGTAGAGGGAGAGTGGTGTCAGATCATGGGCAGCTTTAGGACTATGGACTCTCAAGGCCTTTCACCTCTCCTCTCCTGAGTCTACAGAGAAAAGGAGCCCTGGCTGGTGTTGCACAGTGGTTAGAGCACTGGCCCAGAGACCAAGGAGCCACGGGTCTGATTCCCAGGCAGGGGCGCATGCCTGTGTGTGGGTTCAATCCCCAGCCCCGGTCGGGTCATGTGTGGGAGGCAAACAGTCCATGTGTCTCTCTCAAATCAATGTTTCTCTTTCTCTCTTCCTTTCTCTCTCTCTCTCTCTTTCCTCCTTCCTCCCACCTTCTCTGAAAATCAATGGAAAAAATATCCTCAGTTGAGAATTAATAATAAAAATTTTTTTAAAAGGAGACAAGCTTCCTCTTAGAAATGTAACATCCGTCATCATTATATATGTAAACTTCATTATCAAATGACATATGTGGTAACCACATATGAAAACCACAAAAGTATCTGGTATCTTTGTTGGTTATGTCATAATACAGCTTCGAGATGTTTCTACATCTGTACATAGAAAAGAGTTCATCTTTTAATACTAACTCAGCACCCTGTGTACTTATCCTTAGACTAGATGCTGATTACATCAGTAACACTTCTAGGGTATATAAGTCATAATGATAGCACCCCCGAGGGAACCATGATTATCAAAACCTAATATCCATGTGTATTATTAAATCCATCCTGTTTTTCATTCATTCAGAAAATATATACCATTCCTTTTGACCCCTAAATTCCACCTTAGTGCTTAATGTTCTGCATTTTTGTTCAAAAACTGTATTATTGAATAAGAACAACATAATTATATAACAGGTTTATTTTTTCCAACAAATTAAAATGGGCATAAGTTTTAAGTGTGTATATGTCTCTTTTTAAAGATAACTTTAAACTCTCTTTACCTTTCTGTATCTGACAACTTGGAATTCAAATTTTAAATTAACCCCGTTTCTAAGTTAATGATTTAATACTAAAGCAAACTGAATTTCAGTTCCTTGTATAATTTTTAGCCTGAGGAACAGCTGACCCATAGATTATATATCAGATCCGTAAGGGATATGAAGTTGTAATCTAGAAAAACAATAAAGCGGATCGTTTCATGTTCTAGGACAAACCATCTGTGACTGCCCTAGAAACTTGGGGGGGAAGGGAATCGATGCAAACATGAGGTTCATGCTACCTGCTGTGCCATGAGCCAAGAGTTCTTTGTCTCTGACCTGGGAATATCGTGTCCTCTGCCAGCCCATGAAACTCTACCAGATTAGGTTGCCAGGAAGGAAAAATCTCCACCCCTCACAGTAATTAATACAGGGCATCAAAAATACTTAGGAATAAATTTAACAAAATGAGTATAAGACTAATAACTTGAAAAATATTGCTGATATATGAGATGCCCGGCCAGTGTGGCTCAGTGGTTGAGCGTCGACCCACACAACAAGAGGGCACCGGTTCAATTCCTAGTCAGAGCACATGTCCAGGTTATGGGCCCAATCCCCGGTGGGGGGCATGCAGGAGGCGACCATCGATGTTCTCTCTCATCGATGTTTGTCTCTCTTTCCCTCTCCCTTCCTCTCGCTCTCAAATCAATTAAAAAAAAATTAAAATATATATATATAGCTGAGAGACACTGAAGAAAATCTCAATTAATGGAGATATACACCACATTTGGGAAGCCTCAGTATTGTTAAGATGGCATTTCTCCCCTAAAATGATCTATAGATTCAATGCAATTGCAGTCAAAATCCTAGCAGGCTTTTGAAGACACTGGCAAGCAATTTTCCATTTAGATGGCAAAGTGAGGACCTAAAATAGCCAAACAATCGGGAGAAAGAAGCAGCGGACTGAGAGGCTTATATTACTTGGTTTCAAGACATACTTTATAGTCTAGAAATATAGCTGCAGTAATCAGCAGCAAGGTTTTAGCATAAAGATGGACATACAGATCAATGGCACAGAAGAGAGGGCAGAAATAGTCCCACACAGATATAGTCAATTGATTTCTGGAAAAAAGCGCAAAGTCAATTGATGGTGGAAAAGATAGTTTTTTTCTCCAACAAATAGTGCTAAAACAACTGGATTTCTGTATGTAATAAAAATGGGCTGTCAGCCTTGGCTGGTGTGGCTCAGTTGGTTGGTTGGTTGACGCGTCATCACGTACACCAGAATATGGCGGTTCGATTCCCACATACCTAGGGCACATACCTAGATTGTGGGTTCAATCCCGTCGGGGCGTGTATGGGAGGCAACTGATCGATGTTTCTCTCTCACATCAATGTGTTGTTTTTTCCCTCCCTCTCTGAGATCAATTTTTTTTTTAAATAGACCGCCAGAAAACGTGGACAAACAGATTTAAGGGGGACAGTGACTGTGCCACATACGCATGTTTTTACCCTAAAACTGACTCCTGAAGTAAGATACATCAGCTCCAACTTTAACAGGAAGAAACCGAGGTTCATAAACATCAAGTCTGTAAAAACCAAGACTGAACAGCTAGGAAATGCAGATGCAGGTTTCGAACCTCTAAATCTACGGCTCGCCCATGACGAGAAAGGAGCCTCTGTGCACAGACCACTGAGAGGACAAGGGGTCCCAAGTCACCCGGGAATTGGAGTTTCCTCCCTGCTTTTGGCTTCTCCCCACATTTCCAGGCCGTCCTGGCCACAAGGCAGAAAAGGATGCCTTGCTTGATAGCATGTTTTGTTTCCATGATGTTGGGTGTGGGGAAGGGTAGGCATCACAACACAAGGAACTTCGATGCCCGTTGTCTCTCAAATGGAGTTGGATCAGAGTTCAATTTCTCTTTAAGTTCAGCATGTGGGTCAGAGGCAGTGAGGCCACCCACTGTTGCTGGGTGGAGTCTGCTGGGAGACAGGCATGGAGATCCCCACACAGCATTGGGGTCCAGGGAATTTCTACCCTCGGTGTAGAGCCTTCAGCAGCTCCTCAGTGGAGAGGTCAGGCTGCTGGAACTCTGGAAGGGCGGTGGGGGGAAGGAAGAGCCAAGGAGATGCGTTCCCCACTGTCCAATCCAGGACCCTGAGTAGGCCTCTCCAAAAAGACAGCTAAGGGCCCGCTTCCTGGCGCCTGGCTGGTCTCCAGTGTAAGTCCTGCAGACATTGGTAGACACTGCCACCAGCTCATCTTTACACCCCTCTCCTGGACCCCTAACAACTGCCTTTCACCCCTCACCCGGACACGCACCTCACTTTCAAAGAATCCCCAGGCTTCCAGAAAACTCCGGGTTTCCTGGTCACTCCAAGGATCAGTGAAGTGGCCTGAAGCCTTCTCCCATCCCTGAGTCTCTGAGTCTCTTTCCTCTTCTGCTTTCTGAGGAGCCCTAGACACTTGCGCGTGGCCTCCCCACTCTTATCCCTGCGTCTCCTCCCGCGGCTGCAGCCTCAGGGCCCCGGGCGGGCGGCACAGCGCTGCGGTTTATTCCGTGGGGCTGGAAGTTCGGGAGGAAAGGAGGCCCCAGGTGCAGACCTGTGCTTGCTCCTCTCTGCTGTTCGCAGTCTCTCTGTTCGTTCTTTGAAACACAATGCCGTACCACACACCGTGGAGCATCTACATAGGTAGCAAAGTATAAAAGCACATGTGGGCAGGACACCCACCACCTTCAGGAGGCTGGTCACCCCGGGAGAGAGTGTGGGAGGCTTCAGCTCTCTCCCAGGGTCAGCACATTTTTTCC
Organism: Molossus molossus; assembly: GCF_014108415.1. NCBI lineage: Eukaryota > Metazoa > Chordata > Mammalia > Chiroptera > Molossidae > Molossus > Molossus molossus. Next base: position 12,524,058 of record NW_023425349.1, read on the forward strand.
ATCAAGAGCCAGAGAGTCAATATTTTAGGCTTCGGCGACTCATATTGGGTAATGCATCGTGCGAGCAGCCACAGACGATATGTAAACGAACGAGCGTGGCTGTGTTCGATAAGACGTTACTTATGGACACTAAAATTTGAATTTCATATTTTCACATGCTGTAAAATATTACTACTCCTCTTTCGATTTTTGTTTCAACCCTTGAGAGACGTAAAAGCTATTCTTAGCTCACAGGTCACACAAAGCAGGTGGCGCCTGGATTTGGCCTGTGGGCTGCAATGTGCCGACCCCTGCTGCACCTGAAGAATTTTATTTCCAAGAAAGAGAGAAAGAAAAGTATGGCCACGTGAACATTTGTTAAACTTGAGAGGTGAGCACATGAGTGTCTGCGTTATTATTTTCTATACTTTTTATACTTTCCAACATTTTAGAATTTTCAAAAACTTCAACAAAAAAAAGAAAAGAAAAGCCTAGAAATAACCCCCAAATGTACCCAGAGCTTATCACTGAGCACTGGAAGTAAAGGTGATTTTTATTTTCTTCTTTTCTATGATGGATTTTATTGCTTTTTTTTTTTAATCCTGGGAGTTGGAGGAGGAGGGAAACACCAACATAAACATTTTTTTTTAAAAGAAGGGAGGTCAGGTTTGGCCCATAACTGGCAGTCTCCTCCAGGGACAGTCGGTAGGTATCCCATGAGCCTCTTCTAGCAGGACCTTGTGAAGAGCTGCCCCGCCCCCAACCCCAGATCTACTCCTTAAACAAGTCCTTCCCTCTGCAGACAGCACCACCTGTGTGAAGCCGGGGGTCCCATCCCGGGAGAACTCAGAAGCTGCTATTGATGGGGGAGGATGGGTGCTCAGGCCCTCAAACTGCTTGTTGCTAATCACGCAGCTCTGAACAGGTTCCTAGACACCAGGTGGCCTCGATAGTTAATGGGACACCCCAGCTTCTCTCGGACCTCCACTCCCACCAAACTTCAACACTGTCCAGTTCTGCACACCACCGCCACACCCGTACTATCTGACCTCTTGCAGACCTTTCCCACCATTCTCCTGAGGCTGCCCCCAAACGCCCCCTGCCCAGGCTGGTGTCAGCCCCACCCCTGCAGCATGGAGAGCCAGGGCAGGCCTGTTAGCCATGCCCACAGCACGCCGGGCCCTCCCCACCAGCCTAGGCCTTTCCAAAGACCTGAGCCACCACCAGCTCCCACCTCTCTCACTGTGAGGATGACCCTTGGACCTCTCTCTCCTGGAACCCAGGCTCTCATCATTTTGGAATTTCAGGAGCCAGTTTGACTTTCCTAAATAAAACGAGTAGCACATATAGGTCCGAGCAACACAGGACCACTGACTCCTTGCTGTGTCAAATACAGTGATAAAACAAAGAATTATCACTAGCCTGTATTTCATAAAAAGAATGTTCTAACCCCACAAAGAGTCCAAAGACCACCATCTCCGACTAAAGAAGAGCGACTGAAATGGGTTACAATGCAGGGGATGTCAAGGGACCGTCACCGCACTGGCCTTTCTGTTCTCATTTTGCTGTTGGTCAGGGCGAAAATGTGCAGGTCCCGCCGGCACAGACCGTGCCACAGGTGTGTGGCAGCCTCTCCCATGTCTCATATCCTAAACCTGTCAGCTCTTCTCAACCGGCCTGCGCTCTGCTTCCCAGGCCCCACACTAGCTGATGCCTTCAGGATTCCCCAGGAAGTCCTGCGTCATCTCTGAGTCCTGCGGGATACCTCCTCACAGGCCCATTGCTGCCCCCACTCTCCAAAACTGCTCTGGTCCTTCTCCCCGTCTCCCAGCTCAGACCCATGCCCCTTGCACCTGGACAGCCAACATCGTCACCTATGATCCCTGGTACCTGCCCTCCCTCCCTCCCTTCTCCCGGCACCACACCAGTGTAGTTTGCTGGTTGATAAAAGTCATTCACCTAAACCACAGCTCTGATAAGAACCGTGAGGCTCAAACATCCTGAACTCTGCCACTCAGTAGCTGGATGATGCTGAGCAAGTCACTGAACCACTCTGGGCCTTAGTTTCCTCACCTGCAAAATGGAGTTGATATCTGTGAGAATGAGGATTTAATGAAATGATGCATGTGGCCTTAGAAGAGTACCTGGCACTGTGTAAGTCCTCAAAAAAACCGAGCTGCTGTGATTACAATGACTGTTGTTTTCAAAATCCTTCCTCTGATTCCGTGGCCCGACCCTTCTTGGCCCACCATTCAAGGCCCTGCCTACCTCTCCAGTCACACCATCTGCTAACCTGATTACAGGACTCCCTTCCGCTAGGCTCCGATCCCTGAGGGGCGGGGGGGGGGGGGGGGGGCTGGCCATGTCCTCCAGGGCCACCCCTGGCACGGGACTTGCAAACAGGAGGTGGCCTCTCTAAAGCTCTGCTGCTCTGAAAAGCACAAGTGACACTTGTAGCCGCCTCAGGGGGAAAGAGATGCCAAGGAACCATCTGGAAGGTGCTGATCCCCACAGGCATCACATTTTATTTCTAGATCAGCCCTAATAGAGCTGCAATTAACCCCTCAGGCCTTAGATGAACAGATAATGACAACTCGCCCAGCCTCTAATGATAGCTTATGTTCCGTCACTACTGTTTGTCAGAAGTGTTTCTGAGCCCAGGGATGTTTAGTGTCTTGTCGGCGGTCACACTGTATTTATGGTGCAGTCGGGATTCACCTGGCCACCCTCCTGAGCCAAACTCAGTCCCCAAAAGAGAGGTGTAAATGATTAGAAATCCACTTTTTCCTAAGGCTATCCCAGACTGCCAGTTTATTGGTTTCCAATCTCCAAATCCAAGCTCTACAAATCCCAACACTAGGAAGGGGCCCCAAGTCCGGCAGCCCTGCTCCCTCTGGCCCTACTCTCTCTTCCCCTCCCCTCGACTCCTTCATCCTCCAGGGACTTAGCGGAGGGGGCGCCGAGCCTCCCAGCCCCCCATCTCCCTCCCTTCGCTCTGCCTTTTTCATTTCACAGCCGTGTCAACACATCACCTCCAAGGGCCGAGAAAAAAAGAAATAACAGAGCCCAGATGCTGGCAGTGTTCTCCTGTCTGTCAGGAGGAAGAGAGGAGGGAAATAAAAGCTAACAAGACTTCCAAAAGCAAAATCCCCAAACCTCCTCTCGGGTACCCGGCAGCTGTCAAAGTCAACAGGAACCTGGCGATGGGGGGAACCCATCCCAAATAAAAGCCAGGCAGCTGTGAAGTCGGACTCAGACCGAGTATGGCTGCATTTCCAAGGGCGTGACGGGCATCCTCCAGGCTGGTCTATTCTGCTAACATACAGGTGGTCTGTCTAGACCGCAGAACCAAGCCTGCCTTTTCTGAGGATCGTGCCGACTTTTTTTTTTTTTCTGTATTATTATTTGGAAGGCTATTGAGATTCCCCTTGCTTCCTTATTTATTCAATCAAAGGAAATTGCAGCACAGAGAGCCGCTCCCAAACTCAAGGCCACGTGGGCCAATTTCAGATGGATAATTAAATATTGAACAAACGCTGAAATGCCTCTACTGGCTCAGGATGGCTAAAAATAACCACCCTGCCACTCCATTCGAGGGCATCTCGGCTGCTCGTTCTCAAATCTTTCCTCCCAGCAACTGTCAAAGCCAAACTTCTCAGGGAACATCAGAGGAGGGGTGGGTACTGACTCCCCAAATATCTACTTCACAGAGAACAAAACTTCAGCTCCCAGCTCTAAACGTTCCTGACCAGGAAATACTCTCCCTTTCCTGACATTTAACCAAATGGCCTCGAGAGGAAGGTACAGGGGAAATATTGTAGCTGTTCGTTCCTTTTCTGTTAAAAATAGTCAAAAGGCTTCATGTCGTTTCTAAACGAAACACATATGTAGTCCGGGAGCTGAGCACGTTTGTGTCAAGTTACACAGGAGCCTCCCCTGCCAAGAAGACCCAACGAGGAGCCCAGCTGCCTCAGTTTCCCAGGCTGGGCTAATCTTAAAAAAAGCAACAAACAAAACCAACAGTGAAATAGGATGCAAAGGCCTCTGGATCCAGGCCTGGGTCTCTCGTCAACATCTTCACATGACCTTGGGCAAATGAGCTTGGCTCTGTGGCCTCGGTTTCCCCAGTTGTCAAGGGGAACATGTAGCTCCCAGTGCTGAGCTGAGCTGTAAGAGGGTACAGGGCAATTTCTCCAACCTCCCCACCAGCAGCCAAGCAAAGCAGACTCCGACCCCTCCCAGTACCATTCGGTTTGAAAGTAGAGATGCAATGGGGTAGAGATAGAGTACCTGGGAATCAGGACTCTAACCATGACCCACTGAGATCAAAGGCACACTCTGGGCCCATCCAGTCCTCTCTGAACCGCACCAACCAAAGAACAGAAGCACTGGGCCTCTGCATGTGGTCCAACGTGCCTGCTTTGGAGTCTACTGGCCTCAGCTCAAAACTTGTCTCTACAGTGAGCAACTTCTCGGTTTCCTCTCCTGGCAAAAGGAAGTGATGAGTATGACCCCCTACCTCCTGAGAGGGTTGGAAAGTTAAAATGAGATATGAGATAATAAGGTGAAGTTCTTGGCACAGGGCCTGGTACATGTTCAGCTAGGTAAAAGGAAATTATGACCTTCTTTATTATTTCTTTCTTTCTTTAAAAATTTTTAAAATAAATTGTTTATTGATTTTAGAGAGAGAGGAAGGGAGAGGGAGAGAGGTAGAAACATCAATGAGAGAGAACATCGATTGGTTGCCTCCTGCACACCCCCCACTGGGGATTTGGTCCACAACCTGGACATGTGCCCTGACCGGGAATTGAACCAGTGACCTCTTGGTGCATGGGTCGATGCTCAACCACTGAGCCACACAGGCCAGGCATGACTTTCTTTATTATTAAAGGTGGTGAGGATGGACCAGAAACAAACACAAAGGCCAAAAGGCCAACACTCAGCAAATGAACTGGGGTCTCCAGCCTCCATCCAGGAACTACACAGCTCTGGGAAGTGGGTCTCAGGCTGGCTGCCCATCTCCAGGGACTTCATATCAGAGAACACTGAGCCACCAGCACAAAGGGACTTGGTGCAGAAACAAGGCTGAGCCTGTAAGATCTGAGACCTGCCCAAAGAATGCTCATGGCTGGCAGACACGACTGAGAGCAGGATACGGGGGTGCAGGTCCTGGAAGAGACTGGGCCTCGGGGACCATCTGAGTCAGCCCAGGCAGGCAGAGGAGCCCCCAGGAGTACTGACCCCCACACTGATGCCAACAAGGTCATTCCCCTGCCTCCCTCCTGAGTCATGGATAGGATTGTGGGAGACGGTGGAGAACTCTTGGCGAGTGGCTGACTGTGCAAAACAAACAGAAGGAGGTGGCCTTATCCGAGGCCTAACTGCAAAAAGATCTGGACAGTGAGGTGGCGCATTTATCAACTCGGAATCTGGAGTCAGGTAGAGCTGGGCTCTGCTGTCTCTGAGCTCTGTGACATTGGACAAGGCTCGCACTCTCTGGACATGGGTTCCTCATCTATAAAATAAGGATAATACCAGTGTCCATCTCACAGGTTGCTGTGAGCATTAAATGAGATAAGGCGAGTACAGAGTTAAGCCCACTGCCAGGTAGTGAGTAGGCCCTCAGCAAAGAGAAACCATGTTTACCTTTATTAGATGCCATGATATGCAGTAGTGAGCCTCCCAGCCCCTGAGTTATGTAAGGGTGCAGAGGGCCTGAGAAGCCGGGGTCAAGCCCCAAAGGAGGGATTTTTGTCTCAGCAGGAACAGAGGAAGAGACAACACAGAAAAAAAGGTACATGTACAATTTCAGGGGCACATCCAAGTTAGGGGTAGAGAGCCAGGCCTTGGGGCCACAGGATATAACCAGCTCCCACCCTCAGGGCTGTGCTCAGGCTTGTCCAGCCCACAGGGTCTGAGCTGTTGCCCAGGGGCCACTGAGCAGGTCTCACTGAAGCCAGGGTCCCCATGGAGAGGTCCCAGCCCAGCCCTTCCCTCTGGGTGGCACGCAGGCCTTCCCTAAACATTCTACCCGTTAGAAAGCAGCTGTCTTAACCAGCACCCTCCCCAACCACGCCACCAACTTTCAGCAGCCCTAGATTCCATATCTGACTCTGATGGTGGCCCCGCTGTGCCTCAGTGTCCCCATCTGTACCCCAGACATCGGATTACTCAACTGCCAAGTTGTAAGGCCTAGGCAGGGACCATCATCTCAAGAGGTCAGCCCCAGCCCTCCAGGGAACCTCTGTGAGGCCCTTCTGCCTGCATTCCTCAGAATGTGCTGGGGCGCTCCTGGGAACCCCCTCTTAAGATCCCATGACAGACTCCAGCAGATCCTGAAAGGAAATCGGCCCTGGTGGAAAGGAGGGGACTACACAGCAGCCAAGACACAGGGCCGGGCAACAGGTCCGGATGGGCACAGAGGGGGCACTGACTATCTCAGGCCACCATCAACAGCAGGTCTATTCTGCCCATTCTTCAGATGGGAAAACTGGGACCCAGAAAACAGAAGAGCCCTGTTTAGTCAAACCAGGGGGGCTGCCGACACTTGTCCGTCACTTAGAACCCACCAGGGAGAAAGTCCTGCTCTCAAGTCTGCAGGGAGCCCCCTCCCACCACTCCAGAGGGGCAGGGAGCTTCCTCAGAGGTAGCAGCCTGGTCACAACCCTTCCCCAGCCAGGCCAGCTGTGGGCCCCGAACAGCAGCCAACTCTTCCCTGCACTTTCCTGTTTCTGAACCAACACACACACACACACACACACACACAGTTCTCCATCACTGTCCTTCCTTGTTAGTGGCAGAAGCCAGAATGAGTGTGGAGCAAAGGCCTGACCAGGGCTGTGGTACTGAGTCCCACTCCTTCTTCTGAGGTCTCATGTCACCACCATGGGACCAATGCTCTATGCAGATGGGGAGACTGAGGCCTGAGATCAGAAGGGATGGACTCAGGCCACCAGGTGGCTTCCCCAACATGAGTTACAACCTGGGTGGGGGCACTGCCCTCAGAAGGGGGTAGCCCTAGGGGCAGAGTCAGGGATCTAGGGCTATAGTGGAGGGAGGTTAGTGGTGCTCTAGCCACCCCCTACCCAGGTGGACAAGAGACCTCCAGCCTCCGCCTCTCACACTGCCAGGCAACTCTCACCCGCCACTCATGACTCCCTAATCACTCAAGGCCCTTATCTGGCCCAAACTACTGTTCCAGCTATTCCCCATACCATGCCCCTCCCCCACCCCAGGATAAAATGTCAACACCACCTAAGACATTTTCCTTCTCCCTGTCTTTGCACAGGCTGCTCCTCCTGTCCAGGGTAAGGACAACAGTTCACACTCAACTGTGGCCTAAGTCCCAGGTAGCACAGACTTCCAACTTCCCATGCATTTGCCCTCATTTCTTAAACAACCCTGCCATCACTACCCCCATTTACCAGATGAGGCCACTGAGGCTTGGAGAGGTAACTGGTCAAAGGACAGTTTTGTGCAGAGCTGGGGCTTGAATTGGGATCTGACTTAACCACTCCCTCTACAAAGGGATATTCTATCCAATTTATGAGACCCAATTCAAATGTCACCTCCTCTATGAAGGTCTCCCTGATTTCCTCAGTTGAAATTTCTGTTCAGCAACAGTCTCCTCTCTACTCCCTGCAGCCTTTGAGCTCCTTCAAGGCTGAGACACCATGCAGGGCTCCTGTGCAGGCAGGCAGGCGGGGCCTGGGAGCTGGGGTTCAGGCAACACCCAGACACGTTGATTATCTCCAGCCCAGTCAGCTGAGCAGAGGGGGACTTCCAGTCCTCCCTGTGACTCTGTGGTCAGGGGTGGAACCAAACTGAGGTGAAGAGTGGAGGGAAAGGTCATTCAGGGCACAGAGCAGGGCTAGGTGGGTACAGAAGGACTCGGGGTGGCCCATATTACTGAGCATTGGTACAACTATCATTTCTCACAGCATGAACCCGTTTTTTCATGGAATCCTCCATATACTAGCCCCTTTTACAGTTCAAGAAACTAAGACTCAGAAAAGGGAAGTGACTTGCCCAAAGTCACACTGCTTGAAACCAGATATCCAGTCTCCTACACCAAACCTGGAGGAAGAGACTAGCTGGAGGCCACTTTAAGAAAGGCAAGGGTAGGGGATGGTTCACAGGCCCTGAGAGACCCTTGAGACTGAACTCCCAGCACGCACCTGTGCACATCTCCCAGACTCAACTTGATACCCTTCCAAGCACAGCGAACTCACTACTTCAGGAACTGCCTACTTCCTGAGGAAGACTATGTTGTCGCACAGCCCTGACCATGGGAAAAGTCTTCCCCATTCTGGGGGGAAGTAAATGACCATTTACTGCCCTACTGCTTCATTTACTCTCAAAGTGACCAGAAAACTTAGGTTCATGGAAAACACCACAGGGCCCAGGCCCACAACCAGCACCTGGAGGGGTGGGGATGTGACCCCAGGCCTGACAGACTCCAAGCACGGATTTGCTCAAACACCTCTCCAATCAAGCATCACGCCAGCCTTCCCCATTCCAAAGCAACCTGATGGTGTCCACTCAGCCCAGGTTCCTGCTGGGTGCTACTAGCCCACCTCTTCCCTCCCACCTTGGGCACCTCATGGGCCTGAGCCTGTGCCCAGGACCCGGCCTCCCAGGCAGCTTCTAGGAGCTCCTCCTTCCAGGGGGCCTCCCTCCCTCCGTCCCACCCTGCGGTGGAAGGAAGTACACCTCCCCCCAGCCGGCCGAGAAGACAGACCCCTGAATCACACCCGTTTCCAGCTGAGGATCCTGTTACTGGAAAAAGAAAACGCTCCTGGAACCTCCCCCTCCTCCCCGACCAGCCACCAGGGCTTGAAAGAGAAACTCTTTTCAAAGGAGGTGGAGCCCACCCACTGGGAGGGGTCCCAGATCAATCCTACCAGCCTAGGCTCCTTGGAAACCAAGGACCCTTGGGGACAGGGTCCCCTGAAGCCCAAGCACCTGTCCCTCCACCCAGGAGGTGGAGCGGCCAGTTAAGTCCCGAGGAGGGGGTGGGGGCTAGGGGGCTAAGACGAGAGCCCAGAGCGGTGGAGGCAAAGTGAGGCAAAGCCCAGATCCACTCAGCTTACTGCTCAGTTGCTGAGTAAACGGAGGCACAGTGGAGCAGGAGGTGGAATCTCAGAGGGGAAGAGAGGGAACTGTGACTGCGATCGACCCATCGACCGTTTCCCTACCCCTGGCCTAAGGGGGAACACTAGAGCCTCAGTTTCCCGACTGAGGGGGAGAATGAGGGAGCAGCTGGGGGAATGGGGATCAAACAAACACAGAAGTGGGCAACTACAGGGGGCGGAGGAGGGAGTCCCAGGGTCCCTGGCATCCCAGGACGTCAGGTGAAGCGGCGGTAGGGAGGGCCTGGGAGTCAGGGCTCGGGGTGGCTCCTACCCCTGGCGGGCCGGGTCCGGCTGCGGGAGCGGCTCCTCTGTCGCTGCAGCCGGGGCCGCCGCAGCAGCCGGTAGTAGTAGGAGGGCCTCCCGGTGCTCTTCCTGGCGCTGCCGCCCGCGGACATGCTGCCGCCCGCCGGGCACCGGGCCGGGCCTGGGCGCGCTCACACGGGCCCCATCACCCGCTCCGGCCGGCCCGGCGGGCGTCCCAGCGTTTCCCCGCGACGGTGCGGCCGGCCGAGGCCAAGGCTGCCCCACAAAGTCCCTCAAACTCCTCCTCCAGTCCCCGCCCTCCCAGGAGCAGCCGGCCCCGCTGCAGGGGCCGGGGACCGGGGCTGGGCTGGCACCAGCCCGAAAAGTCAGTGCAGGAGAAATCCCGGCCTGGAGTCCGCAGGGTGAGGGTGCCTGGAGTGCCCAGGGACCCCCGGCTGGTCCCCAGGAGGGTCACACCTCGGTGCTCAACCTCAGGGTGCGCTGGGCGCCCCATACCGCCGGCGGTTGGAGACGGTGCATACCCACATGTGCGCTCCGCAGTGCGGGGCAGGGCGCACGCGGGCGGCCCGGCAGGCACTGTTCAGAGACGGGCCAACTGAGGCTGACGCCCTGGGGCCGATTCTGCCACCGGAAAACACGCTATTCCACTGGCCCCTGCCCCAGCCAGGTTACATAGACTTCCTTTCCCGCAGGATACTTGCCTAGTCTTTACATTTTAAAAACGCTCCCGTTTGATACACTTTTTTTTATGTAATTAAAATTATCGTGTGTATTTCCAACACACAAAGAGTAAACATAAGGAACACCTGTGTACCCAGTAGGGCTTTGCCAAATCTGAACGTTTTGCCCCTATTGAATCTAGACCCGCCCCAAATAAACCCCACAGATGCTGTGAAGTCTTCTCCCACTGGGCATTTACAGCAGCTCTGGCCCGCCTCCTGGCAGGACAGAACAACCCCTACCCACTGCAGGGACAGGAAACTGAGGCTGGGGGAAGGGAGGGTACCAACTAGCGCTGCAGTATTTTGCTGAAAAGCTTTCTCTGGGTCACTCCCCAGTTCAAGAACCTTCTATGGCTCCCCAGCGCTCAAAAGCAACAAGTCCCAACAATCCCCCTTGGTATTTGAAGTTCCAACAATCTATCTGGCCCTAACCAAACCACCCTCCAGCCCCCACGACCACTGTCTCTTTGCCCTACTCCCAGCATAGACTTGACTTTGTCTGGCCAAAGTCCATCTTTCTAGGGCCCACTTCCTCTAGCCTTCCCTGACTATCCTGGCCCTTGGTGGTCTCTCTCTCTCCAGCTCTCCATAGCCTGCACATCAGCATTTATCTTTTATTCAGACAACCACCTGCCTGAGCTCCATCGCCTCAAGTACAGAAAGGGAAACTGAGGCCCTGGCTGAAAGGTTTGACTTGCCTCAGTCACAGGGAAAGTAACAAAGGCAAGTGGTCTTAGCCTGGGGCTCAGTCTTAGGCGTGTGCTTGTGGGAGAGTCACACTAAGGCGCCTAAGGCCCTCTGAATGTCCTGCTCCAAACAGCTGAAAAGGTGGAGCGCTGGAGGGGTGGGGCAGTCTGGGCAGGAATCCAGGCCAGGTTTTGCACCTCACAAGGGTAGCCCCCTCCCTTGCTCCTTTAGCCAGGGGGAGGGCCCCCAGGTCAGGAGGAGCCTGGATCACAGCTGGAAGCCAGGCGCCTTCTCTGGACCAGGGGGGAGGGGCAGGAGGGGTATTGCTCCTCCAAACCCACACTGGGTTATCCAAAGCCATCAGCTCCCCTGGTTCCTCTCCCCAGAGTACTGGTCAATCCTGGGGGAACATGGAAAACCACAGGGCTTGCAACCCATTAGCCCCCTTTGGGTTAAGAATCGCTAGGGCTTATTCTCAATAGTAGACATTGCCAGGAGTCTCTTTTGCCTGGGCAGAGGCCCTGGGGAAGAGCTGGACCCAGTCCCTCGGTCCAGAGGCAAGTGGTGAGTCTTCATAGTATGCATCTTCCTCCCCACCTCTGAGTTCCCCCTCTCAGCAGGGGCTCCCGCAGCCACCTGCCCACCCTTGGTATTTCCAGGAAGGAATAACCTCTACTGCTAGGTCCACCAGTGTTGAGTGGGTGGAGGATTCCCTGGAAGTCTAGCTCAGGGAGGGGAAATCTAGCTCTCTGCCCAGGGCCTGGAGTTCAGCTGGACCAATTTCCTTCCCGAAGCAGGAATCCCCCATCAGCCAGGTCCAGCCTTCCTGCCAGCCAACTGAACAGTGGTTGGGAGGAGTGCTCCTGGCCTGGGCCCCCCAACAAGCAGATTTAGGGGGGTGTGTGTGTGTAGGGAGGAGGGAAGTAGCCAGAAACTCAAGATCTCATCTGTAAATACAGTCGGGCTCCAAAAGTCTAATATGGTTTCTCGGCATAATCTTGGGTTTTTCAAGACCTTCTCTATTGCCTCAGTTTCCCTGCCTACAAGGAGAAGCTATGGACCTTGTGGAGGGAGGAGGGCCGGCTAAGGAAGAAGAGGAAGCTTCTGCATTATAGGCCTTGGGATGGGATGGGCATTGCCAACCACCTAAGCTGGCCATCTCCACACACTGGGTACCAAGTAGAAACCAGCTGGGGTGCTGAGCAGGAAGGGAGCAGGGCAGGAGCTAGGAGAGAGGGGCCTGGCTCCCTGTCCCTGTTCCTGGCCCAGGAACCCTGGGCAGGCAGGCAGACAAAGGCAGCTCCCTGCAAGCCCAGCAGAGCATCTGGAATCAATCCTGCTGTAGAACAAGCCACCCACCCCCTCTTGCTGCCCCTGTGGCCTCCTCCCTTCAAACAGAAGCAGCCCCCTTCCGGAGGCTGCCTAGACTGGAGGAGGGGCACCTGAGAATGCCCACCACCACCACCACCAGCACCGCTTCTGCTACAGGCCCCTGGGTGGGGGCAGGACTGATACAGTCTGTCAGCGGTCTTGCTTTCAGGGGGGCTCCAGAATAGACCCAATTCCCATCTCCTCCACATGCTGCTTTGTGTGGGGGTCAAGGCTTCAGCCTTCATACCCCTGAGCCTCCAAATCACTCCAGCTTATTACAAGTGCATATTTCTGGGGTACCCCAAGACTTCTGATTCAGTGGGTCTGGGTGGGGCCTGGTTGTGCAGGCTAAATCAGATCTGACCCGACCCCACTCACCACCTTCACTGACCCTCCACAGTTTCAAAAACTGAACTCCCAGAGTATCAAAAAGGGCCCAGCTCCATCACAGAGTATCCACCTCCCCTTGGACCAAGCACCCAACCTGATCTCTCTGCTCTGGGCCTCCAAGGGCTCCCCGCTCATTCCCACTTGCAGCCTGTTCCCTGTTGGTCAGATGGCTGCCATGAAGCTCTCCCCTCTGCCCCCACCTGGTGAACTCCTCTGCATGCCTCAGGACCCAGCTCAAATATCCCCTTATTAAAGAAATCTGAGCCCCAACAAGAGACACTCCCCAACCCTACCACAGCCCACCAGTCAGTTTGAATAATGAGGAGATCTGGGAGGGATAGACACACACACTTTCCCTCTGGACGGAGAAACATCTGCATCTGGGTGGCTGGATGAGAATTACCCCCTGCTGGGAAGGAGGCGGTGGGTGGCCTGAGAACAAGCTGGAAGTCCAGGTAAACCACAGGCCAGGCCAGGACTGGGTCAGGAGGGGTACCCGACGCAGGGGTGGGAGCCAGCCCGGTGCAGTCTCACATCCAATTGGGGTGTTAGGTTGATAGTCACTAAGGAAGGAGCAAAAACCCACTGTCAGAATTACCTTTGAACAAACTTAAATTGCCCATAAGAACAGTTTTTCCACCAGTATTAGGACAGATCACCCATTTCTCCAGCTGAACATAAAGCAGAAGGGCCCAGACTTTCCTGGGGGGCCCTTTTGTGCAGAAGGAAAACAAGAGCAAGGAGCACCCGTTATCCAACACCAGACTCTCCCCAGGGAGGAGGGATGCTCATGCCTGGAGGGGACCACAGAAGTCCAAGACTGCTAACATAGGAAGGTTACAAGTTTGGCTTGGGAAGCTCTGTCTGGGGGTGAAGTTTGAATTTAATACTAAGAAATTTTATTCAGCATGTACTGTGTGCCAGACCCTGTCTGCAGCATTTTATTTTATTTATTTTTTAATCCTTACCCGAGGATATTTTTCTATTTATCATCAGAGAGAGTAGGAGGGAGGGAGAGAGAGAAACATCGATGTGAGAGGGACACATCGACTGGTTGCCTCCCACATGACCCGACCAGGGCCAGGGATGAACCGCAACTAAGTTACGTGCCCTTGACCAGAATCGAACCCGTGACACATTGGTCCACGGACCGACACTCTAACCACTAAGCCAAACCAGCCAGGGCTGTCTGCAGCACTTTATGAGGCAGATGGTTACCACGTGCATTTTACAGAAAATATCGAAGGCACAGAGAGGGTAAGTAAGTTCCCTAAGGTCACACAGCTTGCACTAAGAGTCAGGATTTGAACACAGGCAGGCTGGAAAGAGCAAAAGTCTTAATGCAGAGATGAAGGAGGGGCAACAGCCTGGAACTTTCCTTTAAAAAAAAAACAGCTTTGACAAGGACCAGGAGGAGAAGAGGGACCAAAGTCCTAACAGGGGAAACACTAGCGCCCACACCAGGCCCCACACAATGGATGTCTGGACGACTCAGACCTGTCAGGTTTCCTGTCAGGACGAGGTGGGCAGTGGTGACCAGGGGAAGCCCCCAGCCAGACAGCCCTGCACACATCCGCCTCTCAACCTTGGAGTAGCTGGAGCCTTGGGCAGGGGTGTGGGTAGGGATGCTGCAGGGTCATTCATGGTTAAGGTCATGGGCCTCTGTCCTGGGAGGTGGTCTGTCTGGCAGGCAGTGACAGCTTCCGGAGTCCATCCTTCATCCGGAAACGAGGCTGGACCAGGAGTAGGACCTTCATTCAATAGATGAGGGAGCTGGAGCGGGACCCCACCCACAGAGCAGAAGGTACGAAGCCCTGTGAGGTCACACCCCAGCTCTGAAGGCCCAGCTGGGTGTCCACCGCCTCCATTGCCTCATCCCCACCCCCGGGGACTTCCTCTCTCAAGCCACCAACGAATGTAATGACATCCAGCTGGGGTTGGACGGCTCTGCCCCCTCAACAGGGGCGGAATTGGGAATCCGTCAAGCGCAGACATTTACACACACACAGACAGAGCCTCGGGCAGTGCGAGTGTTTTTTAAGGCGTCACCCAGACCTGAGCTGAAGTGAGGCCCTGGGAGAGGTTAGGGCTCTGAGAGGGCAGAAGGCCACTGGGCTGGGTTCTTTGGGCACTGTGTAACTCAAAGAAAGCCCCTCGACCTCGCCGGGCCTCGGAGACATGATATCTCTGCCCAGTCCCCCGCCATGGATTCCATCAGGATCTAGAAACGTCCATCTGTCTAGAAAAGAGGACATATAACTCCCCCTGTACATGTCAACTGCCTGTCATAAAGTCTAGTCTGGGGCTGTCAGAGTAGATGGCAGACCAGGGAAGCTGAGGCCCTACAAGACGGCCACTTGCCCTCCAGAGGACCCTGCCCACGCATGGCCAGCGGGGAGGGCGCCACTTCCCAAGGGTCTGACAGTCCCTCCCACCCAGCATGAAGTAGCAGAGCTTCCTGGGGATGGGAAGTGAGGCCAGGAGAGAGGGGGACTTGCCTGAGGTCACATATCGTAGCTGGGGGTTAGTCCCAAACAGAGCTGCCAAAACCCGCTTTCGCCCTCAGTTACCCAGACCACCTGTCCCAGAACACCTGATCCGTTCTGCCCACAGGTACCCTGGGCTTCCACTCCAGGCCCGCTTCCCCCAAAGCTGAGGACTCCAATCCTGTGTCTGGGGAGGCTAGGATCCAGTCTCCAGGCCCCAGCCTGGCCCCTCCTTCTGCACCCCCACACTAGCAGCCGGCATGTCAGCCCAGATGGCCAGGCCTGGAGCCACTCCGTTCATGTACTTCCTCTCCCTGCCCTGACCCAGAAACGCTGCCAAGCTCCAGGTGGACCCACAGCCCTCCTTCCCCCACCTGGGCCCAGGGCAGAGTCTCCAAGTTTCCAGGCTTCTTCCTCCTCTTCCAGTGGAGGGGCCCAGACAGCTCCACGCCCACTGGGCCACCAGAGAGGGTGACATATGGTCCCAGTGTGCGCTCAGAGAGCCCCTTCCTTCCGAGGCAGGCCTGCCCGGTCATCTGTGAACCATTTCAAGGCTGGCACTGGCCTGGGCTCCAGGGGGATGGGCCTTACTCAATCCCAGCGGACCCCACTGAGGAGCACAGATGAACAAATCCCGTAGCCAGCTCCTACGCAGGAAGCTGGAAGGGTGCAAGATTCATAGTCAGGAACTAGCACCTTGGCTGTGTGACCCCAGATTGGTGCCTTCACCTCTCTGTGCTTCTGTTTCCACAACTACACAGTAGGCATCATATGACACTTATACATTGTGAGGTTGTGAAAGGTCACATAGCATAGTGAACCAAAGCCTTTTGTATAAACTGGTCAACATCTACCCCATCCAGGCCATTTCTTTTCCAACTAATCTGGGGATTCCTTGATAGAGCAGGACAGCTAGAGCCGGTCAGCACAGATACCAGCCCAGGGCAGCCTCTCGGTTAGACTGACTGAGAGTTAGTAGCAGCATTTGGGAAAAATGGCTGAGCCCATCTGATCTGAAGTCCTCACTGAGGAAATTCAGAGGAAGGAGAAGTCCTGGAAGGCTTCCTAGAGGAAGAGACACTGGCATTGAGCTAGAAGGTTGAGCAGGAGTTGCCTGGATAGAGAGCAGAGGAGGGTATTCTTGGAGGGGGACACAGCACAACAAAGGTCCAGGGGTGAAGACCCTCTGAGGGTCGTGTGTAAAATGGTGTGGCTGGAGCAGAGGACGGAGTGGTCCCTAGGAAGCAGACTGTGCAGGGTGTGTGGGGAGTGAGACTGAGTCGAGAGATGGCGGGATGGATCCAAGCAGGGGTGAGGCCAAGGCAGCCCCTCCAGAAGGGGAGAAGTAAAGTGGTAAGGAAGGAACCCTGGCCTGAGAGGCAAAGAACCTGGGCTCAGGCCTGGCTCTGCTGCTGTGTGGCTGCAGGACTTTGAATAAGTCACCACCCTCTCTGATCCTTGCTCTGCAACTATGAAAGGAGGGGCTGGCTCTGTGAGGCAGGCCTGCCGGAGTGGGGCAAGGCTGCATGCCCAGGAACTACCCCGGGCATTCAGAAAGAGACTCCCCGCACCACTGAACCCACAGGTTGCTGGGTGGGGCCAAGGAATCCAAATTCTTTTTCTTTTTTTTTTTTTTAATATGTCTTTATTGATTTTTTAGAGAGAGAGGAAGGAAGAGAAAGATGGAAACATCAATGTGAAAGAGATCCATCAATCAGCTGCCTCCTGCACGCCCCCTACTGGGGATCGAGCCAGCAACTGGGGCATGTGCCCTGACTGGGAATGAACCAGGACCTCTCAGTCTGAGCCACACAGGCCTGGCTGAATCCAAATTCTTAAAAGAGCTTTCTAGGGAGCCACTGACTAAGATGGTTCTAGACTCAGCTGGATATCCTGCCAATCCTTAAACTTGCCAAACGTAGTCTCACCTCGGGGCCTCTGCAGGCTGTTCCTTTGGCCTCGCGCACTAACCCCAGGTCTTCAGCTGGTCAGCACCTCCCTGTCACTCAGGCCTCAGCTCAAATATCACACCCTCAGAGGCCTTCCCCGGCCACCTTATCTCAAGTGCCTCTGCCCCAACCCCCACACCCTAGCCCATTGCCCTGTTTTATTTTCTTCAACAGTATCACTTCCTGAAACTATCTTATCTGTGTATTCAGTTGTTCACTAATTGTCTTCCCTAAACGGGAATGAGGGCAGGGGCCTCGCCAGGCCTGTCACAGCCCTATCCCCAGTGCACAGCACAGCACCCAATAAACACTTGATGAACGAGGTGGGCGAAGGCGGCTGGGCGCAAAGCCCCCACTCTTTTCAGGAAGGGCAGTCGTGGGACCAGCGGCAAGTGGCCACCACTCTGGGCCTGGGCTTGCCTCTAGAAGACATGTAGACAGCAAGCCGCAGGGGTGGCAGCCGGGGGTTGTCAGGAGGCCAGGCTGCACGGAATTGATGAATGGACGAATCGATGCCTTTGCTTTGCCGTGGGCCTTTCAACAGGTCCCCTCCCGTTCACAGCTCCAGCTTCCCCTCCTGTAAAACGGGGTGGCTTTTCAGGACCCTTGGCCACTGACACCCAGAGCGCCTCTGCGCCCAGTCCGGAACACAAACAGGAGCCACAGCCGTGATTCTCACACTTACTCTCTTCCTGGAGATCCCACCCGCCCATAGCTGGCATTCTAAGGCTGTGTAGGTGAGGATTAAATATCACTTCTGCAACTTGTCACCCCTCGACGTCTTTTGAGAGCTAGAACAATGCTGGCCCAGCCCCCACCCTGGGAACAGCACTTTGTCTGGAAATTCCACGGGGGGAGGAAGGGCTGGGGCCCTAGAATTTCTGTGCCTGCTCGTACAGGAAGTAGCTGGAAGTGTGGGGCCAAGGAAAACAAGTTCGAGGTCATCCTGGAAATCAGCAGCCAGGCTCCCCAGAGCTGGGGACTTGTCCCTCTCCCCAGGTGTGGCTCTCCTGGTGATTAAAAATTAACATAAAAAGACAGACAGTCAGGGTGTAGAGGAGGGATGGTTCAGAGCCACAAGCAAAGGCTTAAGAGGAAGTAAAATTCACTCAGCCTTGTCTGGCATCACTTTGATGACAGGGAGCTCATTATCAAACTGGTCCCTGTCCTCAGAAAGTCTGAAAGTGAAGCTGCTTTCCCACAGCTAAGAATTGCAGAGACCTGCCTGGCCCGTGTGGCTCAGTGGTTGAGCACTGACCCATGCGCCAAGAGGTCGCCGGTTTGATTCCTGGTCAGGTCACAGGCCCAGGTTGTGGGCCAAATCCCCGGTGGGGGCATGCAGGAGGCGGCCAATCGATGAGATGTTCTCTCTCATCGATGTTTCTATCTCTCTCTCCCTCTCACTTCCTCTCTCTGTAAAATCAATAAAGGAAAAAAAATTTTTTTAAATTAAAGTCATTTATAAAAAAAAAAAAGAATTGCAGAGATCTTTAGAGGTCTAGCGGTCATCCCACCCTCAACCCGGGGCTCCGAGGGCTTGGGACTTGCCCAAGGTCACTCAGACACACTCTGGGTCCTCCCTGTTTCCAGCAGCAGATGGAACTGTTACAGGCACAATAAGGAGGAGGCAGTAGGGCAGATGGGGCTGGAGTTTGGCCTTTAGCCCCACCCCCTCATCCCTCCTGGCTACCTTCATTAGAAAGCTTAGCGGACATGGGTGGGGACTCTGCCTTGACCCTAGTACTATCAAGAGCCCTGGGGAAGCAGCCTGGGTCACAAAGGCCTCTACACAGCCCCTCTGTCACGATGGCCCTCTCTTCTCCCCCTGTAGCATCTGCCCCGGGAAGCTGCAGAATTTTCTGGACCTTTCTCTGACCTCATGTTTGCCCCCTCTCTTATATACAACCAGTAGGGGCCCCAACACATGCACAGACCTACTTTCTCACTCTCTGCCAGGCCCAGGCCCGAGGAGCAGCCTGGCGCCCTCAGGAGGTGCTGGCAGGTGCTGCCCCCTGCCGGGCTGTGGGGCCCCAGGACAAAGTGTTTCTTGGCTCAGGTGTTAGGGTGGGGAGCACTAGCCTGGCAGGGGAGGCCCAAGACTCCAGAGCTCCCAGGGCTGTGCCTGCTTCCCGGGGACCCCAAAGAGGCATGGCACTGGGTCCCAGTTTGCTGAGTGATTTGGATAAACTTCCTGCATCCATCCCTTCTGGGCCCCTCTTCCCACTGGTGCAAACGGGATGGCCCAGAACCCCAGTTCTCAGATGTTAAGGCACCTCCATCCCTCAGGGGAGCATGTTAAAGTGCAGAAGCCCAGGCTCAGTGGGAAGGTGGGATTTCACTGGCCTGGGGAGGGGCCCAGGAATCTGCATTTTAACCAGTAGGGGGTCGGTCCACACTGACCCACCCATTGCTCTCTCTCAGGGCCCCAGGCTCCATAGGAAGAGTTCTGGGATCCTGGCCCCTGACAGTGTCCCAAGGCCTTTACAAACTGCAGCCTGTCCCTTTCTCCACACCTCATGCAGACGGGCAAACTAGGCTCAGAATGGACGGAGAGCAACCAGCTTGCCCAGGTCCTGCTCCACAGTAAGCCTCAGCTTACCCATCCTCCCCAGGCTCCCCAAGTACAGTCTAGATTCGGGGGCCCAGCGGGTCAGCTCAGGCCGGGCAGCAGCCCTGACTGGTCCCCTTTGTCTTGGTCTCTGTGCCCTCTGACCTCCCCAGGTCCTGGGCTGATTAAAATATCCCTTTACAGTCCCGATAGGCCTAGTGTCTCCTTACAGAGCTGGGAGGGACATGGTCCCATCTAGGGTGACTCTGCCAGCTTGGGGGTGCACTCTGGACACTGCTGGCATATGGAGACTACAGAACCTTCACCCAAAGTTTCTGCACAGATAGCCAGGAGGGACCGAGGCCCAGAAAGGGGAGAGCCTTGTCCAAGATCACACAGAACATTGTTACTAACCCAATACAGTGCTTACTCTCCACCAGGCAAAATAATTCAGCGAGTCCTATAACAACCTTAAGAGGGGGTCACTCTCCCATTTCACAGGCACAGACCGTGATTGTGGCAGAGACAGGACTTGATCTCACGTAGCCTGGCTCCTAATGGTGGCCCCGTGCTGCCACAAAGAGGTCTCCCCTCACCTGTTCCCTGGTAATTAACCAGACGGCCCCTTTCCAGATGCAAAGAAGACAGAGCCATTTGTAAAAAAGGGTCCTGAAGCAATAAAGCCCAAGCCTTGGCTTCCAGCCCCAGCCCAGGGCAGTGGTCAGTGGATGCTGCCCAGCCCCCCCCTGACCTCACCTCTCATCACTCCCTACACCTACCCTTCCCTCAGCCACACTGGTCCCAGCCGCCCACCACCTCTCTCCCTCTTGTCTTTGCTCCCACAGCTCCCACACCTAGGACACAGGACACGCGGCATGCTTCCTAGACTCTGAGTCCCACCGTGAACAGATTATTGCTAGCTCCAAATTCTAGCTTGAGTCTGTCCGTCCACCTCTATCTCCACTGTCATTGCCTGGATGCAGGTCACCACCATCTCCAGCTTTGGGGACTCCCGCAGCTCCTAACTGGTTCCCTCAAATCCTCTCTCGCCCCCTGCGTCTGTTTTCCACAAAGCAGCCAAAGTAAGCATTTTACAAACAGCCCTCTGGTCCAGCCACACTCTCTCTAGCTCATCTCTGCCCTGGGCTCTTCTGAGCCTCCTGGCTGACTCCCCTCCCTCTTCCTTTCCAGAGAAACCACCCCTTTTCCTCCCCACCCTCACTGCACTCCCCCTCCCCCAACCCACAGACTCCTGCATCATTTTCTCCAGGCTCCCTGCACCTTTCCTCCAGGGAACCCATCACATTGTGCAATATCTTCTTTTTTTCTTTTCTTTCCTATTTTTTTTATGGACACTTGTTACCAATTTCTGGCTTTTATATGATATCTATTTTTTGATGATTCATCTCACATCTGTCTCTCCAGGCACACTGCTCCCCTGAGGGTCAGGTCCTGTCTGCCTGGCTCACTGTCATAACCCCAGTGCCCAGCCCGGGCTGCTGCCAATCAAAGGGGGGGGGGGGTCACAGTCGCGTTTGCCTGAGGGCACGGCAAACATGAGTGTACCCTGGGGCCCTCAGACCTCTGGGCCTCCCCATATCTTGAAGCTCCTGGGCTCTAGGCAAATCGGGCCAGTTGTCCTCTGCCCCCACCCCAAACAAGTCACGGCTCAGGACTTACTAATTTCCTCCCTGCAGGTTTCAGTGCTTTTCTTTCTATGATCTATAGTCCATCCAATAAATGTCCCCCATTGTCTTCTGCGAGCAGCGGGCTGCCTTTCTGCCATTTAATAATACACTGGGCTCCCCGGGCCGGTCTCGGGAGAAATCTAAGGCTTGGCTCCAATTCAGAAGCACATGAGGCCCCATGGGGTTCTGAGGGCCCCTTTCAGACCCAAACCCTGAACAGGTCCGAGCCTCACACTCGGGGCTAACTCCTCTCCGCTCCCCACCCCTCCCTCTGGCAGATGTAGGCTGAGATGCCCAGTGCCCACTGGGGCCCTGGTGGTCAGTTTTCGGGCAGGAGACTCTGGCGCTTCCCCATCCAGCCTCTGCTCTCCAGATCCACAGCCATGATCTTCATCTACCTCTGACTCCCTGGGCAAGGCAGGAGCCCATCAGACCTGCCTCACAGATGAGGAACCGTCTCTGCACTACACGGGGTTGCATCCCAGCCCTGCTTACCCCGCTGGGTGCTTGTGAGGGTCAGCGGGGGCGAAGGAGATTTCTCGGGGTGTCCTCCATGCCTAGTACTTGACTTGAAGCGTCTCACTGCATCCTCACGGCCACCTTTCGAGGCAGAAGTACTGTTACGCCCATTTTACAGACGGAGGAATCAAGCCTCAGAGAAGCAACTTCCCGGGCGCTGTGCAGACGCAAAGGCAGAGCCCTGAAGGAGTCCTGCCGGGCAGGAGTGAGGGATGAGAAGGCGCGAGGCTACCGGAGGGCACAGCTCCAGGCAGAGCTAGCCACTCAAACACAAGGTAGCAGGGAACCAGGGGGAGCTCGGGCCTTTAGAGCCTGAGAGCCCGGGGTCTGCAATCCCCGCAGGTGGTCCTCAACTGTGCGCCCTGGGGTAAGTCTCCTAATCTCTCTGGGCCTCAGCCCTCCATCTGTCTTCCCAGGACGATCATGGGACTTGCATGAGGCAATTCATGGGAAGCTGCCTTGTAAACTGTCCGGTCCTGCGCCACGTCATTGTTGCATGTTGGAACAGTGAATGAGACATCGTGCAAAGACCTGCAGGGAACAAATCCCGGGGCTGCTCCTGGCAAAGTGTGACCGGCAGCTCCAAGACACGCAGGGATCTGGGCAGCTGCAGGAGCTCCTCCTCAGACCACAAGCTGCTGACCTCACTCTGCAACCCGGCGCCTCACACCCAGGCTCGGGAGCACCCAGGTGGCCCTCCGGCAGAGGGTGCTGGGCCTGGTCACCCCATCCCCCTCCACCCTCAGCCACTGGGTCTGCTTCCCTCCCCTCCTGCTCCTGAAAGTTTCTGCTTCTACTTTCTAGTTTCCGTGGTAACCACCTCTCTTCCTTTGACTGTTTTCCTCTCCTCAGTCACTTTGCCATCTTAAGAAGCAAATTTCTCTCTTCTTTATGCTAAAGGGAGAATAAAAGTAGGTTGGAGCGGGAGGTCTGGCCAGGAGGACAGAACAGGAGAGGCGAGGAGGGGAGAGCTGACCTCTGGGGTACAGCCAGGGGGCTGGTGCAGCCACAGTTTGCCCCCAAATGACCTCTGGGCCCGAGACTGCCCAGCGGGTCCTCCACAGCAGGCTTCTTCAAATGTGATTTGCGTGCCCGGCCCTGCAGGGGTGCTCAGGCTGGGTAGCCAAGGCTCCAAAAGCTGGCTGGGCCTAAATCTGCTTCCTACTGTCTTGTCTTCACTCACAAGTGCCCTGTGTTTGGATGGCCTCCACCCCCATGTCACCTCTCTCTGCTCTGCTCCGAAGTACCCCCCAGGGAGTCCCTGCCGATGCCCTACCCCCCAGCCCCATCAGAGCTCCTCTCTCCCCCACTGTGTCTGCTGGCCCACAGCCTAACCTCTCTCTTAGGTGGCCTTCCCTGTGGGCAGGGCGTCTGGACAGCAAGGCCACTCCTCCCTCACTCCGTGTCCACGCAGGTCCACAGGCGGCCGCGCGGAACCGGCAGCCGGAGAGACCCGAGCTCCAGTCCGTTCTACCAGCTGCCAGCGCAGGCCCTTTGCGAGCTTGCCCGAGAACTCCACGTTCCCCTTGGTCAAATACGGATGGGACGTGCCTTCTCCAGGCCCGTCAGGCACTGAAGTGCGTTTGTGGGTCTGAAAGAGCTTGGACAATTCTGAAGTGCTGGGCCGCGTCCGGGATTATTTTTAGGCACTGACTTAGTGCCATCCGGTGAGTGGCCCAGAGGTCTCCTTGACCCCGCAGGTCTCACAGCTCTCTCCCTCCATCTGCTGACCTCCGGTGGCACTGGTTGCCCGTGTCCCGCCAGGTCCACGCCACAGCCCTGCTCTCGAGCCAGTGCTCTGCACTGCAGTCACCAGCCCAGCGTCCCCGACAGACAGACACACGCACACGCACACACACACACAAGCACACGCACACACACACGCACAGCCACTGACACACTGAGGGTCCCACAGGCTTGCCAGGGGGCTGAGGGCAGCTCTGAGGCCCAAGTGAGCTGGGAGCAGACCAGCCCACGTGGTAGGGGTAGAGAAATAGCTTCTTCCCAGCCTAGCTGGGGTTGGGGGCTGGGGCTGGGGGTAGCCTCAGAACGGGCTCCCCAACTGCCTCACCAGGCTGTCCACTGCCTTCTCCTGTTCCACCACCCGCTCCCTTTCCATGCCTGTCCCTGAGGCTGGACCCCGAGGACTCAGCCCTTCGCTTCCGGTGAACTTCACCCCCACTGTCCACCGCATCTCAAACCCACACGCCACCCCTTCAGACTGCTCAGAGGCTGCACCTGCCCAGGCTGGTTTCCATATGCAAAGGACTCCTCGAAACACAGCATCTCAGGGGTGGGGGCCTCCTGTGTGCACTTAGGGACCATTTCACCCTCTCAAAGACCTGCTGCATCCAAGAGCTTTAAGCAGGCTCAGGAAAAAGAGTAAAGACTTACGATGTGTCAGAACTGAGTAGAAAGCAGGCCAGCCGTGGCCAGCCAGGGTCTGCCTCCTGTGC
Source organism: Molossus molossus (assembly GCF_014108415.1). Classification (NCBI taxonomy): domain Eukaryota; kingdom Metazoa; phylum Chordata; class Mammalia; order Chiroptera; family Molossidae; genus Molossus; species Molossus molossus. The sequence goes on from NW_023425349.1 coordinate 12,548,251, forward strand.
TGCCCTCCTGTCCCCACCTCCTGTGCCTGCTCTACTCACAGTTCAAGAGCCCAGGGTCCCCACAGCTGGCATTGGGAAGCCCGGCCATTCAGCTTCAACACTGGGGTGCGTGGGGGACACTTCCCAGGAGCTGGCATTGAAAAACCCATGCAAGTACTGGCACAGTCCTGGAAGGGACACAGTGCGGGCCCCAGGGGACTCCAACGCAGTCCCTGTCCCCGGGAAGCTGACAGTCTGGTGGGATCCATGAACTCCAACAGGAACCTACCAACAAGGGCCCAAGGCAGAGGAAACATAAGGAGGGGGTAACTGATTCTGACTGACAGGGCAGGGGACATCAAGGCGGGCTTCAGAGAGGAAGTGGCATCCACATCAGACCTTCGAGTAGGATTCCAACAGGCAGAGAGCATCAGGGAAGGGAGGGGACCTGCCGAGGATTAGCAGCAGCCTGGGAACCACAGACAGCCTTAACTTGACTTCCCTTCTCCAAATCTCCGTGGTTGGAGCATGCTGAGGGCTTGGGCTTTGAGGATGCTAGCCCCAGGTCCAGTTAGCTTAAGCCAGGCAGGTAATACATTTCTGAAGGTGGCCCAGAACGGGGCACTTTCCAGACCCTGAGACCAGACCTGGGGCAATGTCTGTTCTGTTCACTGCTGTCAGGGGCAGTGGCCTGAGAGTGACAAAGAGAGGGAGAGCCTGCCAGGTCTTAAAAGCCCTAAAGAAAAGAGTCTCCTCAAGTTCCCTGAGCAGCCCGTTCCGGGATTTCACACCAGCCCACAGTCCGCCAGGAAGTTCTTCCCCCTATCTAACCTACATCTCTCTTGCTGTAATGTACACCCACCTTGCCGTGGAGACACAGGAATTACAAAGCACAGAAGCTGAAATGCCTCACCAGGCACTCTGTTTGCAGCCGAGGTGGGAGTGGGGATGGGTCAGTGGGCACAGACACCACCCCGGCTCTGACAAGAGAGGACAAGGCTCCTTTGTGTGCATGATTAATTTATAGGCCTAGGGAGGGCCGAGCAAGGGGGAATGTCCTCTCTCTGGGCCTCGGAGGCTTCCCTGACCCAATTTAGAGGCTGCGTTTATTGTGTTGTTCGTGTCAAACCTTCCCGATGAGTTCTCTATTCCCAGCGTGCTCATGAATTTTCCGGGGGTTTAATAGTGTACAATCTGAGAACGATTTATTAAGAAGATTAAACCCCCCCAAATATGCTTCCACATGCTCTACAAAACATGGCAAATTTATTCTCCAGCAGCAGTGGCTCCCCCTGCCCAGAGCACTGCAATTGCTCTGCGGAGTTAAAGCTGGAATCCCCGGACCTGGGGGGGAGGGAAGCCACGTGGGTGTGGGAGCCCCACGCAGGGGCCCGGTGAGTGTGGGAGGTGCGAGTGGAATCCCAGGACGCCCAGGCTCAGTCCCAGTGTGAGCAGGGCCCAGTGTGAAGACCCTGCCTCCCTCCCTTGACCACAGGCCGCCTGGAATACCCCTGTTCAGCAAGGGTTCCAAGCTCCCAGCAGGATGCTGGTGCAGACCCTTCCTGCTGAAACTTGAAAACCAAGAAGAGCTAATGTCACTCTCTCTGAGTACTCCTCCCAGATCTGAGGCCTCAGGCTTGGCCTCTCTTTACCCTGCGGCCCCTCCCTTCCTATGCATCCCCAGGACCCTCTGTTTTATTCCTGGTGATAAAACAGCCATAGCTCTGGTGTGTCCACGACTCACTCTGTGCCAGGCACTGTGCTGAGCTTGAAATGCATAGTCTCACTTCTGGCTCGTGACAACCCTGCCAGGAGGGTGCTGTTATCAACGAGTGTTTAACATGAGCGAATACACCTTGCAGAGTATAATCGACGTGCCCGGGGCCATGCTGTTAAAAACCCACAGAGCTGGGATTCAAACCCTGATGTTCAGACTCCAGCACCTGAGGTCTCATGGACCTTCCAGCTGGGCTACTCTCCTTCCTATTCCCATGAAGACCACCAGTTTGGGCTCAGTTCAAGTCTCCAAGTCAGATAACTGTTCACTTTCCTCACTGGCCAGCCAGCCTTTGGTCCCATCCCCTCCAGACGTCCCTCCAGCCAGCAGCCAGAGGGACTGTCCTGGAACCTAAACTGGAGCACCATCACTCGGCGGCTGAGAACCCCGCCTGGCTCCTGGGCCCACAGCAGAAAGCACGCGCTTCTTTGCCACGCGTCCAGGGCTCCCACCCTGTCCTCCTGGCTGCTTTCCCTCCCTCACCTCCTCCACATTCACAGCACGTACCCCAGCCGCCAGGTCTCCGTGCCCTTGCTCATGCTGGTGCCTGGACCTCACGTGCTTTTCCCCACATCCTATTTCCAAGTTCTCAAGTCCCAAATCCACGAAGCCGCTCCAAGGAGCAGGTCCCTGCAATGGGAGGGGATTCTCCCTCCTCAGAATCCCAGCAGCACTGGCCCCTTGTGCAGCTGTAGGTATACAAACCCTGCTCCCCCCATAACACCCCCAACCAGCCCAGGAGCCCTGGGAAGGCAGGCGCTCCTTCCCCCAGGCCCAGCACATAGCTGGGGACCCGCGGAGCAGGCTGATTCAGTGCAGACGTCCGTCACCGACGAAAGGACACCTTGACCCTGTGAGTGAGGGAAGGCAGGAGAAACTGGGTGCCCAGGCTGCAAGTCCTTCACTTTTTCTGGTGCCCTGGACCCCATGGCCTCTAGTAAGGCCTAAGACTTCCTCTTGAAAAAATGTTTTTAAATTTTTTTCTTTATTGATTTTAGAGAGAGAGGAAGGGGGGGGGGGAGAGAGAGAAACATCGATGAGAGAGAACATCGATTGGCCACCTCCTGCATGCCCCCCACTGGGGATCGGGCCCACAACCTGGGCATGTGTCCTGACCGGGAATCAAACTGGTGACTTCTTGGTGCATGGGGTCTACTCTCAACCACTGAGCCACACCCGCCAGGTGGGAAAATGTTTCTAAATGTAACAATGTTTTTAAATGTAAAAGTGTTTTTAAATGTATAAAATGTCTTTAAATGTATAAAATGTTTTTAAATGTATAAAATGAAATACCAAGGATTACAAAGGAAACCAATTACACTGAAATATGGTTATCAAAATACCTTTAAAAACATTTCTAGCAATATATGTGCTTCTATATTACTACCTTGAATAACAAGGTCTCGTTTTAATAACTACTGTAATTCCGAAGTATGATGAACAAAAGCGTTATTTCAAGATACCCACAAAACTACACTATGACGTGATAGTTTCTGTGATTTCTACAAAATTACAGAACAGCTAATGCCACCGAGGTTTGTTACCCGCATTTGTAATTGGAAGAATTACAATTTGTAATTGTAATGAGACGTTTGTGAAAATAAAGGTGGGATTTATTTTTCCTGTGCAAGTTCTTGGACATCTGTCTTCCGCGCAGAGACTCCCGGGGTCCCTGGGTAAGAACCCCCGGCTCAGAGGCAGGGGCTACAGGGAAAAGAGTCGAGCTTGTCCTGGAGCCCAGGTTCCGGGAGTGCAGCCTGGCGTGTCCCTAAGCATCGGGGCGCCTCCGTCTCCACCCACCTGCCTCGGTCAGATCATGGAGGAACCAAATCCCTTACCCAGAACCCCTCAGTGGGGTGGGCTTGGCAGAGCCCCCTGGAGGACAACCCCTTGGAAACACTGGGCCCAGACAGCCCAGCTCAGGGCCTCAGGCTCCTGGCAGCCTCCCCGAGAACGTGTTTTATGTCCCCAAAGAGCAGGCCTGACGGGTGATAAATCGCCAAGGAAGGCTGGACTGGACTCAGACGGTCTGCCCGGCGCCCGCCCAGCCACCCTGCTGTACCCACCACGGCTCTCTCAGGAGAGTCAAAAACACCATTAATTACCCAGAAAGAGAGGGCGCCACGAGGCCGCGCCCAAAGGCTGCGGGAGATCATCTCTGGCCACATTTTCTGAGGGCAGCACCACGCCTGGCGGCCAGCTGTCAATCCTGCCTCCCTCCATCACCAGCAGCTGGGCGCTTCCCTCCCCAGACGCCCCAGGGCCACCTTTCAACCTTGGTTCCGTCCCCAGAGACTTCTGAACCATCCGCTGTCCCTGAAGGAATTGCTTTTTTAGAGATGGCCCCCAAATAGTGCCCCAGGTAGGGGGGGGAGCTGGGAGGGAAAGGGGGTCAACACTGCACCTTCACAAGCATGAGTCCATCACCTGTGAACTACACGCAGGAAGTGTCTCTGGCCTCGCCCCGACCCCCTGCTCACTCTAGTCTTCATCCAGTGCCAGTGACCGAGTGACCGTGTGCAGGTAGGTGTGTGCTGACCAGTGCCCAGGCAACACTCCCGCCAGCCCTGTAAGCAAGGCATTATTATGATGCCATTTTACAGACACGGTAACCGGGGCTCAGAGAGGTTAAGTGACCAGCCCAAGGAGGCACAGCTGGAAACTGACAGAGCCCGGTTCTGAGCCCGGATTATTTGGCTCCAGATCTCCCCATTAGCATCTTTTCGGCCAGCAAGTGGTCCCCCCAGTAACCACAGGTGGCCAGAGAGTCTCTCTAAAGGAGGCTTAGCCAGGCTCCTCCATGTACCCCTCCTTCCCTTTCCTGCCCCTGTCTAGTGGCTCCCTCAGAGTGCAGAGACTCGTGTCCAAACACCACTTTCTCCATAACACCTCCTCCACGAAACCTCTCCTGACTGCCCACCCTCTGCAGAGTCAGAAGTCTCCCAGCACCTCCTAGCTCGCAGCTCCAGGGATGGCCGCTAGCATGGCCTGTGGGTAGGGGCTGAATGAGTCTTTTCCCCATCACCCCAGCCAGACCCAGAGGCCCCACAGAGACTCTTCTAAAAGGAAAGATGAGAAAAATCATGCTGGCAGGTGAATGAGGGAGCCCGTGGCTCCATGCCAACCTTCCACCAGAGACAGATCTAGTCACACACAGGCAAGGGACATCTCCCCCAGGAGCATCGAATGGGGACCCACCTGACGAGTCAACCAGGACAGCTAAGCAGGGCTAGGAACTGGCAGTGCGTGGGCTGGAGGGACAAAGTCAGCCCTGCACCCACGTGCTCCTCAGGGAGAGCCAGAGAAGAGCTAGACCTGAGTTCAAAGCCAAGGCAAAGCCATGATTTCTGCTCTGAGCTCACGGCAGGAATAACCACCTTCCTGGTAAATGTGCTTCCTCTGGACAAAGGGACCCTGGCACCTGAGCCCGATGAGGCCCACAGGGGTGCTCCCTGAAACACTGTGCGGGCCTGACCCCACGCAGGGTGGTCAAGGCAAGTGTCCCGCCCTCCGCTACAGAAAGCTCTGTGCAGCTGTCAGAAACAGCAAGGTAGAGGTCCATGCGTGACTAGGAAAACCTTTCCAAAATATCTTATTGAACAAAAAAAAAGGAAGTTGCAGAGTAAATGATTTTTTTAAATTGTTAAACAGATTCATAAGTTTTCTAAGGATTCGCAAATATGTGAGAGCACAGAAGAGCTCTGAGAAAAACACACTCCAAATGCCTCCAAGTGCCCCGCCCCGGCTGCCTCTTGGGGACCACCCGAAACCTACCCAAGCCCAGATCTTATTACTGGAGAACTTCATGACCCCATCAACGCTCACCCACCGTAGGCAGAAGCGGAAACCACCACAACTTTCGTGGAGGGCAACTCCGCAACGTGTATCAAAAATTAAAATCCGTAAAATGTCCATGTTAAATTCATATATTCTCCTCTGACGTCCTATCCCTCAGATAAATTCTCACAAGCATGCAAGAACAGATGTACCAGGATGTTTACACACCCGTTTGCAGCACAGAAAACTCTGCAAACAATACTCATGTCCATCACTGGGAGCCTGGCTGAATAAGTCACAGTCCCTCTGAAAACAGAATCCTGGTGGTCGTGCTGCAGTGTGAGACAGGCAGGTGTCCTGACAGGGTACACTGCTAGGTGACATTGCAGGGTATGTGGGATGACCCTGGATGGATAAGTCCCTGGGAGCATGGAAACAGGTTCTCGCATATTCTTCTGAAAAAATAAACAGTGGTGCCCTGGCTGGTGTCACTCAGCTGGTTGGAGTGTCATCCCATGTACTGAGAGGCTGCAGGTTCGAGTCCCGGTCAGGGCACATATCTAGGTTGTGAGTTTGATCCCCGGTTGGGGCACCTAAGGAAGGCAACCAATTGATGTCCTCTCTCACATCAATGTTTCTCTCCCTCTCTCTCTCTTTCCCTTCCTCTCTCTCTAAAATCAATAAGTATATCCTCGGGTGAGGATTTAAATATAAATAAACAAATAAATAAATACACACACAGTGGTCACTCTGGGGAGTGTGTGTCTGAGTTTGTATATATGTGTGTGCGTGCTTGTGTATGTTTGTATATATATGTGTGTGCATGCGTATTGTATGTGTGCATGTATGTGCATGTGTTTGTGCATGTGTGTGCATGTATTTGTTTTTGTGTGTTGCATGTGTGCTTGTGTATTTGTATGTGTACATGTGCACATGCATGTGCATGTATGTGTGTTTGTATGTGTGTTTTGTGTATGTGCAAGAGTAGGAGGCAAGAAAGGGGAGAGGTTTCATTTTCACTGGATACCCCTTGGTAACGTCTGATTTTAGTTTAAACCCTGGGATATGCTGCTTCATGGATGAGGAAACAGATCACAGTGCGGGATGTCGATAGTGGAGGCTGTACGTGTGGGGAACAGGAAGTACGTGGGAACTCTCTGTACTCCCTGTTCAGTGTTGCTGGGAACCAAAAACTGCTCGAAAAAATAAAGTCTATTTAAAAAAAGAACAGATCAAAAGCTTTTAGGAATTAAAAACACACAGAACTTTGTCCTCCAAAGTCAGGGCTGCTCCAGGTCGACTCTCCCTGGGCCTTCTTCATTCTCCGAGTCCTAAGTTCCAGCCTGGCTCCCTGTGGGGCGGGTACAAAGGTGGAGCCACCCAGCCAGAGCTCAGACCAGGAGCCCCGCTGAGGTCCCAGCTTTGAACCGCTGCTCACACTACCTCCTCTGCCGCCTCTGCACTTCCCTACCTGTTCAAGTGTCGTTCTCCCTGAAAGCCCAGGCAGGTACCCTCACCCCCTGATCAGGCTCTCTGAGGACAGACTGGGTCCCAAATATCTCTCTGTAGCCTCCGGGGTTGGCCCATGCCTGGCACAGAGCAAGAGCTCATGAAACATGTGCCCGGTCCATAGATGCCCTACTAACACATTGCTACTTCAGAAAGCCCAAGCACAGTCTCCACATCGCTGGGCCACTCATTTGGCCTTGAATTATGATTTGCCAGCCCTCAGCAGGGGTGAGCTCCTCAGAGGTGCTCCTGAGCGCTCACCCTGATGTGAGCCCCAGCCTGTCACTCACCCAGCTCAGGATTCAAGAGCACAAATACCAGTGTGAGCCAGGAAGGGAAGAGGACGAGCCAGGCAGTTGGCCAGCCTAGATGGAGCACACGCGCCCAGCCCACGGAGGGGCTCCCGGAAAGCAGGCTAGGATGGTCAGGTGATCTGATTTCCAGAGCAGCTCCCAGATTTTAATATAAAAACCTCCCAACTGCTAACTGTCGGCAACTAATTCACATTTTAAAACAAACAACCCAAAACACCAATCAGAAAGAATACATGCACCCCTATGTTCATAGCAGCACTATTGACAATAGCCAAGATCTGGAAACAGCCAAAGGGCCCATCAGTAGGTGAGTGAATAAAAAATCCCTGGCCGGTTTGGCTCAGCAGTTGGAGCATCGGCCTGCGGACCAGAGAGTCCCGGGTTCGGTTCCCACTAGGGGCACATACCAAAAATAAAATAAAATAAAATAAAAAGAAGCCGTGGTATATTTACACAATGGAACACTACGTGGTTGTAAAAAAGAAGGCTGTCTTACCCTTTGTGACAGCATGGAGGGACCTGGAGAGCATTATGCTGAGTGAAATAAGCCAGTCAAAAAAAGAAAAATATCACATGATCTCACTTATAAATGGAATCTAATGAACCTAATAAACTGACGAACAAAATAGGTCCAGAGGCATGGAAGCAGGGAACAGAATGACAGATCTCAGACGGGATAGACTAACCAAAGAACTTACAAGCCTAGATGCATAACCAATGGACACAAGCAATAGTGTGGTGAAGGCCCGGGGTGGGGCAGGGGCTGGGAGGAGGGGGTAAAGAGGGGAAAATTGGGAGGCATCTGTAATACTGTCAACAATTAAAAAGATAAATATTAAGTGCTGAAGAAGTTATGAAAAATAACAATAATAAAATAAAACAAACACCGTGCAGGTCCTATCACATAGGGCTGCAGGTCAGATCTGGCCCAGACCCCTGCCCTGGTGGCCTCAGAATTCAGAGCAGCCACAACAACAACAAAAGACAAAAGTTCATCTAGATGCTGCCCTCCCCAGCCCACACCTGACCCTTAGCATCCTGGGGGACTCAGAGATGAGTCATCCTGGAGGCCGCCCAGTGGCTCTGCAGCTACCAGCTGTGTGACCCAGGGCAAGTAACTTCACCTCTCTGAGCCTCTGCTTCCTCCTCTGCAAAACAGGGGGAAAGAATAATAACAGTACCTGCCTCCCAGGGGTGTTGACAGGATGCTGGATGGTCATGGGGGAAAGGATCTGGGACCAAGAAAAGGGCCATAAGGGCTCATTCTTATCATGACAAACAAGGACAGTTGAGCGTGGGGTAGATGAGGGATGCAGACGCATCACAGAGGGGCTGGGAGGCAAAGCTGGGGCTACCTCTCCCTTAGCCCCCCAACTATGATTTTGATGGGGCAGGAAATGGTGAGCCTCAAAGCTGTCGGGAAGGTCTGTTACAGAGTCACACTCCTCTCTGAACCCGCCAAACCCAGGAAACAGAAATTAACCTGATAGAGTACTTAGTACATGTCTGGCACTATGCCGAAAGCTTCCAGTAAGTTCCTGACATTTCACGTTCTCAACAATCCCAGAAGGTATTATTATTACCTCCCCATTTTACAGTTGAGTAAACTAAGGCTCAGAGAAGCACCTTGACATGCCCAAGGTCACCTAGTAAGCGGTGCAACCTGGTGTGGCTGTGCACAGTCTCTTCCAGAACGCTCCCCAGCCTGCTCCGCGGACACCTTCCTTCCTGCTTCCTACAAACCTTTGCGATTGTCACCGTGTGCTGGGTGCTGCTCAGCCCTTGGGCCACGAGAAGGAGACCCGCTGCTGCTCAGGGCAGCCTGGCAGGGAACCATGGACGCCTGTCTGGAAGGGCTGCTTCGGTGAGCATGGGACCCCTGAGCCAGGGCCACGAGGCCAGAGGCGCAGGGTCAGAGGGCAGAGGTGAGCAGTGAGCTGGCTGCACCAGGAGGAAGCCTGAGACATCCCCAAACTCGGAGGCTGAGGCTGGGAGCTGCAGCCCAGACAGAACCAGCCGGGCCTGGTGAGAAAGCAGACAGATGGTTCCTCTCTTGAGAGAATATGCAAATGAGGAAGAAAAGGAGAGACACAAACATTATAGAGGTAAAGAAAACCCAGAACTTTAAAGATTAAAACCTGCCCTTGGGGTGCCCCAGCCCCGGAGAAGTACAGACCTCTTGGCGGGATAAAGCTCCACCTGCCTGGTGGGAGGGGTCACTCAGGCCTAGGGGGGTATTATGGGCTGAAATTCATATGTTAAGTGCTGATCCCCAGCCCCTCACACAGCAACTGCGTTTGGAGAGCCCAGCGGAGAGCAGTGGGAGCCGGAGCCATTCCAACCAGTCCCCGTTAAGTATAAAACCCCGCGCACATCGGCTGCCGCCTGGAGGACAGGCTGCGTGCGGGGAGCACACCCCGCAGCGGGCCAGTGGGACGGGACAGAGGCCGGCAGCCTGGATCTGCCGCGGCAGGGGCCCAGGACACGGACAGGTTCGTGGCACTCCCCAAGTTCCCCTCTGAGCTTCCCTTTCCCTCCGCAGCCCCTGTCCTCACCCCAAGAAAAGCCCCGGGAGACAAAGTAATTCAGAGCCCAGCGGCCTTGGCAATGACACGTGCCCCCACCCCTTACCACACGCTCCGCAGTACCTGTCACCCTCTCTGCCAAACCTGTCCCGAGCTGGCTGTGGAATCAATCTCTTCTAAGGAGCCAAGGGACTGTGTTGTTCCCTCCTCCCGGGGGGTGGTGGGTGAGATTCTGGCAGCATCTGTAAGCTATTGACATCTGTTAATTATTAGTTTGTCCACTCCTGCTCTGCTCTTATCCATACCATTGCTCAAGACCTGGCAGCCCGGGGCCTAGGAAGTGGAAATGCCACCTCCCAACAGAGAGCCATGGGCGCTCTGGCACTAGACCCCATGCATCTGACAAACCCAAATGGCTTCAAAGTGCTGAGTTACAAGGAGCAGAGCAAGCTCTGTGCCAGGTCCTGAGGGTCCCCACCCTGCCCCCCCTCAAGACCTACTTTGTCCCTCCTCACCAGGCCAGACCCTTCTCCTATGGACTCCAGAGATTTCTGGGCTGAGCTCCAGCAAGCAAGCTGCAAATATTACAGACTGTATGGAAGGAACATTCCGCAGAAGGCAAGGGAAGGTAGAAGCCCAAACAGCCACGCTATTCTGGTTCGAGGCAGAGGGCTGGACCACATGGCCACGGCATGTCCTTTGGCTTTGTGAGTCTGATCATACAAGGGTAGTCTTGACAGGCAGGCACAAAGCTGAGGGGACAGCACTGCAGGAAGGGGACCTTGAGGACAAATGCATGGCAACGGGACGGGTGGGAGGCCACGGAGCACGCAGCTGGCTGAGCGCCTGGGAGCAGGGAAAGGAGCTGTGGGCAAGGAGGCTCCTGCCAGAGTGTGGAGGACCCTGACAATCCACTTGAGACCCCCAGGAGAAAATAGGGAGCCCTCAAGACCCTTGAGCAGAAGAGTGACTCCCTCAGACCGAGGTTCCGAGTGCTCCCTGGGGCAGAGTGGGGAGGGTCAGGAGACAGGCAGGGGAGCAGCAGGCTGTGGCCTGGTTACACCGCGTGGGGCCGGGGCAGGGATAGAGCTGGGTGCCAGCCGTGCATGAAGGAAGGAGAAGAGGGCGACCACCAGACTGGGGTTTCTTGGCCCAGGGGCTGGCCAGTGTGGCCTTCACCTGAAAGGGGGAAGTTGAACGGGGAGGGGTGACTAGGGTGGGGGCAGTGGTTTTAGTAGAAAGAAAAGGCCTTCCATGTTGATGTACCTCAAGACAGAGGATTAGGGTGAGAGATTTACAATCAGGATTGGGAGCAGTTCAGGCCCAGGGGACACTGACACCCTAGACATAAATGGGGCTCTCAGGTGAGAAGAGGAGGTACTGGGACAGAACCTTAGAGGGTCAGGGGACACCCACAGAGATACATGCAAGAAGCCAGGAGGGCCCTGGCCAGTTTGGCTTGGCGGTTAGAGCATCAGCCTGCAGACCAGAGAGTCCTGGGTTTGGTTCTCGCTAAGGGCACATACCTTGGTTGCAGTTTGTCCCTGGCCCCGGTTGGGGTCGTGTGGGTGGCAGCCACTCAATGTGTCTCTCTCACATCAATGTTTCTCTCTCTCTCTCTTCCTCCATCTCTCCCTCCCGCTCTATCTGAAGATACATGCAAAAATGTCCTTGGGTGAGGATGAAAAAAAAGGAAGCCAGGAAGGTGTGGAGTCTAGGATGGTAAGTCAGGTGGCTGGGGGGCCAGTGCCTACCCTGGGGAGCCTGGCAGAGGCTCTAAGCAATAATGATACTACAATCATCAAAGTACTGAGTTCCTTTCACAGAGCAGGCCTAGGGAGCTGATCTGCACCATCTACTTCTCTGACACCTCCCAAACCCATTGGGATTAGTACCGTGATCCCATTTTACAGATGGGAAAGTCAGCAAAGAGCAGCTCAGTCACTCAGCTGGTCAAGCCTGGTCCTGAACCCAGTAGGATTTCAGAGGCCACACATACTCTAACCACTATGTGGGGTGAGGGGACAGTCAGTGGCGCCTGTTTTCAGTAGGGGTCCCTAGGGGTTCCTAAGGGCCAGAAAAGGTGAACAGGTAGAAGCAGACAACTATTCTTCCAGCTGGAAAGAGTAGGAGGGCGGCTCTGGTAACTTCCTCCAGCAGCTGACCCCAGGCGGCCAGAGTGGGAGTGGCCCATCTGAGCGGAAGAGTCTGGAAGACTGTAGAAGGAGACCAGAGCCGGGAAGGACCTTTAGTTCTTGTTTTGCCTTTAGGATACAAACTTGGAAAACAATGACCACTAAAAGCCATTCGATGACTAAAATTTTTTATTGTTGCTAAATTTAGCACTCAGGGTGGGGTAGACACAATGACGTACGATGTGCAAACCTCAATTTCTACCACCAGCCCAATGTTGCATCCTGGTCCCCCATTTAACTCCTCTAATTACACATTTCCAAATAATAACTTCCAACCCAAGGAGGGTTTAGAGATGAACGAGATCCCCCTTCAGTATCCCATTAGTACCCAACATCTAAACTAGAAAGGATAATGTTTAAGCCAAAGGAATCAATCACTAATGGTAGAATTTCAGGCACCAGAGCTGATTTACAGGAGCTCCTGAAATCATACCAGTTCTCAAACTGCATTAACAGTACCTGGCACATGGTAGGCACTCAATAAATATGCATCCCTCCAGTCAGGGACTATGCAGCATCCTGGTGTTACAATCAAAGGACAGGACGGCCTCCCTGGAGCCTCAGAGAGTGAGGAGCTACACCCTCCACCAATCACCCCTTCATCACATCCCATCACATTATAATTTATGTGTCTATTCTGTAGGATAGTATTACATTGGCCAGAAAGGGCTTCCAAACACATATATTTGGCCCTTTAAAGTTTGCAGGGATCTTTCAACATCATTTAGGTGCAACCCAGTTGTTTTCAATCCTTAAAAGCACTTCTATAACACCAAAACTCAGACCAGACTGGGGATGGCAAACAGGCCAACACAGCCCCCGCTGGCCCCGCCACCCCACCATGCCTGGACTCGGGCACATATCACTAGCATGTGTTTCTGCTAAGCCAAGATGTGGCTTCGGGTCCTTCTTGGTGCCCAGTGTCTGCTTTGTTTTGTTCCTAGGAGATAATGTGTGAGCCACCTGAATATTGTGCCTCCAATATACATTCCTCCTTTGGAGAAAAGAGTTTCTACAAAAATCCATTGCATTTACCAACCATGGTGCCAACTCTGGCTAAGAGATGTGATGGAACCAGAGAAAGCACCCCTTCCCCTGAGTGCCAACTTCCTCCTCTGCTGGGCAACTCATGAGCTCCCAACCCCCCGACCAGAGCCCCCAAGGTCCTGGAGCAGGAGTCAGGAGACCAGTGTGAGGTAGAAACTTGGACAGGTCACCCCAGGTCTCAATTTCCTCATCTGTAAAATGGGGATGAAAATGCCCCATGACACCCAGACTGAAGGCTGTGGAAGGGAGCTGTGTCCAGGCCTCACAGGGATGGATGGTCATTAGACAAAGGACAGGCCACCTCTGGGGCTGAACCTGTGCCCACGGGTCTGGCGAGGGAGGGCTAGAGGCAGAAGAGAGACTTCCAGAAGCCACTGTACCTTGTTGCTTCCTCCAGACAAGCCCCAGAAGCAAAAGATATGAGGAACCTTCTAGTTCACATCCAGACCATTCACTCATTTGGAATTGGGCCTTCTCTGGGCATTAGCCAGGGGGTGCCATTTGGGGGAGAAAATACCCACCACTGCCTTTTTATCCACCAAGCAGAACTACCTCCCAGTGTTTTGGGGCCTCCTCACACTGAGGTCCTCCCCTTCAAGCTGTTCTCCGTGTCCCCATTAAGCCAGGCTCCCTAACCTGCCCTTTCTCCCAGGGGACAGCGGTGCTCTGGGTGGCAGGGTCCAGAGCCAGCACTTTGGTCTGCCCAGAAGAAAGGTCAACCCGATTTATAGCAGCTGCTGTCCCTAAAGGCTCTCCAAGGAGTCACTGCCTGCCCGGCTCAGCTCTCTGGGAGGCTGAAGGGTGAGAAGACCAGGGTGGGGTCAGGCCGGGCCAATCCCCAGCACTGACCTGCCTGTGGCGAGGGGCAACCAAACCCATCAGCCCTGAGGCCTGCCACTCAGCTACTCGTTTGCTACAGTAAATCTGTCCCCAGTTCCACAGTCAGGCAAGCTCCTGTGCAGCCCACGCACCTTCAATACAAGAGGGAGAAAATTCAAAGGCAAGAAGTACATTAATTCAGTCACTGCCCCACCCCCACCACAACCATCACCAGCAGCGTCGCGGGCTGCCAATGCCTTGGAAGACGCCTTTGTGGGTATCCCCCTGCCTCTGCACCAGCACCCTCTCCTAAAACAACATTCAGTTCTGAATTACCAAAATCAATTACACCAAGAAGGAACTCAGGCAGACAGGCGCTGGAATAAAGACAGCAGATAATTCTCACCGTCAGGTAATTGCTCCCTTGAGAATTTCAGATAATAAAAGAGGAATCTTAAAAGAGAGCATTTTTCCCCAGAAAGGAAGGGAAGCCTGTGCACTGATAAACAGAAGGCTCTTCCTTACTACCTTCTCTCCCCTCCCTCGGCTATGCCCCTGCAGGACTAAACCACAGTGGCATCATGGGAGGCAGGAGGGGCTGAGTTCTGAGGTCCCTGGCCCCAGGGACAGTGCTGAGTTCTCAGAGGACATCTGACTCTCATGTCCTTCCCTGGCGGGGATGCAGACAGGGCCAGAGCTCCTGTTGCACCAGGGCTCAGGGATACGGGATTAGCAGCTAATCTCTCTCTACTCCACGCATCCGTCTTATACCCTCAAAGGCCGAAAGCTCTTTGACAGCAAGCAGGTCCTTGGTTGTCACTCCCAGCCGTTCCTCACCACCTGGCCCTGGACATCCACATAAAGGACCTGTCAGTTGATCCAGGAGGTGATGGAGGGGCACACGGGTTTACCAGGGGCCAGTCACTGAGCGCCCTGGGCCTTGGTTTCCTTGGTGTAAAATGAGAGAAAGCACGAAAATATTATACAGCTGTTACAATGCCACATCCCTAAGCACGTCACAAAGCCTTGTCAATAGGTATTCCAAGAAGAAAGTGTCCTATGGCCAGGGATTTGAAGAGTTCTGGGCCAAACGAGTTCAGCAGGATTCTTTACTGCAGGACTTCTCAGAGCCTTTAAATTTGCTACTGTGGGTTGGTACTGTATGAATGGGCGTAAATAAAGCATGCAGCCTTTTCCGAAAGGCCTTTGCTACAAAAGAGTTTCCCCAAACTGCCATTCCATGAAACCCACTTGGCAGATCTGAAGTATAACAAGGACATAACAAGGCATTTAAAGGAGACTGTTTGGGGCACCTCCTGGTTGGAGGGTACAGTGCTTGAGATAATTGTGGGGGAAAAGGAGGAGTAAAGGCAGAGCAGGGGACATCCTACATAGAGGGGACTGCCCAAGCAGGAGCCAGAAGTGGGGGAGCCCTGGGCATGCTGGTCCTGGTTGTTACTGGAGAGAAGGAGGTGAGGCTGGAAAGTCAGATTGCGGAGGGTCTGGGGATAAAGAAGGTGAGGTCTTTGAGTAAAAAATAAAGGCTTCCTTGGAGGAGCACTCACCACGTGCTGGCACCGTGCGAAGTACGATTCTGACAACGTTCGTAGGAATGTTGTATCCCTCACTTTAGGGCCAAGGACAAGTTACGTGGCTGCCCCGATTCATAAAGTGAGTGAGTGGCAGGGCAGGGATTGGAAGCCCCCAGCATGTCAATTTCAGAACCCAGGCCCTTGACCACTGCACTTCCCAGCCCAGAACCAAATGCCAGCAACACCATCAAGGCATGGAAAAGAACTGAGGGTCCCTCCCCATGGGGAAGCCTTCTACCTACACCTTGGTTACTGATGTGCACTCCATCGGCCAGTACCCCCCCAATACACACACAGGTCATTCCTTCTAAATAGTTAAAATGAGTCTTCAATCATCCCTCTGTGAATGGACAAGAAGATGTCAAAACAGTGAGTTGGCACGGACAGAAACATGTGGCCAAACCCATCAACATCCTCAATAAGATTTATGTTTCCCAAGCACGTGGCCACTGCTTGATTTATGGGGTCTGTGGAGTTATTCTAAGCGGGAGCAGACTTCTGCAGGGGGGCGGGGGAAAGGCATCATCACCACCCAATATTTCAATAATCATCTCCATCACAGTAAAGACAGCACCAGGCTACTTCCTGTTCTTGCACAGGAAAGGAAGTGAACTTGTTTGCCTTAATTCAATCAGGTAATTAACTAGACAATACAAAGAGAAATTCCAGCAAGGATATAAATACTTAAAATCCCTGCACTGGATGGTGAGGAGGATGTCAACAACAGGAACCCAGTGGCAGGGGAGAGGTGAAGGTGGAGAGGTGTGTCCCGAGCTAAAAACAACAGCACAGGCGGCAGTTATAATGACAGGCATTGACCCTGCGCCAGCTCTGCGATAAGCATTTTGTACGCATTACCTCACTTGAGCCTCAAAACAACTCGACGAGGCAAGTGTCACCATTATCCTCATTTGACAGAGGAGGAAACTGAGGTGCGGAGAGTGAAATGACTTGCCTGAGGGCGGACCATGGAAGAGACGAACTCATCTCTGAATTCACTCACTCCATCCACACCCCTCTGCCTCCTCTCCGAAGGCGTGCCAGAGATCATGGGGATCGAGGGATGTTCTGGTCTAAATGGGGAAACTGAGGTGGGATTAGACACGCCCCCTCAAATGTCCTGACTGCCAGGCCCCCCACCTGACCTGGCTGAAAGGCTGCCAGAGAACCAGGCAAGCTTGGCAAAGCGACTTTGCAATCCTCTTTGCAGAAACCTGGGCGACTGTCCTCCCGGGGCCAGCTCTAGCCCCTCTGCCTCCAGGTAGCCCCCTGACTTCTTGCCCTCCCCACACACCACCCGGTGGCCTCATCAAAGATTGAGTACCCTTTCTCCCTAGGGTGGACCCACATGTTCTCTGGAAGGAGGGAGGAGCTGAACCTCAAACTGGTTTGAGTACCCCCCACCCCACCTTCACCCAGCAGGCTTGCTTCAACAATCACCCCGGTGACAAAACCACAGGAACGAGTTCTAGCAGAATGTGAATGCCAAGCAAAAAGTAAACTGCAAATGCCTTAAAGAAATCTCTCCCTTCCTCTATTATTCCCTTTCTCTATGCATCACTTAAAACCACACTCAAAAACCTTATTGTTTGGCTGATTTGAGTCACTGTGTATCTCTACAAGAAAAATAAACAAGCAGTTTATAGTCTCTGTAGTTCAGACTTTTCCAGACCCAGACTTCCCTCCTCAGAGTCCTGCTTCATCACACCTAATGTCTCGGTATTCATACGTTCACAGTCCCAGGGGAGGTGGCCTGGCAGCTGAGGGCCCAGAGCACGGTGACTGACACCATGAGCTGTGGAGTGGGGAAGACGTTCATTCAAACTCTACCCGAACTCCTTTCCCACTGGGTGATTCTAGGCAATTCACTCCTCCTCTCTGGGCCTCAGTTTCCTCACCTGCAAAATGGAGATGATAAGAGGACCTCACGGATCTGGTGCGAGAATCGAATGGGCTCATTCTTGGAAAGTCTTGAGCCCAGTGTCTGGCTCATGGAAAGTACTCAGAAAGTGTGAGCTGCTAGTAATTATTATTACAGCCCAGAGAGATCCTGCACCTTGCTCAGGGTCACAGAGCCAGTGCGAGGCAGAAAAACACTAACAGCAGGTTCTGGCTCCTGGTCCAAGCTCTTTCTTAACCCAGAGCCACGCTCCTGGGAACCTGAGAGATGGCACCGCCCAGGGGCTTATCACGGCCCAGCAGCTTCCCCAGGCCTGCAGTCCACAGGCCAAGTGCAAAGTCCCAACCAACAGGTTTGTTTTTCTTATACACACGCACAAAATCGACAAGTGGCTCAGAAAGTTCCCAAACCTTGGCATCCTCCCCCATCCAGAGGTGAGTAGTGATCTCATCCCTGTGACTAAGCCAACGCCCACCGATGCCAAGAGCCCTCTCTGGGAACCCACAGGCTTGGCGCTGCTGGCTGCCAGCCCCAGGACAAGCCGAGGCTGCGAAACAGGGATTCTCAGAGAGCTGGGAATCCCTGCTCCTGGAGCCCAGAAAGGAGCAGAATGGGTCTGGAAAGCAGGGTGGTGCTGCAGCCGAAGACAGGAAGGAAACGGAGATCTCGGTTCGAGTCCCAGCTTTTCCATGATGTTCTCATGAATTTGAGGCACACCCAGGCCTCTGTCTGCCCAGCTCTAAAATGGGTGAATTACAGATTTCCAATGGTCTGACAGACCTGGTTCAGTCTTCAGGGGCCTCCGGCCTAGCTGGGGAAGGAGTGGGGGGTTGATAAAGGTATGGATTGGAGGACAGTGGGCACTGGAATGTGCAGAAGGAGAGGCCAGTGTTGATGGAGTGGTCATCCAGGCTGCCTGGAGGAGCCGAGCCCTATCAGGGGTCCTAATGGGGGGGGGGGGGGTGAAGCTGGGAGGAACAGAAATGGGTTCTGGTGGTCTGGAAGATTGTCAGGGGCAAGAAGCCCAGGATCCGAGTCCCGAGAGCAGTCTGGAAAGGCTTCAGTGAATCAAGCCAGGGGAGGGGAAGAGCCTTCCCCCAGAACTTCAGCAGCCGCCTCCTCCCTCCCCCTTAATTCCTCCCACCATGGTGAAGACAGACAGACAGACAGACAACCAGAAGAACCTAGATGAAACACTAGAAAAGGCCAAGAAACCCAGATATAGACTTTGCCCAGAACTGGCTTCTTCTCCTAGAACCCAAAGGCAACAGAAAATAGAGTCTTCCCTCTCCCGTGTTGCCGGGTTCCAGAAGGAAAGATGAGGTGGATGGGCTGTCTTCTGAGGACTTTTTTTTTTTTTAATTGATTTTAGAGAGAGAGGAAGGGAGAGGAAGAGAGAGATAGAAACATCAATGAGAGAGAACATCGACTGGCCTCCTCCTGCATGCCCCCCACTGGGGATCTGGCCCACAACCTGGGCGTGTGCCCTGATGGGGAATCGAACCGGCGACATCTTGGTGCCTGGGCTGATGCTCAACCACTGAGCCACACGGGCCGGGCCTTCTGAGGATTTTTAAAAATCCGCTCTACCAAACACCATAAAATGACACCTGTGGTAAAGCCGGATGGGGGCATACCACTCACTGCACTGTTGTGCACTATTGATAAAACAGGGACTGCTGTGCTCTGGAATCCTCAATGGCTCCCGCTGCCTAAAGCATCACATTCACATGCTCCTTATTATGGTATTTAGGGTGTCAATTTGGGGTCCTAATGGTACTTTTCTGCTTCACTCCGCCACTACCCTGCCTTCCCCTACACTCCTGCCCCAGCCACTTGCAGCCTCTAGTTGATCCCCAGCCCCGTCATGAGCCTCTGTCCCGTGGGGCCGTGATCCAGCCATCCATCCTTAGTCTTCTCACTGTCCTTGCTGCTTTGCTCAATAACCTACCCCCGTTGTTTCCACCACCCGATCCTGCAGCCTGTCAGCTGAGCTCCTCGCAAAAGTCAAGCCCACAGACATAAGGGGCGAGGAACGGTTTTAGCTTGCCACCAAATTTGGGGCCCAGCCTCACGTGAGGATGGGCTCACCCCTCCACACGCTCATTTATAAAGTGGGCAGTGCGACTCTACCTGCGTCAGTGGCCGCAGAGCCACCCGAGTGCGATAATGGAGCCGAGGCTCTGCACAGCCTCCAGTGTGCCACGAACTCAAGGGATTAGGGTGGCTATTTTTAACTCCCCACATCCTGGCCGAAAACAAATCGCTCACACACCCTGCAGATCCCTATCAGGGGCCTGGCAGAGCCTTTTGGGAATTCTCCCCTCCCGGAAGCAGCGCCAGGCCAGCGCTGATGGCTCATCCCCTGCCGGGAAAGGCTCCGAGGGCCCTGTTCCAGCCCAGACCAGTTCCCATTATGTCTGGCTGAGTCCTCACAGCCCCTGTCAAACAGCCATTTCCTGGTGGACTCAGTTGTCACATACTCTCCAGCTGCTGACAGCCAGACAGGTTCACCACAGAGGCTGAGAAGGGTCATTCATTCATTTGCTTATTCATTTACACACACACACACACACACACACACACACACAACCCTCCTGTCCCCCTCTGAGGAGGCAGGGCCTACTGCAGGGTCACCCAGAGGTGTCAACCATGAGTACCTCTGCTGGGATGCTCAGTGCAGGGGCAGAGGCAGGGTGGAGACAGTAAGCTAATAGGGCAGGAGTGGGACCACCAACAGAGGTACCATGGAGGCTCTGGGATTCCAGATCTTGGGTACCATCTGAACGGAAAACCAGGCTACCATCCATCCTCTTCCAGCACCCTCGCATTCCCAGACCTTACTCCAACATGGGTCTGTAATTCGTAGCAGCCACTGTGACCCACAGAGAGATGGGTGCTTCCTACTTTAGGACAGGGAGCTCCTACCTGGTCACCTGGCCCACTGAGTGGCTGTTGACTAAATTCATAAGGACATTGCCCATTCTCCCCGGTCCCATCTCACCCACCTGCCACTGCCTGAGTTCGCTTTCATTAAATCATGTCACTGGGCCAAATGACATCAACACAAGAGTTTCACAGAGAAAAGCCTCATTCTGAATGAGGAGCCCTCAATATGGAGTGCCTCCCCCGGGCTCCCCACTCGGAGCCCTGCCTCCCCCGAGGCTGGGGGAGCGCAGTGAACACGGGGAGTAACAGAGGCAGTGCAAGCCCTGGGCGGCCGGTTCCAGCCGCCCCGCCGCGTGAGCTCAGCCAGAGCCCCTCTCTCAGCCTCGGCTTCTTCAGCAGAAAGTCCCATGAAAGGCCAACCTTAGACAAGACCAGCTGCGAACGTGCTTCACAAACCCAGACCCTTTAGAGAAATGTTTTGTTTTAGCATAAATTCTTTGTCCTCTTTTTTGCTCTTTCCCCTTTGGCCTCTGGGGCTCAAGAATCCTCTCTGAACTCAGGGACAGACCATTTCCCTAGAAGTTCTGGCCAGAAATAACTGTGCAACCCTAGAAAAGTCATGTGATCCCTAGGTCCCTCTGGGGCCATGTCTGTGACCCCTCCCCCAAGATCCTTCAGAAGCGCTTTGCAAACTCTCTTATGAATTCTAAGGAATCTGGGCTACAAGAGACCTGAGGTTCAGCCTGCAGACGGGGAAAATGACAGGCGCCCTTTTCAGACCTGCTCCCAGGCTGCTATCTTTGATGCCACAAAACCAGAATAGACTTTTTAAAAAACCAGATCAAGAACCATGCAAAGGAGGCAGGAAAGTCCTTTTGCACACCAAAGGCACCTCTCCGTCCGTCCATTCCCTGGCTGGAGCCAGCCTGGCCCCGCACACACACTGAGAGGATCCCCACTTGCTTGCCTTGCAGAGCGGAGTACTGGCAAAATGCTCTGAGTCGATAGCAGAAAAACCAAGCGCGGTTCTCTATGCCATTTCTTAGCATTGCCTAGACCAGGGAAGGCCCTTGCCCGGCCCCACCCACTGCATGGGCACTGAGAGGAGAGGTAAGGCCAGGGCCTTGCCCCCTGGAAGTTCAGCTCTCGGACATGAAGAAGTATACGGCGAGGTGCTTAATAAGTGCTACAGGCCGGCATTGTGCAGGGGACAACCCTGAGTGCAGTGACGAGACAAGTAGAGGTGACATCTGTGCCAGACCCAGAAGGACAGGGAGAATTTGGGCAATGAAGCAGTGGCCGAGAGAGACGGGCATCAGGAGTCACAGGCAGAGACCAGGAAACAGGCAGCCTACAGAGCGGAGAGAAGAGGGGGGCAGAGAGGAAGCTGAGCAGGTACAGGGCCCTGATCACCAGGCCAGGGAGTTTGATCCTGGGGTGGGTACCAGGGAGCCACCCTAGTGGGGAGGGAGGAAGAGGCATGATGGCAGGGGAAACTGAGGGCGGTGGGCTGGCAGAGGCTGTGGTTAACAGGCCTGCTTTAGGAAGTCAGGCTGCCGGGGCTGGTCTGGATCCGCAGCCAGCTGCTTGGCTCCAGGCAGAGGTTCCAGCCATCCAGGCACAGATTCTAGCCAGGAGGGGCTGGGCTCAAGGAAGGCTGAGGATACCCAGGAGACAGACACGCAGTGGCTCAGGAGGGAAACAAGGGGCTATCACACATCTTTCCAGTCTCTCGGCCAAGGTTATTCCCGCTGCAGCTGAGGGGTGCTCAGCTGGGTTGGTCTCAGACCCCACGACCTCCATCGGCTCCCAGCTATTCACACCATCACCTCCTGGAGTGTTCAGAGTGCAAAATACTATTTCATTCCAAGCAACCTCACGGCACCATCATGCCCCCGCCCCAGTTCAAGGTGCCCCTGGACACTGAGCCCACAAAAGCCTTTCTGAATGGTTTCATAGCAAGTCCCAGTGACACACTCTGTCCTCCAACCCAGCCCAGTAACTTGCCCATGCCCTGTGCCCATGATGGACACCCCTCCCCAGAAATGCAGAAAGAAGTACAACCTACGAACATCCCGTTGGGAAGGAAGTTCAGAGATCTAACTAAACACCTCTCCTCCCCCCTTTACAGAAAAGAAAACTGAAGTTTTAAAGATGACACAGGAGACTTTCGGTCTTGATGGCAGTGTAGGTAAATGCGGTCTCGCCTCCTCCCACAACCACATCAGAATTACAACTAAACTACAGAACAACCATCATTCAGAACCACCTGACATCGAGCTGAATGGAAGTCCTACAACTACAGAATTAAAGAAGCAGCCACATTTAGACTGGTGGGAGGGGCGAAGGCGTGGACTGGCTGATCCCACACCCACGTGTGGCGTATAAAAATCAGGAGGTTGCCCTGGCTGGTTTGGCTCAGCGATTGGAACATTGGCCTGCGGACCAGACAGTCCCGGGTTCAGTTCCCATTAGGGGCACGTACCAAAAAAAAAAAAAAATCAGGATGGTACCTCGGTTGTGAAAGTCCTCCCTGAGGAGTGAGGGGTCCCTGTCCCACAAAAGGCTCCCAGCTCAGGGTTCCAGTGCCAGAAAGAGAATCCCCATAACTCTGGGTGGAAAAACCTGCAGGAACTGAGGCTGAGAGAGGCTGAGGCTGCTGGATCCCCAGGCAGCTCCTCTTAAAGCCAGCCCCCCACCCCCACCCCAGCACAGACTTACTCGGACTTGGCCCTTCTGGGCTCCAGCATTAGGGGGGGCAGCTTGAAAGGCACCAGACATACAGGGAAGAACTGAGTTGTTTGGCATCTGGGCGAGAACTGGAGGGGCAGCTTTCGCTGGAGACACTTGCTGTCGGAGGCCAGGCCATTGTTCCTTTGTGAGCCCTTCCCTGGGGCAGCAGACAGGCACCATATTTGGGGCTCCAGCAACCTGGCTCACACTGTTTGCACCACCCTGGTGATTCCCTGAGGCCCTGCCCCTCCCAACTTTTGGGCTCACCCAAGCTGTTTCCAATGGCTTTACCATAGGATTGGCCTGCCTTGGATCCTGATCAAATTTTCCAAAAATCTCTCAAACAAGCAGCATTTGATCTCAGTGAGCCCCATACCTCTCATTAAGTGGCTGACCTTGTCCTAGAGCCAGCACACCCAGTGGACAGCTTCAGACCACATTGAAGAACCACCACTCAACTTCCTCCACAAGCAACACACTCAAGGAGTGGACTCAGGGGGTACCAGAGCCCTGCTGAAGTAAGTCTTGCTCTGTGTGTTGGGCCCCTACACAGCTGATCCTCCAAGGTAGTTAGAGGCCAGTAGTCAGTGGACACAGCCAGTCCTTGCAGCTGATCAGCCTGAGTAAAACCCTCTCATTGACGTTCCAACAGCAATCAAGGCTCAATTACAACAGAAGAGTGTACAGTCCACACTAGTAGTGCACCTTGAGGGCCCAGCTGGGTGACTAGGGAGGCTGTGCCACTGGATCCTACAGGACACCTACAACAGTAGGCCACTCTACAATACTTAGGAGACATAGCAACTCTACCTAATACATAGAAACAAACACAGGGAAGCAGCCAAAATGAGGAGACAAAGAAATATCCCAAGTGAAAGAAAAGAACAAAACTCCAGGAAAAGAATAAACAAAATGGAGATAAGCAATCAATCAGATGTAGAATTCAAAACACTAGTTATAAGGATGCTCAAAGAACTTAGTGATAACTTCAAGGAACTTAATGAGAACATCAACAACATAAAAAAGGACCAGTCAGAAATGAAGGATGCACTAACTGAAATAAAGCATAATTTACAGGGAATCAATAGTAAAGTAGGTGAAGCCAAGAAGCAAACCATCGATTTGGAATATAAGGAAGCAAAAAAACACCCAATCAGAAGAGCAAAAAGAACAAAGAATCCAAAAAAAATGAGGATAGTGTAAAGAGCCTCTGGGACAACATGGAGCATACCAACATTCGCATCATAGGGGTGCCAGAAGGAGAAGAGAGAGCAAGAAATTGAAAACTATTTGAAAAAATACTGACAGAAAACTTCCCTAACTTGATGAAAGAAACAGACATACAAGTCCAGGAAGCACAATAAGACTGACAGCTGATTTCTCAAAAGAAACTTTGCAGGCCAGAAAGGAGTGGCAAGAGATATTTAAAGTGATGAAAAGCAACGACCTACAACCAAGACTACTCTATCCTGCAAAGCTATCATTTAGAATCCATAGTCATATAGTTTCCCAGACAAGAAAAAGTTAAAGAAGTTCATCACCACCAAACCAGTATTATATGAAATGTTGAAGGGTCTTCTTAAAGGAGAAGAACAAAAATATGAACAATAAAATGGCAATTACTACATATCCATCAACAATTGAATCTACAAACAAAATGAGCAAACAGAACAGAAACAAACTCATAGATACAGAGAACTTTTTGTTGCTTGCCAAATGGGCAGAGGCTGGAGGGATGGGTGAAGAAGATGAAGGAATTAAGAAGTACAAATTGGTTGTTAAACTGATGAACCTCAAAGGGAAGGGGGAAGGGAGGGCAGGAAGAGATAAACCAAAGAACTTATCTGCATGTATACATAACCAATAGACACAGAAATACTGTGGAGAAGGCAGGAGCGGGGCAGGACTGGGGAGGGGGTCAATGGGAGAAAAAAGGGGGGATATCTGTAATACATTCAACAATAAAGTTTTTAAAAAAGGAAAAGAAAAAGTTGGGCCCGGTCGATGTGGCTCAGTGGTTGTGTCGACCCGTGCACCAAGAGGTCACCAGTTTGATTCCCAATCAGGGCACATGCCCAGGTTGTGGGCCAAATCCCCAGGGGGGGGGGGGGGGCGTGAAGGAAGCAGCCAATCGACGTTCTCTCTCATGGATGTTTCTTTCTCTCCCTCTTCCTTCCTCTCTCTCTAAAATTAAAAAAAAAAAAAATGTTTTTAAAGAAAAATAAATAAAAGATGACACAGCCCGATAGTGGCCCAGTTGGAACCCAGGTCTTCAAGCTTCTAGGTGAGGCTCTGGGACCAAAGCCATGACCAGGTGGGGCAGAGGAACAATGAGGTTGGGATGCGGTGCAGAGAACCCTGTGCTTATCGTCAAGGGACCTGGGATCAAGTTCAAACTTACCCCCTCCCCCACGCACAGACATTAGAGCTTTGGACATGTCACTCGGCTTCCTGGACTCAATGACCTCCTCTATAAAATGGGTGTTTAACTATTCCATGCCTTCCACAGGATCAAACAGGATCGAGATGGAACAATGCTCTGCACAGCATAGCTACAAGGTCAGGACTGGGACAGTCCAAGGCCCGGGCAGGCGATTCCTTTACCCCTCACTCTCCTGGAAGCCAGCCCTGCCCAGCCAGCCTCAGGTCACGCATTTCTCCGGAGCTTCCCATGGACCGGCAGAGCAGCCACCCAGGGGACAAGAGAGATTTCCACTGGGTTTTACAATACAGATGCATACATGGCAGGCCACCCTACTCCCCTCCCCCAGAAATCCAGGCGCAGCACCCCGTCAGAGGCCGTCATGGGACCATGGAGGAGGAAAGGGGGTGTGTGTGTGTGTTCCTGCCTACCTCTCCTGAATCCCCACCACCCTGGCTGAGAAGTCTGAGCACAGTGGCTTCATCCAGGGTGCACCAATACTTCTACAAAGAAGAGGCCAGAGGCCTTGGAGAGTGGGGAGGTGAGCGGGGCCTCCTGGGAACCACAGGCTTGCGACCATACACATCCACTTGTAGCAGGAGAAGCTGTCCTGGGCACCTCTGTTTCCTGAAGGCCTGCCACATAATGCCTGCCATCCACCCGGGAGACTTCCACAACCATCTACAGATACTGGGTGAAACATCATGCCCATTTACCACTGGGAGTAAGCCCCAGAAAAGAAAAGTAACCCGCTCAAGAGAGCGAAGCTGAGACTTGAATTCAGATCCCATATTTCCTCCCTAGGAGCATTTTAGGGGTTTGGTTCTCAAACTGTGCTGTATGTGCGAATGGCCAGGGGAGTTTTAAAAAGTGCAGATTCTCAGGTCTGGAGTACAGGTGAAGGATCTGCATTTCAACAAGTGCCCAAGTGATTGTGATAAAAAGCATTGCAGGCACACCCCACAGACCCAGGCGTGCGTGTGTGCACGCACACACACCTGCCACAGGCACACATGACAGCACAAGACAAAAGCAACCAGTAGAAGCTTGAGCTCTTTAGGTAGATGCTGGGTTTGGGATGCACTCCAGCTCCTTGGGTTATATGACTTTCAGTAAATCTCTTAACCTCTCTAAACCAGTTTCTTCATACACAAAATGAGGAAATGAAGAGAATCAACCCCATGGGGTTGTCTTTAGGATGCAAGAAATATGTGTAAAGCCCTGGACCTGGCATATAACAAACACTCAATAAACGGTGCTATGATCATTGCCAAATTCAGTTCAGTGTGCTAAATGCCTAAAGGAAGGAACAGAATGCCAGGCACCCAGGCACTGCAGTGAATAATTGAGCCAGTAAGAGATGCCTGCAGAGTTGTACTAAAACCAGTGGGTAGAAGTAACAGGGACACGGATTTCCGTTCCAAACAGGAAGAAATTTTTAACAAACTGGAGTTGCCCAAACATGAAGCCAGCTGCCTTGAGGACTGACTAAAGGATCCCAGCAAAAAATCACTAAAGGATCCCAGCAAAAAATGACTGGATGTACACCAGGTGGAGACACAACACCAGAGAAGGAAGGATGGGGAGGGGGTGGCCTGGATGATCTTGAAGGTGACTTTGGACCAGGTTCTGCATGTCAGCCCCTCTCCCTATCATGCTGGTTAATTAGTGCATTTGCATTTCCCTGATATTTACAATCTTTTTTTTTTAATCCTCACCCGAGGATATTTTTCCATTTATCTTCAGAGAGACTGGGAAGTGGGGAGAGAGAAACATCGACTACACATCAACTGGTTGCCTCCTTCAGGACCCCGAGCAGGACCGGGGATGAACCGAAACTGAGGCATGTACCCTTAACCGGAATCAAACCCAAGACTCCCCAGTCCGCGGGCCGATGTTCTAACCAGTGAGCGAACCAGCCAGGGCAATATTTACAATCTTTACCTTCAAGCATCCAAAAAGTATGGGGAGAGATCAATGGTAGACTAATACCTTCTAAATAGTTCATGACAAGGAGGAGGATGGAGGGGGCTATCTTAAATCTGAGACCTACAAACCCACTGGAATCATATGCCTTGGAGGGTATGTACATCTGTGCACTTTTCTCAGAAGGGTTGGTTGAGAGAGGCTGGTCCACACCAACTTTTGAGAGGAGGGGAATCTGAGGCACAGAGAGGCTGGAACCCTCAGACAGCAAGAGGGCCTAAGCTACAGGTTGTAGACTGGCAGCCCAAGGCTGTTGTCCTGTGAGCCAGGTGCCTTCCATGCCTTACCTCTCAAGGGTCTCACTAGATCCCCAGGAGTGGGACCTTTGAGCTCAGAAAGGTTATGGAACCTACCTAAGGACACACAGCTAGTGAGGGTGGGCTGAAGTTTGAACTCAGGTTCTCTGGGCTCCAGAGCTTGTATTTGATTTGGTTTTTAACTCTCAGGTGTATACTGCCTTAGGTCAAGAAAAAATAGAACTTTGGTTTTGACATTGAGGGAAAATAATGCTAAAGGTGATCATCCTCACAAGTAACAACCTACCTACTCATCCATCCTCAATCAAAATTAAATTCAAGTCAAAATTAATTTTCCCCCTAAACAGCAGAAGGAGGCCAGGGCAGAGGGTTGCAGTTTCCATAGGACTCAAGCCAGACAGCTCAAAAGAATGGACCATCCGGAAACCAGTAAACCAGAAATTCCCACCAGGCTGGGAATTGGGGCCTGGATTGTTTGGGTCCTTACACTCTGCTCAGCTTAAGGTGTTTTCATGGAGAGCAGGGTACGAAAAGACCTCACTTCAATGACCCCGCCCCCTGAAAATTGAAGAGTGGCTAGGATCGAACAAAACAACACCCAGAACTTGGGTGCCTTGGGAAGCCTGGCTCTGCTCAGCACCTGTAGGTATCCAATTATCAACTCTCAGAGTGAAGTTAAGGAGTGTCTGAAGTTTTGGGAGACCACTGAAAACGTTGGGGTTGAGAGGCTGGAGAACCACCCCTGAAATCCCTGGCCAGCTAGGGCCCCATCTAGGGGGAGCCTTCCTTGTAACACCAAGAGGGTTCTCTCCCAAGGACCCAGAGACAGAGGCAGGGCGCACAGGAAAGTTTCAAGGGTCAACCCACTGGGTAAAGATCCTTATAGCACAAGGGGCTGTAAGGTGGAAGAGGGGTGAATAAAGCAAAATCTCAGCCCACTCCTCTGCCCTGTATCCCCAAGTCTTCTATCAGGGCCTCCAGATGCTCTGGAACCCCGGATCCCTCTGGGATCCCTGCAAGCCCTTGGGCCCCCCTTCATCTTGATTGAGGGGCTCTAGCTCTTACCTCTACGTGCCAGCGGGGCCGCTGGGCGCTGCCATCCCAAAGGCGCCCGAGCCCGGCTTAGGGTTAGAGTCACGGGGTGCCGGGGTCGCAGGATCGCCAGGCAGCAGGAAAGTTTCCGTAGCGCCAGCCAGGCGGAGAGCTGCGGATCGCGCCAAGCAGGCGACGGACCTGCAGGAGCGCGCTCCAGCCGGCTCCGCGCCTCCGCCTGCGCCGCGGTGCTCCGGTTCCCGGGCTCCTCCGGCCACCGGCCCGCCCAGCCCGGCCAATCGCAGGCCCAGCCACCCGCAGCTCCTCCCGCCAGGCCGGCACCGAGCGGAGGCCGGGAGGGGAGGGGCGGGGGCGCACCTGTTAGACCAATCGACCCCACTGCTGCCACCCCGCCAGTCCGGACTGGGCAGGGCGGACCTCCTCATTCCCGGCACACGCCCCCTGTCCCCGCTTTGGCCCAAGATCTGGTCCGGGCCACACGCCCCCTTCCTCCCACCCTTCATCTAGGGCAGGCCACACTGCCCTCTGCTCCCCGGCGGGCCGGGCGGCGGGGTCTCAGCCAGTCCGCCAAGGCCCTCTGTGCGGCCCACTCCTTTACCGGGACCCCAGGATTTCAGAGACAAAACCCCGAGTACGCGACTGAGGAGTGGACCCGGACTCTGCTTTGAGCACCCGTCCACAACTCTACACGTCCACTCCCGCAAGGATCTTTGTGCGTCCGCTGATCCCTGAAACTTCGCTGTGGGCCCTGCCTTGATCTACCGCAGGGCCCAAGTTCCATGCTCAGTCCAGGGCTTTAGGGGAGAATGGGGGGTGGGGGACCCCCAGAGAAAGCAATTCTAACCCTCCCACCAACACACTCTCTCGAGGACCCCATCTGGGTTCGGGCAAACTTCTCCAGAATGCTTCCCATCCGCTTCGGGTCACAACAAATATTAAAGCTTGACGATTTCATTGTCCCATTTTCCAGATAGGAAGGCTGAGACCAAATGGAGCTAGATGAACACTTCTTGGACCCCGGTGGCAACACAGCAACTTTTTCAAACTAAGGCGAGTTTGCAGAGAGCGCCCGGCTCTTCTCCCCAGCCCTGTGCAGATGCCTGGGGTCTCCCCCCCACACACCCCTACCGACCCCCCTCCTGGCCTCGCCGCCCTGCAGACCTGGGTGGGGAAGGAGAAAAAGGCCCAGCAAGTGCCTGCGAAGAGGGAGGAGCGCGGCCGCAGCCGCCCGGCCTTACCTCGGCAGCAAAGCGTGTCCTCGCAGAGCGCGCCGGCGGGAGGCCCCAGCAGGGGCAGGGAGGCCCAGGCGAGCGCGCGGGAGGCCGCGCCGCCGGCTCCCATCCCGGACGGCCTCGGCCGCGCCTCGGCCCGCGGGCCTTCCACCCTCCGCAGCACCTGTGGGGACAGCGCTGTGCCGCGGACTCGGCCTCCGGGATGGGACCCGGGCCAGGCCCGGAGTGGGGGGCGTGCGGGGCTCCCCGGGCTCCTTGTACTGTCAGCGGCTCGGACTCCCAAAATCTCTGCCCGAGCTCCCGGCGGGCGCAAGACGCGCTGGGCAGGGCACTATTTTTAGCGATAGCTGCTCTCCCAGTTGGGCAGACAGAACCAGTTAATTCGGCCGCTGGGGAAGGGCCTGCACCTGGAGCTCCCCAGAACGGCAGCCACAGCTCTGCTGAAAGCTGATCCTTCGCATTCCTGCCTCTCGAGGCGGGAGGGCGGGAGGACGCCTCTAATTCCTGGGGGAAGCCAGCGTCCTCTCTGAAGGCAGCGCCTGGGCCCCAAGTGCACGCCCAGGATGGAGCTCTTTAAATTGACTCTGAAAACCGGCCGGACTTCCTCCTGCTGACCCCAGGCCTCAGACGACTTCCCATAAAATGCCCACCTAGGTCCCACGCTCCCTACTGGCCTCTAGCAATGAAAAAAGCCCCCCCCCCCAACCCCGCAGACATGAGGTCTGGGTCCCAGCACCGACAAGAGCTGCCCCACATACATCCCTCGGGAGCTACTTGTTGAAAGAAGGGCGGAAGGAGTGAAAATCCCGGACCTGAAGAGCGGGAGGGTCAAGTAGAGCCCAGGCTGTATGAGGTGGGTGTATAGGGCGGCTTTGACGTCCCACAGAACCCCTAATCCAACACCTTCTGGCTGTGTGACCCTGGCAGGTCGTCTCACCTCTGTGCCTTAGTGTCCTCTGCTGCATAAGGAAGTCTTATGAACCTAAGAGACAGCGTGAGGTCTTTGTAAACAAAAGCATGGCACGGATGTTCATATCATGCCTAGTGAGAGGGATGCGAAGATGGTAAGAGGTGGATCTGCTCTCAGGAAGCCACCAGCCCTGCTGACTCAAGGGAGGCGGTTCTAAGGGCCTAAAAAGGCACAATGAGACCATATGATATTAGCCCAAGGATAGATATGCAGGCCAGTGATAGAGGCTATGAAAACAGAACCATGCAAGTATGGAAACCTGATGCAGAGGTGGTGTTGCAGGTCACCAGGAAAAGCATAAAAACGGTGCTTTTATGGAGCGATTGGCTGTCCATATTGGGAAAATATGAGATGGAATCCCTACCTCAGTCCATGCATAAAAAGTCAGTTCCAAGTGGATCAAAGACTTAAATGCAGCCCTGGCCGCTTTGGCTCAGCGGTTAGAGCGTCGGCCTGCGGTCCAGAGAGACCCAGGTTTGGTTCCCGCTAAGGGCAGTACCTCGGTAGCAGTTTGTCCCCGGTCCTGGTTGGTCATGTGGGTGGCAACCACTCGATGTGTCCCTTTCACGTCGATGTTTCTCTCTCTCTCTCTCCCTCCCTCCCACTCTATCTGAACAAAATATAAAAAATATGTCCTCGGGTGAGGATAAAAAAAGACTTAAATGCAGCCCTGGCTGCTTTTGCTCAGTGGTTAGAGCATCTGCCTGCAGACCAAAGAGTCGTGAGTTTGATTCTAGTCAAGGGCATGTACTTCTGTTGCGGTTGGGTCCCCAGACCCGGTTGGGTTGTGTGGGAGGCAACCAATCCATGTGTCTCTCTCACATCATTTCTCTCTCTCTCTCTCTCTCTCTCTCTCTCTCTCTCTATTTATCTCTATCTCTCTCTCTTCCTCCCTTCCACTCCCCCTCCCACTCTATCTGAAGATAAATGGGAAAATATCCTCTAGTAAGGATTTAAAAAAAAAAAAAACTTAAATGCAGAAACCTTGTAATTGAAAGATTTCTTAAAGACTCTTGTATCTTTAAACACAAACCATTAAGAAAAAGATCAGCCCTGACTGGTTTGGCTCAGCGGTTAGAACATTGGCCTGCGGATCAAGACCTGGGTTCAACTCCAGCCAAGGGCATGTACCTGGGCACCGGTTGGGGTTGTGCGGGTGGCAACCAGACAATGTGAGAGGGACACATCAATGTTTCTCTCTCTCTCTCTCTCTCTCTCTTTCTCTCTCTCTCTCTCTCCTCCCACTCTGAAGATAAATGTAAAAATATCCTCAGGTGAGGATTTAAAAAAAACAAACAGATCAATACATTTAATTAAAGTATAAAACCCCTTTTATCAACAAGAAGATATTTGGAACACAATATCCAAAATATACAAAGATCAACTACAAATCAATTTCAAAAGAGACAAGAGAAAATTGGGCAAAATATATGATCAGGCAATTTGAAGAAGAGGAACATGAAGGGCCAATAAACATATGAAAATGTATTCAGTCTCACTTGTAATAAGGAAAATGCAAAATGCGACCCAGAAAGGTGCCATTTCCCACCTGTGAGACTGACAACCAGCGAAGGGGTCGGAACAGCACACACTGCTGGCGGGAGGAGAAAAAGGTACCACCACTCCGGAAAACAATTTGACAGCATTTAGACATGCCAAAGACATGGCTTCTGGGATAAACCTACAGAACCTCTTGCTCCCTGCAGCAGTGTTTATCCTTGTAAAGAATCTGAACAGCCTCAATGCCCATCAAAAGAAGAATGCATGAACACACTGTGGAGCTGTCAGAAATTCTATACTGCAATGAAAATGAATGACTAGCGCTCCTTATGAATCATAAGTGGAGGGATGGAGAGCAAGTTGCAGAAGATCAAATCGTATGATATCATTTATATAGATTTTTAAAATTTTCAGAACAAAACGAAACCATATATTCTAGGAGTGTACATATGTGGTAAAAGTATAAAGACATTCAGAGGAATAATAAATACACCACTCAGGGAAGAGTTTATCTCTGGGGGGAGAGAGATGTATGATAGATGATGGGAGGGGCCTCAGACATATTGGTAAGGCTTGATTTCTTGACCTGGATGCTAGTTACACAGGTGTTTTGTGTTTTGTTTCATTTTTTAAATCTTCATAACTTTTTTTAAGGGACAGAGCAAACATGATGAAAGTCTATATAAAATACAGTCTTGCTCTGAACTTCAGTTTCCTTGTTTTAATAATGTGGTCATCACATCTGTGAAGTGCTCAGTAAATCATAAGAACATGACTAGCCTGTTCCCCAGTCTCCACTGGGGCCCTTCACATGCTAGTCCCAGCCAGCTGAGACTCCCAAACCCAAGCACCACCATGCAGCCAGGTCTCCCAAGCTCCGCACCTGTCATGCCTTTGTACAAACCATCCACTCCTGGACTTCTTGTCCTCCCTGTCTCTGCTGGGCCAGGGCCTGCTTCTCCTATTAGGATCCAGCTGAGTCACTTCTGCCCATAAGAAGCCCCGGGGAGCTCTACATTGCCCCCCACCCCAGTCAGACAGTTCCCACAGCGCCTGCTCACCCCACTGTCCGTGCTCATAACCTTGTGGATTGTTGCACCCAGTTATGTCTCCCCCCTGAGCAGACTAAGCTTCTCTAGGTCACAAACCTTCTCTGGGGTACCACTGCCGCCCTACCACCTGCTATGGTTGGGCTTCAGGAAGGTTTGTTGAATGAAGAAAAGGGTGAATGGATGCAAATACTCAGAAACAAAAAGGATCATGCCAAACTCTCAAAAGGAAAGCAGTCCCACTATGCAGATCTTCACTGAGTGTTCTCGGGAGGAAGTGTGACTTTTGAGATCAGAGAGACCTGGGTTCACATCTGGGCTGGGCCGCTTGCCAGCTGCGTGACACGGGGCATGCCACAGCTTCCTCTGTACCTCAGTTTCTGTGTCTGCACGCATGCGGTAAACGTATAAAGAAATTCAGAAGAGTAATAAACACATCATTCAGGGATGAGTTTATCTCCGGGGTGAGAGAGAGATGATGGGAGGAGCCTGAAGGGAGGGGATGGTGGATGCAGGGTGTGACTGGGACTTATTACGAGGGGTTCGCGTGAAGATTCAATGAGGTAATAGAGACAAAACACATGGCCCCATTTTTGGAACAGGTAGTAATTATAGTAATTATGTGAATATTGGCCAAGAGGAAGATGTTTGTAGGGAAGGGTGGAGGGAACCCAACTGAGTTACTATGAAAGTGGGAGGCTGAAAAACGTGTCAGGGAGTGTTCTCCGGTTCTGAACAAAAACATGCACCTGGAGGCCAGCCCAGGAGGGAGGAGGGTTCAGAAGTGTGCTCCAAGTGGGTGCTGCCTCCTCCTGTCCTTTGCC
Organism: Molossus molossus; assembly: GCF_014108415.1. Taxonomy (NCBI): domain Eukaryota; kingdom Metazoa; phylum Chordata; class Mammalia; order Chiroptera; family Molossidae; genus Molossus; species Molossus molossus. The sequence goes on from NW_023425349.1 coordinate 12,582,600, forward strand.
CTCCCCCTGGGTGAGGGTCTGTGCAGCAGCTCAGAACCACAGACCTTCCTCCCTGTCTCCCCACGTCCACTCTGGCCCCCTTCCAATCTGTTCTCGCACATCGCCCAGGGATCCCAATCTGGACCCGTCTTTTCCTTGCCAGCTTCCATCTGTAGGGGCGACGGAGCCTGTGGCACCTTCCCCAGGGACATGTCTGAAGCGATTTACCAAATGCATCATCTGCACTCTATATGCAAAATCCACATATGTCCGCTTGTCGGGAGCTTCCATCAAGGCAACAGAGAGGATGGCAAATTGCTTATGGTCCAGACTCTAGAAGATGAATTGGCCAATGGTACATGTTTTACAAGCAAACAAATATGTAAAGTCTCCAGGGCTACAGGGCACTGGAAAAGAACAAGACTGTGCATTCCATGGGTTCGGAGAGATGCTCCGAACTAATGAGCAGATCTTCTGGTCCAGGTCACACTGGACAATGTACTATTACTCTGGTGACATGGACATTAGCCCCAGTTGGCTATTTGTCCCAAGCACATAGCCATGCAAAGCAGAGACCCCACCCAGCTTAAGGGCTGCCATCTGATTGCTCCTCAGAAAGGTCACCCATGACCTTCTTGTTGGTCACACCAAAGGACACCTTTCCATCTTCATCTCACCCAACCTCTTGGCTTTACTTCATCCCCCGGTTATTCTCTGATGTTTTCTGTCTCTCCACCCTCTCCCAGTTTTTCTCCTAGTTCTCTGGTCCTGTCCATGGCTCCCTCATTTTACCCCCCTGGGCTACAAAAGCTGGAGTTTGTGCCCAGCTGATGTGGCTCAGTGGTTGAGCATCAAGAGGTCGCTGGTTCAATTCTCGGTCAGGGCACATGCCCAAGTTATGGGCCTGATCCCCAATGGGGGCACACAGGAGGTGGCCCATTGATGTGCTCTCTCATCGATGTTTCTATCTCTCTTTCCCTCTCCCTTCCTATCTAAAAATCAATAAAGAAAAAAAAATAGCAAAAGCTGGAGTTTGAGATTGGCTGAGTCCCTCATAATCCTCCCAGGCTCTCCACTTCAACTGTATCCAGGCCTGTGGCTTCAACCACTGTCCTTACGCCGGTGAGTCCCAAATGTTTCTTTCCAGGCCGGTCCAGACACTGTCTGTCTCTTGCCTGGACTTCGGGGAGAACTGAGCTGGCTCCCAGCATCCACCTGGGCCCTCTCTCTGCTGGTCTCTGCCTATAGCTTCTCCTCATGAGGTTTGCACAGCACAGATTCAATCATATCACCCAGAGCCAGCTTGAAAGTTTTCCGTGGCTTCTTGTCCTCACGTGGCCTAGCAGGGCCTGCGCAGTCTGGCCCCAGCCCACCTCTCCAACCTGGCTTCTTGCCGTCTCCCCCTCCCTCTCTGCCTTCAACCACCCAGCCAGCTTACAGGTCCCCAGTTCAGCAATGCCTTTCCCCATCACACAGGCTGCACGCCAGGCTCCCCTTCCAGAACACGTTCCTCTGTCCCCTCGCTCCTTGGCCAGTTCACTTCTTCCCATGGCAGCTGAGGTGTCACGGCCTCAGGGAAGCCCTCTCTGGCCTTGCACACCACACACTCATGGCCCAAGTCACTCTTCTTCATGGCATTTATCACAGCTGGTGCCTGTGCCATTGTTGTGTGGTCGCTGGATCACTGTGTCGCCCTCCCGGGGCTGGACGTCCCTGAGCACAGCCATCATGCCCAGTGCAGTTCATTGTCACACCTCCTCCTACACACACCCACCCCAGGAAAGGCTTTGGCACCTAGTAGATGCTCAATGAATGTTTGTTGGATGAATGAGTGAATCCAAGTTTGCACACTTCCAATGCTGGGCTCTGTGTATCACACTGGACACTGTTAATTACCAGAAATGTCCACATGTGTGTAACACGTATGTGCACAAGCATGAGTGCTTTGCCACCTCCGAGGAGGTTCTGTCGTTAGGCGAGGAAACCGAGGCTCAGAGAGTTTAAGCAACCCGCAGACCTCTACACAGCATGTAACGGCAGAGCCTGTACCGCACGACTGTATTCACGCACATGACGTTTTATTGTTGTACAAAGTAACCAGTCACTCAACCTCTCCTTGGGGCGGTATGCCCTCACTTGATGATGGAAGAGAGATTCAAAACCACAGGAACCCAGGGCAGGAATGACAGCGTGGAGGGCCAGGGGAGGGAGCAGGGACACTCTGACCCAGCGTCCCTGTGGCCAGTGAGGATTACGAGAATAAGCAGTAGAAATGTACATACTCGCTTCTGGCTGAGAATTAAATACCCAGAGAGGATGCGGCTGGAGTCAGACACCGGGAAGGGAGGGAGGATCCAGTGACGGTGACCAGGAGGGTGGCTCTGTTCCCAGGCAGGCCTGTTTTGAGGGGCGCAGCCCTGCCCGAGTTTAATCAATCCGGGGCTTTGGCTCTGCCCCTGCAGTTTCTGGCCCACCCACCCCTGCTGTGCCTGGATTCCCCGAGTGCCTAAGTCAATGTCTCAACGTCCATGTCCACGGGGCCCCCTTCTGTGCTCGGGACACAGATAAATGGACAGTGAGCCGCTCACTTGTGCAGGGAAGAGGCCATCAACAACACTGCCTGTGTTCTGGCCCCATGTCCCCAAGGTGGGGGGTGCCTGTGGGGGTCCTGGTGCCAGCCTGGGCTGGAGGGCCAGAGTGTTGGCTCCAGGAAAGGCTTCCAAGGATGTGACCTCTGAGTGTCTTAAAGGAGAGAGAGAGAACTAACTTCGCCAGGCAGAAGCTTGGCAGTGTGAACCGGTCCAGCATGCTCAGGGATGCCAGTCCAAGAGCTGTGAGCGATGGGGCAGGAAGAAGAGGCAGGCTGGTCAGGAGGGGCCCCGAGTGCCATGCCCAGGAGCCGGGACTTCGGGGAGCTGCTGGGAGGCCTTCAGCGGGGGAGGGACAGTCAGTGCTTGAGTTTCACAAAAATCCCTTCACCTGGATGAGGAAGAGGGTGTAAAGGGTACAGACTGGAAGCTAGCAAGAGCACAATGGGAGGAGCAGGTGACTGGGGTGAGGCAGGAAGGACAGACAGCTCTACAGAGGGGCTCGGCCAGAAGGAAGACAAGAGATTGGGTAGTTGCCACAGCAGAATGTTTTGGGTCGGGGGTGCGGTGGATGCTGTGGTATTCAACCCAGATGCCCACTTCAAGAGGAGAGGACTCACTCCAGAGTGGGGAGGCTGCGGCAGCATGGCCCTCGGCTTCAGCCTTGCTGAAGAGAGCCGAGGCCCGAGGTGACTCTAGTGACACCCCCCCCACCCCCCCGCTGCCTCTGCCTCTGCGCCCTAGGGTGGCTGAGACCTGGGCTGAGACTGCAGGGCAGCTCCACCTCCCAGGGAACCTACCCTGTGACAGGGAGCTCGGAAGCACTTGCTTTGTGCCCCTGGTGGGACAGACCCCGGAGAGAGTGTGACTGCGGAGTTGACGGTGAGAGAGGTGAGCAGGACTCAAGGGAATGAATGCATGTTCATTACAAGTGTGTCCTGTGCAATATTTGGGACATACTTATACTAAAAATGTATCTGTTATTTACCTCATCACCTGACCTTCTCCCTGCCAGCTGCCCGCTAGTGTACTTCCCAGTGTCCATCTATCCTTCCCTCGCTCAAACACCGGCAGTGGCTCCCCATTGTCCAAACCCTCAACAGGTCATTTGAGAACCTCTACTGTCTGATCTTCAGCCACCCTCCCCACCCCATCGCCCATCTTCTAACATCCGCCTTTCATCTTCTGCCTCTGGGCTTTTTGCTCAGCTGTTTCCTCTGCCTACAATGCCCTCCCCTCTGTCCACTCTTCATCAAGCCTCCCAGGTCCCTCTGGGTGTATAGAAGCACCTTGGTTGCCTCATGGGCTGTCTCTAAAATGGGGATGATACTGCTTCTCTCAGTTGGTGAGGGGATGAAAAAGCGTGTTCAGAAAGCACCAGAAACACTGTCCAATACCGGTACACCCCGCCTGTGCCTAGATCAGTGCCTGGCACCCAGTGGGCACAAAATGAACTGAACTGACTCGACTCCAAGGTCCTGAGCTTTTATAGCTTCACTTGCTTCTTGCAATTACCATGCCCAACAGTGGAACTTAGACAAATTCAATTTCCTATATTAAGATGGTCTGAGAGCCCTGGCCGGTTTGGCTGAGCCGTTGGAGCATTGGCCCACGGACCAGAGAGTCCCAGGTTCGGTTCTGCTAGGGGCACGTACCAAAAACAAACAACAACAAAAGATGGTCTGAGAAGCCACTGTGATGGTCATTGCCTAACAGGAGTCTCTCCCAGTTGACAAAGGACCACCCCAGCTCCCCAGAAAGGGCTGTTTCGGAACCAAACACAGTGCCCAGCCTCTCCATCTGGAAGCAGGTAACACCCTGCACACACTTTTCTGTCTCCAGCCCTCCCAAACCCAGACCACAAAAGGTGATTTCTTAGAACCATTAGCATAATTACCCAGCTGCAACGCTCTAGAGAAGCGATTAGATGAGCCTGTGATTTTCGCACAGATATTCGTCTCAAGTAAGTCACCTGAAGTTCATCTGCCATCAGGATTCATGGCTGCATTCTGTAATCGTAGGGAATTATTTTGCTAATAACAGAGGTACCTTGATCTAATTTAGTTTTAATGCCAGGAGGTGCCCTCCCAGAATAATCATCTCCGGGGCCATTCCAATTTCCAGGTTTGTTACACATTCTGGAGAGAAGATTCAATTCAAGGAGGCTGAAGCTCCTTCTTTATCACCCAAAGGCATCTAGGGATGAAATGGAATCCTCCTCTGTGTTTACAGAAAAATGCAGGGAGAGGCCCAGCAATAGGGAGCTGGCGGCGGCGGGGTTAGGGGAGTCCCCCACAACTGGAAGACACCACTGATGAGTGAGGACTGGGCTAGGTTAGAATCACAAGCATTTCCTGGGAGAACCCTAATTTTCCTTCCATTTATTCATTATCTCATCCATTCTTTTTTTTTTCCTTTATTGATTTTTTTTTAGAGAGAGAGGAAGGGAGAGAAAGAGAGATAGAAACATTGATGAGAGAAAACATCGATTGGCCGCCTCCTGCATGCCCCCCACTGGGGATCAGGCCCACAGCCTGGGCATGTGTCCTGACCAGGAATCGAACCGGAGACCCTTGGTGTATGGGTCGATGCCCAACCAGAGCCACACTGGCTGGGCTCATTCGTTCTTTTATTCCACTTTGGGGCCTCTCCACAGCAAGACCTAATCTCTGCTGTTTTTTGAATGCAAATATTGGTAATGAACACTTATAGGAGCCCTGTTCTAAGCACTTTACACACATTAGCTCATTACACCCCATGAGGCAGGTGGGTGCTGTTGTGCCCACTTTATAGGAGGAGGAGCGGAGGCAGAGAGGTTAGGAAATGCTTCAAGTCACACAGCTAGTGAGGGGCAGAGCTGAGATGTGAGCCTCAGACCGCGAACTTCCTCGTGGTCACATACGAGGAAAACTGAACCCGCCACGGATTCTTCCTCCCCTACTCCGTGCTCCCATTTACCCTCTGCCACGGCTCTGGAATAGGGTGTTACTAGCCCCATTTTATTGAGAAAGACCCTGAGTCTCCAGAGGGGTTTCATTTGGCCAAGGGCAACACGGTGAGGAAATGGAGGGGTTGGGACCTGAACCCTGAGATTCTGCTTCTGTACCTAGCGCTGCCTTGGCCAACGCCGGGGAGTCTGTGGGGCTCTGTGCAGCCTTGGGGGCAGACGGGGCGAAACATAGAGAAACCAAGTGCACAGCGACCCACGGCGACCAGCCGCCAGCTCTGCTCTTCCCTTCCCCCACCCCTCACCCCACAAACCAAGTGTCCTGCTGCCTGTTCCCCAACAAAACCTACTTTCAGATCCCTGTTCACTCACTCATACGTTTATGTCTACACCATACAGGCCAGGAGGTCACCTGACTGCCGCTCCGCTCCTCTCCTGGCCTCGGTCTCCCCTCTGCTGGAGAAGGAGGTGCGCTAGACCAGAGCATCTAAACTGAGCCACAGAACCCTTGCTTCGGAGGTTGTTAGAAATTTCAGGCAAGTCCGACATTTACATCAGAGGAAAGCGAGCTGCTCTGGGCAGAGCCATGTTAGGAAAAGGACAGTCTCCCCTATTTGGCAACCTGTGGGCATCTCCGTGCCAGCCCAGGACTCCTCTGACACAGGTGGAAAACCAGTGGCCAAGGAATCTGGACGCCACAGATGCCCAGTGTGGGTAACTAAAAGCCCCCCTGGGACCTGCCCCCAGCAGCTGTCCTGCCTGGCGGTGGCATCAAGGGACAGATCTGCGAGGGGCCTGCCATCGAGGCCAGGCTGACACCTGCCTATGGGGGACTGAGAGGTGCCGGCGTCTCGTCACAGAGAAATGATACCTGCTTCTCCCAGCAGGCCGTGGGGTCAGTCTGTCCCGGCACAGTCCCCCGGGTCCAGAAGGACAGGCTACTCCCCATTTCCTTCCGCTTTTCCTTCACGGAATGCTCACTCGTCTCCAGTTCGCTGTGGGAAGCTTCCGGCTGCAGGGGAACCCGAGGACATGGGCGGTGCCCTGAGGACACAGACTTCCGCAGAGACACTCACTCACTGGGGCTGGGAAGGCTTCCTGGAGGCAGCGGTGACCACGGAGCACAGCGTAGGAGTAGGACTCAGCCCAGTTTAGGGGGATTGCAAGTGGGGAGGAGGCAGCGGTGCAGACTCAGAAGAGAGGGTGGAAACCACAGAGACCTAGTGAGGCACGGGTTCGAGGCGCTATCCTTCACTTGGTCTGGCTGAAATGTGGGGTGGAGGGACCATGGCAGGTCAGATGAGGTAAGTTCCTTGAAGGCTGTCCGAGGGCTGTGGACTTGATCCTGGGGCCATGGGAGCTAGTAAAGGTGTTAAGCAGAAGAGGTGGGGAGGCCAGATGCGCATTTTAGAAGCTCATTTGGCTGCACATGGTTGGGGTGGGGAGACGGTGAAAACGGGGGCATCTGCTCCCTTGCCTCCTCCTCAGTTTCTACCCTCCCTCAACACTCTCCTCCAATCCCTGGTCCCTCCGAGATACAGCACGGGGACAGGAGGGAAGGCAGACTTCGGGCTGCTGGCTGTTCCCACTTTGGCCTGTCTCCCCACTCCCTGCCTGGAAGGCAGCCCTTGACCCCTTCGCCCCAGGACCACTGGTCAGGACCAGGATGAGTTTAAAACTCCATCCACCTGGCTGAGATGCTTTGATTTCATGGCCCCTGAAAAGCACCTGTCTGTGAACAGGAACACAGGCCAAAGATTAGCTTCCCCACCCCCTTCCATCACCTTCTATCCAAATCCCAGCTCTGCCCCAGCCTTGCAGCCCCTCTTGGCCCTGGATCACTGCCCAACGCACCCCCACCCCATGCTGACGGGGAGGGGAGCTTCCATCCCCAAACACAAGCTCTTTTGTTCCACCCCCAGCTCAGCCCTCAGCCCTGCATCCGTGTTGGAGGTTTTCCTGGCACTCAGCAAGCCCCAGGTCAGCTGAGGGATGAGGCTTGGCATGGGATTGAGGGCTGGGGACAGGCTGGAGCACAGGCCATTTCAGGCTGAAGCTTTGGGCCCTGTCCCTCCTCGGCTCATACCCTTCCTCGGATCCTGCTTACTCTAGGACAGTGGTTCCTAACTGGGGCAATTGTATCCCCCAGGGAACATTTGGCAACACATTCTTGGTTGTCCAGCTCAGGCTGGAGGAGGGAGGCAGGCAGGGGTACCGCTGGCATCCGGCGAGTAGAGCAAGGGATGCAGATAAACACCCTCCAATGCCCAGGACAGTCCCCACGAGTTATCCAACCCTAAATGCCAGGTGTGCCGAGGTTGAGAAACCCTGCCTGAGAGTAAAGCCCCCTCACGCCGTGTCCTCCTCCGTCACCTGGCAGTCACCTCCCTGCTTCGGGCTGGGACACCCTCATTCCCATTCCACCCCTTTGCTCCCTCTGTTTCCCCTGCTGGGGCGTCCTCCTTGCTGCCCTCTGCTTACCTATTGCTCATTTCTCTCCACCACCTTCTACCTGTTGGGACCCTCCCCTGCCGCCTGCCCCAGCCCCAGCTGCCCCCTCCCTGGCACCGGATTCCCCCCTCCCTGATCACACCTGCCAGTCTCAGTGTGCACCTCTCTGCCGGCAGCACACCAGGTGAGTGGGGACCCCAGGTCCCTCGAAGCTCTGACACAGCCCCTCCTGCCTCTCCCTGGTGCAGGACACCTGGGTGCTCAGTGCAGACTCACAGTGGGACACGCACGGGCTCTGGACTCTGCCTGGCGGTGTGACCAGGAGGAAATCACCAAATGTCTCTGTGCCTCAGTTTCCTTCCCTGTAAAGTGGGACTAGGCTTTCCAGTGACAGTTCCGTGAGCTAAGTACTTGCCCTTCCCTCCCCTTGTTCCTTAACCGTCTGGCTGGTTTCTCTCTTCTGATGTGTGGCCCCCACCCCAGCCCCTTGGGGCCAAGAGGAGGGGGGTGTTGACCTCCTACTTCTCGGAGAAGCTGAGCTCTCAGTGGGCTGCTGGGGACACGGGGGAACAGAGACCTCTGAGGCCGTGTCACAGGACACCGGAGGCTGAGGCAGCTGCCCTCTTGGCCCCCAGGCTTACTGGCCTCTCCCTGGTATGCAGTCCTCCCAGCCCCTCCTGCCCAGACTGGGTCTCTGCTGGGGCTGTGACCTCTGAGGTGAGCAGCCACCCAGACTAAGCAGAGCTGGCTCAGCAGAGGGGGCACTGTGTTGAGTAGAGGTGTGGTCTGGGGTCTTAGGAATTCTGGGGAGACAGAACAACCAAGTCCCCGAGGTGCAGGATAAACTCAGAGCCCCCAGCCTGGCCCTGCGAACCTCTGCAGATTCCTCCCCCAACCATCTGGGTTTGGGGTCCAGCTCACCGAATTGCTCAAGGTTTCCAGCAGGTCTCTCTGTGGTCCTCAACTCCAGACCCATCCCCTGAATTCTCTTGTCCGCTCTCTGCGACCTTCCCAGGCCAAGCCCCTCCTCCCAGAGGCCTCCCTGCCCTGGACTGTCTCTGAAGCTTTGGGAGCCCGTCCTGAGCTCTTCCCTGAGGACAGAGCCCCAGCCTCTGCTTCCCTGGGCCTCTAGCGCCCCAGCCGGAGCTGGCCCGGAGGAGCCGTTCAGCAGGGAGGCGTGGGGGGAGGCGTGGGGGGAGGGACAGAGCCTGGGCTCGCTGAAGGAAGGAGGAGAGAGGGAGGGGCTGATAAGGAAGTCCTGGGGAGGCAGACAGCTGGGGATACAGGGCCCGGAGAGGACCGACCCTGGGGGGTTAAGGGACTGAGGCGACATCTGGAGCACAAATAGCAGAGGGGCCTGAAGAAGCTGTGGGGTCTCGAGCCTCCCTTGCCCTCCCTGAGTCTATGAGGCTCCGCACCAGGGGAGGGGGCAGGGCTGTGAGCTGGGTGGGCCCTGATAGGGGGAGGCAGAGGGACAGAGACGGAGACAGAGCAGTAGGAGGCTCTGAGTGGCCACTGTCCCCCCCTCCAAGATGCCAGAGGCCCAGCCTGAGAGGAGAGCCTAGAAGAGGGGCTCAGCCACCCCTACTTCACCCACCACGGAGCTGCCAAAAGGAAGGAATAAGGGTTCAGAGCAGGCATCCCCTTAGGCACAGGTTGGCACAGCGACTTGGTCAAGGGCAGTCTCACCGGGAGAGAAGGATCTCTACCCCACTCTCCCACCCCCCACCCCAAGGGAAACACCAAGAGGGAAAGCGGGGACAGACCTGGGACGGCACCCAGGGCTCCTGAGTGGGGCCCTCCCTCCTGACCTCTCTGGCCACCGTCTGGTTCAGCCTCATGCTATGGTTTCAGGTCCCCTCCCTCCACAGCCACCTCTGTGCTGCTGTCTCCACCACCACCCCCCCAGTGCCTCACGTCCCACCATTAGCAAAGGCAGGGTGGGTCCAGGGGGATCCAGGGGGAGAGTGTGAGTGGAGGAGGGGCTGGGGGCTGAGGGAGAGGCGCTCCCAGCCATGGCAGGAACTGTGGTCCCTTGAGCAGGCTTTTCTAGAGCACAGGCCACGGGTGCTGGGGCAGGCTGTGGGACCACAGGCGGGCGCGTGGGGCCGCGTGCGTGCGTGGACACACACAGGAGCGCGCCGGGATGTAGGTCACGGGCTGGAGCGCCTGGGGCAGGGATTGTGAGGATGCAGCCATCCAGACACGCATCAGACTGGACAGAAATGCGCCGCTCCCTCGGCTGCCTCTTCCCCCCGCTCGCCGGCGTCCGTCTACCCACAGTCTCTCTGGGCTTCTGTTTGGTTTCCCCAGAACCCCACTGGCTGAGACTGCTCTGTCCAGGCTTTTTCTCTTTGTGTGTCAATCCCTGTGTGGGGTAATGTAGCCTCTTCCCAGAAGATGGAGGGGTGTGGCCCCACCTAAAATTTTCCCAGGCAGAGCGCATGAGATGTCCTAGGACTAGAGGTGGTGATGACCAACAGGGTACAGCCAAGGAGAGAACAGAGCAGCCTCAGCCCGGCTGGTCAGGGCTGGCTTCCTGGAGGAGGTGGCAGGACCTTGGCTGGGCAGCTGAGTGAAGGCTTCAGAAGCCCAGGAAAGGGAATGGTATTGATGCAGCTGGAAAGGCCCGGACACTCCCGTCCTCCACAGAAAACCCTTCAGACACAGCAAGCCCAGGACATCATTCCCCCATCCCACCCAGAGTTTGCTCCTCCACCCGTGTCCCCTCCTCAGTGTGGACACCAACATCCCCTGCCAGGTCACCCTGACCTCTTGCCTCACCCCACCCGACCTAGCCTCCAAGTTTTCACTCTGGCTCTTGGAGCAACTCATAGCCCAGAGGTAGAGACAGGTGCCTCAAGAGCTCAAACATGGCAATCAGAGAAGACTTCCTGGAGGAGGTGACATTGCAGCCCAGACTTCAGAATGAAAAGAAATGGCCAGGTTGGGGGAGGAGTAGTGGGGAGAGCTGACATGAGGGCAGGGCTCCAGGCAGGGGAACAGCAAGTGCAAAGGTGAGGGAGGGGAGAGAGCACATTTCAGGCAGAGATGAATTCATATGAGGGAGTGGAGGGAGACAAAGAAGGCGTGTGGCTGGGGACAAGGGCAGAGGCATCATCCAGGGGTCAGACAGTGGGCCACCTTGAGGCTGATTAGGTGAATTTGCTACCTGCTGCAGTGGGTGCCCTGTGGGACTTTAAGATCCTATGAGTGGCCCCCTTTGGCTGTGCACGGAGGATGAGTTTGGGGGAGGGGTGGAAATGGGGAGTCCTGGGAAGGGGCAAGAAGTCCATGGTGGGGCCTGGCCTGAGGTGGGGGTAGGAGATGGGGAGTCAGGGCAGATCTCAGGACCACTTAGGAGGCAAAATGGACCTTGAATGGTCTGGTTCCTCATCTCTCAGGCCCCCATCTTCCCATCATGCGATGGGGGATGGAGAGGAGGGCCCGGAAGACCCTCTCCCCTGGGCCTAAGAGAGTGCTGTGAGGAGTACTGTCCCCCTGTGGTGAGGAGACTGAGGCTGACAGCCCCGCGGCCGGGCACTCGGGCACTCCGGGCACTCGGGGGTCAGAGGACGGGAAGCCAGGCCTGGCCTGCGTGAAGCGTGCAGTTCAGGAGGGAGCCTGTGGAGAGGACGAGGGTGAAAGGGCTTTGCTCTCCAGAGCAGGGACTCCTGGATGAGCCCCTCCCTCCTTCTCCCCCTCTCTCTGGGGGACACCAGCTCCTTCCCCCAGCTTTCTCCTGGCTCTGCCCAGCCCGGCTCCCAGCCCAGGGGCTGCTCCCCCACCCTCCCTGGGCCTCACTCCCTGGCCTTGTGCGCCAGCTGCTCAGACTTGGGTGCATAAATGATTCAAGCCCCTCCCTGGCTGGCCTCGTTGTTCTTCTTTATTGACTAGTCTTCCTGATTTAGCCTCTTCCCAGAGTCCCGTGGGGCAAGAAGGGGGGCTCTACCACGCATCCACCTACCCAGCTGGGGAAGGTCAGAGGCCCAGGCCTGGCCAGCCAGCAGGACCGAGATTCTTCTGGGCTGTGGACCGGGCGAGGGTAGCCAGAGGGCAGCCCCGCACGGTGCGCAGAAGCACAGGAGTCTAGGAGGCCTGGGTGTGTGTCAGGAGTGCCCCACTAGCTTGCAGCCTTGGGCCCGTCTGAACCTCGGTGGTTTCATCGGAGCAATGAGGTTGTTGTTTCCTCAGTAAGGGCTCAAGGACTCCATGCGGAACACTTAGCACAGACCCAGTAAATGGGGTCCCTCTGGCCTCATTTCTTCACCTGTGGAAGGACCTCACGTGTGAGTGTGGCTTCTGCCCTGTCCGGCCCCGAGGTCCAGCCAGCTGGTCAGAGCAGAGCCCTAGAAGGCGACAGAAGGACCTGAATTCGGCATTCCTTCCCCACCCCAGGTGATCCGGGCTGACATCACTACCTCAATTTCACAGACAGGGAAACTGAGGCCTGCTGAGAGCCCAGGACTTTGCCCAGGGCCTGTTGAGTCAGCTGAGTGCAGAGCCAGGAGCCCCAGGCTCGTCCTGAGAAGTCAGGCAATCTGAACAGCACCCCTCCCCCAGCGCCATCCCCACAGTCACGGCCTCAGAGCAGGCTTAGTGGGCACTGGTTCAGAGCATAGGCTGGGGGGGGAGGGGGGACTCACGTAGGTGACTGTCAGCTTAGCCATTCACTAGCTGTGTGACTTTAGGTGAGTGACTCAGCCTCTCTGAACTTTCTTCCTCATCTCTGCCATGAGAATGATAACACCAAGGGCACAGGGTTGGTGGAAAGGGGACGTGTGATGATGAATGGGAGGCACGTGGCCTGGCACATGCTGTTACTTTATGATTATTTTCTATTTGTTACCAACTGAGACAAACCCGCTTGATGACATCTTCAGCTTCCCCCTCTCACAGGAAGAGCCCGGGAGTGGTGACATCAGGCCTCCTGACAGCTTCGAGCCCAAAATAGCCCTCTCTTCAGACTGACCCTATCCCATTACAGCTGCTCTGTGCCCGCTCTTTCCAGCAGAGCTGACATCGCCTTTGGTTGCGGCTCTGCCACGTATGCTCACCCCTTGAACTCCTCCAACACACCCTCGGGGGAGGCAGGGTTTTTCATGGGCAAACGGAGGGACCTTCAGGCAGGTCTGGCACACAGGGATGCTCTCAGTGCCGAAAATGAGGCCCCCAGGCTCTGGAGCAATCTGAGTTCAAATACTGACCTCACTGTATGACCCTGGCCATCACTTAATTCCCCAAGCCTCAGTTTCCTCATCTGGAAAATGGAGGTAGTAGCAACCTACCTGGATTGTCGTGAGGATTCAAGCAGACAGGTAGACACATCAAAGATCTTGCATGGCATCTCACCGGGAGTGGGCACTCAGTAAACAGTACTGGTTATGCCTGGCCAGTGTGGCTCAGTGGATTGAGCGTCGTCCCATAGACTGCAAGGTCCCAGTTCTATTCCAGGTCAGGGCACATGCCCGGGTTGTGGGCTTGATCCCCAGTAGGGGGCGAGCAGAAGGTCAGATCATTGATGGATCTCTCTCACATCAATGTTTCTATCTCTCTCTCCCTTCCTCTCTCTCTAAAAAACATTCAATAACACCATATTTTTTTAAAAATAGTACTGGTTATTATACCTGCAGCACTTGGAAATGTACAAAATCACCTCCATCTGTCCCATCCTAGGGCCTCCAACTGGTTATCATCGGGAAGACACAAGCTCCTGAGCTGCCCCTTCCACCCCAGGATTTCCAAAGCCACTAGCCCTTCCAGAGCATTTATCCCAGCATCTGTCTGAGCCCAATTACCTGCTCCGTGAATCCCAGACTCCCCCCAACAGGTGTCTACTTGCAAATGGTTTAACCCCAGTCACTGGTCTGGGGCCCCGGGACAACTGGGAAAGTGGTCAGGGCAGGCCTGAGTCTGCCCATTTGTCAGACAAAGAAACTGAGGCTGAGCAAGGAGAAGGGACATGGTCCAGGCCACCTGAAGGCGCAGGGAGCTGGGATGAAGCTCAGCCCAGAGAGGGAGGAGGGTGACGGTGCTAGGTCAGATGTAAACTCTTAGATGGTCAGAGCTGGAGGATTCTGCTGCTTGGAGCCCAGCACCCTCAACTGACAGCTAAGGACAGAGACCCCGGGAGGGGCGGGTGCCTCTGTGTGCCCAGCTATTTCATGCAGGATCCAGCTGGTGCCATTCACTCATTCGCTCATTCACTCATTCATTCATTGGTCCAGCAAATGTGTACTGAGCAACTTCTCAGGGCCAAGCGCTTTGCACGGCCCTGGGGTCACAGTGGCAAATAAGCCGCAGCCCTTCCTTCAAGGATTGTATGGTCTTAAGTGGCCAGCAACCAGGGAATAAAAACATGCCCTGGTTGGGGAGGCACCAGGGGCTGCGGGCAGTGTGCAGGTAGGAGGTGGCATCTGTGAAGTGGGGATGCAGGACCCTGGGAGGACCCCAAAGAGACAACGTTCTGCAGGGGGAGGTTTGCTCCCTGGTCTGGCCTCCCTCTCGTCCCTCCCTCAGCAAAGGACTCCTCACGCCACTCGGAAGGGTCCACACGAGAGGTGCTCAATCAGATCTTGTCTGACCCTTGCCCCAAGTTATACTTGGGAAACTGAGGCCCATCCATGAAGGGCTCTGCTGGGGTTAGGGCACAGTCTCCAAGCTCGCTTCCTCCCCTTGCCTTCCTGCCTCTGCTTGTTGTATACGAGAATCCCTGCCTCTGTGTTTGGCACTCCGCCCTCTGTGTCAGCCCTCGCCAGCCTCCTTCTCAGGGTCTCTCACCTCAGGACCACCCGATGGGCCCTGCTTGCTTGGCTCTGTCTGCTAAGACATCCTGAATATGGCTCAGCTCTCCAGACCATCGGTGTCAGTGGCTGGGGATGCGGCCAAACTCCTTCAGTCCCTGAGCACCTAATGAATGGAGTCGGAGCTCAGGATAACCACCAGACTGAAGAGGGTCTTGCTCAGTTTGAATCAGGGAGGGGTGCCCAGAGCCCCATACCCAGCTCTGCCTCTCCCAACCCTATCCCCATCAAGGCTCCTGAGCCCCCAAGGAGCTCAGCTGACCAACCTCTGACCAAAAGCATCACCCTCACTGGACGTTTCAGAGAACTCTGTTCTCCGGCCTCAGTGCCTTTGCACCTGCTGTTCTCTCTGCCTGGACTGCCTTTCCTCGCCGCTCCGCATGAGCCAGCTGAACTCATCCACTCATTCCTTCAACAAGTATTTGTTGGACGCTCACTCCACGCCAGACAGAGAGCTATGCTCTGGGGATAATGGCGGTCACAGAGCGTAGAGACTGTGGGGATGCAGCAGTTAGATACACACACACATACAATTACATGTAGTGCAAACAGGACAGGTCCTACAAAGGAAAAGAGACAGACAGTGGGGCATAATTGGATGGATTAGAAAAACATGGTCCAGGGAAGGTTTCCCTGAGAAGAATTTTCAGTTGAGTTTGGCAGGAGGAGGAGGCAGCGTTAGATTAATGAAGAATGAGAAGAGTGCTCCAGGCAAAGGAAACAGAATGTGCAAAGGTCCTGGGGTAATAAATAGTTCAATAAGTGTGGGGAAGGTCAGATCAGTGTTACTGAAGCCCAGCGAGTGAGCCAGTGAGGGAGGAAGGAGCAGATCGTGCAGGGAGGCGGAAGCAGCAGACCTTGGTGAAGAGACCATGTGGGCGGGGGGGGGGGGGGGGTCTGAGAGAAAAAAACAGAGCAAGAAACAGAAATTGGTGGGAGAAAATCAGGAGAATGACCTGTCCCAGATGCCAGGTGAAGAAAGTGTTTCACAAAAGAGAATCATCTACTTCTTCAGTGAAGGGATCACCTCCTCCAGGAAGCCTTCTGGACTCCGTGTGTGAGGTTAAGGGTTCTGCAGCGCCTTGGCCTTCCTCATCAAAGTGCTTGCCCCTCTCCTATACTGCCTGGGAATGTCAGAAAGGCGGAGACAAGGTTTGACCTGTCTCTCCAACCCCAGAACCTAGTCCAGGACCTGAAAGTAATGGCTATGAAATGAGTGAATGCAGAACCAGGGCCCAGAGAACGAAATGGCTGAGACCACAGTTTTCCTTTCCTGCCCTGGCCCAAGACAGCCCCTTAGACTTTGGACCCGGAAGGCAGGCTAAAGCCCGACCCTCTCGGCTAGACCTGGACCCACCCCAAGGAGAGCCTGGGTCCTCCACTCTGGCCTGACAATTCCTGAGGTCCCCTCTGTCTCTCTGCCTCTTCTTCCCAGCTCCCAGGCATCTCGCTGTCCGACCAGCTGCCAGGAGACCGGAACAGGCTCCCACAGCAGTGGAAGAAAAGGGGGCGTCTGTGCACGAGCCCTTCAATTAGGGGGAGGCAGCCTTGCCCTGCCCAGCAGCTGCCGCAAGCCAACCCGGGGGACAGCAGGTTGGGGGACAGCAGATCAGGGATGTGGGTTCCTGAGACACCACTGGGTTCCAAAGTGGAGAGATAGATCCCTGGGGGATTTGGAATCTTGCTCCGCCATTGGTTGGTCCCCCTAGACAGGGGTCTGGCCCTCTGTGGGGCAGCATCCACACGTCCCTGTGCCAGGCTTCAGGGGAACACCTCTGAAGGCCGGCAGGCCTGTCACACACCCAGACTGTCCACCCCAGCTGCCCCCAAGGAACCGGTCGCTCTGAATCCAGTCTCGCATCATCTGTCTGTCTCCCATTCGAGGCTGGGACCTCTTCCAAGGCTTTCTTTCCTCTTCTTTCCTCCCTCCCTCTTTCCTTCCTCCCCTCACTAAGCACAAACTATTTCTTAGCCTTGAGCTCTTCATTTCTGCCCGCCTGACCCTGGCACACAGCTTGCCACGTGGGGTCACTCAGCGGAGTCCACTGGCCTTTCCGCTGCCCAAGGACACCAGGTCCATGGGCTGGGCCCTGCCGAGCTCCCCGAGGGCTGCAGCTCCCCACGTGGCAAAGGCCCCTCTCCCTGGAAAAGCTGAGCTCCTGCAGGAGGAAGGAAATTTGGCCTTGAATCTGTGCCCAGAGGCCAGGCCTGGCTAGGGGGCGAAAAGGGGAGGGAAACTAACTCAGTTTTCTTAGCAGGCACTGTGGTCCCAGGAGGACCAGGGTTCTCAAAAGGCTGACCCAAGCTGGGGTGGGGCCACCTCTCAATTGAACCTCCCCTCTGAGGCCAACAGGGCCTTCTCCCTACTGAGCCCCCAAACCTGCTGCCCCCCACACCAGCCTCAACCCCTCAGCCTCACTCCCGCCCTCCTGTTCCCTCCCCACACAGCCCAGAGGTATCCAGAGTGTGCCTGGCGTCCTAGCCCAGGGGGCAGCAGCCTGGCCACGCTGAGCAATCAGGGTCTTGGTTACCTGCGCCCCCAAGCCCGCAGAGACTGCGCGGCCAAGCTACCAGAGTCTTCCAAGTCCCCATCCCGGGCTCTTAGCAAGGACCCTGTCCCAAGCAACTTTCCCCCGACAATCCGCCCAGGTTTTCCAGGCGCAGCCCCTGGGGCCCTGCAAAGTGGGGAGCCCTTTCAGTCTGGCTTTAATTACAGGGAACGTTCTTGTTGCTGGACGATCTATATTTATCTTCAGGATCTCACTAATTAAATTCCCCATAGCACCCAGCAGGCCTGGGGACAGCGAGCGAGGCCCACAGGCGGGGGCTGCAAACTTCCTTCCCTTTCCTTCTTGGCCAAGAGCACAACAGAAACAGCAGAATCCCCCCCCACACACACACCCCCACCCCACCCCGGCCAATGCCTGGAGACCGAGGGGCCGCCCAAGGCTCCACTCGGGACCCTGTAGCCCTGTGCCCCTAACCTGGGCTCCCAAGACCAGACAGTGCCCGGTTGCCTGCCCACCTCCCCACTTCAACTCAGATTCCTGCAGTAAGCAGAGAAAAGTCTGCCTGAGCAGCGGCTGAATCCCCAACTCAGCCACTTTGCTGGCGCCCCTCTTACCGTAGGAGTCGTCTTGGTCCAGGAGGGAGTCGGGCTCCATGGCTTATGGGCCCCCAGCCCCCGGCCCCACCTGATTTATGAACCGAGGCTGTCTCCATGAGCGTCTGGGTTTCTCCTTTTGTATTCCATCTGGCGGCTTTTCCAACTAGATGACTGGGTACTCCTGCAAGCAGGCCCCTTTCCAGCCCTCGCCTTCATACAGTACATTTAAAGTAGCAGTAACCTCTTTTTCCTCCCCCCGCAGCCTGGCTGGAAACATTAGAAGGGACCCAAGCAGCGAAGCAGCGAGATGTCTAAAATAGGAAGACGCCGGGGACGACTGGTCTGGCTGCCCGCGACGCTGGCTGCGGGGCTCTGGCCCAGCTGTGCAGATGGAAAAGCTAAGAGGTGAGGTTGAGCTGGGGCTTAGCATCTGGAAGCTGGCTCTGGGGCCCCAGGGGTCTGTGGGAAGGGGGAGGGCTGACCCACTGAGGGAGGGGACGGGGGTCTGCTCTGTTCACCACCCAGCACCCAAATCCCAGGGGCTTCTCCCAGGCCCTGCTGGAACCTCCCACTCAAATCTGTTCTACAGACATTTCCTGCAGTGTGGAGGATGCAGAAATTGACTCATCCATCCATTCAGTTAGTCACTACATTTTTTTGAGCATCTACTCCACGCCAGACACCATGCTAGATGCTGGGTTTGCAGCAGGAGCCAGACTCGCCTCACGGAGCTCACAGGTAAGCAGGTCGTTGCAATGCAGTGTGTGGGGTAAGTGCTGCAGGAGCACAGAGGGCGGATGCCTCATCTGGCTGGGGGGGATGGTCATGGAAGGCTTCCTGGAGGAATGGGCACCTAAGCTGGGGTCTGAAGGATGAGTAGAAACTAGAAGCAGGGAGCAGGGGGAAAGGTGTTTCAGATGGAGGGAACAGCCTGTGCAAAAGCCTCGAGTTGAGAGGGTGCATGGGGTGCCCCAGATAAGCTCTGGATGCCTGGAGCAGTGGCTGAGGAGATGGTGCAGAGGTGGGACCGAGGAGGGCAGCGGGAGAGGGTCAGGCAGGGGCGCACGGGGATGTTCTCAAGCCTGACCCTAGGGATGGTCCATGGGAGTGACACGTTCCAAGTTCTTGAAAAAGGCCTGTCTGGCTACTGTGACAAGAGGAACAGCTGTAACACTGGGTACCACTCAGTACGCAGCCACCAGAGCTGGGCACCGTTCTGAGTGCGCACCCACGTTGTCTCAGGCACTCCTCGCTGGCAGACACCACGGCTAGCCTATTTTACAGATGAGCACGGTGCCGCTTAGACAGGTGAAGCGGCTTGTCCATGGCTTGTGAGTAGCCTCCAGGCCAGGCCTGGACCCCAGGGAGACTGTGGTGCTTGGGGACAGGGTTTAGGGGGAGGTAGGGAAGGAGACAAAGATGCCTTAGGTGCAGAACACAGAAGAGGGCCCTGTGGGAGACAAAGAGTGTGTCATTTGTGCCCAATCAGGGAAGGCTGCCTGGGTGAGGAGGCATGTAAACTGGGCAGAGAGAGAAGAGTGGAATTTGGATAGGCTGAGCAGGAAGGGAGCGCGCACTGGGGAGTGACAAGTGACTGGGGGCATGTCAGGGGAGATGAGCCGGATGGGACCAGAGCGAGAAGGGCCTGGATGACAGCCTGGGAGTGTGGGCTTGGTCCAGGGGCACACGCAGCGTCGGAGGGCATTCGTTGCAGGGAATGGCCTGCTTTCCAGCGATGCCTGGGTATTCCCGGGAGAGGCTCCTTCCCAGTCTTCTTAACGCTCTGCACTTAAAACAGGAGAAAGCTTTCTGCATTGCTAGAATGTTAAAAGCCGAGCCTTGGTGACCAGCTTTTTGGAGACATGAGTCTGACGCTGAGGCGGGACCATCAAGAGCAGGGAGATGTAAGGCAAGGAGACAAGCCAGGAGGCTGGCGGAGGACCCAGGTCCGGGGTGGCAGGGAGGAAAACACCTACCTGGGCCCCTCCCAGCCCCCTCCTGCTGCTCCTAGAGCAGTCAGAGGCTGCAGATGTGGTTGGCCCGGCTCAGGGAAGCTCCGCTGTCACGGTTCACCCCTCCCCACCGCCCAACCTCCTGCTGCCTTAATTACAGGGAGACCGGGCCCTACCCAGGCAGCTGCAGGCACCAGGCTCCCTGGTCTCTTACTCAGTGGTTGGGGGGAACAGGCTGTGGTGGGGAGTTGGGGTTTGGTCCAGCGCTCCAGGGCCCCTGGGGTTTGGGGGACCCATTTGCACATTATGCAACTGTGGTCTCTTTCTATACATAGTACAGTGGGGCTAACGTCGACCACCCAGGTTCACGCCCAGGCTCCCTGCTTACCACCGACAAGACACTGAGCTAGGAACCCCACCCCTGGGAGTCTCACTGCCAAAGTGGGGCTACACACAGCCCTTCCTCAGAGGGCGGTTGTGTGGATTCGATAGGAGCATCAAAGCCTAGGGCAGGGCAGGACTGGGCAGGTGTGTCTTAAGCACCCAGGAAAGGGAAATACTGACCCCAACCCACATTTTATCCTTCTGACAGCTACAGAAGAGGTAAGGGAGGTGGGGGAGGGAATGGGTTCATTTTGCCCAAGAGGAAGCTGAGGGTCTGGAGGAAAGGGTGTGCCTCGAGGGTCTCAAGGTGAGGTTGGGATGCACCTCTCACCAGGCTGTGCCCTGAGAACTGGCTGAGAGCAGAGGGTTTGGTGGAAGGGACCTGGGCCATCCGGGCTCTGGTGTGAGCCGGGGCGTCGCTTCCCTCCCAGGCTCGCTTTCTCACAGGTCGAGGTCAGAGTGGGATCAGCATGGCAGCCCCCAGCCTCCCATCTCCCTCCTTTTATGAATTAGACTCATCTGAGCGCGGCCAGAGCTCCGACTCCAGGAATGTGTTTACAATCAATCTGTCCTGAGCACCGGGCTCTGATGTCTTCCCTTGGTGACAGGACCATGCAGACAGACCCGTCTCCTCCTGCTCAGTGGCCACACAGCGTTCCGCCCTCTGGCCGTGCCATGCCCGATTTGAGCCACTGCCCACGGATGGACACCTTGGTTGTTGCCAGTCACTCAGGACAACAAACAACACTGCGATGAACATGTCAGACATACCGGACTTACTCTATGCACATCTGCCTCGTGACCTCCTAGCGTGGGATTTCCGGGTCAGAGTTGGGGTTTGTATGGTGCTGCATTGCAGCGAAGGGCACGAAGCCCCACCTGGTTCTCTGACGTACGCCGCCAGCAGTTACGGGGTGCAGCCTCTGTGCCCCACCCTGCACTGGGGCTGGGATGTGTGTCCTTATTCCTGTCACTCACATTCCAGCTGGGGGGCACCCACACCTCTGCTTGCAGCTGGGGGGAGGTCAGGGGAGGCCCATCTGAGGGGTGACTGAGCAGTGACCTGGCCAGGAGGCTCGGGGAAGAACAACGAGGGGTGAGCAGAGCAGGCTGATCAGAATGATGGCCCATGTGGCTGGTGCTGGGTGACAGGCAGGAGAATGGTCAAGAGAAGAGGAAAGCCACAGTGGCCACCTCACAGAAGGCCTCGTGGGCCGGGGAGCGTGGGAGCCACTGCAGGTCGGAGCAGGGGAGTGACGGGAAGGCTGCTGTGCGCAAAGGGCCGGCGGAGGGGCCAGGGCGGACTTGGGGAGCCCGGATAAGACACTGCTGCCGTCTTTGAGCCACGATGCTGGGACTCCACCAGGGTGTTGGTGGCAGGATGGAGGAAAGCAGACAGATTCAGGATACACGAGTGGGGGGGGCTTGGGGGGGGCTGAACCATCAGAGGTGGAGAAGGGAAAAGAGAGGTGTCCGGGCTGACCCCAAGTGTTTTGGCCCAAGCACCCTGATTGGCTCAGAGCTGGGGGAGACCCCGGAGGAGGTTTGAGGATGGGAATCCCGAGCCCTGGGGCGGGAAATCTAGGCGGACACGCGGAGGCTGCTCCTGATGCCGGATCGGAGCTCCCCAGGGTGTGGGCCTGGGGGGCCCGGCCCAGTGCTCCAGCCGCTCTGTTCCAGGAACAGCAGGGCTTTCCCGGCTGCAGACTGGACCTGTCGCTCCGCGTAAAGAGAGGGAGCTAAGTAGTCACGATGGCAGCTGGCCCCAAGTCTGGCTGCGCCCAGGAATGCCAGCAGGCGGGAGTGGGGGAAGGAGAGCTGAGCAGTGGGCAGAGGGGCGAGACGGCGGGCACCGTGGTCAGCTTGTTTACTGCCTTCCCTGCTGAGGAGGACAAGGCCGGTATGGAGATGATGCTGGGCTGTCCCCCCTCTCTGCCCCGCCACACCCTGGGCGGAGCCTGGGGGCAAGACACATAAGGAAGCATGGAAACCCAGGGGCCTAAATGCTGATGGAAACCCAGGGGCCTAAATGCTGGAAGAACCTGGCCGGTGTGGCTCAGTGGTTGAGCATCGACCCAGGAACCAAGAAGTATCTGTTCGATTCCCAGTCAGGGCACATGCCCGGGTTGTGGGCCCGATCCCTAGTGGGGGGCATGCAGGAGGCGGCCAGTCGACATTCTCTCTCATTGGTGTTTCTATCTCTCTCCCTCTCCCTTCCTCTGTCTCTAACAAAAATAAAGAAAAATAATTTTTTTAATAAAATAAAAATAAAAGCTAAAAGAGGGTACCTCTAGGGCAGTGGTTCTCAACCTTCCTAACGCTGCGACCCTTTAATCCAGTTCCTCATGTTGTGGTGACCCCCAACCATAAAATTATTTTTGTGGCTACTTCATAACTGTAATTTTGCTACTGTTATGTCTTAGGCGACCCCTGTGAAAGGGTCATTCGACCCCCAAAGGGTCATGACCCACAGGTTGAGAATCGCTGCTCTAGGGTAAGGCCAGGCTGGAGGAGACCATCCAGCCAAGATGAACTGTGAGGGATGGAACAGTCCGCGGCAGAACAGGAGACGCAGAGGACACGGTTATATCACCAACGCTTGGAGATGCTCAACGTCCAGGGCTGTGTGAGCTTTCGATTTATTTTCGGCCCGAAGTTCTGAATTTCTAGCTAAATCCTGCTACCCGTGGCCAAACAGAGCCCATGGGGGCCACAGGGTCCTGCCCCCCTGGGGCTCTGATTGAGGATGGAGCCTGACCCGGCCACTCTCCCAGCCTTACGCAGCTGGGCTCCAGAACATGCCCGCGTCCTCTCTGGCGCACCCTGGAGGGGTTCTCAGGTGAAGACAGGTAAGCTTGCTGGGGTCCAGTTCCCAGCTCCCATTTACTGGCGGGGTGACCTTCGGCTAGTGATTTCGCTTCCCAGCGCCTCAGTTTCTCCATCTGTAATCAGAAGATAAGGACCGCTGGTAGGAGGATTACTGGATTAATACAGGAAGAAATTAGAACAGGGCCAGACGAAGCACTCAGTGAATCTGAAATCTAGAACCCTCAGCACGGCCTCCAAGGTCCTGCATGACCTGGCCCCTCATCTCCTCTCCTTCCCTCTCTCCTGCCCTTCCTGCCTCCCCTTCTTCCTCCCCCCCCCCCCCCCCGTCCGGCCCTCCACACTCCCACCCAGGTCCGGCCCTCCACACTCCCACCCAGGGCTGGCTGCTTCCTCTGCTCTGAGCGATGTCCCCCAGGGCCTCGCCCTTCTGTGTTCGGGTCTCTGGTCAAGTGCCACTCCCTGAGCCCCGTTCCTATGCCCCATCCCCTGCCCACTCTTCCTCCTGGCACGTAGGACCCTCCTGACCATGTATCACGTGTGTATTTGCAGACGGTCGCTCCCAGCTTCATGCACGCTCCATGCTGTGCCCCAGCACTTACAACAGTGCCCACACAGTGGACCCCAATACGTCTGTGTCGGCTGAAATCGGTGGAAGGAGTCATCGTTAGAGGTGACTGTTATCCCCACCCCCTGCCTTCTTCAAAAGCACACAGACCCGAGTGCTCACTGAGTACCCCCCCTTCCTGCAGGTGTCTCTCTCCGCGTCTTAATGCTAATCTGCTTGGACTGGGTCCTCCTTCCTCATTAAGAGCTGGGGGAGGGGCACTAGAGGGTCTTCTCCCTGGGGCAGAGGTCATACTGTGAGCCCGGCACTCTCTATGAACCTTACTTGTCAACTTTCCAAAAATGGTTCTCTGAGCCCCATTTCACAGATGGGAAAACTGAGAGGTTACACCAAGTCCCCAAGAAGTGGCAGAGCTGGGGGTGGAGACCATGTCTGGTTGAGCCAAGGCCCTGCGGGCCCCACACAGCACCCAGCAGGGCCTCCCAGCCAGGGAGAAAAGGGTGGGGGTGGCGGGGAGGCTTGGAGGTGCGACAGGGTACAGGGTCATTGAGAAGGAATGTCCAGCCAGTCTTTGGTCACACACAGCCCAGCCCCACTTTACATCCTGGGCTCCTCCAAACTACAGCCTTCACCATCTCCTGCATTAAGGAGAGGGTGGGTTCTGCTTTCTTGGCTTGCTCAAAGGCCTTGGAACTGAGGGTTGGCTTCTTTTAACAAGTTCTGAGCCAGCTGGCAGGGGACAGGGCACGTTACAGGCTGGCTCTGTCATCCGCTCCGCGGGGCACCAGGGCTGGTCTGATGACAGAAGCTCCGCGCCTGCAGGGGGCCCTGCTGAGTTCCCCAGTGCTCTGGGGAGAAAACTAGGACTCAGAGAAGGGTGTGCTCCCCAACCTCACCCCGCCAGGAAGTGGCAGGAGGCCAAATTCCATGCCCCCCCCCACCCCTCCCACACACACTGCTGGGGCAGCGGTGTGTGTGTGTGTGTGTGTGTGTGTGTGTGTGTGTGTGTTTGTTAGAAACGTGAGTCTCTTGGGGAAGGTTAAGAACTCTTCCCGGTGGTGGCAATGCAGCGGATTCCAAGGCCAGACTCTCAGCCACAGAGCGCGGTGGCCCCTCATGTGGCACAATGTGAGGCTGGATTATCATTAAAGAACCTCAAACCTTTCTGGGAAAAAAGCGAGCTGTAAATAAATGCTGGAGTGTGGGATTTCTGGGCTGTAGGGAGGGGGATGGTGGCCTGGGGTCCTCCGATTTCCAGAAATCATTGATTCCTGGATGAACAATGGGCTTGACTTGAGGTGTCCTAGCTGCCAGGGTCCCAGGGCCCTTCCTCCTTAGAGAAAGCCCTGGAAACAAGTATGCCCTGCACTCCAGCAGCAGGGTGAGACCAAGCTGGCCCACAGTGAGGGCGACCTCGTTTCCTCCTGGATCCCTCAGCATGTGGTTGGTGCTGCCCGAGTGCCTGGTGCCCAAGAACCTCAGGCTTCCCAAAGCTCCAGATTGGAGGCTCATCCAGTGCACCCCCCCTAAAAAAGCAAGAATCTCCTCCATGACATCCTTGATCCAAGTTCTGCTTGCTTACCTCCCAGAATGGGGAACTCACTTTCTGTCAGTCTTCCTCTGACTCTAACTAAGGTCCCTGCTCAATGGGATCACGCTATGTCCTCCTATTGCTGGTCCACACTGGTCCCAGCTTGTTCTCCAGGGTCACACAGAGTGATTCTGCCCTGGGGAGTGACCCTGCAGTGATCAGAACCTCAATATGAGCTCACATCTCCACACTCCACCTGACCCCACTTCCCCCTTCTATACTTCCTGGCTAGTTTGCAGGTTTTGTGGTGAATCAGAAAGAAAAAAAAAAAAAAAAAACACCCAAGAAGGCTGGAAGCGTTTTTACTGACCCAGCCATGATAGCAGTCTATGCAATTCAGCAAACTTTAGCCAGAAACTGTGCCAAGTGTAGAGACACAGAAATGAATCAGAATCCCTGCCCCTGAGGATCTCCACTAGGAAAGGGGGTGGGAGGGTAGGGAGATACCCCAGGGCATCAGCTAGGAGGGACACGGATCAGCAGAGTGAGTGGGCCGTCCTAGTCACAGGGAGGGTTGGACGTGATCTTTCAGGGTGGCTAGATTTCCAGCAGGTAGACAGGGAGATGGCAGACGGAGAGTGCATGCAGGTTTGTGGCAGGCGGTTAGACAGGCACGAGCAGAACAAGAACAAGAGGCCGCGTAAGGAAGGTACCAGGGCAGAAAGCCCCCGGGGCCTAGCAATAGGCAAAATTAGGAAAACAAGGATCCCGCCTTCAGGGCGACCTTTCCTCCCCTAGCATATTGCTGGTCATGCAGTTTAGACCCTCTGACCTTTCATATCACTGGTCATGCGGTTCAGACCCTCCCTTGACTTTTCCTCCCCTGGCATATTGCTGGTTATGTGATTTTAGACCCTCTTAAATGAGGAACAAGGGGTCAGAGAATAGCCTCGTAGGACTCCCATACAAGCCCTTGCACAACCACTCACTTAAGCACTGAGCCCTCAGGACAATAAGGTTCTGACCCGCATTAAATAATCTTAGGAACAAGCCTCAGGTTTGTTGACCACGGAGACAGGGTTTTGGTCAAAGTAGAGATGATATGTAGGCTTCGATTGTGTTTCAGCTCCAGGCCCAGAAAAGCAGCAAAACCAGGTGGAGCGAAGCCATGGCTGAATCAGGACCAGATGCAATGACTAATGACCCCCTCCCCTAGTGTCGACCAATCAGTAGAGTGAAAGAACGCATCTGGAAAACTGATGAATATTCTATTGAAGACTTCCCCTGAGACTTCCCTTGAAATCCCCACCTTTAAAAACCCTCAAGCCCGGCTGGTGTGGGTCAGTGGTTGATCCATGCACTAAGAGGTTGCTGGTTTGATACCCGGTCAGGGCACATGCCCAGGTTGTGGGCCCGATCCCCAGTGTGGGGCATGCAGGAGGCAGCCAATCCATGTTCTCTCTCATCAATGTTTCTATCTCTCTCTCCCTCTCCCTTCCTCTCTCTAAAATCAATAAAGAAAAAAAATATTTTTTTTTTTTTTTTTTTTTTTTTTTTTTTTTTTTATCCTCACCCGAGGATATTTTTCCATTTTTTGTACAGATAGAGTGGGAGGGAGAGAGAGGAAGGGAGAGAGAGAGAAACATCGACGTGAAGGGACACATCGAGTGGCTGCCACCCGCACGACCAACCAGGGCCGGGGACAAACTGCAACCGAAGTACGTGCCCTTAGCGGGAACCGAACCCGGGTCTCTCCGGACCGCAGGCCGACGCTCTAACCGCTGAGCCAAACTGGCCAGGGCAAGAAAAAAAAAATATTTTTTTAACCCTCAAGACCAAAAAGACCCAGTGCCCGCTCTCTCTCTCTCTCTCTCTCTCTCTCGCTTTCTCTTCCCTCACCGTCTTCCTTTAGGTGTGTCTTTTTTGCCTCTCTTTCTCCTAAGCTCTAAGGGTCCTGGCAAGACTTGCAACCAGGGGAGCAATGGGCAGGGCAGCTCATCCCAGGCTAACCCCATGAACCTGTCTCCAAGGTCCCCTTTTCTCTGATTCCTCATGAGCTAACAGCAGCCCCACCTTGGCTCACTTCCATCACTATGACTTTTAGTTCTCAGTGAGTCCATGCAGCCCTGCGTGGCTCACTTCTTTCCTATAACTTTTCTAGAAGGCCAAAGCAGAGCACTGCCTAGACTCCCTCCCGTTGCTTCTTGTATCCTAAGCCCGTCCTTTGTTTCATTGTCCCCAGCTTTAATAAATATACTTATAAAATCACCTGGATTCATGTTGTGAAATCTTTCCTGCACGAAGTCAAGAACCCACACACTACAGGTAGACCTGCTCCAAGCCTGAACCCTTTCAGGTAACAGGTTGAATGGACTTTGGAGAGCCAAGGCCAAGCAGTGGGGCCACATGGCTGGCTGACTGTCTTGGACAGAAGAGACTATATATCTAGGATCAGCACATTTTTCCTGTGAAGGGCCAGATAGTTAATGTTTGCAGTCTTGTGGGTCACTAAGCCTCTCTTGTAACTACTCAGCTCTGCCATAGAAGCTCAAAAGCAGCCATGGGCAACACATCCGAATGAGCGTGGCTGTCTGCAAACACAAGTTTATCTGTTGACACTGAAATCTTACTTCCACGTGATTTTCTTGTGTCATGAGATAATATTCTTCTTTTGATTATTTTTCAGCCATTAAATAATGTAAAAAGCATTCTTAGCTCATAGGCTGTACAAAAACAGGCCAGGGCCAGATTCACTGACTCCTGATCCATGTGTTTGGGAATCCTGAGAGACTGTGCTTGAAAGTTGGATAGAAGACGGCCTGGAATACCTGGGTGACGTCTCCAGGGTGGGCTTGGTCAGAACCTAGTTACAGCTCTCATACCCCACCCTGGGTGGTGAACTCGTCATTAACCCATCAACCTCCCCCCCACCCAACCCAGCTGTCATCACACCATGGCCTGCCATCAAGAAGCTAGAAAAATGTGTGTTTAGATCAAGTGCTGAAACATACATGGGGACAATTTCTTTAAAAATGTGTGTCCAATTACTTAGAAAGGAACGCTTGTCGTTAACAGAAAAGTCAATAAAGAAATATATACACTAACAAGGAAATCTCCCTTCTAATCCCTCTCTGTACCCAGCGGTGACTATGGCTGGGAGGAAGGTGAATGTGAGTCCAACCCCTTTCCAGTGCACATGGACATGGACACACACGTGTACAAAATGTGTTTATTCACACCACCCAAGCTCAGTCCGCATGACATGCTTTTGTCACTTAGCAATTCAACCCTGAATCCTCTCATGTCAGCACACGGGTCCATCTCTGATCTGTGTGGTGAGCCACACCACCATTCAGCCCCTGGTCCTCCACTGGGGGACATCCAGACTGGTCCCCATTTACCTGACGGCAAGCAGTGCAGCTGTGACCCTCTCAGCACACATCCATGTCTGTGCACCATTTTTTTTTAATCCTCACCTGAGGATATTTTTCTGTTTATCTTCAGATAGAGTGGGAGGGAGGGAAGGAGAGAGAGGTAGAGAGAGAGAGAGAGAAACATCGATGTGAGAGGGACACATTGACTGCTTGCCTCCTGCATGATCCCGACCAGGGCCGGGGACAAACCACAGCCGAGGTATGTGCCCTTGACCCAAACTGAACCCGAGACTCTTTGGTCTACGGGCTGGCGCTCTAGCCGCGGAGCCAAACCGACCAGGCCAATGTGAGCGTTTCTGTCGGAAAGATTCTCAGAAGCAGAGTTGCTGTGTCAAAGGGCATGCGAACATAAAATTCAGATCAGTGTGGCGTACTGGAGCAGTTTCTTCTCACTGCTGGTGATTAACATGGCAAATCTGCTGGGGCCTGGGAAGTCCTGCAGGGCCAGGCCGGACCTGGCCCCTCAGCATCTCAAGCGCCCTGGTTCCAGTGTCTCCGCGTAGACAGATCTGCCTCTTCCTGCAGAGCCAGGCCTGGGGCAACACTTGCCCAGTCAACACCCTGGTCCACCCCTTCATCTATCCATCCACACATCCACTCACCCAACACCGCCACCCACGCATCCACCTGATGCCCACCCATCATCTATCCGCCCTTCTCTCCCTCCTCCTTCCCTCTCTCCCTCCACCCACCCACCCATCCGTTCATCTGTGCCTTTAGCATCAGTTGAGCGCTGACGATGGCTTGCGTACTGTGGTGTTGGTGATGCATAAAATCATATTCCTGCCTTTTTACTCTTCACTGTCCGACGAAGGAGGGTCTATGTGTGCCAGATACTGAGAGTACAGCAGGGACCCCAGAGAGAAAATCCCTGTCCTCCCAGATGTATGTTCTGGGGGTGGAGAGAGACAATAAACACATAAACAAATACATAAACAAATACAATGCCTGGCGGTGAGAAGGGCTCATAAAGGAAGGTTAGGCAGAGGGAGGGGAAGCACTGGGAGGAGGGTGTGTACGGACTGGTCAGGCGAGGCCTCTCTAAGCAGAGATCTGAGGGCAGTGACCACTGTGCAGACGTGAGGGGTAGGACGTCAAGGGCAGGGGGAACAGCCAGTGCAAAGGCTCTGAGGCAGGATGTTCAAGGAGCAGGCAAGGCGGCCAGCTGGGATGGCGGAGAGCAGGTCAGCTCCCAGCGGTCTTGCCGGCAGGGAAGGGCTTGGCTGCTACTCCAAGTGAAGAGGCGGGACTTGACCTGACTTACAGGCCGGCTGCTGGGTTGAGAACAGAGCGAAGTGGGCCAGGGCCGAAGCAGGAGCACAGGTCAGGAGGCCACCGAACTCCTGAGTGGTGGGTGGAAGCGGTGAGAGGGGTGGGGCACTGTGTGTTTTGAATGTAGCCACGGCTTTCCTGATAGACTGGATGTAGGGTGGTGAACAGGAGTGAAGGATGACATGGAGGTTGTGGGCTTCATGAACCAGAAGAATGGGGACTCTGGAGGAGGAGTTGTTTGGGGGAAGGGAGTTTGAAGGAGACCTTGACTTGAAGTTGTTTTGCTGGAGGTACACAGACGCCCACAAGGGGAGAGGCGAGGAGCAGCTTACAGGGTGGAGCCTGGCGTCGGGAACAGGTCCAGGCTGGAGAAAGGAACATGGAGACTGCGTGCAGGGGGGACAAAGCCACGTGCTGCATACCAGCCCCGAGGGAAAGAGCAGATGGAGGAGAGAGGGGGTCTGGGAGCCCAGTCCTGGGGCATGCCGATGTGCGAGGGCAGGGACAGGAGGAAGGAGCTGTCAAGAGAGTGGAGAAAGCGCAGCCAGGGAGCAGGAGGGGGAGGAAGAGGAGGGGAGGGGAGACCTGGGAGCCAAGGGGAGAGGGATTTGGGCAAGGAGGCCATGACCAGCTGAGTCAGGCGATGCTGAGCAGCCACGTAAGCTGGGGACACAACACTGACCACTGGGTTTGGTAATTGTGTGCAACCCAGGCAGAGATGGGGGGAGCCAAGGTCACCATGGCAGCCCCAAGAAAGGGCACTGGATCAGGGAGGACTTCCTGGAGGAAGGGGGAGCCTAAGGGACACATACACATTTGCCAGGTAGAAGGGGGATGTCCAGGCCTAGGGATGAGCACAAAGGCCAGGAGGAGAGAGCAGACACAGCTCATTTGGGGGACTGGGTGAATAAGTCTGGCTATAATACGGGGTGCTGGAAGTGTGAAGGGCAGATGGGGAGGGGGTGTTGTCCAGATAAAGACCAGGTTTTGGTGATGGGTGAGTGAGTGGGAGAGGGAGGAAAGGGCAGTGTCTTGGAGGGTGGATACCCAGGACAAAAGCTTTGGGGAAGGATGATGAATTCAGATGAGTTTGGGTGCTGAGTGTTTGGGGAGATCTTGGAGCAAGTGGACCGGACATCCGGGTCTGGAGGCAACTGCATGTATAAGGATGATGCTGGGCAGAGCTGGCTGGGACTGAGCCACACACTCGTCTGTCCTGTTGCTGCTTGAAGTCAGCCTGTGTCCAGCCACCTGCTGGGTGCTGGGGAGAGGGCCTGGCCGCCGCCAGCCATTGCGGTTTGCGTCCTCTGGCATCAGGAGCTGGGCAGAGCCTAGTAGTTTCTCTGGACGGGCTGTTGTAACTGAACCTAGTCCCTTCCATCTCTGTCCTATCCACGACCCACGAAGCACGTGTGCCATGCCCCGGGGGCACCTAAAGGAAGGGCCCCCACCACACAATGCACACTTACGAACACTGATTCTCGAAAAGGGACTTATGGAGCACCTATGAGGTGTCCCACCATCCTGCCCTGGGGGCAATGACAACCCAGGCAGCCAGGCCTCCGCCCGCATGGAACCCACTGTCCAAAGGGGGAGGCGAGCAATGAATATGTCATCTGAGTCAAGTGTGGTATTAGGAGAGGGGCTTCTGGGAGGCAAACCGTGGTCTGAAGGATGACTCAGCGTTAGCCAAGAACAGTGTTTGAGTGAGTGGAACAGCATGCAGAAGGCTCAGAGGCGAGAGAGAGCCGACAGGTGGGAAGAAATGAAAGGATTCAGTGTGATGGAGTTGGGGAGCGTGACTAGAGCAGAACCTCAGCAATCAGGCTTAGGAACTTGGGCCTTCTTTTGAGGGTGATGGGGAGCCATGGAGTGTCTTAAGCAGGGAGTGACTTGCTCAGATTTGCATGTGGGAGAATTCAGAGACAGAGATCAGAAACACCCAGAGGAACCCAGGATCATCTGTCCAAGGCAGGGTACCCCTCACCCTCACCCTCTTGTAGCTCCCTTGACGAGAGAGGTGGGTCAACATGCTTGCACTCCAGGGACCTACCTCTGGAGATAGGCCCCAACGATGATTTACCAAGCCCCGTGAGTGCCCGGCAGGCATGCTCTGGGAATCCACTCTTGTCACTGGGAGATATGATATCATTGAACTCGGCGCCCGGAGGTGGGTTGGGCGGCACCACCGCGTGGATAATGACCTGGAGGCTGGCACCGAAATGCTCCGGATGCTCGGGAGCCACCTACGGGTGCGACGGACTTGTTGCGTGCGAGAGATCCGGATGCCACCTGGTAAGGCCGTGGGCGGGACGCTGAAGAAATAAATCTGTTCATGAAGATGCGCCGCCCCCGCCCCACCACGACAACACCCCACTCCCCCCCTTCCCACTCCCCACCACCAGCCCCCGTGCTGGCGGAGCCTGGGCTGGCCCCGCAGCGCCACCGTGTGGGCGAAGCGCGTCACGGCAGCAGGAGTCCGTCACTCAACTAGAGGCGCTAAGCGCTGGAGAGGAGGAAGGCACCCACGTCACAAGGCCTTTCCAGGCTGCAAGGCACACCAGGGTCTCTTCTCATTACATTTTTAAATTTTATTTTTTCAAAATGGAGATATATTTACGGACTACTTGTAATTTGTAATTGCGTAGGTAATACACGCTTACTGAAAAAAATATGCAGACGCCATAGATGTCTATAAGGGAGAAATGAACAGTTCCCCCCAACCTCTGCATTCACACCCACCACCCCACAGAGCCACTGATTGTATACTGGCAAATCAGTTCTTTTTTTTTTTTAGAGAGAAAGAGAAACATGGATGTGAGAAATATCAATCAGATGCCTCCCATACACACCCCGGGACTGAACTGGCAACCTAGGTATGTGGCCTGACTGGGAACCGAACCCGCAACCTTTTGAGAAGCGCTGCTCTTAGTGGAAAAATCCCGGCCTGCAGAAGGAGGGGACTTGCAAGGCAATGGCAGGGCTAGGATTTCAAGACGGGCGGCCTCCTCCCAGGTGCCAGTCTCCTGCCCCACCCTCCCCCAGGCCTTCAGCCCCCCGCTCCTCCCCCCCTGCACGAGTCACCTTTCTAGCTGGCTTGGCCTCAGACTCCAGACCCCTTCCCTTTCGGCTTCCTGAGGTCTTGGCAAGGAGCTCGCACTCCCCCTAGTGGGAGTAGAAGGGATGGGCTGGCCCGAGTGGCCTCATCTTTTCCACTGGTTTCTTTTCCCGACACCCGACACCCGCCCCTCCCCACCCCGCCCCAGCAACTTATTTCTATCTTAGTTCTAAAGTCTTGCTTCTGAGCCATTCGTTTGTCTTCATTCACAGACTTGGAGACTGTTCAAGTGGCTAGGGTTCCCTCTTTGTGCTGGGCCCAGGGGTGGCCCCCCCATAGCAAGAGTACATTGATGAGGGAACCCAGCCCCACCTATCAAAACAACTCTGGGCCGCTGGTGTGCTCCGTGGTTAGGGCGTCGGCCAGTGGACCAGAGAGTCTCGGATTCAATTTTGGCCAAGGGCGCGTACCTCCGTTGTGGTTCTTCCCCCACCCTGGTTGGGGTTGTGCTGGAGGCAACAAGTGGGTGTGTCTCTCTCACATGAATGTCTCTCTCTCTCTCTCTCTTCCTCCCTTCCTCCTTTCTGCTCTATCAGAAGATAAATGGAAAAATATCCTCTTGTGAGAAATAAATAAATAAAAACTAAAAACTGATTTAAAAAAAAAAAAGCTTTGGGCCTGGCCACTTTGGCTCAGTGGTTGAGCATCGACCCATGCACCAACAGGTTGCCAGTTCAATTCCTGTTCAGGGCACATGCCCAGATTGTGGGCCCCATCCCCAGTGGGGGGCATGCAGGAGTCAGCCAATCGATGTTCTCTCTCATTGGTGTTTCTATCTCTCTCTCCCTCTCCCTTCCTCTCTCTCTAAAAATCAATGAAGAAAAACAAAACCAAAACGAAACAAAAAGAACTTTGGGCCATGTACCCCAAAAGTTAAAACCTCAACAACAGAAATATCCTTAATATTTTACTCCTTCAAAATTATGCTCCTTTTGGTTTTGTTATTTTTTAAAAGAATACTCTTTTCAAATGTACATTTGAATCTTTTTTTCACATGAATACCTTATTTTGTTTACTGTGACTCTCCTTATTTTCAAAATGTATTATGTTGAATCACTTTTCAAATCTGCATTATAAGAATAACACACACACACACCCCGTGCACCCTAACAGAATTTCTAGGAAAATGTGGTGGGTGGGTGCGCATGTGCTTGTGTTCTGTGCATGACACTCTGAGTTGTGCCCGTGTATAGAGGACCTGTAAAACTGGTGGGTGAGAACTGAGATGAGTTATCACCCAGATGTGGCTGGCAGATGCTCTTCTCATTTCTTTGTACCTTAAGTGGATGATGATTTTTAAAAAGCCATCTTTAAGCCCTGGCCGGTTTGGCTCAACAGTTGGAGCAAAGGCCTGCGGACCAGAGAGTCCTGGGTTCGGTTCCCATTAGGGGCACGTACCAAGAAAAAGAAAATGTTTAAAGATTTTTTAAAAGCCATCTTTAAATAAAAAAAAAAAATTAAATTAAAATAAATAAATATAGCGAAAAAAATAAAATAAAATAAAAAGCCATCTTTGAAGTTTTCTGAGTCTGTGGTCTGATTTCCACCACAGCAGATCCTTATGGTCTGTATTTTAACTTCATTCCTGTTTCCTTTATGCTCCCCCATTCTTGTGTGTTTCTCTTCCCCCCACACTCTTACCTTCTCTGGTGTATTCATCCCAGGAAGTTGCCTGAGGTTCTTTGCGCAGCAAGGCCAGGAGCAAATCAACCAGCCACCTTATCTGCAGCCCAGCTGCCTGACTCTCCAGCCTGGCCCCTTGTTCTTCCAGCGTCCGCCAGAAGGTGGCACTAGAGTGTCCCCAAACGTCAGGCCCCGGTATGGGTCAGGGTGGACCTCAGGCATTGATTAGGTGGATGTGGCTGCAGATGGAGGCCTTGGGGACAGTGGAGGGAAGGGACCAGGGCAGAAATGAGATGAGAAACAGCAGCATAAGTATCTAGTAGGCAGGGATGTTCTCAGGCTTCCTGAGCTAATGAATGTCAGGTAAATATTCTGGGTCAATGTCAGGAGTAAATGAGAGAACAGAATGTGCTCGGCACCAAGCACACAGTAGATGCTCAGGATCTGTTGGGATCCTCCTTCCGCATGTTGTCCAGAAAGAGTGGGTGGATTTGTTCCTTAAAGGATCAGTGTCAGGGGCCCAACCCAGAACCGTGCAGCCACCACCGCACCCCTCCCGTGGCATTGTGAGCCTCTCTGCAGGACAGCCCCTTCCATGGAGAAATGAGGGGGTGGGAAAGATGGTAGAAATAGCTGCAGCTTGCCACACTTCCTCTTGTTCTTCTGGTTCTTCTTCTCCCAGAAGAGAAAGCCAGTGGGAGGGGCACTTTGCCAGGGGCCTTCGCTGCTCCCAGCAGCGAGCCTCAGTGGAAAGATCCCGAAAACCTGAGTGTGCACCTGCTGCTCGGGTTAAAAGCCTGGACTTTGGTGTCAGGCACACCTCAGACAGGTGTTGGCATCTGGACACTGCTGTTTACTGACTTCCTGACCTTGTACAAATACTTAATCTCTCCTGGTCTCAGTTTCCTCATCTGTAAAATGGGGAGAGTAATAGTTATGAGAATTCAATGAATGAAGGTGAGCGGGATGCTCGGCCTGGCACCTGGTCTCCAGTTCCAATCAATGCTGCGTATCATTATTGCTCCTTTTTGTGGAGTGACCCACAGCCAGCAGCTTGGTTTTCGTATTTGCAGAATGGGGCTGTGTAAAACTCCCTACTCCCTCTGCAGAGGACTGATGGGGCCAGCAAGTGTATAGCCTCTTGGACGGTGGCCAGAAGATGCCCTGTCGCTGTGGGCTGGATCAGAATCCTAAGAATCCAGAGCTGGAAGGAAGCACTCATTCTAATCCCTTGCACAATATCCACTATAAGTGGGTGCCCTACGTTAGTTTGAATGCTTCCAGTAATGAGAGGCTCACCACTTCCAAGGAAGCCCTGCCCCTTCTATCCCTGCTCTGGTCATGGCAATGTCCTTCTTTAGGCAGGGCCAATATTCAGCTCCAAGTGGTTTTCCAGCCAGGAAATGAACAAATTCCAAGCTTTGATCTCCCGGGGGGGCCATCACTAACTCCCCATTTCCCTTCCTCAGACTTCTGCTAAAAGGATTAGTCCTCCAGCCTTAGTGCAATTAGATTCCAGTTCTGGCAAGCAGGAGAGGGGGTGGGGCAGCAAAGTTTTCCTGCTGCTCCGGAGGGTAATTAACCGCTTCCATGCCAGGCCGAGGATTGTCCTGGATCGCCAGGGATCAGTGGAGAGGCTACTTCTGCTGGGGCTGGAGAGAGCCACATTCAGCTTTCATGTTCACGGGTCACTGTCCACGCAGTCATGGCGGCCTGATGCCCCGAGCAGCACCCACTGGCCACAGATGGGGAAACTGAGGCTCAGAGGGTAAGTGGCCAAACTGGGAGCTCTGCCTAACGATGAGTTTATTCATTCATCCAAATGTCCTCTGAGCCCTTACTCTGTGCCAGGCCCTGTGCTAGTCCCAGGGAAGCTACAATGAATAAGACAAAGACATGAGTTTGTACTGGGCTAGTGGTTAGGGTGATTAAGAGCGGGACACAGAGGGGGAGACCATTATTCTCCCCAGGAGCTGGAAAGATGCCTGGTTCAGTCATCCGTCCGCCTGTTCACCCGTCCCTCCGTCCCACAAAAATGTTTTGAATGCTTAGAATCAGGGGTCCCCAGAATTCAGGGGTTCCCAGAATCTGGACTCAGTGACAGCTCTCGACATCCGTTACTTTTGCAGTGCAGCATTCTCTCTTCTTGAGGCCACGGTACCCCGGTTTTGCTTTGGGGACCTTGTGCCCCAGCCCACGTGTTTCATAGCAGCAAACTGCATCTCCCACCTGGGGCTGAACACATGCCCTAGGCTAAATCCATCAGTGCCTTCCAGGATCCTGGCCCTACGGTCAGTTCAGGGATGGACCCATGACCGACGCCAGACTAATCAGGAGCTGCGCGGCTCAGTCCCGGACTCTGGTCTGAGATGTGAAGGAAGAGCACTGTCCTTGCTCTGGACTTGGTGTTGAAGTGATGGGAGCTGCTGGCAGTCGCCCAGGGAGCTGCTGAATGGACCCACCCCAGGCGGAGCAGGAGGGACTGGTGACCCTAGGGACACTGTTTGAGTCCTGAATCCACTTTTGCCCGAAGCCAGATCCATCCCCTATGTGAGCCTTGTTTTTCGTAAACCAGTCTGGGTCTGAGTCATTTCAACAGAAGAGGCTGCCCAGTTCGGGCACAGCCCTTCCCCGAGGAGTTCGTCCTGGTGGCTTCACAGTCCTTGGCATCTGTTGTCCTGTCACCACCCCTGTGTCCCCACAGTTCCTGGCTCTGACTCCCTGCCCCCAAGAGGAGGCACGCCCTCCCTCAGCCAGCCTCAGGGAGCTCAGTTCTCTCTGGGTCCCTCCAGGCAGCTTCATCCTCTGCTCTCCTCTCTGCCCCAGAACATGGAACAAGCCCCTTGTCACCGACAGACCCTTCCCTGGCTTGTCCCCTGAGGATCCTGCCCACGGAATATGCTCCCCGTGTTGAGAAGTGGCCTCCCATTCTGACAAGTCCCTCTCTCTGGAAGGCAGCCCACCACGCAGCCCTCATAAAGTGTGTCTTCTGAATCTCCCCAGAACCCACCTCTCCTCTTCCCATGGGGCCAGACCCCATCCCGTCACCTCCTCCTACTGGCGTCATCCTCAGTGGAGGTCCATCCTTTGGGACCTAAGAACTCAAGAGAACATCCTTCCGCGTTTTTGCCTGGGGTGGGCGTGGGGGAGTACCTCCGGCCATGGGCATTCTGGGAGCCTGGCAGGGAAGGAGGCTTGATGACCCACCATTCAGGACGCACATCCCTCCACCCTGGCTTCCTTTCCAGCTGTTCTCTGCTGGGCCTGGCATGTGCATGTCTTTGCTGCTCCAGGCCTCCGGGAAGAAGCTGGCACCCTTATGCCTGCGGGCATAACCATCTGTGCTTGTAAGACCCGGGAACAACCGCTCTGTTGTCCAGACCTCCAACCAAACCCGGTCCTTCCGAGACCTGGCATCTCCGAGAGGTTTCGGGCCTCCCTCCTCCTCCTCGTCCCCTCCACAGGCACTTCAGGTCAGAGCCACGCATCCCGTCTTCCAAAGAAATCTTTTTCCTGCTGGTGCCGCCTGACCCAGCTTCTTTGTCCGCATGGGTAGGTCTACCTGCTTCACTCCTTCTTGATGGGTCTGAGGAGGGACAGGATGGATGCCTGTGGCCAATCCGCCACGCCTGAGTGCCTCACAGCCAAGTTCAGGCAAGAGTCCCCTTGACCTTTCACCCTCTTCTACCCTGCCCCCTGGCTCTGGCCCCCACCACTTCACCGAAACCCCCTCCTCCGGTTCCTCGTAGCCAGATCCACCAGATTATTTTCTGTCCTCACATGACTTGATGTCTTGGTTGCACCTTAACTTCCAGGAGGGATCCTGTGTTTCTCCAGACTCTGGCCTCAACCTCCAGGTCGAATTTGTTGGCTTCCTCTAAAAATAGGGGGTCGATTACCAGATTCCAGGTTATACTACAAAGCCACTGTAATCAAAACAGCCTGGTACTGGCACAAGAACAGGCATATAGACCAGTGGAACAGAACAGAGAACCCAGAAATGGACCCAAGGCATTATGCTCA
Organism: Molossus molossus; assembly: GCF_014108415.1. NCBI lineage: Eukaryota > Metazoa > Chordata > Mammalia > Chiroptera > Molossidae > Molossus > Molossus molossus. Next base: position 12,621,205 of record NW_023425349.1, read on the forward strand.
ATTAATATTTGACAAAGGAGGCAAGAGCATACAGTGGAGTAAAGACAGCCTCTTTAATAAATGGTGTTGGGAAAATTGGACAGCTACATGCAAAAAAATGAAACTAGACCATCAACTTACACCATGTATAAGAATAAACTCAAAATGAATAAAAGACTTAAATGTGACTCATGAATTCATAAAAATCCTAGAAGAAAATTTAGGCAACAAAATTTCAGACATCATACACAGCAGAATTTTCACTGATACATCCCCTAAGGCAACAGAAACAAAGGAGAAAATGAACACTTGGGACTACATCAAACTCAAAAGCTTCTGCACAGCAAAAGATACAATAATCAAGCCATGGCCAGTTTGGTTCAGCGGTTAGAGTGTCGGCCTGAGGTCCTGAGAGACCCGGGTTCGGTTCCCGCTAAGGGCGCGTACCTCCGTTGCAGTTTGTCCCCGGCCCTGGTCTGTTGTGTGGGTGGCAGCCACTCGATGTGTTTCTTTCACATCAATGTTTCTCTCTCTCTCTCTGTTCCTCTCTCTCCCTCCCACTCTACCTGAACAAAAAATGGAAAAATGTCCCCGGGTGAGGATAAAAAAAAAAGATACAATAATCAAAATGGAAAGGCAACCCACTGTATGGGAGAGCATAATTGCCAATGATATATCAGATAAGGGGTTAATTTCCAGTATATATAGAGTGCTCATACAACTCAACAAAAAAAAAACAAAGAACTCAATTAAAAAATGGGCAGAGGAACTAAATAGATACCTCTCCAAACAGGACATACAAATGGCTAAGAGACATATGAATTCATAACTAATTTTGCTACTGTTATGTCTTAGGCGACTCCTGTGAAAGGGTCGTTCGACCCCCAATTTTTATTTATTTATTTTTAATTTTTTTTACTTTATTTTTTATTAACTAATTTATTTTTGTTACAGATGTTTCTCCTCCCCCCCACTGATTTCCCCCCCTTTCCCTCCCTCCCAGCCCTGTCCCCAGCTTTGTTGTCCATGTCCATTGTTCATGCACACATGCATATAAGTTCTGTGCTTTATCTCTCCCCCACCACCTCCTCTTCTGGGGATTGTCAGTCTGTACCCCACTTCCATGTCTCTGGGACTACCCCATTCCTCAGACTGTTATGTTCATTATATTCCACAAATAAGTGAGATCATACAATACTTGTCTTTCTCTGTTTGGCTTGTTTCACTTAGGATGATACTTTCCAGGTCCCTCCATGTCATCTCAAAGGATAAGAGATCTTTCTTTCTTACAGCTGCATAGTACTCCATTGTGTATATGTACCACTGTTTTTTTATCCATTCATCTACTGATGGACATTTGGGCTGTTTCCAGATCTTAGCTATTGTAAATAGTGCTGCTATGAACATTGGGGTACATATATTCTTTCTGATTGGTGTTTCAGATTTCTTAGGGTATATTCCTAGAAGTGGGATCACTGGGTCAAATGGCAGTTCAATTTTTAATTTTTTGAGGTAACACCATATTGTTTTCCATAGTGGCTGCACCAGTCTGCATTCCCACCAGCAGTGTATTAGAGTCCCCTTTTGTCCACACCCTCACCAACACTTGCTGTTTGATGTTTTGTTGATGGCAGCCATTCTGACAGGTGTGAGGTGATACCTCATTGTTGTTTTGATTCGCATCTCTCTGATGATTAGTGATGTTGAGCGTTTCTTTATATGTCTCTTAGCCATTTGTATGTTGTTTGGAGAGGTGTCTATTTAGTTCCTCTACCCTGCATGTGTGCGTGAACAACGGACATAGACAACAAAGCTGGGGACAGGGCGGGGAGGGAGGGAAAGGGGGGGAATCCGTGGGGGGCAAAAGGAGAAACATCTGTAACAAAAATAAATAAATAAAAAATAAAGTAAAAAACTTAAAAATAAATAAATAAAAATTGGGGGTCGAACGACCCTTTCACAGGAGTCGCCTAAGACATAACAGTAGCAAAATTAGTTATGAAGTAGCAACAAAAATGATTTTATGGTTGGGGGTCACCACAACATGAGGACCTGTACTAGAAAGACGTTAGGAAGGTTGAGAACTGCTGCATCGCTACTATTTCTCTGGGGTCCGTTCCTAGTCCCCCTTCCTTCTCACCTTATATGGTTGCCCTGAGCGTGCTTGTCCATTCCCACGGTTTCATCCAATAGCTGAGCTCTGCCAAATGCTGACCTCCAGCCTGGCCCCTCGCCTGAATTCCAGACCCCCGCCTCCAGCTGTCTCTGGACATCTCCGCGCGGATGGCTTCATGTCCAAAGCTGGACTCCGCTTCCCTCCTCCCAAACCTGCCCCTCTCCCTGTGCTCCCTGCGCAGCAAGGGTCTCCACTGCCGGTCCAGCTGCCTGGAAACTTGGATGTCATCCTTGACTGCCCGTTGTCTCCATTTCCACACTCAGTTGACCACCAAGGCCTATTCCCTTTACCTCTTTAATAAATCCCGGCCTGTCCACCTACTCATGATCCCTCCGGCTCCTCCCTCAGCTGGCCTCCCGGCCTGCAGTCTGCACTGTTCAAACGCGAATCTAATCACCCTCCCCAAAAGCCTCTGCCCACACCTCACTGCTTAGGAATTAAGTCCGCCTTGCCCCTGAGGCTGAGGTTGCCTGATTTAGAAAATTAACTACAGGATGTCCAGTTACATTTGAATTTCAGATAAACAATAATTTTTTTTTTTTTTTAGTGTGTGTCCCATGCCATATTTGGCACTGGGACTTCTACGGTCTGGACTCTTTCCAAACCCCACCCCACTTCTTGCTGCTGCCCTTCACAGCTGACACTGAGGACGGAGTGAACCGCGGTGGGACAGACGTTCCTTGTCACCGGGCTCTTCTTACCTGTTACTGCTCCCTCCAGCTCAGAGGACCGCTGCCTACTCGCCCAAGACGCCTTCTATTGTGCTCTTGGGTCTCAGCACCCAGGGCTTTGCTCCTCCAAGAAGCCTCTTTGCTGCCTCACTCACAATGGATTGGGCTCCTGCCTTGGGGACCAAGGCCCTCACGTTTCCCTGGATGGCAGCTCTGCACCCTCCGATTGGCATGTCACTTTGCTCTTTGTCTCCCTCCCCTGCAGACAAGGAGTTGCCAGCAACTCTGCAACTTTCCCCAGCTCACATCTGGCCCAGCCCGAATGGCCCCATCCAGCTGGGTGCTCCCGGGGGCCCAGATCCTTGGCCAAGGCCCCAGATTTCTTCTTGCTGCCTTGGCCTCAGTCCCAGTCTGATGGTTCACACCCCGTTTGTGCCTGAGTTCCCACAAAAAGTGGCCTCCACCCCTAGTCCCCTGCCCAGGGCCAGATTACAAAATGCTGAGACAATGGAGAGCCCCCGCCAAATTTCCAACAGGCCTGCTGTTAAATCTCCCACAGCATCTGCCTGCACATCTGGGGACAGACGCCAGCAGCTGCGGCCGCAGAGAACGTGGGCAGGCCTGGGCCTTGGTGGGAGCTGAGGGGTCGGAGCTCAGGCCTAGAGTTAGGAGACACACACACATCGTCCCAGTTCTCGGTCCACCGTGCAGAGAGCTCGGAGCCATCACTTCCACCCTCACAATAAGACAAAGCTGAATAAACTGCGTCAGAGAAGTGAGGTCACAGGGCAAACTTCACCCTAAAAACAAAACAGCTGGAGCTGGAACTGGCCGAGCACTCCTGATGGTAATGGACAGATTGTTGGAGGCTCCACGTGAACCAGGTTGAGAGGTAAACACTCAGGGGCCCAGCCCTGGCCAGGTGGCTGGAGCGTCATTCCTTACACACGAAGGTTGCGGGTTTGATCACTTGTACCGCAGGCAGCCCATCCATGTTTCTCTCTTGCATCAATGTTTCTCTCTCCCTCTCTCTCTCTCTCTCTCTCTCTCAAATCAGTAAATATATTCTTGGGTGAGAATAAAAAACTAAAACAAAAAACTCTGAGAGGCCCAGTAAGGGTCCCCACGTGTTTGTGGGTTCTCTCTGAGAGCCTACCAGGTTCTCACGGTAAAGACTGGAGAGAGCCTTGGCCGGTGGGGCTCAGTGGATTGAGCATCGCCTCTTGCACCGAAAGGTCACTGGTCTGATTCCTGGTCAGGGCACATGCCCAGGTTGTGGGTTTGGTCCCTGGTCAGGGTGTATACGGAAGGCAACCGATCGATGTTTCTCTCTTTTTCTCTCCCTCTCCTTTCCTCTCTCGCTAAAACAAAAGAAAGAAAGAAAAAGAATAGATTAGAGCCCTGCTGGGTGGCTCAGTTGGTTGGAGTGTCATCCCCTACACCAAAAGGTTGCAGGTTCGATTCCTGGTGAGGGCCAGAAAGGAAGATCGATTCCTTCATGCCTCTGGCAGGTGACCTTATTGAAATATACCCAGATGCTGTCTGTGACAACCAAGGCCACCCCTAGGGCAAACTGTGTTACCAGAGTCTTCTTATCTGATCTGGGTGAAGGGCAATTAGACCCCTGCCAGCCTCCTCTAGGCTTCCTGTCTCACATGGGAGGGTGGGGTGGGAACTAAACAATGCTTCTGAAGATCACAGCCCACTACAGGAAAACAAAAAAAACAATGGGGATTTAATCATAAGACTATAGACTGCTTCCTCTCTCCCTGTTACCACCACATCCCAACGGGTATAATAGCAGATGACAGTTTAGAGAGCTGCAAGACGAAGACACCCCTCCAGAAAGAATCCACAGCGTAGGGAATGTGGTCAATAACTTTGTGATAACCATGCATAGTGTCAGGTGGATACTAGACGTATCAGGGGATCACTTCATAAGTTATATAAATGTCTAACCACGATGCTGTAGATCTGAAACTAATAGAATATTGAATGTCAACTGTAATTGAAAAAGAAAAAGAACTAATTTTTAGGGACAACCAAAGACAACAAGAGAGAAACAGCAAAGAACTAGAACCTGAAGCTTCTGACACCTACAGCTACGAAACATTAAAGACAGCCCAGCTCCCAGCCAGGTTAACACAAAACCTCACACGAAAAACCGGATTACCTCGGTCCCAGTGCCAGATGCATCACGGCTGGCTTTCCACAAGAAATTATATGCATGCTAAAGAGGGAGGGTGGGGTGGGGGAGGAGCAGAGAGACAAAGCAAGCATCAAAAGAAGACTCAGGTAAAATACAGATTTTGGGATTATCACATAAAGAATTTAAAATAGCTCTTAATATGATAAAGGCTTTAATGGAAAAGCAGACAACATGTGAGAACAGACAGGTAATTTAGGCAGAGATGGACACTCTAAGAAAGACTCATAAGGAAATGCTAGAGATCAAATCGCTGTAACCGAAATGAAGACTGCCTTTGGCAGGCTCATTGATAGAGTAGACACAGCCAAGGACAGAAGCAGTGAGTTTGAAAACATGTCAATAGACACATCCCAAACTGAAATGCAAAGAGAAAAAAGAAGGGGTGGGGACCAGAATATCTAAAAACGATGAGAATATCACAAAAGGAATACCATGTGCAATGGGAATACCAGAAGGAGATGAAAGAAAAGGAGCAGAAGAAATTTTGGAAGTAATAATGGCTGAGAATTTATCAAAATTGATGAAGACCCCAAACCACAGATCTAGGAAACTCAGAGAACAACGAGCAGATACACGCCCAGAAATTGACACCGAGGCACACCACATTCAAGCTGCAGAACACCGGAGACAGAGGGGAAATCTTGCAAGAAGCCAGTAATGGAAAACACCTTACCTACAGAGGAGCAAGGATAAGACTGACATTGGACTTCTTGTCAGAAAGCATGCCAGCAAGAAGAGAATGGTGCGAAGTGGTGAAAATTGGTTGAAATAAAAAGGACCACCAACCTAGAATTCTATGCACAGTAAAATTAAGCTTCAAAAGTGAAAGAGCAATACCCCGTCAGACAACAAAAGCAGAGGGAATGTGTGGTCTGTAGACCTGCCTTGTGAGAAATGCTAAAAGAAGTTCCTCCGAAGGAAGGAGCATCATATAAGCCGGAAACTCAAATCTATATAAAGAAAAGACGTCAGGGAAGATGGTTTTATCTTTTTTTTTTTTTTTAAATGTGGTCAATCAAGTGTGGCCACAAGACAAGACACAAGAGCAGGCAGGAAAACAAAGTTTATTATACTCCTAGTTGCTACAGATGGGCCCACATGAGAAGGACACCAGAGTGGTCAGGAGGCCGAAGACAGGAGTGAGGGAAGGAAACACTTGGGGCATCTCCTTTAATGGGGTTTTCATAGGAAAGGAGAGTCAGGGCAGAGAAAACAGGCTAAGACTGGCTGGTTTGAGTAAGGTGGGGAGCTTTCGGCTGTAGTTGGTTGGCACCTAGCCCCGAGATGATGAAGGCAGAGGGATATTGTCTCCTGGGGTGGGTGGGCCAGATGAGGAGCTGGCTCTGGGTTGGATAGTTTGCAGATGCAAGGCGTGCTCCGGGCTGAACCCTTGGCCTAAGAGCTCGCTAGCCCAGGGAGGGGCCGTCTCTCCTCAGCCAGAAAGGTGTTTTTCTTTTTAAAGATATCAAAAACACCATCACAGGCAGGAACCATTTTTAAATAAATAAATATTTTAAAACGAAGTATAAATTGAACATTAAAAAATAGATGCAAACAATGCAGAGGGAATAAATGAAAGTAAAATAAAATCTTTTGTTTTTCTTAGTTTTAGTTGCTCTAATTGATAACTGTTCAAAGTAATAACAGAAGCCACAATATGTTGGTTAATTGTAGCATATGGATAATTTAAAAGAAGGATAGCAATGTTATTTATATTAATACTATTTATATTTATATTTATATTTATATTTATATTTAGGGCCAGGAGGGATATGATGTCCTTCTCCTTCATTGCCTCTTTTCAGAAGGTCCATAATGTGCATATTATTGGTGAGGTTAACTTTGCTCACTTGGATCAAGAGGTGTCTGCCATGTTTCTTCTCCATAGAATTACTATCTATCCTTTGTAATTAATAGTTGTCATGTGGGGGAATACGTTAGGATGGTGCAAATATCCTACTCCTCTTCATACTTTAGCTCACCAATTTTGGCATCCATCCAAATCCTCAGTGAATACTTGGTGTTTGCCTAATGGTTATTTTCTATTTTCACTATTCCTTCTACATTTGTTCACCGGAATTCCACTGTAAGAAAAAGATGTCCCTTCTCCTTCATTTCTTTATTCAGTCATTTAGTACCACACACTTATGGATACTTATTTTATTCTGTGAGTTGTAATGCATCACCATCATTATTTATTGTGTCACTCAAATTGTCTCAAACTTTGAGTCCTTTGGTTTCTGTCACCAGAAGATGTTCCTGGCTCATCTTGCATTTTCCCTGCACCTGTCCCAGAATTTCTTCAAGGAGCCTGGGTTCCTCTAATTGGGGAAGAGTATTTAGAAACTAAAATCTGAGCACCAAGTGTCCTCATTGCTATTGGGGTGTGCTGCGGTTTGAATGTTTGTGTCTCCCACATTCCTTTGTGAAATTCTAACCCCTCAATGGTATTAGCAGGTGAGGGTCTTTGGGTCCTGAGGTCATGAGGGTGGGGCCCTCACGAATGGGATTAGTGCCCTTAGAAAAGAGACCCAGTGGAGCTCCCTCACCCTTGGCACCATGTGAGGACACAGTGAGAAGACTGTCCAGGAAATGAACCCTCGCCAGACATCCAATCTGCCAGCACCTTGATCTGGGACTTCCCAGAACCTCACAGATGTGAGAAATACATTTCTGTTGTTCATAAGCCACCCAGTTTATGCTACTTTGTTATAGCAGCCCATACAAACTAAAACAGAGTGCCATTCATACTTGTCCCTGTCAGCAGACAGCTAGGAACGATGTCTGTGTACACACACACACACACACACACACAGCGCCAAGAGTCGGATTCCCATCTGGCACCACAGAATTCATTCTAACGTCCTCCTTTACTTATTTCAACTTCTTTCTCTACTAGCAAGACACCTGTTACTGTGTGCACAACCTTTGGGGTTCCCCTTACATCCTGGTTGCTTCCATTTAGCTTTTTAGTTGTGGGGTATGTGAAATGTCACCATGGTTCTAAGAGTCAGAGCTACACAAAGGGCAGACTCAGAGAAATGTCATGCACCCTTCACCCTTCCTATCCCCCCTTCTTCCACCCTGCCCTCACCTACCCCTGTACATGACCAATACTGCTAGGTTCTGGTTTCGCTTTACTGTTTGTTTGTTTTTCTTTGCTCAAATGAGTAGATACTTCTGTACACTTATTGCCCAGCTGGTGTGCAGGTTGTGGGCCAAATTCCCAGTGGGGGACATGCAGGACGCAGCCTATCGATGTTCTCTCTCATCAATGTTTCTATCTTTCTCTCCCTCTCCCTGTAAAACCAATAAAGAAAAAAATATTTAAAAAATAAAAAATAGCCCCAGCCAGTTTGCCTCAGGGGTTAGAATGTCAACCCCAGGACCAAAGAGGCGCAGGTTTGATTCTGGTCAAGGGCACGTACCTTGGTTGGGGTTCATTCCCCGGCCCTGGTCGGTGTCGTGCAGGAGGCAACCAATCAACATTTCCCTCTCACATCGATGTCTCTCTCTCTCTCTCTGTCTCTCCTTCCCACTCTGTCTGAAAATAAATGGAAAAATATCCTTGAGTGAAGATTTTTTTTAAAAGTTAAAATAAAGTAAAAATACACTTACCTTGAAAATATTTTGTCAAAGTGTCTAACAAGTGAACTCCAAGCGTGAGATCTCTGGTGTGTGCTGCGTCTGCTTCTTAGGCTGTGCACGCACAGGACAGTGGGTGCTCTGTAAGTAGTTGAAGAGTGAATGAATTCTTGGCTTGAGATGAACTCCCTGTGTGATTTGGGGACAGCCTCTTCTATGGAAGGCTCTCCAGCTCTGACGTTAGAGCTCCCTATGACTAAGGCAGTGGGGTGTCTGTCTGACCTTTTCCCTCCTTGCCTTGCATGGTTCCTGCCACTACTTGCTGTCTGCCTCTCCATTCCCTCTCCATAAACAATAACAAAAGTCCGGCTGGTGTGGCTCAGTGGTTGAGCATCGACCCATGCACCATGAGGTCACCGGTTTGATTCCCAGTCAGGACACATGCCCAGGTTGTGGGCCAGATCCCCAGTGGGGGGCATGCAGGAGGTGGCCAATCAATGTTCTCTCAGTGATGTTTCTATCTTTCTCCCTCTGGCTTCTTCTCTCTCGAAAATCAACAAAGGGAAAAAATTATTTAAAAAAAAAAAAAACAATAACAAAAAACCCTGATAACAATAATAATGCCTACAACTATTCCTTGAGCACTTGCCACATGCTCTGCCTCATTTAATCCTTACAAAACCCATTGGCCATTGGAACTTTCATTATTCCTACTATACCAGCAAGGAATTTGAAATCTGGGAGGTTCGGTAACTTGCCCAAGGATGGGGAGTTCTTTTTTTTAATCCTCACCCGAGGATATTTTTCTGCTTATCTTCAGATAGAGCAGGAGGGAGAGAGGGGGAAGAGAGAGAGAAAAACATTGACGTGAGAGGGACAAATCGATTGGTTGCCTCCGGTCATTGTGGTGAAGGAAGTGTAACCGAGGTACATGCCCTTGGCAGAAATAGAACCCGGGACTCTTTTGTCTGAGGGCGGACGCTCTCACCGCTGAGCCAGACGGGCCAAGGCAAGGCTGTGGAGTTCTTAATCGTGGAGCAAGGCGAATACATGTCTCTCTGACTTTTGAATCCACTTGGCAAAACTTCCTCCCCGTCCCGGTGCATGTTCCTGTAAGCCTGGTTCTTAATGGTCCGTTGAGCTGATCTCCGATGCCCAGCATTTCCCGTTCCTGATGAATATAAGTAGCTGTCCTGTGCTCACAGACGTCAGAGTCCTGCTTCCGAACCTCTCGCGCTGGAGAGCGCTCTGCGGCTGTCTGCAGAGGGCCACCCAGATGCCTGACCCTGTGTAAGCGTGGCGCCATTTGTGCTTGCAATGTTTGCTAACACCCAGGGAGTGGTTCTTTGGGCAATACCTTAACTAACGTGGCCTTTGGATTTTCTGGACAGTGTGACTCAAGAGAGTCTTTCTTCTCAGGTGCAATTACATTTGCCTAGGAAGTGTCCATGGGCCAAAAGGGTGACTTTGACAGTGCCCGGAAGAGCTGTCAGGCAAGGGCATCGGGACTTGTGCTCCTGCAGCTGGTTTGAGAGGCGAGCAGATGCTCCTTCCCCTGTCACATGGGGTAGGGACGTTTGGCCTCAGCTGTATTTTTCCTGGCTCGAGAGGCAAATGCTAAATATGGTTTCCTTTGTACCTACTATTAGGAAATGTTTTCTGACAGACAGGACGGGAAATATAAAAAGGCCCCAGAGATAAGAGGCCTAGCAAAACACCCCCTTTTGGTGATAAATGCTGCCCGGGCTGCTACCTTGCATGCTGTTCGTGGAGACAGCACATGGGGTACTGTGGATGCTGCTGCATTCGAGTCCATGCTGCTGGAGGCCCCTGCAAATACACAGAGCGGCGGCCCTGCTGCTGCTGCTTCTCACTTCCTGAGCCCCAGATGAATGCTGCGTTCTGCTCAAAATAAGGAAAAAGGAGAATTTCAAGCAATGGTGTGCCTCCAAAGTTTTGCAATTCCAGCATTTTTCAAAAGGTCTTAATGAAAGTTATTGCCAAAAAAATATTTATTTTAAAAAATAAGATAAATCTCAATCGATATTTTCGGGAAATTCTGGGTTAAGTAAAATGTCAGATTCCTTTTTTACAGGACTTGTCAGAGCCTTTATTGTATTGAACACTTCGTAAATCGAAGAAAGAGAAATGGGCTGTGGCATTTCTCAAATTTTTTCACGATGGAATTTTTCCCCCCTCTTTTATTTATTCATTTATTTTTATTGATTTTAGAGAGAGGAAGGGAGAACGAGAGAAAAACATTGAAGTGAGAGAGAAACTGCCTCCTATATGTGCCCCAACCAAGGGATCGAACCCGCAACCTGTGTATGTGCCCTGACTGGGAATCGAACCTGACACCTTTCAGTGTATGGGACAATGCTCCAACCAGTTGAACCACACCAGCCAGGGATTCTTTCCCCTTATTTGAAATGAATGTTTTAGGAAACACACTGAAACAGCTTTCACCAAGGACAGACATATAGAAAACATCACTGTTCCCCTACCGTCCCTCTCAGCCTGAATCATTGTTCCATCCCTGAGACTCTTGGGACCCTGAGGGTAATTATATTTAGCCCACCAGTCCATGGACCATGGGATGAACTGTGATATTTGTTGAAGTCCTAGGATGTGCGGTTGCTGAGCTGGTCCAATCTGTGTGGCCGAGATGCCTCAGTTTCCCCTGTAGCTCCCAGCCTGAATGGGACTATAATTATGTACATCAATATATTTGGTCAGTCTAGTCACTGTTAGTGATGGCCCCTGGGACCTGGGACCTGGACCCTGCCCTGTGTCCCCATCTACTGCCTTGGAAACCACTATGAAGCGTGTGACTCCCATCACCTACCTCCTACCATTTTGCTCAGCCTTTGGCATTAAACTGAAGCGGGTTCTCATTTAGACTCTGCCTCTCCCCATGTGAATCTGGGTAAGTTATCAGACCCCTTTTGCAGCTAATTATGCCCACATTATACAGAAGTTACAAGACATATACTAGATAAGTAGGTAATGAGCTTAGCCCAGTGTTGGCACCTGGTGGGTCTTCATTAGTCCTCTTTGGTTGAATGATTGCCACTTACCGGTTGTGTGTCCCTGTGCAATGTACTTCTTGACCCTGAACCTTCGTTTTCTAATCCCTAAAGCAAGAATAACTATGCATCATTCGAAGAGTTCTTGGGAAACTAAAAAAGACAACGCGTGGAAGCCCTATGTAGTTATGGTAACCATGGTTACAGCAATGAGTTTGTGAAATGTAACGTTGCTGCACCAACCACCAGGAACCTATTCTAAATCCCCCAGGAATCCTGTGCAGCTGGCAGCAATTTCTATGGATTGGCAACCATTCATCCCACAGATATTTTGGGCTGCCAACTCTGTGCCAGAATCCAAGCTTGGGCTGGGGAGGGTATGAGATGTTGCCCTACTTGTGAGCTAACTTGGATGCTGGCAGAAACACAAGACTCTTGGGGCAGAGACAAAGGACTTATTACTCATGGCATGACAAGCAGCACAGCGTCAGCACATTTGCACCAGTTCCTTTTGTCCCTAAGTCCCACGGGAGTAGGGTTACCCAAGTTAGAAAATAAACATATAGGGTATACCCAGTTAATTTTGAGTTTCAGATAAACAATGGTTCCTTTTTTTAGTATGGCTCAAATAGTGCATGGAACACATTTATATTTAAAAAGTATTCATTGGCCTGGCCGGTGTGGCTCAGTGGTTGAGCATCGACCCACCCACCAAGAGGTTGCGGGTTCTAGTCCCAGTCGGGGCACATGCCCAGGTTATGGGCCCAGTCTCTAGTGGGGGGCATGCAGGAGGCGGCCAAGCAATGTTCTCTCTCATCGATGTTTCTATCTCTCTCTACCTCTCCCTTCCTCTCTCTCTAAAATCAATAAAGAAAAATAATTTTTTAATAAAAATAAATAAATAAAAAGTATTCATTGTTTTACTGGGTGTCCTATATTTTAATAGGCAACTCTGCACAGGGATGACGTCGAAGGGTCCAGCTGGGTGACTCACCTGCCGTGGCTGCAATAACAGAAATGAGCCCTGAGCTCAGAGAACCCCAAACGGTTCTACTGGGCAGTGAGCCTCCCTGTGATTCAGACAGAGACGTCTCTCCATCTTGCAAGGACGTTTGCTGTGAAGACGGGCCTCCCGAAGCTCTTGCCCTCCTCTCGCCTGCTGACCCCTGGGCACTGGTAGGCAGTTGCTGGTGAGGCCTCGGGCCCTGTGGAACCTTACATGGCTTCGTGTTTCTTGGGCAGAGTCTTCTTTCACAACGTCGAGGCGATGGGCTGTCTCCACCACCTGCAGAAGCCCTTCTTCACCCTGTTATAACCGCTCCGTGTTGCTCCCAGCCCGTCCTGCTCTCCTTGTCCTCCTGGAGCTCAGTGTGCTGGATTGGTGAAGGGGACCCAGAGAAAAATGACTGCTCCCTCCTGGGTGAAGGCCCCCGCTCAGCTCTCTGCCCGGAGGCCTTGGCCCAGGCACGCGGTCCCCTGGGAGCTCCCGGTCCTGTGTCCACCCTTCCGGCCTTTGCTCCACCTGCAGCCGCTGCTGACGATGCCGCTGCTCCGCCGCTTTCTGCTGCGGACATCTCGCTTCTCCTGGGAAAGTTTCAGCCCAATCCTGCCCGCTCCAAGAACCTGCCTCACAGTGATGCTTCCTTTCTTCGCACTCCCGGTGGAGGTTCCAGATGCCCTTTGGGCTCCAGTGACAACTGCTTTGTATCAGAAGGATGGGGAGAGACCCAAACCTGGGCGCTGGGGTCAGATTGCCCAGGCGATAGGCCAGGCTGGCCGCCGTGAAGCTGCGCACTCTGGGAAACCACTCCGCCTCTCGGGGCTTCGGCTGTCTCGTCTGCCCAGGGGGAATCCAGTCAGATAAGGCAGAGAGGAGCTGCTCGGTCATGAAGTCACGTGGGAACAATCATGACAAAATTGCTTTCACATTTTGTTTCTCTTGATTCTCCACAACAGGCCTCTCTGGCAGGTACTAGAATCCCCACTTTACAGATGGAGAAACCAAGGCTCCGAGATGTGACGTGATTTGCCCAAGCAGCGTTAGTAAGTGATTAAGCTGAGACCCACCCCTGGCTGGCCTGACTGCAGTGTCTGTGTTTTCCCAATGACAGCAAACCTTGGGAGCCAAGGTCCCTGAGGATGTGGCCTCCGGAAGGCGAGGCAACTTGAACCCAAGAGGTGGCAACTGTCCGCGTGAAACTGCTCTGTACCGAACTCTGGTTGGCTCCCCTGGCGTCTGTTCTTGCTGCTCCTCATCTCCGACCTGGGGAGAAACGGCCCATCAGCAAGGTGTGGTCTAGGAGGACAGCTGTACCTCTGGTTGCCATGGCAGTGCTGTTCACACCTTCACCAAGGTCTTCCCCTAAGTCGTTCTGAGCCTTCACAGGATGCCCGGAGCTCATTTTCTTCCGTCTTGCTGGGCCTGCCCTTCCCCGGCCGCCCATGGCCTCACTCGAGCACCCCGGGAGCTGAGCCCCGAGGCCCCCTGCTTGCTCAGGGCCAGTTTGCTCAGCAAGAGTCAGATCTCCAAGTTTCCTGAGAGGCCTGAGAGCCCAGCTTGGAGAAGTGGACAGAGCAGAGGGTGTTTGGCTCAGGTCAGTGGACACAAACTGCCCCGATCCAGGGGTTGCCAAGGACCAGCATCCAGTGTGCTGTCTCTGGACTAGCCCTCATCCTAGTGACAGCATCACAGCCCCCCGAGAGGTGCGGTTCATGGTTCCACTTGAGAGATAGACAACCTCTTCCCTAATAAACATCACCATCGTCAGAATGGCTGAGTGCATATGAGAAATGTCACATGTGTCACCCGCCTATCAGATGGCACTGCCCGTCTTGGAGATCTGCTAACATGTGTCCCGCACCCTCCACCCCACCCCCCATCCCGACTCCATAGTTCCTGGAGGTCTAAAGCCTTCCGTGGTTCATTGTTTTGTGCAGGCTAGTCTTCTTAAACAATTAGACCCAGACTGTGGTGAGTCAGCCCAGAAGAAGTTTATTTCTCTCTCCCGATACGATCTAGGAGGTTCCAGGTTTGCGGCGGTGGTGGCAGGCCCAGGCTGACGTCTTCCCGCCAGCAGGGAAGGGCTGGTGTGGGCGGTTCCCGGGCCAGGCCTGGAAATGGCACTCGTCACTTCCACACACATTCCACTGGCCCCAGCTCCATCCTTTGGCCACACTAACTGCAAGGGAGGCTGGGGAATGTAGCTGGGAGCCCAGGAAGGCGGGAGAACGGATGGATCTCCGTGGTCTCTGCCAAACCAAACTTTCTCAGATCCTTAGCCTTTTCCTCTTGACGTGTGGTCCCTATTTCATATTGCCTCGACTCACACAGGAAACTCAGCTCTCTTTGCATTGCGCCCGTGCGCGTGCGCACACGCCGTATTGCGCTCTGTGGGACCTGCAGATGGTGCTGATGATTTGGGGGTGAAGAGGGGGTGGGTGGTGTCTTAAACAATTTCTGGAGAACAGTGATAATGTTTCATTCTAAAACTTGCCTTTGGTCACCCGGTGACTTGCCTGCAAGTCTGGCTGGTCGCCCGTCCCCAGTGCTGGCTCTCTCCCTCTTGCTGGCTCTTCTGCCTGCCCCTGCCCCTCCCCATCTCCCACAGCCCCAGCCCCAAAGAGGGTCGCCCACTGTTATGCTGAAGAGGTGCCCAGCTTATCCCATCCAGCCGGTGATAAGCTTACCAAGGTGTTTTCCCCAAACAAAGACAGCTTCCCAGCTGTTAAGACACCTTTTTTGTTCCTGTTCTCAGCAGCCCGAGGTAGGCATTGTCACCTCACTTTACCTAGGAGAAAACTGAGACCAAGGAAGGCAAGGACTTGCTTTAATGCAGCAGCTGTAAAGTAGCAGAGTCTCGGCGGCAGTGAGCCAGGCCACCCTGCCCTGCCCAGGTGTCTCCCCACTCAAGGGCAGTCTGGAAACCTGGCCGAGCTGCAGCTCTGCTCCTGACCGCTCTGTGACCTGCATCCTTGGGTAAACCCCTTCCCACGGCGGAGCTCACAGACCGGGTTGGATGGAGCCGTTCCTCGCAACGCTGATGTTCAGGAGGCTGGAAGTTTACCTCCATCAACTCTGCTGATGCCTCTTTAGCCACGTCGGCAGGGCAGGGCCCAGAGAAGCCGATCCACCCACTGCAGCCCCCGTGAATCTGCTGTGACGCTCAGTCTGCAGACCACAGTGGACTCGGTAGGAAAGGAGACTTGTTCCTGCCACCCCTTGGCACGGTCTCCTCCCCCACAGCTCAAGGCAGCCAGCCGCTGCATTTGCTTCCCAAATAGCCCAGAAGGAGGATTTCCCCAGGAAGGAAGGAATCGGGTCACGGAGCAATCAGAAAGCTCCCTCTTGCTCTGGTCTTGGGGGCGCACAAGTTCAGTGCTCCAGGGTAGCACCTCCCTGGCTTCCCAGAGCCTCTCCCCCCTTGGAACAGCCAGAGACTTTCTCCGCCAGTGACCGACTGGTCCCAGGTTGCCTGGGACTATTTTGGTGTTTTTTTTTATCCTCACCCGAGGACACTTTTGCATTTTTTGTTCAGATAGAGTGGGAGGGAGAGAGAGGAAGAGAGAGTGAGAGAGAGAGAGAAACATTGACGTGAAAGGGACACATGGAGTGGTTGCCACCTGCACAACCCAACCAGGGCCGGGGACAAACTACAACCGAGGTACGTGCCCTTAGCAGGAACCGAACCCGGGTCTCTCGGGACCACAGGTCGGTGCTCTAACCGCTGAGCCAAACTGGCCAGGGCTATTCTGGTTTTAAAACGGAAAATCCAGCATTCCAAGAACCTCTCAGTCCTAGGCACCAGGATGTTCAGTTACTTTATGCTCTTCGTACTTTTAATCTTGTCCACTGTAAGATTTGCTTGGGCATTAAGAATTTGGGTTCTGGATCTGGCCAGTGTGGCTCAGTGGTTAGAGCGCTGGCCCGAGCGCCAAAGGGTCACAGGTTCAATTCCCAGTCAAGGGCACATACCTGGGTTGCAGGTTTGATCCCTGGCCCCCATAGGGGACATGCAGGGGGCAACCAATCGATGTATTTTTCTCACATCAATGTTTCTCTCTCTGTTTCCCCTCTCTCCTCCCTTTCACTCTCTTTAAAAATCAATGGAGCCCTGGCTTGTTTGGCTCAGCAGTTAGAGCATTTGGCTTGCAGACCAGAGAGTCCCGGGTTCGGTTCCCGCTCAGAGCACGTACCTCGGTTGCAATCTGTTCCTGGCCCTAGTTGGGGTCGTGTGGGTGGCAACCATTCCAGAAACATCAATGTTTCTCTCTCTCTCTTCCTCCCTTTCTCTCCCTCCTGCTCTATCTGAAGATAAATGCAAAAAAAAAAAAAAAAAAAGTCCTCAGGTGAGGATAAAAAAGAAACAGACAATTAAAAAAAAAAATCAGTGGAAAAATAAAAAACATTCTCGGGCCCGGCTGGTGTGGCTCAGTAGTTGAGTGTCGACCCATGCACCAAGAGGTCACTGGTTCAATTCCTGGTCATGGCTCATGCCCAGGTTGTGGGCCTGATCCCCAGTTGGGGGCATGCAGGAGGCAGCTAATCGATGCTCTTTCTCATCAATGTTTCTATCTCTCTCTTCCTCTCCCTTCCTCTCTCTCTAAAATCAATAAAGAAAAAATATTTTAAAAAAAATTCTTGGGTGAGGATTAACCAAAAAAATTCAGGCTCTGAAATGGGCTGGACCAAATCTTGCCTTTGTGGGCTGGGCAGTATGAGGCCGGTGACGTCTCCTCCCTAGTCTTAGTTTCCTCCTCTATAAAATGGGGACAGTCAAAACACTGTTTCAAAGGTTGGCATGATGATTGACTGAAATAATATTTAGTGGTATCGAGTCCCTTGGGTCAGAGATGACACAGATCTGGCCTCCCACTTGGCGATGGAAATAAATGTTAGCTCTCTGAACAGTCATGAGGTTCGAGCGGAGGTCAGTACTGAGTGTCCTCAGGAAACAGGGAATGGCTGATTAAGTCTCCAGGGATGACAAGAGACTGAGGGATGAAGAGCCAACGGTGGGGCCTTGAGCACTGAGTTGGAGTTCTGCAGGAGGAGAATGGGGGAGAACACCGTCAGCGAAGGAAGCTGGCTGGGGAAGAGGGTGTCTGCAACTACGCTTTCTGTCCTCTGGGTTAGAATTGGCCATGAGAGCAATCTGCATGAGGCTTGGAAAGTGGATGTGTCTAACCACCAAGCTGCACACCCGAACCAATAAAAAAACAAAAAGCATTTTAACCTAAATAATAAAGACCTTAATTTTGGTCATATAAATTTCTGTAATGCACAGAAATAATAGCCGTTTGAAAATAAACTTTAAAACGCGGACGTGAACACAGCATTTTGCTTGTGCTCGATCAGCAGAGCCCGTGTCGCAGCCCCCGCGTGTGGACGTCGTGTGGGTGCCAGTGTGATGTGGCCGCCTGGCCCGCACCTGCTGCAGCTCCTGCTGGGTCTTCTCCTTTCGTTTCTTTGCCTCGTGGGGCAGTTTCTTCAACCAAACCTCCAGCTTCTCCTGCAGGTCAACCGCAAGATGGAAGCTAGAGGCCCAGACACACTGAGAGACCAGAGGGGGTTTCAGTTCATGCTCGTGGGGCCCAGCTTGCCTTGCTCTCCCCAACCCCTGACCATTCTTTCTCCGCTGCTGCCTGCCTGCTGGCCTCAGACCTGGCTCTCAATGCAGAGGTCGCAGCTGCGCGCTAGTCATTTGTGCAGCCACCACGCTCCTGTAATCGCATTAAGTCAGCTCCCTAGAGATACCCTGAGTCTCTGTAACGCCTAGTGGTTCTCCACACCAACCCCAACCGATACACTGAGTCTTGCATGACTGGGGGCTGAGGACCGCGGTTATGGGGGTGAGTGATGGGAAATGAGGAAAGAGAGGCGGACGGTGACCCCAGGACCCGAAAGTCACACACGTCTGGCCAAGGGGCTTGCAACTGATCCTGCCTTTACCAGGAGTCAGTGAAGGTTTCTGAGCAGGGAAGTGACAAGGCCAGAGCATGAATGTTCTGTCCTCGCGAACGTTCTTCATTCCTTTGATTCTGTGTTTAGCATGAGCTGAGCCCTGAGCTGGGTCCTGGGAAAGACACAGAGGTCAGACATGGATTCTGCCCCTCAGAGACTCATAGACATAGATGACTTAAGTCTCTTACACGAAAAGGATTCCAAGGCAGAGCATGGTCAGACCACAGGGAGCGCTGGCCACACAGTATCCTGGGGCTGAGTAGGTGATTGCCATGGAAACGCTAACCCCTCTTTATCAGAAGAAGACGAAAGGCTTAGGGGCTTATACCAAATAGAGGGTTCAAAAATGGTCTTCTGCTCTTGTCTTCATGTACCTAGAAGTGTGGGTGGATCTGTTATGGGCAGGGATGGGATGAGGAGAACTCTGTCCCTAAGTCCTGGGGGTCCTCCTGGTCAGAGCTGGGATTCAGACTCCTTTGCACACATGCCCAGTCAGGCAACATCCTCCACCCAGCCTCGTGCGTTTGTACCCACTGATTTATAAGAGGGCTGAGGAGCTACCTGGGACAGAGACATATGCAGGGATGTGTGGCGGAGTGGGATGGAGGAAGGGAGAGGGCCAGGCCGGCAAGGCACTCAAGAGTGAATCCAGAGGGCGAGAAATCTGATGTGGCACAGCCGACTCAGCCACAGGGGAGGGGCTCAGGGGTTAGTGGCCTCTGTTGGAACCTGTCCTCATCCCAGTGGTCCTGTGGGCACTGGAGGAGCTGCCTTGCTGCACAGCGACACTGTAGGTGCCCTGGAGCTCTGCTGTGGGCTCTGCAGCAGTGCGTAGCCACAGAGGAGGAGCCTTGTCTTGGCAGCCACGTGACCAGTGGTGGCAGCACTGTGAGGTCCTTCGGCGCAGGTGGCAATGCTACAGGCTGAATCTTGATGGCGGAACCTCAGAGAGGCACAGGGACGGCTGTGTCGAATGTCTCCTGCTCAGCTAGGAGCAACGCCGCCATGGGCATCAGTCACTTTCTACCTCCGGCCCAGTGGCGTTTCCCTCGCGTCCGCGGGCCGATGCTCTAACCGCTAAGGCAAACCGGCCAGGGCCTGTGGCGTTTCCCTTTCCCTCGCCAACCCCGATGGCTCCTGGGCTCCTCTGGTTCCGCTTTGCTTGCAGTCTGCTCTCCAGCCATCTGTCCCTCTGTTTTCTGGGCTCTTCTGGGGCAGCAGAAGAACCTGTCTGGCCCACAGGTCTTTCAGAACTTCTCTCTGTGCAGTCTTTGGACTCTGGGGGATCCCCCTTGGATGGAGGGTGACAGCCCAGCCCAGAGTTGGGTTGTGGAGGGTACTAATTCTGAAAACCTCTGCAGGTTTGCTATGTAACTCTGGGCAGCCATGTGACCTCCCTCCTGCCCCCTCCCTCTGGGGGGCAGGATTGCCAGGGACGCTGTCAGCTCTCCAGTGACTGTTGCTACAAACACAGAGCAAAGGCGGGTCTACAACGTCTCCCTGGAAAGGGGCTTCCGGTCCACTGGTCTCCTGCACCAGCTGCTTCCACTGTTGCCATGGAAAATAAGGATTGTCAAGGGAGCCTCAGAGAAGCAGCCACGTTGTGGGGGTGGAGCCTCCCCCTTTTGGCCTGCCCATGACCTCAGCACTAATGCCGGTCCCCTGCCTCCTTTCTCTACCACTCTCTCCACTGTTCCAGGGCAGGGTCTCCCCGAGCAGATGCTCCCAAAGGGACTTTGGAAAGAATAGAGGGAGGTTATTAGGAGGAAAGGACCCTGGATCTAGAGTCAGACCTGGTTCAAATCCCAGCCCTGTCATTCTCTGGCCACGTGATGTTGGGCAAGTCCATCATCTCTTTGATCTTCAGCTTCCTTATCTGTGACATGGGGTCAATCACCTTTGCTTTAAGGTAGTTAACACATCTTTAGTGTGGTAAGATATATACAACACAAAATTTACCATTTGAATCACTTTAGCTGTACAATTTATTGACATTGGTACATTTACATTGTTATACACCCATCATCATCATGTCTCTCCAGAACTTTCTCATCACCCCAAACTGAAACTCTGAACCCACTAAATAATAACTGCCATTTCCCTCCCTGCACCCCCTGGCAGCCGCCACTCTGCTTTCTGTCTCTATGAACTTGACTTCTCTAGGCACCTCATGGGATCATATGTGTCCTCTGTGTCTAGCTTACGTCACTGAGCTGCTTTGGGGTGTTGCGAGGAATAACTGAAATGTGCATGTGACAACCCCAGCTGCAGGTCAGAACACGGCAGGTGCGCAGCGACGGCTGTGGGTGAACAGCTGTCAGCAGCGCCATCTGCCTCCTAGGTCTCCAGGCAGAAGGAAGGTGATGGAGAGAGGGAGGAGCCCACGTAACACTGGGGGAATCCAAGCCGGGAAGGGAAGCAGCTTGCCTAGGTCACACAGCGGCCTGGGCCTGGGGAGAGGGTGGGACTCCAGACGGGCCTGCCCTAAGCAGCCCCGTGGTTGGCAAGGAGACCAGGGAGGTCTCACGAGCATTTGGTGCCACTGCCCGATGTTCTGCCGTCAGGACTTCGTTACTTTGGGCATTAGCACTTTGTTTTGTTTTGTTTCTTTTTTTTTATCCTCACCTGAGGATAATTTTCCATTTTTTGTACAGAGTGGGAGGGAGAGAGAGGAAGAGAGAGAGAGGGAAACATCGATATGAAAGGGACACATCGAGTGGCTGCCACCTGCACGACCAACCAGGGCTGGGGACAAACTGTAACCGAGGTACATGCCCTTAGCGGGAACTGAACCCGGGTCTCTCCGGACCGCAGGCCGACGCTCTAACCGCTGAGCCAAACCGGCCAGGGCTGTTTTGTTTCTTTATCGCTTTTTTTTCTAGAGAAAGAGGGGAAAGGAGAGGGAGAGAGAGATAGAAACACCGATGAGAGAGAACAAACTGGCCGCCTCCTGCATGCCCCCCACTGGGGATCAGGCCCACAACCTGGGCATGTGCCCTGACCGGGAATCGAACCCGAGACTTCTTGGTGCATTGGTCGACAATCAGTCGGGTTGTCTTTCAGTTTTAAAGATTTTTGTCTTGGTCTCACTCAGATAATCCAGAGTTTTTTACATTTTATTTTTAAGGTCAGCTGGTTATCAACCTTAATTCCCTATCCACTACCCCCAGGATTTTCAACCTTTTTAAACTCATGGCACACATAAACCAATCACTAAAATTCTCTGGCATACCAAAAATATATTTTTTGCCAATCTGACCAAAAAAAAAAAAAAAAAAGGTATAATTTTGATTGATTTACAAAAAAAAAAAAAATAGTAATTACTTACCTTTTTGCTTCAAAATGACTTTTTAAAAATTGGGTGCCTACACTTGTATATAAGGATTTCTGGTACCAAGAGTTAACCAACCAACGCAACTTTAGTATGCAACGTGAACAATAAGATGCAACTCTGTTATATGGCCTATATACTTATGGTTCAATACAGGGCATTCACACTGGAGATCTATTGTTGTACTGGTTGTTGTTATTTTTTTATTAGACAACTCAAGGCAAAAGAGGTCAGTGCCCCTGACTAAATAGGTACTGCTTGTTTTATAAATTCGTGCGGCACCCCGGATGAAAATCGCTGCAGTACCCCAATATTCCGTTTGCCATATACCGTAAGACACTCACAGGTTCCGGGATTAGGATGTGGATGTGGTGGGGGGGCCAGTATCCTGCTTCCGCGCCTGTTGCAATGCAGATTCCTGGGCCCCTGTAGACAGGGATGGAATCACTGCGTGTCGCTCAGGAGTCTGCACTTGCCACCTGGGCATTGGGAAGGCAAGGGTTCCACAAACCCATTTTCTCCCAGAGGGTCTCCTTCCCCGACAGCCTTTGCAGCGTCTCCTCCTCCTCCTGTTCAGAGACACCAGAAGCCCTGGAGCAGGGCTGGGCAGGCCACGTGGTGGGCGGATTACACCCAGGTCTAAAGCGTTTGCATATACTTGTATGTGGGAGGTGAGCCATGAAGCAGTCAGGGTGCCCAAGAGGAGAACCCCCGCCTCTCCGGTGGGTTCTCCTGGCCCCAGAGACTTGCCGCTCTATTCTGAGGATTCTGCGCCATCCAGGTCACCTCTGGGTGTTGATAAGACCCCCGTGGGTCACTGATGCCGCTTGTGGTGGCAACAGTCATTCCCGGGTGTGTCTAAATACCTGCATTCTGAGTCGCTCAGGGGTGGCGAGGAGCGTGTGAGGGGCCTGTGGGTGCACACAGAGGCACCCCAGGTGGAGAGGGATTTCTCAGCAGGGTGGAGAGGAGTAATTTGTCTTGACGTGAACTGGAGGGTGACTCTGATGATCTGGAATGAGGAAGGCCCTGTCTGTCAGCCTCAGTCCTCTGCTGCTCTCAGGGTAGCTGCCCGTGTTCGTGGTCCCGGCTCGGGCTGACCGCCATCATGCTTCAACTTGACATCGGGCATCCCATTTGGCCAGTGAGGAAATGGGGGCTCTGAGAGTCAGTCACCTGCCCAAAGGCTCTTAGTCCACCCACGGGGGGAGCAGCATTTGAACCCGAGTGTCAGCCTCTAAGTTTCTTGCCCTGCCCATGGCTGCTGCAGCTGCTGAGGACCCCTGGCTGGGAAGGGTCTTGTCCTGCCGCCCAGGAGGGGACCAGGAGCGCGACAGGAGGGCGGCAGAACAGGGGATCCTGCGTGGGGCCACAGCCCTGGTGTTTCCTCCCTGTTTAGTTGAGCTCTTGCAAACTCACCCTTCTGGTTCCCACAAAGGAAGCAGAATTAGCTGGGTGGGCGGAACTGCTGAGAGGCTGCCAGGGGCCCTAGTAGCCCCACTGGAGTGAAAGGGGAACTGACCAATTGTACAAACCCACAGCAATTTCCTGGCTTGGAGAAAGGAAAATAAACCCAGGCCTGTCTTCCTGCACGTGCAGGTGCCTGGAAGCACACACACATGCACACATGCACACACACACTCACAGCACACACCAGAGGCATACTCTTATACCACCCTTGCAGACAAGGTCACAAATGTACACACACATGCACCCACTCCCTCATGCTCGGCCATGCACTCTCACACCTACAGGTGGGGACACATTCTTACAATACACACCCAGACACCAATATGCATCCATGCTTCACCCCCACCACAAGGCAAAAACGGGCACATTGAGACAAACATACAGAAATGCACCCAGCCACATGTGTAACGATACAGGTTCACTCAAGCACAAGCACATACAAATTGATTGAGCAACTAGTATGTGCCAGGCACTGTCTATACATGGACACACAGATACACATTGAAACACACACACACACACAAATGCATACTCAAACATACAGTAACAAAGACAGACACACTAAGTGTGCACACACCCAGTTTGGGGTTTTCCCAGCTTTCGTGACCACACACAGTTGAGTTTCTCAGTAAGCGAAGACGGTGGAGAGTGTTGTTTGGAGAATCTGGCCGGGGTGGCCTCTTCCTGCCGCCCCTCCCACATCCCCTCCCCTTCCTGCTCTCTCCCACTCTGTCCCCTCTTCTGCTTTCCTCTCCTGTCTGCCCCTGTCTTTCTCGGGGGCATGGGTGGCTCCGATGCAGTGTTACATTAATCAGAAATCTAACTTGGAAGCCTTGTGGAGCTGGATTTCTTTCGTCCCTTGCGTTGCTCCAGCTCTTCTTCTTTCGAGCAGATTAACCTGGTTGGCCTCAGCTGATGGCAGGGCTGCACCTGATGACCTCCCAGAAGAAAAGGGTGAAGTCTGTCCTGGAACCCAAAGTTTGAAGAATTTGGTTAGAGAGCTAGAGAAACAAGGAAAGGATCTAGTCTTTGGCCATAGGGCGCAACCCTTGCCCTAACTATAAGGTCCCCTTACCTTAGAAAGAAAAGAATGAAGCTGAGGGGAGAAGCAGAAACTTGCTTGAGCAAGAGCTGTATCCAGGTATCTATTATCCAGTTCTGAGCAGTTTTCAACAAGCAACAGCCTGATGGGGCTGGGGGGTGAGGATGATGGTGGTGCTGGTGCTGGTGTTGGTGGTGATGATGGTGATGATGGTGATGGTGATGATGGTGGTGATGGTGATGATGGTGGTGATGATGGTGGTGATGATGGTGATGGTGATGGTGATGATGGTGGTGATGATGGTGATGGTGATGGTGATGGTGATGATGGTGGTGATGGTGGTGGTGGTGGTGATGGTGGTGGTGATGGTAATGGTGGTGATGGTGATGATGGTGATGGTGGTGATGGTGATGATGGTAACCATAGTGAGCATTCAAAATGGAGGTTGTTGCTCTGGCCAGTGTGGCTCAGCAGTTAGAGCATCGGCCCACAGACCAAAGAGTCATGGGTTTGATTCTAGTCAAGGGCATGTACCTCAGTTGTGGTTTGGTCCCCAGCCCTGGTCGGGGTCGTGCAGGAGGCAACCAATTGATGTGTCTCTCTCACATCAGTGTTTTTCTCTCTCTCTCCCCCTCCCACTCTGTCTGAAGATAAATGGAAAAATATCCTCAGGTAAGGATTAAAAAAAAAAAAATGAAGGTTGTCCTCACCTTCTTTGAAAAGAGAGATGCAGGATTGGATTCTTGGTTGTTAGAGGTTGGTTGTTGCCTACAGTTAAGATTTGAGATAGCCCCAGAATGCCCCCCCCCCCATATCTTAATGGTCTCTTTCATTTCCTGACATCCCCCATTGATGTCCTGATAATGATCATAGCTATCATACATGGTCAGGTGCCTCACATGCCTCGTCTCATTGGATCCTTCGAGGTAGGATGCCTCATTATACAGATAAAGAGCCTGTGGTTTTGAAAGGGGCAGCATCTCGCCCAGTTACCCCAGCTAGTAATAGTCAAGCCAAGATGGGGGCCCAGCTTTGTTAGAATTCAGGACTCTCTCTCTTTGCTGGGGTTGCCACTGATAACTCTGGGGTCCTCCAGACTGTGGCGTCTGCCTTCAGAAATGGGGTAACATGGAGCTTGCATGTGGGACGCCTCCAGAGAGCTGGGTGTGGGAGCCTGGGGGCACAGTGGGTGGTAAGGTAGGTGAAGCACCAGAGAGCCACGAGACTGCCTGACGGGGTGCACAGACCCAGGCTCAGAGCCTCCAGCAGGGACCTCTCAATGGGGCCACAAAGCAAAAAAACACATCAGGCTCCCAGCACTTGTTTTCTTTTTCTTTTTCTTTTATTTATTTATTTACTTTTTAATTTTTTTTATCCTCACCCGAGGACATATCTCCATTTTTTTGTTCAGATAGAGTGGGAGGGAGAGAGAGGAAGAGAGAGAGAGAGAAACATCGACGTGAAAGGGACACATCGAGTGGTTGCCACCCACACGACCAACCAGGGCCGGGGACAAACTGCAACTGAGGTACATGCCCTTAGCGGGAACCGAACCCGGGTCTCTCCAGACCGCAGGCCGTCGCTCAAACCGCTGAGCCAAACCAGCCAGGGCAGCACTTGTTTTCTTGACAGCATAAGCCAGGAGACAGATTTAACTTATTTTATTTTCAGTTACAGTTGACATACAATATATTAGTTTCAGGTGTACAACATAGTGAATAGACATTTATACACCTGTGACCCTGATAAGACCAGGAGACAGATTTTAATATATTTTCTTAAAGAATATTTTTTGTTTCGTTTTGAATAAAAAATATCTAATAAGTACATGCTTACCATAAGAAGAGAAGTGACTGTGGGCAAGGGGTGGAGACAGCCAGGAGGGGAGCCTCCCGAGCAGGGAGGATAACATGCAAAGGCCCAGGTTTGGGTTGCACGTGGCCTCTCTGAAGGACGGTGTGGCTGGAGCCGGTGGGCAGGGAAGGATGGAAGGAGGTGAGAGACCAGGAAGCCAGGTTGTGCCTGGGCTGAGATGTGCAGGGTGAGAAGGGTTACTGGGAGCAGAGGGAACAGCGTGATTTTGGGGGAACCCCACTGCCGCTGAGTTTGGTGACTGAAGAATTCCAAGAATCTCTTTACATAATTAATGATAGGTATTCACATTTATTTAGTGTCTATTATATTTAGAGTCCTTTTTTCAAGGACACACATTATCTCATTTTTTTAATTTTACAAATCCCTGAGAGGTGAAGATAATTATGCCCATTTTAAAGATAAGATAACTGAGGCTCAGAGAGGATAAGTGACCCCCTCCCCCCCCAAGATCACACAGCTTATGGAATCACAGGGACGGAACTGGAGCCCAGGCTGATCCCTGGCTTGTTCTACAAGTTTTATTTCTAATGCCCAGAGGTTAGCTTTCAAACGTTGTGTTTTTATTTTATTTTTGTATTTAATTTGAAAAACAGGTAAGGCATTCTCACGGAACTAGAATCCAAAAGTGAAAACATATTCCAGTGAAGGGTCTCTCAACTCCTCTCCCCCACCTAAGTGGATTACCTTTATGACCTTTTTTAAAGGTTTGGAGAAGAATACTTTTAAAACTTCAGGAATGTGTCCTGGCCAGTTTGCTCAACGGTTAGAGCACCGGCCTGAGGATCAAAGAGTCCTGGGGTGGATTCTGGTCAAGGGCATGTACCTTGGTTGCAGTTGGTCCCCGGCCCTGGTTGGGTTGTGTGGGAGGCAACCAGTCGATGTGTCTCTCACATCAATGTTTCTCTCTTCCTCCCACTCTATCTGAGATAAATAGAAGGATATTCTCGGGTGAGGATTAAAAACGCGAAAACAAGGAAAAAGGAGAAACATCTGTAACAAAAATAAATTCATAAAAAAAAAACAAAAAAAACAACTTTGGGAATGTCCATTTGCAACCAAACTGACATTCCCAAAGTTTTTTTTTTTTAGTGAAATATTTTTTAGGTGAAATTTTATTTCAGCTGGTAGAATTCTTTGGCCCTGGGAGCACTGACAGTTTTCAAAAAATTAACCCAACAGCATTAAAATACTGGCTTTTTTCTCTGTTTGTACCTTTTCAAAATAGATAAAAGCAAATGACAGAAGTGGAATTTAATGTCATTAGAAACAAATGACTTCCAAGTGCAAAATTAAATAAAAAGATAAAATATCTCTTTCCTTGGGAATGATTTTAACAGGCTTCTCTTGGTTCAATAAAGGACAGAGAAGTTGATGGGCCTCAAAAGGGCCAAGTCAGCTTCCTGTCTCTCGGGCTTGTCAATTCCGCCCATCTTATTTATGGTGCATCTTGTTTATGGAAGGAAAGCAAGTCTCTGATGCCAGTCCCAAATCAGAAAGCCTTTCCTCCCTCCCTCCCTCCCTCCCTCCCTCCCTCCCTCCCTCCCTCCTTTCCTTCCTTCCTTCCTCCCTCCCTCCCTCCCTCCCTCCCTCCCTCCCTCCCTCCCTCCCTCCCTTCCTTCCTTCCTTCCTTCCTTCTTTCCTTCCTTCCTTCCTTCCTTCCTTCCTTCCTTCCTCCCATCTCTCACTCTTTCCTTTCCTCCCTGCCTACTTTATTTCCTTCCCTTTGACTGTGGACATAAAAATGTCCAAACCTGTAAAGAACTTTTATAAGATTTTATTTGAGCCAAACTGCTGGGAAGCAAGGTCTCAAATGCTCTGGAGAAGGACAGTCTGCAGTTTTTTTTTGTTTGTTTGTTTGTTTGTTTGTTTGTTTTATGCATTTGAAATGAAGGGAGGGAACTAAAGAAAATTATATGAAGGTGGGAGAAAGCAAGGCAGGGACAGTGTTTGTTAAGGCAAAGATAAATCTTTTACTAAGGAAGTTATGTAGCCTGGGGTATGACTACCTACTATGACCTGCCCATGGAGGAATTTATGATCAGGGCACTCTGGGAGGGTGACACCATTGTAAATAAACCCACTTATTAACTGGAAAGCAGCAAATGGAAGGCTGAAGATTATAGGCATGCCCAGTAAAATCTGGCGGACATAGGGCAGGCACTTGCCTGTCAGTCACACCTGGGAACAGGTCGTTGGCCAGGATAGGCATGACCACTGCAAGGGTGTGAAATCTGAAATACTTAAACTCCTAAACAAAAGTTCCCTCTCCTGCTGCTGGCGTGACTGAGTCCTGGCGCTCCTGCATTCACCCACACAGCCATGTGGACCCCACACACAAGGAACCGACGGACTGGAACTAGCCTGATGCTGCGCTGGACCCAACTCCACCATGGAACGGAAACTCTGGACACTGGCCCTGCTTCTAGCTCGGCTGAATCCCCAGCTGCACGTCTTCCAGGACTGGTTTAAGGAAAATTAGACTTTGCACACCCAGAGATGTAATTCCATGCAAATAAGCTTCCTACCACATCTCGTCCTCTGGTGAGGGCCTCTGGAAATGCTTATCCCAGCAGTACCCCAAGAACACCATTCCCACTAGCAACAGAGAAAGGAATTTTTCTCTGATAACAAGGGTACTTTCCATCGAATTCCTTTTCATCCACAGACTTCATGTTTCAGTGGTGACTGTGATAAAGGTGTAGAAATAATGCCTTTAAACACAGCCTCCATCATGATACCCTCCCTTCCCAGGGACCCTTCTGTAGGAAGGACAAAATGCCAATCCCTGGTCTTCCCCTTCAAAGCCTCCCTGTTCTCACTCCAGCTGGGCCCCTGGAGCTCCGAGCTGATGGCCAGCACCCCCTGTATGGACCTTGTCTGTCCGGTCTTCTGTGCCTTTGCACACGCAGCTCCCCCTGCCTGCTGCCTCCCCCAGATGCTCTCTGCTCATCCCCCCCCCACCAAGACTCAGTTCTTACACCCACCTTCTGCTTTTCCTGATTCACTCGACCACTTCTTGTAGCTTTAAAACACCTTCCTGGCCCTGGCTGGTGTTCTCAGTGGTTAGAATCTGCCCATGCATCAGAAGGTCACAGGTTCGATTCCTGATCAAACACACGTACCTGGGTTTCAGGTTTGATCCTGCCCTGGTTGGGTGTGTGCAGGAGGTAACCAATTAAGGTGCCTCTCTCTCACATCTGTGTTTCTTTCCCATGCCCCCACCCCCTTTCATAAACAAGCGAAAAACCACCTTCTCACTCTGGACCTGGGAGTTTCCTCGCCTGTTTAGGGCTAAAGAGCCATTGGAGGGTTGAGAATGAATGAAACCCAGCTCAGAAAATTCCTAGTTTGTGATTTAAAAAAAAAAATTTTTTTTATTGCCCTTGACTGGGAATCAAACCCATAACCTTTTGGTCTGTGGGCTGACACTCTAACCACTGAGCAAAACTGGCCAGGGCCCTAGTTTGTGGTTTTAAGAAAGTCACTCCTCCCTCTGAATCTCATTTCCTCACCTGTAAACTGAGGGATGTGATTGGCCACCCCTCAGAGGAAGCTCCAGGGCAGGACTCATATTCCCCTAATCTGGTCTTTCTATGGAAGGGCTCAGTGAACTCTGGGAACCTGCCCCCCACCACCACTGCAGCCCACTCTTGTTGACTTTTCTCTTCCTCTCAAGGACCTTCTAGATTTGCCTTCCAAACCCTGCCTGCCAGAAGTCACCTCACTGCATTGTTTCTGACAAAGCAAATCTAAAGAAGAAAGGGACAGTGGTCAGAGAGAGGACCAGGGGCAGAGGATGGAGGCTAGCCCACCGGCTAGAGGAGGCGGGAGTGTACGGACACTCATTACTTGTTCCTCGTCCATCTACACACCCATTTGTCCATTCAGCCAACACATGGACATCGCATGACTCTGTGTGCCAGGTATGTGCTGCAGATGTAATGTGACAAGACAGCTGTGGCGACTGACTTTTAAGGCATGTTGCTAAACAAAAACTTATGTCCAAACAGTTATGAAAAGTGTTATGAAGGGGACATACAGGGACCCTGACCCAGGAACATTTCATCCAGGACTTGAGCCAGATGTGAAAATGGAAAGAATAGTGTCTTTTCCTGTGTGTTTGCAAGAGTTCCTGTATATTCTAGATATGGATACATTGTTAGTTATCTAGGTTGCAAATATCTTCCCCCCCAATCTCTGGTGTGTCTATTACTTTGTTGCAACATCTTTTCTATATGTTTTGCATTTTTATGTAGTTAAAATGAATCCACATTTTTCTTTATGGTCAGTGCTGTGTGTGCGTGTTTAAATAAACCCTTAGTTGTTCCAAGGTAATCATATTTTTCTCTGAAATTTTTAAACATTTTCTTTGTCTTTTGGCCATTTGCCCATCTATTATGTGGGGTGTGTATACGTGTATTAGGAAACTCGTTTTATTTTACATTTTGTGTGGGTAGTCAATTTCTAGGAAACACCTTTATAAATAGTGTGGTAAAGTTCATACCACATAAAGTTACACTTGACATGGTTAAGCCATTCTGAAGGGTACAGTTCAGCGGCAAATAGTAGTCACAGCTGTCCGTTCCAGAGCGCTATTCGTCACCCGGCACCGTGGGGCCCTCCCGCTCCCCGCCCCCGGCCCAGCAGCTCCTTACTTGCTTTCCGTTCCTATGCATTTGCTATTGTGGGCATTCCGTATTAATGCAATCATACGATATATGGCCCTGGTGTCTGGCACCCTTCACTTAGCCTAATGTTTTCCAGGTTCGTTGTAGCATGTGTCAACGAGTCAGTATTTCATTCCTTTTTATGCCAAACAACATTCCACTGGGTGGATGTACCACATTTAGCTTATCCATTCATCAGTTTGTGAACATCTGGGTCGGTCCCATTTTCCACCGTTGTAAATAGTGAGCCTATGAACATTCTTGTAGAAGTTTCTGTCTGCACACTTCTTTGGGGTTCAGCAACACTTGCTGAACAGTCTGTTCTGATCCCCAGCCTCACCTCTGTCCGACCCTGACTTCCCACACAGGGGCGGGGCTCTGTCCAGGCTTTGTATTGTGTTCCGTGGCCTGATGCTCTACCCGGGCACCAACACCCCACTGCAGATTCATTGCTGGAGCCGTGTGGTCCATCTTGGTGGCTGGTGGGCAAAGGCCCGGTCTCCTCTCCCTGCTTTGTCATAACTATCTTGATTAAATTTGGCCATTTACTCTTCTGTATGAATTTTAGGGGCAGCTCATCATGTTCCACAAAAACTCTGTTGGGCTTTGTTTTGAATTTTCTAGTTTGATTTGAGGAGAGTTGCTATTTTTATGATATTGAAGCTTTCTAGCGCGCGCGCGCACACACACACACACACACACACACACACAGAGTCTTTTCCCTCCACCAAGACTTTTGCACATAACTCTGCATGGATCACTCTCCCCCAACTCTTCACCCAGGGAACCCCTCCTTCCTATCTCAGGACCCTCTGCACCCTGCATTTCTTCTTCAGAGCCCTGATGCATTGTTCTGAAATCCATAGGTGGTTCTGTTTTCATCATAATTAACTAGTTAATATTAATGGAGGAAGACAGCAAAGGGAAGTCAGATATTTTAAGCATGTTCACTTGGGAAGCTTCACCAGGAACTACAGCTTCACACAACGTTGTTCCTCCAAGAGCATTAACACCCCTCCCTTCCCCCTCCCAGTACTATTGTTGGGGGAGAAGGGTGAGCCAGGCATAGGAGAAGTAGAAGTCTGGGTGGCACAGGGGAGGTGCTTGCCTGTCAGTCTAGCCTGGGGAACAATAGATTGGCTAGGGGGTGGACCCCTCCAGAAGCCTATGAAATCTTAGAAAGTTAATTGGTTAGTTTGAAAAAGCTCCTGGTAAAATCCCCAAACTGTTCTCTCTCTCTCCCTCCCTCCCTACTTCCCTCTCTCTCGTCCTGTGACCCTCACTCGCCCATGCATTTGGGTGTTCTCTCCCCAGAGCTACGTGGCCTCAGCAGCCATATGGCCCGTGGTCCTGAGGTCTCCACACGCAGGATTCTAGACTGGGCTGGACTTTAATATGGAGCAGAAACTAGAGGCAGTGGACTTTACTCCGGCCCTGCTGAAGACAAGGTGGAACTTTTTCCGTGGCGGGACAGAGGGAAACGGGGCACTGGAAACCCAGTGGTTTATTTCCACCCAAATAAATGTTACTCACCCTCCTGTGTGAGTCTCGGGAAATTATTTTCCTGGAGACCTCACAAGAACTCCACTTCCACAGATAACAGCTCTTGGTTTAATGTCCAGGCTGCCGACTCATCCAGGGCTATGATGCTATCTCATTTGTTTGCCTTCATGTCCTCGGCTTGAAGAACAGGGCTAACAGACAGCAGGATCTCCAATAAATATCTGTTAGAAGAGTGAAGGAGGTAGAGGGAGGAAGCTCTTCTGGTTCTGGAGCACTCTGGCCACAGCCACAGAGACAGTAAACAGAGTTACTTGATGTGGCGTGTCTCGCCTTTCTTGCCTGGAAAGTGGGGATGTGATGAGGGTGCTGAGGGCTGAGCTGAGCTCAGGCAGGTGCGAAGCCCTTGGGACAAAGTCTGCCGGGGTCAGAGCCCCCTGTGTTTATGGACGTGCCCATCCCCTCCACGAACATGCAGCCTCACATTCCTGCGGGCTCCAAAGTCTTCACCATCAGTTATCTCGTTCTGATTTTACTTCTCCCACAAATGCCATCTCATCCTCATTTTGCTTTAATAGGCAATGAGTCTCAGAAGAGAAGAATAACTCATCTAAGGCCTTAAACCCTTAATTACGGACACCAAACCCAATGTATATAATATTTAAGGTGTTTTCTAGCGTACTCAGTCAGTAGAATTGCTGATTAGATTTTGAGAACTACATGGCCCCTCTCAAAACAAAAATGTCCAGACCCAGTGTTAACTTATATTATTTTTATTTTATTGTTACTGAAATAGGTATAAGCCTACAATTAAGCATGAAGTCCTGCCCTGCCGGTGTGGCTCAGTGGACTGAGCATCGTCCCATGGACTGAGAGGTCCCAGTTCCATTCCCAATCAGGGCCCATGCCCGGGTTGCAGGCTCCATCACCAGTAGGGGGTGTGCAAGAGGCAGCCAATCACAATGATGTTTCTATCTTTCCCTTCCTCTCTAAATATTCAATAAAAACATTAAAAAGAAAAAAGCATGAAATTCAAACACTCATAATTCTATAAACCAACCATAAAACCAAAACAAATCTTCTAGTACAAACATAACCACAAAACCAGTAGAGTCCAAATTAACATCAAACTAATATGACTGATCACATGTTGCTGAAATCAAGACCCTGACATCAGGTTTAATGGGAGCAGAGTGATGTTTTTACATGTTTTATGTTTCATCATCATATTTGATTTTTTTTTTTTATCCTCATCTGAGGACATTTTTGCATTTATCTTCAGATACAGCGGGAGGGAGAGAGGGGGCGAGAGAGAGAGAGAGAGAAACATTGATGTGAGAGAGACACATCAACTGGTTGCCACCCACACAACCCCAACTGGGGCCGGGGACAAATGGCAACCAAGGTACGTGCCCTTAAGTGGGAACCGAATCCGGGACTCTCTGGTCCGCAGGCCGACGCTCTAATCTCTGAGCCAAACTGGCCAGGACTATTTGATTTTGATCATGATGAGTGGCATCACTTGAGCCACTGTCAGTCAGTTTTCTCCCTCCCTCCCTCCCTCCCTCCCTCCCTCCCTCCCTCCCTCCTTTCCTTCCTTCCTTCCTTCCTTCCTTCCTTCCTTCCTTCCTTCCTTCCTTCCTTCCTTCCTTCCTTCCTTCTTTCCTTCTTTCCTTCCTTCCTCTCACTTGAGGCCCCAAGCAGGAATTGAACTGGCAACCTTTAGGTGCTGGTGCATGGGACAATGTTCCAACCAACTGAGCCAGGCAATCATTGTTTTTTGTTTTTGTTTTTAATTTTTTTTCCTTTACTGATTTTAGAGAGAGAGGAAGGGAGAGGGAGAGAGAGATAGAAACATCAATGAGAGAGAACATCGATTGGCTATCCCTGCATGCCCTCCAATATGGGACTCACAACCTGGGCATGTGTCCTGACCGGGAATCGAACGGTCAGTCTCTTGTTGCATGGGTTGACACTCAACCTCTGAGCCACACCGGCCAGACTGTTTTTTGTTTTGTTTTGTTTTGTTTTGAATCCTCACCAGAGGACATTTTCCATTGATTTTCAGATAGAGTCGGAGGGAGGAAGAGGGGGAGAGAGAGAGAGAGAGGAAAAAAAAAATCAATGTGAGAGAGACACATAGACTGATTGCTTCCCGCATGACCCTGACCAGGGCCAGGGATGCAACCGCAACCAAGGTACATGCTCTTGACCAGAACTGAACTGGAAACTTTGATCTGTGAGATCAACCAAACCATTCAGGGCAGTCATTGTTTTCTTAAAAAAAAAACCAACAACTCATTTATAATTCAGTTTGGTGTGCCAAGCAATTCAAACAATTCATTCTCAAATGAATTTTTTTTTTATCCTCACCCGAGGACATTTTTGCATTTATGTTCAGATAGAGCGGGAGGGAGAGACTGAGGAAGAGAGAGAGAGAGAAACATCAATGTGAGAGAGACACATTGAGTGGCTGCCACCCACATGACCCCAACCAAGGCCGGGGACAAACTGCAACGGAGGTACGTGCCCTTAGCAGGAACCGAACCCAGGACTCTCTGGTCTGCGGGTCGACGCTTTAACCACTGAGCCAAACTGGCCAGGGTTCAAATGCATTCTTAAATGCAATAATGAAAAATGGAAATAATGCACTGAGTATAATATCGCTGTGTATATTTACTGTGATACTACTAATGAACTATTACAATTGTGTTCACCAAAGACACCATTCAATAAAGGCACCACTTATGCTCCAGCAAAGGACCCATTGTGCTTCTTGTTATGTAGTTCTTCATTCCTGAGGTGCAATGTGGGCCTGATGATTCAATCCTCCCACCACTTGACTCCACTGGACCTATCAGGAAACTTCATTCTCCCAAGCCCCAAGATGGCACCTGGCCTGCCTCCAGCTCTGAGCATCCTTCAAGTATTTGATCAAGTCTTTTCTTTTCTCATTAGCATGAATCAATTAAAATTAGTGTGGATGGCCCAGCTGGTGTGTCTCAGTGGTTGAGCATTGACCCAGGCACCAAGAGATCGCTAGTTCGATTCCCGGTCAGTGCACATGCCCAGTATGTGGGCCCGATCCCCAGTGGGGGGCGTGCAGGAGGAAGCCAATCCATGTTCTCTCTCATCGATGTTTCTATCTCTCTGTCCCTCTCCCTTTCTCTGTCTCTAAAATCAATAGAGAAAAAACAAAAATTAGTGGGGATGAAAATGGGGCCACATGCTAAACCTGACAACCTCAGGGGAAGCCTGCATGGTGGCCTTACACACTCAGAGACCTAAGATAAACACATAGGATGGTCTGAAACTAAAACTTTTAACTAAAAGCAGTTCATGGTGGGTAGTCATGTCCTAGGCCTGTATTTTTCTCTAACAAAGGTCACTTTTTACCTTAACTGAGCCTGTCTGTTGTCTTTTTCTTTTTTCTTTTTCTTTTTTTTGCATCTACAATGACAGTAGCGTTGAAATAACAAAGAAATTTTCTTGTCTTCCCAACCCCCACCCCAACCCTCAAAGCACAACCACCCAGAAAAAGAGCAGACCACAAATTCCCTCGTTGTTATTATCATGTTAATTGTTAACTATGAACTATACTGTACCCACCTGGGTAAAAGGAGTGTGTGTCTATTTGTTTTATCCAGTCCAAGAGACCTCCCGCTGTGCTTTCTCCAGCCTCCCTAATCTACCGCCAGTGAATTTCTTGTAACCTCTTATGCCTCCTCCTTTGATTGATATGTATAAAATAAGGTGCAAAACTGCCATTTTCCAGAGCATTTTCTCATTCTGTTGAGAGTTTGCTTGCAGGCAATTGTCTTTGGCTCAAATAAACTCATAAAAATTCTTACAGGTTTGGACGTTTCTTACCTTATACGTCAGGCCCATGCACAGTGTCACTCTCCACGGTGTCAAATTACATTTCCAATGCACTCAAATCTTTAAGAAACTATGCTCCTAGTCTCTGAAATTGATGTTTGTTGGAAATGTTCCTGGCAAAAGGAAGTTTTGAATTTCCACCAGTAAGCTAGAGGGTCCTGAGCCCGAGGCTGGGACTGAGATGGCTGTTGTCCTTACAAGCTAAGTGAGGGCAGCCGATGTGCCTACTTCTACTCACCAGAAGTGACTCCCTGTCTACTGGGCACAGAAGCATACACTCTGAAATAGTTTTTTTTTTTTTTTTTTTTTTGGTTCCCTTCTAAATAGTTCTAGTGGTGAACCCCAGGGGCTGTGGAGAGACCCGTTTGAGAAACGACGGCCTCAAAGATCACAAGTCTGTGAACAAGCACAGGCAGGACCTACTCTAGGTGCCCAATAAAAAGCTGCTCATTTCCGGAGCTCGGATTAGGGGGCCTGGGGAGAGAGCAGCTCGTGCCTGCGGGTCTGTCGCTGTCTACATCTGCTCTCTTCCTTCCCCAGGAAACAATGGTGGCCCCAACATCCCAGGCTCTCCGCTTGCCCAGTGTGCGCCAGGGCGCCCGGGCCACTCTGCAGAGCAGAGTTGACAACAGACTCCACTCCACCCTGACTCCCGTCCCCCAACCCCACCCCAACCCCACCACGTGCAGGCCCGAGGTGGCAGCGACCCAGCCACCGTCACCAGGGATTTTCTTGTTCTTTTTTTTTTTGTGCCGGTTTCAGGCTTTTTTCTGCCTGAGTGAAATGAAACAAACACCCGCTCGGCCTCCCGGCCACCAGACACGCACGCACCGGCACTCGGGCCCTGGCGCTGTCTGCCACTGTGCTGCCTGTGTCCGGGGCGGGACCCGCTTTGCATAAATAGCCGCGGGCGGCGCCGAGCCCGGAGTGCGCCCCTGGCCGCCGAGCGCTACCCGCTCCTTCGGCCCGTGCCCGCCGCGCTCTGCCTGCTGGCCCCCGAGGAGAGCGCCGGGCGGCCGGCGGGAGCGCAGGCTGCACACCCCGCCGGGCTCGGGCGGAGGCGGCGCGGCTGCCGTTCCGACAGCCGAGCGCGCCGCCGAGGCCAGGAGCCGAGGCGTGGTCCATCCCCAAGCGCGCCCAGCTTCTGCGGATCAGGTGGGTCCCGCGGGGCGCCGCCCGAGCTCCCCCAACCCCGAGGCCGCGAGCGGGGCCAGGCCGGGGAGCTGCGGGCTGGGGCGCGGGCGGAGTGGGGAGAGGAGACGCGCCACCGCTCCGGCTCTGCTTGGTTTCTGCCCTGTGTCTCCGCTTTTGTTCTCGTCGCTGCCTTCCAAACCGGACCCCATCACTGTCCTCATCCGGTCCCTGTCGCTGCCTCTGCCCCAGCCGTCCAGACTGGGGCCCGAGGGGCTGCGGGCCGAGGACTCCGCGCCGGGGCCGCGCCGAGAGGGGAGGCTCGGGGGCATGAGTAGGACCACGGGGGAAGTCTCGAAGCGGCGAGGGTCTGTCCCCGTCTCTGGGCAGGGAGGAGGCATGGCTCCTGCCCAGGACAGGATGGGAAGAGGACGCCTCTGGGAAGGGGAGCCTGGGCGGTGCAGTGAGGGGCACGTGAACTCCGGGCGCAGGGCAGAGGTGCGAGCTCGCAGGGCCCAGCACCAGCCCAGACGCGGGCAAGCGGGAAGTTTCAGACTTTGTAACTTCGGCAGCAAAGGGCCTGCTGCATTGGCGTGGCGGGAGGTAAAAGGGTCCCTTCAACTCTTCCAACAACCCCATTCTCACCCGAAAGGGACACTACCCCACGTTGTCCTTAAAATGGCAGAAAAACAGCTCAACAGAAAGATTGCACAAACTCTTGAAAGGCGTCCAAGAAACAGTAAAGTGGAAAAAAAATGTCAGGCGCGAGGAAAGAAGAGCGACTTGAGACTCCCCAATCTTCCGGCGGGGAGGAAGGCGGGCCGGGCGGAGGGTGTGGAAGCCCCTGTTCCCCGCAGGAGGGAACCCAGAGCCCCGCGGCTGCGTTTGTGGCTTCGCTGGCCTTTAGCCCTCCGGGATCCCGAGCAGGCCTCTGTGCCTTCTTCGTTCACCTGGAAAAGGGTGTGTCTCAAGGCAGGAGATGCAGGGAGGAGCCCTCGCCTAGCCTCCTCCGAGCTGAGAGATGCCTTTCCAGACACAGCCTGTTTCCACAGCTCCGAAAAAGGAATGCTGCTCTGAGTACGGAAATGCCCGGAGTGGAGGGGCTCGTGTGTTGGGGGGGGGGGGGGGACAGGAGGTGGTTCTTCTTTTGCACTTCTTTGCTTCTTTGGTTATACTAAGCCCTTGTTTGGAATTATCTCTGGGTGTACCTTGCCGCCCCTACCAGATGGGGGGCAGGTGCAGATCCCAGTTATTGTTACAAGTAACAGGTGCTCAATGCTAGAATAAGACAAGGTGGAAACAGGGAAATAGTCCCTGGAGAGTACCCGGTCCAGGAGATTTCAAATTGGGTTCCTAGGACCCTGGCTCAAGGACCAACGTGGTGGGGGAGGGGAGACTAGGGGGCAGGGTTCTGACTTTCCTTCTTTCAGACTGAACCAGTTCAGTCCCGCCTTTATCTCTTCTATATACTGGGAAACCCCAGAGGCTGTTTTTGATATCAAATTCTTCAGATCCAGCCAGGAGAAACTGAGTCGAGAGGTGTGGTTTGGGCAAGATCCTCCAGTAGCTGGACCTTCTGTGCTAACACGTGGGCCAGGGGGACCTTTCCCTGGCTGCTGTAGCTCTAAGCAGTCATTTCTCCAGCTCTTAGCCTCAAATCCAGGGCGCCCTTGGCGGCCTCCTGACCCTTCTGGGAGAAGAAGCCAGTGAGTCTCATCCTCTGAACCTTTCCAGGACTCAGGGGCACCTTCCCATGTGAGTTGGTTCCACAGGTCAAAAAAAGTTCAGTTCCCCAGGAGCTAGTCAGCACTCTGCCGGGTCTCAGCCCAGCCCCGCAGGGTAGGGCAGATATCATGAAACCATTTCACAGCTGGCAAAGTGAAGGTTCACTCGCGGGCATTCAGCTCTTAAATCGCTGCTGGGTTTGGAGGCAGCTCTGTCTGGTTATAAGGCGTGTGCACTTGCCATTATATCATCTCTCTTGATGGCAAGAAAATGACTAATGGAGAGATGTTATCAAGATGGGGGCAAGGGTGCAGGGAGAGTGGGTGAAGGGGGACAGCATTAAGTGGGGTGATGGGCACTCATCTGGGTGCATTCATGGTATAAGTATAATAGTATTAGAAATGAATGTTTTCTTTTTATTTTCATTTTGGTGTTTATTTTACAGATACTTTAAAAGTATTTTGCCCTGGCTGGGTTGCTCAGTTGGTTAGCGCAAATGTCCCATATGCCAAGGTTTTGGGTTGGATCTCTAGTCAGAACACATAAAAGAATCAACCAATGAATGAATAAATAAGTGGAACAACAAATTGATGTTTGTTGGTTTTTTTTTGGTTTTTTTTTTTTTGTCCTCACCCGAGGACATTTTTCTATTTTTTGTTCAGATAGAGTGGGAGGGAGAGAGAGGAAGAGAGAGAGAGAGAGACATCGACGTGAAAGGGTCACATTGTGTGGTTGCCGCCCACATGACCCAACCAGGGCCGAGGACAAACTGCAACCGAGGCTCATGCCCTTAGCGGGAACCGAACCCGGGTCTCTCTGGACCGCAGGCCAACGCTCCAACTGCTGAGCCAAACCAGCCAGGGCTGTTGGTTTGTTTTTTTTCTCTCACTCTAAAATCAACCAATCAATACAAAGTTTTTAAAATGTTTTAAAAATTTTCTAATTAAAAAAATTACATTTATTTTCATAGAACAAAATATGCCCAGTTAGAAGAAAATCAGTAATCTAAATATAAACCAGTCCTACATTTTCTCAGTGAAAAGATTAAGAAAGTAAGGCTAACTTGAAAACATAGTGCACATTCTAATAATAAAAATTAGTTTGCGATAGACTTGCCTAGGAATATAATTTTTTTTTTTTTTGGTATGTGCTCCTAGCGGGAGCCGAACCCAGGACTCTCTCATCCACAGGCCGACACTTCAACCACTGATCCAAACCGGCCAGGGCTGCCCCGGGATATTTAAATTCACATATAACAAAACTTGTAATAGAGAATTTTCTTTTTTCCTCCATCTTAGATCATGAAACAACTTTCTTCAAACTCTTTTTTTTAAATTTATCTTTATTGTTGAAAGTATTACAGATGTCCCTGCTTTTCCTCCCACTTTAAAAAGTATTTTATTTTTCTAATTTTTAAAGTGTAATTTATATACAATGAAATGCACAAATCTTAAGTGTTTTGTTTAACAAGTTTTGACAGTTGTTTACACCTGTGTAACTACTGCCCAAAATAAGATATAAAATATTAATCGTCCTAGAAAGTTCCCATTTTTAATAATTTTTCTTCTGCCTGCCTGTCCAGGTAACCACTTTCTGATTTTCTCACCATTGACTAATTTTGCCTGTTCTTGGACTTCACATAAATGGAATCATACTGTATGTCTCTTTCACATCTGGTTCATTTCACATACAGTGTTTTTCAAATTCATCTGTGGTGTTGCATATATAAGTAATTGGTTACACTTTATTGCTGAGCAGTATTCCATTATATGGATATGCCATCATTTGCTAACTTACTCTCCTGTTAATGGACATTGGGTTATTCTCAGTTTGGGTTGTTATTTCTTTTCTTCTTCTTTTTTAAATCCTCACCCGGGAATATTTTTTTTTTTTTTTTTTTATCCTCACCCGAGGATATTTTTCCATTTTTTGTACAGATAGAGTGGGAGGGAGAGAGAGGAAGGGAGAGAGAGAGAGAAACATCGACGTGAAGGGACACATCGAGTGGCTGCCACCCACACGACCAACCAGGGCCGGGGACAAACTGCAACCGAAGTACGTGCCCTTAGTGGGAACCAAACCCGGGTCTCTCCGGACCGCAGGCCCACGCTCTAACCGCTGAGCCAAACCGGCCAGGGCGTCACCCGGGAATATTTTTCCATTGATTTTTTTTTTTAGAGTGGAAGGAAGGGAGAGAGAGAGAGAGAGAGAGAGAGAGAGAAGCATTAATGTGAGAGACACATCGATTGGTTGCCTGCCGCACAACCCCAACCGGGGCTGGAGATAGAACCTGCAACCCAGGTGCATGCCCTTGATCAGGAATCAAACCCGAGACCCTTTGGTCTTTAGGCTGTCACTCTAACTGCTGAGCCAAACCTGCCAGAGCAAGCTGTCATTTCTTATAGAATTCTTTTGTGGACATTTGTTTTCTCTAAGAGTAAAATTGTTGGGTCACAGGGTATACCATTTTACATTCCATAGCAATGTATTAGACTTGTGATTATTCCACGTCCTTAACAAGAACTGGTGTTGTCAGTCTTTTTTATTTTGACTGGGCAGTGGTATCTATACCTTTTGTTTTATGGTGGAATTTTAAGAGTTGTGGGAGAAGACAACATGAGGAGGGAACAGATTATGAAATAAGATGACGGTGTGGAAGTTGCTAGGAGCCATGACCCACGAGGGAAGGAATCAAATGATGGTTGGAACTCTGACCTTAGGGATAGGAATTTCTGGCTCAGGAGAGCTCTGTGTAATACCTGAGATTTAAAGACCTGGTATTTGTACTCTGTAAATTAGGCAAGTTCATCCAAACTCATGGCTTTAAATGCTACCTCTCTAACAATCATCTTTATCTCCAGTTCAGATCTCTGTTTTGGGGCCCCGAACCCACATGTTTAACTGCCATTTGGGCATATCCCTACTTGGATGTCCCAAAGGCACTACAAACTTGGCAACTCTGGAACAGAATTCATTATCTTGTGTTGGCTTTCTGCCATGGATCACTGGATAAATAATGGTACCACTAGCTGAGAGACTATGTAAAGAGGACTGTTTGGGGCAGGGAGATAATGAATTTAGTTCCATGCTAGATTGAGCAGAGCAGGCTAGGAAGATAAGGACTAGAAAATGCATTGGGCAATTTGGAGATTACTGAAGTATATACTGAGATCAGTTGCGGTGGAATGTGGGGCAGGCAGCCTAGACTGCTGATCTGTGAGAGATAGAAAAGTGGAGATGCTGAGTATATTAAACTCTTTCCAGACATTGGATAAGATCAGGAGAAAATATTGAGCTCTGGCTGTAGGAAGACAGGATGAAGGAAATAATTTCAGGATAGAAAGGACAAGTGAGACATGGCTCAGGGGAAGGAGTCAGTGCAGGAGAGGGAAGGGATGGCCAATAGAGCAAGGTGCTAGGGGAGCAGGAGGGAATGGGGAGGGCTGGCTCTGCAAGAAGGATGGATGTCTCCACCTCCGAGACTAGATGTGAATAAATGAAGATGAGAAAGTTCATCAATTAGAAAATTCTCTGTTGACTCTATGCACGGCCAATCATGATGTGTAAGGTTCTTCGCCATCCACTCCCTTATCTCACATATATAGTGTGTATCAGTTAGCTCTTGGTGCAGCTATGTTGCATAACAAACATCCCCCAAGTCTTAACTTATGACCACAAAGGCTCATTCATTGTTCACATTGCATGACAGCTGTAGGGCAGTTGCAGCTGCATGGTTTCTGTGGCTCTGCTCCAGGAGCCAGCCAGCCGAAAGATCTGCTCCATTTGTCTTCTCATCCCAGGACCTAGGCTGCAGGAGCTACTTATGTCTGGTACACGGTATTTTTGTGGCGAGAGCTGGAGGAAGAAGGAGGTGATATGATGCCTCTTAAAGCCTCCATTCGGAACTGGCACACTATCACATTTACCCACATTCCACTGGTCAAAGCCAGGCACTTGACCAAGTCCAGAATCAATGGGGCAGAAGTCTACACTCTGGCTGTGGTCAGGGACGGATACTTGGGAACAGTAATCCAGTTGAGCACATAGATTTGTTAATAACTCCCTCATGCAGGTCCCCACTTATCTTATCTCTAATCGAATCCCCATCACACAGCCTAGGCTTTGGTACAATTGTTCCTCTGTCCTCAGTGCGGCAATGCCCTTTCAAGTCTCTCTATCCTTGCACACACGGTCCCTCTGTCTGGCAGTCATACCCCTACCTTGCCCTCCTGCATCGAAGTCATCAAATCTCTGACCTAGTTCAGTTAATCTTACCTCTTTACCAACTCTTCAGACAGTTCTTTCCCTTCCATCTCCCTGCTCCTGCTCAGTTGAGGTGTACCCCTCTCTAGCCTGGACCCCCACTCAATGGCCCCCCCTTTCTCCACTCTGGTCTTCTGTCTTCTAGTACATCCTGTCACCGATGTCTTCTTTCCAGACATCAATCTGATTCGGTGTTGTTTTTTAAAATTTTTTTTTTCTTTTTATTGATTTTGGAGAGGGAGGAAGGGAGAGGGAGAGAGAGAGATACATCAATGAGAGAGAACATCAATCAGGCCTACAACCTGGGCATGTGCCCTGACTGGGAATCGAACCAGTGGCCTCTTGGTGCATGGGTCGACACTCAACCACTGAGCCACACCAGCACATATTCTGCTAGGTGACATTCAAGGTCCTGATTGAGCTGTTCTCTTTACTTCTCATCACCCTATTAACCTCACTCCTTTGAATTTCTGCTCCAGCCTCAGGGAGCTACTGTAATTCCTGAAACCCTCTCCAGGTTCGGTGCCTCTGGGCTTTTCCCCTTTGCCCTTCCCTCTGCTTGGAATTCCCTCCCCACCTCCTCCCAAGCCCACCTGCAGATTCCAATCCATCCTTCAAGACCCAGCTTCGTCATCACCCTCTCTGTGAAGCCAGCCCTTCACCCTGCCTCCCATGATGTCGGTACTCCCCATTCCCGCCAGCTCCCTGGCATCCTCCGACACGGCCCCAGGTATGTTCTGTTGGGTGTCGCTGAGCTGCTGGAGCCAGAGGGCACCCTGCTCGGGACCACAGCCCTCTTTACTTGAGCCGCCCTGAGGGGTACTGCCTGAGTTGGCATCCCTAGTGACTCAGATGTGGGCAAGTCACCTCAGCTCTAGCCCAGGCTGAAGGGGCTGCTGACCGGAGCTTTCCTTTTGCTCCCGAGAGAGGGAGTCCAGGCGGGTTAGTTTGGGAAGCCAGAGAGTGATGTGATTTGTCCATGGACTGAAAGCAAAGGGTCAGCATTCAGTATACTCAATCCAGAATTGTTTCTAGAAGTCCTTCAGTTTGGGGTTGCAGGGCTGGGCGAAA
This sequence comes from Molossus molossus, assembly GCF_014108415.1. Lineage (NCBI taxonomy): Eukaryota > Metazoa > Chordata > Mammalia > Chiroptera > Molossidae > Molossus > Molossus molossus. The sequence continues at coordinate 12,665,766 of NW_023425349.1, forward strand.
AAGGTGAAGGACTAAGCAAAACAAAACAAAGAACCCTCACAGACACAGACGCAGACAACAGCATGGTAATTACCGGAGGGGAGGAGGGATGGGGAGGGGAGAGAAGAGGGTATGGGGGATAAATGATGATGGATGAGGACTTGACTTGGGCCCTGGCTGGTTTTGCTCAGTGATCACAGCATTGGCCTGCAGACCAGAGAGTCCCGGGTTCGGTTCCTGCTAAGAGCACATACCTCGGTTGCGGTTTGTCCCACCTCGGTTGGGGTTGTGTAGGTGGTGACCACAAGATGTGTCTCTCTCACATTGATGTTTCTCTCTCTTTCTCCCTCTCTCCCTCCCGCTCCATCTGAAGATAAATGCAAAAATGTCCTCAGGTGAGGATTAAAAAAAAAGACTTGACTTGGGGTGGTGAACACACACTACATTATACAGATGATGTATTATAGAATTGTACAGCTGAAACCTATATAATTTTATTAACCAATCAATTCAATAAAGCCCACAAAACAATAATAAAAATAATTTTGTAAAAAGTCCTTCAGTTCTAAAAAAAAAACCCAAAAAAAAGGAAGTGAAAATATATCATCTACATCTCCAGCCAAAGAGCTGATGTGTTTGGCTTGTCTAAGCTCAGGGTGGAGGCCACAGACTTGCCCACGTGCCATCCAGACCCGGCGGCAGGACTTGCCCAGACTTAAGCTCCTGGGGTCATTGTGCTATTTCTGTTGCCAGATAGCGTGCTGGAAAGGAGAGGTACCAATGGCAGCAGGGTGCGGGCTCAGTGCTCACATTTCTGAGCACCCAGGAAACCGCGTTGCAGGCGTTCACAAGGGAGCTGGGTGTTGGGCGTGGGCTTCCTGTGGTTCTTCTTTGAAGCACGTGACATCGGCAGATGTGAATGGCAGGAAAAAGCATGGAGTTGCCATTTGAGCCAGGTCCTAACTGGGAGAGGGGGAGATTTGACACAGAAGAGGTGGGCCCAGGGAGGGCACGTCTGGGAAGGCGGAAGAAGAGAGGGTTTGTGGGTGGATGTGGTCAGGGGTGTTGAATGGTGTCATGAGTGTGGTGGAGAGAATGGGCCCTGGGAGACATCTGTTGGTGGCTCTGGGTCGACAGCAAGACCCTAGAGGAAAGAAACATAGTGATAAAAGTGTTATTAGATTTCTCTACACTAGTGGACAGTTTGAAAAGTGAGGTCTGCAAATTGGGAATCGTTTGACATCTGGGGAAACTGAGGCTTCGCGTTTTAATGTTTTGGCCAAAGTCTTTCAAGAATGAAATGGCAGAACTGAGACAGGAGAGCCCCTGCCTGGCTCCAGTGTGGCTTGGAGCCTCGGGGCAGGTGTCGGGGGAGGGAAGGTGGTTTGGGAGAAGTTGCTGGGGCACAGATCCGTGCCCAGCCCCGGAGGGGCCCCTGCATGGCGCTGCTCTGTCAGCAGCCAGCCAGAGCGCAGAGCAGCAGCTGGAAGAGGCTGCGGAGAGAGGCCACTGTCTCGTGATCAGTTGAATATAGTTAATAAACGTTTTTAATTTCTTCCCGGTCTGGGTGCCCTGGTCTTGGCCCCTCGTAGGGGCGGGGCACTGAAAAGAGCGCAGGGCGGATGCTGCCGGTGGTGGGAGCCCTTGGAGCCTCAGTTTCCCTGCCAACAAAATGGCACGAGGCCGTGATCTAGCAAATGTCTCTCTGAGCAACACCTGCTATTAGACAAGTCCAGTCCTGTAGGAAATGAACATTGAAACTAAAAACCTGCAAGGGAGCAGCAGCTGTTGTGTCCGGAGGGATCCCACATTTTTGGCCCCTGCTTGCCAGTTTGGGCACCAGGGACAGTGGTTCTAGAAGATGCACCTGTTCCACAGACGCATGTCTGAGTCCGATGTTTATTCGACCTTCCTTGAGACACTTATTAACAGGATTTACTGAGCACCTGCTGTGTGCCGTGCTAGGTAGATACCTGAGACGTAGCAGTGAACTGACACAGCCCCTGCCCGCGCGGAGGCTCGGGTTTGGCTTGGGAGACTGTCATTAAACAACCAACTGCACAGCACAAGTCCTGAAGGCCAAGTGCAGAGTGGGTGTCAGGGGGAGGTGGTCAGGGAGGGCCTCCCTGAGGAAGTGACCTTTCAACTGAGCCCTGCAGGAGTTAGAGAGTGAAGAGGGAATTTTCTGGCAGAAAGAAGAGACTGAAAACGTATCCTTCTGACATCTCCTGGCTATTCTAGAACCCAGATGACCCTGTTGGCTGGAGGGTACAGAGGAGCACAGAGCAGGGAGTAAGTCCGGGGAAGGGGCCAGCTGTCCAGAGGGGCGACTTTGGGGTACAGCTGCCCTCCTCTTTCCGTTCTCAGGGAAACGACAAGTCCTCAAGTGGCTGGCAAGCTTTCCCTGAGAGGAGCTTGCTGGCATCTGTAGGAAAATCCAAGACACTTCTCAAAATCAGGCGCAGGATTTTTTTAAAGGGGGTTATGCTCCCGGAGAGCAGGGACTGGGTCTGAGTTGACTAAATCTGTGGTTGTCTGTAGATCGGTGTTTTTGTATAGCACATTCTATTTTTACATGTTAACCAGAGCTGTGCAAAGGAAGGGAGAATTAATATTGCTATGTGCAAATTTAGTTCGGCTGGTGTGGCTTCGTGGTTGAGCGTCGACCCATGCACCAAGAAGTCGCTGGTTCGATTCCCGGGCAGGAAACATGCCCACGTTGTGGGCCCAGTCCCCAGTGGGGGACATACAGGAGGCGGCCAATCGATGTTCTCTCTAGTTGATGTTTCTCTCGCTCTCGCCTTCTCATTTTCTCTCTCTCTCAAATCAATAAAGGAATAATAATAATAATAATAATAACTTTCTTAAAAAAAATTTAACTGAGGGCTTAAGAAGTCATTCCCTAGCATGAAAATCTTAGTGAACATTTGGGGTTGGTATATTGAGCAGCACAGGAGAAGCTGTCCCGGTCAGAAACCATGGTTGCAAGCAACAGAGTGAGACTCCAGCACTGCGGCAGAGAAGGCGAGCATTGGAAGGATTTTGTGTCGCTCGGTCTCCTTGGGATATCTGAAAAACCAAACTGGCCAGGACCACCAGAGGTGGGGCCGCAGACAGCACAGTTAGGGCCTTGAAAAGGAGCCGGTTCTAGATCTTGCCGCTGTGGAGCTCCTGGGACATTTCATCAGCATTCAAACCTCCGTGCCACTTGTCCAGGGTGCAGAGCTGCTCACTGGCCGGGCCCAGGTCCCTCTCCTGCATTCCAGGGGCTCTGCTCTGTGGGGGGAGGGGCTCCCAGCACTAAGCTCAGCAGTCACGAAGTCCACCAAAGCCACCAGAGGTGGGGAGCCCAGAGTATCCCAGAACGCTCCTGGTGTATGGAGAGTCCCAAGGCTGCAGTGCAGAAGGGAAAGTCTTCTGGGGACCTCGGAGGGGCAGCCTGGTCTCAGTCGACTAAGTTGTTGAACCGCGAACCTCAGTATTCTCACGAGTGAAATGGGTTGGCGTGGATTTCAGATAGAGCTGTCCAGTGCCTGACGCGTGGTACCATCACGTGGTGCCCTGTTACGGTTCGTAGTCGTGGAAATAGTAACTTCACTTGGCTGCCAGCAGAACAGTCTTGTCCTCAAAGGAAGGAAGCCCAACAAGCGGCAATTTTGAGGAATTCAGAAGTGATTTATAAGGAAATTCTCTTTAGAGTCTCTTTCAATTTTCACCTCCTCCGGATACTCACAATAGGACTTAATTTGTCAAAAATAAATACATGAATGAATCACCATGTTGATAAATAGTGTTGAAGAGAGTTCTTTGGCAGGAAGAGACGGATCTGTTTAGAGATCTCAGACTTGCTTCCTCACAGTGGAAGCCTTAAAAAGGAAGGGGAAAGTCCACGCCTGCTAGGCGGGGGGCACCGGCCCCCACGGCCCCACGGCCCCGGGAGAGGCAGGCCCCGACCACCCTGTCACTGGAGGGCGCAGCTGTGCCTCACAGTCAGCTCTTCGAAAGTGAAAGCCCCGATAGGTGGTAGTTGCCACATTTCGTAATATACGTATTTCCACCATAACCAGTCTCGAGCCACCACTTGAACTGGGAGCATACTGTTTTCCACTCCGTCTAGAGGCGAGAGGGTTCAGTGACCTCAAGGGTTGACCGTGTCGTAAAAACCAATAGGAAGCGATGAGTTTTGATGCTTTACCTTGGTTTGTGACAGGATTCATTTCGCCGTAAGTTTATGGAGCTGCATTTCTAATAATGGCTGTGTAAGTTTATGTAAGTTAATTTTTAATAATGGCTGTGTTTAACTTGCTTGCCAAATTCTTGAAAATTTACCAATTGGCTCTTGCAAGCCAGCGTGAGCCGACTCCAGCAAGCTACTGGCTTGGGAGGTCCCTGGGGACCCGAGAGAGACACTGGCACAAATAGGCCACCCCCAAACAGCAGCACCGCCACCTCACCCTGTCACTCTACCTTCTCAGGGTCTTTTATTTGCTTTATAATCCCTTCTACCACCTACAATTATTTCCTTACTTAGCGCTTTGTTAAATTCTGATTTTATTTATTTGCCAGTTAGAATGCAAGCTCTTCGAGAGCAAGGTAGTCCCCTGCCTGTTCACCACGGAGCACTCCTGCGCACAGTAGGCCCACAGGAACCACGAATGAATGGTTGACCGAGGTAGGGCAAGGAACCTTCAAGTGTCCAATCTCGCCTCTGCTCTAGGGAGCGCTTGCTTTGAGCCTTTCTTCATCTGTAAAAGAAAAAGTTTTTTTGTTTTTTTTTGGAGGGAGAGAGAAACATCAATATGAGAGAGACACATCGACTGGTTGCCGCGAGGCCGGGGACAAACCGCAACCGAGGTACGGCCCTTGGCTGGAATCAAACCGGGAGCTCTTTGGTCCGCAGGTTGACACTCTAACCTCTGTGCAAAAGGTTTTGCACAGAGACCCGCCCACAATGTTCCCCTCGGCTATAAAAAGCCTCTGTACCTGATCAAGACCCTTCCACACAGCTCGGCCAAACAGACCCTCGCCTGAGCGTCTTCGAGGGCCGGCGTAGTGCACTGGTCCATAGGTTTTCCTCTGCAGACACTTCAACACTGAGCGCAGATGGCTTCCCTGAATGTCCACGCCTGGTTCCTGCCCAGCCTTCTGGGCTGTCCCACGAGAAAGCCAGGCCCTCCCTGCCTGCTCAGTGGCAGCAGATATTGCCCGAGGCATTTGCAGGGCGGTCTGACTGCTGGGGGGGGGGGGGTCATTCCAGCAAGACAAGGGCCCACAGCTCCACCTTGAACACAGAGCCCACTGGAGCCAAATGGAGAGACCCCAGAGGGCAGAACAGTGTGTCCTCAGACACTGAGGTAGAAGACCAGTCCTTTCCCCCTCCCTTTATTTCTGATCCTCATGGACTTTGGTAAAATACAGTAAAAATGAACTGCTGCCCACTGCTGTGCCTCCTCGGGGAGGAGCGAGCAGTATCTGTCTGCAGCACCTGCTGAGAGGCACACCCTGCCCCGGTATGTCCCTTGGGGATGCTGTCGGGGCTCCTTTCACTTTCACAGCCACTGGCCCAGCGGAGGCAGGCACTGGAGTCCCTTCTCTTTGCTAGCTGGGCTGGCAGCCAGACCCTGCTGTCGAGGACCCAAGCGAGACTGTGCCACCCACACCTCGGTGTCCCAGAGGCGAGAGACCAACAGTCCTGTCAGCCAGAATCATCTGTTGGGTCTGACATGACTAAGTCCAGCCTCTTTTTATATATATATATATATATATATATATATATATATATATTTTTTTAATTGATTTCTTAGAGAGAAAGGAAAGGAGAGAGATAGAAACATCGATGTGAAAGAGAAACATCTATCGGCTGCCTCCTGCACACCCCTTACCAGGGATCCAGCCCAAAACTCGGGCGTGTGCCCTGACCAGGAATCAAGGTGGGACCTCTCAGGCCATAGGGCGATGCTCAGTCCACTGAGCCACACCAGCCAGGCAGAGTCCAGCCACTTTATCCAAGAGGTTCGGGGCAGAGATAGCCACAGAGAGAAAAACCGGGCCTGGCATCTTCTGTGTCTTACTGTTCTCTCCGAAAGGTCATCCTCTCCAGAGCCAGCAGGGGATGGGCTGGGACCCTCCCTCTGGTACTGAGCCTGGGTGTGGCCAGAGGCTTCACGGCTGGGGAACCTGGAGCAGCAGCTGGCCTTGAACCCATGTGCTTTGGAGCAGCACAGGTTTTCTGCCTCCCCCTACAGTTTCCGTTTCCTGCCGTGCTTGGCTCAAAGTGAGGTTCAGGTCTGCTTTCTCTGTGTGATGGAGCCTGTGCATGGTCTGCAGGGCTCTCTGGGCTCCCTTCTGCAGGTGTGCAAACCGGGAAAGGGATGTGATGCAGAGCCGAGAGGAATTATAAATATAAAACGAGAAAGCTCATGCTTCCCGGGCATTCACTCCAGGCAGTGTTCTGGAGATATACGGGGGCTCTGCCTTTTGATCATCCAGAAACCTAGAGTTACAATTGAGGGTACTGAGGCACAGAAAGATTAAGACATTTCCCAGGCTTGGCTGGTATGGCTCAGTGGTTGAGCATCGACCCATGCACCAAGAAGTCGCCCGTTCGATTCCGGGTCAGGGCACATGCCCGTGTTGTGGGCCCGATCCCCAGTGAGGGGCGTACAGGAGGCGGCCAATCGATGGTTCTCTCCCATCCACGTTTCTGTCTCTCTCTCCCTCTCCCTTTCTCTCTCTCTAAAAGTCAATGAAAACATATTTAAAGAAAGAAACTTCCCAGGTCACATGGTAAGAGAAAGGTTTGGGACTCAGACACAGGCAAGGAACCTGGTGCCCTTCATTATGGCACTGTACTGCCTGCACACAGAAAACTCAGAGAGCCAGGAGCTGGCACAACCCTAACGTTAGCCCCCTGGGAACCCAGGCCCAGGAGTCCTGCCCCCACCTTCTCTTCTATCTCCGGGTTTTACCCTCTCCCGTCAGTCATCAGAGTAACAGTCACAGCGTTAACATCCCCGAGACCGCTGCTCTGCTGAGCCTGTGCTGTGGGGCCATCTGTGAGGACACCGGGGTGGCAGTGGCCTGGGAGGCCCAGCAGACACCAACAGTGTCCTCCCCCCACACTGTTTGAGAAAAGTTTTAGGCATAGAGTCCTGGCTTTAGCTGCAAAGTTCAGAAATTCTGTGCCCGCCTCAGCCGCCCATGCTGCAGACTGATGTCGCTTCCTGTGTGTGGCTGGACCGAGGCGGAGCTCAAGGGGAAGGGCACAGGGAGGGTGGAGCCCTCCCAGTGGGAATCACAGCGGTTCCAGGTGGAAAGAGCCTAGAGATGGAGCCCGGTGTTTTGTGTTGTCGACAGGGAGGCTGTAAGGACCTGTCCCAGCTCACAGAGCCTGCCGGAATCACAATGCTTTTGGTTTGTTTTCTTCGTTGTTGATTTTGGGGCGGTGGGGGATGCTAGAATCACAGACTGTGAGCTGGCAGAAATCTAGCAGGGCCCCAGCCTGCCTCCTAGGTTTCAGCCGCGAGAGCCTGAGAACCAGGTGGAGGTGGCTGGGGAGGGAGCTCCTTGCTTGAGACTGCAGAGCTGGGCTGCGAATCGACGTGTATGGCATCAACATACGACACATACCATGGATTCTGTGACCCAAATAACCACACAACGTGTGTCCAGACCGCGGTCAGTGCCCCAGAGGACGAGCACTGGGTGCTGCCCCGGAGACGGGAGAACGTGGGGACACTGCCTTAGGAAGTGACAGTGTGGCTGAAACCCAAGGACCAGGGGAGGGTGAGTGGCTGGGAGGGGTTGGGAAAAGGTGCCCCAGGAAGAGGACAGAGCGTGTGCAAAGGACTGGAGGCAGGAAAAGCCTCATTTTGTGCATGAGATGGGAAAGCTATTGTTTTAAAGGAAGGAGGCAGGAGGTAAACAACCAACTAAACAAAGGCAGCGCTGGTATTACTGGGACCTCTCCCCAGCCCCTGCCAAGGTAAAACGGGCTGTTTCCTCACTGTGTGACCTTGAATGCGACAGTTAACCTCTGAGACTCTGTTTCTTCGCCGGTGAAGTGGAGCCCTCCTTCCTGTGAAAAGGCCCTGTGCCTGCCGATCAGTGTGGGAGCCGGCGCGGTGGGGCTGTGGGGCTCCCCTCCCGGGCCTCCTCCAGGCCATTCCCTAACCCAGGTCTGAAGAATCCTCTCTCTACCCTATTGTTTCACCGTCATCCTGCAGTTCATCCTGCAGTGCACCACTCAGCATTAACTACGCTGGGTACCTGCCGACGCCCTCCAGCGCCCCCCCAGGACACATGTGACTCTTGGACCGTGAACTTCTAGGAAACAAAGTTTGTGAGCACCCACTGTGCATCCAACATCTTAGCAGTGTGCTCGGGTGGCCATCCCACAAGGACAACCCTGCCTTTGGTAGGGTGGAATCAGACCCTTCTCCCCATCGGTTTGGTGGGGACACTGAAACACCGAAGGACACTGCCTGAGGTCACAGAGTCAGCGAAGGGCCACATTTGGGCGTCGCCACAGCATCCTCATCCTGGAGGGTACCTTCAGGTCTATCTGCCCTCGAGCCAGCCCTGAGCAGAGGGCCAGGGGCCAGGGAAGGTGGACCGATGTGGCACCCTGGTGGCGACACACTGGCTGCCCTGCAAACCAGTCTTCTTTAAATATTTGTTCCACGTTTCCCTGGGTGGGGATGTGTTGGAAATGGATTTGCAGTATTTACAAATGGTGGGCCCCTTCGGGTCTCCAGAATTCATTCTACACAAGAACGTTTTCCGGAAACGCGGGGATAGACATTCCCCGACCACTTTCCCAGCTGCAGCGAGGTAATAGCCTAAAAAAAGTGGCCGTTCCCCACTCTTTGGTAATTTTCTGTCTCTCCTCAGTTTGTGTTTGAGAATTTCCAAGCCAGACAGCTTCTTGGGAGGTGTATTAGAGGATTTATTTTGGTTCCGTTTTTATTTGCAATTTAAATATAGACGAGGACAACTAATCTTAGAAAGGAGGACCGCTCGGCCTGTCATTTATTTTGACTGAGCAGTTGGGGCCATACTTCGGTTGGCATCCTTGAGTTTGGCTCCTTTTATTAATTAAGCACAGAAAGCATTGCTTACATTTGCATGATGACAGCAATGCATTTTTGGAAAGTGTCGGAGAACCACCAGATTTATTTAACTAAAGAGCTTTTTGTTTTACTCTAAAAGGAATATATTCTCATTGTAAAGCATTCGGAAAAATCAGAGAGGTAGAAAGGATTGGGTGATCACTCCGCCGCAGTCTCACTACACAGAATTCACCTCTATGACCACGTTCTCCTGGTTTATTGTGGTGAAATACATATAACATGAAATTTACCATTTTAACACTCATGTCTGTGAATTTGACTACTCTAGGTGACTCATCTAAGTAGAATTATACGATATTTGTCCTTTTGCGTGATGGCGTCTTACACTTGGCATGATGCCTTCAAGATTCATCCATGTTAAAACATGTTTCAGAATTCCCTTTTTAAGGCTGAATAATATTTCATTGCATGTGTGCGCCACACTGTGTTTATCCATTCATTCATTGGTGGGCATTTGAGTTGTTTTCCACCATTTTGGCAATTGTGAATAATGATGGTTGGACATTGCTGTACAAAGACTCCTTGGAATTCTTTTGGGTATTAATTCTTCTGGGTGTATACCCAGAAGTAGGACTGCTGGATCATATGGTAATTTTATGTTTAATTTTTCAAGGACCCACCATCGTGTCCAGAATTGTTGATATATAACATCCATAGTTGAGCTCATAGTCTATATATAATTTTGTGTCCGACTTTCTCGCTTAATTTTCCATTTTATTAACTATTCTTCAAAAACACTATTTTTAAAGGTTGCATAATATTCCACTGCATCACTTTGCCGTGTTTTCCCCTCCATTCATTGATTTCTGAACCACAGCAAATTATTTTAAATGATGATGATAGAACAACTTGCATCTGGTAAGCAGCCTCACCCTGCTCATACTTGTTTGAGAAATACCTAAAAAAGATAGGTGCCTACCTTCAAGGAATTTAAAATTTTTTCCTTAGGGATTCTTGGGGGTCATCCAAATCAGTGGTTTTAAAAGTTCTTTGTAGCCAGGGAAACTACAAACAAACATCAGATGAAAGCACAGTAGATAATAGCAAGCAGATAAAAGGAGAGAAGATCTGAGAAAGGTGGTGGATGGGGGCTCAGATTGGCTCCCCTCCTCAGAGGGACTGTAGAGAGAATCGGGGAGATCCAGGGAGGTTCCGGGGTTCTCTGGAACACAGTTTGAAGACCACTCATCTGATGCAGCACTTTAAAGATGGGTAGACATCTTGAGAGAGAAAGGGACTTACCCGAGGTCAAGTTCATTTTTGTACACTCATTCGTTTTTTACCTCGACACAAAGCAGTTACTGCCTGCATGTTGCAGGCATTTAGGGACCTTGTTAAAAATACAGGTTCTCACCCCGGTCGTGAGCAGTTAGAGAGTTTGGCTCAGCAGTTAGAGAGTCGGTCCTCACAACAAAGAGTTGCAGGTTCGATTCTGGTCAAGGGCACGTACCTTGGTTGTGGCTCAGTCCCTGGCTCTGGTTGTGGTCGAGTGGGAGGCAACTAATCGATGTGTTTCTCTTTCTCGCCCTCTCTCCCACTCTATCTGAAGATAAATGGAAAAATATCCTCAGGTGAGGATTAAAAAATATGTGTGTGTGTGTGTGTGTATATATATGTATATGTATGTATATATATGTATATATACAGGTTCTCAGGACTCTTCCTTTGGACTCCAAAGTCGGGGATGTGGGGAGAGACCAGCTCCGCAGTCCACTCTGGGCTCTGTGGGGTGCTCACCTTTCCAGCTCCCCGCATTTACAGGAGTTTGTCCTTTGACCCCACCCGTGGAACTCCTACTCACCCTTTGAGGCTCAGTTCAAAAATAGCCTCTTCCTCTTCGAAGCCTGGCTGCACAGCCCCACGCAGGACTGCTGACTCCTTCCGCTGTGGCCGGAGCACAGCACGGGCCTGCCGTCTCCACTCACGCTTACTCCCTCTGTCACGCATGTAACGGCTGAGTGCTTCCAGGCCGGGCTCCCCCACGAGAGCGGGAGCTCCTCTGATTCCTCACGGTGCCAGGCACGCGGTGGGTGCTTTGTGGTTGTGTCTTGACTGGACTTGGATCAGGGACATCCCCATATTTGGAGGGTAAATAGCCAAGGCTCAGAGAGTCAGCCACTTACTGAAGGTCATACAGCCCAATGGGGCAGTGCCCAGACTGGCACCTGGGTGTCCTGAGGCTCAGCCTTGGCCCTGGCCAGCTGGCCAGGAGAACAGCTGTCTGGCCTGAGCAGGAAGCACTGGCCACACTACCTTGTCCCTGAGTCCCACAATAGCCCAGGTTGTCTGAAATCCAGAGGGCTCGGCCTGGTTTGTGATTGGTGTACCTGTTTGGATGCCTGGAATCTACTTTGTAACACTTTAGCATATGCAGTGGGGCATACTGTGTGAGCACTACCTGGACTGAGTGCAGATGCTAAGAAAGCACGGCTAGTAGGGGTGGTCAGCCAGTCAGCTCTCAAGGATGCAGGGTCTGGGGCGGGGCCAGCCAGCATCATAGCCAGAGGCTGCGGCTGCAAACCCTCCTGGTATCCCAACTTGATATCAACAACTGATGCTTTTCGACTAAGCACTCTGGGGGCTGCAAATTGTTTTTTAATTGGGGAAACAAGAGACTTGTGCATTGTGATGAATGTCACACATGGGCTCTCACTGCTGAAATCAACGTGTTCATGACGCCTGTGTATTTATGATGTGTGGTTGGGTTCAAGTAGCTCTTCTTCGCTCCCATCCTGCATGAAGACAGGACAGGGTCCCTCACCCAGTACCAGCCGGGAACTCGGCTCTGGGGCACAGATAGGGGACAGAATCCTGCCTCTGGAACCCTAGCACCTGTCTCCACAGCAGTTCCTCACCTTTGGTGTCTGATGCAGCCTCAGAAGCCTCCCTTCTGAGAATGTTTCAACACAGAAAAATAAAATAGAATTCTAGAGGAAATAGGATTATAGAGGAAAAATGAGTCATATTGAACTACGTAGCAGTATTAACGAATATATTCATTATAATTTCAGCTCAAACAAAGTTGCTTCTTCACCTGTAAAATGGGGGTGATTCCAGTAAGTACCTCACAGAGTTCAGTGAGACTTGAATAACGAATGTGAAGCGCTTAGAACATGGCGTGGCATGTAGTAAGCATTTAATAATTAGTAGCATTTGCTGCTGTTATTCTTCTTCTTATTATTGTTCAAGGAATAAAGGTGAGTTAAAGGTGCAGAACCGCAGCCTGAAGAAGGTCTAGAGAAAGCGAAATGATTGCTGCTGAACGTGTGCCATGCAGCGGCTGAGTTTTGTGCCAGCCAGACTTGGGTTCATTCCAGCTCTGGCCTTAGCTGCCTGAGCATGGGCGAGAGATACCACCTCTTTGAGCCTTGGTTTTTCTTCCCTGTGAAATGGAGATAGTGGTAGAATCTATTTGACAGGGATGCTGGGAGCTACGCCTCCTTCCCTCCCATCAGCCAGGTAATTGCATATCCCTCGTTAGCCACACCTCCCTCCTTGACTTTCTGGCCTCCACCCCCCTCACCCCTCACCCTCAGTCCTTAAGTGCCAATGAATCCAGCCAGTTGCCATCTTTGCCATGGCCCCTGGGCTACTGAATGGGACCATCTGTCACAACCTCAGCAGGGTTGCAGGGCTGCTTGGCACCATGTGCCCTCATCCCTGGTCAGTGTCCTCTCTCAGTGCTCCTGGTATCTGTTCCTAATGTGGGTGGCTCTCGGGCTACTAGCCTCACTGGCTGTCACCATGACCTCGCCTCCTGTTTCATAGGAAAGGGAGGCCGTAGAGAACAACTCTGCATTTCTTCCTCACTCCTTTCAAATGTGGCTGAATGTTCACCCATCTTTGGGACTTACGGGGAAAAAGTGTCTGCAAGACATTGGAGAAGCGTTCTTGCGTCTGCTTCACTGTCCTTTAGTCCTGCAGGGCCGTCATGAGAGGGCTAAGGTTTTATAGGGAAGCAGGTAGACAAATGTCCTAGTCTGTGGGATGGGCAGTGCGTCAGTGAGGATGGAGTAGGTTACGCTGCAGTAACAAACAACCCCTCAGCCTTAGAAGCCAAACCCACAAAAGTGTATTTCTTACTTTAATGAACATGAGCATCTTGGGGAAGCTGGGGCTGTGCTCCCCATTCCAGGAGCCAGGCTGATGGAGCAGTCGCCTTGAGTGCCTCCATGGCACAGAGAAAGAGACCCCTGGAAGGTCTTGCCCTGGCAATGAAATGCGTGGGCTCACTCGTATAGGTCAGATGAGTCACACGGCCTACCCCGCTGCAAGGGGACCAGGAAATGACCCCCACCCGGGAGGCTGGAGAGCCGGAAATGTGTGGTGGGACATTAAGGAGTGGGAGTGTCCCTTCTGTGCCTGGCTTGCTGACCTCCACTCAGCAAGCCCCTGCGTACCCAGCCTGGGCCGCACAGACAGAGCAAGGCCTTCCACCCCGAGTGCCGAGAAGCCGCACCCGGAGAGGAGCCGCTCAAAGCCACTGCTCACCCGGAGAGGAGCCGCTCAAAGCCACTGCTCACCCGGAGAGGAGCCGCTCAAAGCCACTGCTCACCCGGAGAGGAGCCGCTCAAAGCCACTGCTCACCCGGAGAGGAGCCGCTCAAAGCCACTGCTCAGCGCCAGGTGCCCGGCAGGGGAGCGATAAGGCACCTACCGCTGCCGGCGGCTCACTGAAGGAGCAGTAGCCCCGGAGAGAGCAGGTCACGCTGCTGAGACTCCAGGTGCTGGGCCCACGGGGAAGACAGAGGCTACGGGGTCCAATCAGGGTCCCCAAATGACACTCTTCATAACGGACCCATGTGATGTTTCCTAAGTGGGAGCGTGTAGTTGGTGTTTTTACTCCGTTTCTGAGCTGTTTGATGTTTATGTTTGAGCGAGGGGTGTTCTGAATTAAACGCTTCACATGTCTTCATTCCGCACACAGCAGTCACCTTAGTTCTGTGCCCACATCAGAAAGCCCACCGTGGCGTCCCCAGCTCACTCAGAGCAGTGGGGGTGGGGAGGGGAAGCCATGCGGCCACTCCTGGCAGATGTTTCTGGGGGTTTTTCAGGTGGGCCCAGATGAGGAATCTTGGGGGGAAAGGCCGTTGACTGCAACCCCCAGCCCCTCCCCTGAGCTCATCAGCTTCCTGTGCTGTGGTTAAGAGGTGCCGTGTCCTCGAGAGACGTTATACACCTGGGCACCAGCCCCGGGCTCCTGTCTTTGCCGAGCGGCCTGGATAGGTCACTTCCCTTCCTCGGTGGCTCGGTTTTCTCAACTGTAACATGAAGCGGCTCGGAAGATGCTTGAGAGGAGAGTGGCCTGGTAGTGAGGGTGCTCCTCCAGCCGCAGGGGCGGGGTGGCATGTGCGGTTGCCCTCTGAGTCCTCCAGAAGTCCCTGGAGCTCAGAGTTAGGGGGTGCCTGAAGGTTCAGGGGTCACAGGACATTCACCCCCATTGCAGCATGTGTTTGGGGGCAGGAAAGTGGTGTTCAGGGCTCAGCTTCCCACTAGAGGCCGTACTGTCTGATCCTTGTAGACCTAGCAGTCTGAATGGTGCCTGGCACCCAGTAGGTGCCAATATTGGCACTCAAATATTTTTTGAATGGATGAGTAAACAAATGGATTCATCACTCCCTTCAACTTTGGATCAGTGACTTAGACTTTCTGTGAGGCAGGAGAAGGCTGGAGAAGTTCGTGGCTACAGTCCCCAGCTCAGTCACCTTGGGTAAGTCACCAGACTCCTGTGCACCTGGTGAGAGCCGCACCCACCCTGCCTCACAGGCTGAGGCAGGGCCCCGGCTGGCCGGAGGGTCTGAAATCACCCCGCAGAAAGAACGAGCTGTTGTTTTTAGGGCACGGGAACCATAGTGGACTCTTTGGGGACACAGAGCAGGTGGTGCCAGAGCTTGTGAGGTGGAGAGTTCTGGAAAAATCATTAATGGGAATTGAGTAGCTACAATTTATAGGCCACTTGCTCCAGTACCAGGCCCGATGCCAAGCACTTTGTGTGACCATCTCATTTATGTTGGTCTAAGTGAGGCATTGTTATTCTCATTTTACAGAGCCCAGAAGACTCAAGCGATTGCCCAAGGTCATGCATTTCATCAACACCAGGCCTGTCTCTCTCAGACGCAGGCTCTGACCTCTGTGTGACCCTGCCCCATGATGAGGTGGAGACAGTCCCGGCTCTTAGGCACCAGTGAGGATGATACAAGTTGCCTTTTTCCAAGTAGCTACTAGGTGCCAGGAGCTTCCCAGGTGTTATTGGTCATCCTTTCAACAACTCAAGGAGTAAGGAATCATCCCTAGTTCACAGATGAGTAAACGGAGGCTCGGGAAGTATGAAATGATTTATCCAGGGTCACACAGCAAGAAAGTAGGGGGACTAGGATTTGAACCCGGGCCTGTCCTATTTCAAGGTGAGGGGGAAGCCATCTCCATGGTGGACTCAATTAAGAGTTGTTCTTAAAAAAAAAAAGAATGAATAATTTTTTTTAAAAAGTTGTTCTGTAGCTAGCTTAATGCTAGAGTTCCTGGAACCTTATCATTAGAGATTATTTCTTGAAAGGCCTTGTATGTTCAAGCCAGCTTATTATAAGAGATCCAGGAAAATCTAGTAGAGGAAAAAACAAAAACCAAGACAAAACAACCTCAGGATTTTCCAGTCAATTTGATGACCTCCTGGCCTGCACAGGGGAGGCAGAGACACTCCGGTCACAGGCATGGGGGTGGGGGACAGAAATGCATCAGGAGGGACTGGGCTTGCACCCCTCTGAGCAGTCGCAGGAAAGACTGGGTGCTGCAGAGGGGTCCCTAGGGGACCAGGCAATAAATCCTAGAATCCAAGCCCTGAATCCTAGAATCTGGAAGGGATCCTGAAGAGGCCTTCACTGAACCATCTTTATTTTATTGAACCGTTTTGTGGGTTTTTTTTTTTTTTAATCCTCACCTGAGGATATTTTTTTCCATTGACTTTTTTTTTTTTTTTTTTAGAGAGAGTGGAAGGGGATGGGGGAGAGAGAGAGAAACATCGATGTGAGAGAGACACGTCGATTGGTTGCCTCCTGCACACACCCCAACCTCGGCCGGGAATCAAACCTGTAACCCTTTGTCCACAGGCCAACACTCAAACCATTGAGCCACACTGACCAGGACTATTGAACCATTTTTACACAAAATGGCCTTATGATTCATCCTCCAGATGAGCACACCGTTGGGAGTGAAAGGGATCAGTGAGACAGTAACCTGTGAACTGATCTGCAACAGGTGTAAACCAGAGCTGTCCTAGGGAAAGCAGTTTGTATGGTCACCCTGATTTTTACACCAGGTGGGGTTGCTACAAAAGGGCACCGCACAAATAGCAAAAGCAGGAGACTCGTGAGACAGAAGAACAGGAGGTGGCGCCCGAGGTAGAGAGGGCAGTGGCCTCCGCTAGTGGACCCCCGTGCAGCCTGGCTCTGCCCAGCCCAGCCTGGCAGCGCGGTGGCCACAGCTGAGGTTGGCAGGCAGCATTTGGGATTTGTGGGCAAGTGTGTTTCTCTTACCCGATGTGGATTTGGAAAGTGCTGGGAGTGGGTCTGGTTCATTTCTGTGCCTGTTCCTGTCCCAACACCGTTCCAGGGACTGAGTAAACGCCCCTCAAATGTTTATTGATAAATAAATGCTGGTGGGCATGGCTTTTCTGAAGGGTGCTAGGAAAGATGGGGTTCGGTTGGAGGGGATCGAGTCAGGGAGCTCTGTCTCTGAGGAGCTGCTAGGTTCAATGGGAAAGTCAAGGTCACACAGACAGGTAGAGCTTATTGGCTCTGTGCTCTTGTCTGTGTTACTTAACCTCTGAACCTCGGTCTCCCTGTCTGGGAAATGGAGATGATTTTGACCGATTGCAGTAAGGGTTGAACGAGATGGTATGTGTAAATAAACAGTAGCCTTTATTGTTATTAATAACGTCCTGGGAAGCAGAGCTTACGAGGTGTTTGACAGTCAGAAGCATTCAGAGACAAAACAGGGTGCCCAGGGAGGTGGTGAGGTCCTCATCACCAGGAGGCTTCAAGCAGAGGCTGTCTGGCATGGATGCTGTAAAGGGGGTGGCCACCTTTGGGACAGAGGCTGGGCCAGCGGGACACTGGGAGGGCTGGCAGATTTCCGCTGCTGTAAAACTGAGGGGCTGGGACGCCTGCGGTGAGAGGGATTTGCCAATTCCTCTTAGAAGATGCCATTGGCCAGCCAGGGGTGCAAGGACTGGAGCTGGCCCTGGAGAGCCTGCGTCTGCCTTGGGAAGGGAGGACAGGAAAGGGAACAGCCTGAAAACCTTCACTTCTCCCCATGTGAAACGCCCCTGGCTGGCTCCAGGGCCTCTCGTTCTGACGGAGGAAGGAGAAGGCTTCTTTAGAAAGTGACTCTCAGCAGTGCTGACGGTAGCCGGAGAAGCCTTGGATTAGGCGGTCCTTTTGGGCTCCACCCAGAGGCCATGATCTCCTCTCCTGACCTGTATCCACAGCCTCCTCACAGCCTGTGGCTCAGAAAGCACCTAGGGCTCGGCTCCTATGCAGGGGACCTCCGCCTGGAGTCCGTGGCTGGGTGTGAAAGGTGACACGAACCCCAGAAGTAGGATACAATGCAGAGTAAGACACGCTGGCCCAACCTTTCCATCCAACAGAGGGGAGCGGGGTGGGAATCAACCTGGGGCGGCAGGGAGCTGCCTGGAGCTGGTGGCAGAGCCGGGGACAGAACCTCTGTGTGTGCCACATCTGTTTTTCCGGCCGTCGTTGGTGTTCTCAGACAGCTACACCCTTGCCACACACACCCAGGCCTCTCTCTCTCTTCCTGGGCAAATGAGGCCAGAGGTGGTCTGATAAGGTGCTGCGGGGGCGGGAGGCCAGCTCAGCATCTAGTTGGACGTATGCTCAGCTTCCCCGGCTCTGCCCGGAAGCCTGGTGCTGGGCCCTGGCAGCACGGCTAGTCTTTCCCCTCTGTCCTGGTTCTGCTCCTGGGCTGCGCCCCACACCGGGTTTCAGGGAGGTGTCTGTTAAGGTGCCCCGCTTTGCCCTCAGTCAGTACACATCAGACCTGCCCGCTCTTGTATTTCGCTGGCAGCTGCCAAACCCGGCTTCACCCAGGTCGACTCTCGAGGACGCCTCTGCCGAGCTGGCCCCAGCAGGTTCTTCAAACTCAACACATCCAGAAAGGAAGTCATCACTCACCCACTCCCAGGCCCTTCCACTCGTCTTCCAGTCAACAGCCACTCCCCCACTCAACCAGAAACCCGGGAACCAGCCCGGGGCAGTTTGGCGAAGTTGAGTGAGAGTCGGATCACCTGGAGACCCGCAGACAGAGTCCTGGGCCCATTGGCTGAGGCTGGGCGGGCGTGGTGTCTGTTTCTAACAGCTCCCAGGTGAGGCGTCCAGGGGCGCAGTTGAGTGGCCCTGGACTGGCGTGTCTGTCTCACTCCCTTTATCCTGTTTCGCCGTCATCACTGATATCATTGCCATCCATTTAAAAGTAGCACATTTATTGCACGCTTAGTTGCCAAGCACTGTACTGGGCGTGTGTTTAGCCTACAAAAGTGTATGAGTGCCAGGGGCTATAATAGGTACTTTCACGTGGTACAAAACATGCAAAGCTCCTCACCCCTAGCATTGACCTTCTGGTCAAGAAGGAAATTTAAAAGGTAAATAAGTAAACTACAAAAGGAAAGTTCACTTTAAATCCAGGAAGTTCTCACCAAGGTGACATTTAAGCCGAGTTTGAGAGAGAATTGATTTCAGGTAACCCAAGGTCTCACGATGCCCCTTCCTTTGTGTCCCTCAGAGCCGCTTTGGCCCCCGCCTTCACATGGGCATTGGCCTACAGCCACGTATCTCCCTTGGCCTCATGTCACCGAACAACGCCCAGTACCATCAGGATGAAATGCAGATTCCTTGGCACAGTGGGAATTCGAGGCTCCTGTTAACGGTTTTCCAGCCCCGCAGAACCTCTGCCACCCACACACCCCACCCACTTTGTCTCCATGCTTCAGCTGTTTTGGATTAGAACTTGTCAACTACCTACTTTGTCTCCCAAACATATCACCAACACCCCTGTCCTGTATCCTTCCCTTTTGCACAAGGCGGGGCATCTTTTGCCTGCCGTAGGGGGAGCCATCCACCGCCCCCTGCAGGGCTGCTCTTCAGCACCTGTCCTCTCCCACCTCTGGATGTCCACCGCCTTTCTCTCCTCAGCTCTGTCTCAGCAAGGCATTCCCTGTCGGCAATGTCATCTGCGTTTTTCTCCGGGGCCTCTGGCTGGCTACCCTTCCCGTGCTGGGAAGAAAAAGGCCCTTACACTTACATCACTTCCTCACCTGAGGTTCATTCCCTGACCCACTGCAATCCGGTGCCTGGCTACAGATGTAGAAACAGGCACAGAAAAGTTAAGCTGCCCAGGATTGCATAGCATAAGAGGCGGCAGGGCCGGGACTCAAATCCAGCCAGCCTGGCCCCAGGGTGTATGCTTGTAACCAACACACCCTCCAACCCCTCCTCCACCTTGAGAGGTGGGGATGATGGTTTTCCCCGACACAGAGGAGGAAACCAACCAAATTGCTCTGTCACATGCAAGTATCAACAAGCACCTCCTTTGTGACTGCCCTAAACATATTTAGGAATACACAAACAGGGACAGCCTACAACCTGTTGGTCTGTAGTGTTCTTTGCCAAGAACAGTTAATCCTCATATCCTCACAGAGGTAAGCAGCATAGGGCTTTTGACCTTCATTTCTCCCAGCAGGAGGTGGCCTGGGACACAAAACCAGGGCTCCCCACACCCAGGCTTCAGCCTTTGGCCACAACTCCCAGATCCTGCAGATATTTGACTCAGGGTGTGGCAGATGGACAGGTATCAAATGCTGGCTGCTATCTGACAAATCATGGCTTTTAGGACTGGAAGGGGTCTAGTGACCCATGGGATGATTGGATTAGAATGACGAGATTAGTCAGCTCTGCCAGGCACCATGCTAAGCTTTACTGGTACAGCCTCTGGCCTCCTTTGTTCGGCAGAGCTGCACAGCCCGAGGCCCGTTTGCTACGGTTTTCTGCCGCTCAGTCGAGGAATAGCCCAGTGCGCTCTTTGGAGAGTCTGAGCAAGAGAGTGTCAGGGAAGGAGGAAGGTCCTGTTGGATACTCGAGGAGTTTAATGTTCTGCCTTCCAGTGTGCAGGCTTTGCTGAGCTGTGGTTACACAGCCTGGCTGGAGTCCACTGACCTGCAGAATGTCCCCAGGAAGCGCTGAGGGGAAGAGCAGTACCAGGCCCACAGCTGGGGACAGTGAGCGCGTCACCGAGGCTCCCGGAGCCTCCTTCGTTCCCTGACCACCTGTGGGTGATCTGAGGCTCACTGAGATAAACTGTGAAGTGGGAGGCCCCTCTGACCTGTGACCGGTGCTGCTGTCAAAAGGACCGGTTTATCTTAGCCCAGCTCCTTTGCCTCCAGGCTCTGTCATCTTTCCCATCCCTTTGACCTTGGGTCCAGATTCATGGGCCATTTAATGCAACCGATCTTCCCTGAACCACCAGGGAGGTGCTTGGTGGCGCTTGGTGGCGCTTGGTGTTGGGGCGGGGAACCCAAGTGAAGAAAAAGGTAGGGCTGTCCATGGTCCTGTGGCCCTTGAGCCAGTGTCAGGGGAAGACAGCCGGCCTGAGAGAAGGCAGCTTTCGCAGGAAGGTCCCTGTTCCTTTTTGTTCTTAACCTACGTATACATGGAAAAGGCCAGTGTGTGATGAGTTTTCACAAGGTGGACATACCCGTGTCACCACTATCCCGCTCTAAAGACAACAGGTCTTAGCCCCCTCCCAGCCTCCACCACCCCTCTCCTGACTTCTAGCACCATGTATAGGCTGTGCCTAGTTTTGAACTTGAAATAACTGGAATCGGGCTTCTTTCACTCGGTGCCGTGTGTGTGCGATTCATCTTGTGGATGTTCGTAGCTGTAGCTGGTTCATTCTCAGTGCTGGGCGTAGAATCCCAACAAGATCGCAACAGCTGTACTTTTGGGGTTTGTTTTGTTGCTGTTGTTTTTGGTAACTAGCCATGTTTAAAAAGCCTTAGCCCATGTTACAAACACAAAACATTTAGAGTACTATTTATGAATGCAAGCATAATTGATTTTTTGGCCTTCTATACATAATCATCTGTGAAATGCTAGAAGTTGAGTTCCCACTGTGATTCTGACAGTAGTCGATGTTCGTGTGGCCCAAACCGCCATGCTTCCTGGTGTGTTGATCCAGGTAAGACGGCTGCGGTGGGGATCCACCAACACTGCAAGGACTTCGCAGTTCTCACCGGGAAGCTCGGTGGCTTTGTCACGAAAAGCAATAACCTCTGGCCTGGCCGGTGTGGCTCAGTGGTTGAGCATCGACCCAAGAGGTCATTGTTTCGATTCCTGGTCAGGGCACATGCCCAGGTTGTGGGCCTGATCCCCAGTGGGGGGCATGCAGTAGGCGCGACGTTCTCTCTCATCGATGTTTTTCTTTCTCTCTTCTCCCTAAAATCAATAAAGAAGGGAAAAAACAGCAATAACCTCTGTAGGACACACCAAGGTGAAATCCGAAGGATAGCAGAAGAGCGCCAAACATTTCCCCTTAAAGTCACCCCGGCTTAGTTGCTTGAACTCGGCGTTGACATCATGCTGGGTGTCAATGGGCACGGGGCACGAGGACCCTGGCGGGACCGGCAGCAGACCGACCGCAGTGCAGTTGTCAAGCGCCTTCCTCGGGAAGCAGCAGGCCTGTGGGCGGAGAGGCCGAGATGCCCCAGGCGCTCACAGTCAGGCAACAGGGTCCTGGAGCAACCTGCCCACGTGCTGCGCGTCCAGGGGCGGAGGGGGGAGGGGAGGACCCGGAGCCAAGGCGGGGAGTGAGAAGCAGAGGAGACAGGGCCTGCGGGCCGGGGCTGGAAAGCCAGATGTCTTCTGACCAGGGCATGGGGTCAGTTTCCAGCTTTGGGTGTGTTATCCAAGTTCCAGTCCGTGTCTCTGGGTGGGCTCATGTGCATTTTATTTGGGGTGTAGACCTGGAATGAAATCACTGGCTCGCAGGTGTGCATTTGTTCAGCTCTGGTAGATGCCAGCAGGTTGTTGAGCAGGTTGTTAGGGAGAATTCCCAGACCCCAAAGTTCATGGCCAGCCAGCCCGTGCCCCAGAGGGGAGGGCTGTGAAACTTGCTCTGAAGAACGAAGGAAGATGCTGGGTTAGCTGCCCTTGGGGTGGGTGGGGCGGGGCCATCCTCGGCTCCTTTCTGGTGGGTTTTGGTCCCTCTCCTCAGCCTGGGGCTTCCAGGCTGTACTCCCTCCGGAGAGGTGTTGGGGCCACTTGGGAGGGAAGGAGGGGGGCTTCGAGCCTGCTTCTCTTCTCCCCCCAGGCATTCCGTGCCTTCATGTGTTTCTGAGAGAGTTTTCTTTTTTATCTTCACCTGAGGACATTTTTTGCATTTATCTTCCGATAGAGCGCGAGGGAGGGAGAGAGGAAGAGAGAGAAACATCGATGTGAGAGAGACACATCGAGTGGTTGCCACCCACATGACCCCAACCAGGGCCAGGGACGAACTGCAACCGAGATATGTGCCCTTAACGAGAACCGAATCTGGGCCTCTCTAGTCCACGGGTCGAGACTCTTACCCCTGAGCCAAACCAGCCAGGGCGAGGTTTTTCATTCACTGTTTGCAAGTGCACTGCTCTAAGGTCCCCTGCAGCTGAGAAATTCTGTTTGGGAGCAGGAGGTGGGTGTGGGAAGGGTTAAACGTTATTCAGCCCAAGAGCCGGGTTGGGCCTTTTAAAGCTCTTGCAGCTTGGTTTGCAGTGCGGGAGATCTCGTAACGTTCTATAAAAATAGTGCTCAAACAGAACTTCCAAAGCCTAGGATGCAGGGACAGGCTTTGCTCTGGGGGACATCTAGGTGGCATTGCTGCGACAGGCTCGAGGACACTACTTCCCCCACCCCTCTGCGTGTAGTGAGATCACCTATTTTTACTTCTCTGCTGGCTGTGCCTAGCAGTAGTCTCTTGGGGTTGTTTGGGTTCGGGACAGGTCCTATTTTCGCCAAGGAGTGGGTGACTCGGGCAGCCTGTGCGTCCCTCTGTGGGGCTGTGGCCTTCCCTCCTCGGACAGCAGGCCGAGTTTGGACCCGTGGTTTCACTTGATGGAGGAGGCCGGGCCGTTCGTGCGCCCGGAGAGAGTGGCGCGGCCCTGGCGTGTAGGTCTGAGCCAACAGGCCTGATAAGCAGCCCACTTCCCGGGGCAGGCAAGGAACAAAGCCCCTGGCTGCTCTGGGGTTTGTCTCCCCGACTCCTGAAACAGCTGTTTATTCTTTTGACAGGAATTGGACCACAGCACCTTCCCTTCCTCCCAGCCCTGCCTCCGTCTGCAGAACAGAGCTCAACAGAACTTTGTTGTTTTGCCTTTTACTCTGGGGGGAGAGAAGCAGACGATGAGGTATGTGAAATGTTGAAATGATTTACTTCTGCCTTGTCGGGGTCACTGGGGGGACTGTGAGCGGGCTGCGGTGCGGATCTACCTGGGGGAGGACGTCACGCTCCCCTAGCCTCTTGCTGGCCCCCCTCGGGAGTTCTGGAAGAAGCCGAAGTCCCCCCCCCCGCATGGGATCTGGAAGTGGGAGCTGGCAGGATGTTGGCTCAGGGACGTCACTGTAAATTCCGCTGCATTTGCTTCCCCTGGCTGGACCTCTCGGGGCTGTGGCCGCGACGGGGGCTTTCTCTGCAGCATTCAGAGTGACAGCGCAGGGGCCACGTTGTGGGTGGATGCGGAGCCCTCTCCGGGCAGTATCTCCTTTGTTTACCTTACCTTATTTATCTTGGAAAACCCTTGCGCAGGGTCTGGGCCAGGCGGCAAGGCAGAGCTGGCTGGATCCAGGCCTCACTCTCCTGAAGGCCACTTCTGGCACGACCAGAGGTACCCGGAGGACAGGTCATTCGTCGTCCTGTGACGGCTGGAGCGACCCTGGCCGTGCGTTTAGTCTGAGACGTGTCTGTAGGTTTCCTCCGTCTGCGTTACCCTGACCCTCCTAATGAAGAACACCGCTGGAAACAGCCTTCCGCGTGCTCTTCCCCCTCAGGAATTGGACCATGTTTCTTTCAGTGGGGAGCATCTCCCTGTAACACCCACCGATTGATTGATTGACTGATTGATTTAAAAATTGATGGATTGAGTTTAGAGAGTGAGAAAAATATCTATTTGTTTTTCCACATATTTACACATTTATTGGTTGATTCCTGTATGTGCCCTGAGCAAGGATCGAACCCAAAACCTTGGCATATCAGGACGACACGCTAACCAAATGAACTACCCAGCCGGGGATTACACCCACCAATGCAGAGTTTTTGGGTAAAACAGCACTCTCCCTCTTCGCCTCCAGCATCAGCCCCCTGCCAGGAGCTGGGCCTGGGGGTCTGAGGGTCTGCTTTTCAAAGGGGCATCCCCTTCTGGGTGAGCCCTGCCGTCTCAGCCTGCGCCGAAGCTAGGGTTCCTCGGGGAAGAAGCTGCTGCACTGACCGTGATGAGGGATGAACGGGGGGCGAGCGAGGAAGAGCCGCACCAGGCACAGGAGGTACCAGAATGGCCAGAGCCAGCTCACCAGCTGGTCGGCGAGGAAGCCAGCCCCTCAGCGAGGCCTGTGAGTGGCCAGCTTTGAGAGGCAAAATCCGAGATGTCCCTAAGAGATTCAAATGATCGGTCCGTGGGTAAGCCCTTGTGTTCTGAGAACAGAGCGGTGGAAGTGGTGGGCACCGGAGGCCCATGGTGTGTGACCCTGGGCAAGTTACTTAACCTCTCTGAGCCGCTGCTTTCATGGCATTAAAATGAGGATGATTCCAGAGGGACTTCACAGGTTTGGTGTGAAGCTTCACTTGAGAGACTGCTGGTGACGCGTTTAGCCCAGGGCCTGGCTGGTTCAGTTGGGGGCATCCAAGTGCTGTTAGGGCCTGAAGCTTCCTCAATTTTCAGGGCCCTCTTTAGAAAAGAAATGCAAAGTTGCAAATATAGTGTTAGGCATGGAAATGGATACAGTTAACTCTTGAACAGCATGGGTTTGAACTGCGTAGGTCCACTTATACATGGATTTTTTTCCAATAAATACTGTAAATATATTTTCCTTATGATTTGCTTATTTTCTTTTCTCTAGCTTATTTTATTGAAAGAAGGCAGTAACATACAAATATGTGTTCACTGCTGTTTATGTTATCGGTAAGGCTTCTGTCCACTGTAGGCTATGAGTAGCTACATTTTGGGGAAGTCAAAAGTTATATGCAGATTTTCAACTGCAGGGGGGTCAGCACCCCTCATCCCTGCATTGTTCAAGGGTCAACTGTATTTAGAATATGAGCAGACATCACAACAAATAACAAAAACTTGACAGATCCTCCAAATAGGACAAAACCCAGAAAACAGCATCATAATAAAATGATGTGAAAATAATGTAAAGATGATTAGCATCGCTTGTGTGTCTAATGTACCTGTCATATTCTGGCTGCACACACTTTTGTAGTGTCAGTTTGAATGGAGACAAAAGAAAGACAAATCAGTCCTGCCTCTAGCGGCGGTTCATCATCGGTGGCTGCTTTTATTACTGAGAGCTTAGAGAAGTTCCCTTCGGCTTCACAACTTGTTATTGGCGGTGCTCCATCTGTACATCTTGTGGCAGTTTCTTGCTCAGGTGGCTCTGGCCAGAGCACCAGAGAGTCCAGCTCTTGGTCCCGGGTGGGGTGGGAGGTGGCAGTGTCCTGGTCATCGTGACCCTGAGCAGGGAGCAGAACAGCATCTATGTAACGTTAGGCTGATCTCTCACCCACGTCCTGGGTTAGCCTGTCATGGAAGGTTAAGTCTGAATGACTCGTTTCAGGACGGAGAGTCTAAGGCCAGAGAAACCGTGGCAGTGAGCCTCAGCTTCCTTCCCTCCCAACTCAAGTTCCGGGCCGTGGGGCAAACAGGATGAGTGGCTGGGCCCCGAGTCGTGGGGCGGGGGGCTGACCATCACAAAGTCACCGTGGGCGTGGGGTGGGCTTGTCCTTGAGCTTCTGTGAGGTGCTGCCCTGGGCACCCACATGCCTCTCTCAGATGAAGCCTCATCCCTGCCTTCAGAGCCACACATTCAGGGGTGGCCATCACTGTGGCCCCCTCCCGTGGAGCATATACTGACCGCTGGCATAGTGCTTCATACTCGGTCTCCTTTTGTTTTTCTTTTTCTTTTTCTTTATTGATTTTAGAGAGAGGAAGGGAGAGGGAGAGAAAGAGATAGAAACATCGATGAGAGAGAACATTGATTGGCTGCCTGCTGCATGCCCCCCACTGGGGATCAGGCTCACAACCTGGGCATGTGCCTTGACCGGGAATCGAACCTGCGACCTCTTGGTGTATGGGTCGACACTCAACCACGGAGCCACCCTGGCCGGGCACGTGGTCTCCTTTTGAACTTTCAGGTCCCCCAGAGGAGGGTGCTTGGTGCTGCGTTTTGTATATGTCAGTACAGGCTCAGAGCCGGAGAATTTGCCCAGGACCCACTGCCTGGATGGCTGATGTAAGAGCCCCCAGCCTCATTTCTCCCTGCAGTGGAGGGCATGGGGACAGAGGACAGGACCTTTGTCCAAGGTCTTTAATACCCAGGTCTGCGCCCTCCCTGCCCCTCACCTATTTACACACTTGTCACTCAGAGTCCTTGACCCCATCTCACTCGTCCAGGAGTGACTGAGGCTGGAGCTGGCAGGGGCGGCTCCTGGGAGCAGGGGACGGGGACCGGTGCGGGGGAGGGACCACGGCCCAGGGGAGGCTTCCTCAGCTGCAGGAAGGTTTGGCTTCCTCTGCCACTGCTGTCCCCTGCAGATTCCGGCTGCCAGACATAATGGCTTTTCCAGGGCTTCTGAGCCGAGGCGTTCACCTTCCCCGACATGAGACGGAGAAAACAAGGTCCGCGGTCCACTCGAATTCCTTTCGGAGAGGATTTCTGTTTGGGAGGAACGCCTTCACTCAGCCTAGACCAGAGTGTGTGTGTGTGTGTGTGTGTGTGTGTGTGTGTGTGTCGTTCTGTGTGGGGCTGGCTGGGGGTGGGTAAGGAAGAATTAATTTATGAACCACGTGGAAAAGTCTGATACTCCAGGGAAATAGAGGCGGAAAAGGAAGAGGAGGAGGGTGACGTGGGGAAGGTGGAGAAATAACAGGCTTTACTAGGTGACCCTGCCCTTAGACAGGGTCTAAGTACAATGTGCTTGTGTTCCCGGAGGGGCGGGGGCTGTGGTTTCATCTGGGATGCTGTGCCGGGGCTGAGCTCTGGGAGTGGCCCAGGAGCAGCCTGCTGGGAGGGAGGGTGGATTCAGAGAGAACCCAGGAGCACGGGGCAAGAGGGCCTGGGCGATGTGGGGACGCTGTGGTGGGACTGGGTGTGGCTGAGTACACCTGTCCTCTGAGGGGTGGGGGCCAGGTGACCCAGTGACAGGCTCCGCCGTGAGGCAGGGTGTTGATTGGCAGTCCTCATTCCGTGTTCTACCCCTTAAATGGGGGATTTAGAAGCAACCCCAGGTTTCCTAGTTGGCGGCTCAGTGAGTCAACCACCCATCTTCAGAATTACACAGTTCTGAAAATTCGAAGAGACAAACACATAACAGAAAGACTTTTAGACCACGCTGGCTGCCAAATGCCTCATTTTTTTTTGTCCAGAGAGAAACATAAAAGTGTTTTAAAAGACTCGTTGGCCGCCCTGCCAACCCTTCCTTCTCCGGAGACGTGCATTCCAGATCGCAGGAAGCGTGTCTCCACCCGTTTCTCCTGAAGGATGTGACACTGGCTCACTTGGCAGCTGCCAATCGGAAGTCTCCCACCAGAGTGACGACTGGCCGATGCAAGCGATCTGTGAAGTCCAGAAAGAAAGGGTCTCCAGGAATTGTTTCTGATGCCAGTTTCTGAAACGAAAATCATCAACACAGTGCGTGGAGAGGAGATCAGGAGATATGTCTGATCCGGCTCGCCTGATGTGAGCCCCGTGCTCTCCACCGCAAGAGTTGGCGTGTTTCTCCGTTTCACGTGTCTTACACTGGGAGACAAATCGCATGGATTCTCAGCAGGTGGGGATGATCAAGCCCGGGACGCACATCGGGCAGTGTGGTGGCCTCAGCACCGGCAGGGGGTTGTAGCAGGAGCTCCTCAAGGGGCTGTTGTAGAACAGGTGATGCACCTTGGAGTCCGAATCTGCATCTCCCTGCACTTTGTTGCCTCGCATGTTCTTATCCCGAAACCCTTATTCCTCTGCATCAAAGCTGCTTGGAGCTCTTGCTAAATGCCGGGCACTGTGCTATCTCCCTGGGTCCCCCCAACAGTCTGTTTTATGGATACCAGTAATAAGAACCAACCTTTTTTTTCTCTTTTTTTTGCACATTCATATGGTTCCGGGCGCAATGCTAAATATTTTATGAACCTTATCTTTTGCAATCATGGCCATTTTCATCCCCATTTTAGAGACAAGGAAATCAATTTAATAGGATCCGTTACAGGTCCATAATCCCTTTTCTGAAGCCCTCGGGCCTGGAATGAGGAATTTTTCCCATGTGGATTACATATCATGTATTATGTAACACACTCAGTGTAGCAGCACCAAACAAAAAAAATGCATCAATATTCATATAAACATTTAGACAGTCTCGATAAGTGGGATAAGGATTATAGTCTCCTGTCAGTTAGGGCCGTGATGCCAATTGAATGACAAAAAAAGGTTTTATGGTTTTCGGTGCTTTTTGGAGACGTGGATGAGGGCCTGCCACGTGTTCAGGGTTACCCGGCTTAGTGTGTGTCCGCCGGGACCCCAGGCTCCGCCTCATTCCAGAGCCCACGTGTGTGAGCACCACCCACACTTCTCTGGGAGTGAAGACTGCAGCATGGAGCAGTAGCCATAGTCTCAATCCGGAAGTGTTTGCTCCCAGACCCAGGACCCTTCTAGCACTCCATGCTGGTGCTACTGATGTGCACTTAGGTGGCTTTTCCAGCAGAGAGGCTCAGTTCCAAGCGGTTGCATTTTGTGACTTTGCCATGGCCCTAGACCGTGTGTGCCAGCCAGCCATAAGGTACTCAAAGGGAAGACACTCAGACTGAGGTTGACACCGGGCCCCTCAGGCCCATCTTCCTGCACCTGTGGAATACCACCGACCCTCGGTCCATCTGAAAGCTGTTGAGCTGGGACCTTGGGTCCAGCCCTGGCTTTTCTGTTTCCAAACAGTGCTCTTTCTAAGCAAGGGGGACTAGAGTGTCGTGGCCGATCCTGTTCTCTCTGTTCTTTAACTGAATTTCTCATAAAGGCGACGTAGCACATGAGATCCAAGACTGGAATTCTCTGAGACCTTCTTTGAAAAGAATTGCACGATATCTTATTCCCTGAAAGGACAAATTTCATGTCATTTTCATTTTATTTCATTCACTCACCAAACCCTGATAGAGGGCCTCATCTACCTGTGCGGGGCACTGGCCATTCGGGGTTGACGGGCATGTCCCTCCTGCCCTCAGGAAGCTCAGACCCACCTGTGGAGGAGACAGACCCACGGGAGGATGTTCCCACGTGGGCCACCTGCCCAGGCCCTGTGCAGAGTGTGAATGGGGTGATGGGGGCGCCAGAGCAGAGGAAGGGTCTCCGCTGGTGGTCAGGGCAGGGCTGGGGAGTGGCTTCACAAAGGTAGCGACTGATGGAGGGCACAGCTGGCCACGCTCCTCTGGGCTTCCGGCGTCCACCCTCCTGGTTCTCCTCCTACCTCCAGGCCTGTCCGTCTCATCTCCTCCTCTGTCCTACCTCCAAATGCCACCTCAGCCCAGGGCCCTTTTCCTTACTTTTTCTCTCTCTGCATCCTCTCCCTAGGTCGTGGAATTCAATTCCTTCACCTTAAAACACTGTCCGTGTGGATGACATCTCCAGTTGCGTGTCCTGCACACATCTCTCTGTTGCACTTCAGACCTGAATTTCTTCTTGCCTACCCGTCCTCTCCATTTAGGTGTTCATACACTCCTCAGAAGCAGCACGTCCGAAAGGGAATCATGACTCTCATCCCCAGACCGGGGCCTCCTCCGGCCCCCTCCAGCCCCCTGAGGAGATGGCACAGCCTACCTGCTTCAGCAGACACCTTGCTTCTCCCCTCCCCCAGCCCTGACGCCTGCATCACCAGCCAAATCCTAGTTCTCTCTCCGAAGTACAGGAATTAATCGACTTCTCGCCACCTCCTCTGCCAGCTTTTCAGCCCAGGCCACCTCTTCTGTTCAGCCACTGGGGTAACCTGCCACCTCACTTCCTCATGTCTGCCCTTGTCTCCACATTCACCCCCCCCCCCCAGCACTCCCGGCCCCAGGGGGGGGTCTCTGAATGAAGTCGGATCAGGTGATGGCCCAGCTTTAGATGTGGGTCCCCCCACCCCTTTCTACACCTTCCCAGACTCTGCCCTGCCCGCCCCGGCCTTGTTCCAGCTGCTCAAGTCAGAGAGCTCTATGTTTTCTTGTTCAGGTTGTTTGCTTTTGTCTTTTTTTTTTCAAACACAGGAAGCTTTTTCTCCTGTCGGCCTGTCAGAGATGCTGCTCCCAAACAGCCTCATCCCTCCTCACGGCACGCTTTTCACCCTTCCCAGCCTGTCCTCATTCCTGGGGAAGCTTCCGTTACTTCCCCGCGAGGCCTTCCCCGACCACCCGAGTTCAAGTACTTCCCAGCCTGCTCTCCCCGCCCGGCACCCCTCCCCCCTCGACCGCAGTCAAGACACCTTGGTGTGCTGCTGGGCACCAACTGCTGGCAGGCTGTGGGTGTGGAGGCCAAGCGGGTGGGGTGGGAAGTGGGCGAGCCTAGACTGTCGAGGACTGTGTGGTTTCCTTCTCCGAGCAGCGGGCCTGTAGTCCGCGTATCAAGGGAAGCAAAGCTAGGAAATGAGTGGTTCCTGCAGGTGGTTCTGAGTGCGGGCAGCTGGCGGCCATGGAAACCACTTATAGTTACTCCCTCCCGCGTCCCCATCCACGGCGGACCTCATGACCATGCAGGTACTTTCCCCTCTGAATCCCAGAGTGGCCTTAGCATCCTTCCCAACACAGGAGCCCTGTCAGTTCATCGAACTGGCCTCATCTGCAGGCCTGTGCAATTTAAGGTAGAGTGCACTCCTTAGCGGTCGTTAAATATTCATGAACATTTCATTGTAGAGACGATATACGTGGACGCATTTCTGGAAAACCATATCTTGCTCTGGATATATTGAGCTAATTTTTCTCCTCTTTTTTTATTTTCCCAGGACAAAATAATGAATGTCAAAGGAAAAGTGATTCTGTCAATGTTGGTCGTCTCAACTGTAATCGTTGTGTTTTGGGAATATATCAACAGGTAATTATGAAACCCGATGACAGGATGTTGATGAGACTGACTCCCGTCTCCTAGTTAGTATTGGCCAAGTCACCGGGTTGAATTGAAGGCAGACGTAACTGAAACCATAAAGAAGAGACTCCACCCTTCCCGTATCCTTGAGCCCTGAACTGTCTTTAAAAGCATTAGCGCTCCAAGGACCTTCTGGCTAATTCACTGTCTTCTTTTCTGCCTTGTCCGAATGCCAAGATTCTTGTCCTTCTGCCGTTCTGGGCAGGCTAGCTTCAGAAACAATAAGGTCTTATTAAGCCCAAAATGTAATTTTAAATTTTTCGTGTGGCTAGATATAGAAATCACCTTAAGGAATTCCAAGCACAAATTGCGTGAGAAACCCACCCCTGGTTTTTGCAATCCTGAGATAGCTGCGGAGCTTAAAGGAGCAACTCGAGTTGTTGACTTTTGCTGCAAAACACGCTTGAGCCGCGGGTGATTCATCTGTGCCTGGCTGCAGCTTTTCTTTTTTCTTTCTCTCTTTTTTTTTTTTTTTAACTCTGGAAAGCACAGTGAATTAAACATTCCTGAGTGCATTCACCCAAGAGCTGCTTCTGTGCTTTTGGAAACTGCAATGCCTCGGAGGTTCCAGCTGGAGAGGCTTCTGACGGAAAGAAGGCTCCGCTAGCAGCTGCAGAAACGCACGGTGCCGTTGCCCTCAGAGGCACCGGTGCGACTGGTCCAAAGAGTGGGCTCTGCAGCCGCGGCGGGAGAGCTGGGCGCCGCCGCTATCCTCATGGTGAAGGTTTCAGGAGCGCCCCGTTCACAGTGGCGGCCCGGACGAACGTTCGACTGTCTACTGATCCTTAAATGTTAAGATTTGATGAGCTTGGCTACTAAAAAAGGAACTGCTCCTTGAGGTCCATCGATAGAACAGTGGCTCTGGAATTTGGGAGCCGTGTTCCCCCCGGGGTGCTGCAGAGATCTGACCGCTTCTGGAGCGTCATTCTGTTTCATCCTGAGCAATGCCTTGTAAGAAAAACAAGATGAGCGTGACCAGGTTAGAGAGGTCTACAGACTAGGTCTTTCAAATTGAGGAAACTGGGGGTACTTAGTCCAAAAAAGAAAAAGGGTGCGAGTTGGGTGAAGGGACCCCACGCCTCCCTTGAATACTCCAGGGCTGAGTCTGGAGCTGGGCTGCCTGGGGCTGCACCTGTGCCCCCACTTACTTCCTCTGTGACCTTGGGCAACTGTCTGTAAACGTGGGGATGGTAATAGTACCTGCCGCCTAGGATTGTTGGGAGCCTTAAATAAGATGTGTATAAACCATTTAGGGCAATGTCTGGCACTTAACAAGCACTCAAGCGATGCTAGCTGCCATGTTCATCATCTCCCTCGTCGTCACCGTCACCGTCGCCCTCTGCTCAGAGGACAGACTAGGACAGGGCATTTGGGCAGATAGAAGGGAGAGCTCCAGCATTCGGAAGAATCTGATAGAACAAGTGCCCTGTGAGGGTCCTGCCCGGGGTGAGGTGCTTGTGTGGATGACCTTCAAGCTGAGAGTGCTTGATTGGATAATCTTGGGGTTTCGAATTGCAGCCAGAGTTGTGCTTCCAGATTTTGGGTGGTTCACAGAATTAACATCTGGGAGCCAAAGGCACAAATGTGCATGTTGGCACTGGCCTTCCATAAAGAGGGGCATTTTGCTGTGCTGGGCACTGCCCTTCCTCAGGAGCTGGGGCTGCCCCTCAGGGCCGCGTGGCACCCAGACCGTGGCCACATCATTCCTCAGTGTGAGGAATCCACTCGAGTGCCTGGCGAGGGGCTTCAAAGGCAGCAGCGCCTTGGCCACCCTGTGAACTGGCTGTGTGAGGATCTGGGGTGAGCCGAGGGCATTCGTCCTAGACAGGGCTAAGATGCTAAAAGGGATTTTAAAATAACTCCACCAAACACAGCAGCCGGTGAGTAAATAGAACTGGTCAGCAGAGCATCGGAAAGAATGCCATCGAGGACAGCGTTCAGTGTGAGACTGGCTGGAGAACAAAGCTTAGAACTGGAGAGCTGGAGGAAACGAAAAGTTATGGTAAAAGAATGATGATGGTGCCCTGGCCGGTTTGGCTCAGCGGTTAGGGTGACGGCCCGCGGACCAGAGAGTCCAGGGTTCGGTTCCTGCTAAGGGCACGTACCTCGGTTGCCGTTTGGCCCCAGCCCTGGTTGGGGTTGTGTGGGTGGCAACTACTTGATGTGTCTCTCTCACATCAATGTTTCACTCACTCTCTTCCTCTCTCCCTCCCACCTCCCACTCTATCTGAAGATGAGTGCAAAAATGTCCTCCGGTGAGGATTTAAAAAAAAGAATGATGGTGGTGGTGACGATTACGAGGACAGCAGCTAGTCATTGAGTGTTTGTGTCCCTGGAACTGTGCTGTGCATTTCCTCCAGCTCTTACAATGGCCCTGCGAGGGAGGTAGTCGCCCAAAGTTCTGGACAAGGGAGGAACAGCGTGTCCCCGAAGCTCTGAGCTGGACGCACATTAGGCTCTGTAGTCATTTTATTCTCTGCAGGAAGGTAAATCCTGGGAGAAGGATGGCTGGGCCGTTGTGTTCCTGAGGAGGTGACAGGAGGGAACCCATCTATGAGCCTCTCCCCCTTGTTGAAGCCACAATGAAAAGCTGTTGTTTTTTTTTCACTAAGATCTGAGTCTCCGGAGACTTCCTTGTTCTGGGTAATACTGAGGTGACTGCAGTCTTCCCAGGCTCCTGAGATCACTGGTTATATCTCAAAGGGAGGTGGAGACCGAGGAGTAGCCAAAACCAGGCTCTCAACTCAGCCCGGGCCTTCCATGACAATGGTTGCAAAATAGCTTTTTTCTGAATTAAAAGTAACGTGATCTGTTTTTCTTTCCTGTTTGCTTTTAGCCCAGAAGGCTCTTTCTTGTGGATATATCACTCGAAGTAAGTGCTTTGAACTCTCAGTGTCTCTGGGATGTCTCCCATGCTCACTCCTGCGCCTCCTACCGCCCGCTGTTACCATGGCAGCTGGTGGGGGAGCTCTGGGCAGAGGGGGAGGCAGAGATGGGTCCAGGGATCTGGGCAGCATGCCTCCGGCCTCCCAGACAGGCTTCATGTCTCATGAAGGGTCTCTTTAAGTGGGGTCATTTGGAGAACATTCCTGCCTTCCTAATAAGAGTCAGGGTAGATATTGTCCCTTCTGCTACCTGGCATATGTTGTATAAAGAGTCTTGCAAGCTCTGGCCGGTTTGGCTCAGCAGTTAGAGCGTTGGCCCGTGGACCAGAGAGTCCCGGGTTCAGTTCCCGCTAAGGGCACGTACCTGGGTTGCAGTTTGTCCCCGGCCCCATTGGAGTCGTGTGGGTGGCAACCACTCGATGTGTCTCTCTCACATCAATGTTTCTCTCTTCCTCCCTCTCTCCGTCCTGCTCTATCTGAAGATAAATGTAAAAATGTCCTTGGGTGAGGATTTAAAAAAAAAAAAAAAAAAAAGAGTCTTGCAAGGCACTTCTTTGAGACAAAGGATCATGATGAAAGTCTGGGACTCTGATGAACTGGTGGATGTATTATTATTATTGTCACTGCCAGTAAGGGCTACGTGAGTCTTCAGTTCCCTGTCTTCTGCTCGGTTGCCAGGAAACTCAGAGCAAAAGGCCCTTGTACTTTCCTCAGCCTTCATTTCTGATACTGTTGATCTCGTGGCATTAAATCCGAGTTTTCGTCTTACAAAATGCCACGGGATCTCGGCCGTTTTCCCCAACCCACTCAGCCAACATTTTAGCTAAAATGAAAATAAAGGTATATCCCTTATTGTCACCAGTTGCTGAGATGACCAAGGTCATGTGGATGTATCTACCTGAATGACTAAGTAAATGTTTCTCTTTCTGTTCCCTCTTGTTTGTTTTATTCTTGTCTTGTTTCCCTACTTATTGTAACCATGCTTTCTTAATCATAAATCATATACCATTAGCAAGTGGCAGATCCAAGACTCAGGTGTCATGTGTCGAGGCCCCCTCCCCCCGTCATCCTCTTTCCCTCCTGTCCCGCTGGGCTCCCTGGATGAGGAGCCGATACGGGGGCAGTCCCAGGGGCAGAGGTCCTGGCACCCAGGTCTGTCCCCTCTCATTCAGCCAGAACACCTTTACATCTGTCTGTTTTACCAACCGGCAGTTTAAAAAAATTTTGTTTAATGATTTTCTGTCATAAAACGAGTTTGGAAAACCCCCAGTTTGGGATTGCCTCATTTTCTAAAAATGTTTTTCATCTCTTTCATTTCTTAGAAACCCAGAACTCGGTGACAGCGGCAGTCAGAAGGGCTGGTGGTTTCCGAGCTGGTTTAACAATGGGTAAGGCTGTGAGCCTGAGGTCTGTGTCCCCACCCGCTGGACACGTGAGAGTCCAGATGGGTCCATGTTCATGGCCTTCCTGTGCGCTCATTTCTCCGGCTCACTGGAATCACACAAGGAATCTATTTCATGGTTCGAACCAAAACGTGAAAGGTTTTTTTGTTTTCATTTAAACAAAAAATGAGTGGGGCTTGGGCTGAAGTGGAGATTGCAAGAAAGATTGTCATAAGATAAAATGTTTTTGCCCTGGCTGGTTTGGCTCAGCGGTTAGGGCGTCGGCCCGTGGACCAGAGAGTTCCGGGTTTGGTTCCCGCTAAGGGCACGTACCTCGGTTGCAGTTTGTCCCCGGCCCTGGTTGGGGTCATGTGGGTGGCAGCCACTTGATGTATCTCTCTCACATCGATGTTTCTCTCTCTCTCTTTCTCCCTCTCTCCTTCCTGCTCTATCTGAAGATAAATGCAAAAATGTCCTCAAGTGAGGATAAAAAATAAATACATAAATAAGATAAAATGTTCTTATGATAACTGTTTTATCAAGACCCCACCCCCACCCCCCAAAGTAACCTGAGGCCTGGGGGGGTCATTAAATTGCAAAGACTAGTACTGCGCTTTTACCCCCAAAGCGTGTCTCTACGAAAGACCGTTCAGTGCCCTGAACCTGGTCCAGCCAGTCGCGGCCGCAGGTGTTCCGGGCCACAGGTGTTCCCGGCCACAGGTGTTCCCGCCCGCAGATGTTCCCGCCGCCAAATGCGTTTTCACTGCCCGGACACCACGGAGCACCTCCTTGCCTCACTCAGCTTGCTGTCCCTCTGTCCGCAGGACCCACAGTTACCAAGAGGAAGAAGACGTAGACAGAGACAAGGAGGACAGCGAAGAAGAGCTCCTGCTGTCGGACTGGTTTACCCCCGAGTAAGAGAGCGCGTTGCCCACGTGCAGCGGATCGGTGGTTCGGCAGGAGGGGCGGGCTGTGTAGGCAGCGGTGCCACCGAGAGCGTCCCTAAGCGGGACACAGAGCCTTGGCCCTGTTAGACCTTTAGCGGCAGGTTAGATGAGAGACTGAGAGTCTGGGTGTTTTGACTCAAATGCTGGAGCGATAGATAACTTGGTGACTCTGATAGTAGTCGGTCAGTGGCAGCTGGTGAATCACAAAATTCTCAGCTGGAAAGGGTCTTAGAGGCCACCTCCTGTTAGAAACCACAGGATGATAAGTCAGAGCAAGAAAATTCTGAGACTCAGTTAACTCATCTGTAAAATGGCAACAATGATACCAAATCTCAGGGCCACACATTCAGCAAACATACGACAAATGTTTAGCAAACACCTGCGATTGGCTAGCTGGTGATTTTCAAACTACTGGTCACTATCCATTAATGTGTTCAGATACTAGCTTAATGGGTCAACACCAGCTTTTTAAAAATATTGACATTAAATAGACAATCAGAGGGTATCATGTGAAGTGAGGATAAGTGTCGTTTAGCAGAACTTTTGTTTGTGTGTGTGTGTGTTTGGGTGTGACATAAATGTATTTCTCACGATGAATCATGGTCAAAATTTCCATACTAGACATTGTGTGAGGCACAGGAGACAGAAGAATTCAGTCAGTACGGGTACATACAAGACGTCCACAGTCTTACAGTGGCACTAGACGTGCAACCAGTGTTTGTCAAGGTTGGTAAGGAGGTGTAAGAATCTGACTTAGGAGGATGTGGTTTGGGGAGGAAGGAGGCGGGTGCTCTCCAGGATGACCACGAGGCCTGAGAGACTGCCGGGGCGGGGGTGGGGGCCACTGACCCGGACAGGGCCTGAAGGAGGAGACACGGGTCTAGGAGTAGGGGGAGGTGATGAGCTCAATTAGAGATGTATGTGGATTCAGGTACTTGGGGGACATCTGGACAGAGATTCGCAGGGTGCCTGTCTTAATCTGGGCTGCTACAACAAAACACCATAGGCTGGATGGCTTGTAAACAGCAAGAAATTTGTTTCTCGTAGTTCTGGAGATTGGCAAGGCCAAGACCGAGGCACAAGCAAATTCGGTGTCTGGTGAGGACCCCCTTCCTAGTGTACACACAGCCGTCTTCTCACTGTGGAAGGGGTGAGGGAGCTCTCTGGGGTCTTTCTGATAAGAACACTAACCCCATGCATTAGGGCTCCACCCTCATGACCTAGTCACTCCCAAAGGCCCTACCACCAAATACCCCGACAATGGAGATTAGGTTTTAACATAGATTGGGGGGCACAAGCAGTGTGTCCCATCTGTAAGCAGTGTGCCCGAGCTTGGCAGAAGATACATGGTGGAGACGGAGGATGAGGAGCCGTCGGAATACAGTGGCAGTGGGATCTGTAAGCCTGGAGGAGGCTACTCGGGCAGAGGGATAGAGCCGAGTTCTGCCTGACGTCGGCATTTAAAGGGCTGGTGGAGGAAGGGAAGTCTGAGGACCAGCTAGAGAGGTGGCAGGAGGGTGGGAGACCATAGCATCTGTATTCAGTGCGAGGGGTCTTGGTCTCTGGAGAGACTGACTCTGTTCTGGCAAGTTCTTTTATTGTGTTGGGTTACTGCAGCGGTTCTCAACCTGTGGGTCGCGACCCCTTTGGGGGTCGAACAACCCTTTCATAGGGGTCGCCTAAGACATAACAGTAGCAAAATTACAGTTAGGAAGTAGCAACGAAAATAATATTATGGTTGGGGGTCACCACAACATGAGGA
This sequence comes from Molossus molossus, assembly GCF_014108415.1. NCBI lineage: Eukaryota > Metazoa > Chordata > Mammalia > Chiroptera > Molossidae > Molossus > Molossus molossus. Next base: position 12,704,245 of record NW_023425349.1, read on the forward strand.
CCTGTATTGAAGGGTTGTCGGGTGGGGAAGGTTGAGAACCACTGCCCTTAGGTGTGTGTGTGGTGGGTGGAGGGGTTAAAACCTCCCAAGGAGCAAGCTAAGTGAGCCAGAGATGGTCACCAGGCTCCCTGCTAAGGAGGGTGACACATCTGACTGTGACACTCGCGCTTTGCTGAGCGGGACTTGGTGGTGGGTCGAGGCTGAATTACTGAGGGCAGAGAGCAGGGACAGATGACAGCCACCAGCTGTCACTATCCGCACTCTCCCCCATGCATGGCTTAGCTTCTCTCTAAAGGAATGTCCAGCCGACATCTAAAGAATATTGGTTTGAAGTGACGCCAAATTGAAGCCTTCACAGGACACCAGAGTGTATTTCTCGGGCGAATGAATGATTAGACAAACAACTGAAGAAACACATAAGTATATATATAAATGTATCCTATTCTGTAAACTACCTAAAACACATCACAGTATATTGTGTACACATTTCCACATCAAGCTCTCTCAGCTTCTTTGACACTAGAGCCCTGTAATTTTCCTCCTAGTTCTCCTCTCCGTTCTCAGTCTCCTTGACAGGGGCTTCTCCCTCTTCCCAGCCGTCAGAGATCAGAGCTCCTGGAGGTGAAGTCCAGTATCCTCATCTTTCTTCTTTAGACACCGTCTTCCAATGTGCTGTCATCGTTTCCAGGGCATCAGATGCCGTCTGTGTAAGAACGACTCTCACATTTACACCTTTGGTCCCAAGGTTTTCTGAGCCCTGACATGGGTCTATGCACCTGCTGGATGTCTCTGCTGGTCTCACGTGCTCCCAGCCACCCTTGTTCTTATTTCCCATCTCAAGCCCGTCTGGGACACCTCTCTGATTCAACCTTCTCCTCAGTCTAATTCATTAACGTGTTCTGCTAATTCTTCCTCCAAAATGCTTCCCACATCATCTTCACGGCCACTCCCCTTGTCCCTGTCGCCACAGGCCCTGCCGGACCACTCTCCGGCGGCTGCTCAGAGAGAGCTCAGTAAACAGTGTGTTGTATGCAGGCCACATCTTTGTTGACCTGCACAACTCATGGAATTTTAACACTTCCTCCACCTAACCCTTGGGCAGATAACACAGTGTTCCCATAAATAAGTACATAAAATGAAAAAGCTACTAATACCCTAAGCAGGCGTGGGTCTTGGCTCTGGAGGACCGTTTATTTGTGGGAAGCCTTTGGCCTGTCCTGGTGGAACCGCACGAGCCAACGCTGCACAGGTGCCCTGCTTGGAAGGACTGGGGGCAGCTCCCCTTCAGAGCCCCGTCTCTGACCTTGAACATCTCTGGCAGTTGATCGTGGCAAAGGCTAGCTCTTGCACATGTGTGGCCTGCCCTCTGTCACTTCTTATTTTGGCTGGAGAGGGGGGAGGTTTATAGGTTTTGATGACTAAGATACCTTAATACAGAGGTTTATCCAGGAAGCTGATCTCATCCTCTGTCCCCTCCCCTCCCCCCCCCGACACACACACACACACACACACACACACACACACACACACTGCCTGGCTTCAGGGTTGCTGACGTGTTGAAGTTGCCAGTGGAATTTAATAGTTAACAGCCGGAAAATAGAACATTTTAATGTTTAATTAAACATTCTTTTTTTTTTCTTTATTGACTTGAAAGAGTAAGGGCAAGAGGGAGAGAGAGACAGAAACATCGATGAGAGAGAACATCGATTGGCCGCCTCCTGCATGCCCCCCACTGGGGATGGAGCCCACAACCTGAGCAGGTGCCCTGACCAGAAAATGAACTGGTGACCTCTTGGTGCATGGGTCGACACTCAACCACTGAGCCACACTGGCCGGGCTAAACATTACTTTTTTTTTATCCTCACCCAAGGACACTTTTGCATTCATTCATCTTCAGATAGAGCGAGAGGGAGAGATAGATAAACATGAATGTGAGAGAGACACATCGACTAGTCGCCACCCATAAGACCCCAACCGGGGCTGGGGACAAACTGCAACCGAGGTACGTGCCCTTAGCGGGAACCGAACCCGGGTCTCTCTGGTCCGCGGGCTGACGCTCTAACCGCTGAGCCAAACCGGCCGGGGCCAAACATTACTTTTTAATAGTGATATTTTGTTTCTGCTCAAAGGAATTTTCCCAGCCAAATAATCAAACCTAACTTTGTTTTTCTGACTCAGTCTTTCCGGAAATTGTAGACTGAGGGTCCCGCGGCGGAGGGGTGTGCAGCAGGCTGACCACCTGTCGGCACTGGGAGGTTCGCGAGGAGGAGGAGGCGGGGGGGGGGGGGTGCTTTCCTCACTTCTCTGATCGCCCTGCTCAGCTCTGGGCCCGGCAAGGAGCAGGGGACTTCCAAAGTGTACGTCAAGAAATTGAGTGCCCTGCTCTGGCCCTTCCTATAAACTAAATGGCTAAAGACAAAAAGTTCCTTTCTCCTGTCCTACTCCCACATTATTTGCAAATGAGGGTGACAGTAGCATCACTATGATTATAAGGTGTTTGTGAGGATTCAATGAGACAAAGAAAGTCAAGTACTTAGCCCCCGTGCACCCTAAGTGTTCGGTATTCCCGCTCCCCTCCTCTTTCCTTTCCTTTCTAAGAAATAGCATTACCTGCTCACCAGATATCCCGCTCCTACAAAGCAGCATGACTTAGCAGCCTGGGTCAGAACCATCCAAAGGGCCTTGACAGGCTGAAACTGAGGACTGCAACGAGCGAGATGACAATACATGGGAGAGTTTAAGTTCAGAACTGTCAGTTATGCAGCTCGAAGCCCTGTGCATGTGTGCATGTGTGCGTGTGCATGTGCATGCGTGTGTGTGTTTTGAAATCCAGTCATTCAACAAAGCTGGGGGTTTTATGTGACTAAAAGCATCACATAAACTTCTAAAACAGCGGTTCTCAACCTGTGGGTCGTGACCCCTTTGGGGGTCAAATGACCCTGTCACAGGGGTCGCTAAGACCATCGGAAAACACATACTTCCGATGGGCTTAGGATCCGAGACGCGGCTCCTCTGTCCGTCTCCAGGCGGGTCCGCCCACATGCAGGGACGCCCGCACCACACGAGGACCTGTGTTAAAGGGTCGCGCATTAGGAAGGTTGAGAACCACTGCTCTAGAAACAAAGGGGGGAAAGCTCACTTCTCATTCTGCAGTGATACAACTCCTGCAGTAGCTGAGTTGAGTGGAAATGACAGACCTGGGCTTTAACCCCAGCTTCATCAGCTCAGTAAGCAAATGTCCATATAAGAAGTGATGCCCTGGCTGGTTTGGCTCAGCAGTTAGAGCGTCAGCCCGCAGACCAGAGAGACCCGGGTTCGGTTCCCGCTAAGGGCAGCACCTCGGTTGCGGTTTGTCCCCGGCCCCGGTTGGGGTTGTGTGGGTGGCAACCACTCGATGTGCCTCTCTCACATCCATGTTTCTCTCTCTCTCTTCCTTCCTCTCTCCCTCCCACTCTATCTGAAGTAAATGCAAAAAAATATCCTCGGGTGAGGATTAAAAAAAAAAAAAAGTGATAAGGGTGGTGGCTCAGAGCACAGACTCCAGAACTAGCCTGTCTGGGTTCAAATCCCAGCTTTGCCCCTTACTAGCTGTGTGACTAGCTATTGAGCCTCTCTGCTAGTTTCCTCATTGATCAAATGAGACTCAAAATAGCATCCACCTCGGAAGGCTGAAGCCCTTGCAGGTGCCTGGCTCCACAGAAGTGCTCCGTGTGTCAGTTACTGTCATCAGCAGCCAGCTGTGTGGCCTTGGACAGGTTACCAAGCCTTTCTGAGCCTCGATGTTCTTACCTATCCAGTGAACATAAAACAGCAGGCCTGTTGCAGGGGCCAGGAGAGAAAGGGCACGTGAAGGTTCCTGGCACCGGTTGGTGCAGAATCCAATATAGCTTCTTTCACGACCGCAGGAGCTGGCCGCCGTGTGGCCGGCACATCCGGGTGTGAGGGCAGAGCTGAGTCTCAGTTTGAGAGTCCAGACAAGATGGGGAGGCTCAGGAGAGAAGCCTGAGAGGTCCCCCCATCTCTGGAGGCGATTCCAGCTGTGCAGGGGGGCCGGGGGAGAAGGAGGCAGGGCACAGGGGTGGGTGGGACAGCAGGGTTGGCCCCAGAGTTAGAATGCGGAGCAAGGTGACAGGGACAGGAGGTGTGAGGACCAGTCTGCGCGTCTCTCACTCAGGCTGGGATGAGGTGGGGTTGGCCCAGCCTGGCCCAGCCTCAGGAGAAATTGGGCTGCGCTGATGGGGTAAGGGCAGTTCTGTGAAAATCTGCCTTCCACCCGCATGTGATGGGAGGGAGAGTGCTCATGGGCCTGGTCTTCGTGTTGTGTGCCAGCAGGGACCTGACTGTGGGGACCACCAGGACTTTGCCCCAACACTGGCCTTCTCCCCGAAATGAAGTACAAGCAGTGTCTAGCAGGCGCCAGGCCTGTGCACACTTGGGTTTACATCGAAATGACTGTGCTTCAGTCTCCACTTCCCAGTGGGAAATGCTGCCACTTCCTGGCAAAAGGGGGTCAGAGCCGAGTCCCCACCACCCACCCAGGGCTGCGTCCGCCCGCGCACTGGGCCCCAGCCGGCACTTCCTCCGCCTCTCTGCCTCTGCTCGGCAGTGTGGCTTCCTGTGCTTGCGCTGGCTTCCCCAAGTCCAGGGTTCCGAGCGCACAGGACGTGCTTCCCCCACGCTCTGCTCCTAGTCCAGAGGGGAGGGTCTGTGCCAGGGTGTTCCAGCCTCGGCTGTGGGGGCCTCTGCTGAGCCCCTTCTTCTCTGGGGGCACTCGGTCTCCTTGTTTGTAAATAAGTGATAACACCAGAATCCCCGGCCTGGGGCCCTGTTTGGCCTATCATCAGGTTCCTACTCAAATCCTTTTCGGGTAAAAGGCACATTGAAACTGTTTTCTCTCTTTCAGCTCAGTGTCCCTCCCTCATCCCCTTGTGTCAAGGATCAGACCTTCTTAGGTCCAGATGGTACCCAGAGATGCCACTGGCGGCTTACGAAAGGGCAGGGGAGACAGGAAAGGGAATTAGGAGGAAGAAGAGAACAAGGGAAGAGGGTATGAGATACGCGAGTAGAATCCCCATCGAGGCCCCCCGGGCAGCCCTCAGAAGCACCTGGGCCTCCTGTCCCACACCTGGAGGACGCTGCCCCTGAAATGACCCAGCCAAGTGTTTGGCATTGAGCCACCATCAGGATTCGGGGACAGTGACCACAGACCCTAGCTGACCCCAGGTCTTCTGCCGTCTCTGCCTCACCTTAGCCAAGCCATGCCCGCTCACAGGGCTCTGTGTTTTGTCACTAGGAAACGGCCAGAGGTGGTGACAGTGACGGAATGGAAGGCGCCGGTGGTGTGGGAAGGCACTTTCAACAGAGCCATCCTAGAAAATTACTATGGCAAACAGAAAATTACCGTGGGTTTGACGGTTTTTGCTATTGGAAGGTAGGTGTCATTATTAAAAGTGACCTTGACTACTTCTTGTTCCGACTGTCAAAATGGTTGTGGTGAATCCCCCTGGGCCTGCCGAGGCTGTTGTGACTTGTCTGAATGATCAGAGAGGAGAATGTTATAACGGGACTGTCTCAGTCCCATTTCTGCTGAGGCCCCCGAAAAATGAGGACGAAGCAACAGCCGGCGAGTGGACTCCTTCCCACCTCAAAGTGAGAGTCCCAGGTGGCAGGTCAAAATGTCTCCTACACCCACGGGGCCCTGGTCTTCGTGGCTTTCTCCGGAAATTCCAAAAACGCCAGCGGTTATCACATCCTTCTTCCTCCTCTGCTCTCAAGACCCAGGGCCAAGGACAGAGGACTGACGGCAAGATCTGGGTCCAGAGTGACCTGAGCGTGGTGGTTTTCCTCACCAGAGCCTGGCTGACCACTCTTCCATGGGTTCCTCGGCTCCCCCGACCCCAGCCCTCCTGGGAGACTTAGGCCCCGCGACTTGGCTGGCCAGAGCTTCCTCTTCCAGAGGTTGGATAGGTTCCTCTTTCAGATTCCATTTCTTTGTTTAGAATGTTTCTCCCCAAAATGCAATCATTCTTACTTGAAATCGGTAGCTTGTAATACCTGTTTTAAAATATAACCCATTTCACTCTTTTGGAGAATTTTTTTCCCCAAAACAAAAGCAGAAGTTCAACTTTCCCATCCTTCCCCTGCCCTCCCCAATGCCCTGCCCCCGCCCCGTGGCCTTTTTATCTTTTCTGAAAGCCATGTGGAAAGTTGACCCCTCTGCCTTGTACGAAGAGGGTTGAAGGCCAGGTTGATTAGGCTTGAGCTCTGCCCACCATGGAGCTTAAAGGAGAGCTCTGTGCAGACCTGAGAGTTCTCCTAAGTCCTCCAACCGCGGCTCTGGAGCCATTGCCAGCATCATACCGATTAAGTCCTAATGTCACTGACTGTGCTGATCCCAGGGACCTAGGTAGCATCGCTAACAGAAAAGGGCAATTCTGGAGTTCTGACATCTTTACTAGAAGAATCTGTATTGCGATGAGTCGGGAGCCAGGCCTCTCAGCTCACCTAACCCTTTGGCATGAGAGGGGACAAGCCAGCCACGGTGAAGGTTGGCTTGATACTGTGTTTCCAAAAGGAACAGAACGTTGTCCACGATCCCACAGGGACTTCAGTCAACAGTGTGTCAACAAAAGAAACATCCAAACCTATGAAGAATTTTTATAGCATTTAAAAAAAATTTTTTTTTCTTTATTGATTTTTTTTTAGAGATAGGAAGGGGGGAAGAGAGAGAGAGAGAGAAACATCGATGAGAGAGAACATCGATTGGCCGCCTCCTGCCTGCCCCCCACTGGGGATCGGGCCCACAACCTGGGCATGTGCCTTGACCAGGAATCGAACTGGCAACCTCTTGGTGCGTGGGTCGACGCTCAACCACTGAGCCACACCGGCCGGGCACATTTTTATAGGGTTTTATTTGATCCAAACTGATGACAGTTGCCAAGAAGCAAGACCTTCACGTGCTCTGGAGAAGGACAGTTCGCAGTTTCTTTAATGCACTGGAAGTTAAGGAGGGAGCATCAGGAAGATTACATGATGGTGGAGAAAGCAAGGTACAGGATGGCTAACAAGATTATGTGCTCTCTGGAGGGTGGTCCTCTTATTTCAAAGGTGTGTTAACCTAGGTGCACGGAAACGATTGATAGGGCTTGCTTACGTCAAAAATAAACCTTTTAACAAAAACAAATCAATAAAAATTTTTAAAAATCACACACAAAAAGTAAATAAAATAAACTTTTTATTAAAGAAGTTATATGCCCGGGGCGTGGCTACCCACCATGATCTATCCAATTAGGAATTCATGACCAGATCACCTGTTTACATTCTGCAGAGCCCCTTTTTTTGTTCACAGTTGCAACCCTGCAGAACTCAAGGGTCAGAGGCCTATCCGGGTGAAAGCCCTGTGCTCTCACTCTGAGGCAGGAGAGGACTGTGTTCATCAGTAAATCCCCACAAGAGTGGACTTGAACTTTCAGGAGTTGTGATGTTTGGTTTATTTTCAAATAACAGTGCAACCTCAGTGCTTCAATCTCTAAACAGCGTTAAACCACCCAATCACTCACTTCCTCCCCGCAGGATCATCTCCCAGCTTCAGGGTACTATAAATTTTTCTTAAAGGTGCAAAACACCAAAGAATGTCCTGGCTAGCAGCCACAGAGCCATGTCGAAGTCCTTCTTTATACTGCTCGGATATATGTTCTCCATTTAAAGACTCAATACCGTAAACCCCTAGCTTTCCAGAGGCCACCATTAAAAACACACTTTAATTTGGTAGTAAAGAAAGGATCCAAGCAGCAACCAACGTGAAAAATGCCAGTTATTATTACTCACAAGACATCATGAATGGCTGGTGGGTACTGTGATCAGCCCATTAAATTCAGTCCACGTTCCCTGAGCGTGCGTCCAGGGTTTGCAAGAGTTGGATTAAGCCATCTTTCTCCTTCCTCTTTTCTCTGATCACCATGGCTTCACAAGAGAGTGTGTAGCTTGGGTTACAAAAGACAACATGATGTATTTTGAATGAATAGACAATATCTAAAATACCACTACACACCTAGTGGAATGGCCAAAATCCAAAACACACCACCAAATGCTGGGAATTAACAGGAACTCTCATCCATTGCTTGTGGGACTGCAAAATGGTACAGCTACGATGGAAGACAGTTTGGCAGATTCCTAACAAAATTAAGCATACCTTTACCATGCAGCCCAACAACTGTGTCCCTCGGTATTTACCCAAAGGAGCTGAAAATTTATGTCCACATAAAAACCTGCACACAAAGGTTTACGGCAGCTTTATTCATAACTGCCAACAGCTGGGAGCAGCCAAGATGTCCTTCAGCAGGTGAATGGATAAATAAACTGGTACATCCCGGCAGGGGAATGTTATCAGTATTATCAATATTCTAAACAGAAATGAGCTCCCAAGCCATGAACAGACACAGAGGAACCTTAAATGCATATATTAAGTGAGAAACCAATCTGAAAAGGCTGCATCCTGTATGATTCCATACTGTATGACATTCTGGAAAAGGCAAAACTGGTGACAGTAAAAAAGTCAGTAGTGGCCAGGAGTTGGGGTGGGGGAATGGATGAATAGGTGGAACACAGGATTTGGGGGGTGATGAAAATATTCTGTATTATAATATCATATATAATGATAGATACATGTGTTCAAACCCAAGAATGGACCTGGGGTAATAATGATATGTCAAAGCAGATACATCAGTTATGCCATGTGTACCATCCTGGTGCTGGATGTTTTGAGTGGAGAAGAATGTGGGAGGGAATGGGGATCAGGGGATTATAAGGGAACTCTCTGTGCTTTTGGCTTAATTTTTCTGTGAACCTAAAAATGTTGTAAAAAATAAAGACTCTTAAAAAAAAAAAAAAAAAAGATAGTTAAGATAAGGCCAGATCAGAGGTTGTTTGCTTTGGTATTTGGATGGATCTTACAGTGGCGGTGTCTGGACAGTGGATTGGGGTTTTGGATGACCAGTGGTAGGCTCACAGGGTGGGTATGTAATATGGAAGGATGTCCATAGCTGTTAACCCACTCTGGGTCCCAGAGTGGCAATGGTTAGACTTAATGCATCCCCATAGGACCCAAGGGTCACATCACAGTTACATCTGTAGGGTAGTAGCAATATTGGGGTATATATACTGGGGTTTTTGAGGGAGGCTCAAAATGTTAGTTAATGCCTCCTGATATTAGTTAAAGAGTATAAACTTCCAGTTATAAGAGGAGTAAGTCCTGGGGATTTAATGTACAGCACAGTGACTATAGTTAACAATACAGTATTATATATACTTGAAAGTTGCTAAGAAAGTAGGTGTTAAATATTCTCACCACAAAAAAATGGTAATTATGTGACGTGATGGAGGTGTTGGCTAATACTAAGGTGGTAATCACTTTGCAATATATGAGTGTATCAAATCAACACTTTGTTCACCTTAAACTTACACAGTGTTATATGTCATTTATATTCCAATAAAGCTGGGGAGAAAAAAAGAACATGCACCCCCTTTGCCCAGAGTCTGAACCAAGACAAAGAGCTCAATAAGGCAGATGACAGTGACTATGATCTTCATTACAGTTGAAGCTGGTGTTAGAGAATGTGGCTTATACCTTCAGGCCCTAGGCCTCCCAACATTGAACCACAGAAGTAGAAAGAGGCTCCCAGACAACTATAGCACTAGAGACTTCAGGCCTCTGGACATGGGAGTGGGGCCTGTACCACTAAATGTCCTGTAAGGGCCAAAGCACACATACTAACTGGTCAGCTTCCAAGAGCGAGAGGAGAGGAAGGGGCAGGGCTGTTCATGGCCCATGGCCTTTCCAAAACTGACAGCCAGGTACGTCACCCCACCTCCCCAAGGCTGAGTGACTGAACAGTGGAGAACAGTCAGGGACATTACAGTAACAGACTTACGTGAAAACATACGTCTGGGATGAGGAAAAACATTTCTCTCTTAAACTTCAAAATACAAAAAAAAAAAAAAAAAGATTAGAATAGTACTTGGTCTCCTGCAGAGTCCCAGAGGTTACATTTATCCCGTTCTTCTTTGTTTCAGATACATTGAGCATTACTTGGAGGAGTTCTTAACATCTGCTAATAGGCACTTCATGGTTGGCCACAAAGTCATATTTTACATCATGATGGATGATGTCTCCAGGCTGCCTTTGATAGAGCTGGGTCCTCTGCGTTCCTTCAAAGTGTTTGAGGTCAAGCCTGAGAAGAGGTGGCAGGACATCAGCATGATGCGCATGAAGACCATTGGGGAGCACATTGTGGCCCACATCCAGTACGAGGTCGACTTCCTCTTCTGCATGGATGTGGACCAAGTCTTCCAAGACACCTTTGGGGTGGAGACCCTCGGCCAGTCAGTGGCTCAGCTACAGGCCTGGTGGTACAAGGCAGATCCTCTTGACTTTACCTACGAGAGGCGGAAGGAATCTGCAGCATTCATTCCGTATGGCCTGGGGGATTTTTATTATCATGCAGCTATTTTTGGAGGAACACCCATCCAGGTCCTAAACATTACCCAGGAGTGCTTCAAGGGAATCCTCCAGGACAAGAAAAATGACATAGAAGCTGAGTGGCATGATGAAAGCCACCTAAACAAGTATTTCCTTCTCAACAAACCCACTAAAATCTTATCCCCAGAATACTGCTGGGATTATCACATAGGCCTGCCTTCAGATATTAAGACTGTCAAGGTGTCCTGGCAGACAAAAGAATATAATTTGGTCAGAAATAATATCTGACGCTCAATTGTGCCAGTAGGTTTCTGAATTTGAGAGAGTATTCTGGCTACTTTCTCAGAAAAGTAACACTTAATTTTAACTTTAAAAAAATACTAACAAAACACCAACCCAGCAACTACATTCTATTCCTCCTTATAACTTTGAGCCTTGTATTATGGGAGAATGAACCTCTGGTATAATCAGATATAAATTCCCAATGATTTCCTCTCTATTCTGGGTTTGGGGGAGATACTATCTGAACTAAAAAAAAAAAAATTAAAATTAATTTTTAAAAAGTCACAGGCCAAACACAAAAACAAAGCCAGAAACACTGCACGGGCCAAATACCGTGCCGGAGGAACGGGCGCCGCCTGAGGCCACACGGTGCTGAGCGGCAGGAGACCTCGTCGTGAGCACGCCATCTGCTTGGTGGTCCTCGTGGTTTCAGTAGCGACTGTTTCAGGCCTTGGAGTGCCCGTCCTTTTCTCAGGACGGTGTTGGGCATCTGTGCACAAGACTGGTCGAGATTCCCGGTGGATATCACGATGGTGAATGTTTGCAGTCACAGAGAATCTGAAGAAGTGAAAACAAATCCTCAAAGTGAATTTGCCGTGAAATAGCAAAGAGAAGGGGCTGACCGTGGTCACAGGCCACAGGACCTGGGTTGGTACTAAATACAGCATGGATCCAGGGGCTGAATGGGAGGGAGACGGTATGCATAGTCTCCAGCCTCCTTGATCCCCATAGCACAGGGAACTTGAGTGGAAGGTGATTCTTGTTTTTCCCAAGTCACATTCCGTGCGCCAGATTCTGCAACTTGTGTCTTCAGATCCTTGGCCAGAAGTGGATGATGTCAGAGAAGACAAAGGCCCACAGTGGATTGAAGAGGCTTGCAAGGAGTTACACTTTCCAGACCTGGGCTTCCCGTCAGTCAGTCCTCAGCAAGCCCCGCTGCCACCTGCTCTAACAGACCGCAGGGGCCCTCAGCCTACTGTGCCCTGCTTGGAGGACTAACATCAGGAGTGGGTTGGAAGAGGAGCCCTCTCATCAAACAACCTCATTTTCCCCTGCCCCATCTGCACTCCTGAGGTGTAACAACTAGATGCATTTAATGAAATGGTTAATTGATTTTATATCAGAAGCAGAGGGTATAGCAATGGGAGACCCAGTCCTCATGACTGAACAGCTTTACATTCAGTTTCCTTCTCTAAGAGAAGTTATGAAATCCTACATATTATTTAAAGTTAAGCAATTCAATGTAAAGGAAGTTAGGAGGCAACATTTACATATTTATGTTTTGCTTACGCCCCAGTTAAAGTAATTTGCTTCCATTTAGAAGTGATTTATCTGGAGAACCATTGCACTGGCTTCATGATCAGCACAGTGGTCTTCTCTGGTGAAATGAAACCTGCATCTTCTCTACCATTGCACTGTGCCTCCTACTCTTCACTTCTACCCAAAAACATATCAGTACCCAGCAAAACAAGAAAACTAACAAAAATCCTGAAGGAGTGGACTTTGTAAAAAAAAAGATCACACATCCTTTAGGACTCTTGCTTCTCTGTAACTCAAGTTTTCTGGAGTTGGCAAAGTTAATGATATAAATCCTGAACCAAAGAAATGATTTGTACTTAAAGATTAAAGGGTTAATGTTTGTGTTTGAGGAAATCTTGATTTTTAAAAAAATTTATTTACATTTCAATCCCAGGTAAATGGACAAACTCAAGATCTCATGAATATTCTTAAATATTTTTTAAAAAGAAATTCCTGATTTACAATTAAATAAATTATTTTCTTAGTATATTCTGGTCTGGTCATGGATTGTGCATTTCCTCCCAAAGATGCTCAGAATTGTCCATTGTAGAATTTTAAATTCTTAGACTTCAAAAAGTCCTCATGTACTTCTAAAAATATGTCTGCTATTACAAAGATAGAAAGAACATGGTTGAGGTTTGCAGACTTGAAAAACAAACGCACATAGAGCTTTCTAAAGTGACAGGAAATGATTAACTGTCAGTGGAAAACCCAGTAGGAAACAGCTTGTCCCTGAAGCCTGAGGTGGGGCTTCAGGGCAAAGGGAGGGAACAATGCCTCAACTCTGTCTGGGTTTATTAGTCCTGACCTCTGGGGAACATATCTGATCAAGGAAGCCTGGAAAAAGGAAGGATTTCCAGCAGTCTGGGCACATGTATTTGTAAGATTAAAAGTGATCAGGCTGAGGGAGTATGGCACACCGGATATACAACAGGGCATGATGCCCTCATAGCAGAAAAGTATTCTTTTACAGATGAGCAGGTGAGGTTCAAGAAGGTTAAGCCGTCCAGCTGGGAAGTGCTGAGCTGAAGCTGAAACCAGAGAACCTGACAAGGATAAATGTATTGACACCATACATACATGGAGGACCATGTTTCATATCGAGGAAAATGCAACTTTGTAGAGGAATTTTATACAGGGGAATCTTTGCCATAAGAATATGTTTCCTGCCTGTACTGTTTTCCACCTTTTTATGTGCTAAACCTGCCGCAAATGCATTAAATTAGTTAAAATGGATCACGTAACAAAAATAAAAGACTGTGAGATCATTCTTCTCGTTACATGGTGCATGCAGGGCTGATAAGCTCTTTGGGCACATGAGGTAATGCCTTGGAGGGTGCAGTTGGGCAGAGGGGCAGGTGGAAGGGACAGCCCTGCCTCCTCCCACTCCACCTCTAATCTGGGGGTTGCATGCAGTGGAAGAGAAGCTTCCTAAGGCTAGAAGGATCTGACTTCTCTTCCTTCTTGGAATGACTCATCTTTGACCTCTCCCAGCCAAAGTCACCATGTGATTTATTAATGAGGGAACCACAGCTATGACAACACTTATAGTTACAAGTATTTATTAAATGTAGCTTACGTGAGTTAATAACAGACACAGTAGCGTACACGTGTGAAACATCATATACAGTACAGGACCCAGGAGGGGCATCCCGAGCTTCAGGATCTAACTTGGAGCATAATCTACTGGGTTCAGGGCTGCTGAAGGTTCAGGGCTGCTGAAGGTTAGCGACGCATGAGACACATTTGCTCCATCAGTGTAGAGTAGTGGTTCTCAACCAGGATGATTTTGCACCACCATCACTACCTCTTCTCCCCAGCCTTGCTGTGACCCCAGGGATACTTGGCAATGCCTGAAGATACTGTTGGTTGTCACAACTTGGGGATGGGGCTACTCACATCTAGTGGGTAAAGGCCAGGGATGCTGCTAAACATCCTAAAATGCACAGGAAAGCCCCCTCAATGAGAAAAGTCTGGCTCAAAATGTCATGAGGTTGAGGAACCCTGGTGTAAAATTCCCTTGAACTTCATTAAGAAAGAAACAAGGGAGCGCTAATATGCATAATACCCACCTGTCTGTACCCTGAGACTAGTCCTTGATGAACATCAAAAGCTTGGAACTCAGTCCTGTAAAATTCATAGCTAAGACAAAAGAATAGAGCAGTTTCCTGTACTAGACACTGGAGGGCAGGAATTTCCAAAGATAACATTGTTCTAAGCAACTACAGTGATTTAAAAGATTTATTATTTTCTTGATCTAGTGGAGACTGCCCATTTGTAGAAATAGATATAACTTTTACATATAAATGAAAATAGCTATAAATATTTAAAGTATGGGGGTGAGCCTGGCCGGTGTGGTTCAGTGGTTGAGCATTGACCCATAAACCAAGAGGTCACCAGTTAGATTCCCAGTCAGGGCACATGCCCAGGTTGTGGGCCAAATCCCCAGTGGGGGACATGCAGGAGGTGGCCAACCAATATTCTCTCTCATTGATGTTTCTATCTCTCCCTCTCCCTCTCCCTTCCTCTCTCTCTCAAATCAGTAAAGAAAAAAAAAAAAGTATGAGGGTGAAAAATCAGCCAAAGTTGCAACACACTTTAAGTGATTGTAACTGTTAAGAATACAAGGTGGTTATGCTAGCTTGGTATTTTAGTCGAGGATATTTTGGTTGCAAGGAACAGACATCCCCTTGAGCTGTCTAAACCTGAAAGAGATTATCGAGAGGCTACTGGAGAGTTCCACTGAATACAAGGCAGTTGACAATCAGGCAGTGGTGTGCTGAAGTGGTTCATGTCCTGCTATAGGGACATGTTGTACGTAATACTTCCCAGCTCCCTGTTCAGTGACTTCACTGTGGTAGCTTGGTATCAGCCATGGCGGGAGCATTTACACCATGGGAATCAGCAACCGTTAAAAATTGGGTCTCCTTTTCCTTTCCTTCTCATCTTGCTTTTTAGGCATTAGTTGTGTGAAATTTTAGTTGTGCACATCACTACAACCAGCCCATGAGCAGCTGGCAGGGAAGTTCCAGGGCTTCAAGAGCAGAAAATTATGAACTTCCCTTGGAGGTCTGCCAATACAACCCAGCTCCACTAGCTCCAGACTCAGGACTTCTTTCTTCAAAACTCCTGGCAAAGAAAACCCAAATGGCACAGCATCCACTCATGTTTCCAGCAGCTGTGCCATGGGGTAGGTTTACTGGAAGGTGGAGTATACTATGGGGCAGTTTCTCAGACAAGAACCTATTGTCATGATCTGGGTAGATGCCTCTAAAACGGTCTACCACATTCCACTTAGAGCTGTCTATCAATGGTTTCTTCCCACATATGTAAAATACGCCCTGCTACCATAATCCAAAAACAGTACGCAGTACTCTAGCACAGCCCTCTCTCCTGATAGCAGACCATAGAATTCGTGAGTAATGCCACAGAACCAGGCTTCTCAGAGTCTACTATCTCCAGATAGTAACTATTTCTCCTTTGGTTCCTTAGACAGCCCATCTGACTATTCTGAAATCCGTAAAATAAATATTAAATTCAGCTCACACCCAAACACTATAAAGTCAATAGTGAGAGACAAGGAAGGAAGAGAAGAAAATATTTTAGTAACTCCTATTTAAAAGAAAATGATGGTTATCTGCTCAATAGGCATGTCCTTGCTCTGGAATTCAGTGGGCCTCTACTTGAGTTTTCTGTCAGGGCTAGCCAAGGTCTTCATCCATTGTCACAGGCTACTTCAGACCCTTTGAACTATGTAAGATATAACTGGGCATGAGACATCCACTGGCAGGGCAACTTGCCTGCAACCCAAACCAGCTGGGGAGCTTTCTCTTGTCCAGGGTCCCACTGGAAGCTCATTGTTTTTACAGTTATCAGTCAAATGGGAGACAGCTGGATACCCTCATGGGTGGGACACTGCCTCTAAAATCCAAAGTAGCCCATAGGAGTTATGCCTCTTGCTTAGTTGTAGGAGGCATAAAGCGCTAGTTCTCAAATTTGGCTGCATTCTGGAATTACCTGGAGAGCTAATATTGATATCTGGTTCTGGCCCCAGAGATTCTGACTCATTTGGTATGGGATGGGCCCTGGGACTTTAAAAACCTTCCTAGGTAGGCCCTAGCCTGGTAGCTCAGTTAGTTAGAGCATCATCCCAATACACCAATGTTGTGGATATGATCCCCGGTCAGGGCACATACAATAATCAACCAATGAATACATGAATGGGTGAGGCTGTGGGTCATTGTTTCTCTCTCTTTCTCTCTCTCCCTTCCTCTCTCTCAAAATCAATAAATTTAAAAAGATGGGTTTTTTTTGGGGGGGGGGGACCTCCCCAAGTAAAGAGGATTCTGCGAATATGGTGGAGTAGGAAGCACCAGGAATCTGTCTCCCCACCTAGACAATAATTGCACTGGCAAAATCTGTCTCATGTAACTACTTTGACACTCTGGAGTCTATTGAAACTTGGATGGTAGCCCTGGCTGGTGTGGCTCAGCAGTTAGAGTGTCGGCCCACAGACCAGAGAGTCCCAAGTTCGGTTCCCGCTAAGGGCATGTACCTCAGTTGCAGTTTGTCTCTGACCCCAATTGGGGTTGTGTGGGTGGCAGCCACTCAATGTGTCTCTCTCACATCGATGTTTCTCTCTCTTCTTCCCTCTCTCCCTCCCGCTCTATCTGAAGATAAATGCAAAAATGTCCTCAAGTGAGGATAAAAAAAAAAAAAAGAAGAAAAGAAAAAGAAACTTGGATGGTAAATTAAGGTTAATTTCAGTAAAATTCAACTTCCCACAGTAGCAGCTACCCATTTCCCACTTCCAGCCATCTGGCAGGCAGCTGTGCATATGTTCCTGGACAGCTTGCATGCAGCTTGTGCACACTAGGCTGGGTATAAAGGACCTTGTCCTCCAAATATCAGGAATCTGTGCTGATTGCTGCTTCTGATCACTGAGGTGCGGACAAAGAGGCAGGCAGCCATTGTTGTTGCACCTCCTCCCATTGTCACAATCCCCTTCCCCTCCAGTTAAGGTGACTCCCAGGGAATTTAAAGGGCCAGTGCACTTTCTTTCTCCCTTCATTTTTATCTTTTCCCTCCTTTGGAGCCATATATTAAAGAACAGCACATTAAAAAAACAACTACATACATGGGGAAAATTAGAATGTGACTATGCATGACCAGGGAAAAGCTCTGAAGAGACCTTAGATTACATCTTAGGCACAGAGACAGCTTACAATAACCAAAAAGACAAACAAACAAAATAATGAAAACAAACAAAAAGCAGCTAACCTGGGGAAGGAAGGTAATCTTATTTCCAGAGTTATCACAGTATTAGATTCAAATGCAGAGTTTCAACAACAACAAAAAAACCCACAAGGCATACAAATAAAAAACAGTAAAGTATGACTGATTAAAAGAAAAAAATAAACAGAAACTGTTCTTGGAAATGACCTGATGGCAGATATACTAGACAAAGACTTTAAAACAACAGTCAAAGATGCTCAAAACTATAGGATGATTTGAGAAAAAAGTCAAGAAAATACTGTATAAAGAAAATGGAACTATCAATAGTGAGAAGACCTAAAAAGAAACCAAAAGCATTCTAGAGCTGAAAATGACAATGACTGCAATGAAAAATTCACTAGAGGGGCTTAAAAACAATTTTGAGCAGGCAGAAGAAAGAATCAGTGAATTTGAAGACCAACAATAGAAATTATCAAGTCTGAGGAACAGAAAAAAACATTGGAAAAAAAAAAAAAATGAACAGTGCCTAAGAAACCTATTGGATACCATTAAGTGACTCAAAGGGGCACAAGAAAAGTTAGTGGGGTGGTGGTGATGTTCTATATCTTAAAGTGGTTTTTACATATACTTGTGCTTGTGTAACAAACCCAATAAAGTATACAATTAAACTATGTTTTATTTTATGTAAATTATACTTCATTTAAAAATGTATTATAAAGCTTTAAAAAACCTACAAAAGACTTAAATGATCCTGTTTTGTTTTGTTTTTAATGGGACAAATTCCAATCCCCTGGTCATGACAAAGAGAAGATACAGGCATGTGAATTGTTATGATTGCAACTATCTAGTTCTTTCATCATCAAAAGAGAATCTGATGACATCATCATTCACAGAAGACTGAAATAATAAACACAAAAACTGGAGAGCACCATAGAACCAACAATAGATCATCTGAGTTATGATTTTTGAAAGGTCTCAAAAGTTCCTGCTTGAAAACTGTCTGCCCTCTTAAGATCTCCACATGTCCTTCCAAATCAATGCACCATAAATGTTAAGTCTTCAAGGAAGAAACTGTATAAAATTCCAATGTGATCTTAGGGAAACAAAAGGTAAGAGTTTATCCCTAATTTCAATCAAGTCAGCCATATCCAATTTTTTCTGCACACAGACAATTTTATATTCCATAGATTAAATATTACAAAGGAGTTTTATAAACTTGATGGCTAAAATTTCAAGGTCAATACACAAATGATCTAAAAATTATAGTTTAGCCTCCAGTGAGTACTCAAATACTTCTGAGAAGGAGCACATATTTTATAGTTATCAGTTCTATCAACTATCTAGAAATGATCAACTTCATAAAATTATTTAATTACAAATAATAAGTTCCTTCATAATTATACAACTCTTTAGAGTCCAAATAGGTATTTTCATAATTATCTCTTTTCTCTGACACCCCACCCTGAAGGAGTTAAGAGAGGAAGTGGCATAACTTTTCTGTAGGAAAGGCCCTTTGTACTTTAGAAAAGATGAATGAAGTTTATAAGATATCTTGTATCAAGACCAGACTAGCAAACATCCTAAGACTGTGGGCAGAGAGCTCAAATAAATGGTGTCTCTTCACTGACTTGACTCTATTTTCATATAAAGCAACATCCAATGACCACAAGTGCCTGAAATCCTAGATAAAATCTATTAAGTCATCTAGTTGAAGTCATAGAGAGGCAGGATTCAACACAGCATACTCTGTATATATTATGCTTTATTTAATCTACTTCTATCTGTTTCTTTTTTCTTCCAGTAAAGGATGAAACACAAAAGAAAAAAACTTATGTTGTTATTGCTTTTATTGTCTCTATGGGCCTTGCAAAGAGAGTATAAATTCAGGTAACTTAAAAAAATTAATGAATATTTTAATCTGGTGTTTGGTAAGGATCTGGTTATATCAGAAAGGTTCTAGCTCATCCCCTGAATAAATTAGCATCCAACTGTATCAATCTAAAAATACCCAAATATATCAGCATAAATATAGCCTTCAGCATAAAAGTTCTTTGTTTCTAATGAGATCAAAGCAAAATGTAATTTTTGTTGGCCAATATGTGTGAGGAGAAGCAATATAAAGTTGATAATACAGTTACTGTGTAATTATGGCAATGTAGTGTTAGTATTTAAATATTATCGCAATGCCACCATTTTTAAACAAGTAGCATCTTCTTTAAGAAACATTCTTAATATTGGTACTTCAGGAACTATGCATGGTATTTGCCCTCCACATGTTTGAGACAAGCAGAAAAACTTCATTTCCAATGAGCAAATTTCATTGTTCTAATGATATTAAGTAAGTTTTTCTCATTTTTATCTCAAATAATTAGTTATTTTTTAAGATATAGCATGAGTAATTTTTATCAATCATTTGAAATGATATAGCATATGAGCAGTATTTTCAGTCAAATCACCTCAGTAACTTTTATCATGTCCATTACTATATAGTACAACCAACAATGTACTTGGCACATAGTGTGTGTCTTGGGCCGTCCATTCAGACTGCTATAACAAAATACCATGGCCTGGATGGCTTATGAACAACAGAAATGTATTTCTCACAGTTCTGGAGGCTGGCAAGTCCAAGACAAAGGAGCCAGCAGATCTGGTGTCTGGCGAAGACCTGTCCCTGCTTCACAGACAGCCATCCTCTCGCTGTGTGTTCACATGCTGGACGGGGGGAGGGAGCTCTCTGGGATTTCCTTTAAAAAGGCACTAACCCTATTCAGGAGGGCTCCACCCTCCTGACCTAATCACCCCCCCCAAAAGCCCCACCTCCTAATAAGATCACATTGGGAGTTAGGATTTTAACATATGGATTTGAGGGGGACACAAACATTCTGTCCATAACATTATATGTTCATTAAATATTTGGTAATAATAGGTACAATTAGGTAATAAAATAAATGGACTGACTGAGTATAACTGTAGTCCTCTTAAATGTGAAAACCCTTCATGTAAGTTTAAAAATAATATAATGCTTTTTATTTATCCTAAGCACAAAGAAACTACAGAGGATATATCAGTGTTGGTAAGTATTTATACGCCATGACCTCTTCTCTGAGGACTAAACTGGTTGGGGGCAATGGAGAACCTGCAAGTCCTTGGTTCCTGCAGACAGGGTAAACCAAAGCAGTTATTCAAACACATGTTGTAGACATTAGTTTAAGGTCAGAATACTAGGAGTCAAAGACACAGCAGACTGGCAGAGTGCTGTTTCTGATAGAGGAGTGGGAACTGGTTAGGGGAATGAGTTACAGGAGTCAGAACTCAGCCTGTAAGAACCTTGTGCCTTTTAAAGCTATGTGCAAACACACAGGAACAAAGTCTTGGCTAAAAGATTCTCAGCAGATTGTATTAATCATATGCCACCTACAAAATCATGCCATTAGAACGTGTGCAAAGAGGAAAACTTCCCCAAAGATCACGAAAGATCCAATATCATTATGTGTTCTTCAGTTTCTTCTACAGTCATGGGAACCCACATAGTGAAGTGAAAGCAACTTTCCTTTCTGATACTTGTTGTGTCCAGGGGCCTTGTCTCTCTGATGGTACATTACCCCCACTAAGACCATCACTCCATACTTGGGTGTGCTATGCATGAAATAATATAGTAAGGTTTTCATGTACCAGGCAGAGTATATTTCCCCTATATATAGCCATAACTAGCAAAGGGCAGCAACTTTCAACCACCTGAAAATAGCAGAGAGAAGGAATGGATTAAAATGCTTTCTGGAAAACTGTATTAAATGCAATACAATCTAACGATTATTCTATTATCTAATCAGAATTCTATAGCTTCATCATACTAATACTTATCATTCAAAGGTATCATTGTCAATGGAAGTGGATGCTGGGTAGAAGTCACATCTCATTCACACACCCCTGATGTTGTGGTTACTCTTATCTGTGAACACAGGCACAAAGATCATGTCATGACAATGATTCAGCTCCATAGCTGCCCAATCCCCTCATTGACTTAGCCCAGGGTCAGCTCTCCAAAGGTATCCTAGCCAGTGTTTCAGTAGAGAGAAGCAGAAAGACTTCATTAGTAGGACAAGTAAGGACTCAGGCACAACTGCTTGTCTTTCCACCTACTCTGTGATTATGGACAAGAAAATAAAAACTCTTTGTGCCTTGTTTTGTTATCTAGTAAAATGGGGATGATAATAATAAAAGTACCTATCTCATAGGCATGGATTAAATTAGATAATACTTATAAATTTATTCAATAGGTATTAGCTTTCTTTTTATGGCTCAGTAGTTTCTTTAATATTTTTAATTTTTCTATTACAGTTGGTATATTAGCTATTAATGAGAGGCATATAACCTCATCTAGCATATAAGGAAACATTTCCTTTAAGAAGGGATATTTAAAATGAGACTTGAAGGCCATATGGGAATCAGTGGGTTGAATTTGTGCAGAGCTAGGCAGGAGATATAACTGAAACAGTGTGAAGGGTGAGATCATGTAGAATATTATGGCTATATAAGGATGAGGACATGATCCTTGGACAACGGGAAGCCATTGAACTCTGTTAAACAGAATAGTGATATGGCAACACTGGATCATGGCGCTGGAAGCAGAATGGGAATATGGAGAACACGTTGAAAAGGGCATTGCAAGGATAGGCTAAGAGGGTAACACATTGCTCATTGTGGGGGAAGGGAATATGGAAGTTCATTATATTAGTTTCTTCACATTTGTGTACCTTTGAAATTTTCATACTAAAAAGGCTTTTAAAAAATTGAACAGTGAGAACAATTAGGAGGCTACTGCAGTAGCCCAGGCAAAAGATGATGGTGACTTGAAGTCATGTGGTGGCAGGAAATGGAGATAAGGGTGGATTTGAGAGGTGTTTTGGAGGTAAAACCAGCAGCATTTAAGAATGGATTTGATGTTGGGACTTAGGGAGTGCTCTGAGCACAGAATGACTCATATTTCTGCCTTGCATTCCAAGTGGATCCAGGAAGGTAAGGCAACATATGAAGAGGACCTACTTTGGGGAAGAGATGATGACCGTAACATCTTCATTTTGTGGTGTTTGTGTAAACTTTAAGTAGAAGACTTCAGAACACAGTTGGATATACGAGTCTTACATTCCTGGGAGAAGTCTAGTTAGTTATACATAAAAATCTGAAGCCACAGGAAAATGCCCAGGAGAAACCCTTCTGAGAATAATCATCAAATCAAGGCTTCTGAGCAGAGAGGATATTTAGACAGAAAGTAGGAATATATTTCCACTGTGATAGGAGAAAATATTCAGTACTATAGGTACATTTGAATGCGAGTGGCATAAAGTTGAGGAAGTTTTCATTTGATGGCTATTTTCTCTGTGAATTAGAAGAAGAATGAGAACTATAGAAACAAAGATTTCTGCGCAGCACACAGAGTTAAGTTGAGGTTGACAATCATGATTTTTCCATGCCACTACCATCAAAGCTTATCACTCTTTTTCTTACTGCTTCACGCTCATTTTGCATTCTACACCTTACTGTAATACAGCCTATGATTTGATAGACACTCAGTTATCTCAAACTCTAATAAGATCCACTGTGACTTCTTTGCATTATTTTTCTTGATAGGTCTGGGAATAATCAACCAGAATTAAAGCTCTCAGACTGGTTTTCTCCCAGGTAAGAGGGCCAAATCTGCCATGTGCGATTAATCCACAGATTGCTCAATAGAAGTTAACAGATGGCAACAATACCACGGCTGGCATTCCGAATGTAGGCGAGCAGGTGGATCTTTGATTCCATTTTTAAAAGTAAGCAGTGGCCAAGACCCCCTGGGACATTAGGAGCCACATCCTCCATGAATAAGTGTGTAGAAAACAAAAATTTAAAGGACCTAGAATGATAGTAGGTCAAAAGTGTAAGGGTGTATTTGAGACCATTTGGTCGATTCTCCTTGTTTCACCAATGAGAGACCAAAGCCCAAATGTGCTTCAGTTTAGTACAACAGCTTTCCTTCGGGCTCTCCGCCTCCTTCTTCTCATTCTACCCATCCATCTTTCTCTCTGCTGCTACAGGATTTAAGGACTTCACCTAAATAAAATTCAAAAGGACACATCCATGTAAGATTATTGGACCATGGTTCACAATATCTTCCCATAATATCATAACATTTGTCAGATCTAATCAGGACACAGAAAGCACACCAATTATTTAAACAGAGAATCTGACATAAAGAATTGTTACCTAGTATAAAGTTGTTAACTAGGAAACTGGGAAGACTGAAAAGAGAATTCTGAGGTGTTATGGAGGGAGCAACAAGAGGAAGTAACTATTTCTCCTAGGGCTGAAGAAGCAAAAGGAAGAGGCTGGG
This sequence comes from Molossus molossus, assembly GCF_014108415.1. NCBI lineage: Eukaryota > Metazoa > Chordata > Mammalia > Chiroptera > Molossidae > Molossus > Molossus molossus. Next base: position 12,727,908 of record NW_023425349.1, read on the forward strand.
ATTATTAAACCTTCACAATGTAGAGAAGCTCCAGGTGCTTAAACACCAAAGCCTCGCGTCTGGTGTCTCTGAGCTCTAGGGAAGCCTCTTGGGGCAGGGAACCAGACCGCAACGAAGCACGGTGAGACTGATTTTGCAAGTGTTAGAAAAACTGAAAGCTGGACTAAACTGCTGCTTTGAAAGGGAACTGCTACTGCTGTGGTGAAGACGTATTGCTGGAGTGGGACTTGCAGGAACAAGACACAGACAAGAAGCCCACAGGTAACAGGAACCAGCAAGCTCCTTCTTCCCTCAACCTTGTCATTATCCTCCTTCTAATATATGGAAACATACATGATTTTTTCATGTTGATCTTGTATCATGAAATTTGATTAGTTCTTAAAGATTTTTTTTTTTTTTTTGGTAGATTTCTTAGAATTTTCTCTGCTAGTAGAGATAGTTTTACTTCTTCCTTTCCAATTTGAATGCCTATTATCACTTTCTTGCCTAATTTCTCTGGCTAACCTTCCAGTACAATGTTAAGTGGAAGTAGATAAAACAGATATTCTTGTTCTTTTTCCTGATTTTAGAGGGAAAGCTTTCAGTCTCTCCTCCGGACCACAGGCCGACGCTCTAACCGCTGAGCCAAACCGGCCAGGGCGAGTCTCTAACAATAAGTATGATGTCAGCTGTGGATTTTACATAGATGCCTTTTATCACGTTGAGGAAGTTCCCTTTCATTCCTAATTCTGGGGGAATTTTTATCATGAAAAAGTGTGGGTTTTTGTCAAATGCCCTTTCTGTGTTAAGATAATCATGTGTTTTTTTTCTTTCATTTTCTTAATATGGTATTTTACACCGATTAATATTTGTATGTTAAACTAGTCTTGCATTCCTGAAATAAATCCCACTTGGTCATGGCAGGATTTTAATATGTTGCTCAATTCAGTTTGCTAACATTATGTTGAGGACTTTTGCATATACATTCATAATGGAGATTGGTCTATAGTTTTCTTTTCTTGAATGTCTAATGCTGGCCTCATAGACTGTCTTAGAAAGTGTTCCCTCTTCTAGTTATTTAGAAAACTTACAGAATAATTGCTGTTAATTCTTTTTTTTTTTTTTTTTTTCATCCTCACCCGAGGACATTTTTCCATTTTTTCTGTTCAGGTAGAGTGGGAGGGGGAGAGAGGAACAGAGAGAGAGAGAGAGAGAGAGAAACATGAAAGGGACACATCTAGTGGCCACCACCCGCACGACCAACCAGGGCCGGGGACAAACCGCAACGGAGGTACGTGCCCCTAGCGGGAACCGAATCTGGGTCTCCCTGGACCACAGGTTGATGCTCCAACTAAACCAAACTGGCCAGGGCAGCTGTTAATTCTTTAAATGATTGGTTGAATTTGTCAGTGAAGCCATCTGGTCCTGGCTTTTCTTTGTTGGGTGATTTTTGATTACCAATTCAATCTCTTTACTTGTTATAATCTATTAAGACTTTTTATTTCTTCTTGAACCAGTTTCTGTAATTTGTGTATTTTTAGGAATTTGTCCATTTCATCTAGGTTATCTTATATGTTGGTGTATAGTATATTGGTTGTTTATTATATTTTCTTATAATCCTTTTTGTACCTGTAAGGTTTATAGTAATGTCCTCACTTCTATTCCTGATTTAAATAATTTAAGTCATCTTTGTTTTGTCTTAGCCCATCTAGTTGAAGGTTTGTCAATTTTGTTGATCCTCTCAAAGAACCATCTTCTGGTTTCACTCATTCTATCATTTTCCTTTCTCTATGTCAGTTGTCTCTGCTCCAGTCTTTTTTTTCTTCCTTCTGCTTATTTTGGGTTTGATTTGTTCCTTTTCTTTCTAGTTCCTTAAGGTGGAAAGTTAGGTTACTGACATGAAATATTTCATTCTTTTTAATATAAGAGTTTACAGCTATACATTTCCTTCTGAGTACTGCTTTTCACTGCATCTCATAACTTTTAGTAGGTTGTATTTTTATTTTTATTCATCTCAATGTATTTTCTAATTTCCTTTGTGATATATTTCTTTTTTGACCTATTGGTTGTTTAAGAGTATTGTTTAATTTGAGGATTTTTCAGATTTACTTCTGCTATTGAGCTCTAATTCCAATCCATTGTCAGGGGAAAGAGAGTTTGTATATTTCCAATCTTTTTAAGTTCATTAATATTTGTTTTATGGCCTAACATATGATCCTGGAGAATGTTGCGTGTGTATTTGAGAAGACTACATATTCTGTTGTTAATTAAAGTGTCCTGTGTATGTCTGATTCTTTCTTCTGCTTGATCAAATCTGCTGTTGAAATCCTATAATGAGGTTTTTTTCATTTCAGCTATTATACTTCTCAGCTCCAGAAATTCTATTTGGTTCCTTTCTATAATTTCTGTCTCTTTATTGATACTCTGTATTTGTTGAAACAGTATTCTTTTGGTTTCCTTTAGTTCTTTGTTCATAGTTTCCTTTGGTTCTTTTAGCATATTTAAAACAGTTGATTTAGAGTCTTTGTCTAGTAAGCCCAATGTCGAGACTTCCCCAGGGACAGTTTTTTGGTATTTTTTCCTTTGAGTGGGCCATACATTCTTGTTTCTTTGCATGCCTCATAATTTTTGGTTGAAAACTAAACATTTTGAATATTATGATGTGCTCACTCTGGAAACCAGATTTTTTTTGCTTCTCAGAGTTTGTTCTTGCTTGCTGTGGGTTGTGTTTGTCTGTGTAGTGACTTTTCTAAACAAAAATTTTAAAGACTTTTTTCTTTGTCTTGTTCAGTCTCAGAGGTCTCTGTTCCTTTAGCTTGTGGTCATATAATGGTTTCACAGATATTTCCATAAGTGCCTAGAGCTGGGGCGGGAGGGATATTGGAGGACAGAAGAAGAAAGAGAAGAAAAAGGAGGAGGAGGAGAAAAAGAAGAAGGAGGAGAAAAGTACAGAAAAGAAAGCTAAGGAAAGAAGAAAAAATGCTCACAGTCTTTGAAGACTGGCTCTCTATTTGGACCCTCCTTCAGCACAGCAGAGCTACTTACAACTCTACCTTAGTCTTCACTTCCTGCTTGCACTGAGCATGAATATCAGCAAGAGATGAAATGACTGGGTCTTCGACAGATCTTTTCTGAGCATGCATCATGCCCTTAACATATGCATGGATTTCTCAATTCCATGTCATACACAGGATCTTGTCAAAGTCCTTACTTTCCATAGAACTCCTTTGCAAACTTTCCCTCCTAAGCTTTAAGCATACCTAGTTTTAATTACAAACCAAACTCTTTTGCCCCAGGTAGCAGAGGTTTCACTTAAGAAAAAAAGTTCTTCTTGATTATTTGAAAGCAAGGACCAGAGGGGGAGAGAGAAACATGCCCTGATTGTGAATCGAACCCATTACCTTTCGGTGCACGGATGACCTCAACCAACTGAGCCACACCAGCCAGGGCAGGGGTTTGTTCCTTTTTCAAATGTTTTCAAGGGCCCTGGCTGGTGTTGCTCAGTGGTTAGAGCATCAGCCCGCAGACCAGAGAGTCCTGGGTTTGGTTCCGCTAAGGGCACGTACCTTGGTTACAGTTTGTCCCTGGCTCCGGTTGGGGTCATGTGGGTGGCAACCAGTCGATGTGTCTCTCTCACGCCGATGTTTCTCTCTCTCTCTTCCTCCCCCTCTCTCTTCAGCTCTATCTAAAGATAAATGCAAAAGTGTCCTCAGGTGAGGATAAAAAATAAAAATAAAAAATAAATTAAAAAATAAATGTTTTCAAGGGCCCTGGCTAGTTTGGCTCAGCAATTAGAGCATTAGCCCACGGACCAATGAGTTGTGGGTTCAGTTCTGCTCAAGGGCATGTACCAGTTGTGGTTCATCCCAGCCCTGGGCAGGGTCGGATGGGAGGCAACCAGTCGATGTGTCTCTCTCACACTGATCATTCTCTCTCTTCCTCCCTCTCTCCCTCCCTTCTACTCTATCTGAAGATAAATGGAAAAATATCCTCGGGTGAGGATAGAAATAAATAAATAAGTAAATAAAATAAAGTAAAATGTTTTCAAGGAACACCCTCCACTCAGCCATTTTTCCATTCTGAGAGAGTTCTGAATTAAGTGAAACAGTCAGTCCTTCAGAAAACTCTCAAAACAGACAAACACAATTCCTTGGGAATTAGATCCACTCTTCTCCTAGAGGGATTTGGTGCAAGGCTATGTTTAAAAAAAAAATTTTTTTTTTTAACACCACAAAGCTTTCCTACTCCTACCATATTGAGTCATCTTTTTTTTCTTTTTAATTCTCACCCAAGGATATTTTTCCATTTATCTTCAGATGGGGGTGGATCATCAACGTGAGAGAGACACATTGACTTGTTGCCTCCCACAAGACCCCAACCAGGGCTGAGGACCGAACCCAAACCGAGGTACGTGCCCTTGACCAGAATCAGATCCAAGACTCTTTGGTCCACGGGCCCACACACTATCCTCTGAGCCAAACCAGCCAGGGCGAGTCATCTTTCTCTTGATTTAACTTCTGCTTGGTTGCTCTAAACCTTTGGCTATCTTTCAGAGTTCTGACAAAGTGGATTCTGGCAGTACACAGTAACATTAGCACTGAAAAAATGTGAGATTATGAAAACTGGGCAGTTTTGGTTTTCAAAATACGGTTTCTGAAAATAATCAATGTCAAAAAACATAGGACCAAGAGATTTTGTCCAAATATAAGAGAACCTGTTACTTTAGACTTTGGGCGACGTTTCAACTTGTGTCCTCAAAGATCTTGGAATCACAGTATAACTAATCTGTAAGTGTACTTTTGCAATGATCTGGTCATTTCTGACAAGCTGTTTCCCCAGTTTATCATAACCATCAAGGGTTAGGATTGCTGCAGACACAGATTTATGCCTAAGTACGTGATATTCACTGCAACTTTAAGCTATTTTGTTCATAATTCTTATGTCTTTCTTACAGAGCACCCACAAATGTAACTAACAACTGGCTAGCTCCAGTTGTGTGGCATGGCACTTACAAAGAAAACGTGTTGGAAAAGTATTATGCAAATCATAAAATTACTGTGGGGCTGACTGTGTTTGCTGTGGGAAGGTAGGTAACACTAAATGTCCTTTGTGTTCAGGCTTTTCATTGTAGAAAATGAGAAATTATCAATAACAACACCTCAAGAATCTAGAAAAAGTAGAGCCAAATAAAGCCAAAGCAAATAGAAGCCAGGAAATAATAAAGATTAGAAATCCATGACATTGAAAACAGAAAAGCAATAGAGAAAAACAAATAAATGAAACAAAAAGCTGGTTCTTTGAAAAACAATAAAATTCACAATCATCCAGGAAGTTTGGCAAAAAAAAAAAAAAAATGCCACAAATTACAAATATCAGGAAAGAAACAGAGTATATTACCCCCGACCTTCAGATATCAAAAGGATCATCAGGGAATACTACAAAACTCTCTACATACATACATTTGATAACTTAGATAAAATGGACCCTGAAAACTACAAACTAACATAACTCACCCAACATGAAATAGACCATTTGAATCCCCCTACAGCTACTGAGGAAATAGAATTTATAATTTTAATATGCTTTATTGATTTTTTAGAGAAAGAGGAAGGGAGAGAGAGATAAAACATCCATATGAGAGAGAATAAGCCGCCTCCTGCACACCCCCATAGGGGATCAAGCCTGCAACCTGGGCATGTGCCCTGACTAGGAATCAAACCAGGACCTCTCAGTCCATGGGACAATGCTCACCTCACTGAACCACACCAGCCAGGCTAGAATTTATAATTTTTAAAACTCCCAATGTCTCCAGGCCCAGATGGTTTCATTGGAGAATTCTACCAAATATTTAAAGAATTAACCTCAGCCCTGGCCGGTTTGGCTCAGCAGTTGGAGCATCAGCCTGCGGACCAGAGAGTCCCGGGTTCGGTTCCCGCTAGGGGCACGCACCAAAAAAAAAAAAAAAGAATTAACATCAATTCTATACAATCTCTTCCAAAAAGTAGAAGAGGAGTAAACACTTCCCAATTCATTTTGTGAAGCAAGTGCTGCCCTGATAGCAAAATCATACCAAAAAAAAAAAAAAAGAAAAAGTATTAAGTAAAGTTGAACAATGTATCTATTACCCATTAAAATGATAAAGTTTATAGTAACTTGTTATTAAATATTGATAGAAATTTGTTCTTTATAAAGAAAAAATACAGACAGAAAGAGGAAGGGAGGGAGGGAAGGAGAGAGGGAGAGAAGGAGGAAGGGAGAAAGAAAGGAAGGAAGGAAAGAGGGAAGGAAGATCTGTAGGGAAAGACTTCTTTACATGATGCTGCAGAAAGCTGATGTTACCATGGTAAAATTGAAATTGTAACTCATGTCTATAGCATGCCATATACAAGCATATACAAACATCAAATTGCACGTAGCTTAAAGACCAAAAGTTAAAAAAAAAAAACTATACTTTTATCTTCATGAACTCAGGATAGAAAAAGATTTCTTGCCCTGGCCAATTTGGCTCAGCAGTTAGAGCGTTGGCCTGTGGTGCAGAGAGACCCGGGTTCAGTTCCCACTAAGGGCATGTACCACGGTTGCAGTTTGTCCCCCGCCCTGGTTGGGTTGTGCAGGTGGCAGCCACTTGATGTGTCCCCTTCACATCGATGTTTCTTTCTCTCTCTCTCTCTCCAGCCCCCCCCCCCTCCCTCACTCTATCTGAACAAAAAATGGAAAAATGTCCTCCGGTGAGGATAAAAAAAAAAAAAAAGATTTCTTAAACAAGACACAGAAAATATTAATCATAAAGAAAAAGGCTGATAAGTGTGACTGTTTTAAAATTAACTTTAAGAAATCATCGGAAAAACCCAAGTTGAGGGCCAGTCTACAAAATACCTCATCAGGACTCTTCAAAATGGCCATTGTCAGGAACTAGGAGAGAAACTGACAGATTACAGGAGACCTGGGAGGCCTAAGTACTAAATGCAATGTGTGTCCTGGATTGGATCCTGGAAACTAAAAAGGCCATTAGAGGAAAACTGATGAAATCCAATAGATCTGTGGTTTGTGACAAATGTACCATGGTTTTATAAAACATTAACTTTAGGGGAAGGTAGTAGGTACGTGTATATGGGAGCTTTCTGTAATATATTTGCAACTTTTTAGTAAATCTAATAACACTCCAAAACAGAAAGTTTTTTAAAATTGAAAAAGTTTTTCATTGTAGTGTAAGTGCCTGACCATCAGTTTTTCTTGTTGTTGTTGTTTTATTGTAAATGCCTGACATTAAGCGTTTTGTTGCCTAGAAATCCATTTCAGAAACCCATCTTAAACAAACACATTGCCAGCTGTCACTTGGTTACTAGTTAAACACCTAGGTATAAAGAGCCAGCTTCCCCATCCATGAGATTTCCCTTTTAGAAAGCACTAGGGAATCGTGGTAACAGACTGCTTGAGTAACCTGGCTTTTTCCTTCCCACACTTTAATTCCTGCTCTTATGTTTTAAATTCATGAGTAAAGAGTAAATTTGTGAAACCCTAGGTGCATCTTGCAATCATAATAACCACAAGCGCTGGGCCAGCCACACTGTTGCTAGGGAAATGTCTGTGGGTGTCTCACCACAAGTAGTAGGGGCCCCAGTGAGTGGCTCCAGGCATTCCTAGCCTATACCATCACAATCAATAGGCTGAGACTGAAATAAAACAACCCTATGTCATACCACACTTAAAATTAATTCAATGGATAAGAGGCTTAAATATGAATGATAAAACTACTCAAAGAAAATGTAGGAGATTTTCACTACCTTGAGGAGGCAAAGATTTCAGAAACATGATACAAAAGCACTAACCATAAAAGAAATGTGAATAAATTAGACTTCTTTGGATTTGAGTTGCTAGCTTCCAATATGTCATTCTTTTCATTACTGTATAATGGTCCATCGTATACATATATATACCACATCTTCTTTATGCATTCATCTATTGATGGACACTTAGGCTTGGCTATTGTAAATAATGCTACAGTGAACATGGGTGCATATATCTCTTCCAATTAGTGTCTTTGTTTTCTTTGGATAAGTGCCCAAAACTTAGTTTTTTAAATAACTTATCTTTAATGTTGAATGTATTACAGATGTTCCTCCTTTTGCCCCTATTTGACCCCCACCTCCCCATTCTCGCCCCCCTCCTGCCTTTCCCCACACTGTTGTCTGTGTCCATTGGTTATGCATATGTGCATATAAGTTCTTTGGTTTATTTCTTCCCACCCCCATCCCCCTTCTCTTTGAGGTTTGTCAGTCTAACAACCAAGTTGTACTTCTTAATCCCTTCACCTTTTCCACCCATCCTCCTAACCCCCTTCCCATCTGGAAACCAACAAAATGTTCTCTGTATCTATGAGAATGTCTCTGTTCTGCCTGTTCATTTTGTTTGTAGATTTAATTGTTGATAGATATGTATTTATTGCCATTTTGTTTGTTCAAAATTTTTTTTTTTATCCTCACCTGAGGACATTTTTCCATTTTTTGTTCAGATAGAGTGGGAGGGAGAGAGAGGAAGAGAGAGAGAGAGAGAAACATCGACGTGAAAGGGACACATAGAGTGGCTGCCACCCGCATGACCAACCAGGGCCAGGGACAAACTGCAACCGAGGTACGAGCTCTTAGTGGGAACTGAACCCGGGTCTCTCTGGACCGCAGGCTGATGCTCTAACCGCTGAGCCAAACCGACCAGGGCTGTTCAAATTTTTTATCTTCTTTTTCTTCAAGAAGACCCTTCAACATTTCATGTAATACTAGTTTGGTGGTGATGAACTCCTTTAGCTTTTTCTTGTCTGGGAAACTATATGTCCATCAATTCTAAATGATAGCTTTGCAGGATGGAGTAATCTTGGTTGTAGGTTCTTGCTTTTCATCACTCTGAATATTTCTTGCCACTCCCTTCTGGCCTGCAAAGTTTCTTTTGAGAAATCAGCTGACAGTCTATGGGAGCTCCCTTGTAAGTAACTAACTGCTTTTTTCTTGTTGCGTTTAAGATTCTCTCTTTGTCTTGAACCTTTTGCATTTTGATGATGATGTGTCTTGGTGTGGGCCTCTTGGGGTTCATCTTGTTTGGGGCTCTCTCTGCTCCCTGGACTTGTATGTCTGTTTCCTTCACCAAGTTAGGGAATTTTTCTGTCATTATTATTTCGAATAGGTTTTCAATTTTTTGTTCTCGCTCTTCTCCTTCTGACACCTCCATGATGTGAATGTTGGCACGCTTGAATTTGTCCCAGAGGCTCCTTACACTATCCTCATTTTTTTGGATTCTTTTTTCTTTTTGTTGTTCTGATTGGATGTTTTTTGCTTGTTTATATTCCAAATCGATGGTTTGCTTCTTGGTTTTACCTACTCTAATATTGAATCTCTGTCAATTATTCTTTATTTCAGTTAGTGTCTCCTTCATTTCTGACTGATCCTTTTTTATGCTCTTGAGGCCCTCACTAAGTTCATTGACGTTCGAGCATCCTTATAAGCAGTGTTTTGAACTCAGCATCTTGTTAGATTGCTTATCTCTATTTCAGTTCGCTCTTTTCCTGAAGTTTTGTTCTGTTCTTTCATTTGGGACATGTTTCTTTGTCTCCTCATTTTGGCTGCTTCCCTGTGTTTGTTTCTATGTATAAGGTAGAGTTGCTATGTCTCATGGGTTTACTAGGATGGCCTATTATAGTAGGTGTCCTCTAGGGTCCAGTGGCACAGCCTTCCTGGTCTCCCAGCTGGGCCCTCGAGGTGCACCCCTTGTGTGGACTTTATACCCTTCTGTTGTAATTGAGACTTTGATTGCTCTTGGCACATCAATGAGAGGGTTTTACTCAGGCTGATCAGCTGCAAGAACTGACTGTGCCCACTGACCACCAACCTCTGACTACCTTGAATGATCAGTTGTGCAGGGGCCCACCATACAGAGCAAGACTTACTTCAGCAGGGCTCTGGTACCCACTGAGTCCATTTCTTGAGTGTGTCACTTGTGGAGGTGATTGGGTGGTAATGCTTCACAGTGTTCTGAAGCTGTCCACTGGGTGTGCTGGCTCTGGGGCAAGGTCAGCCACTGCCTGTGTTCTACCTGGGGCCACCAGGCATAAGCTACAAAGTGATCTGTAGATGGCTGCTTCTTGTGCTGGACTTGGAGGTGCCCAGGCAAAGCCAAGTTGTGAACCACAGCTGGCTGCTTCTAGTGCTAGGCCTGGGGCCACTTAAGGAGAGGTATGGGGCTGAGATCAGAAGCTGCTTGTTTGAGAGAATTTAGGAAAATCTGAAGCAGGATCCAAGATAGGGCATTCCTATGGTAAAGCCATTGGAAACAGCTTGGGTGGGCCCGAAAGTTGGGTGGGGCTGGGCCTCAGGGAATCTCCAGGGTGGGACAAATAGTGTGAGCCAGGTTGCTGGAGTCCCAGATATGGTGTCCATCTGCCAGCCTTGTGGGGGAAGGGCTCATCAAAGGAACAAAGGCCTCCAACAGCACGTCTGTCCAGGAGAAAGCTGCCTCTCCAGCCCTCGCCCCAATGCCAAACAACTCAGTTCTTCCTTGTGTATCTCTGGTGCCTTTTGAGCTGCCTCTCCAATGCTGGAGTTCAGAGGGAGCAAGTCCAAGTAAGTCCCTGCGGGGGCCCTTTAAGAGGAGCTTCCTGGGGCTCCAGAAGCCTCAGCTTCCCTCAGCCTCAGTTCCTGCTGGCTTTTACAGCCAGAAGTTTTGGGGACTTCTCTTCCTGGCACTGGAACCCTGAGCTGGGGGCCTGCTGTGGGACAGGGAGGACCGTCCCAGCTGAGGTGTCCTCCTGATTTTATCCGCCACACGTGGGCGTGGGGCCAGCCTGTCCGCCTCCGCCCCTCCTACCAGTCTCCATGTGGCTACTTCTTTAATTCCGTAGTTGTAGGACTTCCATTCAGCTTGATTTCAGGTGGTTTTGACTGATGGTTGTTCTGTAGTTTAGTTGTAACTTTGATGTGGTTGTGGGAGGACTCGATACTGCTACGCCACCATCTTGATCAGAATTTCCCAAAACTTAATTTTAATGATTATATAAACATTATTTGAAGCTGAGCCGCATATGATTACCTTTCCTTTTTAAAATTTACCTGAGGCTATTTGTTACTGAGATTCTTTGACTTGAATCTTGAGAGACCGGAAATAAAGTTTATTTTCCAATCCAGTAATACTAAAAGCCACAAAGCAAAATAAGAAAGTCAATGCAGACAGTGGGGTATTAACCTTCCTACCTCTGACCATTTGTACATAAAGTGAGACTACTCCTAAAGCGAGCCACAGACATCAGTAACTGCTCTCACAGTGACCCAAGACCTTTGTCGCCTACAACGTCCAGAGCAAATTCCCTTAGAGCCCTGAGAACTCTGGCTCTCTCTGTGCACCGAGGGCTGTGCTGTTTCTGATCTCGCCAAGTTCTATTCACTCTTGCGAGGAACTTCTCTTCTCTCCTGTGATCCACAGAACCCCATCAGGGAGAGAGAGGAAATTTCACTTTCTTTTATACCGCGTAGATAACATTTTTGGATAAATTGCAGTCAGTGGAATGTAAATAGTGTGTTCCACTAAAATATAAGAAAATGAACATAATTGTTTCTCTTTTACTTCACAGATATATTGATTTCTATTTGTTCAACTTTATAGTATCTGCTAATAAGTATTTTATGGTTGGCCAGAAAGTCATACTTTATGTCCTGACAGATGACTTCTCAAAGGTGCCTTGGATACAGCTGAGTCCCCTCTGGACAATCAAAGTTTTTGAAATCAAGCGAGAGAAGAGATGGCAAGATGTTAGTATGATGCGCATGAAGACCATTAGTGAACATATTGTAGATCACATTCAGTATGAAGTTGACTTCCTCTTCTGCATGGATGTGGATCAAGTCTTCACACAGAAATATGGGTTGGAGACCCTGGGGGAGTCAGTAGCTCAGTTGCATTGTTATTGGTATAACGCACATTCTATAGAGGTACCTTATGAGAGAAATCAGTCATCAGAAGCATATATACCTATTGGTAAGGGAGACTTTTACTACCATGCTGCTGTATTTGGTGGCACTCCCATTCACGTTCTCAACATTACCAAGGAGTGCTTCAAAGGAGTCATGATTGATAAGAAAAATAACATCGAAGCAGTATGGCATGAAGAAAGTCATTTAAACAAGTATTTCTTTCTCCATAAACCCACTAAACTCTTATCTCCAGAATATAACTGGGATGCTCATGCAAAACATACTGGTGAAATTAGAGCTAAAAAAATCCTTTGGGCTCCTAAGTATTATAACATTCTTAGAGCAACACAGAATATTTAAGGCCTTTCTTAACAGTTCTGAATTTAAGAGCATCAATTTATCTTATATCTTAGATAATTAGCACTTGACAAATTTAATACTAAAAAAATCACCAACAAAATGGCAAGTCCACCAACACAGCAAATTCATACTTTCATTTTGAATTGTATAACATGGGATGTAGCAGTTGCAGAAAGAATGTATTGACATCAGATGATGGTATAGCAATTTCATATCCTCTGTGAATGTTGAAGGTGTGTTATTTGCTGGATCACATTGAACAAAATAGAATCTGTCACAAGAAAGTGAAACCTGAAATATTTTCATTGACCCAGGTAGATACACATTTCTCATATCGTGTAAGGAAAGGGATTGTGTAGAGGTGTGGATAAGGGAAAGTCACTATAATTGTACCATATACTCTATGTAAAACTTTGAGGACATTAAAGCTGCTACCAGATGGGCAGGCAGTTACTTAGGAAACTTTGAGTCATTTAAAAAAAAACTACGTGGGGGTTTTTTGTTGTTGTTTTTGTTTTTATACTCACCCAAGAATATTTTTCTATTTATCTTCAGACAGAGTGGGAGGGAGGGAGAGAAAGAGACAAACATTGATGTGAGAGAGACACATTGACTGGTTGCCTCCCACACAATCCTGACCAGGGCCAGGGATGATCCACAACCGAGGCATGTGCCTCTGACCGGAATCGAACCCATGACTCATTAGTCCACAGGCCAAAGCTCTAACTGTTGAGCCAAATCGGCCAGGACAGAACTATGTGTTTTTTGTTTGTTTTTGTTTGTTTGTGTTTGTTTTTGTTTTTGTTTTTAATCCTCACCCAAGGACTTTTTTTTGCATTTATCTTCAGATAGAGAGGGAGGAAGAGACAGGAGAAGAGAGATAGAGACACATGACACACGGATGTGAGAGAGACACGTTGAGTGGTCACCACCCACACGACCCCAACCGAGGTACGTGCCCTTAGAGGGAACCGAACCCAGGACTCTGGTCCACGGGCTGTCTGTCACTCTAACTGCTGAGCCAAACTGGCCAGGGCAGAACTGTGTTTTAAAACTACAAGTTTGTTATAAAAAAAAAAAAAAAAACTAATAAAAATGATATGGAGTGCTGGTTGGTTTGGCTCAGCTGTTAGAGCGTTGTTAGCCCATGGACCAGAGAGTCTCAGGTTCAGTTCCCACTAAGGGCACATACCTCAGTTGCAATTTGTCCCCGGCCCCAGCTGGGGCTGTGTGGGTGGCAACCACTCTATATGTCTCTCTCACATCGACGTTTCTCTCTCTCTTCTCCCATCTCTCCCTCCCACTCTATCTGAAGATAAATGCAAAAGTGTTCTCAGGTGAGGATAAAAAACAAAAATGAAATGGAGAGATAATTGAAAGCCTCCCTTTACTCTCCCTGTGAAAACCTGGCCCTCAATATTCCTTTCAGATGCATTTACATACCTACCACATGAGTATACACACACATGTGCTGCGTGCTTATATATTTTATACATATTGACTAATCACACACATGCACACATACATGCAGGCACACACATTTATTAGTAGTTGAGATCCATTTAGGAAAACAGTACTATTGTAGGTATTCCAAACAGTGGAAATTCAGACGATGAGCTGGACAGAGAGATGATAAAAGAGCTGAGGAGCATACAAGGGAGAGTGAGGCAACCCATACTTTTTTTTTTTTAATTTTTTTCTTTATTGATTAGAGAGAGAGGAAGGGAGAGGTAGAGAGAGATAGAAACATCGATGAGAGAACATCGATTGGCCACCTCCTGCATGCCCCCCACTGAGGATTTGGCCCACAACCTGGGCATGTACCCTGACCGGAAATCAAACCAGCAACCTCTTGGTGCACAGGTCGATGCGCAGCCACTGAGCCACACTGGCCAGGCCCGTACTTTTTTTTTAATGAAGGCGATAGCACTCCTAGGGCTGGAGGAGAAATTGTAAGATGTCCTAAAAGAGCTACCACCTAGCATGAGTCACCTGGCATGGGCTGGGACAACAGAGAGAGGTTTAGTCACTGCTAAAGATGCTACTCAAAGGAGATGAGAGAGAGATAAGTTGGGAGAGAGAGGCTTTTCTTCTTCTATTTTGATCTTTTCTGCCCGTGTTTTTCATTGTCTGCTGCAAGGGAGTCTGGGAAATGTAGGTCTCTGCCACATTGAACAGAATGTGTGGAAAATGGGAAAAACCCGGAGTCAACAAACAAATGGTTGCCACAGTCCACCCATTTTGCCAAAAGCTCCCATTCTCACCCTTCTATTCATATCTAACTCTCATAAAACACGTTCCCCCCTTGCAGAATTCAACTAACTTTTGTACAAATAAAGAATCACTTTAGCCCTGGCCTGTTTGGCTCAGCGATTAGACCGTCAGCCTGCAACCAAAGAGTCTGGGTTTGATTCGAGCCAAGGGCATGTACCTTGGTTGTGGTTCGTCCCCGGCCCCAGTTGGGGTTGTGCGGGTGGCAACCAGTCGAAGTGTCTCTCTCACATAGATGTTTTTCTCTTTCTCTCTCTCTCTCCCCTTCCCACTCTGTCTGAAGATAAATGTAAAAATATCCTCAGGTGAGGATTTAAAACAAACAAACAAAAAGACTCACTTTAGTCCCCCAAAAGTGAAATACAAAGCAGTTTCCCTCACCATGTCCAGGAGCCCCAGATGATATGCAGCCCTCCGCCTCAGCACCGTTCGTGGCTCTGCAGTTTGGTGAACACTGATCTAAATTGAAAAGAACAGAACTAACACTCCTCATTAAAAATAATAAAAAAGTAGGGGAAGGAAGAAGAAAAATCACTGGTTTACATATAAAGATATACACTTATGTGTAACAATGTATATGTATGATGATTATGTTTATATTTGTAATATAAGAAAAATATGCATGCCTGCTGTAGTCCTTATTTCTGTAGCTGGTTCTAAAGTCAAGTTGGTATTGATCACTTTTCTTCCACCACCCATTTCCATGTTGCTTATCCTCTGATAAGAGCTCAGATGAATAGGGTTCTTTACCTAGTGGAGTGACATAAACCTTTTCCTGTGGGATCTGTCTTTAGTGGACCTTTATTTATAGGATCACCAAGGTTTTCCCTTAACAAGGACTGCTGGAGAAGGTACTGTTCAGAGGCTGCCAGAGAACACCCTGAGCTCTAAAGGCAGTACTCATTATACTATTGTGTAGTAGCAACCTATTTTCATCCTGATATTTGTGATCAGTACCGTATTCTAGTGTAGAAACCCCTTCTCTGGCTATTGATTCAGCCTGAGAATGCAAAGCAGTCAGGGGAAGTCTCAGATTCCAATTCAACAGAACCATCACTGTGTTTCCTGGTGGGAACATTCCTTCCTTGTGCGCTAGGACCTCCAGACTCACTAAGTCCAATGTTGCCAGGATGAAATAAAAAATTACTCCAGTGGGTTTTTGGTGTAATTGTAAAAGAGGGCCTCAATCTCTACCTCGTAGGTTCCAGGACCCATGTGTTCTGGCTTTGAGGAAGACAGTATGATATAGTGGCCACTATTTCAAGGCATATCCTACACCTTTAGGACAGAATACCCCCACACCCTAAACTTCACAGAATGTTGTCTTACAGCTGATAGTGTAAGTCTTCAGTAGGCCATTTCATAAAGTTAGCTGCTTCTGGGTCATGAGTTACTTGGTAAGACCAGTGAACTCCATGGACATGAGCCTATAGAAGAACTTACTTGACAATAAAATTGATCTCCTTGTCACAGGCGATGCATAAAGCATTCTACAAATCCACAAGTGGCGGTGCTGGCAGAGTCACTGTGGGGAAAATCAGTAAGTCTATACCCAGAATATATTTGTTTGGGGACAAATTTCTTCCCTTTCCCTGGTGGAAAAGATCCACGGTAACCAATGTGCCACCAGCTGCCAGATGGTCCCTTAGAAGAAAGGTGCGATCTGAGGTACTCAGGGTGGCCTCTGCTGTTGGGTGGTTGGCATTTAGCAGTGGAGAAAGCCAGATCATCACTGATGAGAGGAAGCCTATGTTACTGAGCTCGTGAATAGCCTCCACTCCTGCCACTAAGGCCACTTTGTACGTGGGCCCATGGAGCAAGCACTGTGGGGGCGACAGAAAGAGGCAGACCAACGTCACAGAACAGACGATTGTGTCTACTTGATTACTGAGAGACTCCTATTGAGATCGCTCTTTGGTAAGCATTTTCATGGGATACACATAATCCTTACACTCGGTGCGTATTTCAGAAGCCCACAAAGGATCTCAGACATTCTTTTCACCAATATTCCAATCTTCCCAAGTTCAAGCTCATAGAAATGACTTCCATTTGATCATAGATTGCAGTGGCATATATCCAAGCTTGTAGTTTGTTGGATTAGGTAACACTGTTATTGGTAGGTAGGAGAAGTTGAAACTCTAATAACATTTAGAATCCCATGTCCAGCATTCATTCTCCACCTGAGCTACACAAAATGCTCCATCTAGTAGCTATTTTTGCCACTTAAATCTGCACAGAAACTTGTTCTGCAGTCTGTACCTCATATAGAGCCTTCTCTTGCCCTGCACCTCACTCAAAATTGGCAGGGTTAGCAGTTTCTCATAAATATGCCAGTGTGGCTCACTTAAACACAATACATATGTTGTCTCCAATATCCAGAGTCCCACTGAGATTTATACATCTGATTTGGTGGCAAGTGGTACAAGGTATAGGAACTTGTCTAGAGCAGATAACCCTACATGCTCCTCAGAAATGTCACTGATGTGTCAGGCCCCTGAATTTTTATGGAGGTTTTCTTCCACCTCCTGGCATACATTTGTATTAGAATGACATCTGAGATTCTTGCTCTTTTCTATTCAAAATGTTCAGGATAACGCTAATAGTGATATCCTGTAAAATGTTCAGATGTTGAAGGACCCCGTGGATTTTATTATGAGAATGCAGGAGAGTTCACATAGCTCTGAGCTTTACTGATGTCTCTGCCAGGTGAGAGCAAATGGCTTTTGATAATCTATACTAATTGATATAAGGTAAAACATCTGTCAGCTGCAGATCAAATACCAGGGACTTTATTTGCTCCAGCAAAAATACAACACCTGGAAAAGTAGCTATAATTGGAATTTCCACTTAATTAATTTTACAATAACTCACAGGAATTTTCCAGATTCATCTGGCATTTATATTAGCCAAACAAGCAAGTTAAACAATGAAGTGATAGGAATCAACAGCCTAAAATGTTCAAGTTCTTAATGGTAGCACTGTGCTTTACCATCTTTACAGAGAGGGGTTATTACTTTTTATTTTACTATTTTAGGAGAGTCTTTTCCATTTGACCCTTCTTACCACATTAGCCCTTATGCCAAGGGTCAGAGACTCATGTAAATATCCTACCAGTTGCTAAATATAAATATTTCAACCATGAATTCAAAAAGCTGCAGACTGGCTCTTTTATATGCTGGGCCCACTGTGAGATGAACTCAGGGCAGAATTTAATTTATCCCCTAATCTCCTTAAGCCCTCACTTTGTTCAGTAGACCACAGTGCAATTTCTAGCCCCTAGAAATTAGTCGGTTCAGAGCTAGTGTCCATCCTACATTTTCCCCCAAGGACATAGTCATCCTAATTAATGACCACAGGACCTTCCTTGAGGTGACATAGACACCCCTGCAATCAAGAAATGTCAGATCCATAAACTGGCTTAGGTGTGGAAACACGGTGAGACACCATAACTTGTTATGATAACCCAAGTTGGGTTTCTGCTCCCCAGGCCTAGAGTTTTTCCAGTCATGTAAACCCTGTAATCGCCACTGAAATCTGAGAGTCTATGTCAGTGTCGGTATCTCCCGACATTGATTGATTTCTCAATGACTTAGTGAAAGAAAGTGTCTTCCAAGGCCCCCCTTTCCTTCCTGTCTTGAACATAGAGGGAAGGGGAATGGTTTGAACATGATAAATTCACTACAACATTCTTGTCTCCCTAAACCTTTGGATTTCTTCTTCTGCTTCATGGCAGGGAAGCTATGACATCTTAACATCACTGAGTGTAGATTACTGAATTCAAATTTTAGTATAACAACCAAGAAAACTCTTAAAACCACTTACAGTTTGACTAAGACAACATATTAAATCCAGAGTCTAAGGTAAGTGTGCCAGTTTCAATAACTTCAGCTCAATCCAATAGTCTATTCATCTTGATCTAACATCATTAGAATCCATCCTCACATGTGTTTCCCTACTAACATAAATTAGCAAGAGCTTAAAATTCTTCTAATGTAGCTATCTCCTACTGAAGCAGACCTTGAAACATCTCCCTGGGGCATGTCTTTAAACAATGAGAATAGGTGTCACCTCATAAATCAACTATTGTGGGTGGAATCATCACAGCATCTTTAAGCAGAAAAAGACTTGTTTCCTCAGAGAGATGCTGAGAAGTTGCTTCCACTGATAAGTGAAGCTCAGAAAGATTAGAATTACAAGTTTTCAGATTTGTCTGAATTCACCTAAATATTCTTATTCCACATATAAGTGTTGTCCAATTCTTTAATTTTAACCCAAGAAGACTTTTAGAAGTTGTATATTCAACTTACATTCTAATCATGTATATTACCCAATTAGATTTTGGGCCTTATCCTCAGCCATGTGTCTCATGACCATATACACACACACACACACACATAATGGTACCATAACTACCATCTTTGTTCTGTGTCCATGCCTTAAGCTGAGAGTTTAAATTTTTAGACTCATTATTTTATTTCTATAAGCTCACCAGAACAGTCAAAACAGCAATCCCATTCCACAGCCTTTGTACACATTATAGCCACGATGGTGACTACAGCAGCTATGTAGTGTCCTAAAGTCTTCCCTTCAATTGACACTTCCTACCAAGCAATAATAGGTAATAAGGTGATTTAAATAACTGTGATGCCACTACACGCCACCGATTTCTAGTAGCCCATAAGTAGAATGAGGTTCTACTTGTAAGGAGGTTTTATAAACCTAATTAATATCAGAGCACTCCTAGTCCTAGAAACTATATCAATCAGGGTCCAGTCAGAAAAATCTAGGTGTTTCAAATGAGGAATTTTAATTCAAGAACTGGTTACATAGGTAATGGAATTGCTAAGGAGCAAGATGGGCCAGTGAGGAAACCAAGAAGCTGCAACCATCTGAGAGCAGCACAAGAAGGAAGTGGAATTACCAAAGGCCAAAGCGAGGGTCATCAGTGGGAGATGAAATCTCCTGCAACCATGAAGAATAAAGCTCTCTGATGGAAGCTGGAATAACTAAGGAGATTTTGACTTCAACTCTGTGCTTTTCCTTTAAGCTCTCTAGTGCCATTAGATTCAGCCATTTCATGTGCCAGTTAGTCCTTAATATCTTTATGTTCCTCATTTCATTAAATAAGTGAATACATATGTATAGTACTGTCTCTGGTGTAGAAGTGTTATATCAGTCTCTGTCATCATTGTCATGATCATCATCATCATCGTATATTTTTATGGCAGGAACTATTATTGCCCCAAAGCCTTTGCCTTTGATAAACACCTCATTCATGGGAGCCCTGGGATAATTTAATTAACTGTTTACTACTATATTTCACCGGTTGCCAGAAATCTATCTCTGAATACTAATGTGAGTTTTCGATTGCCTTCAACCCAAACAAAGCCTGATAATTAATTCTAGGTTCCCCCTATTTCCCCGAATGTATGTTGCCTATAACCCCCTCTAACTGGT
The DNA here is from genome assembly GCF_014108415.1 of Molossus molossus. NCBI lineage: Eukaryota > Metazoa > Chordata > Mammalia > Chiroptera > Molossidae > Molossus > Molossus molossus. The sequence continues at coordinate 12,747,926 of NW_023425349.1, forward strand.
ACCAATACCCAGTTTGTTCAGAGCACTGAAACTGATGCTGATTCATCTAAACAGAGAATGAATGTATGGAATGGCATGTTAGATAGGAAAATTGAACCCTCAAATTTTAGTGGTCTAACACCCAAAACTTCTCCTTCACCCTACATATCCAGTGAGGGTTGGAGCCAGGCAATCTACTCCATATTGTCACTTGGGGACCCAGAACGATGGAGGGTCTATCATCTGTGGTATTGCTAGTTACAATGTCAGGGGAAGAGAGACACTAGGGAAGCACACAGAGGCTTATCAGTGCCTCAGCCTGGACTTATCGCATGCCCCTGCCTGTGCCAAAGGCCTACCAAGTGGAGTCTGCTATCTGCCTGGGAAGGAAGGGAGATCCAGAAAGTGGTGAATAATAGTAATGTTTACTACAGAAGGGTCGGAAACTATTTGCAGTACTTAGCAAATAGCTGTTAAAGAGAAATATAAAGGGACTAAGGGAGGAAATGCATGGATAAAATATGACCATAGGTATAATGTTTGAATATCAACCCTGATCCCATCACTCATTATCTCCCTGCTGACCTCCAGACTCCTGGAAATATCTGCCATAATATTAGTCCTTGACTATATTACAAATAATCTCAAACTAACCTCCCTTAAGGTTCCAAGTCCCAGGTAGAGATCTGATAAGCATGCCAGGTAGCTTAGGTCAAGTGCTGGCCCATGCTTTAGCTATAAGGGGTAGAGACAGGAAATTTCTGCCTATTTCAGCTTTCATACTGGAGAGAGGATACTAGTGCTTCTTCAATTTAGAATTCATGCTAAATAAAGGGTGTTCAGGTTCCAGGCAGCCAAAACATAAAAATGTGCGTATTTAAGAATTTTATATAAATAAAATATACAGTATGTGCTCTCTCTCTCTCTCTTTTTTTTTTTGTGTGTGTGTGGCCTGGCTTCTTTTACAGTATAATTATTTTGAGGTTCATGCATGTATCAATACTCTGTTCTTTTTGATTTCTGAGTACTAACCCACAAGTTGTTTATCCATTCACCTGTTGAGAAACATTTGGGTTTGTTTCCACCTTTTGGCCACTGCCAAGAAAACTACTACAAACAATCATAAACAGATCTTTTTTATAAACATACGCTTCCAACTCTCTTGGGTAAATATATAAACGTGGAATTGCCAAACTGTATGGTAAGTGTGTGCTTAAATTGTTAAGAAACTGCCAACCACTTTTTCAAAGTAGCTGTTTCATTTTACATTCCCACCAGTGTCAGTATGAGAGCTCCAGTTCTCCCACCCTCATCAACACTTGGTATGGTCAGTTTTCTTAATTTTAGCCATTCCAGTAAGTGTGTGGTAATATATTATTGTGGTTTTAATTTGCATTTGCCTGAAGACTAATGAAGATGAAGACTAAAATAATTTTTTTCATATATTTATTTGCCTTCTCTGTATGTGTTTGGTTTTTTGGTTAAAATGTCTATTCAAATATTTTGCCCATTTTTTACTGTATTTTTCCCAATCTTCAGTTTCCTTTTCATTGTCTTAACTGTTTTTTCTCCTATGTTTTCTTCTCCTGTGTTTCTTTCCCCTATGTTTTTGTTTTCGATTTTACATTTGGGTCAGCAATCCATTTTGAGTTAATTTTTATATATGGTATAAAGTACTACTCAAAGTTATCTTTTTGCATATGGATAGCCAATTATCCTACAGCTAATTTTTAGAAAGACTATTCTTTCTCCAGTGAGTTGCTTTTTCTTATATGTCAAAAAAAAAAGTTGTCCATATACGTATAGGTCTACTTCTGGACTCTCAATTCTGTCCAGATGATCTTTTTGTCTATCTTAAAACCATACAGTCTTAATTACTGTATCTTTAAATCTAAAATTATGCCAAAAAGCCTGACCAGTGTGGCTCAGTGGTTGAGCGTCGACCATGCACCAAGAGGTTGCTGGTTCGACTCCCCAGTAAGGGCACATGCCCAGGTTGTGGGCCTGATCCCTAGTGGGGGGCATGCAAGAGGCAGCCAATCAATGTTCTCTCTCACTGATGTTTCTATCTCTTTCTCCCTCTCCCTGCCTCTCTCTCTAAAATCAGTAAAGAAAAAAATGTTTAAAGAAAAAAAAGAAAGAAAAATAAGCAAATAAATAAAAAATAAAATAACATTATGCCAAAATAAAAAGTTTATTTAAAAATATAAAAACACAGAGACCTAATAGAAAATAAACAAAAGCTATGAACAGTTTACAGAGAAGGCGTTACTATGGCTATTAAACATGCAAAAGGATACTCAACATCAACCACAATAAAATAAACGGAAATTAAAACTACACTGAGATGCAGTTCACACCTTTCAGATTGTCAAACACCACAAATTTTAACAATGCACTATATTGATAAGGGTATGAGGAAATGGATATTTCACCTACTGATGGTATGAGTGAAACTGGAACCACCACTGTGAAAAACAATTTGGCAACATTTACTTAAGTTTTAAATGGGTATAACCTTGATCCAGCAATTCCATTTCTAGGAATGCATCCTACAGTATAGTTCAACATGTGTTCCTAGAGCACATTCAAGCATTTCCACTGTGGCATTTCTTATGATAGCAAAGACAATAAACAACCAAAATGTCTGACACTAGAAAACTGGTTAAATTATGATACATTCATATAATAAAATACAATTCACTAGAAAAAGAGTGTTAGATGTATGAGCTGTAATGGAATGATCTTCGAAATATATACTGATGAGTGAGAAGTTCAAAATCCTGAAGTGTTTTTAGTATGCTGCCATTTGTGCAAAAAAGGGGGGATATATTCATACTATATATATAATATAATAAAATCCAACAAACTGTCAACAGTGGCTGCCACTGGAGATGGGAAATGGGAAGTCAGGTGCAGAAGGGAGAAGATGATTTAGTGTGTATTATATAACCTTTTTTGTTAGAATTTTTTACTCTCTATATGTCTTTTTCAATATGAAAAGGTAATTTAATTTTAAAGCAGGGCAAGATAAAGGTGCATGCTATCTCTAATTAAGAGTGATTATCTCTTGCCTGGCTGGTGTGGCTCAGTGGTTGAGCATGACCCATGCACCAAGAGGTCACTGGTTCGATTCCAGGTCAGGGCACATGCCCAGGTTGTGGGCCCGATCCCCAGTAGGGGACATGCAGGAGGCGGCCAATTGATGTTCTCTCTCATCAATGTCTCTCTCTCTCTCTCTCTCTCTCTCTCTCTCCCTCTCTCTCTCTCCCTTCCTCTCTCTCTCTCCAAAAAATCAATAAAGAAAAAAAATTTTTTTTTAATAAAAGTGATTATCTCAGGACAGTGTGATTACATTTGAGTATAATTTTCTTCTTTGTACTTTTATGCACTTGACAAATTTAATAACATGAAAATGTGTTACTTCTATAATCAGAAACTAAGTAATTTAGAAAATTCTAAGAAAGCATAAGAAGGGATTAGCTTTACCTTAGATAACTGCACAATGCCTAATAGAGGATGAAGAAAAAAATGTTGCACTTTTGTGTCATTCATATACACACACAGCACACCCTTCAAAACATATTTCTGTTGGTAAAAATCAATCACTGAGAAAAGGAAGTACAACAACAAAACCCTAAAAGCAAAACATTTAAAATCCTTTACTTTTTCAAATGGGACAAAGTTCTACCGTCTGGTAACAATGAGAAGAACTTGCTACCAAATGTATCATTATGACTTTCTAATGCTTTCATCATCAAGAGTCTGGTGACATCACCATTAGTAGAAGATTCAAACACAAGGAGAATATTAGATAATACTTTTTTTGTGTGTGACAAAGACCCAAAAATATAATGCTCAGAAAATATCCTAAGACCTCTTTACATCACAAAAACTAAAGGTAAGGCTCTTATGAAGGGACTGTATAAAAGTTTAGATGACCTAGCAAAATCATAGAGATCATCCTCAAACCTTGGCCTTAAAGTGTATGATACAAGGCAGGTGATACAAATAGATTTCTGGCCTTTAAGAACATTGTCAGAAAATAATCTGGTTAAATGGAGTCTTACCTCACACAGGGTATTTCTAATGGTCTTGAATTTAAAAGTTGGTCATTTCTCTGTTATTTAATGTCTTATATACCTTCACCAGGATGGACTTGCTTTCAGAAGTTTAAGCAAGTTTTTCTTTTATATGAATTGGAAATTTCTAATTTTTATAAAAATCACATCCTAAGAATAGCATAATAATGGGAAATAGAACACTTATTACTACAAGAACCATTTTCTGCCACTGAATAGCTGTCTGATATTTCCATGAGTCTGAGGGCAGACACTCTGAAAACATGTCTGAAAGTCAAATATTATGAGAATCTACAAATATTTAAAAATACCTCAAGCTATACTGAAAAGGTTGCAGTTTGGTTAGGACTGGAAATATTTTTTGTTGTCTCACATGTTATTTTTAGTTCTGGTATCTATCTCTATTTTAATTTCTTCTGCTATTTGGAAACTGTTTACAAAATGTAAGCCTGGATTCTAGATAATGTGAGATCTACCTAAACCTCAAGTCTGTGTTGAAGTTGCCTGCCTGCTGTTAAGTAGACTTTGAAATGAAGGTGTTCTGGCTTGCTCTACTGTCAGGGATCTTCTTGGAGCAGATGCTAAATGCATTCAGAATCAATATGTGAGATGAAAAGGATCGTGCTCATAAGGGCAGCGGAGTTCAAAAATCAGGCATTTCTTCCATTTACATTTATTCCCTTTGGCTTTGCAGTGTGTTTTACTTGAGTAGCCAGAAACACCTCAAATTTCTAACTTTGTTTAAATTGTAACAATAAAGTAAAATAGAATGAATGAAAATATTTTTAAAAATAAAAAAATTGCCCTGGCCGGTTTGGCTCTGTGGTATAGCATCAGCCTGCAGACCAATGAGTCTAGGGTTCAATTCTGGCCAAGGGCACGTACATCAGTTGCGGTTCATCCCCAGCTATGCAGGAGGCAACCAGTCGATATGTCCCTCTCACAGTGATATTTCTCTCTATATTCCTTTCTCTCTCTCTCTCTCTCTCTCTCTCTCTCTCTCTCTCTCTCTCTCTCCTTCCCACTCCACCTGAAGATAAATAGAAAAATATCCCCAGGTGAGAATTTAAAAAATAATAAAATAAATAAAAGTTGGTAATTTTACATTGATGGACACTAAAATTATGCCCAGTTAAAGCTTCCCAATGTGGTCTTATCTGTCCAAAGAAATATAATACAAGTCACATTTGTAACTTTAAGTATTCTAGTAACTACATCGCAAAAATGTAAAAAGAAACAAGTGACTTTTATTTTATTTTTTTTTGAATTTCAAATTACCTAATTTTATTCCAGCTTAAAACTATTTTTTTTTTAATTCTTTTAAAATTTTTTGGTTACAGTTCACATTCAACATTATAGTAGTTTTACATGTACAGTATAATGGTTAGACAGACATTTATATAACTTACTAAGTGATCTCCCCAATAAATTTAGAAAGCACCTGGCCCCATACATATTTATTACAACATTATTGCCTATGGAATATAGTACTTTATATCCCCATGATTATTTTGTAACTGCCACTTTGTATTTCTTAATCTGTCCACCTTTTTTCACCCAGCCCTCCAACCTCCCTCCCATCTGGCCACCATCAGTTTGCTCTCTGTATCTATGAGTTTGTTTCTGTTTTGTTTATTTTGTTTTCTTTTTTAGATTCCACCTATAAGTGCAATCATATATTATTTGTTTTCTCTGTCTGACTTATTTCACTTAGCATAATACTCTCTAGGTCCATCCGTGTTGTTGCAAATGGCTGAGTAATATTCCATTTTATATATGTACCACATCTTCTTTATCCAACTGTCTATCACTGGACACTTAGGTTGGACCGTCCATATCTTGGCTATTGTATGTGAAATATCCTTCCTTGTTTCTGGTTATAGTCTTTGTTTTAAAGTCTATTTTGTCTGACATAAGTATTATCACCCCAGTTGTTTTTTTTTTCTTTCTTTTTTTATTTTAGTAAATTTTTTTTCATTACACTTGTCATACAATATTATTTAGTTTCAGGAGTACAACCCAGTGATTAGATATTTATATAACTTATGAATTGATCATCCCAATAAATCTAGTGCCCATTTGACACCACAGTTATTACAACATTATTGACTATATTCCCTATGCTGTACTTTATATCCCCATGACTATTCTGTAACTACTGATTTGTACTTCTTAATCCCTTCACCTTTTCACCCATCCCCCAACCCCCCTCCCATTTGGCAACCCTCAAAATTATTTACAATAGCCAAGATATGGAAACAACACAGCTTTTTTGTTTTAACATAGCTTTTTTTTTTTCATTTCCATTTATATGAAATATTTTTTTCCAACCTTTTACTTTCAGACTGTGTCTTTCCATCTGAATTGACCTTTCATAGGCAATATATATATATGGGTCTTGTTTTCTTCTCCATTCAGCCACCCTGTGTATTTTGATTGGATCATTTAATCCATTTACATTTAAAGCAATTATTGATAGATATGAAGTTAGAGCAATTTTTTTTTTTTTTTAATCCTCACCCAAGGACATTTTTCCACTTTTAGTTCAGGTAGAGTGGGAGGAAGAGAGAGGAAGAGAGAGAGAGAGAAACATTGATGTAAAAGGGACACACTGAGTGGCTGCCACCCGCACAAACAACCAGGGCCAGGGACAAACTGCAACCGAGGTACATGCCCTTAGCGGGAACTGAACCCCAGGTCTCTCTGAACCACAAGCTCACGCTCTAACCACTGAGCAAAACCAGCTAGGGCATTACAGCAATTTTATTATTCATATTTTTAATCTTTTTTCTCCCCCTTTTTCTTAAAGAAGTCCTTTTGACAGTTCTTGTAATACTGGTTTGGTGGTGATAAACTCCTTTAACTTTTTCTTGTCTGGGACAGATAACATTCATTTTAATAATGTATTTAATTTAACCCACTATATCTAAAATTTTATTTCAACATGTAGTAAATATAAACAATATTAATGAGATATATTATTTTTTTCATACTGAGTCTTCAAATTCCACTATTTGTATAATTTTTTTTTTAATCCTCACCCGAGGACATTTTTGCATTTATCTTCAGATAGAGCAGGAGGGAGAGAGGAAGGAAGAGAGAGAGAAACATCAATGTGAGAGAGACACATCGAGTGGATGCCACCCACAGAAGCCCAACCAGGGCTGGGGACAAACTGCAACCAAGGTACGTGCCCTTAGCAAACCCGGGACACTCTGGTCCACAGGTCGACACTCCAACCGCTGAGCCAAACTGGCCAGGGAGAAATTCCACTATTTGTGCTAGCAACATTTCACTGATCACTTGTTGCTAGTGGCCATGATATTGGAAGGCATAGATCTAAAATATCTTGCTAATTAATTATAAGTGTTCAAAAAGTGAATATCAGAGACCTCCATTTTACTCCAATGCATAATCCAAAAGCAGGACCTGTTCTTGGATGATGTCTACTAAATACTAGTTTATGCTTGTAAATAGAAATCTTAATGCCTTCAACATAGTTTGGTGCATTGGCTGGAGCCAAATATTCCATTTTAGAGCTTAATGCCTTTAATTCAGACTTTTAATTACTGCTTAAAAGGATATATCTTTAAGACAGCTCATATATTTTTAGTTTACTAGTTATATAGTCTTTGAATAAATTATTAGTCTTTGAATAAATATATTAGGAACAAACATATAAACATCAACTTTGGGGAAAGAATACATCTCAGTCCATAAGGATATCTTCATGAATATCTCCTTTTATTTTCACAGAAGCACAAGTGAAATAAAATAAGAGTGTTATTGAATTTCCTTTATGCAGTCATGGTGGGATAAAGGAACATAGAAGGAATGTCACCAACACTTCAAACCTCATCTAAAAAAAGGATCAGTTGATATCCTAAGAGACTTCAAACAATATAGGGGTTTCCTTAACTCAGGTCTGCCTTCTTTCTAAGGCTGAGTATCCTAGAATCAGACACTTGGGTTGGTGACCTAATTTCCATAAATTAATTTGTTATTAGAAGATGGCAAGGAAATTGTTTTTTACGTTCCAAAAACAAACTTCTTTTTCTTCTCTTTTTTTTCTAGCACAGAATGAATTCTAAACGGAAACTACTGTTGTTTATTTCATTTGTTTTAGCACTGACATTGATTAAGCATCATTTCCGGTAAATTTAAAAAATTAATAAATCATTATCTTTAGTGATTGGCAGAGTTGATCTAAAATACTGCATTTTGTCTAAAAAGTATTAATAAGCACTCCCTAAATTAATCAATAATTATTTTCTCTTTGGGGAATAAATCAAATCATAAATATGCAAATTCTTTCAGTTTTCAACATTCGACAAATATTTACTGAGCATCTTCTTGGTACCAGGCCCTGTTCTAGCGCTGGGAAAACCGTAAAAACCCAAACAAAGTGACTGCTCTTATGAAACTTTACATTCTAGGTGGAGAAGATGGACAATAAGCAAAGAAATAAATAATGTCAGGAGCATTGTATTTTATATAATAATGCTATGAAGAAAGAAGTAAGGCAAGATAACAGGATAGACAGTGTTGGGGGCTATTTTGAATATATTTTAAACTATATCAAAGTTCCATCTAATAGGAACAAGACTCAAAGTGACCTGCTGTAGAAACACAGCTGTACTGGGGAACAAATGTGTTAACCTGCTAAAATTCTCTTAACATAAATAAATTCAAATTCTCACCTCAGCCATACCGTCTTCCTTATGGTCTTTTTTTCTTTTTTTTAAATAAGCAATGCATTGTTACTGAATGCTATTTGAAAACTAGCTATATTGTGGGGGCAAATGTCTTTTAAAATTAACCCTATTACTTTGGTATTATGTTCTACATGTTATTTGTCCTCTGGTGTATTGTGCCTTAATAGAAAGGAGCATGCCATGTCAAAACTGGGATGCCACATATTCCAGAACTATAGCATTATGGCTGGCACATAGTAGGTATTCAATAATTATCTGGCTATCGAGTAAGTAAATAAATAAATCTGAATTCTAGATTTTCTGTCATTTTAATTGCAATAGGGATTTGTTCAAATTTAACACTAAACCAATTTTTTTCATTTATAAAGAATAAAGAAGCACCTACAGAAGATAAGTCTCTGCTGGTAAGAATCTGTGTTTCATGAATATTTTACAAACTGGCTGGAATCAGGTGGGTTCTAATGGTAATGGCAATCAGAAAGAACAGAAAACTAGACTAAATTCTCTAGAAGCAAGCACTGACAAATTTCTTGGGTATCAGTTCAGAACTATTCTACACATGTATATGAGTGTGTATGTGTACATCCCTAATTTTGCTCACTTGACACACTCACCTGCTTACACCAGACAAGTTTTTGACATTTGCTATAGTTTAAATATCTCTGTCCAGGATGATATATATTTTTTCAGATTAATAGCCCTCATGGACGATTAGATTTTGAATAACCATGAGACTTGGGCAATTCTGTAATGAAATATCTTTGGCTAAAAACACCTCTGAAATGTAAAAAAGGGATGCACTTTTAAAGGTTTTTATAAATATTTGATTTTGAAATAATTATAGATTCACAAGTTGCAAAGATAGTACAAAGAAGTCACATGTACCTTTCACCCAATTTTCCCTAGTGTTATATCTTACGTAATTGTTTAATTGTTGTACAATATCAAAACAGGAAATTGATGTTGGAACACTGTGTATGATATGGCATTTTATCACATGAATAGGTTTGTGTACCCACCACAGCAACCAAGATACAAAACTATTCCCTCACCACAAAGACCTCTGAGCTATCATTTATACTCACACCCAACCTCTTTTCCCTCACCTTCCTAACCCTTAATATCACTAATCTATTTTTATCTCTATAATTTTGTCACATTGAAAATGTTTATAAAAGGAATCATACAGTATACGATCTATTGAAATAAGCTTTTTTTTTCACTCAGCATAATGCCCTTGAGATCCAGCCACGTAATTGTATATATCAATAGGTTTTCCTTTTTATTGCTGTATAATATTCCACAAAGAGATGTACCGAAGTTTGTTAACTATTCACCTGCTGAGGGACATTTTGGTTGACAGTTCTTTTCTTATAGCACCTGGAAAATATTATTCTACTTCCTTTTGGGTCCATGATTTCTGATGAGAAACCCACTTTCATTCAGATTATTTTCCCCCATAGGTGAACTATATATCTCTGACTGCTTTCAGATTTTTTTCTTTAGGTCTCAGAAATTTGACTATCATGTACTTTATCATAGATTTCTTTAGGTTTATCCTGTTTGGGTTTCACTCAGTTTTTTGAGTCTGTATGTTTATGTCTTTAGTCAAATTTTTGGGAATGTTCAGCCATTTGTTGTTGTTAATCCTCACTGGAGGATATTTTTTCATTAATTTTTAGATAGAGTGGAAGGGAGGGAGGAAAAGAGAGAGAGAAACATTGATGTGAGAGAGACGCATTAATTTGTTGCCTCCCTACGACCCTGAGCAGGGCCGGGGATTGAACCTGCAACCCAGGTACATGCCTTTGACCAGAATCAAACCCGAGGACCAAAGAGCCGACATTCTAGCCACTGAGCTAATCTGGCCAGGACTGTTCAGCCATTTATTCAAAACACTTTTTCAGTCCCACCCTCTTTTTCTCTTTCTGACACTCCAATTACATGATCTTTTGTTATAGTCCCACATTTCCCTGATGTTCTGTTCATTTTCCCCCATTTTTTTTTCTGTTGTTCAGACTGAGTGATTTCTGTTATTCTATCTTTAAGTTTGCTGATTCTTTCCTCCATCTTCTCCATTATGCTGTTCAGCTATGCATTGAGTTTCATTTCAGCTATTGTATTTTTAAGTTCTAAAATTTCTATTTCATTCTTTCATCTTCTATATCTTTGATGAGACTTTCTATATCTTTGCTGTCACTTTCTATTTTTTTTTTCATTTGTTTCAAGTGTTTATAATTACTCATTAAAGCATTTTTACAATGGCTGATTTAAAATCCATGTCAGATAATTCTAAGATCTGTGTTATCATGGCATCTGCAGATTGTCCTTTTTCATTCAGAGACCTTCTTGTTTCTTGGTATAAGACCTTCTTGATTCTTGATATAATGAATGATTTTTTTATTGAAACCTGGACATTTGGGGTATTATGAGACTCTGTATCTCATGTAAATCTTGCATTTTCATAGGCATCCTTTTACATTGCTCAAGCTGGGACATGGGTAGCACTTGCTCATTACTGTCAGTTGAGGGGTGAAATTTCAAGTTCTCTCCTCTGCCTCCATTGAAACCTGGGTGAGGGATGGGGCTCTGTGTTACTAATAGACGAGACAGATGTTCAGGCTCCCTACATGGTCTCCACTGACACCTGACCGCAGTTGCTGAGCAATGGTGGAAGTTCTAACCCCCACTAACCTCCTCTAACTCCACACCAGTGAGGAGGGGAGGGAGTATCATTACAGTCTATAGAAGATGAAAATCTAAACTCTCCACTTGGTCTTTGCTAGAGAGATTGACATGGGCCACAGTTTTTCTGTGGTATTAAGCTGGAGGACAGTGAATAGTATTTAAAAGTTTTCTACCTTGCTAGGTCATCCTTTTCCTGGTCCTTTAGCTGTAAAGAGCAGGCTTTTCTTGTGTCTGTGCCCACTGGCATTTCTGGGCTGCTGACTTCTCTAGCACCCAATCTGGGATATATCTGGCAGAAAACCCAGGGGATGAACTGCCTTGGGATTTGAGTCCCAAGGTGCCTATCTGATTTGCCTTCTCTCCCTTTCAGAGTCTTCATACATAATATCCAAGGGTTTTAGCTATAGTTAGTGATAGAAATAGGAAAAACTAGTACTACTCCATCTTTGTGGAAGCAGAAGTTGCTTAGTTATTCTTATTTTACAAAATATCCCTGGTTTATAAAAGGGAAATTTCCCCCATAACCTTGTTAATTAAATAATTAACTTACAAGTACAATAAAACCTTAGGTGGGTCCTCTTTAAATAAAAATCAAAGATGAACACCTGAGCCCCTACTTCAACCCCTTTATTTCAACACATCGAGTATCTGTTACATAGTAAGCTACTATGAATTAATTAAATCTGCATTTTGTCTGAATAGACATTATTTTTCCTGCTCTATTAATTTTTAAAATATGTACCCCCTTTATGAACCATACTGCTCCTTGCCTTCTTGCCTTTGATCATTACCTCTTCATATTTCTTTTCCAGGTGGTTTCTCTTAAGCCCAAATTTAGGTTAGATGCCCCATTTATATGTTCACATGGTGATCTGTTTTTCCCTATTAGCCCTTATTACTCTGTATTATATCTATTTAATCTTGTCTTTCCTGTGACTTTATCATCTTCCTAAAGGCAGAAGCTGACCTAAATGTTCATAGTTACTGAACCAGTACCAAATAGTGCCTGTCATATTTCTTTTATTTTTATGCATGTATGTATGTATTCATTTATTTTTAATCCTCACACGAGGATATTTTTACATTTATCTTCAGACAGTGGGAGGGAGAGAGAGAGAGAAACATCGATGTGAGAGAAACACATCAAGTGGTTGCCACCCACATGACCCCAACTGGGGCCAGGGACAAACCGAACGAGGTATGTGCCCTTGGCCAGAATCGAACTCGGAACTCTTTGGTCCACAGACTGACACTCTAACCTCTAAGCCAAACTGGCCAAGGCCATGAGTGGGTTACTCTTAACTCGATTTTCTCTTTGTACCTAGGGATCACGAAGCAAAAGAACCTCGGCTCTCAGACTGGTTTAATCCTAAGTAAGAACAAAAAATTCTGCTCACAATACAATAATAATAGTATAATTCAATTTGAATGGGGGAATTTTTTTTCATCATCAAATTTTAGCTATCCTGAGAAGCTTCCAGGACTTAGAGTTCTTACTTTTAAGACCTTTATGTACAAAACTAGGGTCTATTTATAAAGAGTCAGTCAATTAAGGGTCATAATGAGAAAGCTATTATCTGGTTTAACATTCTTGGTTTTATTAGGGGAAAGAAAAACATCTCTTTATAAAAAGCCCAAAAATACCATGAATGATTTCTTTTGATTTTGATGTTAGCACTCAAGGGAGAAGCACATTCTTTATAACGGCTATCTAGTACCCTCTGTCATGGATGTAGAACGTAATTATTTCAGCCAACTCCCTATTGTTTTTGTATTGTTTGCAATTTGGGGGCTATTGTAAGCAATATTTCAATGAATATTCTTATTCATATATTTTTGTACACTGTTGTGTGAATTTATCTGTGGGATAAATTTTCATCATTAATTTAAGAGGATATAAACATCTAAAATTTTGATTCAGGTTGCTAAAATGCCCTTTAGTGATTATACCATTTATTTTTCAATCAGCAATGGATAAAGTTAGTAAAATTTTATTTGTTTATATATTTATATTTTATTCTAGTAGTATCAAGCATTTTGTTACTGGTAATAACTGTTAGTTAAAATATCTCAATTCAGCCCGGCTGGTGTGGCTCAATGGACTGATTGAGCATCGTCCCATGGACTGAGAGGTCCTGGTTAGATTCCCGGTCAGAGCACATGCCCAGGTTTTGGCCTGGATCCCCAGAGTGGGGGGAGGGCAGGAGGCAGCTGATCGATGTATTGCTCTGACATCGATGATTCTGTCATTCCCTTCCTCTCTCTCTAAAAATCAATAAAAACATATTTAAAAATATATCTCAATTTGATATGTATTTCTGTAATTATAATTAAATTTCAGCATCTTTTTATATTTTTATTATTTATTTGTATTTTATCATCTATGAATTCCTTTTTCATATTTATATTTTTAAAATGAAACTTAGTTGCACAGAATTAGATTAATCATAATCCTTGCTTCATGACTCATTTTATCATTAGTTCATGTAAATCCTATTTATATTATTTATTTGTGTGCTTTCTTGCTTATTTATTTTTAATGAAATTAAAACATCAACCTTCAGTAACTTCAACATCTAGATTTGTGTCTTTTTCAATATGCTCACTCTGTCGCTATGCCCTACAACAATCATCTTGCTTTCTTTTTAAAATATAAATGTATATCCTCCATATATATTCTTGGAAATGTCTATTTTAAAATTCTAGATGTTTATAACTTTATAAAGTGGATATCATGTTGTATTTAATCTTCAGGGACTTATTTTTTTCCCTTAATATTAAGTTGCTGCCCTAGCCAGTTTGGCTCAGCGGTTGAGCGTCAGCCTGTGGACCAGAGAGTCCCTGGTTCAGTTCCCACTAGGGGCACATACCACAAAAAAAAAAAAAATTAAGTTGCTAAGATTCATCCAAAAATTGCATATCGCTGTCATTCACTCTGATGGCCACATAATAATTGGACTGTGAATTATACCACAGTTTGTTCACCCACTGCCTTGTTAATGGGCACTTAAACTATTTCTAGGTTGTTGCTATTATGAACATTTAGACCCTCTATTCTTATAAGATGCTCTCCAAAGAGTTCAAAGAATTTAAAATGTAAAAATATTTATAGATAAAATATCTGCCTAATATCTATCTCTGACCTCATCTTTAACTACTGTCTCACTCCACTCTAAACACACTGGCCTCCTTAATGTTCCTCAGATACACCAATCATGCTCTTACCTCAGGGCCTTTGCACCTTCTGTTCTCTCTGCATGGATCATTCATCTTTCAAATAGCCAAATGACTCATTCTCTCACTTCCTTCAAGACTCCACTCAAATGTTATTTTATCAGTAAAGCCTTCTCCAACCACCTCACATAAAATGACCCCCCATTCCCTATCCAGTTTTATTTTTCTCCATAGCACTCATAAACATCTGACACACTTTATTTGGTAGTTTATTCATTTATTATCTAACTCTCCCCACTAGAATGTGCCTAAAAAAGAACCTAGACATAGTAGAGGCTCAATATTTATAGAATAAATAAATAGATGAAGCCCTTGGCCTCATGGAAATGATAGCTCTTTCGTAACAATGTAATAGTGGTAGAAGACATTCTTTACTTTAATTGGAAGGCTGTGCTTTATTATTAAATATCATGTTGGCTGTTAGTTTAAAATAAAACGACCGCTTCAATATTGAGATATCAGGGAAGAAGTTCATTTTTTTGTTCTTATAAAGTGGAAAAAACTTGTAAGCTTAAAGTAAAAAATCAATAAATATCACAGAACAGCCAAGGAAAGTGTGAAAAATAAGAGAATTTTGCCTTAAAAAATATCAAAACATATTCTAACACCATTGTGATCAAATCAACATGGAATAGCCCTGGCCGGTTTGGTACAACAGTTAGAGCATCAGCCTACAGACCAATGAGTCATGGATTCGATTCTGGTCAAGGGCACGTACCTCGGTTGCGGTTCGTCCCGGGCCCTGGTCGGGGTCGTAGAGGAGGCTGCCAGTCAATGTGTCTCTCTCACATCGATGTTTGTCTCTCTTGCTCTCCCTCCCTCCCACTCTATCTGAAGAAAAATGGAAACATATCCTTGGGTAAGGATTAAAAAAAAAACTCAGCATGGAATAGATCAGAAGAATAGTAAATCCAGAATTAAAGCACAGAATACTAAATGAAATTTGATATATAATAAAGATGGTATTTTAAAAATCAGTAAGGACAGTTATAAACTAGGTACAAAGAGAATTCCCAAAGGCAAAGTCCTGACCCTAGTCCTCCAGACACTTGGAAGAGCTCTTATATGAAGCTTCCCTTCCCAGTATCAGCTCCTAGAATTTATGACAAAATTCATTGTTCAAAATAAAACGCATTACTGATTTACTTCATTTGGGGGAAAATTCAATTCACATTTTTGATTTAAGTAAATATTTATGGCTGAAAAAAATCTGAGAAAAGGATGCATTATTTCATAAATGATGCTGGTACTACTAGTGATCTAAGAGCCTCTATCCTATGCCATATATAAAAATAAATTCCTAAAAGATTAAATGTAAAAAATAAAGCAATAACAAATCTTATTAGAGAAAGTCAATAAGAGACAACATGTAAAATCTAGGTAAGAAGGAAATCTTAATTAATGCTGGAAACATAGTAGCAATTTAAAAAGATACATTTCAACTTCTGGTCAAGATGGCGGGTAGGTAAACGCGGTATCGCGTCCTCCCACAACCACATCAAAGTTACAACTAAACTACAGAACAACCATCATTCAAAACCACCTGAAATCGAGCTGAATGGAAGTCCTACAACTACGGAATTAAAGCATCAGCCACATCCAGACTGGTAGGAGGGGCGGCGGCGCGAAGGGCTGGGCCCACACCCACGTGTGGCGGATAAAAATCAGGAGGCTCTCAGGGCTGGGAAGGTCCTTCCTGAGGACTGAGGGGTCCCCGTCCCACACCAGGTGCCCCGCTCAGGGTTCCAGTGCCAGGAAGAGAAATCCCCATAACTTCTGGCTGGAAAAACCAGCGGGAACTGAGGCTCAGGGAGGCTGAAGCGGCTGGAGCCCCAGGCAGCTCCCTAAAGGGCCCACACACGGACTTATCGGACTCTCTCCCTCTGAGCTTGGAGGGGAGGCAGCTCGAGGGGCGCCAGAGACACACAGGGAAGAACTGAGCTGTTTGGCACTGGAGCGAGGGCTGGAGAGGGGGCTTTCTCGGGGACAAACGTGCTGTCAGAGGCCTTTGTTCCTTTGGTGAGCCCTTCCCTGGGGCAGCAGACAGTCGCCATATCTGGGTCTCCAGCAACCTGGCTCACACTGGTAGCCCCGCCCTGCTGACTCCGAGGCCCCGCCCCACCCCACCCAACTTTCAAGCCCACCCAAGCTGTTGCCACTTGCTTAACCATAGGATTGGCCGGTCTTGGCTTAATTCTTTCAAACGAGCAGCATCTGGTCTCAGCGAGCCCCATACCTCTCATTAAGTAATACACTGAAACAAACACAGGGAGGCAGCGAAAATGAGGAGACAAAGAAACAGGTCCCAAATGAAAGAACAGAACAAAACCCCAAGAAAAGAACTAAGCGAAATGGAGATAAGCAACCTAACAGACACTGAGTTCAAAATACTGCTTATAAGGCAAAAAATGCCCAATCAGAACAGCAAAAAGAAAAAAGAATCCAAAAAAATGAGGATAGTGTAAGGAGACTCTGGGACAACTTCAAGCGTGCCAACATTCGCATCTTGGGGGTGCCAGAAGGAGAAGAGCAAGAACAAGAAATCAAAAACCTGTTTGAAACAATAATGGCAGAAAACTTTCCTAACTTGGTGAAGGAAACAGACATACAAGTCCAGAGTCCCAAACAAGATGAACCCCAAGAGGCCCACACCAAGACACATCATCATCAAAATGCAAAAGGTTCAAGACAAAGAGAGAATCTTACAAGCAGCAAGAGAAAGGCAGCTAGTTACCTACAAGGGAGTTCCCATTAGGCTGTCAGCTGATTTCTCAAAAGAAACTGCAGGCCAGAAGGGAGTGGCAAGAAATATTCAGAGTGATGAAAAGCAAGAACCTACAACCAAAATTACTCTGTCTTGCAAAGCTGTCATTTAGAATCGATGGACATATAAAAAAACTTTCCCAGATAAGACAAAGTTAAAGGAGTTCATCACTACCAAACCGTTATTATATGAAATGATGAAGGGTCTTTTTGAAGAAAAAGATAAAATGTATGAACAAACAAAATGGCAATGAATACATATCTATCAATAATGGAATCTACAAACAAAATGAACAGGTAGAACAGAAACATTCTCATAGATACAGAGAACATTTTGTTGGTTGCCAGTTGGGAGGGGGGTTGAGTGAATGGGTGAAAAAGGTGAAGGGATTAAGAAGCACAAATTCATTGCTAGACTGACAAACCTCAAAGGGAAAGGGGTTGGGGGGGTGGGAAGAAATAAACCAAAGAACTTATATGCATAACCAATGGACACAGACAATAGTGTGGGAAAAGGTGGGAGGGGGGCGGGAGTGGGGAGGAGAGGGTCAATGGGGGAAAAATGTGGAACATCTGTAATACATTTTACATCCAACAATAAAGATTTGAAATAAATAAATAAATAGATACATTTCACTATATAAAAATTTAAAAATTTTTATTTGGTTTAAGAAGAACCAAAATTTAATAGATGAGAAAACCATCTGGTAAAAAATTATTCATAATACAGATGATAGAATAATACTAGAAAATTTCTAAGGTATCTGTTTTCACTTATAGTTATTAATTTCCAACATATCATTTCTGCTTCCTACTCCTTTTAGATTCATGCTCAACTTGCTAGACCTAGAAAGAGGTCAATATAGCCTTGACTTACAGGAAGAGACTCCACCCTCTCTCTCCAGATACATTTTTTGAACACATTATGCCCTCACATGTTACTATCATGAATCACATCTCATCAAATCTTAGTAATACCTTGTAGCATTGAAATCATTTCAAGTTCATTTAATACCTATTCTCCCTTTACTAAGAATGTGAATATCTTAGGCCATATATATTATTTTCCTCTGTTAGCATTGTGCTTTATTCTATGTCACACCTATGATAGTCTATAGGATTATTACACTTTAGCACTTTAACTATCTACCTTCTTTCTAGAAATTTCCATTGTAAACAATATACTTCATGATAAGGTCATTTTTTGTCCTGCTGGACACCATCTTCTCAGGCCTCATGAAATGTTTTCTAAGCTTCTCAGATATTTTATGAGTATGAGAGAAACACCTCAGGTGAGATGAAGTAACTTTAAGAGACTCAACAATAGATATGGACAAACTAAGGGGCTTGTAACAGCAGGAAGCTGTGACCAACCACCCTAGGCCTAAAGGGGCAAGTGAAGGAATGGTGTTCCTGGACACCAGGGATTTCTGGAACCATGAATTAGTGCCCAACAGAAGTTGCAATTGCATATGGACACAGTCACTGTCAAGATCTCAACAAAGCTGGGAGAGAGAAGAGAAAAATACTTAACTTCTCTTCCTTCCCTCTGATCTTATGTTGGTGCCTGCCATTAGCAGAACCCACTGAAAGCCACACAGTAGGGGCCCTTGGGTGATCCGTCTGCTCCCAAGGCTTGTGGCCAGATAGAGAAGAGCTGAGGATGAATAGAGGAAAGGTGAATGGAGAATAACTAGCCCAGTCCACACTTTTTGTCACTCAGCATCATTTCTCAACCTTCACGTTCATGTTCCCCAAATAAGAGAAACACAAAGTGCTATCAGCTACAGGGAATCATCAAGGTGATGGCAATTCAGCCATATTCCCAACTAGAACCTAAATGATAACATTAGCTATCTCCAGTATTCTGCATATAAAGTGGCAGGGAAAGGGGAGAAAATAATGAACATAATAAATTATGGCTACAATCCCACCCTGCAGCTGTTCAGGAGATTGGTAATAAAAGGAAGTAGTTAATAATCACTGCTCCATGGTTTCCGTATCCTCTGATAACCCCTTTGATGGTCATAGTTCTTATTTGACAGGATGATCCAATCCTCCATTCCTGAAGAGTTGAGTCCCTTAAGGTCCCCCTTATTGAAGTGTCACAATTTCCCACTGACAATTATTACTGGAAATGGGAGTACCAAGGGGCACCCAAGAGAATCCCTTGGGCTCTCTCTATATGCAGCCCTCCATGCCAATATTATGTAACTGCATCTTAATATCCCTTGGTGATGAAGATCAGCCACACCAGCCAGTGCAGTAATGACCTGTTCTGCCAGTTAGCTCAGCTGCATGAGGAACTCCAAGTGACCTGCTATCAGGTTCAAAGAACCATGACTTACTTATTCCCCAGAGGAAGGATTCCTTCATTGGGAATTAGGAACTCTAACCCCACTGAACCCAAAGTCACAACAATGGCAAGTAAATATTCTGTAAGTGAGTTATTAGGTGTGATCATGAGCAGGAATATCCCCACATCCATCTTGCTTTATGGGCTGTGTATTTTAGCTTTAGAAGAAAATGGTGTCTCATATTGTTCATTGACTCAAAGCATTAATGGTGTACTATAGAACAGTACCCTCAACGTTTCAGGGAATTCTCTCTGAACTAACAGTGAAACTGAGACTTTTCCTGGCCATTCCAGTTTCTACCATGCCAGCTGCTCTGCACAGTGATGCACATAGTCGGACCAGAGAACTTGATGGAAGTGAGCCAACGGCCACAGTACTTTAACTATGAAATGCATACCTTGGGTGGAGGCAATGTTATGTATAATACAATAGCAATGAAGAAGCTATTCTGCAAGTCAACAGAGCTGGCAGATTTATAGTCAGGAAATGCAAATCCCTACCCAGAACATAAAACATTCCCCTGAGGAAAAGATGCTGCCCTTTTCCTTATGGAGTCTAATACAATCAAGCAGTCATCACTTGGCTGGCTGGTCCCCCTGGGAAATGGTATCATATTGTAGGCTTAAGTTGGCCCCTGATGTCGGCAGGCTGGGCACTCAGCAATGGCTAATAGTTCAACCTTAGTAAGGGGATGTCTATGTCATTGAGCCCATTCGTAATCTCCATTGGACTCCAGGTAGCTGGGGCCACTTTGTACTCAGACACTAAGCCAGCCACGGGAGGGTAGGCAAGGCATCCAAAGGTTAGGTTTTCTGATTTCTGAGAGCCTCCTTTGTAGAGGATGTCTTCTGGCCATCATTTAAATCTAACGACTCTAATTCTCTTCTATGTCTTCCTCTTCTGTTTATCAAACAGAAAAAACACAGGTTTTTAATTGCCTTCTGCTTTCAGAGACTCTTTTTCTTTCACTCTAAAAGCAAATCCTTAATCTGATCTAATGAGGAAAGAGGAACAATCTTAAAACCCTTTCATCTTCTCAAATAGATATCGATTTGTATCTGCAGTGTATATAACTTCTAAGCATCATCACTGTTGCAAGGATATACTTGGCAAGTTTTAAGGTAGAGTTTAAGACTTGTGTGAGTCAAATAGAAGTATATGACTATAAATTCTAAGTATAGGAAGAGTTTAAAAATAAATGTATAAGCCCTGGCCAGTTTGGCTCAGCAGTTAAAGGGTTGGCCTGCGATCCAGAGAGACCCAGGTTCGGTTCCCGCTAAGGGCATGTACTTCAGTTGCAGCTTGTCCCTGGCCCTGGTTGGGTCGTGCGGCAGCCACTCGATGTGTCCCTTTCACGTCGATGTTTCTCTCTCTCTTCCTCCCGCTCTATCTGAACAAAAAATGAAAAAAAATATACTCGGGTGAGGATTAAAAAAAAAGTTTAAAAATAAATGTTAAAGAAATAAGTTAAAGAATAATAAAAATAAGTTAAAGAAATCCCTAAAACAGTAGTAATAGGAGGCACTTTTGAAGAATTTGTTACTACAGTACTCTCCTTACCTGCAGCCTTTCCATAGTTTTAGTTATAAATGGTCAACTGTGGTCCAAAATATGAAATGGAAAATTAAAAAATATGAAATGAAAAATAACCAATTAATAAGTTTTCAATTGCATGCCATTCTGACTAGCACAATGAAATCTTGAGCTGTCCTGCTCCATCAGGATGTGACTCTCCCTTTCTCCAGCACATCTACTCTGTTCACATTATCCACCCATCAGTTAAAAAACAACAACAACATGATATATATAGGGCTCAATATTATCTGCAGTTTCAGGCATCCACTGGGGGTCTTGGAATGCACACCCTGCAGATAAGGGGGGACTACTGTATATAATTATTATTAAAATACTTTTAAGGGGCCCGGTGGGTGTGGCTTAGTGGTTAAATGTCAACCCATGCACGGAGAGGTCATCAGTTTGATTCCCAGTCAGGACACATGCCCAGGTTGTGGGCCTGATCCCCAGGGGGGGGTGCATGCAGAAGGCGGCCAATCAATGTTCTCTCTTATCAATGTTTTTATCTCTCTCTCTCCCTCTCCCTTCCTCCCCTTCTAAAATCAATAAAGAAAAAAATTTTTTAATACTATTAAGGGTTGTCAAATCCTACTCTTGTCTGGGTCTGGATTTGTAATGAAAACCTGCAATCACCGCCCTGGCCGGTTTGGCTCAGCGGTTAGAGCGTCGTCCTGCGGTCCAGAGAGACCCGGGTTCGGTTCCCGCTAAGGACACGTATGTCGGTTGCAGTTTGTCCCCGGCCCTGGTCAGTGGTGTGGGTGGCAGCCACTCGATGTGTCCCTTTCACATCGATGTTTCTCTCTCTCTCTCTCTCTCTGTTCCTCTCTCTCCCTCCCACTCTACCTAAACAAAAAATGGAAAAATGTCCTCGGGTGAGGATAAAAAAAAAACAAAACCTGCAATTACCAAGAGTGAAATGGCTTCTCACTTTGTATGCATTTCCTTCCAAAATGAAATCCTTAATTTGCTTTAATAGTTTAATGCCCTGCCTCCAGCAAAACTATTATTACTAGTGCTGCTACTTCTGCTGTCATATTGTTATTATTAGAAGCAAATCTAATGCCATTCTCCCTTTTTTGGACTAATTTTGTTTTCTTACAGGTTTCATTAATGGACCTAAAGCATTAGGGGAAAAGTGAAAAGAGAGTACTCTAGAGCTTCTAGGAAAAGAGGCTGGAGGAGAAGAAAAAGCAGAAGGGTGGGGGAAGGCATAAAGAGACAGTGGTGCTGTCTGCTTTAGCCAGTAATCAGAGACATATTCAAACCATGGGCTACATAAGTTTAAGCTGCAGTCAGAACTCAAAGAAAAAATCCCTGGGCTCAAAGGGCAGTACGGTACCTAACACATAGATTCTAAAGCCCAACTGACTGATCTTGAATCCTGACTCTGCCATTTATTAGCTGTGTGATACTAAGCAATTTACTCAACTAATCTGTGCCTAGGTTTCCCCATATGAAAAATAGGGATAATAGTAGCACTTACATTACAGGACATTGCAAGGATTAAATGGGTAATGTAAAGCACTCAATAACCATACCTGTCACATAGTAAGTACTTTATAATCATTAGCATATTCACTTGGAAAACAACTTCTAATGTCATAATAAAGTGGTACCTACTTAATTTGTTTCTTGTTTGTTCAACAGAAAACGTCCTGATGTAATAACAACAACAGACTGGCTTGCTCCAGTCATATGGGAAGAAACTTACAATAGACAGGTTCTGGAAAAATATTATAAAAGGCTGAACATTACCATAGGCTTGGTTGTATGGGCTACTGGAAAGTAGGTGCTGCTAATATTTATCCTTTTTTATTTTGGAAAAGTGTAGATAAGCACCCAAGCACTTTCTACACTCAAAGAGCTACTCATAATTAACCCTACACATTTCTGGCTGACCTATATGTTATTTATCTACTGTGGTTATTTTCTCTTGTTGTGGCTGAGTCCTTAACACTACTCGAGAATATTTTCATTAATATTCATTTAGCTCTCTTTTTCTTCACAACAAACTTTATGGTTCTTCTCAGGCCCCCAAATCACTATATTCTCTTTTATTAACCAATAGAGTTAATATCTAGACCCAACTTCTCTACACTTACCTACTAGTAGTTCTTTAGTAACAAGGACATATCTGTTAAACAGCATGTTTAACTGACGTGTTCTCCTGATGATTTTTAGCAAAATTAAGTTTTTCCTGTTTTTGTTTTTTCCATGTTTCACAGGTTTACAGGACAGAACCTGAAACAGTTCATCCAATCTGCTAATAAGCACTTTATGATTGGCTACAAAGTTATCTTTTACATCTTCATGGATGACTTCTCCAAGCTACCTCCCATAGAGTTAGGTCCCCTTCGAACATTTAAACTTTTGTATGTATTTAAAGGAAAGATGTGGGAAGACTTTAACATCTTACACATGAAGAACTTAAATATGTACATCATACAACACATCGAGCATGAGGTTGACTTTCTCTTCAGTATGAGTATAAACCAGATCTTCAAGAGTAGCTTTGGAGTGGAAACCCTGGGCAAATCCGTAGCTCAACTTCATGCATGGTGGTATTTCGAAAATGTTAAAAATTTCCCTTATGAGAGAAGATTTAAATCAGCAGCTTTCATTCCTTTTGGAAAGGGAGATTTCTATTATCACAGTGCAATTTTTGGTGGCACACCCCATGAGGTTTTAACCCTCACTGAGGAATATCAAAAAGGAGTAATTCACGACACTGAAAATGAACTTAGCAGCACATATGAATGTCACCTAAACAAGTATTTTTTTATCAATAAGCCCACTAAGTTGTTATCACCAGAATACAACTGGGACCCAATTTTCAGAACTCCTCCACAAATTAAACATGTGAAGATAGCATGGCAGTCAACAGGGATTTGACTGTTATATCATTAGATATATGGGTTAATAAGAGAATCACAATAATTACTTAAAATAAAACTTATTGAATTTTTCAGTGTTTTAGAAACTTACAAAAATGTGTGCTCTTTCAAAATAAATTGTTTTTTCCTTATAATTTTGAACCATCTAACTCTGCCTATACTGGATAAATGGATAATTAAATAATTAAATGTTAGTGCACAGAAATGTTATCATCTATATATTATAAATAATGAGAAAGTATTTTTGGATGTATAAAATGAATGTTTTATAAAGATATACACCCAGACTCATAGATAGATAGATAACCTACAAATTGTCAAAGGGATATATGTAAGAAAAAAGAAATTCATCCACTCACTCCTCAAATATTTATTCTGTTTTTTCAGTGTTGTTATATATATTGCTTATGATTAATCTCCCCAATTAGTATTCAATCTATCCAGTATCTGATTGAACTTAGGTGAACTAGACATTTTACCAAATACGTATCTTATTTTTACTGTTACAAAAATATTTAGTTTATTTTTTTAATGCTATAGGAATTTTATTTTTAAAAACAGATATTTTCTAAACTCCATGGTAAATATATTCTTCTAAGTGCAGTCAGGTATAGAAAATGTTTTTTAAAACTACGTAATCTGCCCTGGCTGGCTTGACTAGAGTTAGAGCATTGGCCTGCAAACCAAAGAGTCACAGGTCTGATTCTGGTCCAGGGCATGTACCTTGGCTGCAGTTCGGTCCCCAGCCCTGGTCAGAGTCGTGCGGGAGGCAACCGGTTGATGTGTCCCTCTCACATCACTGTTCCTCTTTCTCTCTCTCTCTCTCTTTCTACCCCCCCCTCCCCCTACTCTATCTGAAGATAAATGGAAAAATATCCTCAGTTGAGGATTAAGAAAATATATATATTATTTGCCCTCAAGAAGCCTACAGTCTAGCAAGGGAAATAAAACTATTTATAAATACCTCTTTTGCAAGTTAAAAAGTGCTGAAACTCATAAGGAAGACATGGCTAAAAATATCATGGTGGTTCAGGAAAGGGAGTACACCTCTAAGAATCTTCATGTAGTCATATCGACTCTATGTCCTTAAATTGGTGATGAATTACAGCGTAGTCATAAAAACTGGAGCCCTGGCCGGTTTGGCTCAGCGGTTAGAGCGTCCGCCTGCGGTCCTGAGAGACCCGGGTTTGGTTCCCGCTAAGGGCATGTACCTCGATTGCGGTTTGTCCCCGGCCCTGGTTGGGTCGTGCAGGTGGCAGCCACTCAATGTGTCCCTTTCACGTCGATGTTTCTCTCTCTCTTCCTTTCTCTCCCTCCCACTCTGTCTGAACAAAAAATGGAAAAATGTCCTCGAGTGATGATCAAAAAAAAACTGGAGAGTCTAAAGTTACAATAAGTTATTATTTTAATCCTCTTTTATGGGAGGAAAACTGATGTTTAGTAAATATTCTATAAAAGATAAGTATTGTTGGCTATTAAAACACTAAAATCATAAGGAATACTGGTAACGACAGTGGCAGGCAGACCTTACAGTGGCCCCAGTGACCCACCTACCATGGTATTCATGTCCTTGTGCAATCTACACTCCCCCTCCCACAACCCACCTTGGTGTAAGCCGAATGTAGTGACCTGCTTCCAACTGACTACTGCCAACAACCATGTAAGTGACATTGAAAGCTGATCTTTCCCCAGCTGAGCCTTCAGATAAGAATATGACAAAAGTGATGGGATGTTACTTTCATGATTAGGATACATGAGATTGTGACTTCTGTCTTACTAGCAGACTCTCTTTCTTGCTTCCTTTGATGAAGCAAGTTGAAATGTTGGGGAGGCCCTCATAACAAGGAACTGAGGGCAATGATCATCCAACAGCCAGAAAGGACCCGAATCCCCGGTCCAACAACCTTCAACAAACTGAATACTGTCAACAACCATGTAAGTGACATTGGAAGCAGATCTTTCCCCAGCTGAGCCTTCAGATGAGACCCCATCTCCAGTCAACACCTTGACTGCAGCCTTGTGAGAGACCCAGAAGTAGAAGATCCAGCTGAGCCATGCCCATATTCCTGACCCACAAAAACTACCAGATAGTAAATGTGTGTTGTTTTAAACTACTAAGTTTTAGGGTAATTTGTTATGCAGCAATAAATAACTATTACAGATTTCATACCTGAAAGTGAAGTGATGCCATAAAAAAATACCTAAAATTGTGGGAGTGGTTTTGGAAGTAAGCACTCAGAGGATGGAAGCTGGAAAGATTTTTTGAGCATGATGGAGGAAGATTAAATTTCTTTGGACAGACAGTAAGTAGACATCTGAACTTGGAGGGCGCTGCCCGAAAGCAAGTATGGAACATATTACTGAAAACTGGAAGAAGAGGATCTTTGTTATGTAATGACAGAAAGTGTGACAACATCGCCTCCTCCAGTTACATGGAAAAGAGAACGTGTATCTGGGAGCTTGGTTATGCAGATAAGGAAGCACCCAAGCTTTCTTCTTGTTGTTTATAGCAAAATGTAAGGAGCAAGATAGATTGAGAAAAGATGTATAAAATAAAATAATCTGCTATTTTGAGATTCTTGGCCCTACACAAGGTGACATAGACTCACTTGTCCCTGTTACTCCCCTCTAAATACAACTAAGAATCCAGGACATAATTACAGACAACCATAAAAGGACTCTGAAAAGTGGAAAGAGTAAGGCAGACTGGCTAGGGACCTTAGTATTTGAGGAAAAACATGGAGGTAAATTCCCTGGGATTTCTTCTCCTCCCATATGTTCCAGTCTGGGCACAGGTGAGCCTACAACTCAGAACCACCAAAAGGCATAGACCAAAAAAAAAAAAAAAATCTCTAGGAAAAGCCAGATGGTTCTGGCTGAAGGCCCAGGAAAGAGGCAGCCAGCAGAGATCTAGGGAGGAACCCCATTCCACTTTTTTTTTTTTTTTTATCCTCGCCCGAGGACATTTTTCCATTTTTTGTTTAGATAGAGTGGGAGGGAGAGAGAGGAAAAGAGAGAGAGAGAAACATCGACGTGAAGGGACACATTGAGTGGCTGCCACCCGCACGACCAACCAGGGCTGGGGACAAACTGCAACCGAAGTACGTGCCCTTAGCGGGAACCGAACCCGGGTCTCTCTGTACCGCAGGCCGACGCTCCAACCACTGAGCCAAACCGGCCAGGGCCCCCATTCCACTTTATACCCAGCTGGCCTGGTTTGCTTGCACCAGCAGCACTGGCAAAGAGTTGGCAGAGAATTTTATCTAGAAGCACAAATAGGCCCAATGTCTCCTGGCCCTGCACTCAGCAGTAGAAGGAGACCAATGTCCAGCATCTCCTGGGACTCCACCCATTGGCAAAAGGTGATCCCCACCACGACCACCAGAGGCAGATAGAGGCCCAGGCTGATGCGTCCCTCACTCAGCAGCAGTGGCAGACACCCAGTAAGAAGCCCGCTGATAATATGTCCTAGAGAGAAGGCCATAGGAGACACTTTCTGTCCCACAGACCCAGCATCTTCCATTCACCACCTATCAGCACTAGCATGGGGAGCCCAGGAAAGCACCTTCCACCCTCTCTGGCAATACTAGCAGAGAACAGGCAGGCACTAGGTGGCCCAGAGAACAGATGGCCCAGAGAGGCTCAGAGAAGCACTCACTGCCCCATGGCCCGGCATCTCCCACACTCCACCTAGCAGGACCTGCCTGGGAAAGTGCACTTCATCCCTGCAGGCAGCATCAGCAGAATCAAGCTAGAGCCCTGGTGTCACCAGGTAAACAAAGTAGGCCAGAATAATGTCGTATAGGCTCTGAAACCTGTATTGTCTTTGGAACTACAGCCCCAAAAAGCAGGCCAGGGACTATGCACTAAACATAAACAGGTGACTTCTCCTGCTGAAATAAAAGATTTAAATAGGATTCAGGGTCTCAAAACTTAATACTTAAAATGTCTAGAATAATAAAAAATCACTCATCATACCAGGAACCAGAAAAATTATAACCCAAATGAGAAAAGGCAATCAACTGATGCTAACATAGAGATAAATCAGATGCTGAAACGACGTGACAAGGATTTTAGAGCAGCCATCATAAAAAATGCTGCAACAAGCAATTCCAAATTGTCTCAAAACAGAAAACTTCAGCAAAAATATTTATTGAATGAATGAATAATGTTTAGGAAAAAAAAAAAATTCTGTGGAAGGACACATCCCATAGGCTATCATTTATACAGGGTGGAGCAAAATTAGGTTTACAGTTGTTTGCATGGAAAGTATTTAATAAATAATAATACAAGAATGAAATCTGTGTTTTGCATACTCACAACTGTAAACCTACTTTTGCCATATACTGTATATTACTTTGTAGAAACATGGCCCTGTTCAAAACTCTGTCATGGTCCTGGTTGGTGTGGCTCAGTTGGTTGGGCACTGTTCCATGTACCAAAAGGTTGCTGGTTCAATTCCCAGTCAGGAAACATGCCAGGGTTTAGGGCTAAGTCCCCTGTAAGGGGTATGTGGGAGGCAGCTGATAGGTGTTTCGCTCTCACATGGATGTCTCTCTCTCTCCCTTGCCCTTCAATAAAAATCAATAAAAAATATTTGTAAAAATATTGCCCATCTTGCTCAAAATAAGTGGGGTAGTCCTTACTATAATATCCAAGGACCTCATATCCTAATATTTTCCCCTAGTTCAGTATATTCCTCCTTGCTGTTCCTTAAACTCACCAGACATGCTTTCACCTCAGGGCCTTTGCACTGATTTCCTCTGCCTGGAATGCTCCCTCACTACTCTTTTTTTTTTTTTTTTACTCGGAAGTAGTCTTCTTAGTGAGGCCTCCCTGATCATCTGATCTAACATTGTAGCCCCACCAAAATTTTTAAACTTAACTTTTCCTTCCTTGATTTATTTTTTCTCCTTAACATTTATAATTATACAGCATAGTGTATATTTTACTTTAAAAAAATTTTTTTAAATCCTCACCCGAGGATATTTTTCTATTTATCTTCAGATAGAGTGGGAGGGAGGGAGAGAGAGAAACATTGATGTGTCTCTCGTACATCAACTGGTTGCCTCCCGTAGGACCCTGGGACCCCACTGCAACAGAGGTGCATGCCCTTCACCAGAATCAAACCCGTGACTCATTGGTCTGTGGGTCGATGCTCTAATCTCTGAGCCAAACTGGCCAGGGTACTTATTTTTCTTATTTGATTGTCTTTCTCCCCACAGAATGTAAGCTTCTGTGAGTTCAGGATTTCTGTCCATTTTGTTCACAGCTGTAATCCCAATGCCTAGAAAAGTAACTGGCATATGGAAGGCATTCAATCAGTATCTGTCAAATGAACAAACAAATGACTGATGACTGAAAACTGTCCTTTAATACTTCTAACTAGGACAAAGGAGAACACAAGAATTAACACTAGATGGCGCAAGATTACAAAGAAAGTAATCTTAATCAACTGATTCTTTCCTCCTGACTGGAGTGGTTTCAGAAAACTGAAGTGTTTGTTGCCAAGTTTCCTCTGGCCTCCCTGCCCCCAGCCTGTTGATGTTACGTTTTCTGTACAATTCAAACTTCATTAACTTATGCCCCAGCTGCATAAATGTTATTCTGCCCTGCCAAGTACTTTAGTTCTGCAGTGTGCCAGCACATTACCAAGTTCCTCCTCCCCATCCCTTGCAACTCCCAACCTGTCTTCAACTGAAGTCGCCAATGCACTAAAGCCCTCAAGTTTCCAGAGCAGTAGTGTGGTCTGTGGTGAGAAAGAATCTGTCACCTCTGGGTTCCACTGTTAGAGGGGGTCACAGATTTTACTTCCAACATCCTCTCTCCCTACAACCTACACTGAATCCATGAGTTCCAAGGGTTGGGAACACATTTGAATGACAGCAACCATGGAATATTAAGAATTACCATTTCCGCCCTGGCTGGTTTGGCTCAGCAGTTAGAGCATCAGCCGGTGGTCGGGAGAGACCCGGGTTCGGTTCCCGCTAAGGGCACGTACCTCGGTTGCAGTTTGTCCCCGGCCCTGGTTGGTCGTGCGGGTGGCAACCACTCGATGTGTCCCTTTCACGTCGATGTTTCTCTCTCTCTCTTCCTCTCTCTCCCTCCCACTCTATCTGAACAAAAAAATGGAAAAAAATGTCCTCGGGTGAGGATAAAAAAAAATTTTTCATTTCCTTGTATCACTAAAGGCTCTCTTACTAGGTCAAGTTAAAGGCATCTAGACTGCTCACTTCCTAAGTCCTGATTATTTCAGAAGGTGACTGACTCGGTGCTCATGCCAGGAAGCTTCTGTCACTAATCTGCCTTGATAGTTCATATTAGGCTAGGGTGACCAGCTGGTGCAGGTTTGCCAGGCACTGTCCCAGTTTTAGCACAGGAAGTCTCCGGTTCCAGGAAATCCCTCAGTCTGGGGCAAACCAAAACAGTTGGCAACTCTACATTAATCCAGATCTATCTGAACTTCACACAAACTCAAACCAGAACTGTGTCCCAGAGTGTAAAACTTTTAACACATACAGATTTTTGTTCTCTCCTCCCATTCCATATCGTGAGTCACCAAGTCTCAATTCTAATTCCTTCATGTCAACTATATTAATTTTCTCTTCTACATTCTCACAGTAAAAGTTACAATGTGAAACTACTGTAACAATAACAACAAAAAAGACAAGACCACTGCAGATTCAGAAGCTTTAGAAATGAAGCTTTGGGTCACACCAATAGGTGCTGGCTCAGAGCAAAGGAAACATGAAATGAGTAGGGGAAGAAGGAAGTGACAAATATCAATTACAGATTCATGACTAGCCAGGAAACTAAACATTAGTTTCTTCTTTGCTTAATGTGCATGTGTGTGTTTATGTATTTTTGTATATATTAACTTTTTTTTCTTCTTTCCCCTAGTAATTTTAAAAATTAATGGCAGTGGCTAACTTTACAATTTCATCTTTAGGTTGCTGAATATTTAAGAGGGACTCTAACTGAAATTGAGAAGTACTATCATCCAGAAATTAATGTAATGACCATTGGGACCTTTTCTTCTTTTTAACCCTCACCCAAGGACATGCTTTTTATTGATCTTTGTAGAGAGAGAGGGAGAGAGAGCAATATCTATGTGAGAATGAAACATCAATCAGTTGCCTCCCACATGCTAAAAACAAAGGAAATGAATGCAATGAGTGGTAGAACAGGGAAGTGATAAAAATCAACTATGACCTTGTGACTTTTTACAGCAACAAAGACTATAGCACTAATGCTCTTTTTTGTTTTGTTTTTTTTGTTTTTTTTTTTTATCCTCACCCGAGGATATTTTTCCATTTTTTACTCAGATAGAGCGGGAAGGAGAGAGAGGAAGAGAGAGAAACATCGATGTGAAAGGGACACATCGAGTGGCCACCACCCACACGACCCAACCAGGGCCGGGGACAAACTGCAGCCAAGGTACATGCCCTTAGCGGGAACTGAACCCGGGTCTCTTTGGACCGCAGGCTGACGCTCTAACCGCTGAGCCAAACCGGCCAGGGCCTAATGCTCTTTTTTGTATGTACATAATAACCAACGATTTCTACGCTTTTCCCATCCCCTTCTCCTAGTTTTGTATGGAGTGTTAATTTACAATTTAGTTCATAAGTCACCAGGCCACAAGAAGTCACATCTGGACCTGCTGAAGAGGAATGAGAATCACCAGTAGATCCTGAACTTGAGAAGGATACAATGACTAATAGGACTTGGAATCTGTCTTGTCTAGGGAGAAGGGGAGAGTGTCTTTGTATGACATGCAGAAGTATGAAGGTATTAAACATGGGTAGAAGGGTAAACTTAAATCGTGAGTAGCAAAGGCAGTGGGCTACGTAGATTCTAAGCTCATATGTCCTCAAATCCATTCTTTGACCTCCCATTGCTCTGCTCTGTACATATGGGGAAAGACCTCTATGACCAGGCTCACTGTCAGCTGATTTCTGAAAGATTGGAGGACAAGGGTGGGAAGGAATAAATCAGGGTGTTTCTCTCTCTTTCTATCTCCAGCCCTTCTCTGGCAGTGACAATCTCCTTAAGGGCCCCAGCTTCCACTAGAGGTCTTAGCCTCCAACAGATGACCCCCAGCTCTGCGATTTGGTAACAGAGCCTTCTTACCTTTGTCTCTCCTGGTCTCTGGGTTGCTTCATTTTCTCAGTTATTCTATCACCTGGTAACCACTTCCTTGAACCACATTTTCTCTGTTGCAAATACTAGCAGTGGTTGCTATTTCCCTGGTTGTCCCTAACTATCAAAACAGATGACAGCTAATTTCTCTCTAAGTACACTGTAATACAAAGTCAATATTCTGCAGCTCTCCAACTTCTGGAAATGTATATACAAATATACCTATACACCTACAGGTTATTCAAAGCCAAAAATGAGAAACAAACTCAAGACATTCTCTATAGAGAACTGGTTAAAAAACATTGGGACATCCACAGAGCTCTAAAAAAGAATAAGGAAATTCTCTATGTTCTAATATATATTATTCAGTGAAGAAACCAGGGCACAGAACAGTATAAATAGTAAGTGATCTTTTATGTAAGAAGGGGAAAAATAAGAACATTTGTATTTGTATTAAAAAAAAAAGATATACAAGAAACTAAAGTGGTTACTAATAAGAGGCAGGACAAAGGAGAACAAGGTAGACTGGATACAATATACGCTATGCTGTTTTGGATTTTGAACCACATAGATGTATTACCTATTAAAAAGGTAATAAAAATGCATATAAAGGAAAAAACTGCAACCTAGTCACTAAATGGTAAACAAAACCAATATCAAAACACATATAAAATTGTAGGAAAAACAAAAGGTAAGAAAAGAATATATACTTTATGATTTCAACTACATTCTGGAAAAGGCAAAACTATGGAAACAATAAAAAGATGTTATACTAAGGGTTGGGGGGGCAAAGATGAATAGGTGGGGCACAGAGGATTTCTAGGGCAGTGATAATACTGTGTGTGATATTATGATAGATACATGTCATTATGATTTCATCACCTGAATAAATTAGACCTAAGGATGATTCAACGACCACATACGGAGCATAAACTGATTAGCTTCACTCAAGGAAAAAATAAATAAACTGACACAACCAAACACTTTTATGAATTACTGTATTGTCAGTCTATGTGAACATGGTAACTTTTACATTAAAACAAAAATAGTTTCACTATACTGAATTACAATCACTTTGTTAAATGCTAAGCATAATTTAACTTTATTACTTTTTGAGGAAATTTATATAACATCGCTGCTTAAAATGCAAATTATAACATAGAATGTTAGCCATGATTTAGTACATAGTTTGTCTTTTTATTTTCCTCTCAGTCTATGTAGATTTGGTTAATAAATAATAAAAATAGAACCAAACACAGCAATAGTTTTCAACTTCTTTTCTTCTAGTAGAAAAAGTCTGTATTTCACCAATGTTTACAGGATATATGGGGTAATAAAATGTCACTTCGCTTTTACATTTTAAAGAAAAAACTAAAGGGAAAGGGAAAAAAACAAGCATTTATTTATTTTTTTCTTTTTAAATTTACCTTTATTGTTGACTGTATTACAGATGTTCCCCCATTTCTCCCCCTTGGCCCCCTCCTCCTTACTCGTGCCCCCCTCCTGCCTTTCCCCACACTGTTATCTGTGTCCATTGGTTATGCATATATGTATACAAATTCTTTGGTTTATCTCTTCCCTTTTCCCCCCTTCCCTTTGAGATTTGTCAGTCTAACAACCAATTTGTACTTCTTAAACTCTTCACCTTTTTCACCCATCCCCCCAACACCCCTTCCATCTGGCAATCATCAAAAAGTTCTCTATATTTATGAGTCTGTTTCTGTACTGCTTGTTCATTTTGTTTGTAGATTCAATTATTGATAGATATGTATTTATTGCCATTTTATTGTTCTTTTTTTTTTTATCCTCACCCAAGGATATTTTTGCATTTATCTTCAGGAGGGAGAGAGGGAGAAAAAGAGAGAGAGAGAGAAACATCAATATGAGAGAGACTCATCAACTGGTTGCCACCTGCACAACCCCAACCAGGGCCGGGGATGAATTGCAACGGAGGTACATGCCCTTAGCAGGAACCAAACCCGGGCTCTCTGGTTCACGGGCCAATGCTCTAACCATGGAACCAAACTAGCTAAGACTATTGTTCATATTTTTTATCTTCATCTTCCAGAAGAGCCTTCAATGTTTCATATAATACTCGTTTGGTGGTAAACTCCTTTAGCTTTTTCTTGTCTGGGAAACGCTTTGTATGGTCATTGATTCTAAATGATAGCTTTGCAGGATAGAGTAATCTTGGCTGTAGGTCCTTGCTTCTCATCACTATAAATATTTCTTGCCACTCCCTTCTGGCCTGCAAAGTTTCTTTTGAAAAATTGGCTGACAGTCTTACGGGAGCTCCTTTGTAGGTAACTACTTTTCTCTTGCTGCTTTTAAGATTCTCTGTCTTTAACCTTGGCATTTTAATGATGATGTGTCTTGGTGAGGACCTCTTGGGGTTCATCTTGTTTGGGACTCTGTGCTTCCTAGACTTGTATATCTGTTTCCTTCACCAAGTTAGGAAAGTTTTCTGTCATTATTTTTTCAAATTGGTTTTCAATTTCTTGCTCTCTCTCCTCTCCTTCTGGCACCCCCGAGATGCGAATGTTGGTACACTTGAAGTTGTCCCAGAGGCTCCTTACACTATCCTCATTTTTTTTTATTCTTTTTTCTTTTTGCTGTTCAGATTGGGTGTGTTTTGCTTCCTTATATTCCAAATTGATGGGTTGCTTCTTGGCTTCACCTACTCTACTATTGATTCCCTGCAAATTATTTTTTATTTCAGTTAGTGCATCCTTCATTTCTGACTGGTCCTTTTTTACGCTCTTGAGGCCCTCACTAAGTTCCTTAATGTTCTCACTAAGTTCATTGAGCATCCTTATAAGCAGTGTTTTGAACTCTGCATCTGTTAGATTGCTTATCTCTATTTCATTTAATTCTTTTCCTGGAGTTCTGTTTTTTCATTTGGGACATGTTTCTTTGTCCCTCATTTTGGCTGCTTCCTTATGTTTGTTTCTATGTATTAGGTAGAGTTGCTATGTCTCCTAGGCTTCCTAAGGTGGCCTATTGTAGTAGGTGTCCTGTGGGGTTCAGAGGTACAGCCTCCCTCGTCACCCCAGCTGGGTCCACGAGGTGCACACTTTGTGTGGACTGTACCCTCTTCTGTTGTAGTTGCATCTTCGATTGCTGTTGGCACATCAATGGGAGGAATTTACTCAGGCTGATCAGCTGCAAGGATTGGCTGTGCCCACTGACCACCAACCTCTGACTACCTTGGAGGATCCGCTGTGCCGGGGCCCACCACACAGAGCAAGATTTACTTCACCAGGGCTCTGGTACCCACTGAGTCCACTCCTTGAGCATGTCACTTGTTGGAGGTGATTGAGTAGTGGTGCTTTGATGTGGTCTGAAGCTGGCCACTGGGTGCGCTGGCTCTGGAGCAAGGTCAGCCACTGCCTGTGTTCTACCCAAGGCCACCAGGCATAAGCTACAAAGTGATCTTCAGATGGGTGCTTCTTGTGCTGGGCTTGCAGGTGCCCAGGCAAAGCCAAGTTGTGAACCAAGGCTGGCTGCTTCCAGTGCCAGGCCTGGGGCCACTTAACAAGAGGTATGGGGCTCGCTGAGATCTGATGCTGCCTGTTTGAGAGAATTTAGGGAAATCTGAAGCAGGAGCCAAGACAGGCCAATCCTATGGTAAAGCCAGTGGAAACAGCTTGGATGGTCCCAGAAGTTGGGTGGGGCAGGGCCTCAAGGAATTACCAGCACAGAGCAAACAGTGTGAGCCAGGTTGCTGGAGTCCCAGATATGGTGTCTGTCTGCTGGGCCGGGCTGTGGGAGAAGAGCTTACCAAAGGAACAATGGCCTCCATCAGCACGTCTGTCTGAGAGAAAAATGCCTCTCCAGCTCTCGCCCTGATGCTAAACAACTCAGTTCTTTTCCATATGTCTCTGCTGACTTTCAAACTGCTTCCCCCACACTGGAGCCTGGAGGGAGCAAGACAGAGTGAGTCTGTGCTTGGGTCCTTTAATAGGAACTGCCTGGGGCTCCAGCAGCCTCTACCTCAGTTCCCGCTGGATTTTAGAGCCAGATGTTATGGGATTTCTCTTCCTGGCACTGAAACCCTGGGCTGGAGATCCTCGTGTGGGACAGGGACCCCTTGTTCCTCAGGGAGGACCTTCACAACTGAGGTATCCCTCCTGATTTTTATCCACCACACATGGGTGTGGGACCAGCCTGTCCGCACCTCTGCCCCTCCTACCAGTCTTGATGTGGCTTCGTCTTTAATTTCATAGTTGTAGGACTTCCATTTAGCTCAATTTCAGGCAGTTGTCTCTTTAATTCTTATATATGGGTTGACTTTTAGTAACCACACCCCTATGTTCAGTACAGATTTTTAAAACCTTATTATTTAAACCATTTTAACTTTTCAAGGGATGTGGATTCTATCAGGAATAAACTTTTAATTTATCTTTAGTTAAATTTCAGTGTTTACCATTAAAAATATCACATAGCACTGAGACATAAACAAAGACTTGAATAAATGAAAAGCTATATTATATTTATGGATCAGAAAATGGCCCTTTGACCATCTGTGTAATGCCAATTTCTGCAAGAGGTCAAGTTCCTTAAAGCCTGTCATGAAATACCCAGGGATCTCTTGGTTCCCTCAGCTAGTCAACTAGTATCTTTGGAATTTCTCTTTCGGTCTGAGCCACATGCCATCATCTCTCTGCCTTTCAAACTCTATACATCACTTTATCTCTTGAGTTTCTTTTGCTTAAAAACAACCCTGTCTTTACTTTTTCTGTTCTTGGTAAGATGCAGTACCTTTTCCCAGACCATAGCAGCCCAAGGGTAAGATCGGATCACAATGGATCTCCCAAATCGTATGTCGCCAGCTCAGATTCTGCCTCTACCTGCATTCCAAGAGTTCAGGTTTCTCTGCTGAACAGCTCTGGGTGCCCACCAACAGCTGCCTTGCAGTGCTCTACAGAAATATCTCTTGGTTACCCAGTTGGTTGCCACCATTTTGCTCCTCTGCTAGCAATTCTCCCTGGTGTTGCTAATGAACAAAAAAGCAGCCATGCTGCCATGCCCATTGATGGTATGACAGCTATAGGGACTCACCAACAGGTGATGCTAATGGAACCTGCCAGACTGTGTCACAAGTCCTGTCCAGTGACACTTCCAAAGCCTTGCCCCTAATGCTACTGATACTTTCTGTCTCAATGGTACAGCACCTATAATTTCTACACCATTTTTTTTAAAAAAAGAGAGAGTGGAAGAGAAGGAGGGGGGAAGAGAGAGAAAAAGAAGAAGGGGGAGAGAGAGAGAAACAGCAAAGTGAGAGAGAAACATCGATCGGTTGCCTCCTATACACACCCTGACAGGGGATCAAACCCAAAATCTAGGTATGTGCCCTGACCACAACATCTTGGTGTATGGGACAATGCTTCAACCGAACCACCTGCATGCATTTTTTGAAAAAACTTAATTAATCTCCAGTTGGTAAAGGAAATCTCTTCTTTATTGAAGAATGCTAATGATAATAAATGCAGAAGGAATGATAGAATCAGAAAATCACCATTTGGCAACCCCCGCCCCTCAATGAAATAATTGCTTCAGGCAACAATCATCAATGGATGTCAAAATATTAACAAGTAAAACAAATACAGCAAAAGGCTAGTACTTATTGAATTAAGTGGCAGGTAAATTCTTTCATCCTACTGTATGATTAAAAAAAAATTTTTAAGTGGGGCAGGGGTAAAGACTCCCTTAATTTAAGATGAGGTTTTTCTCATAAAGACTGATGTTCCCTTACATAAAGGAACCATCTTCTGAGCTTCTGAGCTGAGCAAAGCTTAAGCCTGAGCTGAGAACCCTGCTATACTTGGGTCATAGTTTCTGCCATAATGCCTCTCTCTCTCTGATCTTTTCAGCTCTGTTTCCTCCCACCTGTCTCAAGAGCAACCCTTGAAAACAAATATGAGTTTACAATTGCATAGTAACAACAGGGAGCAAACCAGAACTATCTGGAGAGCTTTTTCAAAATATACACACCCAGAGCCCGACCCTTAGATATTTCACTCATTAGGTCTTGGGTGGGGCCTGGGCACATGATTTTGAAAGTCTCCAGATAACTCTGATATACCTCTCTGAAAGAGGTGTTTCTCTGAAACCATATCAAGGTTTTGACCTGATGAATCCATATACATAAGAAGGGATGTGGCAGATTTAGAAATTGAAAATATAAGTATCAGACTAGGAAACTAAAAACATCCATATCAGTTTGGTAGTCATACATGCTAGTCACTGATGTCTAATTCTCCTCTTTCCTTAACCCATAAAACTGCACTTTTCCTTGCTCATTTGATGTTAGACCTGGTGATGTTACTAGCTTTGGTTAAAGAAATATAAGCAGCAGTTGCATGTGTCCCTTCCAAGTAGAAGTCTTCAAGAGAGTGCACCAGTCCCCGTATTGCTTTTCTTACCTTAATGATGGCAGAAACACGTGTCAGGATGGAGCCTCCATCAGCTTAGATCCCTGGGTGACTATGATAAAAAAGGACATACAATGGGAGTAAGAAATAAACTTTTTGTGTGTGATAAACCATAGAAATAGGAAAGTTGTTTATTAATGCGGCATAATCTACTCTATCCTGACTGATGAACTGGCAATTTTTTTTTTTTTTTTTACAGAGCCTAAACAATTTAAAGAGAATTAGTTCTATTTTCATCAGTGACTAAAAAGTTACAGAAACAATGTGAATCAAGGGCAGTGAGGGAGCTTTGGTGTCACTTGTTTATTATAGTAGTAAAAAAGTATATAACTGCATAATGTACAATTTCTTTTAGTAACCAGTAACATTTATGAAGTACTTATCATGTACCAGGCACTATGCTGAGCAATTTACATGGATTACAGTCAAACCTCGGTTCTCAAACTCTCCCATCTAACAGTTCAGTTCAAGTTGTTCAAGGAAGATACGCCTTGGTTGTTGAGCAAGCTTTGGTTCTCAACCTGACAACCCTTACCTGCTGATACATCAGCATGACAAAAAGCGTCTCTCAGGCCACAAACAAAGGAGAGTATGAGTGGGTTTACCTTTAAACCTGGTATTAACCTCTCAGCAAATTGTACTGTGAATATTTTTGTGGGTTTTTTGTTTTGTTTTGTTTGTTTTTTGCATTTGTTGCTGGTGAAATGGACAATTAGCACAATTTTAAAACATAAAGAGGTCATCAGGAGTGCTAATGTAACCAAGGGTGTGAAAGAAACAATGATCACAGGCAGTTGAAGAGGTGGGAAAACTGTTGTTGATTTGGAAAAGCCATTAATGTGACAGCATTCTGGAGGCAGTAATGAGTGAAAAAGTGAAGATGCCACATACTGACCTCCTGAAAGACACCCTTGGAACCAGTGCTGAAAGTGATTCATTTAAGGCTAGTAGGGAGAGGTTTGATAAATTTAAGAAAAGAAGTGTTTGTTTATTGATTAAACAGTACATTAGACATGTACTGTATATAAGATAGATTAAAACAGGGAATCATTTCGGGGTCTGGAACAAGTTAATTCAATTTACATGATTTCTTATGGGGAAAAATGAATCCATTTTCGAACAAATGGCTGCTCAAACCACCTTCCAGAACAAATTAAGTTCGAGAACCGAGGTTCCACTGTATTTTACTTACTCTTATACAGATGAAAAAAAGTAAAGTTTAAAGAAGTTAAATAACTTGCCCAAGGTCACAGAGCTAGGAAATGGTGAAACATAGACTCTATCACAGGCAACAGAGCCACAAAGCCTGTGCTCTTTTTTTGCGGGGGGGAGGGGGGGCGGGGGCGGGGTACGTGCCCCTAGTGGGAACTGAACCCTCGACTCTCTGGTCCACAGGCCGACGCTCCAACTGCTGAGCCAAACCGGCCAGGGAAAAGCCTGTGCTCTTAATCACTACTCTACACTGCTCCCTGTGTGATTTTTAACAAAATTACTTCACCTGTTTGAATCTCAGTTTCCTTATTTGAGAGCTACAACACAGAGTTTTTAAGAGAATTGAAGGCGATAATTGGGTAAAGCAATTAATATGCTTCCTGGCATATAATAGGCATTTAAGACATGGCAGCTATTATTTTTAGTAATTAATATGTCAGTCATTTCTATAAACAGAGATTAGTCAATATGAAAAAATGTCATATGAATACTTGTCATGACCTATGGGAATTTAGTAGTGTAAAAAGATAGGTAACACGGATACAGTAATCAAGTCCTACATTACTATGCTTGTATTACTTAACGGTCAATATTGAAATGACCATTGTTGACTTCTTGAAATAGGTTTTTAAAAATAAACATACAGTGTACAAATAGCACCTATAAAATTCCCAATGATACAATAACTGCATCCAGTAGCTCCAAGGCCAAGAAAACAGATTTCAAGGATAGTGAGAAGATATTTTATGCTCAGCTAGTCACAAATGATATACCAGGATGAAATCATTTCAAGGCCCTTATGTTCATATATTAATTGATGAATTATGTAAGACAACACCCTATTAAATATGAAACTATTTGTTCTGGGTCTTTTATTTGTTTAATTTACTCCTTTCTTTTACTTCCTTATGTAATAATATGAGTACAAGTACAGGTTTCTATACAATCATGTCTTCTGCAAACAAAGACAGTTTTATTTCCTCCCTCCCCAATCTGTATTACTTTTCCTTCCTTTTCTTGTTTTATTGCATCAGCTAGAACTTCCAGTGTGATGTTGAAAAGAGTGATGAGTGTAATCATCCTGCCTTGCTCCTGATCTTAGAGGGAAAACTTCAAGTTTCTCACCATTAAATATGAGGTTCACTGTAGGTTTTTTTGTACATGTTCTTTTTTATTTTTATTTTTTATATTTTATTATTATTATTATTATTTTTATCCTCACCCGAGGACATTTTACCATTTTTTGTTCAGACAGAGCGGGAGGGAGAGAGAGGAAGAGAGAGAGAGAGAAACATCGATGTGAAGGGACACATCGAGTGGCTGCCACCCACACGACCAACTAGGGCCGGGGACAAACTGCAACCGAGGTACGTGCCCTTAGCGGGAACCAAACCCGGGTCTCTCTGTACCGCAGGCCGACGCTCCAACCGCTGAGCCAAACTGGCCAGGGCTATTTTTATTTTTAATCCTCACCCAAGGATATTTTTCTATTTATATTCAGATAGAGTGGGAGGAAGGGGGAGGGAGAGAGAGAGAGAGAGAGAGAGAGAAACATCGACGTGAGAGAGACACATCAACTGGTTGCCTCCTGCACGACCCCAACCAGGCCTGGGGATAAACCACAACAGAGGTACATGCCCTTGACTGACGCTGGCGGCTGACACTCTAACCACTGAGCTAAACCGGCCAGGGCTGTACATGTTCTTTATCAAGTTGAGGATGTTCTCCTCTATTCCTAGTTTAAGAGTTTTTATGATAAATGATAATTGGGTTTTGTCAAATGCTTTTCCTGCATCTAATGATATGATCATCTGATTTTTCTTCTTTAGCCTGGATTACATTAACAGTTTTTCAAATGTTGAACTATTTTATATATGATTGTATACAATTTTTTTTTTTTTATCCTCACCAGAGGATATTTTTCCATTTTTTTTTGTACAGATAGAGTGGGAGGGAGAGAGAGGAAGGGAGAGAGAGAGAGAAACATCGACGTGAAGGG
This sequence comes from Molossus molossus, assembly GCF_014108415.1. NCBI lineage: Eukaryota > Metazoa > Chordata > Mammalia > Chiroptera > Molossidae > Molossus > Molossus molossus. The sequence continues at coordinate 12,789,997 of NW_023425349.1, forward strand.
ACACATCGAGTGGCTGCCACCTGCACGACCAACCAGGGCCGGGGACAAACTGCAACTGAGGTACGTGCCCTTAGCAGGAACCGAACCCGGGTCTCTCCAGACCGCAGGCCGACGCTCTAACCGCTGAGCCAAACTGGCCAGGGCTGATTGTATACAATTTTTTATGCATTAATGTTCATTCTACATCTCTTTTAAGACCTTCCATTGTCTTCATAATTACCTTCTAAGTTTGGCATATGCCTTTTAGTCCATTGCCATTTCTTATCACTCTCACTCTCTGCATTTCTTACAACTTATATTTCCCCTAAAATATCAAGTGTTGTCATACTCATATGCATTTACAAAGGCTCTTCTGTATTCCTACAGCATCCTTTTCGAACTTGTATTTTTCCTACTAAACTCAGCTCTCAGCAGAAGCCTTTCTTGATGTCTCCAGGCAGTGTAGCTGTCCCATTCAACTTGTGCATAAAAGCAAAAATTATTTTTTTTGTATTACAAAGAAAAAAAATCCAAATTTTTAGATAGGTATTTAAAATTTTCAATGTAACTCAATATATACAATGAAATAAACTATAAAATACTGATGTTGTGGATTATGACCTTTAGAAATTCAACAGCTAAAACAGACACATTCTGAAACAGCATATCAACAATGATACAAACACTGAACAAGAAAGTATTTCAAGATAAAGGTTAAGTATATATCAAGACTGAAGGCAAACTTGAGTACTCATTTAAGTGTACACTTAAGTATGTCACTTCTAAGGAACGCATTATGAAATGTTTGAGTCTTTTTATTTCTTTTTCTTTATTCTGAATGATCAAGAATTTATACCCTAGAGTCAAAGATTTGGGGCAAACACCACTTATAATCTGTGAGATCTTGAGCAAATGATTACACCTAGTCTCAGTTTCCTCATGGGATAAAAAGAAATAGTAATTGGGGGTGATGGTAAATGATGGTAATGATATTATTTGAATTTTTAAAAATCATGCCATTATATAAGCCTCTGTTTCCTTCCACATACAGTGTTGGAAAATATATTTTCTACCACAAATCATTAATGTTCTGTGAACAATAACCTGTTGAATAGAGAACTCCTTCTCCAACATAGTTCCCCTTTACTCATTTGTATAACTTTGACAAAAATAGTAGAATATGGTGCACACTAGATGAAGTGATATTCCAAGGAGAGTAATCTCCCTAACAAAGAACTTTCTTTTAATATTTATTAAAAATAAATTATGTCTAGAAAATAATCACACATAATTTCAGGTTACTTGGATACATTTGTTTTTCAGGGAAGCATAAATGGCTTTGAAAATCTCAGAGATGCAGATATGAAAAAACAAGCAAGACAAAAATTTGGATACACTATAGTCATATGTGATATTACAGGCTGAACTGTACAATGTCCAAAATTCATAGGTTAAAGTCCTAACCTCTAGTACCTCAGAATGTGGCCGTATTTGGAGACAGGGTCTTGAAAAAGGTAATTAAGTGAAAATGAGGTCATTAGGGTAGGCCCTAATTGAATATGACTGGTGTCCTTATAAGAAGAGATCATTTGGACACAGACACATAGAAGACAAAGTGAAGATACAGGAAGAAGATGGCCACTTACAAATCAAGGAGAGAGGCCAGGAATAAATCCTTCTTCAGGCCCCTTAGAAGAAGCCAACTCTGCTGAACCTTGATCTCGGGCTTCTTACCTCCAGAACTGTAAGAAAAATAAACTTCTGTTGTTTGAACCATCCAGTCTGTGGTATTTTGATATGTAAGCCCTAGCAAACCAATACATGTGAAAAGAAATACTAGAATATAAGCTCCATGAAGGCAGTTGTTGTTGTTTGTTTGTTTGTTTGTTTTTTGTCTTTTTTGTTTATCGATGTATCTCAACTACCTAAAACCTAGCAGATACTAGGTGTTCAATAAATATATACTGAGTCAACTAATAAATAAAGCAGATTAATCAAATTCTTCCCATAGATGACTCTATTAAATACCACCAATGTTTCAGTAATGCTTTTTTATTTTCATAACACCTGAGACCCCAGACTCCCAGTGTTCTGACTAAGGCTGTGGTGTAATGAATCCGCCACCACAGCCCAAATTTATAAAATCCCCTGGTGATACTCTTGTTATGATTCAATTCCTGGACTAACTTCTTTATGAGAAGAACTAAGAAGACAAAAAAGCTGCTATAATGCAACAAATGTGATTTAGTCCACATAGAGAAACAGATCCAACTGATTAGTCCCATCCTGGGGAAAATACCACAAACGGATGTAACTTGCTGGTATTGCTGTTCCCTCAAAAGTATCTGGTTAGCTAATTTCACTAAAGGCATTAAGAACAGCCTGGACTTACAATTTAAAGGAAAAAAAATAAATAAATAAGGACTTTGCTGTTGTTGTTATTAAAGCATTTCTTGTGTGGACACAGGAAAAAGACTAATTAAATTTCCTTCTGACTTATTCAATTATGGATTCATGGTGCCTGCCTGTTTTCAAACTGATTTCCATGTCTTAATGTCATCACTATCACCATCAATCAATACTTAATTTGGTACCCTAAATATGCTATGGTAATAACAGCAAAATAAAACATAAAAGAAATATGGAATACATAAAGTACTCTGATTTTAACCTATATGCAAATATCTTTTAAATAACAGCTAAAGAAAAAAAATCACCAAAATTTTCAGTAATTCTCTCTCTTCACATTATTTGTAATTTTATATGTCTCTATTTCTAAAGCATAAAGTTTTCAAAACCCATTCTAATTGCTAATAATTACAGGAAGAAAATTTAAGGTTAGAAATCCCCCCACAAGGAAGAGGACGATATGCTAATATTTGTTTTTAAGTATGTTTCATCAGTACAATTTATACAGAATATATATGAGAAAGCCAGAATCTACCAGTTTCACGGGAAAGTAAAATGCAGCATTTTGAAATCAAAATCTGGAAACTCTCATCCATTTGGAAAGTAATTTAAAATCAAGTCAAAGTTTTTTCTCAGTTTTGGGCCTGGAATCAGCTCCCAAACTGATGCAATCTGAAACCAGAGCCAACAAGTGTTTACCAAAGTCTTTGTCCCAAAGGGAGAAGCCTCTTTTCTAATCCTCCAGAAGTAACGCTGTTCGGCTTGCCTAGAGACTTGAGCAAAGGTAGCAGTAAGGAATACAAACATGAAATTCTTTTTAAAATATTTTCCTTTCCAGCAAAAGTGAAAGCTACATGCTCTTTCATAGTATGCAATTTGCAATCAAGTTTTCCTCTACATTTGCTCCTCTTTCCTAGGAACCACAGCATAAAAGGAAGTTCATGCCTCTGGGGTTTATCTTCTGCAGAATGGGAAAAATGAAGCTGTAGACTTTCTCCAGGATGATTTATTTAGAAAAGGTCATTAAATTACTACACTTCCCTCTTTATCTTATCCAGGAGGCTTATAAACCAAATGAATGTACAAGCTTTACTCCACCCCTGTGAATATAAGACTTTGCCCATAAGTGACTGGAAGTAACCCTGAGAACTCTGTATTAGGCTTTTATCACATACTAGAGCCTGCACCTGAAAGCAAAGATGATCAGCCATTCTCTTAACATCTGTCACAATTGTGTGTACTCTAGTTTCAGTCCTGAGAGCCACAGGCTCCAGAGCTAAAATCAGAGAGAAAGTCTACCATTTCATATTACCCAAACACCACAAAGCGTTAAGTATTATGCAGCCAAATACTGAACACATTAAAAGAAAAAAGTGCTCCTCACAGGGAGAACTTTGTGATGAAACAGCTCTGTATCTTGATTGCCGTGGCTGTTACAAACCTATGCATGTGATAAAATATGCCGAACTATACACACATCTTCTGCCACTGTCCATGTCCTGGCTTTCCTGTAAATTATCCGATGTAACTATTGGGGGAAACCAGGGAGAGGACACACATAAATAACCCCTCTGTACTGTCTTTGCAACTTCCTGAGAATCTGCATTCATTCCAAAATAAAATGTTTTCGAAAGTGCACCTTGCCATGTACATCAACACGCTTTGAACATTCTGCATTAGGACGACTCATGGAGAATAAAACATAGCCTGGTTTTCCGATGTAAGGTTTTAGCCACAACCCCACAGACAGCTTGAGGCTGGGAATAATCTGCACCTGCTTTCAGTGCGCCTGGGACACCCTTTCCGACCTCCCGCCCCGCCGGTCCCCTTCCGATGGCTGGCGCCTTCTCCTCTCGGGTCACCGCTCAATGCCACCTCCTTGCAGAGGCCTCCCTCGTCCCCCAGCTAAAGTAGATGCCATCTGCTAGTCTCCGGTACGGTATCCCCTTCACCGCGTTCTTTGCCACGTGTAATAATTCGGTTAGTTTGTCTCACTAGACTGTAAACCCCACGAGGGCGGCCCGCTGTACCCAACAGCGAGCACGATGCTGGGCAGACGGCAGGTGCTCCAAAGGGATGTGGTTTGAATGACCGCACTCCACTCGAATGAACTCCCTTGCCTCGAGGGTGGTCGCGTCGGTTCCTCCCCTTCACACCATTTGTCCTACAGACCAGGAGGGCCTCAGCGCCCTCACTTGGGCCACCGGGTGCCCCTCGGCTTCCTCCCCTCCATCGGACCCAGCCGACCTGGGAAGGCGCCATTTTCCTCTCTCGTCAGCTCAGACGGGCGCCTTTTTCTTACTCACACCTTTCCCTCAAGCCATCCCGTCAGCCCCTTCCCCAGGCCCCGCAGCCCCTGCCCCACGCCTTGGGAGCCCCGTTCCTCCTTTCCGGCGCCGCCCCTCGGCGGGCACCCCCGCTTAGGCCAGCCCTTAGCCCTGGGGCAGAGAGCGAAGCGCACGGCCGCAGTCCGCGCGGGCAGGGCGCTGGGCGGAGCTCGGGGCGTGTCCTCCTCGACACTGGGCGTGATTGGCCCGGCCGCGCGGAGGGGCGGGGCTCCAGCCTGAGCCTCGAGCCCTGGGTCTCTCTAGGGCAAATTCCTTGCGGTTGCGGCACCGGTTTAGGCGAGCGCGACGCGACCGAAGTGACTCCAGTTCGGGCAGCATGTCTGAGATGCGGCACTCAGCGGACACCCAAGCCCAGCGGCACCCTGACACCTTCAAGGGTGAGCCCCGCGCCCCGGGTAAGGCCTGCGGGGTCACCCGCCGCCCCCTACCCCTTTCCTCGGGTTCTAGCCCCAACCCGGAGGTCCCAGGCCCGTGTCCGCTGCTTCTTGGCTGTGCGTCCGCTGCTCAAAGCCGCGTGTCCTCACTTGTTCGCCGAGAAGGATCAACCCTGCTTCGCGGGCTGGGGGTCGGGTTTAGGGAGCTTGAGGTGCGGAGTGAACGCCGCGTGCCCGGCCGCTGTGGGCGCGTCTCCAGTGCGCAGAGCCCTCGCCCGGGCTCGCGTTATCCAGCGGTGGTCAGATGCCAGGCCCTGTGCCAGAGCTTTCCGTTCATTATCTCCCGCGACACGCGCCGACGCGGGAAAGCAGAAGGGACTCGCGGCCAGCGAGTGGTGGGAGCGGGGCTCACACCCGCACGCCACACCTCTCCCGACGCCCCTTTCCTTCCCGCCCATCCCCGGAGTGAGCCCCCTCCCCCGAAACTGGAAAGAACTCCTGCTCCCCCACCAAACCCCTCGGCCAGTTTCACGGAAGATTCAAGACCCACTGTGAGGCTGCGCCCCCAGCTCCCGACACATAGTGGGCCGTATTTGCAGAAGAGAAGGAGGGAGTCCCTTTTTGGCATTCTTGTGGTATCTCTTCCCAGCTTCACTTCCTGCCCCATCCTGCCCCTCCACTTCACTTTGTCCTAGGGGACCTCAATGTGTAGCGGCTTTTGTCCCTCAGAAGGAATTCTAAGTTCCCCTATCCTCGTTGCCATCCTACCAGGGCCTTCCCAGTCTTGCAGGCAAAAACTGTGAGTGGCTCAAACTTGTTCCCCTGGGAAGGAACTAGTACCCTTGAGAAAGTTATCAACTTGAACCATTATTGGCTAACCCTTTAGGGGCTTCATAGAGGCTATAAACCTCTCAGGAGTAGTGGTTCCCTCCCAGGGGCTTTTGGCGACCCAAGGAATTATTTCTATGGATGGAATTTCAGACAGGATGACATAGTGAATAAATTTAGGGGGCTGGGTGGGCTCTTCCAGCACCCCCCACAAAGAACACTATATTGAACTCATCTATTCTGATTATTCATAAGCCACCTAGCCCACTCATCCCGCATAAGCCCCATTTCCCTTGCCCAGCGATCATTGTCTTTAATTCCTTCCCAGGAGCATCAGAAGAATTATAGAAATCTTTATCCATCACTTTTCTCTAGTAAGCACCTTGTAGAGTTATCTTCCTAAATCAGGAGTGTAACTGGGAGGATATACTTGAAGAAGTTTATACTTGGAGAGGTTAAATTACTTAAATGTCACACATTTAGTTTGTATGGAGCCATATTTTAAGTCTGAATTTGACTGACACCAAAACTTGAACATGAAAAAAATTGTGCCATCCTCTCTTTTCCTAGATAAGAAGGTGGGCAGGTCGTTTTCCCAGTACCCTGACTTCTTGGTGGGCAACTAAAGGACTATAACAATATTAAAGGTTTGGTGAAAATTGCCTAGCCAGTGTAGTTCAGTGGTTGAGCATCGACCCATGCACTGAGATCACTGGTTCAATTCCTGGTCAGGGCACATGCCCAGGTTATGGGCTTGATCCCCAACAGAGGGCATGCAGGAGGCAGCTGATCAATGTTTCTCTCTCATCGATGTTTCTGTCTCCTTCTCCATTTATCTCTCTCCAAAATCAATAAAAACATTAAAAAAAATAAAATAAAATAGTTAAAGTTTGGTGAAACTGCAGTGGGAAATGTTTGTAGAAGCTCTTTAGGAATAAACATGATCTTTGTACTTAATTAGTTATTTTTCATGGTCACAGACCAGTTTTCACTTCTAAGTTCTTTTTCTTGGTTCTAGACTTAACTTTTTATTTTAGAAATCTAATGAAAACTATGCACCCTCTCCTCAGAAAATTATACATACAAAGAAAATTTTGTTTTGTCTATGTCACTTTTTTTAACTTGCAGTCATTATCTGAATTATTTCAGTACATCACTGACACAATTAATAATAGTGTTCTTGCCAGTGCAATAATCATATGTGTTGATCCCTGTTTCTTCTACAAATACTAAAAGAAAACCTCTTGTTCTTCATTGAAAAAATTAGTGAAAAAGTTTTCAGTTAGTGCAGTAACTTTTTTGTTAATAGAAACCTTATAGATCTAACACTGCTAGAAATGCCATTACTAGAATTTACTAAATAGAATGTATTGAGTGCTTACCATGTGACAAACAATCTGAGTGCATTAGAAACATTATCTAATTGCAATTTTCTAACAACTCCACAAGGAAGACATCATTATCCAATATTTTACTACAAGGAAACTAAGGCTCAGAGTGGGAAAATCATGTACATTTGTGTGTGATTCAGCGCTACGTTTCAAACTTGGGCTATCTGGTTTTCCAAACCATTTTCCCATCCTAGAGCTACCTCCAAACTGTGGACCTTGTCAAACAGTATTTCACTGAAGGTGAGAAACAAAATAACAAAGAAAGCCCAGAGGAACCTAGCTTCAACCTAGATCTCTTGAATAAGACAGCTCCAGAGGGCTGCTTCTGGGGGAAGCAGTAGAATATAAAAGCCCAAACTCTTTCCCTCTAATTCTGTTTTTGCAGATAATTAGTCTTAGGAATGTAAACCTAGGGCAAGACTAATTTTTCTTAAAGCCAGTGCATTCATTTTGTAATGAAATAATGCAAGTGGATTGTAAAGAAATGTATTATAATTAAGGATCATGTAAACAGAACAAATCCCTTTGGGAGAATACCTGGGGGGAAAAAAAAAAAAGCCAGGGACTGATTTGTTTATTTCAGTTGTTAGATTGTGGAGAACTTTGTAACTTCTTCAATAATTAATCTAGTTAAACCATCAATAGTCATAAATTAACTCAAATAGAGGACCAAATCTACAATAGTGGCGTTTATCTATTTTTTTTATTATTATTAAATAGGTTCTTGGTACCACCTGCTGGTTTAAATTTTACACTGTAAAGGACAGAGTTAATGATTACCTGGTTAGTTTTGAAGAAAAATAATTTTTTAAAGAAAAATAAATGTTGATGTTAATAAAGTGATAGAGATTAGATTCAAAATCTATTTCAAGTAGATGTGGAAACCGTATTCCTGAAAACTATTGTAACCACGAAAAAGTGAGCATCTCTCTTCTGTCTGCCTGACATTCTATGCATTACCTCTATCATAATGCTTATTACACAGTATTACAATTATGAATTATAATCACCTTTATTAGACCAGAAAAGCTTTTGAAAACACATTGTGTCCTTTGCTGAAATAAGTTTAGTATCAAGTACATAATAGGTTTGTAAAAATGTTTGTTGAAAGAAAAAGGAAGCAGAGGAGGGAGACAAAGTCCTCCATGGAATAAAATCACATTGTTAAATGTTTGGCTTATGTTGAAAATTTTTCCTGTCTATAGTTACTAAGTTTATTTAACCCAACCTGTTGGTTTTAGAATGTGAATATTATGTTCCTTATTTTATGCTTTTATTGCAGGTAGACTATTTGTCTGAATATTGTCAAGAACATATATTGTACCTAATAGGGAATCTCCTTTTAATTAAAATGTGGTAAGAGAATCTAGATGTTACAGTCAGCAGAAAGAAGGAAGTGTCAATTCTCTACTGACTCACACTTGTTCCTCTATTCTCTTTAAATCTTTGTGTGTACTCTGGGACTGGTAAAGAAACTTGAACCATAAGCATTTAGCCTGACATTTCAGTAGATTAGTCTTAAAGATACAAAGCATAAAATGTCTATCCTAAAGTATCAATGAAAACTATACCAACTTTATTCAGTTGTGAATGTGCACTTATGTGAAGCTGGTATAGTGCAGTGAAATGAGAGTGGAATTTAGAATTGAAATATCTGAACTGAGATCTCAGTACTATCACTTACTACCTGGGTCACCTTGGGCAAGTTTCTCAACCTCCAGAGTCAATTCCTCTTCTATACATTAGGCATCATCTTACTGCAATATCTATTTCCCAAGGTTTTGAGTATGAAATGAGAAAATATGTGTGAATGTCCTCTTGCAACTTTAATGTGGAAATTATTAAGACACTTAATGGGGCCCTGGCTGGTTTGGCTCAGCAGTTATAGTGTCGGCCTATGGACCAAAGAGTCGTGGGTTCAATTCTTGTCAAGGGCACATACATTTGTTGCGGTTTGTCCTCGGCCCTGGTTGGGGTCGTGCAGGAGGCAACCAGTCAATGTGTCCCTCTTGCCTCAATGTTTCTCTCTCTCCCTCTCCTTCCCACTCTATCTGAAGATAAATAGAAAAATATCGTCAGGTGAGAATTATTATTTTTTTTAAAAAAAAAGGTATTTAATGGGGAAAGCAAAAAATAAAACGGTTAATGACTTCAGAAAGCCTAATAATTATACTGGAAATTTTAAAAAGTTATATGAAGACAGTCCAAGAAAGTTTAGAATTCTGACTTACCTCCCCCAATGTAGTTTGTTTCTCCTCCAGAGACAGAGCCCCCAAGCAGATTGTTAGTCTTGGTATTTTCTCCATGGTGTGCAGGTCCCAGAAGGTAATTCACTTAGTAAAAAGTTTATTCCTGTAAACTATATCAATAATATTAAAGTTGTGGTAATAACAATGGCTAATATTTAGTGAACGTTTCCTAAGTGTCAGGCACTTTGCATAGTTTCTCATTTAACCCACATAACAACTGTGTCAGGACTGTTCTTTTCCCTCATTTTACTAATGAGAAAATTCAAGGGGAGAGGTGGAATCTGACACTACAACGCCAAGCAAGCTCTCAGCTACTGCTTAGCTATTTGGCCTCAGCTAAAGAACTAGGAACCTTGTGATCCAATTTCCTTATGCTTCTGTTTCCTTTTCTTTCTTTTTTTTTTTTTTTATCCTCACTCGAGGACATTTTTCCACTTTTTGTTCAGATAGAGTAGGAGGGAGAGAGAGGAAGAGAGAGAGAAACATTGATGTGAAAGAGACACATCGAGTGGCTGCCACCCGCATGACCAACCAGGGCCGGGGACAAACTGCAACCGTGGTACATGCCCTTAGCGGGAACTGAACCCGGGACTCTGGTCCACGGGCCGTCGCTCTAACTGCTGAGCCAAACCGACCAGGGCTTTTTTACCTTTTTTAAAAAATTTTCAAGTACAGTTTGCAGTCAACACTATTTTGTATTAGTTTCAGATGTACAGCACAGCAGATAGACATTCATATACTTTACAAAGTGTTCCCTCCGATAATTCAAGTGTTCACCTGGCACCATAGACAGGCACCACAATATTATTGACTATATTCTCTTTGCTTTACATCCCCATGACTATTTTGGTTTGTTTGTGTTTTTTTGTTTTTTATCCTCACCCAAGAACATTTTTTTTTTGCACTTATCCTCAGATAGAGCAGGAGGGAGAGGGAGGAAGAGAGAGAAACATTAACATGAGAGAGACACATCGAGTGGTTGCCACTCACACGATCCCAACCAGGGCTGGGGACAAACTGCAACTGAGGCACATGCCCTTAGCGGGAACCGAACCTGGGACTCTGTGGTCCGCGGGCCAATGCTCTAACCGCTGAGCCAAACTGGCCAGGGCTGTGTTGTTGTTGTTGTTGTTGTTGTTGTTTTTTGGTTAATCCTCCCCAAGGATATTTTCCCATTGATTTTTATTTTTTTTCCGATAGAGTGGAAGGGAGGGAGGAAGAGAGAAAGAGAGAGAGAGGGAGAGACATCGATGTGAGAGAGACACATCCATTGGTTGCCTCCCACAGGACCCAGTCTGGGGCCCCGTGACTATTTTGTAACTACCAATTAATACTATTTAATCCCTTCATCTTTTTTCACCCTGTTCCCAAGCCCCTCCCATCTGGCATCCTTCAGTCTGCCCTCTGTATCTATAAGTCTGTTTCTATTTTGTTTGTTCATTTACTTTGTTCTTTAGATTCCACATATAAGTGAAATCACATGGTGTTTGTCTTTCTCAATCAGGCTTACTTCACTTAGCATAATACCCCCTGGAGCAGCGGTTCTCAACCTGTGGGTTGCGACCCCTTTGGGGATCGAACGACCCTTTCATAGGGGTCACCTAAGACCATTGGAAAACACATATTTCCAATGGCAATTCATAACAGTAGCAAAATTAGTTATGAAGTAGCAACAAAAATAATTTTATGGTTGGGGGTCACCACAACATGAGGAACTGTATTAAAGGGTCGCGGCATTAGGAAGGTTGAGAACCACTGCTCTAGAGCCATCCATACTGTCACAAATGGTAAGATTTCATTCTTTTTATGGCAGAGTAATATTCCGTTGTATATATGTACCACAGCTTTTTTATCCACTGTCTATTGCTGGGCACTACATCTTGGCTATTGTAAATAATGCTGCAATGAACATTAAGGTGCATATCTTCTCCCGAATTAGTGTTTTGGGTTTCTTTACATATATACCCAGAAGTGGAATTGCTGGGTCATAAGGCAGCTCCATTTTTATTTTTTTGCGGAACCTACACACTTTTCCATAGTGGTTGCCCCAATCTGCATTCCCACCAACAGTGCACTAGGGTTGGTTCCCTTTTCTCCACATCCTCACCAGCATTTGTTATTTGTGTGAGGTAGTATCTCATTGTGTTTTTAATTTGCATTTCTCTAGTGATTAGTGATGTTGGCCATCTGTATGTCCTCTTTGGAGAAGTGTCTATTCAGGTCCTCTGCCCACTTTTTAATAGGGTTGTTTGGTTTTTTTGATGTTGAGTTGTCTGAGTTTTTTGTTTTGTTTTTTAATCCTCACCCTAGGATATTTTTCCATTTATCTTCAGATAGAGTGGAGGGGGGGTGAGAGAAACATCACATGAGAGAGACACATCGACTAGTTGCCCCCCCCACACCCAGACCAGGGCTGAGGACCAAGCTCCAACCGAGGTACGTGCCCTTGACTGAAATTGAACCCATGACTGTTTGGTCCTCAGGCCGACGCTCTTAACAACTGAGCCAAACCGGCCAGGGAGAGTTGTCCAAATTCTTTATAAATTTTGAATATTAACCCCTTATCATATGTATCATTGGTGAATACCTTCTCCCGTTCAATAGGTTGTCTTCATTTTATTGATGGTTTCCTTTGCTGTGCAAACACTTTTTAGTTTGATATAATTCCATTTGCTTATTTTTTCTTTTGTTTTCCTTGCCTGAGGAGATAAGTCAGAAAAAAATATTACTGAGAGAAATGTCTGAGATTTTACTGCCTGTTTTCTTCTAAGAGTTTTATGGTTTGGGGTCTTACATTTAAATCATTAATCCATTTTGAGTTTATTTTATATATGGTGTCACTTTTTTTGCAAGTGTCTGTCCAATTTTTCCCAAACCATTTATTGAATAAATCATCTTTACCCCATTGTATGTTCTTGCCTCCTTTGTCATAGATTAATTGACCGTATAGGCGTAGGTTTATTTCTGGGCTCTCTATTTGGTTCTATTGATCTATGTGTCTGTTTTTATGCCATTACCATGCTGATTAAATTACTATAGTCTTGTAGTATAGTTTGATATCAGGTAGCATGATACCTTCAACTTTCTTCTTTTTCAAGATTACTGTCACTATTTGGAGTCTTTTGGGTTTCCACACAAGTTTTTGGATTATTCGTCCCAGTTCTGTGAAAAATGCTATTGGTATTTTGATAGGAATAGTGTTAAATTTATAGATTGCTTTGGATAGTATGGACATTTTAACGACGTTAATTATTCCTACCTATGAGCACAGTATATGCATCCATTAGTGTCTTCTCCGATTTCTTTTCTTTTTTCAACGTCTTATATTTTTCTGAGTACAAGTCTCTCTTGGTTAAACTTATTCCTAGGTGGTTTTGTTTTTTGTTTTTACACAATTGTATATGGGATTATTTTCTTAGTTTCTTTTTTTGATAGTTCACTACTGGTGTATAAAAATGCAACTGAATATTTATTTTGTATCCTATTACTTTAACTGAATTCATGTATCAGTTCTAGTAGTTTAGGGATCTCTGTATACAGTGTCATGTCATTTTCAACATGACAGTTTTACCTAAAGAGGTCCTCTTATCTGCCCTATTTTAAAGCACAGAGAGTTAAGGTGTTTCCCTAAGATCACACAGCTAATAACTTGCAGAGCCACTCTGAAGCCATTGTGCTGTACTGCTTTAACAAGACCAAAATCTCATGAGGAAGGCAGACACTGAATACTTAACAAGTGTGTTAAATGTTGTTTGGGGAGGATGAAATGTTATAGGAGATTGGAGGAGGGAGCAATTTAAGACTGAGGGGTTCAAATGTAAAATTATTGAAGTTACTCTCACCTGTTTCTTTCCTCTTGTTTTATGGCTAGAAACATTTTGATGAAGGAAAGCTATAGACAATCCTCAAGATGCTTGGGAAAGAAAACATTTATACTTAATTTCCTTATTTTCAAGCTAAGCAAAGGATTCCCTTTATTTCAACATTTATTAAAAATCTTTCTTAAGAGGATTAGTCATTTCCTTTCCTTAATTTCTCGTAGTAAATACATTTTAAATTTTGTGACTCAGATCACATAATGCTTAATCAGTATCAGTTCTTTTGATCTAGTATTTATTGTTATAGATGGTTAATAATAGGAAGGAAGAGTTACAGTCTTCAGTCATGGTTCTTTACTTGATACCATCTGTTCTGTAGCCATTCTAGCCCAGAGAATAATTCTTTCCCTAGAGGTTTAAGGATAAGAGCATTCAAAGAACTGTAAACTGTGCCTAATTAAAATAATCATCTGAAAGATGGGTTGGAGTGTGTGCTTGTTTGTTTTGCAAGTCTCTGCCCAAATGAGCTGCAAGTTGTGATCTCTGAGCAAATACCATCCTTTTTTCAACATTTATTTATTGTGACTGTAGTATGTGCTAAACTCTGCCTCTTTCTTACCTTTGCCTGTTTTAATCTTTCTGTCTGCAGGATGCCACCTTCATATATATATATATATCACTCTCCTTACTGTTTTTCTCCATTTTCTTATTTTTCCTTTCCTCCTATTGTTTCCTTTCCTTCTTTGTCTCTTTCCCCTAAATTCCAGTCATTTGACAGTTATAGTAAAATTTTGATTATTTGAAGATGTATTTATATTCACATACTTTATCTGCCTTTTTTTGCCTGTTTTCTTTTTTTAATCTTTATTGTTGAAAGTTTAAACAGATGAACAGATGTTCCCCCTTTTTCCTCCCATTGACCCCCTTCTCCCCACTCCCACCCCTCTTCTTCCTTCCCCACTTTTTTGCCTGTTTTCACCTTGAATTTTTATTTGTTAGGGCTGAGAAGCTGGGAATCTGGGAAATGTATTGTTGAAAAGCTGAAAGAGCCCTGGCCAGTTTGGCTCAGCGGTTAGAGGGTCAGCCTGTGGTCCAGAGAGACCCGGGTTTGGTGTCTGCTAAGGGCATGTACCTCGGTTGCAGTTTGTCCCCAGCCCTGGTTGGGTCGTGCGGGAGGCAGCCATTCCATGTGTCCCTCTCACATCGATGTTTCTCTCTCTCTTCCTCTCTCTCCCTCCCACTCTATCTGACAAAAAAATGAAAAAATGTCCTCGAGTGAGGATAAATAAATAAATAGAAAAGCTGAAAGAAAGATCAAATGTATTATTTAATTTATGAAGTCTTCCTTCTCAAAGTGATAGTTGTACAAAGAGGAACAGGTCTAACTCTGGCCAACTGAGTGCTTCTTTTGTTTGTTTTGTTGTTTTTTTAATTCTCACTTGAGGATATTCTTTAATTGATTTAGAGATTGAGAGTGAAAAACATTGATATGAGAGAGAATCTTTGATCGGTTGCCTCCATACACACCTCCACCAGGTATCAAACCTGCAGCCTAGGTATGGGCCCTGAACGGAATCAAACCCCGCCACATTTTTTGTTGTACAGGACTACGCTCCAACCAACTGAGCCACCTGGCCAGGACAGCGACTGACTATTTTTGTATGGCCCACAAGCTAAGAATAGTTTTTAATTTTATAAATTTTTCTTTTAAAGAACATTTTGTTACACATGGGAATATATGAAGTTTGGATTTCAATATCCATAAGTTAAAATTTTATTGGAGCACATCCATGCTTGTTCATGTATTGTTTCCTGTGACTACTTTTGCACTACCTGTGGCACAGAATTCAGTAGTTGCAACAAACTTGTGGTCTACCAAGCCTAAATATTTGTTTCCTCACCCTTTACAGGAAAAGTTTGCCAAATCCTAACACAGAATTTCTGATGAGGAATAGTAGCAGTCAAAAAGAACACATATCTTTAGTGTATATGCTTTTAATAAAAATCTAAACATTGCCAAGTTCTTTCATTTTGACCTACTGTTGCCCCTTAAGAAATCTTGCTAGAACCAGATAGCATGTGTTTTGAGACTAAACTCCTAGCCATCCTATCGTTCCCCATCCAGCTGTTCTTGGCAACGTACAACGTGAAGTGTTTCACTTGTATTCCAGGAAAGGGGAAGGAAAAGATTGCTACTTAGATATTTCAATAATTCTTTGGCTTACCATTTCTTTTTGTGTGTGTAATAATGCATATGAATGAGTCAGACTTTCAGATACTGTACAAGATACGTTTCTGGCCTTTCCCTGAAGAGGCAATCCAGTATCTTTTAAACTTTAGAATAAAGTGGCATTTATAAATAGAATGTTTTACTCCAGGTGATTTCCAGTACATAGTGCCAAGTTCATTAGACCTCAATGTAAATCAGCTGACACGGGATCATTAATACCTGTTATCTTGAAAAGAATATTTTATTGCTTTTCTGGAAGCTAACTAAACAAAAATTACTATACAACTTGTTTGTTTTGCTTTCATTTATTTCATGGTTTTTGTTTGTTTTCTTTTATCTCTTTCCAGAAAGTCTTTTTTTTTTTTCAAGATTCTTAAATTGATTTTTTTATAGAGAGAGATAGAGACAGAAAGAAACACGATGTGAAAGCGAAACATCGATCGGTTGCCTCGTGCACACCCCATCGGAGATCGAGCCCATGACCCGGGCATGTGCACTGACCAGGAATCGAACTGGCAACCTTTTGGTGCTTGGGTCAATGCCTAACCTACTGAGCCACATTGGCCAAGGCCCAGAAAGTATTTTGCTTTTATTACTTTGGGACTCCTGGAGGAATATTTTATACCTACTTTACAGATTTTTGTAAATATTAGAAATAATGTATATAAGGAGCTGGAGCTTGTGGCTGACATGCAGTAATAAAAGATACCTCCAGCATAAGAGAAATTTAAGAAGTAAGCAATTTCATCTCTTCAGCAACATTTGTATACATAATAAGGATTATGGAAACTTTGCTAAGAGTATATTCAGTGCAGCAGAATTTCTAACTGAGAAAACTGGATACAACCAAAATGTTCATCATATAAAACAGGAATATTAGTCAATATTATTATTATTTAGATGTGAACATATTGCCATTTAGCCTGTGGGTGCTAGGTGACTAAGGGTTCATTTATGGCCTGGTGGAGTTTAAACCTCACCTCAATGAGGAATGTTGTTTGTGTACTTTTTGAGCTATAACCAAGAAGGGAAGAATTTTGAGGGTTGAAAATAGGGTCGTTTTAGTTTAAAGGCACTAGAATACTATGAAATGATGCCACTTCCCCAGTGTATACACTGTGATTATTTCTGAGCATTTGAAATGTGAAAGACCAGGCCCAATTTTTAGAGTATCCACTTAATTTCTTGTTCCTCTTGATTCGTAATTCTATACATTCATCTGGGTTTCTCAAAAACAGCGTGACAATGGAAACTGAACACACATACACACACACACACACAAAACTGGGCTAGGCTTTCTGTTTTTTTCTCCTTTAGATAATAATTCAATAATTTAGTAATTCAATTCATAAATGAGATTCTTGATGGTCTTGGAATGTCCAAGCCTAGCCTGACAGGAAAGAGGCGTGAAGTAAGGGGACAGTTTAGTATTTTAAGAGGCTTTTATCAAAAAGAGTAAATATTATCTATTTTCTCATTTTTATTGTGAAAATTTGAACACTTGAGTAAAATAGGAGGATTAGAGAAAACTGCCATTTTATGTGTATTGAGCACTACCTCAACCCTACAAAACCAGTCTAATTATCCTTATATTACAGGTTAAGAAACTAAGATTCAAAGAGGTAAAGATCACACAACTAAGAAGTAACAGAATTTAAATGGAAACTTAGATGCTCCCTATTCTCAGGAAATCTCAATCTAATAAGGGATGTAAATGCACAATAAATTAAAGTATGAGGCAAAATATAAGTGCCATGAGAGAGGTTTAAAAAGTGCTATCAAGATTCAGAGGAAGGAAAACACATCTAGCTGGAAAGCTTAAGATTTCATTTTGCCAACTGTATGCCGGTTACTGTGCTAGACACTGAGAATATAAAAATTAGCCCTGGTCGGTTTGGCTCAGTAGTTAGAGCATTGGCCCGCGGACCAATGAGTTGTGGGTTCGATTGTGGTCAAGGACACGTACCTCTGTTGCAGTTCCTCCCAGCCCTGGTCGGGTCGTGCGGGAGGCAACCAGTCGATGTGGCTCTATCACATTGACGTTTCTCTCTGTCTCTCTCTCTCCCTTTCTACCAGTCTATCTGATAATAAGTGGAAAAATATCCTCGGGTGAGGAATATAAAAATAAAATAAAAAGAGAATATAAAAATGATTAATAAACACTCTTGCCCTCAGGGAGTTTATAGTCTAGTATATTTGGGACACAGATATGGGAGACTTGGGGCAATACAGGGGTATTTTAGAAAGCACCAAGAGCTGTCCTGGAAGTCTTTGTGGCCAATCTGTTCCTTGTTTGGAATTCATTTCGCTTTGGAAACCTAGCCCTCAGTCTGGCAGAGAGCCTTGAGGCTATCTTTTTCTATAAATAGACACAGCTGGATTTAAGAGACTGTAGGAATCTCAGATTTCATTCTCAGAACTCCTACTTTGCTTTCCAAGTTTGAATAGTGTCTTAAGAAAGTGCTCCAAACACAAAACTTCTTTAATGAGGTGTTTGTTTGTTTTAACTATTCGGAGACAAAGGATCAGAGTGAATTGATTTAGAACATGAGCTTTGGAGCAAGATGACCTGTATTTGAATCCCAGGTCCTCCACTATGTGACCTTGGGAAAGTCATGTTGCTTCAGTCACCTCCTTTGTGAAATGGAATTAAAAATACTTTACAGGGCCCTGGGTGGTTGGCTCAGTGGTTAGAGCATTGGCCTGCAGTCCCGAGAGACCCAGGTTTGGTTCCCGCTAAGGGCATGTACCTCAGTTGCAGTTTGTCCCTGGCCCTGATTGGGGTTGTGTGGGTGGCAACCAGTCGATGTGTCTCTCTCACGTCGATGTTTCTCTCTCTTCCTCCATCTCCTTCCCACTCTATCTGAAGATAAGTGCAAAAATGTCCTCGGGTGAGGATAAAAATAATAATAATAATAAAAAAATACTTTACAGGGCTTTGTAAGCAGTAAATGAGATACATATCTAAAGTAATTTAACACAGTGTACCTGGTATATAATGAACCATCTAAAAATGGCTACTGTGATTATTATCAGTTATCATAATACCTGAGAGAGGCTTCTCCACAAGCAGCACTGTGGCCTTGCTTGGAATATTCTCTTAGTGAATATGTGTATACCCCCCAAATTATAACTTAGAAACCTCCAGGATTAATGTAGGTCACATAAGGATGTTTACCTCACACTATGACACAGGGTCAGGAGACTACGAGTCACGGATAACCAAAGTACTCTGTATTTCTTGTTTTCATCCTCTGTTTTGGAGCACTTGGCCTGGATGCAACTTGTGTCTCTTTTTCTCCTGTGCTCCCAGCTGTAACTCTGCTTATTTTTTGGCTTCCTATTTATTCAAAGTCCTACTGCCATCTTTGTCCTGAGCAGTAATGTGCCTGGCATATCTCTTCCCCTCTTGCCAATGTCCCTTCCATTATTAAAACAATTCTTGGAAATAGAGCAGAAGCTTTCTGTGGTTGATAAGAAAAATGATAGTACCCCTTGACCTCCTACTCAGCCTCTCTGTCCTTCCCAAAAAAGGAAAAACAAACTAATCATGAGGAAGACACTAGATACAGGAAGTGAAGGGAATTTCCCAGAATGATAGTGAAAGACGGTCACAGTGATTACCTGGCGACCAGCAGAGATAATGAGTCCAGACATGGCTCCAAGAGAGAATCTTTCTCGGAAGATGAAATGGATAGAGTAGCTGACCCTTCCAAAAGATTTAGACAATCGATGAAAAGCTTGGGGTTAAATTAATAAGTACATGGGAAATTAACTAAACGTAATGACTCCAGAAAAAAATAAAAACAGTTGTATAGAAAAGGAAAAGTATACTTCCTGACATGTCTAAGCTTTGAATTGCATTTCTACACTCATAATATAAAATTCTATTGTAATTGGAAGGATAGATATATTTGGGGCGGGGGGAACTAAATTCTCTTCCATAATGGAAAATCAATAATATTGCTCAAAACTGGAAAAGCATGAAGTATCAAAACAAGCAAACTATTTGAAAACATGAAGGTAAATACCCAAATTGTCAGCCTACAGCAGTCGCCTCTGAGGAAGGAGAAATTGGAAGAGGTAGGCAGGGGACTGCTCTCTTTTTGTGCTAGTCTTGTAGAACTATAACTGTTTTAACTTGATGCCAGTATAGTTGATAAAAATTTAAAAAAACTAAAACAGAAAAAAACATGAATGCATAGCAAAGAAGGCTACAAAAGAAGGTTAGGGTTACATCCAGAGAGAAGAAAAATAGGTTACAAATTTTATTTATTTATAAAAATATGGCCCTGGCCAGTTTGGCTCAGCAGTTAGAACGTTGGCCTGCGGTCGGTCCAGAGAGACCAGGGTTCGGTTCCCGCTAAGGGCAGGTACCTCGGTTGCAGTTTGTCCCCGGCCCTGGTTGGTCGTGCGGGTGGCAACCACTCGATGTGTCCCTTTCACGTCGATGTTTCTCTCTCTCTCTTCTCTCTCTTCCTCCCGCTCTATCTGAATAAAAAATGGGAAAAATGTCCTCGAGGGAGGATTAAAAAAAAAAAGAATGCTGTGAAAAATACTTGTGTTACGTTAAGTATATTAGGGACGTAGCACCTATGCTTCAGGTTGTTATGAAGATTAGAGGAAAATTCGTGTAAAACATTTGTAAAATGCCAAGCATAGGTGCACAGTGAATAACAAGGGTGAAGATGGCGGTGATTGTGCGGGGAACGATGGTAAGAGCTGTGCGGTTTTGTTTTCACAGATAGCCCCGCTGCAGGCCTTGGGATTTGTGGTTGGATTTTGGTGTTTGTCTCATTCTTGTTCACACTTGTCACTCTGCCACTATCAATATGGATGTGCATAAAGGTAAATGGTATTTCATTCGCGTCTGGAAAGGTGCCAACTCCTAACTACATAAACCCACTTTGTATGTACATGTATGTAAGAGAGACAGAGACCATACCAGCCTGTAATTCTTTTTCCTTCATCTCTCTTTTGGAAAATTCACTCTAGTACCTATTATAATGGAAACTTAAAAAGTTCTTTTCAGCCATAGTTTAGTCAGTCCTTCCCTAGGGTTAAAGGAGATAGATCACCATCGAAAGTTGTCAGGAGTCAGGGATGTGGGATAGTCCTGTGATAAGTTCTCCAGAATCAGGATGCTAAGGTTTGACTCCACTGTTTTTTTGTTTTGTTTTGTTTTTGTTAACCCTTATCCGAGGATAGAGGATTTTTTTTTTTTCCATTGATTTTTAGAGCAGAAGGGAGGGACCAGGGAGAAAGAGAGAGAGGAAGAAACATTGATGTGAGAGAGACACTTCGATTGGTTGCCTCCTGCATGCACCCCATGGGGCTGGGGATAGAACCTGCAACCCAGGTACATGCCCTTGACCGGGAATGGAACCCATGACCCTTTGGTTTGAGGTCCAGTGCTCTAACTACTGAGACACACCAGCCAAGGCTGGCTCTGTTGTTTTTGGTGTGACCTTTGCCATGTTTCCCCACCTATAAAATGGGAGGAAATAAAAACAGCCACTTAATAGGGCTGTTGTCAGGATTAAATGAATTAATATATTTAAACTTACTTGTCCGAATGCTTGGCACCTGGTAAGTGCTTCCCAAATGCTGGTTATTTTTTCTATAAAGTTATTAATACTTTGATAAATGACTATCATTTACATATTCCTAAAAAGATAAAAAGTGCTCCAAAAATTTTCAGTTAAGTTTATTATTATAATTTAAGAAATCAGGAGACAACCTTTGAGATCTTTAGCTTTTTTTTTCTATATTAACAATGCATGAGTAATTGATTAATGTTAATAGATAAGGAGTTGAGGTTATAGATTTGCTTCTGTATACTATTCTATACTTTCCAGATTTTATACAGTGAATATCTATTGCTTTTATAATTAGTCAGAAAAAGTAAATAGCCCGGCCGGTGTGGCTCAGTGGTTGAGCGTTGACCCATGCACCAAGAGGTTGCCAGTTCGATTCCCAGTCAGGGCACGTGCCCAGGTTGTGGTCCCAATCCCCAGTGGGGGGCATGCAGGAGGCGGCCAATCGATGTTCTCTCTCATTGATGTTTCTATCTCTTTCTCTTTCTCCCTTCCTCTCTCTCTAAAATCAATAAAGAAAAAAAAATTTTTTTTAAAGTAAGTAAATATACTTGGTGGAGGTATTAAACTTTGGACATATTCCTTATAGATATAATCTGGATTACAGAGAAGAAAACAAAATAGAGGCATGTAACCTGTTTAAAGCAAAAATATGTATTTTAAAAGCTATACATATAAATATTTGTACTCTTCATATTAAATTATTATTTGTGTTTTCAATCTAGATTGTAAAAGAATATGAAAGAGCCATCATCTTTAGACTGGGTCGCATTTTACAAGGAGGAGCCAAAGGACCTGGTCAGTACTGGGATTCTAGATGTGAAGACTGCAATTCTTCCCTTTATCGATGTGACTTCCCTTACAGTTCTCTTCTCTGTGACTTAGAAAAGAGTTCTTCATGTAACAGAAGTTGTGTAACAATAGCAGGGGTGCTAGCCAATCCTGCTATAACCACCCTTTCCTTCCTCTCCCCTCCCCTTCCCATTTAAGCTGCTAAGATTATCGGAGGCTAGGAATAGCTACAGCTGTGGAAGTTTGAACATGAGAATCCCTACTAAAATACAAGCTTTGAGCCACTGTTTTTGGCAAACTTCAGGTTAGCTCCTACTGTGTTGCAGGCTCCGGGAATTCACGGGAGACTATAACACAGTTCCTGCCCTCAAGGCTCTTACTGTCTAGTGGTGGGGCACCAACGGAAACAAGCAGTTACAATCCCTTGGGATAGGTATTACCATCCTATAGCTGTGAAACCCAGAGAAGAGTGGCCCGAACTAGTAGGATGAGACAAAGCTTTCTGGAGGTGACAACTTGGCTGAGCCTCGAGGCATGAAAAGGTATTAGGGGAGGTATTCCTGCCAGAAATAGCAACATGTACAAAGCAATACAGAGGAGAGTATTTCAGGTTCAAGGAACTGCAGGTCATTCAGCCCAGCTAGAGTAGAGGGCATGAGGAGGGGGAATGGCTAAAGAGGTAAGCTGGGGCAGGCCATGCACAACCTTTATGGCTTGTTCGGGAGTTCGTATTGCAGGAAAGATTGCTCTAGTTGCTGCTTAGAAAATGGATCGAAGGAGAGACACTGGAAGAAATAGAAAGATGACTTGGGAAGTGATTGCATCGGTCTAAGTGAAAACAGAGGGACAGTCCCAGTGGAGGAAGGAAATGAAATCCATTGGCTTGGTGGGGGCAGTTCGGGTTGGGAAGTGAGCAAGAAGAGTAGAGGGTAACATTCCCAGCTTCTGGTTCATTCACTGAGATGAATGGGCAGCTTACGGGTGATTAGGTTGATGCTCTTGGAATGGAATGGTGAAGTGCTGGTGTCTCTGTAATCTTCTATGGCTCTCTTGCAGGTTTGTTTTTTGTTCTGCCGTGCACTGACAGCTTCATCAAAGTGGACATGAGAACCGTTTCATTCGATATTCCTCCCCAGGAGGTAGGGTGGTCTTTTGCTATGAGTGAGTGACTGAGGTACCTGTGTGGAAGTGCCTGGCAGTGAGGGGCAGCACAGCGTAGTGGTCACAGCACAGGTGTAGAGCCTGTCTGCCTTCACCATTTTCTGGCTGTGTGACCTTGAGCAAGGTTCTTAACTTCTCTGTGCCTCCGTTTCCTAATCTATAAAGTAGAGATTATAATAATAGGACCCACTTTCTAGGGTTCTTGTGAGAACTAAATGGGTTATATGTGAAGTGCTCGAATAGTGGGTGATAGTTACATGCGCTATACGTGTTTATTATTATAAAATGTAGTGTAATGTTAATGTGAGCATAACGTTAGCACTGTCATTGTCACTTTTACTACCACATTTCTCCTCTCTGGGTTTTCCGACAGAAATCCTGTTTAGTATGATATTCTTGCTGAAGTTCTTGATTCTATTCTAGATAAATTGCCTAAAAAACAAAGAACTAGAAACGCCCGCTTGGCATTTCAGATAAAGCATAGAATGTTTCAGATTGGTAATTATTCCGTGCTTTTCAAACGATTTCACAAATATTATCACAGTTGAAACAGCAGGCTCCCTGGAAAGCACATGGTTGCCGTGAGACAAAGGAATTCCTCCCGACTACAGTGGCAGAAGCAAGACGAAACTTCAGCCTTTGGATTCCCTGTCGGGTGCTTTTCGCACAACTCTATGCTAAATACATTCTGCATTGCTCCCTCACGGCCCTAGAGGTAGAGATGGCCGTCCTGGTACTTCTGTCTAAGGAGGCATAATAACTACTGCAGACAGAAAGCCTAAAAACGTGATACAGGGAGAGACAGAAAAATACTGTCAGTATTTCCCGGCCAAAGCCAGGTACCCAGGAGGGCCGTGGAGCCTGGCCAGGTTGCCTTCTCTTGTCACAAAATCCAGAAGCCAACCTCAACTCCCTTGCTGGTACTGAGCCAAGTGGTTGGTGAGGTCAGACTATCCACACACACGTTGTGACACCAGAAATCATGTTTGCCCCCAGAACAAGACAGAGCATTGCTGCGTTGTCTGCATGTTTCCCCATCTTTCAGGAAAGACAGACTCTCAGAAGGACCCCCTTTCAGGGGAGCCGGGAATTCTGGCGTTTTCCTCTGTGAACATCGCGGGCTCCTGGCAGGGTCGCTGTATGTCTCTGCCTGCCAGCTCCTCTCCGCTGTCTGCCAGCTGCTGAACGCTGCGGACTGGGGCTTGGCAGGCTGTCCTTTGTCCGCTCCCGTGACCTCACTGGGAGCGAGATAAGCACGCCGCCTACAGTAAACAGTAGGCAGAGGCTGAGCGGCAGAAAGCTCTGGCTGTGGCAAAGTCAGTGTCAAGACTGTTTAGAAACGATCCACATTTTCCCACCACATCATGGGAAAGAATTCACTTTCACAGAAGATGGTGATGTACAATACACTTATTTACAAATCTCCCAGTTCTCTTTCAAGTTAGAAGTATACTTAGATCTCTAAGAAAAGGATTACTATTTTGATCTGGCAGGACTAAATAACTATGGAATATAATTGTCATTACTATTTTCTGTTTACATAGCTCCCAGCCCTTTCTAGAGGGCTTCCTTCCCAAACATTTTCTTATTTGATCTTCAAAGAAATTTGTGTCAAATTGGGCAGTATTATTAGCTCCATCTCACAAACAAGGAATCTCTAGGTCAAACAGTTTAAAAGCTAGAGGCCACCAAGAGATACAGGCAGAGTTGAAACTCCGGGTCTCCCACGCTCCTCATCAATCACTGTATTCCAAGGACCACATTTCAATTTAATGCATCTCTGGTTTATTGATGACTTGCTATGTATCAAGCATTCTGCCCGTGATAGAGATACAGAGACAAACTGCCTTCAAGAAATCCATAGCAGCCCTGGCCGGTTTGGCTCAGCAGTTAGAGCGTCGGCCTGCGGTCCAGAGAGACCCGGGTTCGGTTCCCACTAAGGGCACGTACCTCGGTTGCAGTTTGTCCCTGGCCCTGGTTGGGTCGTGTGGGTGGCAGCCACTCGATGTGTCCCTTTCACGTCGATGTTTCTCTTTCTCTCTCTCCTTCCCACTCTATCTGAACAAAATATCGAAAAAAATGTCCTCGAAAAAAATGTCCTCGGGTGAGGATTTAAAATAAAGAAATCCATAGCCTGCCTTGGCTGGTTTTGCTCAATGGTTAGAGCGTCAGCCGATGGACCGAAGGATCGAAAGTTTGATTCCCAGTCAAGGGCACATACTTAGATTGCAGGTTCGATCCCCAGCCTTGGTCACGGTCGTGTAGGAATCATCAGTATCTTCAGGTGATGATTAACACATGCAAAAAAACCCTCATAGCCTAATAGAGAAATAATAATGTAAATAAAGAAAGGCACCACAGTGGGGTGCAAAGGGAAGGGCATACTCTGCCAAGTGGGTCAGGGGAGTTTCACAGAGAAAAGGACACTGGAGCTGTGTTTTGAATGACGAGTAGGAATGTTCCAGTCTGATGTTATGAGACAGAGAGAGGGGACAGGACATCCAAGCAGAAGGGACATCGACATGAAGGCCAGGGGACGTGGACCGTGCTGCATGCAGGGTCTTCACCACGCCTCGTGCAGTGTGGGCAGGAGGGAGCAGGGAAGAGTAAGGCCAGAGAGCCACGGTCAAGGGCCAGGCCTCGGAGGACTGGAAACCAAACTAAGGGCTTTGCTCGCAGGCAGTAGGAAGCGGGGGCACATTATGTCCTGTGAAGCATTTTTATGTAGCACACTATAAAGATATTTTTACCCTGACCTCGCCTATAAAAACATTTCCTGCCCACGTTTTGTTCTAGTGATAACCCAAGGCTCTCCCGTACACATTACTTCCTCTGCCTTGAATATTCATTTACTCTGCCCTTTGCCCTCTGAAAATTTTTATTTCTTCCTTCAAGACTCAGCTCAAGTATCACCCCCATCACCTACAATTGCCCATTTGTTTGTTCTTTAAAGTCTCTTGATTCCTCAACCTCTTTGAAACTAGGAACCAGGGTTTTTCATACCTTACCCCTGGTACCTAGTACAATGCCTGCTAGTGAGCAGTGTCTCATTTGTTGAATGATTGAATGAAGTATTGGAATAACTGAATGTATTTTATTAAAATTTTAAAGACTTTCCGATGTTTTGCTACTTAGTCCATCTGATGTACTATAACCAAAGAGCACAGACTGGGTGACTCATAAATAACAGATTTATTTCTCACGGTTCTGGAGGCGGGAAGTCCCAGACCAAGGCATCGGCCATTCGGTGTCTGAAGGTCTGAAGAGGGCCTGCTTCCTGGTTCAAGGCAACCTTCCTTTCACGCTGTCCTCCCATGACAGAGGTTCCTTTTTTTTTTAACCCTCACTGAGGATATTTTTCACTGATTTTTTTTTTTTAGAGAGAGTGGAAGGGAGGGAGTAGGGAAGAGAGAGAAACATTAATGTGAGAGAGACACATTGATTGGCTTGACACTCTAACCACGGAGCCAAACTGGCCAGGGCTCAGGGTTTCTTCTGTAAGGGCACTAATCCCATTCATGAGGGTTCTACTCTCGTGACCTAATTAACTCCACAACCAGATACCAGCACACAGGGGATTAGGTTTCCACATCTGAATTTCGAGGGAACACAAACGTTCAGTCAGTAGCACGTACTAAAGGAAAGCAGCTAGTTATGAGACGTTCTATAGAGTAACATTCCTTACAGTTACATTAAAGGAAGAGTTGGCTGGCAGATGTACAAGCACGTCCTTTATATTGCAGATACTCACTAAGGATTCGGTGACAGTGAGTGTGGACGGTGTGGTCTATTACCGCGTTCAGAATGCGACCCTGGCTGTGGCCAATATCACCAACGCTGACTCGGCAACCCGCCTGTTGGCACAGACTACGCTGAGGAACGTCCTGGGTACCAAGAACCTGTCTCAGATCCTCTCTGACAGAGAAGAGATTGCACACAACATGCAGGTGAGGGGCCCACTGACGCTGCAACTCACTAGAAATCGAAGGTGGAAGCAAAGTCTCAACGGTTGTTCGAGAACTTAGCAATTCAAGTTGGGGAACCCTGGCCTTTTTCCCTCACAGAAAGGTATTCCCAAACCTGATGGAAGGGGATGTTCTTCACACAGATAGTTCATGGGTAACAGCACTCAGATGCGTGCATTATTGTTTTTCCCCTCCAGTGTGTATTTTTCCCTTCAGAATTAGTATTAACATTTTCTTTAGCATAATAGTTCAGAAGCTGTTTTGCATAGTGAGTCCCATGACTTTCTGGCTAAGTCTATGCTTTCCAATGTTGTTTGAGCAATAGATGGATTAAACCTGACCTGTTCAAAGTCACTATAAATCTGAACTCTCACTATTTGTTTAAACTGCATTGTGTGTGATATTTATGATCTTATTTGATAGCCACAATAACCATAGGAAATAGGTGGTATGATCTCATCTTTACTTATAAAGGGAGAAAGTTGAAGCACAAAGAAGTGACATGGCCTAGAGTCACATTAACTTGGGAGTCGTCTGGCCACCTGTTTTAATAAGCAAAATTTTATTGGAATACAGCAACCCCCATCGACTTACGTATTATCCATGACGGCTTTTGACCTACAATGGCAGGGCTAAATAGTTGTGGCAGACTGAAAATCAGTTGCCATCTGAACTCTTCAGAGACAGTTTGCCTGCATTAGCTTATCAGTAACAGAGTCAGGGTGAGCTCCTCAGTGAGCCAGCGCCTCATCCGCTCACAGTCCCAATGTCTACAGCAACCTTACGCCTCTGGCCTGGGGTGATCGCTTGGCTTGCCTTCTCTCTTCCCGTCAGAGCACCCTGGATGATGCCACTGATGACTGGGGAATCAAGGTGCAGCGGGTGGAAATCAAGGACGTGAAACTACCTGTGCAGCTCCAGAGGGCTATGGCTGCAGAAGCAGAAGCATCCCGGGAAGCCCGAGCCAAGGTCAGCTTCTCTCCTTCTTCCTTGCAGTCTGTTTTAACGATTGCATTTTCTTTTTTAATTATAATAAGTAAGACATTTTTGTTATAAAAATTAGAAACAATCTTGAGTATTTAGTAAAGCTGAAAGCCCTCCCTGTCACTTCAAATTATACCTTCACAGAGGTCACTGCTCCTAACAGTTTCGTGTAAATACTTCCAGGTTATCATTTGGGGTTTGTTTGGGTTTGACTAGGTCGTTAGACTGTTGGCTCGTTTGTTTTACAGAAGTAGGTCACACTATACACATCGTTCTGCACCTTGCTTTGTTCACTTAGCATCGTGTAGACCTATCAGTACACAGAGTTCCCTCATTCTTTTATTACCTGTATGTCCTGTACTTGACTCTCCCAGTCCCCTATAAAGGACAAATGAACAGTTCTGACTTCAGGGCAGATGGGCAACCTTGTGGGTTTGCTTACCGTTCGCTCCTTCCTTTCATTCTCTCCCTTTTCTCTGGCTCTTCTTTCTTCTTGTTTCCTCTTTTTTTCTCTTTTGTTTATTTTTCTTTCTTTTCTCTTTCTTTGATATCTGCTTTTTCCCCTCTTTATTTTCCTCGTCATCCCTGTCTGTGTCTGAACCTTGTATAGACACATGACCCCTTTGAGAGGGGCTGAAGGCAATGTTTGCTCACGTAACCTAGAGAAGAGGATCTATTGACATGGTAATGCATAAGGACACAGGATTTCTCATCAAACACAGGCTAGGAAGTAGAGCTGAGCTTCATCAGAATTGGAGCCAGGAACCCTAAAGGAGTCAAGGCCGAGGGGAGTGAGTCATTTCATTTCCTGGGCCACATCTCACTGCAGATGGTTTGAGGGGGGCTGCCTGGCTCCAGTCGAACACTGAAGGAGACGGACCAAACCTGATTCCGGATTCACAGCAGAGAGATGATCTTTAGTCCACCCTTTGTCAAAAGGTAAAGTCAGGTCCCAGGCAGGTCTCAGAGCCCCTTCCTTGCCTGCAAATGCATGGAGGAATAGGGGCAGTTTTGGTAGGAGGGGCTACGGTGGACTTAACAGATCTCCCAAGACACAAGGAGGCAACCAGTTTGTTGTTGTTGTTAGAAAAATAGCAGTAGCTGGTGATAACTGGCTAACCACAGAACCCTGCCCTTCTCTTAGACTGCTGTTTAAGCCACAAATGGATCACGATGACTTTTTAGCCAGCCCAAATAGAATAGTAGCTCATTTGACAACAAACATCCAGAATTTTCTACTAACCAGAAACTTTAGGTTTTTCTGATGTGATCACTGATGCTTGTGATGCTAACCTGGTGACACCGCAGAGTCCTCGAGTGCTTTCTCTCCAAACCATCACGTTTCGAAGATGACATTATACTTATGATAATATCAAGTGTGCCCTACTAGAATCTAATTCTTTTGAAAATTAGGAATCACTTATACCTAGAATGTGTTAATAACCGAAAGCCCCATTTCCAAATCACATTGAACAACAGAATTTGTCATACATAGAATACCGGAGCCCAAAGGGTCCTTAGAGATTGTCTTCTGAAGGTGACAAATACCTGGCCCAGGAGCTGCTACTCCACCCTCTCATTCCCATGCCAGCAATTAACCACAGCTCGGCTTTCCACGGAGCTCAGACTTGACCTTGCATAGCACTCTCGGTAACAATCCTCAGCTGCTCGGGACTGGCTCTAAAAATGAAACTGATGTGCCAGCCCACTATTCGGGTTAAAAGAACTGAAGCCGAGGACAGTTAAGTGATTTTCTCAAGGTCACACAGTGTGTTAGTGGCGGTGGAAACTAGACTTCTCCTCTGCCCCTCACTGCCTCCTCTGAGATGTTCCAGGATGGACAGAGCCCCCTCCGCAATGTTCTCCCACTTAGGAAAGGGAGTTCCTATCTTCTTTCTATCACAACAAGGAGAGCTAAAGGAAGCTGGTTAACTTTCTAAATCACTGTGTCCCCATTTGTACGGGCTGGAGGGTTGGCCTGGAGGCAGTCCCACGGACCCGGGCAGGGACTCTGGCCGTCTTTAGCTGACACATGGAACTATCGTGAATCCAGCCCTTCTCTGAAATACGGTAACCTTGCAACACCCAAAGGCCACATATTCAAGTTCTCATGGAAAACAGGAGGGGGTCACCTTTTCTTCAACAAATAAATTGCAAAGGAAAAGGATAGGAGAGCCCAGAGATTTCAGAGATTTCAGAGCAAAAATCCTCAAGTGCATTAGGAATCAGGGAAACAGAAGTTCAGATCACAAGCAGATGCCACACTAGACATCCACCAGAATGGCTTTAGAAAGAAAGTAAAGAACGAAGTGTGGGTAAGGGAGGTACTGGAACTCATGTTTTGTGGGTGAGGGTATAGATTGGTACAACCACCTTGTAAAACTGGCAGTATGTACCTAACAGAAATGCACTCGTTTGTTTATGAAAAGGCATGTCCTAGAATATTCACAGCAGAACTTTGTAATTGCCCAAAAACTACGTCCTTGTCCATCACTAGTTGAATGGATAAGTGTGGTTTATTCCCGTGAAGGAATACTATCAACAAAGTGAATGGACATACAAGTGCTCCCACGCATAGTTTGAGAGAAAGGGCCAGTCACGAAAGCGGAAAGATTCTCCTACCAGTTTTACAGCATGTTAGCTGAGTCTCTTTAAAGTTTTTAGACCAGCTCCTGATGACTTGACATGTACTCTCTTTGTGCTTGCATTCTCGCGTATTTCCTTTTTCGTAACTCCCAGAAAAATGCTTAACATGGGCTTTCTGGTTCCTGTTTCTGGGCCTACTCATCTATTAATTGAGAGGGTGGCATGCAAAAATACAGATTACCTTTCTCTGCCCTTCTCCCAGCCCAGCCCACCAGACCCTGCCTGCTCACCCCCCACCTTTCCCCTCTTCCTCACGCAGTATTCAGCCACTCAGAGGATTTGGAATACACCAGCTTTTTTATCCCTCAGCACCCTTTCATGTTCTGCCTGAAGTACTCTCCCTCGTCTTGGTCCAAACAACAAGCTTCCTGGCTATGATATTGAACTTCTGTAACCTCACGAAATCACCCTCAGCAGAAAGCGCTTTCCTGTCGGTGCCAGCACCATGCCTTGTGCAGATCCCTGGCAGCATTTGTCACGCTGCAGTGAAGCGACCTGTTTCCATGTCCAGGAGCTAAAGGAGGCGAGGAAGTTTAGCCCTAGCTCCTGCATGGGCCTTGACACCTACAAGGCCCCTAAAGTTTACTGGAAAGTGAATGACATTTCACTGCTCATAGGAGCTTGGCTCCCAGTTCTGATATTCGCAGGAGCATTATGAACCATTAAGATTTTGAGATCCATATGAGAACAACCTAGTGAAACTGCAATTTCAATTTTGGTGATTATGGTATCTTTACATCTCTTCTCCTAGAATTATGAATTAAAGCTAACGGCCTTGATTTGACTTTTTTAAATGATATAGATTTTGTTTTATAGTTTATTGGTTTTTAGAGAGAGAGAGAGAAACACTGATGTGAGAGCGCAACATCAATCAGCTGCCTTCTGCACAATCGAGCCCACAACCTGGGCATGTGCCCTTGACCGGGAATCGAACTGGCAACCTTTCGGTGCACAGGACTGAGCCACACCAGCCAGGGCTGATTTGGCTTTTGAATCTTTTATGAATTAAGACATTGGTAGATCCAAAAATCAGGCCCTGACTTGTCACTTGCCATTCCTATATAATAGCTTCTGTTTATATACCAACACTTAATATACCTTCTCTGTCTTCCTCCTATAAGGTAGGTGCTATTCCATTTTAACAATAAGAAACTGAGCCCTATATGCTCAGTGGTTAGAGCATTGGCCCACACACCAAAGGGCTGAGGGTTCAATTCCCAGTCAGAGGCACGTATGTGGGTTGCAGGTTCAATCCCCAGCCCTAGTCAGGGCGAGTGCAAGAGGCAACCAATGTGTCTCTGTCATATTGATGTTCCTCTCGCCCCCTCTTCCATTCCCCGCTCCCTTCCACTGTCTCTAAAAATCAGTGGAAAAAATATCCTTGGGTGAGGATTAACAAAAAAATAATAATAAGAAGAAACTGAGGCTCACTATGTTAAATAACCTTTCTGAGGACATTCAGCTAGTAAGGGGTAGGTGTGGGATTTGAGTTTAAGTCCGTCCAAGTCCAATCCTCCTGCTCTCCCCACCACTCCAGTGATCTTCAGACTTTTCCCCCACGTAACCCTAAAAGAATTTAGAAAAACTGTGTGTCTCACCACACATTTTAAATAGAGAATGAAAGTTCTCATCTTGAATGTATATACCTGCCAAGTGAGTAATTCCTGGCATGTTTTAAATATTGGTATTTTAAAATAAAACTGCTAACGTCATTTTAAAAAATGTATCTAGTGAAATTTAAATAACATAATGACTTCATCATCTATTTAAAAATGTGTGAATAAACTCTTTTAGCAATCAGGAGTTTTTCACGGTTCCTTTTGCTCCCTGAGCTTATCCATTCCACCGCCACCACAGACTCTTCCTCGTATCATCCATTCGGTCATGAATTATTTTATTACCCTACTGCAACACCCTTCGTATATAAGTTAAAGTTATTTTTTTATTTCCTCTGATTGTAAACAAGGCTCTTGATGTTTCAGAATTTCTCCCAAATACCTAAGTTTTTATTAGAAATGCTTCCCTTAATAAGATGAATGAGAAATGAATCCATGTAGCTGGCCATTACTTATCGCTAGAGGGAGACAAGATTCAGCATCAGTTTTATTATTTTTCATTTTTATAGATATAAGGACTAAGAAACCTTATTTAAATAAATAGATGGAAATGGAAATTTTGTTTAATGTCATGCAATTCTTAGCATTGCCTCTGAATTTATGTGCTAAAAATAATAAAGCGATCTTTCACCAAAAAATATTTTTAATCATCTATCAACTTTCAGTTCCATAAGGTCCTCTTTACTTTCTTTAAAATCCAAGAATTGAACATTTGTCTGACTTGCAAAGGGATCTGTATCCAGTCATTAAAGTCATTCACTTTCTCAACCCCTACAGAGTATTGTGAATTTTCTCTTTGTTTGGTGCCCTGAAAAATGGGAGAAAGACACTGTAAAAAAGGATGTCTCGACCTCAGGCACATTCTCAGTTGTAGGAAAAGGAACATGGAAACTAGTATCTGTACGTGGATCTCCCTCAGACTGTTCTGGCATAGTCCCCGGGAAGTTGTGTGATCACTGCCTGACACCCCGGTTCTCTCTCGTTTGACCTCTCCTTCCACTGTTCACAGGTCATTGCCGCTGAGGGAGAGATGAATGCGTCCAGGGCCCTGAAAGAAGCCTCCATAGTCATCACTGAATCTCCTGCGGCCCTTCAGCTCCGGTACCTGCAGACACTGACCACCATTGCCGCCGAGAAGAACTCCACGATTATCTTCCCTCTGCCCATAGATATGTTGCAAGGCATTATGGGGGTAAAACAGTGAGCATACAGGCCAGTACAGAGGTGAGCTCTTCCCTTCCCAGGATGAAGTGGGGACCAAATTAGCCTTTAACCCATAAGGAGAGAGCAGGGTGCGGACCTTGACTGTTCTCCCTCCCTTTCTTTTTCCATATGTTGAGTGTGATATTCTTAGACTGTATAGGGATCCTAGCAACCGATGAAGAGAGTTAGCTTGTAAATATTGTGTGTGTGAAAGAACTTAAATATTTAAAAGTTCATATTTTTAGATTATATAATAGGTTAAATCCCTCTTTTTTTACTTTCATTGAGTCCTTCTACACCCTCTCTCAGGAGCCAGGCCAAGGAAACCAGCCACTGACCCCCGTGGGTGGGCAGACACATGGCAGAAGGCAGTGTCCGCAGGCTACAGCCAGCTTCTCCGGGCCACGTGTGCCTTACTTCCAGGGAATCTTAAAGCAATTTCATAACATCCGTTGACTTTCTAAATCCAAACCATGTTTCAAAGTAATCCTCACTTGAAACCAGGCACTTTCTTGCTAGTACCTGTCAGCTCTGGAGGAAGGTCAAGATCAGTGAAAATGATTACCCTAAACTTTGAAAGACTTAAATCCACTATTATAGAGGTCCTTTTAAAATAACGTGGATTTTTTTTAAACTTCTTTGAGGCTCTTTATAAGTCAATGATTCCTCTGTGGCCTGTCCTTCAAACCAGCTAAATACCTGCCACCAAGTGCTTTTTTCTCACTTTTGCCTATTTTCATGTATCAGGTCCTAAATAGTTTTAATTTTTTAAATAAATTGTTCTGAGTTCTATAAACAGTTGTTTTTGTAGCCACTTGATTAGCTTAAGGACTAATACTTTTTAAAATACATATCTTGCCCGGCTGGTGTGGCTTAGTGGTTGAGCGTCGACCCATATACCAAGCTGGTTCGATTCCCGGTCAGGACACATGCCCAGGTTGTGGGCCCGATCCCCAGTGGGGGGCATGCAGGAGGCGGCCCGTCGATGTTCTCTCTCATTGATGCTCTGTCTCTCTCCCTCTCCCTTCCTGTCTCTCTAAAATCAATAAAGAAAAATTGTTAAAAAAATAAATAAGTATCTTCAGAAAACCATTATACTGTCTGCATGCCGTTAACTGTTGTATACTGTCAACTATCTCAGTCACCCCCCCATCTATTAAGTAGTATAGAGAGTTCACAGTTGGGCACATACTGCCCAGTGAGCTCGTGAAGATGCTGTGAAACTTAGGATATCTATAGAGATTGTGTCCTTTTCATTTGCCTCCCTGCTCTTTTTCCATAATGTACGTTGATGCTGAAAGAGGAAGCGGTC
The DNA here is from genome assembly GCF_014108415.1 of Molossus molossus. Classification (NCBI taxonomy): domain Eukaryota; kingdom Metazoa; phylum Chordata; class Mammalia; order Chiroptera; family Molossidae; genus Molossus; species Molossus molossus. The sequence continues at coordinate 12,824,899 of NW_023425349.1, forward strand.
AGCCCTTCTGCAACAGTTTCCTACCCTGTGGTACGAGGAGGCCCCTTCCCTTTCCCTCGGGCCTGTGACCTGAGCGACCTGGCACTCGTCCCGCTGGTCTGGAATTCCGGCTGGCGGCATTGCCATCACTCCTCTTCGAGGCTGAATCAATCTAGACAGGTCTGAAAACAGCTGCTTCCTCCCCCAGCGCCACCTTCCAGGCCGTCCTCAGCCGGATTGCTGTCCTCAGCCGGATTGCCCGTCAGTCCTGGCCGGAGTGTCCCCTCCCTGCAGCCCGTCTCCAAGCTCATTGTAGAAAACCTTGACCACCATCTATCCTAGTTCCTGGCTCAGTTTACTCGATGTATATGGAGCATTTTCACATAGAACTCAAGTGGCATTTATAATTTGAAAAGAATAATTTTATCTCTTTTGTGAGTTGGCTCACCCTTGACCGCTGAAGATCGGGACAATAACCACATATCCCGGCTGAAAATCTCCCCCCAGACTTCAGAGTAACAATGCTTTCTGTTCCGTGAGTTTCTCTGACTCCAGACACGAAACAATCTCTGCTTTTCTGCCTTGTGGACTCGTAGCCCTGGGAGGGAGGAAGCGAGGACGAGAGAGCCAGCATGCGCCCCAAGCCACCGCCCCTCCAGTGCTGTACACGATGAAGTGCACCCTTCCCACTGTCTTTGTTTCTTCCTGTGTTCAGTGTATGTGGTTCTCACTCCTCAGAAGAGGCACCGCAGATCCTCACACCCTGGGCTACCTGTCTTGGCTTTAGTTCGTGCTCTTCAAGGGCCAGAGAAAGCGGAGAGGCTATAGCAGTCCATCTGCCATTTCTCCCTCTGGTGCACCTGCTCCCACACACACCCGCCCACAAGCTGACTGTAGAGACAGCCGCCACCTGCCTCTAGCGAAGGCCCTAGAAGCCCCAGGTGGTAAATGCAGCTTTTGTTCCAGAACTTTGCATTTATCGAGTGGATTGCTGTGACCAGGAAAGCAACCCTTGGACCCTTGGGGTAGGCGAGGCGGGCAGGCAGGCATTACATGATCAATTCCAAACCTTAGCGCGGCATTCAAGGCCCTTCACAAACTCTCAGCGGAGAGTCCAAGCCCTCCCTCCTGCTCCAGCCACACCAATCTGCTGTCTGCCCTGAGGGTGACATTCTCCCTCATAGTTCTGTCTGTACTTGCCGGTTCCATAGGTTTGGAACCACCAAGAGGAAAAGGCGTAGAAGCACAAGGTCACGGAAATGTCTAAGAGGGACTTCGTGACAATCTGGGCACGAGCAGAGTCAGGGCCCAGGGGACCATGTGGGCCACAGAGGAAGTCCCTCTCCAACCCCCCCAAAGGCTGCACATTTTGGGAGCCTCCAGGGCACCTCCTGTGGTAGCAGCTGCAGCAGCAGAGATTTCTCCAAAGAGCTCCGGGGTGACCTGGGGAACCAGAGGAAGCAAAGACGGTCTAGGCAGGTATTACAGGGTGTGGTGGCCATGAGAATGCACCTGGCCAACTTTCTACTACAGGGCTGAGCCCCAGCTGCTGGCTTTGAATTCCATCCCCACAAGTGCTCCAAGGCCACGCCTCGCAATGACGAAGTGTGCGGGGGCGACAGGACACACGGCTCCTGGGAGACACAGACCTCCTCTGCCGGCTGACTCGACTTTGGCTTAACAACACCTCTGCATTGAAAAGATATTTGTATGTGATGTTCACAGCCGCATGGCTCACAATAGCCAGAAGAGGAAAGGTCCCAACTGTCCATCGGTGGAAAAAACAAAATGAGGTACACAGGTTCACCCCGCTGTCCGGAATCAGGGCATTGCTATGAAACCTTTCATAAGCCGAAATTGCAAAAAGCAAAGAGTAGCCTCTGCTTTACAAAAGTTCAAGTTACACCACCTCGCTTTAATGCAAGACCTGCGTTAGTGCCCGTTTTTGTTAACCAAAGGAAATCCGAAGATTTTTTACATAAAAGCTGTTACCATACTAATGTTGATCTGTTGTAAAAGCGAAGAGGCCTAATGTCTTCTTTTGGGAAGAGGGGCAAACCCAGATACAGTCAATGGAATATTGCTCAGTCACAAAAAAAGAATAAACATTTTACATGTGCTACAAAATGTATGAATCTTGAAAACATTATGCTAAGTAAAATAAGCCAGACAAATATTAGATGATCCCACTTATATGAGACACTCAGAAAAGACCAATGCAGAGACACAAAGGAGAAAAAGGTTAGCAGGGGCTAGGGGAATGGGTGGGGAACAGGGGATAAGAAAGTATTGTTTGCCCGGCCGGTGTGGCTCGGTGGTTTCACGTTGAACATCGGCCCAGGCACCAGAGGTCGCAGTTGATTCCCAGTCAGGGCACATGCCCGGGTTGTGGGCCTGATCCCCAGTGGGGGGCATGCAGGAGGCGGCCAATCGATGTTCTCTCTCGTTGATGTTTCTGTCTCTCTCTCCCCCTCCCTTCCTCTCTCTCTAAAATCAATAAAGAAAAAAAAAATTTTTTAATGTATTGTTTAATGGACACAGACTGTATGTTGGGGATGATGACAAAGGTTTAGGGGTGGCTACACAACATTATAAATGTATTTAATGCCACTGCATTGTACACTTACAAGTGGTCACAATGCTATATATTATATTATATATAGTTTACCACAGAACAAAAAAAAAAATGGGACCACGCCATTAATTGTTTTTTCCACTTCAGCTCAAGGATTCCCCGGTAGCTCTGCCGAACCTCCCTGGACTGCCTGGCCACACACGAGGCTCCCACCCAAGCTGCTCTCCCTCTTTCTCACTTGGGGTTGGACTTGCCTCTGGGTCTGCCGGTTCTCCAGCCTGCCCCGGTTCCGTTCCCTTCTACACAGGCAGTGACCGAGTACAGTCTGGGCTTTCACCTCGTCTTGGCACCTGCTTCTTGAGGGACCAGGATTAACACACGGGGTGCAAGGGGCTCCTCCACTGGCACCCAGGCACCTGCGAGGCCCTCCCTGGGCATCCTCAGAGTGACTACGGGACGTACTGAGCCACACAGCAGGCTAACACACGTCAAAAAAGCTTTTATTGAATTCAATTCCCCCAAAGCACAGAGACTTGAGACAATTTTGATAGGACCCTGAATTTCTGCAGGACTGTTTTTGGCTACTGTAAAAAACCACACACACACATCAGGGCAGCCCTGCTATAAGGTCTCTTTGAGGGATGGACAGTTCTAGAAGGCACTGACTAGGGACAGGGGAGGGGCCTGCCCTTGCTCAGGCAGCCAGCTCAGCGATGGCCCTGTCCAAGGGGTCCACAGACCAGTAGCTGTCGTCCCAGCCGAGGAACCAGCCCACGAAAGAGGGCGGCTCAAAGCCTTGCTTGACCACGGTGATGGGGGTCCGCCGATCGCGATTCGCTGGGTCCGTCTCGATGTACCGCTTAGCTGCAGACACAGGCGGGGGAGGAAACCCAGAAATTCTCAGTGCCTCCCTCTCCAGGGAGAGGCAGTTCAGAGCAGGAGTTACCTCGGTCGGTTTTCCGTCCTGCTGTCCCTGATGCCCAGTCTCTGCCCTGGACAGCACTGTCCCTTTAAGGCAATGACACTCCCGTGCTCCCTCCACCACCGTGCCCTGGAACCCGGGAGGGGACCAGGTTACAGATTAACTTCCTGCCTCCCAAAGCCTGGATCACTTTTCTCTTGCTGTCCCCTAGTGGGAAGTGTTAAAGTGCCAGCTCTGGGCCCTGGCTAGTTTGGCTCAGCGGTTAGAGCATCGGCCTGTGGACCAATGAGTCACAGGTTCGATTCCGGTCAAGAGCACATACCTTGGTTGTGATTCGTCCCCAGCCCTGGTTGGGGTTGTGCAGGAGGCAACCAGTTGACGTGTCCCTCTCACATCGATGTTTCTCTCTCCCCCCCTGTCTCTCTCCCTCCCTCTCTATCTAAATGAAAATGGAAAAATATCTCAGGTGAGGATTTAAAAAAAAACAAAAAAAGAACCAGCTCTGGGGGTCCCAGCTCCTAAATCAGGTCCGTTCAGCTGGCAGGGTTCTGCTTCCCATCACCTAACCCCTGACAAGCTCAGTCCTGGGCACTCTGGGCACTTGGAGCAGCTGCCGCCTTTCCTTCCTCTCCCTGGTGCGGCCTGAGGCTTCCTGCAGGAACTGAGCCGGGCTCACACCCAGGACGGCTCCCTGGGACCGACCACAGATGAAGAAGCCGCCACCTCAGTGTCACGAACTCCCAGGCTCGTAGGGAAGCCGCTCCCGCCCCACCACACGGAACAGGCCCACAGGCCGACTTGGGTCCTCACCCGAGGTCAAGGCTTCCGTCTTCTCCTCTTCTTGAGAATCCTTTCCAACCCAGACAAAGACCTGGGGTGAGATGTGAAATGAAGTGCGTGAGAGGTGCCAGCCAAACCCACGCCGGAGGGGGAGTCCAGGGAGGTTCCGGGCGCGGTTCTGGACAAACCCTCAGCTGGCAGAGCCCACAGGCAACTAGGGTTTGACACAGACGTCGCCACCCACTGACCTGCCAACATGCCTTGTTTGCCCACTCATCACGCCGTGCTGGCCTGCAGTGTCTTTCCAGACAAACGTATTGCCAGCTGATTACATTAAATCTAGATTTCCAACTTCTCTGGGAAAGCTGGGGGACCTGGCACCCAGGAGCCTTTACCCTCACGTAGATGAGGCTGAGCAGAGGATGCCCCCCTTGAGATGGGAAGTTCCAGTTTGCCTCAGACTCCACCAGTCCTTCGTGTCTCCCCACCCAACCTGCCTCACTCATTACACTGCCAACCCAGTGCCTGGAGCTTGAGATCTCTCTCTAGAAGTTCATGAATTATCCCCCTACAGGCATTTTTCTGTTCAACGAGTGAGTGGCCAAATTGTATGCTCATAGCTTCATTCATCCAACAAATATTCACTGAGAAAGAGCCTGCTCTGTGCCCGCCTCTGTGTGTCCGGGCCAACATGGGCCTCGCTTGGAATGAAAACAATTTGCTACCATGACCACCACTTTGAGTCTTCTTATAAGTGTTTTACCCCCCAAAAACATCTATTCAGCTGCTTTTTAGGTATCATCTATTTTCATGTGTATCTAAAATAGTGTAAAGGGCACCTGTCATTGATAGAACAGTATTAGACAATAAAATAGCATCTTACTCCTCTAATGACACGGGTTCCCCACTACTCTGGCCCCTCCATGGCGGGCACTGGGTCTGTTTTGCTCATCACAGGATTCCCAGCGCTGCAGCATTTTGCCCAGAAGACACTTCACAGAAGTTGGCCGAGTGAATGAATAAACAGACAAGCGGATTAAGCAGCCAGTGGAGTAATCGGTGACCGTGGCGGCATGGCTCAAGCTGCCAACATTTTGGTGTTCTTCCAACTGGGGATCCCAAGAAGCAGCCCTGAGTGCTGAGGGGGTCCCACGCCTGCGTGGCTGCTGTCTATAACCCTGACGACTCTGGGGAAAGCCAGCTTGATAGCAAGGGACACCGACAGCCACCTCCACGAGAATGTGAGCCCTGTGTGGGGGAGAACTGTCTTCCTTCTTTACTGCTCACCCCAGCACCTAGAAGAGTGTCTGCCACACAGCAGGTGCTCGGTTAATACAGGGCGGACAGACAGGTTTACAGCTGTGAGTACACAAAACACGGAATTGATAAAGCTACTGTGATCATCGTAACCCTCATGTCTTTTTCTATACCAACAACTGCGGACCTACGTTTGCCTACCCCTGTACGGGCTGAATGCATGGTTGGCATTTCCTGTGCCAAGTCCTACACAACCGCTTCCCCAGGAGATGAAGCGGAGAGACCCAGAGCCCTTGTTAAAACCTCTGGGTGGCCCGGCCGGGGTGGCTCAGTGGTTGAGTGTTGACCCATGCACCAAAAGGTCACCAGTTCGATTCCTGGTCAGGGCACGTGCCCAGGTTGTGAGCCTGATCCCTGGTGAAGGGCATGCAGGAGGTGGCCAATAGATGTTCTCTCTCATCGATGTTTCTCTCTCTCTCCCTCTCCCTTCCTCCCTCTAATATCAACAAAGAAAAAAAAATTTTTTTTAAACCTCTAGGGTGACCCGGGACAATTTATGCTCAAATGTGATACACCCGTTCAACTTTCTCTACTAGCAGATTTAAATTAAAGTAAGAGTTCACACTTGGGAAGGCCTGGGAGAGGATGCCGGTCACCTAATTTGCATTTATATGGTGCTCTGCGGTTTGCAAGGGGATTGATCTGCAGCTCACCTTGTTGGAGTACCAAGGTAGGTACCATCACTCCCATTTTGCAGATGAGGAAGTGAAGACTCAGAAAGGCGAACTGGCTTGCAGCAGCTCATGGACTCTTCTAGAAACACCTGGCACTGCCTCTTTTAAGTCCTCTGTCAACTACCTTAGAGTTGGAAATCTAGGTCCTCCCACTCTCTCGGGCCAGAGGACCTTCACCTTCTGTCCTTCACCCACCTGGTCCCAGGTGTCCAGGAGCATGACGTCATCCGTGGCCAGGTCTTCCTGCATGAGCTCGCCAGGAACCTCTTCGATCTGGGAAGGAACAGAGAGGTGAATGAAAGCGCACATCCAGGCCTCTTCCCTCCCCGGGGCAGGCGCCCCATCACTGAGTTGCAGAGCCAGCTCTGGCCAGCAGGGGGCTCCTCCCTCTGTGCTGTGCCATCAGATCTGCTTCTCCCTGCCCCTGCTGCCCTGGGCCCCCACTCCCTGAAACATGCCTCCCCAAGGGAAAGCAGGGGCTCACCACGAATCGTCCGATCTTGTTGGAGCAGGCGAAGAGGCGAGGAGGGTGGGCATCCATCTTCTTGTCCTTCAGCCGTGGGGACGTGCGGTAGGTGGCCTTCCCTCCCAGGGCCTCCCAGAAGCTGTCTGTGAGGGGAGGCCACACAAATCACCAACTGACACCATTGCCTCCCTGGTGCTTCTCATCAGATGCTGGGACAAACCCTGCCCTCCATCTCTGCCCCACGAGGGACAGCCCGAGAGATTCGGAGGTGACGAGACGCAGCCCGGACAGGGCAGACTCAGCGGCAGCCGCACAGCCAGGACTGCCTCTGGACTGAGGCTGATGACAGCGCTGCAGGGTGGGGACAATTATCCCCACTCAACAAATGAGCTGCTTGGGGCTCAGAGAGGTTCAGCAACCACTCAACACCACACAGCTGGTACTCGAGTGGTAAAGCCAGGATGCAGATCTTTCCAGACTCTGGTCCCCAGTCTGCCCATACTGCTCTGTCCACGGGTGACTACTTACATTTTAAATTCATTAAAATTAAATACAGTGCAAAACAGAGTTCCTCATTCTCACTAATTCCCACCAGTGATATTTCAAGGGCTCATTCGCCACAGGTGACTAGTGGCCGCCAGATTGGCTCTGGCAGATAAAGAGCAGGTCCACCCTTTCAGACGGTTCCACTGGACATGCTGCTCTTTCCGGGGTCCACAAAGCCCCAAGCAGGAGGGAGTGGGCCTAAAGGGAAGAGCAGACAGGTGCCCCCGACCTGTATGTGGAAACAGAGGAGGCCCGTGCACAGAGAGTCTAAAGATTAGGAGAGACTGCTGGCCCTGCAAGGCTGTTACTCCTGCCTAGGGTCTGCCAAGGCTCCTAGCAAATGACCACCTCCTCCAGCAGCCTTCCCTGACTGCCCCAGCCCACACTGAGCTCTCCTTTCTCTAACTCCTGGAGGCCTCTCTCTCACTCACCGTGGCTCTCATTTTCATCACACTTTAGGAGACAGGCACTGAGGAGGGGTGAGGATATAGAGCCCCTCAAAGAGGAGAAAGGTAGGAAAACCTGGCACCTACAGTCCAGAGAGCAGTAGGCTCCTCTGCCCCTCGTGCCTTCCTACCTGGCTCACTGCCTTCTGCCACCTGCAGAGGTTGGGCCCGCAGCACCCTGAGCAGTTCCTGGGCCCCTGTCTTCTCCGCCTCGCTGGCTCCTGTACCCACCCATAGGTAGGCAGCCGAGGGGGTTTTCAGGACAAAGGCATCGTTGGAGTTCAGTGCACCAGCCTTAGGCATTATCTGGGAGGACAGTGCTTGATTAATAGGAAACCAGACAAAATGCCCTCAGCCCCCTTCTCTCAGCCCAGGAGACACTGCAGCAGGACCATCCTAGGTGGGGACTTGGACCAGCACACCCCATCCCAGCTGAGGGCACAGACTTGGGACTTAGTTGACTCCTGTGGCTAGCCGAGGTGATTCTAGAATTCTGGGCTGCATTAACAGAAGTTGAGTGCCCATAATAAAGGAGGTGAGAGTCCCATTCTCCTCTAGGCTGCTCAGACCATCCTGCAGGATTATGTTCAGGTGTGCACCTTCCACCACGAAAGGGATAGTAGCCAACTGAAATGTAATCGGGAGCAGAGGCCAGATTGTGAAGACTGAACTACCTGTGGGTAGTGAGCTCCCTGTTATGGAGGATATGCAAGGGGCACTGGGCATCTTTGGAACAAGGGGAAGTCTAACACATACAATCCTGCTGCCAGGATAGGAAAGAACAAAAGCTACTTCTTAACCCCTTACCCAACCCCACCCAACCTGTGCCCAGAGATCTGCCCATCAAGCCTCAGAAGTTTCTGGGAGGCTACGCCCTTCTGGGGTCCAGGTCTTGGGTGTCAGTTACCTCAACAGCTCGGGTGGCTCCAGAGCTGCTGGACCGGACCTGGAAGAGGCGGGTACTGGCAGGTGCCGTCTGCCCGCCCTCGCGGGAGGTGCCACCCTTATAGATGATCATGGGTTTCCCACCAAACAGGCTCATGAGGTGGGCGGGCTCCTTGCCTTGGACCACTCGGCTCTAGCAGGAAGACAAGAGAGCAAGTCAGGGAAGTGGGGGTGTCAGTCCTTCTGTGTAGCACCCAGCCCACCTTCCCTCCCTGGCCAACATGGCCCAGGCCAACCTCCCGGATGAGGCCATCACGCGTGTGTGTGTGTGTGTGTGTGTGTGTGTGTGTGTGTAGCTGACCCTGCAGCACGCGGGCTGGGCAGGGAGCAGGGAAAGGGGAGTTCCAGGAAAACTGGAGATGCCATATGACCTGGAGTCCCCCGGGCACTGCCTCAGTCGTTCTCCCATTCCTAGAGGACCTGCCTTGCTGACCCTGAATCTAGTCCAAGAAGCAAGAGAGCCCATGTTTGCAAATATTCCCTTAAATGGAAGCACGGGAACTGTTCGCAGACACATTTCCAGGATGATGATGTCAGCTCCAGGCACGAGAGCCAGTGAAGTGGTAAGAACAGAACCTTCCAGATCTGGAGAGACGCCTCCCGCACAACCAGTGCACCCCAGGTGCAGGCTGCAGGTAAATGCCAAGAGAGATCACATCTGCTCCGCCCGTGTGCCCACCCAGGTCCCAGCTGTGGCCCCGCAAGCTAGATCTAAGAGGAAAGCTCATGGGTGTGTCGGGAGTACTGTGTTCACGTCCCAGTGTGACCACCACTCGGGGTTAGAGCTGGGATCTCGGCGCCACTCCGATGGTGAGAATGTGGGCATGTGCCTCGGCCTCCCAGAATGCTACGCCCAAGGCTGTTGTTGGGATTAAACGAGCTAAGACAGCCATTAACCCACGGGGTGCCCGGCACCCAGAGGACACCACTGTTACAAAGTTCAGGGCGCCGACCTTGGATCTGAACTGAGAGCCCGCCCACCCCAAGCGAAGGATACAGGAAGGATTCTGTCTCCTTCCTCCTCATCCTCCCAACCTGGCTCTGCGGCCGCCAGGGCCCCACTGCAGCCGCCAGGGCCCCCACTGCAGCCAGAGCACCTTTCAGACCCTAAATCACCTCGCAGCAGATTTATCCTCCAACAACATCCCCCTGCTCTCAGGATCCAGGTCAACATCCTCACCATGGCTTCTGGGTTCTCTGAGCCTCTCTCCAGACGCCTATCGTTCCAATACCCGGTGTCCCCTGCCACCTCTGGGCGTTTGCGTTTCCTTGTCCCTCAGCCCAGAATGTGCTTCCCTTCTAGCTTCACCTGGCGAACCCTTCCTCACTCAGTAGGCCCCAGCTGAACAGTCCCTTCCTCAGGAGGCCCAGGGTGGGGGTCTTCTAATCCAATTAGATCCTCCCTGGGATCTACATCCTTATACGTAACACGCACATATAAGAGGCCTACTATGGGCCAGGCATGGCTCTAGCTGTTTTACAAACATCACTCTTCACCCACACGGCACTCCTATCAGAAAGGTGCGGCTATTATCCCCCGTCTGGGGACACAGAAGTATAGAGAGGCCAAGTGACTTGCCCATGGCTGCCCACAGGTGAAGACCCGCCTGTGTGCACGTCTGTTGAATGTCTTTCCGCCCCCTAGACTGGAAGCCCCATTCAGGCAGGGGCAGGTGTGTGTGTCCGTGGCAGCAGGCGCAGTGCTGGGCACGTAGAAGCCCTCCTAAATCTTGGTTGGACAGATGGGTGGATAGATGGATGGATGGATAAACAGTGAGGCAGATGAGCGAAGAGATGGACAAGGCCCAGAATGTGACCAGAGAGGCAGTGGACTGGGCTCACCTGGACAGGGGTACCTCCTAGCTCCTCATCCAGCTGGGCGGTCAGGATGGCGGACGCAGCGACCTCGTCTTGGGTGGATTGGGCGCCTTGCCTGGAAGAGGAAGTGATACTCAGTACCGAGGTTCACACAGAGTCCTGAGTCTCGCCTTGGGCCTAGGCCAGGAAAACCCACAAATCTCAGATTAAAGGTAATCAAACTGACACCAGAGAGGGCAAGGGGTTCTCTGAAGACCAACCACATAGCATAAGACTGGTCATAGCATCAGACTGGAATCAATCCAAGTGTGCATCAGCAGGGAACATGTTAAAATATAGTTCAGCGACACCATGGAATATTATGCAGCTGTGAAAAAGAGCAAGGAGCCCAGCCAGTGTGGCTCAGTGGATTGAGCATTGTCCCATGGACTGAGAGGTCCCAGTTCAATTCCCGGTCAGGGCACATGCCTGGGTTGCAGGCTTGATCCCCAGTGGGGGGCATGCAGGAGGCAGCCAATGGATGTTTCTCTCTCACATCAATGTTTCTATCTCCCTTCCTCTCTCTATTAAAAAATCAATAAAAACATATTTAAAGAAAGAAAGAAAGAAAAAGAGCTCACCAACACAGATTGATCTCCAGGAAGGATAAGTGAGAAAAGCCAAGTTCAGGACAATATACAAAGTGAGCTCTCTTTTGTGTAAGGAAGGGAGAGAACGAGGAATATAGTTGCTTGTGTCTGTACAAAGAATGACAGGAAGAAGGTACAAAAAGCTAATAAAAGTGATTACCACGGAAGAGTGGGGTTGGAGAACAGGAGTGGGAACAAGATTTCTAAATATATACTTTTTTTTTTTTTTTTATCCTCACCTGAGGACACTTTTCTATTTTGTTGTTTAGATAGAGTGGAAGGGAGAGAGAGAGAGAGAGAAACATCGACATGAAAGGGACACATTGAGTGGCTGCCACTCACACGACCCAACCAGGGCTGGGAACAAACTGCAACCGAGGTACGTGCCCTTAGCGGGAACTGAACCCGGGTCTCTCAGGACCGCGAGCTAACGCTCTAACCGCTGAGCCAAACCGGCCAGGGCTAAATGCACACTTTTGATTCTGTCTTGATTTTCTGAACTACATAAATGTATTATCTACTTTTAAAGGATTAAAAATAATTTCTCATTAGAAAACATATGGGAAGATAAACACTTGTGTGCACAGTTCTGAGAGCAGAATTGTGGGAAAGAGTTTCTGTTGGGGTGTCCCTCCCTGTTCCATCTCTCTTCATCACATCTCTGACAATGGCCATGGAATGTTCTTATAATCATTTAAAAGTCCTTTCAGGAAATAAGACAAGTGGCATTGCTCTTTGGATAAGGGCCTTCCCCAGCAAAGTGCTGTCCCATTGCAGGCCCCCACACCCTCAGACACATCCTTCAGCCCTGTTCACCCCCACCTTCAGTGCCTCCCACATGCCACCCCAGACCCTCACCAGTTGTAGATGATCTGTCCCTGGCGGCCACCGTGACGGTAGTTGTATAGGATGATGTAGCTGTCACCACCGTAGAACTGCCCATACGTGGCGGGGTCCACGGGCACTTTGTCGGAGCCTTCGATTCTCCAGATCTGCCAGAGCAAAGCTGGACTCAACACGCTGCGGCACCCCACCCCCCAATTCAGGCCACCTGGGACACCACACAGTCGTCTGGACACGGGACAAGTTTTTCATAGGTGACTCCACCTGGGTCAGACAACTTCAATAATTTACCCAAATCACAGAGCTACTTGGATTCAGACCCAGGTGTCCTGCTCCGAATCCTTTTACTGCACCCCTGCCCACCCCATACTTCCTCCTCAGAGGGGTCAGCCCGGGCTTGGTGGTCGCATGGCGGCAGAAAGGATGTGCTTTTAGTGAGCGTAACACACTGAGGGCCGAGGGCACAACCCAACATACAACCCAGATCCAAATCAGCCTCCACCCGCTTGGACGCGGTGTGACCTGGGACAACTGCTTAAACTCTACGAACCTCAGTCTCCTCATCTGAAAAATGGGAGTAATAAGAGTACCTGTCTGGGGAAGTTGTTGTGAGGATCAAGTGAGTTTATTCATGAAAGTAGAGCACAGAGCCTGGCACAGGGTGATAGCTCTGTAGGTGGCAGCTACTCTTATGATTAGAATTTTTGCTGTTGTTATTACTACCATTACCATCATCTGTACCATTATTGAACTGTGCGGATGTTAGAGATCACCCCCGGAGGCAGGGCCATCACGAGGTGACCTCAGGATGATCCCTGGGGGCAGATCTCTTTTCAGGGCTCGGGTGACAGGGTTTCCCCCGTGGTCACGAGGCCCTGCGGCGCCACCTGGTGGTACTGCATAGGCACTGAGCCCTTGAAGTCCCAGAAACAGAAGCCCAGAATCTCTGGACCTGGAAAATTCTTGAAGGTGATGGAATGGGACTAAACCTCATTTTACAGGTGAAAAAAGTGAAGCTCAGAGAGGTTAAGCAACTTGCCCAAAGTCACAAGTCCAGGCTGCCAGGGCTGCCACACTGCCCTACTCTGAATATGTCACTGAGCCTCCCCTCCCACTCAAGTAACGAACGAGTGAGTGATAATACCAATGACACAAATGAAAATAAATAGAAATTAACCTCTTTTACTATTTCTATCACGTGTAACAGAATCTGTTTGCCGGAAGCAGGTTCTCCCTCATAAACATCTCTGAACCCCACCCCCCCGCCCCGCTTTTCTGTCTTCACTGTGACCTTCCTGGTCTCAAGGTCACCTTGTCTTCCCTACACTGTTAATCTCTTCATGAGGCCTCTACCTTCATCTTCCTGCCTCTAACCCACTTTCACAGAGTTTCGAAAGCGCAGCACTGAGCCTGTCCCGTTGCTGCTTGTACCACTAGCACCCACGAGTCACATGAGTAAGTCCGCACCCTTGGACAGGGCACTCAAGGTCCCCCCTGAGGATGCCCTCAGTACCGGCTCCAGGCCAGTGCCTGCCTGTAAGGCCCACGGCTCCTCTGGCAGCAAATTCCTACTCGTACTCTGAGACCCAACCCAAGTCACCATCTGAGGACTGCCCCGGCCACCCTCCCTCACTGTCCTTTCTCCTAAACCCTGCACTGGCCACACAGGTCTGGGCAATCAGCTGCGGCTATGGTCACCTCCCCTCCCAGACCAGGCACTCCTCTCGGGCAGGTGCTGAGACGCTTGGCACAGGGCCCGGTACATGGTAGGTGCTTAGAGTATGCTGGTTGTAAGAATTAAGACTAAAGTATCTCATCCACCATAACTGGTCAAAACTCCATAGAGAAAAGTCCACCGGGAAGCAGGAGGCCAGGCATAAGCCAGATGCGCCAGGAGGGAGCGAGGGAGGGGCCTGGACACGCCCACCCAGCCCCGCAGTCACCTGCTTCTGGCCTGTGCCGTCGTCGTCCATGCCGTGCTGGGCAGCCATGGCAGTGGAAGTGTGCAGAGTGGCGGCGTCGAAGGGCACCCTCTCCACGTTGGCGATGTGGCTGGAGAGATAGTTCAAGCCTGGGCCATCCGTCTGGTCTGGGTCCCGCCAGTTCTTGAAGAACTGCTTGAACAGGGGGGTCTCACCGCCCTCAGGAAGGACAGAGACCTGGAAGAGGCCAGGGAAGAGCAGGATGCGGCTGGGCTGGGGCCCCTAGGATAGGGACCACCCAGCAGGGGTCCTTGGGAGCCTCAGACTCCCAGTCCACCCTGGCCTTTCTCACCCAAACTGAACCCGCCCTCTCTCCTGCCTGTGCCCGCACTCACCTGGGTCTGCCTGGGGTAGCCCATCTTGGAGATGAAGTCAGAGGCCGTTTTGAGGGCAGCCTTCCTCTCCTCCGTGTTGGCCTGCCTACCTATCGGCAGATGGGCGATGGGGGGCCTGGGGTCAGTGCTGCGCCCTAAGATCCAATGCTCCAGAGAAAGTAGCCGACAGATCCCCCCTTACTCTTCTTAGATGATGGGCAGCCAAGGTCAGAGACCCCCAGAAATGACCATTCCTAGAGTCCCTGCCATCCAGCGGGGGGTCCTGGCTAATGGCAGCAACCACAGCCACCATCTTGGACAATTTACTGTGCATGTATTTTGTGCTCAGGACTATACATAGGTATTTTCATTTAATCCACATAATTACACTCTGTGATAAAGATCATTATTATTTTGTCCCCATTTACATATAACGAAACCAGTGTCAGAGAGGTTAAGAGATGTGACCACAGCCACTCAGCAAGCGGCAAAGCTGTACCTGCCCCATCGACTCTGCAGCCTGCCTGCCACACACTCGGGCCCCTCCTCTCCCCTCCTTCCACTGGAGGGGGCCTCCTCCCACTCCAACCCCGAGAGTACCCCATGTCTGGACAGCTCCTGGCCGGCTGATGCCAGACCTCAGTTCCCAGCCTTCTCAACGCCAAGGCTGAGGAGCCAAAATAATGATAATGATGATGATAATATTGACGAAGAAAAAGATGGCAGTAGCCACAAGTGTTCAACTCTCGCTGCCATTCTCTGTGCACCCACCGCCTCCCTCCCCTTCGGTCCTTTTCCTCTGACTAATCTGAGGACAGTGCTGAGGCATCTGCTCAGAAATAGCCTGTGTTTTCTAGGACCCTCCCATAATCAGCACCCAAGACAGTCCACAGACCCCTAGAGCAGCATTTCTCAAGCAGAAACCAGACCACCTTCAAGAAAAGCCCCAAACACATTAGCAAGTTAAAGGTACTTTACAAGTCCTGCATAAACAAGCATATAATTTCACCCAATGTTGACCATAAACTTATTTGAGCACAAAGCTATATTTTTTTTTACATATTTTTTAAAGGATGCCAGTTAACTTCTCCGAGAACTGGTGTTTGGAAGCACTGGTTTTTAACCCACACAGGAAGTCTGAGACGCAGAGAGCCAACTAAAGTACCAAGACCACACAGAGTCGATTTCAAAGCCAGGGCTTTAGCTAGACTCCTGATTTCCACTGAGCCGGCCCCTGCCTCGGGGTGCCTGGAACACACACGCTATGTTTCCTCTTCACCTGCGTGCCTGCAAGGCTGCAGGAGCTCCCCCCAAGGCCCGGGCAGAACCCTTCCCCAGCCCCCAGTACCTTTCCAGACAAAGATTTTCCCATCTTTGCCATGGTCCAGGATGAAGCAGTCGCCTGACCTCAAGGCCCCCTGGGCGAAGGGGTTCTCATCAGCCACGAGGGACACTGACATGGTGCCCGCATCATTGGAGACCTAAGGGGATGGGGGGAGCCCAGAATGTGAGTGACTTCTACCACCTCGGCCTGCCCAGAGGGCACCCCTAAGCCAACACAGGGGTTGGTCCGCATCCCAATCCCTACCCCAGACGACAGGGCAGGGTAACAGCTGGACTTGCGCCCTCGGGCTCTGAGGCACACTCAGGTTTTCCTTCTCCTTTTCTGCTTTGTCATGGCCACGCCTGTGACCTACACACAGGTGTGACATGGACACAGCACACAGAAAGGCAGGGGGATAAAATGCAGGAATGAGGCCGGCATAGGAGAAGAACTGTAAAGTTGGCTGAGAAGACAGTCGATCTCATCAGGAAAAAAACAATAAATAAAAGGAAAAGATCTAAATGCAATGTGGTAGTTTGGATTGGGATCTGGAATAAAAAATTGGGCAAATCTGAGTAAAGGCTGTAGTTTAGTTAATAATAGCATTGAACCGATGTTTTGACAAATGTACCTGGTTATGGAGATTCTGGATGTACGATATATGGGAACCTTCTGGACTATCTGCAGTTTTTCTGAAAACCTAAACACTAGTCCAAAATAAAAATGTCACTGATTTTTTTTTTTAAGTGTACCATACTAGCCCTGGCCGGTTTGGCTCAGCAGTTAAAGCATAGGCCCTTGGACCAATGGGTATCAGGTTTAATTCCTGGTCAAGAGCACGTCACCTGGGTTGCAGGTTTGATCCCTGGCCCCAGCTGAGGTCATTCGAGAGGCAACCAATCGATGCGTCTCTTTCATATCAATGTTTCTCTCTCTCTCCCACTCTATCTGAAATTCAGTGGAAAAATATCCTCGGGTGAGGATTAAGAACAACAACAATAAAAAAGAGTGTACCATACTAGTCAAAATTCAGAAGACTAACAATACCTGGTGTGGACAAGACTCCAGGTAAACACTTTCAGCCCCTGGGGAGGGTCCTTTGGGAGCCCTCCCAGAGCGCGGTCTAGTAACAGTCTCTATCAGAACTTTAAATAATGCACTTTCTGTGTTTACTGAGTACCAGCATGTGCCAGCACTGTTCGAAGCAACTTCTATAACGGACGACTTATACAGTTCCAGAACTCCTTTCATCCTTGCCACAACCCTATGCCGGTTCCACCACTACCCCCATTTTATTCACCCGGAAACCAAGGCACAGAGAGCGCAAGTAACCTGCCCACCTACAAAGTACCAGCCCTGGGATTCGAACCCAGGCTGTCTGACTCCAGAACCAGTATTTTCCATCAGCGCCTCACTGCTCAGCCTGTGACCATGTCTGGGAACTCGTTCTACTGCCACAAGTGCACAGAGGGCCGGCTTGCCACCGGAAAAGGTGGAAACATCCGCTAATGTTCATTAGGGATACGCTGAAACGCTCATGCTCCCACAGTGCAGTTCCACAGGGCCACGTGTGGCTCTCGTGTACAGGATATGCAGGACCACATTGAGGAGGGAAAAGAAGGCCACAGAACAGCGTGAACAGTTTAGATCCATTTATATCAAGTAGAGATGGAAAAGTATATAATTAGATGCAGAAAGATGTAATCTAGACTTTTTTCACTGAATGGTAACCAACTAACCATGGTTACTCATGGAGAGGGGAGGTCAATTTTTAAAAAATATATATTTTTATTGATTTTTTAGAGGGAGAGGAAGGGGGAGAGAGAGAAACAATGATGAGAGAGAAACAATGATGAGAGAGAAACATTGATCAACTGCCTCCTGCATGCCCCCTACCGGGAATCAAACCAGCAACCTCTTGGCGCATGGGTTGATGTTCAACCACTGAGCTACATTGGCCAGATGAGGTCGATTTTTTAAAATTGAGTATTGTTACTTTTGTAATTAAAGTACGTTTAATAGTACTGGTTATCGTAAACCAAACTTATTTTCTTTTTTTTTTTTTTCTTTTTTTTTTATCCTCACCCGAGGACATTTTTCCATTTTTTGTACAGATAGAGTGGGAGAGAGAGGAAGAGAGAGAGAGAGAAACATCGATGTGAAGGGACACATCGAGTGGCTGCCACCCACACGACCAACCAGGGCCGGGGACAAACTGCAACCGAGGTACGTGCCCTTAGCGGGAACCGAACCCGGGTCTCTGTGTACCGCAGGCTGACGCTCTAACCGCTGAGCCAAACCGGCCAGGGCCAAACTTATTTTCTTTATATACATAATTATTATTGAATTTACTGGGGTGACATTGGCTAAGTATACAATTCTACAATACATCCTCTGTATATTGTATCTTTTTATATTTTTGAGTATCGCTCACAATTTTATGATTACAGTGAACATGTACTACTTTATCAAAATAAAAATCACTGCTGTGGTTTTTCCTCGGAGGTAATGAAAGTCTGTGCCCAGGGCACAACAGGAGTGTCACAGCTACACGCCGCCTTCTCCAGAGCTCGGCCACCAGGCCAGGGTGCCTTCGCTCAAGAGCAGCCTCAACTCCAGTTTTAAAAATCACAAGGAAGAAATTTTAAATAAAGCCATTAACCCTAACCCCGCCCTCCAAACATACGCCCATTTCTGTTGTATTTCCTCAAGAACTTTCCTAAAACACTTTCTCGCCAGTTTTCTCTGTGGACTCCCAGAAACCCGGCGAAGTTCACTCTACTGCCTTTCTCCCCACTTCACAGACCAGGAAACCCAGTCCCAGAGACAGGACACACGATGCCAAGACCCCGCGGATGACCATGACACCGATGTGTCTGCAGTCAGTGGCTTTCTCTTGTTCTTGGTGCAGGAGGCGGAGGAGGTGGGTGGGTGTCCACTGGAGACAGGCAGAAGCCAAGCCCCCGGCACACCCCAAGCATGCTTAGCTCAAGGCCCCATACAGTGGAGCTCAGGAAGGCCGGCCCCCCGCCTGCTTGTCCTGACCTCAGGGGACAGAGTGCTGACTCTCACCTTGTAGAGCTTGGCCAGCCTGCGGTTGGTCGCGTCCTCCTTGGCTGTGTCCTCGGTGCCCTCGGGCAGAGTCGGCTTGGAGCCCAGCACCTGCAGACGTGGAGAGATGGAAGAAAGTGTGGCCATGATCACCTGGCAGCCTCCTCCCCAAGGGAGGGCCCTGGGCTCCTGTCAGAGCCCCCCGCCCCCCGCAAGCAAGGACCACACCCGCACCCACAGCAACCCTCCAATCAGGGGGGAAACTCCTCCAGAGACATCCTGCATCTCTTCACATGCCTCTTGTGTCAGGAGCGCAATCACATCAGCCTGTCACCCAGCCTGTCACAGGTCTGGAGGACCCTGCAGGTATTTACTCTGCCATGTCCTCCTAGGCCTTCTAAGGACAACTCCAGCTACGGGGCACACCTTCCTTCCCATGCCTCTAAGGGATCCCACTGATGCTCACACCTCACTAGGAAGCATAGATTATCACTCGCACGTCACAGAAGAGGAAACAGAAGTAAAGAGAGATGGAGTGACATGCACACAGCCATGACACAGCCAGGCAGAATGTGAACCTGTGACTTCTGAGCCTATCTGCACTTCTCTATTCCGGCTACCGCTAGCCTCATCCACCCAGATACCAACCCTCCTGAGCCGTGGGGGTGTGCAGGCTCCTCCTCATCATAATCACCTTCTGCTTTTCCTAAAAATTGGAACCCAACACCCCCAGACAAGCAGGAGCTAAGTGGCTTGGAGCAGAGTCCATGGTCTCCTCCTTTTCCTGGTTAACTTTTGACATGTTCACAAAGCAAAGCAGCTGACCATCATACAGCTGATGGAATGAGCCATAAGCTACCAGGCAAGGTCAGAAGAGAAAAGATAGGACTGGCTCTCAGTTGTATTTTTCTGACCTTACTCTGGTACCAGGCTTGCCCCCAAGAGAGGTCGAGACCCTCTTCCTCAGCTCCTTCCAAGGACCTGGCCCTCCTAGCTGGTGTGGCTCACAACCCCAGCCAACACCAGGCGGTGGAGCCCAGCCCACCTCTCAGGGGAGTCTGGGAGTTGTCGGGGAAGCTGCTCTTCCCCACTTCTTAAAAAGTTCCAGAGTAGCAGAAAGCTAATTCAACTCAACACTGCCTACTAAATGGAAGAAAGTAGAGCATCCTGTCTCCATGCTCGGCCCCACCCTGCACTCCTGGGATGCGGCCATCAGTACCTGGATCATCGCCTGAGGCTCAGCGCCCTCCTCAGACACGTGCACTCGGGCCCGGCCACTCCGCTCGTTGTCCCGGATGCCTTTGGACACCTGCGTGGCCTTCAGCCTCTCGAATCGGTTGCTGTTGGAGCCGCACCACTGATAGATATCCTGTAAGGCAGGGACCCCACGTAAAGCAGCGCCACCGCCTTCGTATAAGCCCCGCCCAGTGACAGGTCAGGACACGCTGGGGCGTGTAAGCTCAGCTCGTTCTCTGCTTGCGCAGCTGAGGGCCGGTGGCGGATGCGCATGCGCACATCAAGCACAACGGGCGTGATTCCAGTGTGTCAGTGCGTGGCTCGGGATATGTGTTCTTTCACTGATACAACTACACAGAGTGTGTATATAAAAATGTTTGCCTGCTGGTGGGAGTGGAAAACCATCAGGCCATAGCTATTCAAGTTCTTTCTATCAATATCCTATGAGTTAGCAATCCCTCCCCAGGAAAATACCCAACATCCAGATGTCCACCAAGACCTGTGCAAGAATGTTGGCGGAGCGCCACGTGTAACAGCCCCACCCAGAAACCACCCTGAGTGCCTATCAACAGAAAGCAGAAATAAATCGTGGCATGTCCAGCCAATCGAATCTCACAGAACAAGGAGAGGGATCAATCTACAATATGGACGGATCACAGAAATGGAATGTTGAGCAGAAGTCAAGCCTTAAAAATGGTTCTATGGATGTAAAGTTCAGAAATAGGCAAAACTACTCTGTGCTGTTGAGAGAGTTGGGGATGGTGGTTATCCTTGGGGGTGAAGGGACTGGAAGAGGACAGGAGGGGCCTTCTGGGGGCTGGTGATGTTGTTTCCTGATCTGGGTGTTGGTTACATGATGTGTTCACTTTGTGAAATCCACAGAGCTGTGCACTCAGGATTCACACACTTTTCTGTGAACCTACTATGCCTTAATAAGACACTTAAACCACATAAATGTGTGCCCACATTTGCATGGACATTACACCACATGTATACGTGAGATTGGGGTGCAATGTCTGTCCATGTTCATTTGCAGGTATGAGGATTTGGGAGGAATGGGAACAAAGCATCACACATTTGGTAAGGTGGGTCTGAGTAAGTGCATCCCATACACATTGCCATACACAAGTGTGCATGTGCAATTGCACGTGTGACACATACATATGTGTGTCCTTGAACAGCACACCCCAGTCCACATGTGCAGGCATTCGTAATGGTGCCATGCCCATGCCTGGTGAGCAGGAACCTATAGTTTTTGCACATGCCTGCCATGCCTTTTTTTTTTTGGAACACACACTAAGTTTTATTGGGGGAAGTATTTACAGGGGCAGGTAGAAGAGGGAGGATAACAGGGTGGGGGCGATTACAGGTACAAGGCAGACAAGGGGATACAGAAGGCCCCTGCACCCACCCCAACCCCAGGAAGGGCAGGAGAGCAGCTGGGGCCCAGGAAGATGGGCTGGGAAAGGATAGCAATGGGGCATGAGTCCCTGGGCTTTGGGGAGGGGAGCCTCAGGGGCTTGTAAACATTGGCCACTCTCAGAAGGGGATGGGTGGGAGAGGGCTCCCCCTACGCTTCCTCACAGGGTTAATAGCCATGCATTTTTTAAGTGAGTGACTACATGTAAAAAGGTACACAAGATGTACCTATGAACACTAGAGGTCAAGGAGTCTATATGTCAATCGAAGTCTGAGTACAGGGTGCAGGAGGTCTGTGCCCATGAGCATGACAGGCTTGAGTCTACACGTGTGGGAGTCTATGAGTGCCAGGTACACCTATACCTGAGTCTGCAGGTGTGCCTGACTCAGGGACAGCCCATGTGTGTGCATGGAGCTGCTGTGCCTGTGGTTTTCCCTGTCTGTGTCTCTGCACATGTTAACATGGGTGTGTCTACCTCCCCAGAGTCAGAACTGGCCATGCCAGGAGTACCTCAGTGTCCCCTGGGAAAGGGCAGGGCAGGACTCACATTGCCCAGGTCCAGGATGAAGCAGTCACCATTGTTGAAGCTCTCCCAGGACACAGGCACCTCAGTGGCACGGACCACACGCCGCCCTTTGACCTGGAAGAGTCTCTGCACCACCACCTCATTGGGCACCACGTGCTTGAATCCTGAGGCCACACCTCCTTTCTGTTGGGTCAAGGAGACAGTGTCAGTCTCGGGGAGAGCGTCAGGGAAGCAGATATGGGAGAAAGGAATAGGGTTGAGTTGAAGGAGATTCTGGCCTATGGGCTAGAGGTCTTCCAGCAGATTCTGTACCCCTGCACTTTGATACCACCCCTTTGAATTTCATATCCACTAGCAAGACCTCTGGGATCACTCTCCTGGATCAAAAAGCTGCAAACATTCCTTTATCAAAACCAGCATTTCCCAAGAGATGTTCTAAGGAGCCCTACTCCCCAAGACATTCTTCAAGAAAAGGGTTCCATGGGGAAAGAGGAGGAAGGGCTGCCACTAAGCCCAGAAATGCAGCCACGCCATCCCAGTCCCTTTGCTGCCTCACTGTACAGAGTGAAGCCAAGCCTGACTTGCCACACCAACTCTCTCCACGAGGGCAAGAAACAAAGGCAGCAAGTTTGAATCGGGCTCCTCTTATGTCTACATGCAGGAGCAACATGGAAGTGTGTGTGAAATAATGCCCACTGCGCTGGGCACTTTGCCTGCATCATCTATGAGACAGGTATCATCTTAAGTGTGAGGAGAGTGGAGCCCAGAAATGAAGACCTTTGCCTGAACCAGGACTCAAACCCAGGTGTGACTGAATCTATAGGTTCTTCCACCGACATCAGGCTTTCTTAGAGCAAAGGTCACTAGGGTCACCCAGGAGGACAGGCAGGAACAAGCCACTGTTCAGAGCAGTCTTTCAAAGAGAAATGCATTTTTCCTGTTGCAAGTGGAGTGCTCCCTGGTGTCCTTTCTTGGTACCAGCACGAGACCTTTTAAGAGCATCCCCTTGGGCTCAACAGGGCTGCCAAAGTGTTCAAAGGGCCTTTCCTCTGCCCTGCGTCAAGGGCCCTCCTGCTGGGGAGCAGGTGAGGAAGGGAAGCTGGGGAGAAGATGAACCACCCTTCCCTCACCTGGTAATGACAGCAAAGGATGCCACTCACTGAGTCCTTGCCGAGGGCTGGGGCACCTGCTTCATGCAGTGTGGTTCTCATAGCCTCAAGGTAGAGACTCGTTACCTCACTTCACAGGCAAGGAAGTTAAGGTGCAAAGAAGTTCAGCCCCATGCCCAGGGTCCTGGCTAGCTGGTGGCAGTGCTGGGTTTTACCCCCAAGCTCACTGTTCTAGGGACCCAGCCACTTCCAAGTCTGCCAGCCCAGTGATTCCTCAGTGTCTGTGGGAAGCCATGACCTGGGGACTTCATTCAGCTGGGGGGACAGAGACAGTGCACTTCTGAAAAGCTTGACTGTTTCCGTGGGCTCCTCAGAGACGAGGAAGTGGGGAGAAGAAGACCCTTAACTTATTTTCCATACATCTCTAAAATATTTTATTTGTCCAAGCAGGACTTTTATTTTGTTATTTTTAAAAACTACTTTAAACGGTTGCTTTGTGTCATAAATCTCAGTTCCAATAAATTCTCTGTATGTAAATTTATAACATGAGAGAATACTTGATTTCTAATGATTGTGGGCATGCATTTCCTGATTAATTAACTCTCCTGATCTGGAAAATCAGACTTGAGAGGACACGTTAACAAAATAATAAAAGCAAGCTCTTAGAAGAGAGTGACTGCAAATGCAGGGGGCAGGACTTCTTTTGACATTTTTACTATCTATACTATAATCTTTAGGATTGATTATTGCTTTGTGTGGTCTAATCATTAGGTGGGTAGAAACTGGCATCAAAGTATTTGAAAATTTAATAGGATACATTGTTTTAAAAGCCACTTTCCAAATTAAAGTGATGATACATATCTCATATATATAGATAGTTCTACATCTATAAGAACATACATATCTATAGGTTCACATAGAGATAGAAAAAAAATTATCCACCGTTTGGTGTACAAGTCCACGAATAGAATCACGGGGGAGTTTTACTTTTGAAAACTTATATTTTTATAATGTTTGAAATTTTATAATAAGCTTGCACCACTCTTATAGTCAAAAGAAGGGGAGAAACTATAAAGATTTACTTTTTTAAATGTTAAACTGTTTATAAAACCGAAAAACAGTGATGGAGGCTGCCCCGCCCCACTCTAAACCTTCCTTCTCTAGGTACAGAAAGGGACCAAGTCGTTCTGTTCCCCTTTGTGCTTCTTGGGGCCAGGGGCTCCTAGGATCAGCCAGCCCAGACTCTGTTTGGACAAAGGGTTTCAAATAACCCAGCCCCAAGTGGTCTCTAGGATTCTGTCTGAGAGTCAAGGAGGAAGAGAAGGAAGAGGAGGAGGAGGAGGGATCAACAGATTCTAAAAGTACAGTGACTTGTAAAGAGATTTGGGTGTTGCAGAACAAGATGCGCCAGGCCCTGTGACTGCCCTTGCTAGTAGTTCCTGTCCCCTCCCGGCCCCTTCTCACACCGAGGACAGAATTGGCTCTGAGGTGCAGGCTTTCACAGGAACAAGTCTTGCATAACAAGCTCTGCTCCTTGGGATCTATAATTGATGAGGGCTCCAGGCCGAGAACCTTGGGCTGGGCCTGCCAAGTGCGGGGGCAGCTGGAGGACTTGCAGAAGGTGGAAAACAGGACCGGCCTGGGATCTCACATTTGCACCAGGAGCCAGGGCCTTTCAGGGCTGAAGTCTCAAATCTGGGCCTGGGATGGGAACTCATTCCTCAGAGTATGGTCCAAGAACATCCTGGAAAGATCCCCAGCGAGTAGGGGAGGCTTGCTAACTGCAGATCCCTCGGCCTCATCTGAGCTCAGATCATAGACCAGGTGGTCTTGAAATGTCCATTCTAACCAGTTCTGTGCAAGCCCTTCACCCCAAGGTTTGAATGCCAGCCCCGTCACTTACCAGCTATGAGAGTTGCTTAACTTGTCCACACAGCAGCAACAATAGCAGACACTGACTGTTGTTACATAAAGGGTAAGCTGGCTGAATGAAGGCCAAACGGGGAATGTGTGAGCACACACACCCAGAAGCACACAGCTGGCCCAAAGCCTCAGTGACAGGGGTGGCCTTGGGACTGGAACCTCAATTTCTCTGGTTCCTGGTCAAGTGCTCTTTCCACTTTATGTTCCAGGAGCTGCAAAAAGGCCAGGTACTTCTCCGGGTTAGCAGCCTGCACCCCAACTTTCTCACCTCTCCTTCTTCAAGCTACCATGGCCCCAAAATGGGTGTAGGAAGAAGGTAGAGCTGGACAGCTCAGCAGGAGGAGCTGTGGCATGGGTGAACTGGCAGACAGAGGGTGCTAGTAAGCTCCAGGGAATCCAGCCTGGCTCCGCCCAGCCCAGGGCTGAGGCCCTGTTCCCAGGACACACCCTGCCCTTTGTTATCGCCGTCTCACTAGCACTTTCCCGTCATCCAATTCCCTGGGCAGACAAGGTCATCACCCTGTAGACACAGAGGATGCTGAGGCCCAGAGAGGGACAATGACTTCAAACAAGTCACACAACACAACAGCTGCACAGACTTGGCTGGAGAGGCAGGTCGGTGTAGTGAAAAGAATGCTGGGAATCAGGAGATCTGGGTTCTGGTCCCAGCTCTGCAACCGCCCTGCTGTGTGACCCTGGGCCAGTTGCCTAATTACTCTGTGCCTCAATTGCCCTTCCATCCCTGAAAATGAGAGATTTGGACTCTGACATGAAGGCCCATCTGGCTATCAAAGTTTATGATCCCCTCCCTATCCTGACCAAACAGAACCCCAGCTTTATAAAACTGAACCCCAGCTTTTCCTGAGCCCTTCCAAGTTGCCAAGCACCATGTAAGGCATTTCCTAGCTACACCTTCACCAAATCTTCTCCCCAGGCCTGAAGGGCAGGTATAACTGGCTCTCGTGTAACTGAAGAGGAAAGGGAGGCTCAGGGAGGCCAAGTGACTTGCCAGAAGTCACACAGCATATTAGCACACAGCCTCTCGGGGCTCCGAGCTTGGTTTTGCTCAGCCCCACCTGGCTGGGGGCTGGAGGAAAGAGATCTGTGTTGGCTCAGACTCTTCAGAGTTCAAGTTCAAGGGGAATTCTAATGAACAGAAGGAGGAATGTGATCAAGGGTGCCCTTTCAAACACCTAACATGGGACCCTCTGTTGATAGGGTGTGAGAACAATGGGGTTCAAAACAGGACTAGGCCCCAGGCCAGGACAAGCTCGTGGCTGGATTTCCATCCTTGGCCCGCCCCTTTCTGCTGAGGCTACGAGGACAACTCTAAAGTGATGATGAATTTTCTTCTCTCCATGTTAAGATAAGGAACCAGAGACTAAGAGCGGGAGTGAGCTTTGTCCATGTTCACACAGCTAGGAAGGGTCCAGGGCCCAAACCCAGGGCTGGCCACCTCCAAAAGCCAAGCTCTGGCCTCTCTGCCCACATCACCCCCAGGGCTGAAGGAGAGTGGACCTGAGTGAGTCCTGCCATGGGTACATTTGTCCCTGCCACCCGGGACCCACCTTGTACTTGAGGCCAGACTTGAAGTAGCCGAGGAAGGTGGCCGACTCGAAGCCCTGGACCTCGCGGTGCTGCACGGCCCGGCCATTCAGGTAGTCATCCAGCTGCACAGTGAAGATGGCAGCCGCCCCGCTCTCGTCCTGGCTGCACTCATTGCCTAGGGGACCCAGAGCAGCATGAGCCTGGCATCCGGAGAGTGGTCCGAGCCTCCTATGGAGGAGGAGTCCGGAGCCCCACACCGCGCGGGCCTGGCTGTGGAAGCCGGCAGGCCCTTGCCTTCCACGAACCTCAGTTAATGCATTTGTATCACAGCGGGATCGGGGCCAGACTCCACGGTCCCTAAGAGCCGCCCAGCTCCAACACATTCCCCAACTCATCACCTCTCCCACCTGTTCTCCTGCACGCGTTCCACCCCACTGAGCATGAAGTCAGGCCTGGGAGCATCAGTTCAGATTAGGAAACTGAGGCTCAGTGAGGGGTCAGGACTTACAGAGTCTCTGTGGCAGGGACTCCAGGCTCTTGACTCTGAAAAATAAACTGGGGCATGGCTGGAGCTGGGCCTGGGAAGCCGGGGAGGGGGTCCAGGGCCCCCAAGTTACCCCCAGTTCTGAGTGCCATACTGACTTGTTTAACCCTCACAACACCCCTATGAGGTAGTGGGGCGCTACCATCAAGGCCACTTTACAGAGGCATTGAGTGACTTGCCAAAGGACATTGCTGGGCTCTGAGTCCGGGCATGCCGGCTCTAGGGTCTGGGGAGATGGAATCCCTCGCCGAGGGTCAGGCACACATTTGATGCCACTTAACTCCCAGGGCTGCCTGGAGACCACACCTCAAAGGGCTGTGCTTTATGGGGTGGGTCTAGCCTCACCCAGCCAATAGTGGAGGTCATATTGCAGGTTCCCATTCCTTAGCTGCACTGTCTTCAGGATGACATAGGCGTCGCCTGTGAAGAAGTCTCCGTAAAGGTTGGAGGGCACGGGTACCAGGTCAAACTTCTCCACACGCCAGATCTGCAGGCCAGGCTCCTTCCCTGCCTTGAGGAACTCAGGGTGTTCCACCACCATGCTGCTGGGCTGGAAGAGATAGGGCAAAGCCTGAGCAGAGGCAGAGACCCTGGCTGGGGCAGAGACCCCGGGGCACGAGGGAGGGTGGTTTCTAGCACCAAGAGCATCTCACTTGAGCCTCTGACTCTCCTCATGCCCGAGGCAAGTCTAACCCCTTCTACGACCCCGGTCTCGATGAGTGAGCAAACAGGGCAGAGTTGAGGCTCCAAACCCATCCCTGGTCAGCGTCTCTCTCTCCTACTCAGCTCTCCCACTATGGGGGGACAAAGGGCTCTACCTCTTTTCTTCCCTTCTTAGTGCCAATTGGTTGGCACAGAGAGGTGAGGTGATTCTGCCAAGGACCCCCAGCTAGGAAATGGCATAGCAGGAATTGCCCCAAGCTTTAAGAGCACAGACTCTGGGACCACGGGGAGACCTCCTCAGATGGAAATGGTAAATCTGGGGGCCCCCAGGGGCTCAATATACTCCTGTAAAGCATCCTCAGTGGCTCTTAGAACTAGAAGGGTCCTAAGAGAGCTCTTCATCTAACCCCATTCCAGCAGATTGGGAAACTGAGGCCAAAGAGGGGAGGAGACTTGCCCAATGTCACACAGCCTGTTTGCTTTTGCTCTTTGGAAGTGGGAAGAGTTTCCATGCCCCATCCATGTCCCCATCACACCCCCAAGAGGGGTCTAAATGACTTAGCCCAAGTGGCCTCCTGCGCTGTCTGCCTCCTCCCTCCTGCCCCCCAGTACCCCGCCCCCAAATTCCATTTCTTGGAAAAGGCGAAGAGGATGCAGCCAGGGTCTGCAGGAGCCTGTTGGAGACGAGGTGGTCAAGGATGGGAGGAAGGCCGTCAGACATGCAGGAGGGCTAGAGATGGAGCAGGTGGGACTGTTAGCCTGGGGCCAAAGGCAGGAATCAGCAGGCACAGGGCACCTGGCCGGAGGACGGGTCTGGTGGGAGAGGCCAGAGAGACCAGACAGAGAGAACTCGGGCAGGAGGATGGAGAAACATGGAAGGGAAATAGGAGAGAGAAAAAAACAGACAGGGCAGAGGACATGTCAGAGGAGAGAATAAATCATCATAACGACGATAAGCAGGCCTAGGTGAGGTCATACGAGAAAGAGGGAGAAAATGCTGGAGAGAGAAAGAGAAATCCAATGAAAAAGAGAAATGTGAAATGGAAGAAATTGGAAGGGGGGAGGAGAGAAATCAGGCAGAGGGAAGGAGACACTGGGCAAGGAAAAGAAGAAATCAGAAGGCGGCGAGGGTAAAGAAGTCCGGCCAAGGTGAGGTTAGCCTCCAGGTGGGGAAACAGCCAGGTCCCCGAGGCTCCCACCCCCATCCACAGGAGCCCGGGAAGCAGCAAGAGATACTTACAAAGCAACAAAACAGTTTTTCCATTCTAGACCTGAATTACTCCCCTTTTCCTAGCGCTGTATCTGCAAGAACTTACAATAGAGAGTTACTCCGGGAGCCCCGGGGCCCCCTGGGCACTCACCCGCCCCTGGGTCGCGGGTGCCTGGGCCGCCGGCGCCTGGGCCACCCCCCGCGACGCGGTGGCCGCACGGGCCGGCGACAGCGCGCACAGCGCCAGGATCAGCGCGCCGAGCATCGCGGGCGCGGAGCGTTGCGGAGCCATGGCAGCGACGACGGCGGCAGAAGAACCGGTCGGCAGCCCTGGCCTCCGGTTCCTGACCTTAAGTAGCCGCTGGCCCGTCCCGCCCAAGCCGGGACCGCCCCGCAGGGAGGGTGCGGGGCAGGGCTGGGCCCCCGCGGCCCAGCAGGGGCGGGGATCTGGCCCGGATTTTAGAGATATTGGGGTTCCCACCGGGACCAACCCGACTGGGAGTGGCCACCCCTTCACCCCAGCTCTGGGGCAGAGACCAGGCAGAGCACTTGGCATACAGCAGGTGCTAACTCTGTGCATACAAAATAGGCGTATTCACGAAAGGCAGGAAACCCAGCTCAGCCTCCTGTGGGACCCACGCAAGACCCCTCCCACGTCCGCACCTAACATCCCCAGTACTGAAGGCTTCCCACTCGTTATATGAAAGCTGACACATCATAATATCCTTTCTCCTTTACAGAGTGAGTGCACGGACAGCCCCATGGTACAGAGGGAGAAACTGCATGCAGAAGGCAAGCAGCCTGCACACCACTAGGAAATGGTACAGCCGGGATTTGAACCCAGGCAGACTGGGTGGTCTGCCCACCTGGGCAGCATGAGGCTGCCACCCGCTAGGGGCAGACTAGACCCAGGAGCCAACAGGACTCAGGGAGGGGCAGGCAGACCTCTCACCCCGGGGATTGTAGGTTCCAATCTTCCTTTTTTAAGTTTTTATTTTTATTTTTTAGTATTATTTTGTATTGGTTTCAGGTGTACCAAATAGCAATTAGACCATCAAAAAAAGTTTTTATTCTTAAAAACTTAAAAACTGTTTATTTTTATCAAGATTTAAAGTCATGTACTTGTACAAAGCTGTTCCCTCTCAACCCTTCTTTCTCCCCAGGGGTGACCACTTCTGTCTACACCCTTTAGCTGATGATTTCAGGGTTTACCTTCACGTCTTAAATAACAACCCACTGTTTCTCGTAGTTGTTGTTTTGGGTTTTTTAATTGTGTTTAGTTTTGGGTTTTGGTTTGTTTGTTGTTTTTCCTTCTAGGTCCTATCTATTGGCTCCCCCCGGGGAAGACAAGGCTGCAAGTCTTTGCCCCACTCCCAGGCCACTGTCCCATTCCCCCACCCTCCCACTCCTGGGGCTACCGTCACTGGGTGAGGACAAGTGCTATTCAGACTCACCTAGTCCCACCAACCTCTCTCTCCTCCCTCCCACCACCCTACTGTGCTCAACTTCTCTATTTCCAAGGTATCTTTGCACCCCAGAACTCCTCTCCCAACAGCCTGGTGGGATGACAAGAAGGAGAACTAGGGAGTTGGAGACCAGGCTTTGACTCCCACCTCCACAGTGTGTAAGTTACTTTCCTTTTCTATGCCTCAGCTGCCCCATCTACTAAAGGGGCACAGTAATTGCTGAGGATTAAATCAGTCTGTGTGTGTGCAAATGGCCTGGCTGACAGACTAGGTAAGTGGGAGTCCCCGTCCTCCTTCCCCACAGCTATAGTCGCCTGTCCCAGCTCCTCCTGGAACCCAGCTTCTATCTAATTAGGCTCAAGTTTGCTCTCCATCCTCCACAAATTCCTCCTACTTAAAGGGGTGTGTGGGTCAGATAAAGGGCCAGGGGGACACACACAAGGAAGATGATTCAGATCGTAAGGATTATAAGAAGACTTCATGGAGAGAGAGACTTGTAACCTGGGCCCTGAGGGACAGGCAGGAGGGAGAATGAGAAGAAAAGGCATTTTTGGAGAGGTAGCAGCATGGGCAAAGGGCAAGCAAACACAGGCCACATGCAGCGAAAAAAGGAGGGTTCCAGTCTGAGACGCATGGAACAAGAGGGGATGAGACTGGAGAGGGCAGCAGGAGTCACAGGGGTCCGTGTGCCACACAGAAGAATCCAAATAGTATCC
Organism: Molossus molossus; assembly: GCF_014108415.1. NCBI lineage: Eukaryota > Metazoa > Chordata > Mammalia > Chiroptera > Molossidae > Molossus > Molossus molossus. The sequence continues at coordinate 12,855,871 of NW_023425349.1, forward strand.
CAGTGTCTGGGGTAGTAGGGGGTGTCACAGGGAGAGGCAGAGTTCTTGGAAGCCAGCTCGGGCCTAAATTCAGAGAGCTCTGCCCTCTCCTTAGGCATTTTGGAGGATGAGAAAAACACCACAGTTCTCACATGCTCCGATGGAAACATAAACCAGCTTCACCTCTCTGGATAGCCATTTGGTTATCCAAATTCAGCACACACAATGCAACCACAGATCCACATTCTTCAGAATGACTTACAAAGGAATACAAATATATATGTGCAAGGATGTTCACTGAAGCTTTGTTTGAAGAAAACTGGAAAGGATCCAAATGTCTTGGTTAAATAAATCACGGAGCCGCCATACAATAGACCACTCTGCAGATGTGGAAACAGAAGGCGCTAGATCTGACTGTGCCTGGCACGTAGTAGGCACTCAGTAAGCACGGAGAGATCTCCCAGGGTAAAAAGCAAATTGCACAACTATTGGCTCCTCTCCTCTTTTTAAAGGGGGTATCTGTTTTTGCACACGTCCTTAAGGGGAGAATTTCCTCTTCAAACTTTGCCAAGGCTGCCCGAGGCTGCAGTGAGCGCCAGGATCCCTGGAGTCAGTGTGAGGAAATATTTTAGGGTGATGAAAACATTCTAACACTGGATCATGGTGATGATTGCACAACCAAAAAATCAACTAAAATTCAGAGCGCTGTCCGCTTACAATGTGTGCATTGTCATGGTATGTAAAGTACCCCTCAATATACGTGCTTAAAATAAAAAAACTTGCTGTAGAGTTAAAAACTATTCACAAGCATATATCCAAAGTAGTTGTTTTCTGTTTTCGTTTGTTAACAAAACTCTGATCTAGAAATAATCCCTTTTAAAACTACGCTTAAAGTGATGCCTGTTGACTAGACAATTTGGAAAATTCAAACAAGTAGGAAGAAGAAATGTCCTTGTCATCCCAGTCCCCAGAGTGAACCTGAGCTGGCTGCTGGCCTCGCTGTGAAGTCCCTTCTTGGGGCTGTGTGGCCCTGACCTCCTCCGTTGGTGATTAACAGAGGGCTTCTGTGGCTTGGCCTTGGCCCCAGGGGTCTGACAAGCAGCCCAGGGTCACTGGCTCTCAGGTTAATGATCACAAAGGCCCTGCAGCTCTGCCTGCTACATGGCTCTGGAGCCTGGGCCCTTGGCACTGGAGACCCGGGGAAGGAGCCCCTGCCCTTGGAGAGCCCACAGCCTGGGAACTCTTGCTACAGGACAGTGATGTGTGGAGTCTGTGATGGGAGCGGCATGGTCTTACGCTGCCCCTGCCTGAAAGAGGATATATGAGTTCAGGAGAGTAGGGGGGATTTGGGTGCAAGAGAAAAGTCCCTGGTTGGAAAGGAAGAGGCCCCAGTGCTAGGCCTGGCTCTGCCACTGATGTCCTGGATGATTTGGGGCAAGTCACTATCCTCCTCTGGGCCTCGGGGACTCCACTGCAAAAGATGAGGTAGGTCCCCATGCTATTCCCAGCCCGAGCCTTCGCAGATACGGGCTGTGCAACCACGTCCGGAACCTACATGTCCCTGAGCCTCAGGGTTCCCATCTGTAAAATGGTCCGGGGCCAGACCCGGACAGGCCCTTCTAAACCTGACAGCCGGGGCCCCTGGCCTGCAGGAGGCACCACCATCACCGGTGGCAGCATGCCACCTCTCCTCTGGGCCCAGACCAGGGGAAAGAGAGGGAGAGAAGGAGAGGAAGCTCCAAGACTGAGTCTCTTCCCAGCAACCAGGGGAAAAGGGCATCAAGGTTCCCATACACGGAGACTCAGGGAGGTTCAGTCACTTGCTCAGGGTCACTTAGCTGGAAAGAGGCATTGCTAAGATTCCAACTCATGTCCCCAAGCTTCAGTCCCCAGGCTCTGTCTAGGGAGCTCAAGCAGGACCTCCTGGCACCAGCCAGCCTAAGCAGGAAACACCAGTGTCCTTTCTAGGGAAAGGGTTGCAGTTGCTAAATCAGTCAAGCCCAAGCCAAGCCTGGCAGCCAGGTCAGGGGAGGAGGCTGCATCCGGAGAGCCCCCGGCCCTCCACACACCTGTGTGAGCACCCAGGACCAAGGCACGTCCTGGGAAGATGCCCGGGCTGTGGCCACAGAGTGGAAGAGGGACTGTGGCCCTATGCTCTATGCCACTCATGGGCACTCAGGTCAGGTATAGTTTCTTTGACGTGGGAGGCGGCCTGGCTCTGCCACTACTCACTATATGAGCACGTCCCTTCTCTGGGCCTCAGAGGTCCCCTTAAATTCCGATCTTGGGTGTTCTTGGCTCTTGCCCAGCGCCAACCACATAGCAGGCAGCTTTTCAGTGTCTGCCACAGGAAGGAGCTGTACAGCCACATCCCTCCCCTGAAGTCGGTCCCAGGACCTCCACCGCCAGCTCCAGCCTTGCCACCGAGGCTCGTCTCCGGCTCTCTCCGGGCCTCGCAGGGAAGCTGCCAAAGCCTGGAGAAGGTGGCCTCACCCTCCGCCCCCGGCCACAGTGTACAAAAGGCCTTGGCCAGCCTAGGAGGCACCGCCCTGTTCTTTTCTCTTCACCCCAAACACTGTTGTTCTCGATTTCTGAGAAGCGGCCATTCATGGGAAGCCCGCTCTCGGAACTTGTTTGCCTTCTGGCTCACTCCTGTTCTCTGGGTGCTCGTGGGAACACCGCCCCCCTGGCCGGGACTGCTAATTGGGACAGTGGTCAGTAAACAGAGACACCAGTGATGAAACCCAGTGAAACTGGACAGGGCCTCAGTGGGGTCTGGAGAGCCTCGTGGAGGTGTGTTTTAGAATCCGGGAGACACGGTTCTGTGATCAGGGCCTGTTTCCTTACCTATAAAATGGGGAATGGCACCTAGCCCATGGGGCAGTGAGGAGACCCAAGGCCCGACCCCCAGTAGGAACTCCCCAACAGTGAGCCCCGTTCTGCTGGCACTGTCTGGTTTCTTTGCAGAGGCCTTGGCACGCCACGCACATGACGGCCGTGGGGCAGGAGAAAGGTTACAGGCTCTACAGTGAGGCTCTTGAGTCCAGGTCTGGCCTGTGTCTCCTGGAGCAAGTTGCTGTCACTCTCTGAGCCTTGGGCTACTCATCTGTAAATAGGGAGAGTGATGCCCAGTTGTGGGACAGTCGGGAGCTCTGGAGCGAGACCGTTGGAATATATTGCACACAGCAGGACTCGTTAGCAGCAATGGTCATTAGTCCATCCTCTCTCTGTAGCTGATGACACCAAGAACACGAGTGTGACTTCTCGGAGTCACATGCAAGTACCTGGGAGAGCAGACCTAGGACCCAGGTCTCGGTGACCAGGCCAGGGCTGAGGCCTGTCTCCATGACGTGACAGGGCTCAATGGAAGGGCCAGCTGGACCTCTCTGCTGGCACCGTCTGTTCTGGGTGTGGACAGCTGTCAGGGAGATGGCCAGCCAGTGGGGCTTGGCTCAAGCCACCTCCAAGAGGCCAAATATCCCAGGGACCGAAGCCATTGGCCCTTTCCCAGCTTCCGGAGGCAACCCCACCTAGTGCTGAGAGCCAGGGCAGGACATCAGAGGGGGCCAGACCCTACCATTCCCTGACCCCATGCCCTGGAAGCAGCCAGGTTTGGCCTGAGGGAGAAGCTGGTCCTTGGAGGCTTGCGCCAGCAGCTGGACTACAGGTAGCTGCAAACAAGTAGTCTAGCCCCTCTGGCACCCTGTAACCCGCCAATGGGGGAGCCCGGGCACAAACAAGCGGCAGGACATGAGGCCCAAATGCAGGCGCCCGGGCCACAGGACCAGTGGAAGATGGGAGTCTCCACCAGCAGCCCTCCCGGGAGACAGGGCCTCAGATGCCCCCGCCAGAGCCACAGTGAGCAGGAGGCACGGGAGCAGCTCCCCGCACCACAGAAGCAGGGCTTTCCAAGAGGAAGAAAAACAATGTGTGCGACTGGAAGGAGCTCCTGCCAGGAAAATCTGGGTTTCGGTCCCTGACCTGCCACTTTCTAACTGTGTGGTTTGAGCACGTGGCTCCTGCTCTCTGCGCCTCCATTTCCTCATCTGTGACATGGGGATTAGGGTTGCTGTGGGAACTTTATAAGGTAAGAGACACTTGGGGCGTAGCACGGGGCTGAGCACAGAGTGGACGCCTACAAAGGAAGCTGTGATCATTGTTAGCTGGGGGTTTGGGTAAGTTTCTCTCTCTGAGACTCAGGTTCCTTAGGTATAAAATCTCTCAAAGGCAGTGGAAAGGATTGAATGAGATCATAAGTTTGGAAAATCCTAGGACCATGCCTGGCTTAAGACAGATGTTCAAAAATGCCAGTTTCTTTCCCCTGGGAGCAGGGGGTGAGCCTCTGCAAGCTCAGGGTGCCAAGAATGACCAAAAGGGTGAGGGGTGTCTGACCTCCCAGCCAAGAGAATACAGGGAATGTCTGGGGTGAATTTGGACAGAGCCCAAATCCCTACCATGGAGTGGGGGGAGGGGGACTTGGCAAGTGGCCCTTCTGCAGAGTTTCTTTTTTGTCGTCGTTGTTAATCCTCACGCGAGGATATAATTTCCATTGATTTTTAGAAAGAGTGGAAGGGAGGGTGGGGAGAAAGAGAGAGAAACATTGATGTGAGAGAAACACATCGATTGGTTGCCCCCAAAACTTTCCCAGACCAGCACCAGGAATCGAACCTACAACCCAGGTACATGCCCTTGACCGAAATCAAACCCGTGACCTTTCAGTCCACGGACTGAAACTCTAACCACTGAGCCAAACTGGCCAGGGCTCTTCTGCAGAGCTTTAGTGTCCTCTCTGTAAAGTGGGGTGATGATTCCTACCCTGTGGGCTGTCTAAGAGCCCTGGGCACCATGCCTGGCATACAGCAGGTGCTCAATAATCATGACATCTGAAGGTAAGCCCCTAGCATGTGTCCATACAGGTCACTGGCACCCTCCATACCCTTGACCTCTACCTCTGTGTCCCTGCATCCAAAGCAGGGGAGGACTGGAGGATCCCAACCAAGACCCGAAGACCCAGGGAGGTAGCTGGTGCCAGGGGTGGAGAGACATCTCAGAAGAGAGCCTCAAGCCAGCATCTAAGGAGCTTGCCTTGCCTCCCACCCCCTCCACAAGTCTCTCCTGATGACACCCTCCTCTCTCTCCTGGTCTGCCCCGACCCAAAAGAACAAGGGTTTTGGAGTCACCATCTGATCTACCCCTGCCACCTACTACCTGGGTGACCCTGGGAAGTGACTCAACCTCTCTCAGCCTGTGTCATTGGGTACAGAATGGCGAGTCTGTGTCACAGGCTCGCCAGCACTTGATACTAGTAAGAATCAGTTATGTAAAAACTCCAAATGCTGTAGCATTTAGAGATTCTTTGCCATTGCTCTCAAATTCTTAACTGCAATGGACTTTCCAGAAATTCAGAGATATTTGCTATTGTTACTAATCCTTTTCATTTTACTACATTTTGAAAGCACGATCCCCTCTTAAATATAAACAGAAGTAGGTACTGGAATGCTCTTGTTCCTTTCCCAGCTCAGAGGACAATCACATCCAGCTGGAAGAAGTTGGCACGATCCAGCCTACAAAACACAGTGCCTGGCACACAGCAGGGCTCCGGAAGGGCGGGGTCTCCCCTCCTACCCCCCCCCCCCCAGTGTGCTCCCGCTTCACCTAGTCACCAGCATCATCCTCCAGCTGGCCAGGTACCTGTCCCTCTGGGACACTCTGAGAGGCAGGGCCTGACCAGAATCATCCCACCAGGACTGCACATAAGGGCTGAGGCCAGGGCTGCGACGCTCAACCCCTCACGCTCCCTGTTTCACACACTTCCCACCCCCACAATCCAGCCACTGTCCTGGTTCTGGGTCCCCATTTTCCCTCTTGAACCATTACACCAGCTTCCTCACTGCCTTCGACTCTCCCTTATGCTAAGATTGCATTACTCACGACCCTTCCACAGCCCCCAGTGCAGACCAAAAGCAGACAGGACGCCCAGCTTGGCACTCCGGCCCCCTATGGTCTGGTGCCCACATGCTCCTGCAGCCTCATCACCTGTTGACTCCCCAACAGCCTCTTCGCCATCTAACCTTGCCTCTCTGCATCCTCAGTTTCCTGCCTCCAGGAGAGCTGGGGTCTAGTCTCGCTCTGCCTCTGATGCTGGATGACCTTGGGCAAGCTCTTGGCCTCTCTGAGCCTCGGTCTCATTCAGCTGCTGGGGGCTCTTGTGCAGATGATACAAGATAAAGGAATGAGTGTCAGATGCCAGGAGGGCACAGAAACCACCCGCCTGTGAACAGCTGTTTCCTCCCTGCACCTCCATCCCCGCTACCCCTATAACCCCAATGCAGTGCTGATGCTCTCCCCTAAGCCTCTCCCCTAAACCCTCCCCCTAAGCCCTCTCCCCTAAACTCTCTCCCCTCTCCCCTAAGTTCTCTCCCCTCTTCCCTCTCCCCTAAGTTCTCTCTCCCCTCTCCCCTCTCCCCTCACTCCTCTCCCCTTTCCCCTTTCCCCTCTCCCCTCTCCCCTAAGTTCTCTCTCCCCTCTCCCCTCTCCCCTCACTCCTCTCCCCTCTCCCCTCTCCCCTAAGTTCTCTCTCCCCTCTCCCCTCCCCCTCCCCCCTCTCCCCTCCCCTGCACTGGAATGCAGCCTCGCAGCCAGCAGGGTGGCCAGGGAGAGGAGCGGGAAGGAGGAGGCTTACAGGAAAATTACCAGGTTCTGGCCCGGCCAGCACTGGCGCTCACAGCTGCCTCTGAGACACAGGATCTGGGGGTCTGGCAGGCTCTTCCTGAGCCACGGACCTGGCCCCAAGTCTTGACCCCTGTCTGAGCTGGTGGGGTAGTGGGATGTACTCTGGGCCCCAGTCCTCTGGGACACATCCAGTCTTTGGCATCCAAAGAGACAAGGGAGGAGGTGGCAAAACACACGCATTTGTGAGAGGAGAAAATTGGCTCTTGGTGCTGCATGCTGGGCCCCAGGCCCTGACATGGGAAGCGTCTCTTTATGCCCATTGTTGAATCTCAAGCACTCTACCCTGGATGCCATGTCCCCATGTCGTATACTTTGTGCCATGCCCAGCATCACACACACCATGCTCTCTGTGCCCCATACCAGGCCCGGTGTTCCTCATACCTTGTCCTGCGTGTCTACCCTGGTGCATGTTCCATGTACTGTGTCCATGTCACTTATTCCTGGGATCATGCTCCATGCTCCATGTCACACCCAGAGCATGAGGCCCTCTGTACTACTTGCCATCTTTTGAATCCCATGTCTACTGTATCAGGTCCTGTCCCTTGAAAGTGCGTGCCATAAACCCTGTCCTGGGTCCATGCATGGTGTCCCTCTAGCCAGTGTTCCATCTATAGCGAAACAGTGAAGGAAGGAAGGCCGGAGGACAGACTCCCAACCCTAACCGTCACTACCTGTGTAGTCTAGGGAAAGTCACCTCCCTTTTCAGTGCCTCAGTTTCTCCAGCTATAAAACAGAAATGATATTAACACTCACCTAACAAAGGTTGTTACGGGAATTAAGAGAGATAATGCACTTAAGGCACTTAGCCCGGTGCCTGGCACAGCCTGAGTCTGTGAATGTTGGCTAGTATTGCCACAGCGGTGTCCTGGCTCCTGCAGGAGGCCCTGTGTACTACCTGCCAGGCTCCCAGGTCGCCAGCTCCTACTATGCATCACACACTCCGTCACATCAGTGAAATTCAAACAATAAGCTACAAGGAGGATATCATCGTCCCTCTCCTACTTAGGAGAAATCCAAGGCTCAGAGAGGGTCAGTCATCGGTACAAGGTCACACAGCCAGGAAGGTGGAGCCGGGAGGTGCGCACCGGTCTGGGCATTCAGAAAGAGCAGATTAGTGATGGCAACGGGGCGGGTGCGGAGGTTGCCAGCAAGCAGGCACAGGCATCTTTCAGGGGTGACAGAAATGTTCTCAAATTGAACTGTGGGAATGGACGCATAACTTTGTAAACTTATTAAAAATCATAGAATCAATTAAATGAGGTGAATTACATGTATGTACATTACACATAAATGTAGGTCAACAATGTATATAAATTGTACTTCAATAAAGCTGTTTTAAAGAGGAAACAGAGCCTATGCCCCTCCGTGCACCACTCCGACAAAGCGCTCAGTGAGAAGTGACCGTGAGTGGGTGGAGATGGTCACAGAGGCCAAGCAACCTCTGAGGTCCAGTGGGGGGAGCCCTGAGCAGCTTGGTTCCCAAACACCTCTGCAGCCGAATCACCCGGGGAGAACCTGGATTCCCAGGCCCCACGCCCAACCTGAGTCTGCAGGGTCGGGGTGGGGGTGGGGGGGCAGGAACCTGGGATTATAAGGCTCAGCCAGACTGGAAACCACTTATCAAAGCCCAACATCTCTTTTCACACTTGGGGAAACTGAGGCCAGCCAAGGCAGGGGACTTATCTGGTCTAGTCAATCAGGCAATGGGAGAGCCAGGGCTGGAACTGGGATCCCTTCCTTGTCTCTCCTTTCCCTCCTCCTCCCTCCCCACTCCGCCCTGGCCCTCCGCCTCCTGGTGACTCAGGGCTCTGAGTCATCCAGGCATCACAGAGAAAACTTCTTAGGAAAAACAATCCCTAAACAAAGCTTCCTTCGATCTGGGGAACTGAATAGGCCCAGGGGGCCGAGAGGGAGGAGAGAACACAGGGTGGAGCTGGAGGCCAGGACCAAGGCCTGGTCTCTCCTCTTGGCCACTGACTTGTGGGGCCCTGGAGAAGGTGCTTCTGTGTACTGAGCCTCAGTTTCCCCACCTGTAAATAATACGTATATTGTACACAGAAGCTCGTTATGGATCAGGTAGCATAAGTACTTAGAAGCTTTGTCTTGTTGACAATGCTTTCCCAAAGCCCACGGAAAGCATCATTCCCATTTTACATATGGGAAAACTGAGGCTCAGAGAAGTTCAGTCCGAGGATGACTGTTAGGAAGTGAGTGCAGGGCAGAGTCTGAATCCAGGACTCTCTGACTTTGAAGTCTTACTCTCACTCCCACACACCTTTAAAACACACCTACTGTGCAAAGTGGCATGCAGATCGTATCTCATCAAACACGTAAAATGAACAACCACAGCAGACGCTCTGCCACAGATGCCTTTCTCCTTTTCTTCCTGTGGTAGGTCCTGCCTCAGGACTTCCTGGCCCAGGGGAGAGCCCATGTAAACTCGGGTAATCACTCAGGTGACGCAAAGCAGGGAACACCCAGGACCTGGCCAGCCACAGAGGAGGAGCACTGGAGCAGAGCCTCGAGAAATGAAGGAAGGTTTGTCTTTGGGGAACTGAGAACAGGCAAGTCGGGTGGACAGAACAGCAGCAGCAAAGGCCCCGAGGCGTGGCTCACACAGGGAAACACAAACACTGAAGAGGTGTGCCTGGGCGGAGACTTGGACGTGTGGGTGAGGAAGGGCCTGACTGCCTGGAGTCCTGAACTGATCTGAGACAGTGGAGGACTTTTAAGCAGGGAGAGAGCAGGATGGGAACCGGTTTCATCTCTGCGGAGGCCTGCTGGCAGCTGAACTGAGAGTCGGGACTGGGACTTCCTCCGAGGCCCCCCTGGAGCCCCGCCTCCAAGCAGACCTCAGGGACCACCCCAGATCCCTTGCTACTCACCCATGGGTCAGAATCACCCCCGAGGGCCTCTTCCCCATCCATAGCTGGGCTGGGCAGATTGCAGGCAGGCCTCTCCTGACCACATCAACCTAATCACATTGGCCTATAAATAGGACCCTGTGGCTTTAGTCTGAAATAGCTGTGCCAGGCCCAACTCCACAGACATCACATGGGCATACACAGTTCCGAAAACGGTCCTTCTCCTTGACACAATTCGAAACCAAAACTTCCTCAGGAAACCATTGTCCACACTCTAACTCACTTTCTTATTTTTTTTTAATTTCTTTTTTTTTTTCATTCTCACCCAAGGACATTTTTTCCATTTTTTGTTCAGATAGAGTGGGAAGGAGAGAGAGAGAGAGAGAGAGAGAGAGAGAGAGAGAGAAACATCGACGTGAAAGGGACACATCGAGTGGTTGCCACCCGCACGACCCAACCAGGGCCGGGGACAAACTGCAACCGAGGTACGTGCCCTTAGCGGGAACCAAACCCGGGTCTCTCTGGACCGCAGGCCGATGCTCCAACCGCTGAGCCAAACCGGCCAGGCCTAACTCACTTTCTGAAAGTGAGGCAGTGGGCTGGGGGAAGAGCCACCCACGTACTGCTTATTACTGAGAGTGGGCCTGTGACTCCTGCTCTGCTTCCCATGCTTTGGGGACCGAGTGAGCCACACCTCTCTGGGCCTCAGTTTCCCCAAATGTAAACTAAGGAAACTGGATGATATCCTTAAGGCCTTCATAGTCAGAGTGCTCCCTGGAATGATCTGGGGGGAGCCCCTGAACCCAAATGCCCACTCCATTGTTATCCTTCCTCCAACTCAGTTGAAATTTTAATTATTGACATTTTAAAAATTAGAACTGCAATACATATTTGAGCCAGGGAGAAATGAACAGGTCCAATTCCTACCACTAAAGGGCTGGGTGACCCTGGATGAGTCACTGTCCTCCTCTGGGCCTCAGCCATACGATGAAGGTGCTAGCAAGATGATGTCCAAAGTCTATACTTTTTTTTTTATCCTCACCCGAGGACACTTTTTCTTTCTTTGTTCAGATAGAGCAGGAGGGAGAGAGAGAGAGAAAGAAACATCGATGTGAAAGGGACACATCGAGTGGCTGCCACCCGCACGACCAACCAGGGCCGGGGACAAACTGCAACCGAGGTACGTGCCCTTAGCGGGAACCGAACCCGGGTCTCTCAGGACCGCAGGCCGACGCTTTAACCACTGAGCCAAACTGGCCAGGGCCTATAACTTTTTTTAAATTTAAACTCTTTTGTTTAGGATTTATCAGAACCATGACAGCCAGCCTTGTGCTGAGAGCTGGAGTTAAAGAAGCAGATAAGATCTCATCTAGCCCCCTGAGCCCAGCCCTGTGGCAGACCCCAGTGGGGAAAATGTAAAGGCATGTCCAACCCCCTCAGAGTCCCACCAGAGGCCTCCTTTAGGGCTGTGAGGAACACCTTGTTCTCAGTTCACATCACAGATTTATGGCTGCAGAGGACTCCCCGAAGAGCAGACTGCAACATGGACTGGGCCGTTAGCAACCAACAAGGAAATAAAGGTAAATGGCCATCCATATGCACCAGGCATATGCTTAGGACTTTAGCTCCCCATCACTTAATCCTCAACAGCCCTGTGATCACCCCCATTTCACAGATGAGGAAACTGAGGCTGAGAGGGGTTAAGGGCCATGTCAAGGGGCACATAGCAAGTCAGGCCAGAGATGCTACAGGTCCAGATCTGTTTGCTTCTGGAGCCCAGTGTATAACCAAACCCCAGCTCTGCAGGGAAACAACCATGGGCAGCTCCCATAATTTACCCAAGGAGGGATGACCCCACAAAGGCAGGGGACAGAAGGGGCAGAGTATTTTACTGGTTTGTGTGTAGGTGGGTGGGAGTGACAAGGCTTCACCCAGTGATATTTATTCTCCCCAACCAGCTTATAGTGCTGCCCCTCTGATCCACCTTTCCTTCTTCAATGCTGCCAATCAAGCCACCCCCAGCTAAAGGTGTGTCCATGGCTACCTGGCACCCAAAGGATGGAGACGAGCATTCAATGCCTCTCCCAGCCCTGCTCTCCCTGTCGTCTCCTGCCACACCCCACCCCAACCCCCCACTCCTGCTTTAGCTGCACTGCTCACTAGTCCCCAAGCACAGCGGCTCCGAGTAGCCAAGCCTCTGCACATGTGACTCCCCTCCTGAAAGCCCAACACGCCCTCCCAGCCTAGCACTTGACTCGGAGGAGGGAAAGGCCTCCCTGCCTCCTCTGGAACTTCTCACGGTGAACTCCAGGCTCAGCCACCACAGGTCTGCATCTCCGAGGGCAGGGCAGGTCTGGTCCACCTCCCCTCTCCTCGCAGAAGCTCAGCAATGAAAATGTGCTGGGAAGTGCACGTTTGCCAGTATTGCCCAAGACCAAGCCTCGTGCTAAGGCATGACATCAGGACGCCACAGTGTGGACGAACCAAGAATTACACCCTTGGCGTTCATCAGCGCGGGACTTAGGTCTATCACTTCCCAGCGTTCTAATGATGAGATCTGGACAAATCTCTTCCCTACTTTAAAACTTCCAGTAGTTCCCCAGTGCCCTAGGATAAAATCCAAACTCAAATCAAGGCTCCCAGGGGCTTGCGTGACTGAGGCTGCTGTCTGGTCTCTAGGCCCTTCTCCTGCCCTTCAGACCCCCAACAACTCCACACGCAACCACTGGCCTTAGCGCCTCGGCCATACTGTTCCCATTGCCTGGGGCTCCCTTCCCTGCTCTCCCAGCCACCTTCCATTCAGCCCCTCTTTAGGCCTGGGCTTTTCAGGCAAGCCTTCCTCACCTCTGCAGACAGAATCCCATCATACCCACCAGTCGCATGTGCTCTATAACCCTGGTTGTTTCCTTTACAGCTGAAGAAAGAAATCTGTTATGTGAGTAATGACTCACTGTCAGACCAGGACTATAAGACCAGGAAAACCTTGTTTTCCAACACCCATCAAGGCCTAAATATCTGTCAGGTGAATGCACCCATGAATGAATGAGTGAGTGAATGAATGAGTGGACCGATAGTGTCCCTCAAGACAAGAAGGTGGTCAGAATCCTGGTGAACGTTAGAGGCAGACAATCAGGGCCCAGGGCAGGCCAGGGAAATACGAGGTAAACTGGATGGTGCAGCCTCCCAGAAGCAAAAAAGAAAGAGCTTCTAGAATGCTCTCAGATGCTCCAGGGAGATGGTGCATGGAGATCTGAGGAAATATGGCTGGAGTTAGACAAGCAGGAGCTCACGAGGGCCTCCTTGGTTGAGCTCAAGTTCATCAGAAGTGGGTTGAGGTGGGCACAGTGCAGGGGGTGAGCGGGCCAAGCTGAGTTAACAGGTACTCAGCTGGGCCTCAACCAGCCGGGCCCGGGAGGGCCTGCACAGCAGGGAAAGCAGAAGACAGGTTCCTGTGTCATTGTTACCAAAAGCATGAACAGAGCGTAACATTCATTTTGGTGACAGACCACTTAGAGGCAATTCAGCTTTAAGAGGTGGCTGGAGTGGTGAGGGCTCGGTCCCAAAAGCTGGAGCTTCGGAACCAAGCCCAGCCCCCAGCCCTCCTCTTTGGGCAGCATTGCGGCTGCTTCTTGATCAGCTGAAATGGGACAAGTCCCCTCTCTGGGCCCGGCGGGCCTTCCAGGAACCCTGGCTCTGAGGACAACGCCGTCTGGAGCCATCAGGAGGCCCTCTCGTCTAAGCTTTGGGAAAGAGGAACAACTCTGACTGTGGTCGCCCCCTGGAAGCCAGCCGGGCTGCAGCGATGAGTAACCCTGTAGGCATTCGTCCTCTTCTCCTTTTGACAACCAAGGGTGATGTCATGCGCTGGAGGGTGTTTTCCAGACTCTCCGCAAAGCTGCGATTGGAAATCCACTTCCTTCTGGTGTTGGAAGCTGGGTTAGTACCCTAGCAGCGATCCTTCCCACTGCTCACCAAGTCCTTCAGCCTCCGCGAGCTTGCAGTCATCGCGACAACTTGTTAGGTGGGTGCAGGAGAGATCGACACACCCATTTTTTAGGCGGAGAAACCGAGGCCCAAGCTGGGAAGTGACCTGGGACTCCCGCTTCCAGCCCAGGACTCTGCACCCCACCCCCTGGTCTCAGCCTACTTCAGCGGGTCACCTGTGAATCTGATAGTCAGGTGGGCCCTACCCTGCCAGCCCTGCCAGCTGTCCCCAGGTGGCTATGACTCATCCACCTTCTCCATGACTCACTCCTCAGGTCCTTCTCTAGTCAACAATCCAGCCTTGGCAGCCACACCCGAGATGTTCTCACCTCTCCAGAGCCTCCGGGGGAATCCTGCACCTCCTCCTCCTCAGGGAAATCCACCCTCACACAAAAGAGCCAACAGGGGCCTTGACAGGGAAAGCAACTGCCCCACAGTCACACGGCCAGCAAGCAGCACAGCCAGGTGGGGGCCCAGGCACCCTGGCACCCAGCCCGTCAGTCCTTGCCTCTCCCCACAGTATCACCCTTGCCTGGCCCCCCTCTCAAGGTGGGTGAGAAGCAAATGAGGTAAAGGACAGAAATGTACTCTGAGCTTTGCTAGAAAAACCTCAGAAACTACCTTTGAATCCACTATGGCGGCCAGCGCTGCTTCCACTGTCCCCTTGAGACGTCAGGGGGCAGTCAGAGCCTGGTTTGGGAGGATTCGTGGGTCTACCTACCTTGCAGGGCTGAGAGGGTGAAGAGGGCGTTCTGGGGAGGTGCTGGGACTGCAGAAGCTGTAACAGCGGGTATCAGCACCACCTGTAAATAAAGGCCAGACTCTCGGTGTCAAGGGCTCAAGGTCATCTGATACAATCAAACTTCTATGTCTCTCCAGCCCTACCACCAGGGTCACACAGCCCCTATTTGCATGCTTCCAACAATAGGACACTCACTTCCTCCCAAAGCTGTAAGGCCTACTGTTCGCGAGTTTAGCTTGTCAAAAAAAATTGTCATTCGGATGTGTAGTCATCTAGAACAAGTCTGTCACCTTGGTTCCCTGGAGACTTGAAAACAGTGATCCCGGGCCCCTAAGTCTTCTACAAGTTCTACAGCCCTTTCCTCCAGTGTTTCCTGAGACCAGGGTGTCTGGTTCCCTTCCCCCTTCCCTGATCTACCCCAAATGATCTACTCCCGTCCCTCCTGAAAAAATGAAAAAAAGACCCAGAATTAGATATTCTAATGAGCTCTATCCAAAGCAGGGCAAACATAATTCTCACCTCCACCGTTCTAGATATCAGGCCTCTATTAATCCAGCCTAAAACCCCATTAGCATTTAAGGTAACCCCATTGCATGACTGAATTCAGCTTACAATCTTTACAATCACCTTCAGACCTTCAGAACAGTGGTTGAGGATTCTGGAGTTAGACAAAATGATCCTTCAGTTAACTAACTGTAACTTGACTGAGTTACTGCACCTCTCGGAGCCTCAGTTTCCTTCTCTGCAAAAAGGGGATTATGTTAGAACCCACCCCACAGAGTCATTATAAAGATTAAAAGAGATAAAATATGTCAAGGGTTTTGAACAGTGCATATATTTACTCTGACTTTTAATTAAATTCCCTAAGCCTTTTTCTGGAACTTACATCTTTCTCAGCCTGTACTTGTGCAGTGTGGGTTGCTTACGTGCCATAATCTGACCTGTATGCCTAAGCATCGTTCTATTCTCGCAAGACTGTTATCAGTACCTGGTGACAGGTGTTTCTCTCCCATCAGACTGTGAGCCCTATCAGACTGCTTTGCCTCTGAAGCTTCGGCCCTGGCCCCTGGCCTGGCAAATAGCAGACCAATGGCTGTATGCTAGATGACTGAGTGAAAGACAGCCCACGTCAGCCCCAGGGTTGTGCAGCAGCCCAGCCTTCCTGACCCCACCCCCACCCCCTCCTCCACACACACACCCCTTCCTCACTCCCCACAGTGTCAGCCACCTGCATTCGGGGGGACAGACGAGTAAACTGTCTCCTGCCTACACTGGAAATTTTCTCTGCCGAAATCAGCTTCTCTAAGCCAAAGAGAGAGTCCAGGTTCCCAAATGCAGCGGGGCCTTGCAGGCTCCTGAGATTCAGACACAAATGAGCCCTGTTCTCAGCAGACAGTAAATGGCCCAGACATTCCTGGTGGATTTCTGCACTGTGAGTGGCCTGGGTACGCAGCAGGGGATCTGGAAGGAGGATGGACACTTATCTGGGCCCTAGGACCTGGTGTTAAATGCCACCTCTGTGGGCCTTCAAAGAGTTCCACCAAAACTTCCTGATTCCATGGGACAGAGCAAAGCAGAGTTGGGTGGTGGTGTTCCTGCCAATGACAAATGCCCTTTCACTTTCTGTTAACTCTGTGAGAATGAGATGTTTGAATCCAGCTTCCCTCTTTACTACAAACCTCCAAATCACACCCTCATCCTTACTGGTGGTGCTCCATCTGTTCCCAAAAGTATCCTGCTCCTGCCCCAGTGCTCCCCATCTCAACAACAGCACCGCCACCCACATCCACACATTGGGCCAGGCCAGACACCAGAGTCCTTGCATCCTCTTGTCCGCACCCCAACTGCCAACATCTTGGTCCAAGTACCATCACCTCTCAGCTGGGTGACCGCAATGCTTCCTAACTGGTCTTCCCACTCTCTCTCTCCTGCCCTTAGTGCAGTCTCCTCAGAGCAAGCCCAGACCATTACTGCTCTGCTCAGATTCTACCATGGCTCCCTAAGGCCCCTGGGTAAAGTCCAGGGTCCTTAGCAAACCCTTCAATATATTTTATGATCTGCACCTGGAGCCTCGGCTTCCATCAGGGCCTGTCTCCACGCCCCCCACTCCCCACCCCCCACACACCCCTCTAAGCTCCAGTCGGACACGGCTGCACTCTTCCTCAAGTCCTCGTACAATCTTCGCACAGGCTCTGTTTCGGAACCCTCTTTCATCCCTGTTCTATTTTCTCCTTCCACTCATGCTCAAGCTCACCTTTCCTCCAGGAAATCTTCTCTGACCTCCCCTTCCCCTTCGCGGTTGAGCTCCTCTGAGATTCTACAGACCTCTCATCTTCCCTGTCACTCTGTCTTGTGGTCTGTTTCCAAGTCAGCCTCTCCCATTAGACTAAGATCTAAGCCTAAAGCCTAGCCCAGGGCTGGGGCCACCACAGCTCAAGATTCACCAGAGGAAAGAAACTAGTGAATCACTTGTGCACACATATATGGACACATGTGCGCACACAGGCGTAAACACACTCATGTACACCTTCCCACAGAGCTGGCTAAGAGTCAGGTGCTGCCATCTATGGGCAAAGAGAGCACTGCACTCTTTCCTAGGATTTGGACACCGGGAGCCCCAGAGTTCCAAACGCAGCTGGGTTTAGAATTAGTCCCCGCTAATTCCAAAGTGTCTGTTTTCCATTTTGGACCTTAAAGCTTCAGTGGCTTAAAAACAAGGTCCACAAACCGCTGACTCTAGTCCATCGCCCACACGCCCCAGATGGAGCCATAAAGAGAAGCAGTTCCTTCCGGCACTGAGATCCCAGCCCAGGCTTGCTAGGTGCCTGTTTGCTGGATTAGATCTTAGAGCCCAGGGAGAGGAGGTGCTTTGTAATAGTCAGAGCTGCCCACCAGTGGAACGGCTGGCCTTCAGATAGAGAGCTCCCCATCAGCAAAAGTGTGCAAGCCACCAGGAACACCATCTGTCTAGAAGGTGGCTTTCTGCCCTGGGGGTGTGTGGGGGCAACTGGAGCAGAAGTGTTTTTCTCCTAAAAGACTGATCCCAGCTTACTAGAAGGACCTTCAGATTTGGTGGAAGAAACATGGTATCTGTCCATGTAAAGCCAGTAATGCCAGAGGGTTCAAAGGGCCACCCAATGACAACAGTTACCATTTTCTGAGTACTTACCGACCATTAAACTCTGACACACACCATCTCTCATCCTCACAATAACTCTGCCAGGCAGATAGCATTGTCCCCGTGTTGTGAAGGACACAAGCTCAGAGAGGTGAAATAATGTGCTCAGGGTCATGCAGCTAAGGTCTGGGCAGTACCCACTGGGTCGGGCTTTCTGCCCTTCATCTTGTTCTCGCGACATTTCAAGTTATGAGGCTTGGCCTCTTGCTTGCTATAGAAAACCAAAAGCTTCGGTTACTCTAGATCAGGGGTTAGCAAACTTTAACTGTAAATGGCCAGGCAGTAAATATTTTAGGCTTTGCTGGCCCATACATTCTCTTTTTTTATATTCTTCTTTGTCTGGGTTTGGGTTTGGGTTTGGGGTTTGTTTTTTTTTAACAATCTTTTGAAAATGTAAAAACCATTCTTAGCTCAGAGGCATGCAAAAAGTTTGGGGCCTGCCCAGGGCTATAGTTTGCAGCCTAAGGTTGAGAATAATGTTTATAATCTTAAGTATAAAAACTTCAAGTAGACATGTTTAAGCTAAATACTAGGTCCTACAGCTGTATTTCTCCCCCTTCAGATGGCTTCCTACTGAGTCACTCTCTTAAAGAATGGCTGGCCTTACCTTGCTGCAAAATTAGGCAGCAAAGTATTTCAAGGGCTTTTCAGATTCTAGAAACTCTTAGCTGTGGACCAAACATTTGGACTCGGTGTTGGGAAGAGAAGAGGAGGGCAAATAACAATGAGTAGGAAAGAGCCTCAAAGATAAGACATTAAGAGGTCTAGGCTCTTGTCTGAGCCCTGAACAAGGGTTTTAGACTCTTGCAAAGTTTGGTCCCTGGACCAGCAACATCTGCATCCCCTGGGAGGTCATTAGAAATGCATAGTCTTAGGTCCCACCCCAGATCTACTGAACCAGAATCTGCATTTTAACAGAATCCTCAGTTGATCTGTGTGCAGGACAAGTTTGGGATGCTCTAGAACATCGTTTGTGTCCACTTGCAACATTGTTAACAAACCCCTACCCCTGAGGAGAGCAAGGGTCCAAAGGCATCTTCTTTAGTTGTAATATTAAGTCTGTGAACTGACTTCTGTACTAGTGACCTCAAAAAGCACCCAGGATGCACAACTGACACACCAAGACCTGCCACTGGATCTTGAAATCAAACCTTCAACTGGCAGAAAAGCAGAGCTGGGAAGACTGCTTTGCAATGGGGGGGAAGCTGGTTAGAGAGGGAAATGGCTTTCCCACACTACCAGGACAACCTAGGGGTCTGACCATGGCCAGGTTCCTCAATCTTCCCAGGCCTTGGGTTCAATAATAACTGAAATCCTTGCCCTGGCCGGTTTGGCTCAGCGGTTAGAGCGTCCGCCTGCGGTCCGGAGAGACCCGGGTTCGGTTCCCGCTAAGGGCATGTACCTCGGTTGCAGTTTGTCCCCGGCCCTGGTTGGTCGTGCGGGTGGCAGCTACTCCATGTGTCCCTTTCACATCGATGTTTCCCTCTCTCTCTCTTCCTCTCTCTCCCTCCCACTCTGTCTGTACAAAAAATAAAAAATAAAAAAATAACTGAAATCCTTTTGGTTTAGATGAGTAATTTGGAGGTCTCACAAGTGGTGGAGTAGCAATCAAAGGCCTTGCTATGTGCTTCAGCAAATTCACTTGCTTTCTCTGGGCATGAGTATCCCCAGACATGAAGTAAGGGGGTAGGGCCAGGCGGTTTTCAAGGTCCAACTCTAAAGGTTGAAGTCTGGAAACTGTTTTGAGGTGAGAAGGCCATCATAAGCTAGGTCTTCAGCTGAGGGTCACCAGAGCCACACCAAAGTCAAGGGAACACAAAGTCAAGCCCTTCCATTCTAAGTGTGGAGGCAGAGCCGTGACCTGGTTTAAGCTCAAGGTCCTATGGCAAGTGTAAAGCAAAAACCAGAATGAGAACCAGCGTCTCTCTCTCTTCAGCCTGGATCTTAACCCTTGTCCTCTACTGATACTGAACTGTGCAAATGTATTCACTAAATGAATGAATGAAGTACGATGTTTCCATTAATGGTCCATGAGCTAGAATTTTGATAACCAATTTCTGAGGCCCCGACCACAAAGGTCATTATCCTCATGCCTAGCTGGTGGGAATAAGAATGGCTGCAACCTTTCTGGGCAGCAATTTGGCAAAATGAAGCAAAAACTGTACAAAAAAAAAAGGCATTTTTGACCCAGAAGGATATCATAAGGGTCCAGTTTATTTACCGAGCAAAGAATATATATATATGATATATGTAAGCTTTCAGGGTGGAGCTCTTTAAAGAAATAATGAAAGAAGAATAATTTATGTACTAGGATGTTCATTGCAACATTGTTTACAAACAATCTAAATGCCTAATAATAAAGGATCAATTAAGTGAACCAATGGTACATTTGCACAATAAATACAATAAAAGAAAGTGATTAAAAATCAGATCCACACATATCATTTTCATAATAAAAAAAAGTAAAACTTGTTTTTTACAACTAAAATGCATCATTTCACTTCTTTAATCCCCTGGACTATTGAAACAAAAGATTTGCATGCATTTATCTACTTATGTATAGTATACTTTAAAAACTCTTTTTAAAATTATATTTAGAGCCCTGGCTGGTATGGCTCAGCTTGTTGAGCATCGTGCCATGCACCCAGAGGTAGCCAGTTTGATTCCTAGTCAGGGCATATTCCCTGGGTTGGGGGCTTGATCCCTAGTATGGGGCATGCAAGAGGCTGCCAACTGATGCTCTCTCATCAATGTTTTTCTCTCTCCCTTCCTCTCTCTAAAATCTATAAAAACATATTTTTAAAACAAATTTAGAGTCCTGAATAACAAGAAAATACTGAGAAAATACTTATGTTATAATGTTGACAGAAACAAAAAGTCAGAATAGAAAATTATAAATGTAGTATGACCACAATTATGTGGGGATAAAAAAAAAAAATGCTGAAAATTTCAGAAAGGAAATGCACCCAAACATTAGCAGTGATTATCTCTGGTTGGCAGAATTATACACAGTTCTTATTTTTTTTATACTTTTTTATTTTCCAAATTTCGTATCATCAACATATTATAATTAGAAAAAGAAAAAAAGCTCTTGGAGGAGGGGAGAAAAAAGCATCCCACATTCCATGGGTATCCCACCAAAGCACTTTTCTACTCCCAAAAAATTAACTAGTATTTACTGAGTACCCACCAAGTACCCAGCCCACCCACATTTGCTACAAAAAGGAAATGAAGGACCGAGCTCCACCCTGAAAGCTTATATATCTCATATATATATATATATTCTTTGCTCGGTAAATAAACTGGACCCTTAGGATATCCTTGTTGCCGTTGGAAAGTAACAAGGCTGTTTGCTTAACAGCAGAATCAAAGAGTCCACTCCCACTGGTGTGGCACCTTCATCAGAGTTCCCTGAGAGACATCATGGCTCAAGCCATTTCTGGAATCCCCTTGGGAAGAGAAAAATTCCGGGATGCTTTACAGCCCAAGAAGAAAATTGTTATCTTTAGTCCGAGCATTGAATGCAAGAGGCCCAGAGGCTCCTTCTGAGGCAGAAAAAGCAGGGCACCAGGAAGGGAGTTTGATGGAGGGCCTGGGAAGGAACCTAACTGGCTATGTGGCCCCTGGGGACCCATGGGCAAGAGAGCTTACATCTCTACCCTCAGTTTCCTCATCTGTAAAATAGGGCCCATAACAACCACCTCAGGGCTTCTTGAGGCTCAAAGAAGAGAAAGTAAGTCATTTCATCTCTCTAGGCCAAGCCTTAGTTTCCTCATTAGTAAAACTGAGTCACTGTCACCTCTTTCAAAGGGCTGTTAAGAGATTAAAGAGAGTGTAGACAAAAGGTGAACACACACAGTAAACATGTTACATATGGTGACCATGATTCTAATTGCTCATGGAACGGGAAATAGGATACATAAATGAATCAGGCCTCAACTTCCTTATCTACAAAATGGGGCAACCAATTCAGTGCACAAAGACCAAATTCATGAACAGCAGCTAACTCTCCAGTTGGCCTGTGGCGCAAGTAACTTACACAGGGATGACTGCTGTGGGCTCACTCTGTGCTCGCAGACGTGCAGGTCCATGTTCCTGTGCTGCGCACGAAGCCCTCTGACTCAAGGCCATCAGAACCAGGAAAGCCTGACATTATCGTGTCCACCCCCTGGTGCACAGTGAACACTGGGGCCCAGAGAAAGGCATGTGTGACCACAAGTCACCCATTGCTTTGTCAGTGGCAAAACCAGGACCCAAGCCCAGGCCTTTGGCTGGCCAGCCGTGCCCACCACACCCACCGCTTTTCTCTGCCCTGCCCTTAATTGCTGATGTGGTCCCAGGCATGCGGCAGAGTGGGAATGAGAGGGGAAGCCGGGGAGGAGGGAAGCTGGAGAGCAGCAGGAACCTCGGCTGCCTGTGGTCTCCAAACTCACAAACCACATCAGGCTGAAATATGACACATGCTCGCTCACTCAGTTGAAAGAGAGGAGATATTTTTACTTAACATCCCCCAACTGCCTAAACACTGGTCTCTTTCCCTCCCCCACATAATGAATAACTTCTGGGACCTGCTTTTTTCTGCTTCTGCAGGGATTTTCTCAGGGAATAACTGTGGGGTGATGGGTGTGGGGTCCCACTTTTCCTGGCTTCCCCAGAAACCTTTCCAGAACGTGGGCTCAAATGGCGAAAGAAGGGGACTGGTCCTGGCTGGGCCCCCAACTAAACAAGTGACTTTGGACAAGTCTTATGTTCCCTCAAATAGAGGAAAAACTGACCTCCCCACTGGAGTCCTGTTGATAGCACTGAAAAGTGTGTTTACAGACAGCCCTGGGAGGCCCCTCCAGGTCTCTCTGCTGCAGGACTGGGCTTCCAAGCCATGCACACTGACTCATGTCCATTGTCACTGCCACAGTAAAACTCCCCCATCAGCTCTCCTGTCAGGACTAGATGGGACCTCGCAGAGAGTGTTAGCCGTGACTAAGATCTCTGACTATAATCAGACCTGTGGAATCATGGTGCCATCACCGAATAGGCTCACAACCCGAGGCACATTTTTCAACCTTTCCAAGCCTCAGTCACCTCATCTGCAAAAGGGGATAATAGTACCGACCTCAGAGGAATGGTTGTGAGGAATCAGCAAAGTAATTAATGTCCCAGCACTTGGTATACTAAAAGGTAGCTTTCTATGATTATAATAAAGATCAACACCCCCCCCCAACACACACATATTTTACAGATGAGGAAACTGAGGCCCAGAGAGCCAGTACTTGCCCAAGGGTGCTCAGAAGAACTAACATTATGGCTCCACTTCCAAGTCAATGCTTTTAACTTCTCTCAGTCCTGCAGTCTCAAATAAGAAAATATATACCCCCAGAGATTGTAGATTTAGGCTGTAAAGTTTTCTTGAAGAAAATCAGAGCCCAAAGCCTCAGCCAAGGACTACAGACCATGCATAAATCACCTCTATGGCTGGAGACTTATCTGAAAGACGCAAACTATCCACAGGGGCGGAGTAGGGGGAAGGGACCTACTGACACTGGATGGCCAAGAAGTGTGAAGGCATCCGATCAACAGCTCTTGCTAGTAATCGTTTGGCACAAGTGCACACACAGCTGTTACCAGTGGCTACCTCTGGGGAAAAGGGGGGTTTGGAGAGATGAAAGTCACTCTGTACTCTTCTCCATGTTTGAATCTTTAAATGTGTGTGTGTGTGTGTGTGTGTGTGTGTTGCTTAAAAAATGAAAAAAAAAAAAAAAACACAGAAAAACTCAGAATAACTTAACAGTTTTATCCAGTAGCTATAAGCCTGCTATCTGTTTTTAGATGAATTTCATGGCGGGTTCTGAGATCTTCAGCTGGGCTTTTAGAATCTGCCACTCTGATCTACCCTGGGGCCACTGCTCTTGTTCAGACCTGGACTCTCTTTCATTTGAGGATACAAGAGCCTCCTCGGGCTCCCCCTGCCTCCAGTTTTGCTCCTTTCAATGCATTTCCTACATCAGCCACCAGACTGAGAGTTTTTATCATTGCTCTGGCCAAAAACATTTCTCAGCTCCTCAATGCCTTTAAAATGTAGTCCAAACCCCTAGTTTACAATCTAGTCCATTTTTATTTACAGTCTTAACTCCCATCACTCTACTCTTCCTCCATCTTCCATTCGAGCCATAGGATTGCTCAGAAAACCTCAGTGCCTTTGCACAGTCAGTTCCTGCTTCTTAGAATGTCTTTTCCCTCCATCCCTTTATCTTCTGGGAAACTATTACTCATTTCTAAGGCCTAGGTCACCCAGACAGACTTATAGGCTGAAGTAACTATCAGTATCATATGATTGTGTTGACCACTATAGATGGGAATTACCTTGAGGACAGAGAGCTTTGTCCTCCTTAGGGGTTCTTGGGCCCTCACAGGACAAGACACTAGACCCAAGAGCACTGAATCAAGGAAGCAGGGAGGAAGGAAATGCCATGAGAGGCAAACCCTGCAGCCTCCCCTCCAGGGAGCTGCCTGCTTTCCCAACTTCACATTAGTCCGTAATAAAAAAGACTGGAAAATTCTGGAGTAAAATTTCCTTGTCTGATTCACACGGAAACCTTCTTTGCTGCTGTAGAACTCACCCCAGTGCCAAGTCAAGCTCCCCCGGCTGTTTACAGTTTTCCTGGCATTTATAAATAGCGAGGCCTCAGTCAGGAAAATGGAGTCTCTGGGAGCTGGATGCCCACTGTCCCCTCTCCTACCTTCCTCCTCCGTTCCAAGTCTCTTCTTCTCAACATCCCCAAGAAACACCAGTCAGCACCCTCAAGTGTGTGTTGGGTTGGGGGAGGTACTTGGTCCCTTAGTGAATGGAACACTCAAGAGAGTCGAAGGCCCGGACAGAGTGGCTCAGTTGATTGAGCATCGTCCTGTGCACCAGGTTGCCAGCTCGATTCTGGGTCAGGGCACATACCTGGGTTGCTGGCTATGGAAGGCAACCAATGGATCCATTTTGCTCTCTCACATCTCTCTCTCTCTCTCTCTCTCTCTCTCTCTCTCTCTCTCTCTCCCCCCTTTCTCCCTCTCGCCTTGTTTCTCTAAGCATATCCTCAGGTAAGGATTAGAAATAAAAAAAAAAAAAAAAAAAACTATATTAAAAAGAGAAGTAAGAGTCTAAGGTCCCACCAGCTAGAGGGAGTTGGTAAGGGTGGACTAGAACTGGGTCCCAGCCCTGCCCCTTCCTCACTGTGTGGCTATGAGCCGGTCACAGACTCTCAGGGCCCTTCAGTTCTCTCCACTGTGGTGGGGGTTGGGTCAGAGTTAGCAAGCTGTGCTCACTGTTCAGTGCAGTGCAGGAAAACACCACAGTGCCCTGGTCAGAAATGTGGTCCTGGGAGAACAGGATGTGCAGGAGCAAGTCTTTGATAAGTCCCCCAAGCCAAACAAAAGCAGAACCTCCCCAGCAGCCCTGCCCTCCACAAAGCCCCTGTCACCACCCCCAGCACAGTCCTGAGTGTCTTTGGCTCTTTAGACTTCTGGGTGTTTTAAAGATTCCCGTCTCTGCTCTGAGGAAGGTGTGAAAGCAGAATGAGGGGTAGATGTCTGGGCCGATGAGGGGCTACAAAAGACGTCCCCTGCCCACCCAGAGTCCAAGGACTCAGGTTTGTCCTCGGGCATGGCCTGGAGCAGTCCGCCTGCCCTGGAGGAGGGGGACACTTCTGGAATCAGGTCTGGGGTGATCAGACTGAAAAGATAGGGGGACCAGGGAGAAAGGGAGATTCTAATCACTGTCTTCAACTCTGAAAGAAGTTTGCCTGTGAGTCAGGGAAGGGAACAGATCCTGTAGCATGAAGATAGCGCCCGTGGGTGGCAAATACAAGATTTCCAACTGGTACAAGGACAACTTTCTAACAGTGCTGGGTCCAGAGGAGGAAGGAGGTGGAGCCGCCCCTCATCGCCCAGGGTGAGCAGGCAAAGGCATTACTACCCTGGAGTCAAGGATCCATGCAACAGGCTCCCCAGCGGAGCCACCGCCCAGACCGAGGGCAAGCGACTACCTGCCAACCCGGGTCAGATATGCCGAGTGCCGGGGTAACCCCAGGCCCAGTTCCACCCGCCGCGGGGGCGGGGTCACGGTTAGTTCAGATGCTGGCCGCACAGAGGGGCCTATGGGTGGGGGGCCGATCCCCTCTTCTCTTGCCCTAGTCCCCCCACCCAAACCTCCCTGGTCCTCTGCAAGACAAGCTAGGTGAGAGAGGAAGCCCTTTTGGAGCGGTGCCCCGGTGGCCCGGCCCAGCTCCAGGGGCGGGCGAGCTCAGATCGAAAGGGGAGGGAGAATAAGGACCCAGATGCCCGAGATCTCCAGATGCCTGGGTCACGGCCGCCCCCTTCCCCTACCTGCTGCTGCGGTGCTGGCGACGGTGGCTGCTGGGTCCAGCTGGGCTCCGCTGGTTCCGGGCAGCGGGCTGGAAGGCTGCGGCTCGGCTGGATGGGCAGGGCACGGCCGGAGCCGCCCTCGGGGCGGGGCTGCGGGGTAGGGGCGTAGGGGGGGTGGGAGTGGGGAGGAGCGCCGGCCCCTCCCCTAGGCTGCCCGGAGAATGGCGACTCTGCCTTCAGGCTCGCTACTTGCCCAAGGAGGGCATCAGCTCCCTGCTTTATATGCGAGGAAAACTGAGGCCAGGAGCGCGGGGAGAGCTGCAGGAGCCGGGGGGGAGGGGAGGAGACCCAGGGGAGCGCCTGGGCTGGGGTCCCAGAGCTCAGTCGAGGTGGGCAGCGTGCCACGTTTCACTAGGACCAGCGGAGGCATATTTCAGCTCCGGTGAGGACCGACTTTGGGAAGCAAAGCCTTCGGTGGGTGAGACGAACTACTCGCAAAAGCAGGGAAGGTGTCCAAGCAGCAGCTAGACGCACTGATGGGAATCAGTGAGAAGGATGATTCCCAGCTCCATTCAGATGGGACACAGAGCGCATCCCTGTCCTTAAGTTAAAACGGTGAATGGAGGCTTTGCAGTCAGGCCGCCTGAGTTGGAATTCCTGACACTAGGCAAGTGACCTAACCCGTCCAAATCTCAGCTTCCTCTCGGTAAAACTTCGTCTTCATGGTGGTGATGGGAAGACTCGGTGCGAGAAAGACTCCGCACAGTGGCAGGTACTGTGGGTTCTCTCTAAATGGAAGTCCTTGTCCGTGTGACGGCAGATATTTTAGGTGATTGAGCAAATCCACAATATCAGAAAGATGAATGCAAGGTCATGTAAACAAGAGCAATATGTATTTATGTCAACAGCACCTCACAGGCATTTGAGAGAGAGCCATTTAGGATGGAGCGGGCCCTAGAACAGCTTCCCAACAGGCCTGGTGCAAACGTGGGTTCCCGGGCCTCTTGCAGCTGCTCTGTGGCTCCATGTCAGAGACTCACACAAGAGGAGACTAGACCAGGTGACCAAGAGGTCCATTCCCAGCACAGGTGCTGGCAGCAGCCCCATGTTCAGCTGGGTTAAATTTTCCTCTAACACGAGGTAAAATGTACTAAGTCAATAACTGCCAGGTGTTGGGGACCAGAGTCAGAAAAGTAGAGAGGCCAAGAGCAGAGTTCCTAGTTTTTCCTGGTTTTTCCATTGAGCAGAGCTAGGGAAGCCCTAGGGCCTGGGGAATCCCAGCCTGGCTCTTCCTCCTGACTCCTCTCTTTGTACACTTGGGATTTCAGGAACTAAATCTTGAGCACCTTGTGCCATGCTCCAGGCTCCCCAGGTGCCACTGACTTTCATCCTCCACTCCCTCCTCCCCACCCCCAACACATGCACACAAGGTAGACATTACCATGTGCAGTTTTCAAGTGAGGAGGCCAAGGCATAGAGAGGGTTAAGTTGCTCTCCTGAGGTCACACAAGTACCACCACACAGGCTCTCTTTGACCCTCTCTCCTTTGCACAATGTCCTATGTCATACTCTGCCATCCTTCCTGACTTGGGAAACTGCCCAGTTCTACCTTCTTTCATAACTGAAGCAGGGTGCCCAACCTCAGGAAGGCTCACGCTTTCTCTGAGACTCCCTGCTTTTTCTAAAGGCTTCCGGGGGCCCACTGTGGAGCAGGAGGGGAGAAAAGCAGAAATGCAGACTATTTGGCTCAGAGCTCTTTGATTACGTCCTCTGGCGTACACATGTCCTGTTATTATCTAACATATCATTTCCATCCCCAGCAACTTCTCTCAGGCACAGAGAGGTAAACCTCTGAATCTGTGTGTCCACTGAACTGGAGAACATCATATTGGCTTGGAGGAAACACTGGAGAACATCTGGTCCAACTTCTCATTGTAGAAATGAGGAAACTGAGGCCAAGAGATCAGGGGCTTACACGTGTACCCTGTGATTGCTCCATGTGGTACTGGAGAAGCCTACAAGCCTAGGCTGTCACCGGAAATCATTTAAAATAATGATGATGACAATGACAACAGTAACTGATACTTTTATTGGAGGGCCAACCAAATTCCTAGTGCTTTGCTTTATGTACATCAACACATGTGTTTCACAGCTGCGACCCGGGATCAGACCAGAAGCCGGACCTCAGTACTAAAGGAAACCGGGAAGTACTCTCACCCCATCTCTCACCGCTGCCCATCTTATTATTGCTCTATGTCACACCAGATACGCAGTTTTGCTTTTATCAGCTGTGAGGTGAAATCTTTGTGACCCACAGCTAACTTGGGTTAGATACCTATCCTTTATCCAATTAACTCTAGCCAGGGGGGCAGGATCACACTGCATGAACCTGGCTGCTCCCACGGTAACCTGTGGATGGGGAGAAAAGGGGGGGGGAGCCAGGCAGAGAAGACAGTTTCACTAGTCAGAAGGATGCATCAGCTTTGAAAGGATGGAGAAAATAAGCATGGAGGCAAGGAATGGGATGGCATCTTCTGCTAAGGGCACAGAACAACCAAAGGTGTATAGGTTGGAGACAGACAAAGCTGGAAGAAGGGAAAGAGTCTTTTATTGGCTCCGGCCTGGGTCCCTTCAGTGATGTGCTAGAACCAGCTTGCTGGGTTCCCCCATTCATCCCTCCGCATCGAGATCGTCTGTTTCTGTGTATATCTCCTTCACTGGTGGGAGCGCAGAAGAAGGAGAAAGTGTTTGCTTGGATTTCTAATGTACCCCCAGTGTCAAATAGTGCCTGGCACAGAACAGAGGTTTAGCAAATTTTTATTGAGTTAATTAATCAGTAAATGAGGGAAATGAGAGATGAGTTTGATCAGACAGAGTGACTTGGGATGCTTCAGAAGGACTCAGGAGATGGTTGTGCTCTGAATTCCAAGAGCTGCCAATCCTAATGTCTTCTGAATCCCTGGGCAGGAACGCGTTTGTCCCACTGTTTTAATGAGAACTTAGAAGTATGGGTTCCATGCAATCACTGTCAGCTCAGCCATGAAACCCACAGTTGATAAATTTCTACATTGATGGATCCCTAGCAGGCACAATTCTATAACTTTTCCCCATAAACAAATGCCAGTCAGAGGCTGCACAGCATGAGCCTCAGTTTCAGTTACCCAGCAGAAAATCTCCCCTCCACCCCACCTCCCAGGTTAGATTTTTAGGGAAATTACAAAAGCACTTGGATGCCCTCCTTCCACCAGGCCTGTCCCTGCCGTCCGCAGCTGGCCCTATGACAGTGGCACTCATCGTAATAACAACTAAAATTGAAATGATTACCACTTTTTAGACACTTATTATATGCTGGCTGCATTATCATTTCAATGAAACCTCACAACTACCACCTAGGCTACGTATAAGCTTCAATCTTTCAAATAAATAAACAGGCTTCGAAAAGATAAGGAACCTGTTCAAGCCTCCAGAGCTGGGTGAGCGGCAGACTGGGATGTGAGCATGCGTCTGTCACCAAAGCCCAGCGGCTTTCAACAGCAAAAGTGAAAGAAAGTCGAGGGGAAGGCCTTTGCCGTGTCTCCTATTCAGGATCAGGAATTATTTCATTTCATCTTGACAAAGGGCCTGAGGGTAGCCCCTTCCCTGCACACTTGGTGCAATACTTCATGACGAGTCAATGTGTCTTTATTTGGGAGTCATCTGGAGTTGTTTGAGAAATGCAGACCTATTTTAAGGAAGATTGTAAACTCCTGTGCTGTAGAAGTAAAAAGTAATTCATAAAACCCCTTAAACACACACACACCAAAAAGATCTTTGAGGCAGTGCTATTTTTGTATTCTTTTAAGCTGCACCCACAAAAGAAGCTAATGTTTTCTGGTTTTTCCCTTATCGTTGACTTACGGCTTTTCTGAATGCCCGCTATGTGCAAGCCCTGTGCTTGGGGCTAAGGGCATACAAATGAATCAGCCAGAGACTCGGTCTTTGCAGGGCTTGTGGCCAAGGAAACAGACATTTACAATAGGGTGTTATGGGAACTAAAATAGAGGAGCATCAGGTGGGGATGGAATGAGAGGCTGGGGGACACAGACGGGGTCCAAGGAGACTGCAGAGAAGATGAGCCAGGCCTTGGAGGACACCTCTCTGTGCCTTTGTTTTTTGATCTCATCATTGTGTCCACCTGAAAGAGTTGGGGGAAAGTGAAATTGTCCACATCCACTGCTTGCTGCAAAGAGTAGGGCATAGACAGGGCTCTGGAAACAGTAGATGGTATCGCGATGGGGACCCTGTAGGTAAACGCGTGGAGGTGTTTCAGATGAGTGAGCACGTCCCAGAATGTCTGGAACACAGGGTACATGGACTGGGTTGTGGAAGAAACCAGACAGCAAGAGGACAGCAGGACTCATGGGTGCCTGCTGGGAGCATTATCTCCTTCAAGTCTGACAACAAAGTCCTCTGATTGAACTACTCTCATTCCCAGTTCACAGACGGAGAAACTAAGGCTCGGAGAGGTGAAGTCACTTATTTACGTTGCACCGCTGGGAAATGCGGAGCTGAGAACCCAGATTTCACTCCAAAGCCGCTGTCTCCCATGTGGGGCTGGGAACATGCCAGGCTGAAGGGATGGGGTTAGTGGGAAGCTGCCAAAGGCTCTCATGCAGGAGACTGTCACTGTCAGAGCTGCGGGCCTGGCAGCCAATGCCTGCCAGGGACTCCGCAGGAAGAGCTGGCTTTTGTTCTGGATCAGTCAGCACAGCTGTTTCTGAAAGCCCAGCCCCACTCTGCTGGGCTCAGTGGAGCAGAAGGCATTCAGCTGTCCCCGAAGGTCACCAGTAGGGTGGGAGGGACAGTGCTTTGCACATTGGACCGCAGCATTTACAGAGAGTTGGTTATATTATCACAACACAGAACAATAGGCTTTTCAATGTTGTGCTGCTGTCTTGTGCTCCAAGCTGTGGTGGAAACACAGTCTGGCCAGCAAAGCATTACCTTCTTTGGTATTTGGAGAAACTAAACAAAAAACTACCCATAACAGCTGATGGGATTAAGGTTTTAGTCAAAAGCTAATCTCCCATCTCCACTTTCCCCCCCTTGCACTCTGCTCCTCCTCCTTACCCTTCTCCCTATTCTTTTGTGCTTCCCTTTTCCTCTCCCCTTTCCCTTCCCTCTTCCTCCTTCTCCTTTCTTACTGTTCCAGCTGGAGTCTAAATATCCTCGCTGGAGGAGTTAGGACACTCAGGCTTACTCCCCACCTGTCTCTTTCTTACAGGACGACCCTGGGCAAGTCACACTCTTCTCAGCCTCCATTGTTTCATCTGCAAAGTGGGACAACAGAGGCAATAATTTCTAAGAGAGGTTCTGCCTGGCTCAGAAAAGCAGGAGTTTTTGCAGCCCCTGGTTCTGCTGCAATGGCCTCAGCATGAGCCAGAGGGCATCTGTCTCATAAGGTCTAGTAAGCTGTCCTTTAAAATATTCGACTTTAAGTCAGGTCACTCTAAGTTATGTTATTTTGTATCTGTAATTTGTAAGAATGTCTTCAAAGACTCATGGTGTAAATGCAATCACTTTGGGTCTTTTTTTTTTTTTTTTTCTCATATCAAAACCACCAACTTGAGCCCTGGCTGGGTAGCTCAGTTGGTCAGAGCGTCGTCCTGATGCACCAAGGTTGCGGGTTTGATCCCCAGTCAGGGCACAGACAAGAATCAACCAATGAGTGCATAAATAAGTGGAACAACAAATCGATGTTTCTCTCTCTCTAAAATCAATCAATAAATAAAAAATGTAAAAATAAAACAATAACAACAACAACAACAAAACACCAACTTGAGAAACCCAACGCCTGATTAATGAGAAGCACAGTGTTTTCCACACGGAGCCTTCCTTTCCTCCTGACCGCTCCCCAGACTCAAAGGCTGATACCCCAGCAGGGTCAGCCCACGCCCACACCAAGCAGGCAATCTGAAGTTTTGCTTTTGACCTGTGCACCAGTCTTGCTGTTTTGAGCTTGACTTCAGACAGATGACCCTCTAGACCCAGATCCCTGGGCAGGTGCCAGGTGTCCCAGGAGCTGTCCAGCAACCTCACTGCCGGCGCAGACCACGCGCTCAGTTTCTCACACAGCCGTTCTCCAGGGCCCCAGCCTGCCAGGAGCTCTGTATCAAAATGTGTCTGCATATTCGCCCTTAGGGACTCCAAACTTCCCCTCCTTTGTCTCCAGGTGCCCTGCACATCCCTCTTCAGGAACAAGGGAGCAACCTTTTGGTAGTTAAAGGTGAGTTACCCCCAAAGGACATTTGATATCATCTTTCCCTGGAGCCAAAAACGAAAAACAGTTAAATCTCCAGCTGGCAACCTATGACCCCACCATGAAAGTATACAACTTAATCATGGCGTAAAATACATCGAGACAGTCTGGTTTTATGACCCATGAAAAGCTGTGGGAACCTTCAGTGCCAAGGCCAAGGGTTGGTAAACTCTACGCTTTATCATCATTCAGACAAATCCTAAGCTTCTTTAGTCTGGCATTGGTGGCCACCTGTGATCTGGCCTTCCTTTCTCTCCAGCTTCCTTTGTCCCCTTCCACCTGAACCCTGGACCCCTCTGACCCCCCAGCAGATACTGCCTTCTGTCACCTCGACACCTCCAAGCCTTTGTACACTAGTTCTGTCCCTTAGGATTGCCCACGTTGACATTCTCCTTTTACCTCTTCCCTACCTTTTCAAACTCAATTTTCGGAGAACCTCCTTGGCAAAGCATTTCCTGACTCCTCCAGGGTGAGTATTATCAGCTGCCCCTCCATGCTCCCACAGTCCCTTGCGGCGGCTCATCATAGCACTTCCTGGAGCATCCCAGAGCCCTGCTTAATCTCTCCTAAATATGGTATTTGTAATGACTTAGTTACTGGGTTGTTTCCTGTCTCCCCCTCTAGCCTATGGGCTCCCTGAGGGCAGGGCCAAATACCTCATTCTCTCCTGCCTATGCAAGTGCCTGGCACAGCACTGGACAGGGCAGACTCAACACACGCTTCTTGGATTGAAATGGCACTTATCACACTGTGTTCTAATCATCTGTTTATGTTCTAGCTCTACCAGCAAATCTTTGTGGCAGGGACCAAATCTTGTTGCCATTATGTGTCCAGCACAGAACTTGGCACACAAGAGGAGACTAGTCAATGTGGAATAAACCATAAATGAATGAATTAAATGAGTAAAGAAAAGAATTAGGATAAACAAATGATCACATAGAGGAATTCCAAGTAACCTTCCTGAAACAACTAATTAATAGCTGTTACTTTCACTGTTTGAAATAAATGTAAGTCTCCTGTCTTGCTTCTGTTCATTTGCACTGCTGAAAAAAATTTATAATGGACTTGGTCAAGGCTAACCTTTAAAAAACAATCACCACAGAAATCTAATGACTGGAGTAGCCTTTTAATGAATAGGCAAGACATTGATATCAATTTACATTAATTAGTAAGGCTAAGATAACCTCGCAAAATGTCTGCTTCCTTAACCTTCTAGATTTGTATCAAATATCACCTCTCGGTGTTTCCAAGTTTCATATTTTGAAAAAGTTAGAGTCACTGTAGCAACACTGGTGTGTGTGTGTGTGTGTGTGTGTGTGTGTGTGTGCTCGCGCGTGTGTGCAGGGGAACTACTGTTTCTTTTCTACTCCTCACACAGAACTTCACTTCTGACACCAAATAGGTGGGATTTTCCCACACCAACCAATTCTGGGACACCAGTGGGTGACCTACAATTCTGACACGATTGACCTGCAAATAGCATCAGATCCCACAGGTTAGGAGGTCAGTCCCACAAGATTGTCGCCACCCCCACTTCAGAGGCTGATTGCAAGTCCAGGACTCCAATACTTCTTTTTTTTTTCTCCTTTATTGTTTTAGAGAGAGGAAGGGAGAGGGAGAGAAAGATATAAACATCAACGAGAGAGAACATTGACTGGCCGCCTCCTGCATGCCCCTCACTGGGGATCGGGCCCACAACCTGGGCATGTGTTCTGACTGGGAATCGAACTGGCGACCTCTTGGTGCATGAGATGACGCTCAACCACTGAGCCACACCGGTCGGAGGAGGCCTCTAATACTTCTGACCAATGAGCTATAAATCAAGGGTTCCCATGACACCTTTCTCAGGTTTCCTGATTTGCTAGAACTGTTCCCAGAACTCAGGAAAACCATTTACTTATGAGGGTAGCAGTTTATTGTGCAGGACAGAACGCAGGGACAGCCAGGTGGAAGAGGCGCTTCAGGCAAGGTGTGGAGGAAGGGGCGTGGAGATTCTCTGCTTCTCTGGGTGTGCCACCTCTGTGAGTTCAGCAACCCAGAAGCTCTCTGAACCCCGCAGTTCAGGGGCTTTTATGGAGGCTTCATCACCTAGGCATGATAAATGATTAACTCGATCTCCAGTTCTTCTCCCCTTCCCAGAGGACGGGGCAGTAAGACCAAAAGTTCCAAGCTTCTAATCGTGCCTTGGTCTATCTGGTACCCAGACCCCACCCTGAAGCTAGCCAGGAGCCTACCCAGAGGCACCTTGTTAGAGCAATAAATGCTCTTATCGCCCACAAAATTCCAAGGACTTTAGGAGCTCTGTGTCAGGAACAAGGGTCAGAGACCAGCTATTAGAACAAAAGATGTTTCTAGTACTTTTATCACCCAGGAAACTACACAGGTTTTCAGAGCTCTGGCCAGAATCTGGGATGAAAACCAAAGTATATATTTCTTATTATATCACAATGTCACAGTGTTTGCTCCATAATAAATGCTTATGGTATTAAAAAATACAGTAACCGCCCTGACCAGTTTGGCTGAGCGATTAGGGCGTCAGCCCTGGGACTAAAGAGTTGCTGGTTTGATTCCCAGTCAAGGTCATGTACCTGGGTTGCTGGTTTGATCTCCGGCCCCATTGGGGTCATGCAGGAGGCAACAAGTCTATGTGTGTGTGTCTCTCTCTGACTGATATTTCTTTCTCTCTGTCTCCCTCTCTCCCTCCCTTCCACTCTATCTAAAAAGAAAATCAATGGGAAAATATCCTCCAGAAAGGATTAATGACAACAAAAATACAGTAACTACTTAAGTCTTTAGCTGTAAGTAAAGTAACCATATTTTCCCAACATTCCTACAGTCAGAGCAGAGCACTGATACAAGATGACAACAGCCAGGAACCTGAAACTCGGGACTGCCCTAGAGTACTCTGGATGGGTAGGCAGCACAACCCCAAGTATCTCTACTTTTACATAGTTGTGATAATCACATTTAAACAAGTACACACCAGTTTTTCTTATTATTTAGCAAACATTTTTTTCCCCAGGTTGCAGTATACTCTTTCTTTATATTTCATCCCCCAAAAGTCATATAACCGCCTGAGGCTCTGTTTTCTCACCTGCTGTCTCTTCATCTCCGATGCCACCTCCCCCAGAGCTCCCGAGAGAAGGCAGCCTGGTGCATTTGAGAGCACAGGATTTGGGGTCACACACCTTCCTGGAATCCTGGCTCTGCCGCCTCCTTGTTGGGTTACCTTTGGCAAGTTACTTGTCATCTTCGATCCTCAGTTTTCTCATCTGTAAATTAGAAATAATAGTGCCTTGTGCAGAGAGTTGATATAAGGATTAAATAGGTTTTTTAAAATGCCTGTGTAACCTTTAATCCAGTGCTTGACACATAAGAATTCTTAATAAACAATAGCTGATATTATTATTGTTGTTGTTATTATACTTTACTTTTCCACAGAAGTCATATATTATCATTACTTCACTCTTACCAAATGATGTCCTGTTCCTTACTCGTGTTGGTAATTCTGCAAGGTCTATCCTCAGGCATACAACTTTTTCTTCTCCCCAAATTATCTCTTTACTTATTTATTTTTCATTGATTTTAGAGAGAGAGGGAGAACCATCAGTCAGTTGCCTTGTGTACATGCCCTAACTGGGGATCAAACCCAAAACCCAGGTATGTGCCCTGACCGGGAATCAAACCCACAACTTTTTGGTGTGAGGATGATGCTCCAACTAACTGAGCCACCTGGCTGGGGCCCAAAATTATCTCTTTAGATGAAACTTCCAGGAAGAGCCAGCATGGCCACCCAGACTTCTGCTCTCTCTGCCTGGTGAGCTCTTGGTTCTTCCAGAGCCTCACCTTCAGAGAGCCTTCTGACCCCCAAAGAGAATGAATCTCTCCTGCCCCATTTGACCTAGAATATACCCTCTCCCTCATAGGCACTCCTAGATCCTCTCCCTCCTACCCAACAGCCACATGGCCCCAGAAACATTTTTCTAAAAATACATGTTCTCCGTGGGAAAACAGCGCCTCTTAATAACTAGCAAGACTGTAATTTGGAACAAGCCCAAAGATAGGCAATTAGAATACTCGTCATTCTCCTAATGGATAAAAAAGTTGTGGTACATATACACAATGAAGTACTACACAGCTGTAAGAAAGAAAGATCTCTTATCCTTTGAGACTACATGGAGGGACCTGAAAAGTATTATCCTAAGCGAAACAAGCCAAACAGAGAAAGACAAATATCATATGATCTCACTTATTTGTGGAATATAATGAACATAATAGTCTGAGGAATGGGGTAGTCCCAGAGACGTGGAAGTGGGGTACAGACTGACAATCTCCAAAAGAGGGGGTGGTGGGGGAGAGATAAACCACAGAACTTATATGCATGTGTGCATGAACAGTGGACATAGACACCAAAGCTGGGGACAGGGCAGGGGGGAGGGGCGAATCAGTGGGGGGAAAAGGAGAAACATCTGTAACAAAAACTAATTAATTAATTAATAGGAAAGGAGCATTAAAATAAAATAAAAAAGAATACTTGTCATTCTCTTTGATCCAGCAATTCCACTTCCAGGATTTTTTTCCCCAGATGTATTAAAAAATGTGCATAATGGAATATCTATAATTACCAAGCAGCATTGCTTATAGTAGTAAAACAATTGGAAATCACATAAATGATTGTCAGTTGGGGACTGTTTAAATAAATTATGTAACATGCATAGACTGAATACCACAGAAAGGGACAACTCTTTATGTAGTATGATGGGGGCAGTCCCAAGCTATACCCATATTTTTAATAGAAAAAAGCAAGATAGAGAGCAATGTGTATGAAGTATTAGCATGTGTGAAGAATAAAAAATAACAGAAAGAATAAATATATGTGTTTGGTTGTACTTGTGTAAAATACTTTGGAAGGATATATAAGAAACAAGTGACAGTGGTCACCTCTGGGGAGAATGCTGGTTGCTGGTAGACAGGGACAGAAAGGAAAGTTTTCTGTGCACACCCTTTGTTGCCTTTGAATTTTACACCATGTGATTGTATTATCTAGTCAAAATAATAGCAACAATAGGCAGAAAACACATGGTAGAGACACAAAATTATGGCTCTATGTGCTTGTTGCTTAAGGGATGGCAGAAGAATTCATCTTCTGGAGAAAACTGGCACTGTGTTAAGTAAGGGAAAAAACATAAAAACTTTCAAAGGGCCTTTTGGTTGTGCAAAGCCAAGGCCAAGAGTCCAGTCTGGAGGGGAAAGGTTTGAACCACCAGAAAGTAAAAGATCATATGATCTCTTCAGGTGAAAAGATAGTTCCGACTTTAAGTAATCCTCTAGGTCCAATGGGGTGGCTCCAAGGGATGGGAGCTGGGGGCACTGGGAGCTGGGAGGAGAGACAAGGAAAGAAGGACGAAGCGATAAGAAGTCAGAGTGGACTCCAGCTCTGAGAGGCCCTCTAAATGGGTAAGGCTGGCAGCTTTCAGAACAAGCAACTTGTTTTGGGGAAGTCAACTCCTGCTATCATATGTGTGGCAGGAGGTGAAGGCTAAGCCACACTGTTTTCATACTGAAACAGTTTGCAGTGGCCTCCCCTTTCCTGCCAGCTTACCTGCAATTATTTTCCCTCACTTACTGTGCCGTTTAAATGGTGAGCTCTCTCTACCCTTAAGAAAAAGGAAATATTTTCTTCTTTTTTTTTTTGGTTTGTTTGTATTAATTGCTAATGAACCATGCTCTAGATTTAATAGACCAACGGTTTTCTGTTAAAGAACTAGAAAACAACAGAGGAACTAGAAGAAAGAAGGAAGTACTATGGAGGAGGCCAGAAAAGGGGGAAGATTTTCTTAAAAGTAGAAGGTCAAAGAATAGGAAGAGGAAAGTGACAGAGGGTCACCATGATGACCCCAGTGGCCTGGAAGCTGATCTGGGATAGTTTCCCAAAAAGGAAGAAGTCATGAAGCTCAATTGAGCCAGGTGAATGGAACTAGCAAAGAAGGTTTCAAGGAACACAAGGAACAGGGCAAGAGCCAAGTCATTGCCCCAGATGGCTCAGCCATGACCAGAGAGCGAACCAGCTGTTGCCTGCACTGAACTTGCTCATATACCCTGTTCCTCTGTGGGCAGCTAGTGAATAAATAGGTCATTCCATCAGCATTGGTAACTCACTGGATGCCTGCCCAGCTGGAGAGATGCCCATCCATACCATACAACTTCAATATAAAACTGCCCCATTACTCCAGACATAATTCCCTGAGGCAAAACCTATAAGCCCAAAGCAAGGGACAGGGCCCTGGACCCAGTAGAGTGGTGACAAGATAGCTCTGGGCCTCTGTACCTGGTGGGGAAAAGGGAACAAGTAAAGTGGGAACTGAACTGAACAAGCTCACCTTCCTGAGATGTGACAGTGGATAATGACACTGCTGTGACACATAGGTAGGGACAATCTGGATGGCAGTATCTGGAAAATCTGACAATATTACTCACATGCTTAAAACTTTCAGAGGGCTATTCTCCACCTCTAGGGTAAATTCCAAAATTTTCAGCCAGGCATATTAGTTAGGATGGGCTAAGTTATGCTGCAGTAACAAATTAACCCCCAAAGCCTATTGGCTAAACACAACATAAGTTTATATCTTATTCATGGTATGTATCCCACAAATATGCTCCACATAATAACTCATGGACCCAGACTGATGGAGGGGCCACCATCGTGAAGCTATACCACTGGTCACTGTGGCGAGGCAGGAAAGCTTGCTTTTTTATACTTTAGCCCAGAACTGACACATATGACTTCCATCTACAGCACGTTGGTGAAACTAGTCATGTGGCTCCCTCCAACTGCACGAAGACTTGGAAATGTGGGGAGTAGATGGATATTTGGTGAGCAGTA
The DNA here is from genome assembly GCF_014108415.1 of Molossus molossus. Taxonomy (NCBI): domain Eukaryota; kingdom Metazoa; phylum Chordata; class Mammalia; order Chiroptera; family Molossidae; genus Molossus; species Molossus molossus. The sequence continues at coordinate 12,894,877 of NW_023425349.1, forward strand.
AATATCTCTGCCATACATAGCACTCAAGACTCTTAGTGATCTGGCCCAGGGTCTCATCCACTTCATTTCCTGCCACTGCCCAGCTTCCCAACTCATAATCCACTTCTGGTCATGGGAGTCTTCTCCCAGCTCCCCAGCCATGTCCTTGAACACTTGCTCCCCAAACCTTTGCTCATGCTGGTTCCTGAACGTAGAATGCCCTTTTCCCACCTTCTGCACCTGCCAAAATTCTACTTCACTGAAACCCAGCTCAAATGCCACCTTGCCCATTCCTGATCCCTCAGGGTAAAATTAATTGACCCTTTCAGTTTGGCCACATCTCTTTTTATATACTAAAGCCATTAGCACTTAGGGTCCCTGAAACTGACATCCTGTCACCTTTCACAGAGTCTGTCACGTAGTGGACACTAAGTAAATATTTGTCAAATAATCACTTCTACTTTAGAATTTTTCAAATAATACTTTGTTTGCCTTTGTCCACACCCATCCGCCCTCCCCACCCCCAGTAGGCTATGTGCTCTGACTGATACAGACTGGATGCTATTCATCTCCATTTCCCCTTACCTACTGACACTGGGAATTTTTTCAGGAAACGCTTGGAGGAGAATTGATTAATTTGCCTTCTATGTAGTTTTGAATAGTGACATAAAAAAAAATAATTGCAAATGGGTCTTTTAACAATGAACATCTGCTGTATGTTATACTTCCATTTTAAAATGTACTCTAACAAACAAACTAGAATAAGAAGCAAAAAAGGCCCTGGCCAGTGTGGCTCAGCGGTTAGAATGTCAGCCTGCGGTCCAGAGAGACCAGTTTCGGTTCCCGCTAGGAACGCGTGCCTCCGTTGTGGTTTGTCCCCGGCCCTGGTTGGGTCGTGCGGGTGGCAGCCACTCAGTGTGTCCCTTTCACATCGATGTTTCTCTTTCTTTCTCTTCCTCTTCCTCTCTCTCCCTCCCACTCTATCTGAACAAAAAATGGATAAATGTCCTCAGGTGAGGATGAAAAAAAAAGCAAAAAAGGTAAATATTTCGAGAGCAAACAGCATGAACACAAAGGCACTTCTGGAAGATGCAATCGCTGGTGTGTGAGGTTCATAACAGCATCTGTAGACAAGAGTACTGAAGTTCCTTTGGGCACAGTAACAATGGCCAGAGCTAGCTAAAGCAAAAGAGACCCCAAGGGTAGAAACATCCTGGCCTCAGGATCAGGAGGAATCAGGGCCCCCAAGTGCTGTGGGGAACACTCGCGCCCTCTTTACTGCGTTCATCTGTTTCTCTGAGCATATACTTCATTATTCCCACTCACTAAAAAACAGCTTATTTTACCTCTCAGAAAACAGCCACTTGAACCGTCAGCCAGGAGCTACCTACTTTGCAGTTCCTTTCCAGAGAGCAGTAGCCAGATTCTTTGACCCAGTTTCAAGACCCCGGAGGACTCTGATTGGCCCAGCTTGTTCACGTGCCCACCTGGCCCAATCACAGGTGACCAAGGTGGAGAGTCCCCAGGCATGGCTAGTTTTCACCATGACCTTTATGGAGGAACCAGGCACCAGAAAACAGGGGCTGGGAAGAAAAAGCCATTAGGACCCGCGAAAATCAAGAAGAGGAAGAACCGTTCCTGATAAAGCAGCTTCAGGGAGATCACATACATAGCAATATCCTCTGAAAATAATGGATGATAAGGTCACAGTATTTGGGAAAGAATTAAAATGGCAGGCACCACTCTATAGTTATTGTCCCAAGCCTCCTGTGTATCATCCTGCAGGTATCTCCACTGCCCAGTCTTACCGATTCTATCTCCTAAACCTCTTGTGAAATGGCTCCCCGCTCACCATCTCCATTGCCTCAGATCCTACCTTATCATCTCTGGTCTGGACTGTTGCAACTGTCTCTCAGCTGGACTGCAGGGCCTCCTGTCTAACTTCTTTCTAACCACCACCAAGACAGCCTCCAAATGATCTTTCTTACAAACATAATTCTACCGTGTTCCTGCTTAAAACTCTTCAACAGCCCCATCACCTTTCGAGCTTCTTAGCACCGCCTTCAAGGCCTCTTTGATCTAGTGCCAGCCTCATCTGCTCCCATTCCTTCCTAGACCCCAGGGCTGTCCCCCCACCTCCCTATCAGCAGTCTATGCACTCATGTCGTCATAAGCATTTGCTCTCCCTGTTCCCTCTGCCCAGATGCCCTTCCCTTCTCCATTAGCCCTGTCTGGTGACTGCTACGTACTCTTCCAGGTCAGTTAAATGTCCTCCTTCCCTCTGTGGTGCCTCCACATTGTGTCCACTTTGGGCTGTGGATACATCTGTCTCCCCTGCTGTGTTCTTTCAGAACAGTAATCTATTCTCATTTATCTTTAATCCCTAGTTCCAAGCCTGGGGTCTGGCCCACAGCAGGAATCGCCAAATGCTTATGGGAAGATGTAAGGAAGGAGGGAGAGTGCACAGGATGGAGAGAGAGAAAAAAAATGAAGAAAGAAAACAGAAAGGAAGAGAAGGGAGGAGGAAGGAAGGGAGGGAGAAAGAATGGAAGGAAGGAAGAAAAGAGAGGGGAGGAACAAAGGAAGGAAGGGAGGGAGGATGATGGATGGATTAAGGAAAGATCAAGGCTCTAAATTGCAACATTTGTTTTCTCCACTGTGTATCACTGATTAACTTAGGTTATGGTCCTTCTCCAAGACCCCGTCTCCCCCTTCATAAAATAGAATCTGTCCTACCCAACTCACGGCTTATTGGGGAGAAAATAAAGGAAAGAATATGGAAGCACTTTATTCATTTCCATGAAAATATTAATTATTATTAATTGGTCATTGTGTAGCATTTATTCTCCTAACTAACTGAAGACTGCAGTATTAGTGGACCCCTTCATCAGTCAGGGCTCCCTTGTGATGGTGGGGGAAGGGGTGTCAGTGATGGGGGTGTGAGGTAGCTTTAGTTATGTTTTATCAGTGACTCATTACTAAAACCTTGGGAGTCAAGTGGGCTGACTTTGGGGCTCACTGGGCTCACAGTGTAACAAGTGAGTAAATTTGATGACATTTTATTTTGGATACTTTTTATAACTCGTTTTAAATCTTGGGTGCTCTTTTGCTCTTGATGTAGATGAATAATAAGGAACATCCACAAACACTGGCTATTATTGATTTAAACTTGAATCAAAAATTTTCTACTCACTTCTCTCTTCATCTTTTGGATCAGTTTAATTGGAGAGTGACTTGAGCCTGACATTGCAAGGGAGATGATGAAAAACGGCTTCAGTTTGCAACCACTAATCTGTGTGAGTCAGGATTTTCTTAATACTATGTAACCAAAATAGAAGGCAGGAAGAAATCAGAAGCTGCACAGATGGAAGGCTACAGTTGTCATGTTGCACTTGTCTGGTAGACCAGGTGAGGCCTGTTTAGGCCTGCTGGCCTGGTAACAAATAAAACAATGTGGGACGAATGTAGGACCATGATGTGGCAAAGGGTCCCTTATGTGGGACAGAATAAACCCATGAGTGCTGTCACAGGCTCTCCGCCAGTGCCATGGCCTGAGCACCTCTGGCCAGGCTGGTTCCTGACTCCCCGGTTGCTTGCACTGTCCAGTGAACTTGAGCATGCCTCTGTGAGGACCCAGGAGCAGCAAAGGGCTGAGTGTCCTCACCTGTATCCTGTCTCGTGTATCTTCTGCACTGCTTATTTGCTTTCCTTACTAAACCAAAGTAAAATCTGTCCAAGTCACATTCTCCCCAGTGTTTGTACGCACACTAAATTTTACAATCTGGCCCGATAAAACTGGATAATGCAGCTCTGTTTGAAACCATATGAGACTGGAAGCAACCCAAATACCCATCAAGAGTCTACTGATGGGCATTTGGGTTTCTTCTAGCAGTTTTCTACTGATGGGCATTTGGGTTTCTTCAACTGGTCTATCAAAGGGCACTTGGGTTGCTTCCAGTCTCTAGTGATTACAAACAGAGCTACACTGGATAGCTTTTGTAAGTACATCTTTTCACATTTTTGCCACTGCATCTCTGTGATAGATTTCTAGAACTGGGATTACTGCATTACTGCACAACTGTTAGAATGACTAAAATTAAGAGAGAAAAAAATGGCAATACCAAATGCTAATGAGGACATAGAGCAACTGGAACTCTCACACATTACTAGTGGGAAAGCAAAATGGTACAGCCACTTTGAAAACAGTTTGACAGTCCCTTATAATGTTTAACATATGTTTATTATATGACAGAGCCATCTCTTTCCTACATATTTATTCAAGAGAAATGAAAACGTATATTCACATAAAATGTGTATGTACCTGAACATTTATAAGGGCTTAATTCATAATTGCCAATAATTGGAAACAACTCAAGTGTCCTTCATCTGATGGATTAACTGTGACACATTTCTACAATTGATTACCACCCAAAAAAAAAGGAACAAATTACCAGTACACTACAATTTGAGTGAACTTCAAATGCATTATTCTAAGAGAAAGAAGTCAGATTTAAAAAGCTATGCTCTCCCTATTCCATTTAAATGACATTCTCCAAAAGGTAATACCATAGGGACAGAGAACACATCACTCGTTGCCACGTTTGATTCCTAAGGGGCAACATGAAGAGATTTCTTGGGGTGATGGAACTATTGTACATCTTCACTGTGATGATAATTATACAACCATGTGAGTTTATTGAAACTCATAGAATTGTACACTATAAAGAGTGAGTCTTTATGATATGTAAATTATACCTCAATAAACCAGTCCAATAAACACACAGGTAATTCTGCTAATTAGTGCCAAAATTTCCCCTGTGGTAGGGTGATTCATGGTTCCCACAGATTCTCAAATCCTATTTCCTAACTGTTACCTTCTATGGCAAAAGGGATTTTGCAGATGTGATTAAGTTACGAATCTTGAGAGGGAGAGTATCCTGGATTATCCAGGCAAATCCTAAATACAATCTTAAGTGTCTTTCTAACAGGGAGGCAGAGGAGGATTTTTACCACGGAAGAGAAAGCCACAGGAAGACAGAGCACAGAGAGTTTTGAAGGTATTGTATTGTTGGTCTTGAAGGTGGGGGAGGAGCTATGTGCCAAGGAATGCAAGGACTGCAGCTCGAAAAAGTGGGAAAGGGGAGGAAACAGAATCTCCTCTGGTGCCTCCAGAGAGAGCACAGCCCTGCCAGCATCTTGGTTTCCGCCCTGTGAGACTTCTGACCTCCAGAGTTTAAAAGTACAGCCCTGGATGGTTTGGCTCAACAGTTAGAACATCAGCCTGCAGACTAGAGAGACCCAGGTTTGGTTCCCGCTAAGGGCACGTACCTCAGTTGCAGTTTGTCCCTGGCCCGTTGGGTTTTGTGGATGGTAGCCAGTCAATATGTCCCTCTCACATTGATGTCTCTCTCTCTCCCTCTTCCCCTCTCTCTCCCTCCTGCTCTATCTGAAATTCAAAAATGTCCTCAAGTGAGGATAAAAAAAATTATTTACAGAAATAGAAGCCCCTCAGCTCAATATATATTTTATAAGAGTCACAAACTCTTGGACAAGACTCTCTGGGGAGCCACCTGCAGCAGCTTCCCAGGCCAGGTGCCATCTGGCTCTGCCCAGTTCTCTCCCTTTTTCCAGAGGAAGCAGGGCCCAGCTGAGCTCTGGTAGTGAGTCACCAAGGTTAAATAAGGCTCCGTGAGCACAAGGGCCTGTCTTCCAGAAAAATGTCCTACTGGCTCAAGTCCTATTAAGGGAATCTTGTCTCTTTTCTCCCTGTGTTAGCTTTTCTCTGACATATTATCCTAGAATTTCAGAGCTGAAAGGGCCCTTAGAGGTAGTAATAACAATAATATTAATCATATTAATATATAATAATAACTATGATTATTATAGTAATTATGACAGCTACCATTTATTGAGCATTTACTGTGTCCCAGGCACTTTGGATGTATTATTACATTTAATCCTCGAGTCTTCTTGACCAGGTAGATATTATTATCACCCCATCGGATAGATTTTGAAACCCAGGAAAAGAAAAGATAAATTGTCCAAGGTAAATGCTGGCACCGGGGTTCAAACTGAGATGTGAAAAGGTTCCACATTTTTTGTTCTCAAACTCCGTGAAGTCCCTAACCTTTCATTCTTGCTACAGGTCAGAAATGACAACTCAGTGTGAGGGGTGGAGCCGGGGGTGCTGGGAGGCATGAGCATCTTGCTCAGTCCAGTGCGCGGCCAAGTGAATGCCCGCCCCTCCCATGCACCAAGCAGCTTGCGTTAGCTGTTCTCTCCGCCACAGGACTCAAATATTTGCTAATCATGTGTAACCGTGTTTAATAAGGGGAAAGGTGTTTGCCTTTTTGCGAAATGAGAGCAATAAAAACATTTCTCATTGTTATTGTTGAATTTATCTGGCATCGCTGGGGGATTTTTAAAAAAGTATAGTAATAGCCCTGGCCAGTTTGGCTCAGCGGTTAAGCGTCAACCTGTGGACCACAGAGTCCCGGGTTCAGTTCCTGCTAGGGGCACGTACCACGAAAAAAATACATAAATAAATAAAATTTTTTTAAAAAAAGTGTAGTTATAGCACGAAGAGTGCCTTACAATTTATAAAACAATTGCAAAATATTTTCTCCCATGTGATCCTTGCTTCAGCACTGTCAGCAGGAAGATATGATTATCCCACTTCACAGGTAAGGAAATAAAAGCCTACGTTACATGCCCAAGGTCTCTCAGACTATGAAGAGGCAGAGCCAGAGTCAAAAACTAGGCCCTGCCCTTGGAAGGAAGCTTGTTGGCTATGAAGGCCTGACATCCAAGAACCGAGACTCCTCCTATGAATTTTACACTCATATTTTCAAGTTAAAAAATTAATGAGCCCTGGCCGGTTTGGCTCAGCGGTTAGAGTGTTGGCCTGCCGTCCAGAGAGACCCGGGTTCGGTTCCCGCTAGGGGCATGTACCTCACTTACAGTTTGTCCCCAGCCCTGGTTGGGTCATGTGGGTGGCAGCCACTCGATGTGTCCCTTTCACGTCGATGTTTCTCTCTGTCTCTCCCTCTCTCTCCCTCCCACTCTATCTGAACAGAAGATGGAAAAATGTCCTCGGGTGAGGATAAAAATAAATAAATAAATAAATAAATAAATAAATAAATAAATAAATAAATAAAATTAATGAAGGTTTTAATTGGCCGAGGTGATTTTTTTTTTAATTGAGATTTTTGCACTGAATAGATCAATTTAGAAAAGAATAATATCTTTATCATCACAAGTCTTTCCATCCTTCTTTCTTAAGCCTCCAAGGGCAATCTGAGACACTTCGCATTTTTTGCTGAGTTTAATCCTTTACAAATTGCCTTGGTATCTAATTTGAATAACATCTTCAGTTCTGTTATGCTTTTTTTTTCTCATTGATTATATTGCATTATTTTTATTTCCAGTTAGTAACCTGATACTTGGTTGAACATTCCTGTTGCTTCCAAGAGCTTTTCAGTTAATTTGCTTCCGTTTTCAGCATAAGATTAGACCATCTGCAAATATTTTTTAAAAACAAAAACTGCTCTCCTAATTCCAACATAAGTGTTCTTTCTACCACATGACACTGCATTTTCCACTACTATGCATTTTCCAGATGACGAGCTGGCGCCTGTAAGTGCCAAAATATTTAGAAATGTAACTGCCTGAGCTGACAACCTTTCTCAAATGAATTATAATGCACAGCAAACAGCTGTGGTTTTGTCTGCACAATACACCCTCCAACCCCCGTCTTTTTATAGAAGCCCCTCTCTTTCTTTGGAGGAACTCCCCCTCCCACACCCCATGAAGTCCAGCTAACTGCCCAACACTCGATCCCCATGACATACCCCTGAACAGGCCCTGACGCCACCACAGGCTTACCAGGGTCTCTTCCGAGGATTTGGGTCTCAAGAGAAAGGAAAATTGGCCAGAAGGATTTGGGAACGGTGTCATCTAGAAGGCAGGCCCTAAGGAGCGGTCCATGAGTTTCGGAATGCAGTGACTGTTCAATGCTCCTTTGAATCCAGGAGCTGTCTAATATCCTGCCAATACATTCTGTTTGCTTCAGTTATAAAGGATCCCGGTATCTGTGTCCAAGAGTTGGCTGCAGCTAATAGCCCCTGTGATCGATAGAACCGTGTCTCTCCCAAAAAGATACATCGAAGTCCTAACCTCAAATACCTCCATATGTGGACTTATTTGGGAATAGGCTCTTTACAGAGGTAATTAAGTTAAAATGAAGTCATTAGAGTGGACCTTAATCCAACATGTCTGGTGTCCTTAAAACGGGGAAATTCAAACACAAAGATAGACACATGAAAGGGAAGACAGTGTGGGGACACAGGGAGAAGACCACGTCAGGACAAGGATGGGGGTGATGCATCTACAAGCCAAGAAACTCCTGGAAGTGGCCAGAAGCTAGAAGAGACCTGAGGGAGCATGTGAGATGACAAATTTCTGTTGTTTGAAGCCACCAAATTTGTGGAACTTTGTTATGGCAGGCCTAGAAAACTAACACAGATCTTCAAGGAAATTGGGGCTCTTTGGAATGGTGTATGGCAGAGATTGCTAGCTATTCACCAAAACCCTACCCCCCTTTTTTGCCTATGAATGGACTTGGAGCTAGGCACCTGGCTTCCCCACCAGAGCATCTTGCTAGCCTTCTTCGTGGTTAGGGTGGCCATATGTCTGAATTCTCCCCAGGGGAATATAAGTGGGAATAATGTGTGCCATTTTGGGTCTTCTTCAAAATAGTGTCCTAAAAGAACTACAGCTTCAGAAAGCTTTTTTAATCAGCTTCAATTGAGGATTTGGTTCTGGGCTGGCTGTATCTCTGCTACCTTCACCCAATAATTGTTTGAATGTAGGAGGAGTCCTTGGTAAATAACACGAACCTAGGACTCTCATGAATTATCTCGAGAGCTGAAAAGAAAAAAATATACCGGAAGTCTCCTGCTGTCCTCTCAGTTACATTTTCCGCAGAAGGAATGTAATTAGGCTGATGAAATACCCTTTTACCTTGACAGGCTCTGCAGCTTCCAGAGCCTTCTCACGTCGAGCACTCCTTTGCTCTTCTGAACACCGCGACCTGAAGGAAAGAGGACAGGCACGGAGGTCAGGCAGAGCTGGATGGAGTCCCTGCTTTGCGATGGTTTGGCTCTGAACTGCCAATTAATCGTGTGTTAAAGGAGGGGAATAAGAACGCTCACTCTTTGCTTCTAGCATTAGGACTGTGATTAATCTGCACAGAGTAGGTGCTCATGAAATCTGTTGACCGACGCTACGCAGGGGAGGGATTCTGAGCTCCGATTTATAAGTGAGGAAAGTGAAGTTCATCAGAATGAGGACAAGAATTGTTCAAGGCAACAGAGCTGGAATGGGGTCTTCAAAGTCCAAATTTATTGTGGGGTTTTTTTCTGTCACCTCAATCCACTGAATAACAGAACTTTCTCAGATTTTAATAATAATAACAGCACTCTTGGTAAAGGTAGCTTTCATTTACTGAGCATTTCACATGTGTCAGATACTAGAAAAAGCAGTTTATATGAATGAATCCTTTTTACAGATGGAAGAGTCAGGGACTCAACAAGGTGAAGTTACTTGCCCAAAAACACATACAAGGGCAGGATCTTCTTGGGTCTTAAAGGAAACCTTGGTTCTCCCTCGCTCCAAAACCTATGCTCTTATCCCTGACATTACAACTTACTAAACTTATATTTATTGAGTGTGACAACCCATCATGATTGTGCAGAAAACTGTTCTTGTTCTTAGGAGATAGCCTTGGAATGTGTTGCTAACTGTCTACGTTTAAAGTTATCTTCCTAATGTTTGCATCTTATTTAGGCAAGCTCCATGTGCCGTCAACTAAGAGCTGAGCTGGCTTTGGGATCGGTTACATGTCTTGACAAGGTCCTTTCTGCACTGTAGGAATGGTTGGTCTATCCATTTAGCTACTTTCTTAGGAATTGAGAATCCAAGTCCTGAGCTTGATCAAGATCTCTAAATACTGTGAGGAGACAGGCCTTTTGAAGGGCAAATGGTGAGCCTGGAATATTTTGTGCCAGAAAGCAAAGGAGTGCTCAGAGTTATTGGAGACAACCAAGGCACACAGGGGCTGGCTCAGAGTAGCTCCCACTGGTCAAATTTGGGACAATTTAAACATCAAAATGAATAACAATGATAAAGGATCACTCTATGGTGAATTTTTAAAAAAAGAATCCATAAGTGCTTAGTGACACTCAACCTCCCTCCCCCACAAAAAGAAAAAGAATGGAGATACAGCTCTGCTCTACAAAAGTTGTCAGCTTAATCAGTGTAGAAGAAATTAGAAAAATCACCCTTTTGCAACCACCACAGTAATAACTGGTTCATCATCAAGTCATCATCGATAATTGAGTATCATCAATGGATGCTAAAACCATTGGGTGAAAAGTTGTTGGGAAACAAAATATTCATACAGCCTCCCCAGAAATTACTCATTAAAGAGAAAAAGGTAGCTTTGTAGCAGGTGTCTGGCGGACACTACGTTAACCAGGCTGTGTAAGAAAACCTCAGTCCAGTCCCCTGTGCCTCCTTTCCACTCACACAGAACACTCCGCTTCTGATACTTCTGGTCATTGAACACGTGGGTTTTCCCCGTACCAAACAGTCCTCTGCCACACCAGCTGGGCATCCTACAATTTAAATTGATTCTAACACTGACTACCTGGAGACAGTGTCGGATCTCCCAGGTTAACGACAAGACTGTCCCTGCCTCACTTCAGATGTCAGCAGCAAGCCATAGTCCCTAGGTTACCCATAACTTCTGTCCATTTTGGCTATAAATTAGAGGTTCCCGTGACCCCCCACCACTCCTCAGATTCAATTAATTTGCTAGAGCTGCTCACAGAACTCAGGGAAACACTTAGTTCACCAGTTTATTACCGGATATGATAAGGATGCAGATAAAGATAAATAGGTGAGGTTTGGGGGAGTCCTCAAGTACAAGAGCCCCTTTACCCATGGGGTGTGTCACCCTCCTCATGTGAATCAGTTCACCAGCCTGGAAGCTGTCTGAATCATTAGGGTTTTATAGAGGCTTCATCTATAATGTGGGGAGGACCAATCGTTAACTCCATTTTCAGCCCTTCTCCCTTCTCAGGAGAATGGGGTGTGGGGCTAAAAATTACAGGCTTTTCAGGCAAATCCAGGAGCCACTCAGGAGTCCACCCAGAGCTGTCTCATTAGAACAAAAGACACTCCATCACCCAGGAAATGACAAGGGTTTCAGGGGCCCTGTGCCAGGATCCAGGGTCACAGACCAAATATTAGAAAAGAAGCTGCTCCTAGAGTTCTTATCACTTGGGAATTTATAAGGGTTTCAAGAGTCCTGTGTCAGGCACCGGAGACAGAGGCCAATACATTCTTTCTGTTATCTCAGACAAGTGATCAAATTTAGTATTGCCAGTAACGAGACAAGCTGAGAACATGTGCCTTCCGATGTGATGTAGTAGAAAGACATGGCATCATTTAAATAGCATTTCTGCCCAAAAATGTATAACCTGATTGAATAATGAGGAGACATTTGATAAACTCAAATTGTGAAATATTTTATAAACCAACGGGCCTGCCCTAGCTGGTTTGGCTCAGCAGTTAGAGTGTTGGCCTGTGGACCAGAGTCTCAGGTTCGGTTCCTGGTCAAGGGCATGTACCTCGGTTATAGGTTCAATCCCCAGTTGTTTGGGAAGCAATCAATCTCTCTCTCTTTCTCTCTCTCTCTCTCTCCCCCTCTCTCCCTCTTTTCCTCCTTCCCACTGTCTCTTGAAAAAAAAAAAAATCAATGGAAAAATATCCTCAGGTGAGAATTAAAAAAAACAACTGGTCTGGGCTCTTCAAAAATGCCAATGTCATGTGAAGACAAAAAAAAAAAAAACGAAAGCAAAAAAGGTGGGAGAAGGGGAGATTGTTCCAGGTTAATGGAGACTAAAGAAACATGGAAATTAAATGCTGCCTATGCTGCTGGATGAAAACTAAAAAGCTATTTAAAGACACTTTTTTCTTTATTGATTTAGAGAGAGAGGGAGAGAGAGATAGAAACATCGATGAGAAAGACTATCGATTAGCTGCCTCCTGCATGCCCCCCACTGGGGATTTGGCCCAAAACCTGGGCATGTGGCCTGACCAGGAATCAAACGGCTGACCTCTTGGTACATGAGTGGACACTCAACCACTGAGCCACACCGGCCAGGCTAAAAAGCTATTTTTAAACAACACACTAGCAATCAGGCCAATTGAAGAAATTTAAACATTAACTGTTTTTAGGTATTATTGTATCAATCGTGTACTTACTGAGTGTAACAATAACATCAAGATTGTGTAGAAAAGTGTTCTTGTTCTTAGGAGATATGTGCTAAAGATTTTAGGGGTAGACAACAACTATCAGATGATTCAGGAAAGAAAGGTGTGTGTGTGTACATACAGTACACAGAAATAAAGCAACTGTGGTGAAATTAGCAAATCTAGATGAAGGATGTATGGTTGTTTATTGTACTGTTCTTTGAACTTTTTCCATTATCAGAATTTCTTCAACATATAAGGCTGAGGAGAACATGGAGGTAAAATAATGCTAATCTCCAAAAAGCATTTTAATGAGATAACATTAGTAATGTGCCTGGCACACAGTGGATGTTCAATAAAACATAGCTCATAATGGGAGATAAGAGTTACCTCAGATCAATGAATAAATCTTTGCAAAGCATCATTTATGATTCATTCAACAAACATACAATCAGCACCTCAAATGTGCAAGGTCTGTGCCAGGAGTTAGAAACAAAGGGAGGAGAAAGACCCATTCTCTTCTTACAGGGAGCTCATAAGATAGTGAGAGAGGACATATGAGCCAATGATTACAACACAGACAAATGCCAAAGAAGGGATACTGAGACTTGCCAAAGGAGAGTGACTGATTGCATCGGATTAGAAGCAAGAACTTGGGGTCAGTTGTCCAATTTCTGATTGCAGTGGTACAGCAGCCAGCAGGTTGCATCTGAATTTCTGGGTACACCAACAAAATCATAGATGGGCAGGTGACCCCAGAAGCGCTGAGTTCCTGCCTCTGGAATGTCTGGACTGAAGCTGGGCTGGCCTCCTGGGATGCCTGTGCTGGGAATACCTGCCCAGGCTCCAGCCACCCCGGCCCTCCTGGTCCTTCTTGCTCGGGCTCTACCATGGCTTCCCTCAGCTGTGACCAGTACTAATTGTCCCCACCCCTCAGATCCCTTCTTCAGAGGCCCTTCCAGAACATTCCTAAGGCTCCTGCAGCACTCTAGGTATCTTTTCCTCATAGCTCTCCTTCAACTGAAAATAATTCATTTTTCCCAAATTATCTGTTCTGTCTGAAGTCCTCATTAGGCTGGAAACTCCAGGAGGGCAGAGACGGCCTCTCTCATATTTACAGTGGTCTCCCCAGCACCTGCAGGGTGCCCTTCAAGATAAACACCGCTGAATGAATGAACTGGAGAGTCCAGGAAATCTCTGGGGGTTCTCCGAGAAGGGACTGGGAAGGGAACTCACTTTTTGTTTTTAAGTCTAATAAGTGGCTCTGTGCCAGGCAGTCCACATTCATCATCTTATTGATTCCTTAAAAACACTGAGACACAGGTATGAACCACTAGCCCCATTTTGCCAATGAGAAGGTATGGATTTGAGCTGTTACATATCTTGTCAAAGGACTGGCAAATGCCAGCAGTACCAGGATTCAAGTCTTAGAGGCTTTCAAACACCTGGTCTCTCTCTCTTCTGAGGAACACCTGTGTCTGGTGCTTTTCCACATGAAGTTTGGCTGCATCGATGGAAACCAGTCATAAAGATCATGATGACAGCATGACGACTGTGCTGACATTGATGAAAACGCCTTTGAACAAACCATTCACAGGCATTATCTTTTTAACCCTATAATTGGTCTAACAGTGGTGAATGCCAAAGTAATTTCTGATACGTTTTTGTTTGTTTAAAAGAGTGGGACATTGTATAAATTCTCCTCTTGTCTTTCAAATTCATTTGTAGTGGTGTGTTGTTGTTTTACCATGTAGACATTTTAGTCAAATTTATTCAACTTTTATGATTTATTTTTTTATTCCTCACCCTAGGATATTTTTCTACTTATTATCAGATAGAGTGGAGGGAGGGAGAGAGAGAGAGAGAGAAAGAGACAGAGAGAAACATCGATGTGATAGGGCCACATCAACTGGTTGCCTCCCGCATGACCCCACCAGGGCTGGGGACAAACCGCAACCAAAGTATGTCCCCTTGACTGGAATCGGACCACTGACTCATTGGTCCATGGGCTGACGCTCAACCACTGAGCCAAACCAGCCAGGGCTTATGATTTTTTTAATAAATCATAAATATAATATATAAAAATATATATATAACATAAATAAAATATATTTTTTATATAAACATTTAAGTGTTTGCTCCATTGGTGATGAAGTGGAAATTTCTTTTATTTATTTATTTTTGAAGTGACCCAGCTAATTGTATCATCTCCAGTGACTGACTAACCCAAAGAAGCACTTACTTCAGATGGGTTCCCATCCCTCCCACTGGTATTCACATCAAAAGCAACTCTGGCCCTGGCCGGTTTGGCTCAGCGGTTGGAGGGTCGGCCTGTGGTACAGAGAGACCCGGGTTCAGTTCCCGCTAAGGGCATGTACCTCGGTTGCAGTTTGTCCCCGGCCCTGGTTGGTCGTGCGGGTGGCAGCCACTCGATGTGTCCCTTCACATCGATGTTTCTCTCTCTCTCTTCCTCTCTCTCCCTCCCGCTCTATCTGAACAAAAAATGTCCTCGGGTGAGGATAAAAAAAAAAGAAAAGCAACTCTGGTGGCAGGGTGCTCAAGGAAGCCTCTGTTTATTTCAGAAAGGAGTCAGAAAACCCTAAGGAGAAGCCCAGCCTGCCCCTAACTCCTGGCTCTGGCCAGGTCCCTTCCACTGGGCATTTGCTCTGAGTTTATAGCTCTAGCCTGGGGGGCGAGAGGCAAAGTGACCTCTGGCATTGATAGTTATCCTTCCAAAGGAGTCCGGAAGAATTCTTGCAATAAAAAGAAATCTTTTTTATCCCCACCTGAGTCACAAATGTTAAAAAGATTGATATTACTTGTTGTTGGTAAAGATGTAGGGAAATAAACTTCCCTAAGCTACTTGCTGATGGGAGTGTTTTTGACGGGCGATTTGGTCACATCTATGTAAAATGCACATATTCTTGGACCCAGCTATTCCACTTCAAATTCTGAGAAGTGGAAAATGATATAAAGATATTCACTGAAATGTTCCTCATAGAAAAACAAAAAACAAAAAACGTGGAAACAACCCAAATGTCCATCAATGGAAAGATGGATATAAAAACAATGATATAAGGTAGTACTTAGGGCTTTGCATTCTGGCTCCCCCACTTCTAGCTATGTGTCACTGGGCAAGTTATTTAACCTCTGCATTTTCTCATCAGTAAAAATGGAATGATAATAGGGTCTACCTCACAAACTTGTTGTGAGGATTAAATGAGATAGTGCTCATCAATTACTTACAATAGTACCTGACACACAGCAAGCAACCCCAAAACACTGGCTATTATAGCCTATGTACGTTTAGGAGAAAAACAAAGTTTATTGAGTGTCCTTTCAATGGCATATTGGGTGTTACCTGATTCTACAGGGGCCTGAGTCCTTCACTGTCTTTGACTTGACTATTTAACAACCCTTTAAACTATGAAAAAATGATAATAATGCAAATTATTATTGCCCATAGAAATGCAAATTGATTTTCTCCTGTAAATGTACAATTCAAGAGATGATTCCAAATATCAGTTTATTGTGTTAAAGATAATGATCAACTTTACATTAGAAAATGTATTTCTGCCACCCTGATTTGTGTGTGTGTGTATCTGTGTGTATGTTAATCAGATTCTCCTTTGAACTGGTTTTAATATATTACTGGTTCCTTTTGCTAAAGACTAAATGGAACTTTAAGAAAATAATCACCTGGGAGCATCTATGGGAGGAGCTGGAGCTTATGAAGTTCTTTCACACGACAGAATCCGAATCTTGAGAACCCTACAGGCCAGAACCCTACGGGAAGAACTCTATGTTTATAATAAAGCTCCATGGTTCTAACTTCCCCTTCTCTTAACTTCCTTTTCCCTTCTATAAATACCCCTCCACCTTGGCACGTAGGCCAGAATTTTTCTGTGAGTGTGTGTGTGTGTGTTTCTTTATTGCTTTTTTGTTTGTTTTAGAGAGAGAGGAAGGGAGAGGAAGAGAAACAGTGTTTCTCAATGTGAGAAACAGTGATCAGCTGCCTCCTGCACACCCCCTACTGGGGATTGAGCAGCAACCCAGGCATGTGCCCTTATTGGGAATTAAACCAGCGACCTTTTGGTGTAAGGGACAATGCTTAACCAACTAAGTCACACTGGCCCAGGCCAGAATAAATCCTTTTTGGTGATGAAACACTTAGTCAATATTATTTTTCAGTTGATAATTCATTAATTACTAAGTTAATAAAACTTTGACAAGTGTTCATTTTACATTTTCATGTCACAATTTTACTTTTTAAAAAATTATAACAAGATTTGTAGTATGGTCCTGTCTTCATTATCAAGATATATGTCTACACAGACAGGGTGGGCAAAAGTAGGTTTACAATTGTTCATGTGGAAAATAATACAATAATAAATAAAACACAAAATAAACTGTTTCGTGTACTCACAACTGTAAGCCGACTTTTGCCGCACCTGTATTTCTTGGAGAAAGCCTAAAAGGATGAACACAAAAATGTTTATGAAGAATCACTCAGGCAGGAGTGGGTAGATAATATTTTCAGTTGACTTTTACTTTTATTCATACATTTCTATATTGTCCAAATATTTTTATGCTGAACATCTGTTTTAAAAAACCCATTTTCCTTTTGAAAAGACAACACCAAAAACTCTCCTGCTGGAACCAGTCACTGGGGATGGGAAGAGCGTTTTGAGGGATCAAGTGTGAGCAGCTTCCTCGATCTGCAGGGTTTTGCGGTTGATTATTTACACGAGGAGACCATTTGGGAAGCCAGGAGGCCAGCTCAGTTCCCAGCAGACCAGTTTTCCTGACATAGGGCCTCAGGCATAAAACCATCTGAAGTGGCAGAGCATTAAAATCCTCTCCACCGCTGGGCTGGGTGGTCAAGACCGAGAGCAGGACCTCAGCTCTGGCTCTTTCGGCCTCTTAGATCTTCAGCTGGTCAATTAATTCAGGCTCAGCCCACAGCCCACAAAGTGTCAGTTCTGGAAAAGACTCGCTTAAACCAATCCTTTCTTTTTACTGATGGTTGTAGGGAACCCACAGAGGTCACACCGCAAATTACTCTCGATCAGAACCCCGGTGTCCAGAGTCCGGGCCTAATGTGCTCACGTCTCCATATGCACTGATCGTGAAGGGCTTCAGATGCCGAGCCAGAGAGTTTGGCCCAAGGGAAATGGGCATGTTTGAACAGAAGATGCCAGGGCCCAGGTCAGAGCCAAGCTTGAGGAAGTTTCACTCCAAGCAGGGAGGAGCATACGCCCTCCCCGTCGGGGGGGGGGGGGCTGGGCTGGAAAAGGGGGTACTCTTAGTACCTAATGCTCTGCGGGCCTTTAGAGGACCGTCCTGGCAAAGCTGCCTGCCATTTAATTCCTTAGAGGAGAAAACTGGCTACTCTTTTTCGGTTTGTTTAAGGAAAAGTGTCAGGGACTTTGTTATGCAAAGAGAGATGGAAACCCTCCCTGCCCCAAATGGGGAAATTTAGGACAATGAGGCAGCATAAAGGAAAGGCCGCACTCCTCTGGGTCTGGTGTATTAGGACACTAACTGGCTTTTCTCAGGGCTGGAGCTGGGCTGGGTGGATGGGGCCTCTCCTGGGGGAGTGGGGGGGTCTCTGCCAGGAACTGAGGAGCGAGGTGGCCACTCGGGACCAAAAAGGCCAGGCCAGGCAATGGATCCTGGCATCCAGCCTGAAGTTCCTCCTTATTACTGTTCCCCAGTCTTGAGGCCTCTAACCTCCCAATTTTTTAAAAAAACATTTTCATGAACTAATTATACTACTGTTGACTTAATATTTTTCTGTAAATCTACTCATTTTTAATAACTTAAATATATATATTTTATTTTATAGAGCATTTATATAGCTACCTCAATGGGAAACCAACATTGTTTCCATAAAAATAAATACAAAAAAACAAAATAATGTCATTAAACTGGAGTTAGATACTGTTGCCTGTTCTTTCTTTGTCAGAAAGGGAGGTTGGCACAGGTTAGAGACTTTTTCAAAGGGTATTAGAACCAACCGAGGCTTTCCTTGATTGAATCAGAAGGAATGGAAGATAACTGAAAATAGAATACTATCACACTGTGTGGTTCAGTTACCTTAAGGCTTTTGTGGGAAACGGCTTAAATGAGCTGTGGACCCACCACTGATAGGAGCCAATCTCTCACTCATTAGCTGAGTGATCTTGGGAAAGTTCCTCAACCTCTTAGAGCCTCTGAGTCCTCACCAGCTAAAGGGGTACGCTGACAGAACCTAGCCTCTGAGTCCTCACCAGCTAAAGGGGTACGCTGACAGAACCTAGCCTCTGAGTCCTCACCAGCTAAAGGGGTACGCTGACAGAACCTAGCCTCTGAGTCCTCACCAGCTAAAGGGGTACGCTGACAGAACCTAGCCTCTGAGTCCTCACCAGCTAAAGGGGTACGCTGACAGAACCTAGCCTCTGAGTCCTCATCAGCTAAAGGGGTACGCTGACAGAACCTAGCCTCTGAGTCCTCACCAGCTAAAGGGGTACGCTGACAGAACCTAGCCTCTGAGTCCTCATCAGCTAAAGGGGTACACTGACAGAACCTACCCCCTAGGCTTCTCGGAGAGGTAATAATGATGAGGGTGATCATGATGCTATATGGAAGACTATGGGAAAATTCCTTAAACTGAACCTTCTGGGAACTGAGAAAGGAGTCCTGGCCTTCGCTTACGTCAAGAGGAACAGAGAAAGAAGCAGCAGACAGACCAGCAGAAGAGCTATCTGGTCAACAGATGTTAGCTTCCATCAGGCTGGGGATGTGGGAAATGGGAGCATTCCCCAAATTCTCAGAAATATTAAGGAAATGAAATTGAATAAAGTCATTAGACTTCCTGTCGACAATAAGGGTTGAATATTACAGTGAAGGGTGTTAAATAAGAATTCAACTGAGTAAATTTAAAGATCTGTTTGGCTTTACTCAATGATTCGTGAACCAGACAGCATCTCATTTAGCAAACAGAAAGGAGCTCCAAAGAGCTGCAGGAAAGAAAGGTTTTTAAAAAGAGATGGGGGTGGGACAAGGAACTCAGAAACAAAAGAAAGGATTATTTCAGGTGAGATAAAAGGGGTCTATCAGGTGAATTACCTCACTAGTGCTGACCAGAAAATTCCAGACTGACCGATTAAGGTTATGTTCCTGGGGGAGGTTGAAACTACAATTAGGTTAGGTATTAAGTCTCGTTTTGGTGTGGACTTAGCACAAGTGACTCCATTTTGGTCCCATTGTCTCTTTTGAACAAGGGTAATCTCTGAATGACAATTTGAGAACCGGAGGACATGAGTATTGTAAGGACAGAAAACAGGACTTTTCTTTTCTTTTTTTTTTGTAAATGATTCTTTTCCACAATTTATGAGAAGCACCTAGTATCTAAACACAGAGATGGCTGGTGTTTGCACCTTCAAACCGCCTTTCTACCCAACTGAAAGGGGCAGGAAAGAATATGTATTAGAATTAATAGCAAATAGTAAACTAATCATAGTGGGGCACTAGCCATAATTAGAAAAATGTTAATCATCCTTTACAATGTTGGTTGCGATTGCTTTGTTCTGGTTAGAGAAAAGCCCACTCTGACCTGGCTGGGAGGTGTGCACCTCAGGAGTTTACCTCGGGAATGCCGTCCATTCTCCTAACCTGAGGACAAGGGGGGTTACTTAACATCATGGAACGATTAATAACCTGATTATCAGAGCACTGGACCCGCGTGACTGCGACCAGCCCCTGCAGCCCCCAGTCCACATTTCTTCTCTCCTTTTCCCCAAGCGTATTCTCCAGGCTAAAGAAGATATGATAAGAAATCCCCCTGGCACATCTGCCGTTTACTCCCAAAAGGCCCCCAAGAAAAGAGCAACTCACTCTGCTCTGCCCTTGTATTGCCAGTCAGTGCCCAGGCCTTTTCCCTGACTATGGGGAAAGTTAATAAATGTCCTCCCTCTTCTCTCCGCTCAGTTGTGAATTCTTTCACAAGCTCACGTCACGGGCCCAAACAAAACCCTGGCAGGTATAATTATTGTCCTCCATTTTACACGCAAGTAAAATGAGACCCTGTGATACTAGGCTACTGCTACAAAACTCACAGCAGACCTATACTTATGTCTTCCTTCTTTTCAACATTTAAACAAATGTTCTGAACATACTTAACCATAGCTAAACACTGGGTCTGAGCAGAGAGTGGGTGAATATACACATTAAAAAAATGAGGAGGAGGATTTGCAAAACAGTACAGACAATACACTGTTATTTATGTAAAAGAAAAACCAGCAAAGGTATATCTTTGTGCGTGTGCAGCCATATTTGCAAAGGCTTAGAAATAGATCTGGTAGAAGTGTTAACAGTTGGGTGAATAGGGCGGGGAAAGGAGTATTTTAGCTTTACCTGTGTTGTTGGAGGTAGTAATAGTAACATATTTCTATATTATTTGGGTTATTACATTTTTTTAAAGAATGACTGTTATGGGCTAAATTGTACTACCCCAAAATTCATATGTTGAAGTCCTATTCCCAGTATCTCAGAATGACTGTATTTGGAGATAGGCTCTTTAAAGACACAATTCAGTCCGGCCAGTGTGGCTCAGTGGTTGAGTGTCGACCCATGCACCAAGAGGTCATTGGTTTGATTCCCGGTCAGGACACATGTGCAGGTTGTGGGCACGATCCCCAATGGGGGGCATGCAGGAGGCGGCCAGTTGATGTTCTCTCTCATTGATGTTTCTATCTCTCTCTTCCTCTCCCTTCCTCTCTCTAAAAAACCAATAAAGAAAAAAAATGTAAAGACATAATTCAGCTAGAATGAGGTCATGAGGGTGGGCCCTAATCCAATGTGACTGGTGTTCCTAGAGAGAGAGGAGATATAGGACACAGACGGAGAGAAGACCATGTGAAAAAGATCCTTCTACAAGCCAAGGAGAGAGTCCTCAGAAGAAACCAAACCTGTGATACTTTGATCTTAGACTTCTAGCCTCCAGAAGTATGAGAAAAGAAATTTCTGTGGAAAAAAACGAACGAACAATCAATGACACTTGTTAAAGATGGTGAGGCAGACTTGATTCCAGACCAGTGATAGGTATGGGGACTGCAATGGGATTTTACAATGGGGGAGAAAGATTGGGCTCTACTCCAAACACAGCATGGGCAAATGGGAGTTTATAGCCAGGGAGCAGAGTGGGTCAGTGGGTGGAAAATTACTAAAAGAAAACATCATGGGTAAGGGGGAGTTCTTGCTAAATTGACCTAATAGGAATTTGCTGAAGACAGACATCACTTGAGAAACGGGAGAGTGGAGAGTATTTTCCTAAGCGAAACAAGCCAAGCAGAGAAAGACAAGTATCACATGATTTCACTTACTTGTGGAATATAATGAACAAAACATGTTGATGAACAAAATAGACCCAGAGACATAGAAGTAAGGTACAGATTGACAACCCTCAGAAGAGGGAGTCGGTGGGGAGGGAGGAGATAAACCACAGAATTTATATGCATGTATGCATAACCATGGACATAGACAACAATGCTCGGGACAGAGTGGGGTGTGGGGAGGGGATTGGGAGGAGGGTATCAATGGGGGGGGGGGGGGAGAAACATCTGTAACAAAAATAAATTAATAAAAAAAAATTTTTTTTAAGAGAAATGGGAGAGGATAAGGAACAGATTCGATATTGAGGGTGATCAGATATCAAGGGTCAGGGGTTTGGATTAAACTGATTTAGTGGGATTCTTGCTGAAACTAGTTTTTACAAGGAAATGCACAGATGTGCCTAGAAGTTTCAAGAAGCTGACTGAAATTTGCTTAAGCAAAGAATCTTTGTCTCGGCAAACTAATACAATGACCAAGGTAAAGTTCCTGCCTTCCAGGGACTCCTAGCCTATGGGAGAAGCAGTGACCGGTACAGCCTCACTGTGATACCTGGAAAACCAGAGCGTTGCAAAATGCAGAAGCAAGGTACTGTGGAACCAGGTGGGCGACACTGTGAGGCCTGGCGAGTTCCTAGAGCAAGGTGGCTTTGGAGCTGGGCCTGGAGTGAGCCGCAGAGAAAATGGGGGTGGGTTGTTGGGGAGATGGAGACTATTTCTTGAGAAGACACGTTAAGTCTGGCAGTGAAAGTCTGTTCTGGATCAGGTTGAGACAGGGGAGCTACACCTGAGCACAGGCGCCACCGGGGGTCTGGGGAAGATGTAGCTGGAAGTGTTCCTTCGAAGGATCCTTTTGTCTGCTATTGCTGCCAGCTACTGGCCATCATGGAGGGGGTAACATTATCATTGCTTTGTAGGAAGACTACCCTGACAGTCCATGAAGCCAGGGTTGAGAAGAGATGACCTGAGTGCCTCTCAGGTCCCCAGAGATGTTTTGTTTGACTCACTTAGTTATTTTATTAAAATAATTAAATGTTCTAACATTTAATTATAACAAATTATAAAATTAACCCATTTAATAATTTATTAACAGAATTTGAATTTATATGTTATTGCTAATAATATATTAAATTTATGTAATTAACAAAATAAGTCCATATATAATTTTAATTTACTTTTCATGTAAATAAAAAATAATAAATTAGAAGAACTCATTAATTTCAAGTGTTTTGTGAAAAATCTTTTAAAAAGTGTTGTGGGTTGACTTGTGTCTGCCGCCCCCACCCCCTAAGCCCTATGAAATGTTGAAGTCCTAACCCTTGGTACCTGTGCATTCAACCTTATTTGGAAACAGGGTCTTTGCAGAGGGAAGTAGGATGTAAATTAAGATGAGATCATACTGCAGTAGGATAGGCCCTTAACCCTGTATCACTGATGAAGGGACACAGACACAGGAGGGAGACTGCCCGTTCCCCCTCTTCACTGTTAGTTCTCAGGGAAGCCCAGCTACGCTGTGTTCAGTAACTGATGAAACATGTTAATTTTTTGTTTCTGGTTGTACAACTTGTACCAGATATAAGGCAGTGAACCCAACACAAATGACACCTTTCTTCCATAGCTCAGGGTGGGGGATGTCAGACACTAAACTTGTGGCTGGTGACAGAGGCAGAGACTGCAGTGATGCAGCTGTGAGTCAAGGAACACGGATTGATGGCCACCACCAAACACTAGAAGAGGCAAGGAAGGATTCTCCCCAACCTTAGAGGGTGCAGGGCCCTGCAGACACCTTGATTTCAGGTTTTTAATTTCTAAAACTGTGGGAGAATACACTTCTGTTGTTGTGAGCTACCCATTTTGTGGTACTTTGCTACAACAGCCATGGAAACTAACACTAGGACCCTATATGCCTTTCCTGGCAACAACTGGCAAGAGCCCAACAAGAGCGCCCTTTGAAGGCGAGTCTCCCAAGGTGCAGACCCTGCAACAATAGTTCAGGGGAGAAAAGACCCAAGATCTAAACTATTGCAGTAGCAAACGGGGGGGTGGGGGGGGGTGAGAGGTTGTGAAGAGCTTTGTTCTTAGAAACAGTTGTTCTTTACCTCATAGAAGGGGATACAGTAACACTTATCACTATATATTGTATTTTATATCATTACCATGAGCAAGGTTCTAAGCTGAGGCTGTGCCATTTAACCCTTCCATAACGATATGTAAAATCCCCACTCTGTAGATGAGAACACTGAGGCTCGGAAAGTTTACGTGACCTAGATTATAAGAACTAACATCTATTCCTTGCCTCCTAGGTGCCAAGCGCTGAACTGAGCACTTTACCTATGAGCTCACTGAATCCTCACAACACCCTCTGAGGTAGGTACTGTTATTATCCCCAATTACCACCCCCTCCCCCACTGAGATGAGGAAACTGAGGCATAAGAGGTCAAGTAACTTGCTCAAGTCAGTCACTGCTAAAGCTGAATGATAAATATATAGCAGCCTGTGTTTTTGTCTGGACGCAAAGTCATTGCTCTAAAACAAGGCACATGCTTGTTGATTAAAGGACTTTTTATCTTTTCATTCATCCGTTCTTCGATGAATGCTCTTATGTTTTATGTATTTCAGAAGTAGCAAGGCGTAGCAGAGAGAACACAGGCTCAAGTGCTCCAAGTCTCGGACTATGATTTAGCCTGGGCTTCAGGGTCCCCCATCTGTGAAATGGGGGGGGTTCTACTGGATGATCTTGAAAGTCTCTTTTTGCACCAAAAGTCTATAAGTGTCTGATTCCCCAGCTTTGGGAAGAAGTTACCAATTATTAATACAACAGTTCAAAATGCTAACTCACGTGCCACTGTCTCAGCAAATGACAGAGTGAGGATTTTAATCCAAGTCCACCTGACTCCAAAAGCTTTTCTACTTCCTCCTGGGTCGGGAAAAGAGAGGAACTAAAAAAGAGATTAAGGAACTACTGCTGCCGAACCAGATCTGCAACCAGATCTGCTTGAGCAACACAAGCGGGACCAAAACCAGTGGCCAGAAGTTCGGCTGTGGAGCTGGCCTGCTGTGGGTCTGTTTCGCCCTCTGGTGGAACACATCCGAAATGTTCTGCTCTGCCAGCCTTTTCATTTTGATACCAGACTAGATGGAGGGATGGGGGGAGCAGGAAGTGGTTTTCTCAATAGTTTTGAAAACCGTTTACCCCAGCTATTGTTAGTTCTCAGTGAAGCCCAGCTACCCTGTGTTCAGTTACTGATAAAACATGTTAATTTTTTGTTTCTGGTTGTACAACTTGTACCAGATATAAGGCAGTGAACCCAACACAAATGACACCTTTCTTCCATAGCTCAGGGTGGGGGATGTCAGACACTAAACTTGTAAAACCCAGAATAAATATAAGGCAGGAAAGAATTCTGCCTTCACACTACCATTGCTCCTTAGCTTTCTCTTCGCTATCTGGAGGGAAAAGGATCTTTGGCAAGACCAAAGAATGAAAAATAAAGACTTTTAAACATAATGATTTGTTAAAATTATGCCTATCTGCTCTCAAAAGTTTCATTTATCTCACAGATACTGTGTTCCGGGGATTCTAAAATGTTTAAATCCTTTTCGGTACTGAGGCACCACAGAAAGGAGATAGCCCCTGAGCTGGACCGCACTTTTGCTACAGCAAAACGTGCCTCTTGGGGGGATACTGATTCTTTTAAGCTGGTTCTTTTTAAGAAAGAAGAGACTCAGGAAACACCTTTGACCTTCCCCTAATGGCCTACAAGAATTTAGATAGAGGACCTGCCCCCAGCAGGAAGCTATCACCATAGAATGATGCTTTAATAAGAACTAGGTGTGAAAGACAGGGAGGAACCTAGTGAGGCCCCTTTTATCAAAGTCCTCTGTGTGTCCCATCATTCAAGATGGCCCAGCAAACATTTATCTACCAAACATTTGCTTTCATCTCCATGTGAATTGTCTTCCTCCCCTCTGAAGTCCCAAACCACACCAACCTTTCTCCTGAGCTCAAGATGGCATGTAAGCCCCACCTGCCCAATTAGTCCTGGGGCCCTATATTCTTATGGAACCCCCATATGTACATACATCATTAACTTTGATTATTTTATCCTGTTAAGCTGTCTCATGTCAATTTGATTATTAGATCACCCAGAAGAACTAAGAGAAAAAACTGTCCCTTGCCCCACAGCCCTTCTGCTCGAGAAGCCAGGAACAATGTTCAGAATCAACCTTGAAGGCTGCAGGGGCCTCCTCCAGGAGGTAGCTGACCACTGGCAGGGAGAGCAGAGGGGTAAAAATGAGGGGTGGGGCTTCAGTGGAGAGGAATATTATAGAAATGTCTAACCTTCACAACAATTTAATAAACTAAGGGCCACCATACCTATTTTATAGATGAGGTGTCCATTGACCTTTCCTGTCTGCCAATATGAGGGCTTGAGGACAAAACCAGTAAGGGGGTGCTGAGGAGCTCCAGTGCACAGGAGAGAGCAGCCCACGTTCAAGCATAATCATTGGTCAGTGATGAGTGAATGAGTGCATGTCCCGTGAACCGCGATATGTGATCACCTAGCAGCCTCTCCAGGTGGATCTCACAGCTTTCTTATCAGAGAACACAGAACATTAAATACCCTACAGATTCCCTCATCCAGCTGATTTTAAAGTTTTTAAACAGAAGTCCCATCCGTAAAACCCTTCAAGAAATTAAGTGGTATGTGGTTATTTTTTATGGGGGGGGGGGGGGGTGAGGGAGAATAGAACTTACCTGACCCTCCCTGGCAGAATCTGAAGCCCCTTCATCTGAGAAACATTGGACTGATTGCTCACCGAGATCACATAACCTCTCCACATTACAGATCAGAGAAATGAGGCCCAGACAGGGGAAGTGATCTACCCAAGGTCACACTGAGACAGGCCAGTAAGCCAGGACAAGTGGGATAGGGAAACTGAGACAGATAGCTGAACAAACTGGCAGAGCAATCTACAGCAGATACAGAAGATCATGTCCCTAGAAAACCATCCAGGCCTTAGCAGTATTTCAGCTCCAGACCCAGAACAGCAGCAAAACCAAGTAGGCAACACCAGGAGCAGCTGCGATGACTATCAACCCCCTGTCCTGACACTGACCAGTCAGTGAGGACCATGACCCTGAAGGAACACACCTAGGAAACTGATGAACACTGTTGAAATCCTCCCGAGACCTCCCCTAAGTCTCCCCCCTGCCAGAGAAAAATAAAGCCTCAAGACAATGGACCCAGCACATGCTCTCCTTCCCAGGAGTACACCCACACACCCCCCTTTCGCTTCCCCCATGGGCACGCATCTCCTAGACTCTAAGGGACCCCATGAGGTTTGTAACCAGGGCAGCAATAGGCAGTTCATCCCAGTCAAACCCCCTGAACTGTCCTCAAGGCCCCCTTTTCTCTGACTTCTTAGTGAGCCAAAGCAGACCAGCCTAGGCTCTTTCCCCAGCCCTTTCTCATTTCACTGTCCCTGGCTTTAATAAACATCCTCTAAAATTCACCTGGACTCACGCTGTGAAACTCTTCCTGCGTGAGTCAAGAAGCCGCACACTACCAGCTGGCCCGAGGCAGACCCACTCAGGGCCAGGTCCCCTCTCTGGTAACAACACAACTGGTTTCAGCTGGGTTAAGTCAAGCCCTCATTCTCAGTTCAGTGCTTTATTTACTCCACTTCCCTCCCATCCTCATCCTCAATTCATCAGCAACATTTACACCTGGAAGCACTTGTCTGAACTATCAGGCTACCAAAATATCATCGCCAACTTTTATTTACTTATTTTTAACTTTTTATTTATTTGTTTATTTTATCCTCACCCAAGAAGATATATATATTTTTTGCATTTATCTTCAGATAGAAAGGGAGGGAAAGAGCGAGGAAGAGAGAGAGAGAAACATCGATGTGAGAGAGACACACCCAGTGGTTGCCACCCACACGACCCCAACCAGGGCCGGGGACAAACTGCAACCGAGGTACGTGCCCTTAGCAGGAACCAAACCCAGGACTCCCTGGTCTGCGGGCCGACGCTCTAACTTCTGAGCCAAACCAGCGAGGGCTGATTTATTTTTTTAGAGAGAGAGGAAGGGAGAGAGAGATAGAAACATTGATGTGAGAAACATCAATTGGCTGCTTCCTGCACACCCCTTACTGGGGATCGAGCCTGCAACCCAGGCATGTGCCCTGACGGAATTGACCAGGGACTTCTCAGTTCACAGGACGATGCTCAATTCACTGAGCCACACTGGCTGGGCCATCACCAACTTTTAAATGAGCAGTTGCAACCCCAAAGCACACGGTCCTTGGTCTGAGTCTTAACTCCATCATTCCCTAGCTTTGTGACCTTGAGCAAGCAACTTGACCTCTTTGTTCTTGCATCTGTAACGTGGATTAATAACATTCCCTACCTTGTAGTTTAATTGTGAAGACTGAGTGAAGTCAGATGCTGCACAAGACACTGGGTTACACGCTAGTAAGTTTAAGTCCTTTCTGAGGACAGCGAGAGGGAGGAGTACTCTATGCAAAGCTTGCTTATCTCTCTTTATAAAATCATACTAGTAATGAGATCCCCGCTCCTCGGAGTGTAATACTTTATAGTTTATACACCGTGTTTGTACCTGTAAGAGTTCATCTGAATTCTTACCCCTTCTCTGGGAGACCCACAGGACAAGTACTGCTACTTCCATTTCACCGAGTATAAAGCTGAGGCTCAGAGAAGCCCAGGGTCGGTTAGCTAAGAAACAGCTCTCAGTGGCTGGCTGGCCCTCCGGAACTGACTGTCCACTGTGGTAGACTGGATTACTCTTCACTTATGGTCACCTGCCTGGAGGAGAATTATGTGCCCCAACTCTGTCAGTGTGAGACTGTAAGACTTGCTTTGGCCAATGAAATATGAGCACAAGTGATGTATGTCACCTTGGAACAGACGCCTATTTATATTATGTCTCTTTTCCTTCTGCCTTAAAATCTGGCAATTTTCCATGGAGAGAGCAAGAAACAGTGCTCCATCAGCCTGGGACCTGGAGTAAAGATGATGTGGAGCAGGGACACAGTTTAGCCATCATGGACATAGGGGTGAGCAAGAAGTAAACCTTCGTGGTTGTAAGCCACTGAGATTTTGGGGTCATTAAAACCTAGCCTCTCCTAACTAATATATCTATAAACGCAATATCCTCCCCAGGAAACAGGGAGTAGTGGTGTCAGACTCTGGATAAATATTGGCTGGTTTATGGTAGCGTGTGTGTGTGTGTTTGGGGTGGCGCAGTGGCACAGTGGGTATGGAAAAGGGAGGCCCCAGCCTGATTTACCCTGGACTGTGTTCCAGCCAATCTTTCCAACCAGCTAAGTCTGCAGAGGCCTATTTCCCATTCTTCCCCTCTCCTCCATTCTTTTTATTATTCTGCAGAAACCCGTCCCATCTCTGTTGAATTCCATGATAGCAAAGAATAAACTGCTTCAGGAGCTATTGCCTGGTTCTCAGAAATAAGAGTCACAGCTACCGTTTCCAGAGGGCTTATTTACTGCCAGGCACTCTGCTAAGAGCTTTGCACGCTTTACCTCATTTTCTCTTCACAACTACCTGAGGAATTAGATATTACCGTTTCCTCATTTTAGAGGCAAGGGAATGAAGAATTAGAGAGTTTACAGGACTAATCCAAAACTATACAGCTACTATGAGGCAAGGCTGGGACTCAACTCCAGCTATAATGTTGGGTAATTTCTGACTTGGCAACTTTGGTTCTTCTTGTATCGGTGGGCTGTGTTATAGTTGTGTTCTCAGCTATTTCTAAGTCTCACTCCTGGCTCGCCATGGATGGAAGAGGGGAATCCCTTTTTCCTAGTTTTTGTTTCAATGAGGAAGTGTGTGTGTGTGTGTGTGTGTGTGTGTGTGCGCGCGCGCGCGCACATACATTCTGGGAAAGGAAGGACCGACCCGTTGGGTAAATTTTAGAATACCTGGTCCTGCTCAAATCAGTACCGTCCTCCTTCTTACTGGAGGGAGCTGCCTCAGTGGCTCCATGCCCTGCAGTAGGGTGCCCACCCCAGTCTCTGCAGCCTGGTTCTGGGATTCACTATTAGCTCCCAGTCTAAAAGCCTCTTCTTCAACCTGGTTTATGTCAGTAATACAAGTGACCTTTCGACCTCCCTTTGCTTCGTTTTGCTTTATTTCTCTACTTGTTCAGAACTCAGGCAAGGCAAGTGGGATGCTAGTACTCAGAGTTCCCAGAGAGCCCCAAATGGGCTTCCGAGGAAACGTCACTGGTGAGAGAGCCTCATGGTCTCCTGCTGGTTCATCCTGGCCTAGGTGGCTTCAGAGTGTGACTCCAGCTTCCCTAGGCCTTCGAGTTAACGCCTGCCCACTTTTAAGCAAAGAAGGGAGGTGAGTCAGAAATGGCTGATTGTTTCTCAGTACCCATTCTTTTCTTCCTCTGTGAATAAGACATCTCCCCGGAATAAAGACTAAATTCCTCGTTCTCCCTTACAGCTAGGAGTGACCACAACTCATCCACTCATCTACTTATTTTTCTTCGTTCTGCTGGCTGGAACGGGATATGACGCTGGCAGCTGGAGGAAGAATTCTGGACCATACGATGGAAGCTATGTATTTGGGTGGCAGTGCAGCAACTAAGAAAGACCTTAACATTGTCACCTTCAAGAGGCCACACGAGCTCTTGACTACCTATCCAGACTTCTATGTGAGAGAGGAGTAAACTTCTAACTTGTGAAAGTCATTATCATTTTTGGGTCTCTTAGTTACAGCATCTGAACCCATGTATCTTTAACTAACTCGAGTAGGGAGCCTAGAATTTGCTTCTCAGTTTGAGGGAGGGTTTCGGAGCTCTGGTAGAGGCCTAACAGTGCACCTGATTGTATGAGGGAATCAGTAAATGGGGAAGACTAGAATAATTGGGCACTTGTTCAATGCTTAGACTATTCCAGATACTGTGCCAGATACTTTTCATGACACTTCCTCAGTTGATCTAAACGACAATTCTTTAGGGGTTGATTTATTATCCCATTACGTAGCTGAGGCTCAGAGAAGTTATTTGACTGAGGGTCACATACCTAATAAAAAGTTATGCTAGAAATGGAGCTAGGGTCAGTGTGCCCTCAAAACCATAGTCTTTCCTTTATAGCAAACCATTCACTCATTGCCCCCTCCCTCCAAATATAATATAATACAGCACAATAAAATCTTGTCCCTGTTGGGAGACAACCCTCCATGGGTCTCTTGTGTTTTTGCACATTTTGAGAGCAAAGGCTCTGACTGTCATTTGTCCTAGACTATCTTTTCAAGAATGTTTGTAGAATAAAAAGCCTTCGAAAATAGTTTCCCTTCAGAGCAAAGAACATAAATGCTTCCTCTCTGCTATTAAATATTTGGTTTCCCTAAGCTCAAGATTCCTCTCCTATAACAAACTGTGTGTTCAGACATCCGGGAGCTGATGCAAATATGCTGATGCTCATGCTACATGCAGTGCTGTGAAAAATGAAGTTCTTTGTCTCTGATCCATGAAATCTCATGTCTTCTTCCTGTATCTATGAAACCGCATTATTAGGCTAAGTTGTTAGCTTGCATCTAGGGTAAGATCTCAG
The DNA here is from genome assembly GCF_014108415.1 of Molossus molossus. NCBI lineage: Eukaryota > Metazoa > Chordata > Mammalia > Chiroptera > Molossidae > Molossus > Molossus molossus. The sequence goes on from NW_023425349.1 coordinate 12,926,154, forward strand.
TTCTTAACAGCACCTACCGTGTTTGTGCCATGTCGAGAGTCACCATGTTTAATGCAGTGTGTCACATAACACGCTTTAACTTACATTATTTCAACTAAATGTATAAGGTTAATGAACCAATAGAGAAAATGTAAATACTGTTCTGCCCTCCCTTATTCTAAATAAGTGCATACCTTGCAGCAAGCATGTGATGAAGAGCTGAGTCTGCTATAATCTTAGTGGATCTTAGTTTTCATGTGGATTTCATGACATGGTCATTTTGTCACACTGAGTGTGATTTCAAAGTTCAAAGATGCATATTTTTTCATGTAACATGGCCTCTAAATCTAAACCACCCACTGCTTCTGGTAGTCAGTCAAAGAGACAGCTATCAGATTAAACACGGAAGGAAAATTTAGAGATAATAAATCAGTCTCCAGTGACAAGCTCTCCTGAGAAATTTTCACCTTACATGATTTTTGTTGTTGTTATGGGTTAACGTTAGAAGGTCACACCCCCATAAACTACACTGGGGGCGGTATCAGTATAAGGTATATGGCTGAGGGGAGTGGCTATTTTAATGGTCACAAAATTTCTTTTACAATTGAATATAGCATATACATATACTTACTTTTTTATTTTTTATTTTTATTTTATTATCCTCACCCAAGGATATTTTTCCATTGACTTTTTCCAGATAGAGTGGAAGGGAGTCAGGGAGAGAGAGAGAAATATTGATGTGAGAGAGACACATTGATTGGTTGCCTCCCACATGACCCCAACTGGGGCCAGGACTGAACCCACAACTGAGGTACACACCCTTGACCGGGAATCAAACTTGAGCCTCTTCAGTCTGCGGGCTTATGCTCTAACTGCTGAGCCAAACTGGCCAGGGCTACACTTTCTTACATTTATACATCACTTTCTTCTAGGATTTGAGTCTAGTCCTTTTACACACCAGAGACTGAAAAGTCCCATGCACTTCATTTGACTTCTTGGTCAGCCTGCTAAATTTTAAAGTATATCTAGGATAATTTCTTTTTTTATTAAACCAGTATTTTTAATTTGTTTTTTGTTTTTGTTTTTGTTTTATCCTTACCCAAGGACACCTTTTTTTCCGATATTTTGTTCAGATAGAGTGGGAGGGAGAGAGAGAAACATCGATGTGAAAGGGACACATCGAGTGGCTGCCACCCACACGACCCAACCAAGGGCTGGGGACAAACCGCAACTGAGGTATGTGCTCTTGAGGGGAACCAAACCCGGGTCTCTCTAGACCACAGGGCGATGTTCCAACCACTGAGCCGAACCAGCCAGGGCTATTTATTTATTTTTACTTAATTCAATTATGTATCCCTGAAAGTCAATCAGCTACATCTGAAATATTTTCGTTTTTAAAAATTAGCACATGCACATAGTAATAAATTTCAGAGTACAAACTGTATTGGTTTTGCTGTATCTTCAACATTACTCTAAAAATTTGGACACTGATATTTTATTTTTTCTTAGTCCTCATCCAAGGATATTTTTTCCATTGACTTTTTTAGAGTGGAATGGAGGGAGGGAAGGAGGGAGAGAGGGAGGGAGAGAGAAAGAGAGAGATAGAGAAATATCAATGTGAGAGAGACACATTGATTGGTTGCCTCTCGTATGACCCTGATTAGGGCCAGGGATCAAACCTGCAACCCAGATATGTGTCCCCGACCAGGAATCAAACACGTGATACCTCAGTCTGCAGGTTGATGCTCTAACTACTGAGCCAAACCGGCCAGGGTTTGATATTTTAATATCTGGTTCTGGATTGGTGGAACTCCAAAACCACTATACCAAAAGGGGTAAGTGTACAGAGAGCTAGAGAAAAAAAGTCTAGCCCTGGCCGGTTTGGCTCAGCGGTTAGAGCGTCGGCCTGCGGTCCGGAGAGACCCGGGTTCAGTTCCCGCTAAGGGCATGTACTTTGGTTGCAGTTTGTCCCCGGCCCTGGTTGGTTGTGTGGGTGGCAGCCACTCGATGTGTCCCTTCACGTCGATGTTTCTGTCTCTCTTTCCCTTCCTCTCACTCTCCCTCCCACTCTATCTGTACAAAAAATGGAAAAATATCCTCGGGTGAGGATAAAAAAAAAAGAGAGAAAAAAAGTCTACAATCCAAGATATGCCTCTGAACCAAAATTCTAAAACATGAGAAAAATTAACAACAAAAAAAAATTAAACCCATAAAACCAATAAGGAGATGAATTAATTTCCCTTAAATGAACACAATAGAGAGATTTGAAAATGACTTAAGCACGTAGGCTTTGGAAAAAGATAGAGTAGAATAATATCTAATTTTACAAAAGGAATTATAAAAATATAAACAGGTAGAAATAAAAGAACAGGTGGGTATGACAAAAAGTCAGTACCTGGAGTGATCTCATGTATCTCCCCCAGGAATGGGTGACCCCTCATGTATTTGCTGCATTTTCCAGCTGACTTCCAGCTTGAACATCTCTTTGCTGTTCTCCAATCTAGGACTGGGAAGTCCAGGTATATGTGAACATAGTGGGGACAGTTTTAGTCCCTCTCTATCTAGAGCCCTCCACCATGCCATCCAAAGCCCCTTGCCAGGTGGTCTCTCTTCATTTGTATTTTCCTTAGGAAGCAATGGGGCAGAGCAGATCAGTAAGCCTGCTGCACAAACATATATATGGGGGTGGGCGGGAGTGGTGGTGTCAGTCTCTCTGCAGTCACGCCCAATGTTCACTAGCAATTTTCATGGGGGAAGAGGAAAGGATGGATCTCTTTTCAGAACACTCATTTTCCCTAAAGGCTGACTTCCCTCGCGCCTCCCATTCTTTCTCACCACTGTTTAGTAGTGATGGTTTGTCTGTGGGGAGAGAGGTTGGTGGGGAATAAGTGAGGAGGAGGGATTGGTGGAGGGGCTGGTAGAACAATAATGCTCTTCCAATGCCCTGCTGGAATAGAGCTGGTTCCAACCACTGGCAATTCTTTCAGTGCAGAACGTGGGTTCCCATGGACTTTTTTGTTCAGATTTGGGCCTTGGCAGCAGTTTCAAGACAACAGAAAAAAATCCCTCTCAACATTCAGTTACATAAATATATGTGTCTATTTCCCCTTTCTTTTAGTTTAATGTTGGCATACTATTTAGTTTTCTGCATCTTGTTCTTTTTCCACTTGAAGTATTTCTTTTTTTTTTTTTCCCCTTTATTGATTTTTTAGAGAGAGAGGAAGTGAGAGGGAGAGATAGAAACATCGATGAGAGAGAACATTAATTGGCCGCCTCTTGCATGCCCCCCACTGGGGATTAGGCCCACAACCTGGGCATTTGTCCTGACCAGGTTCGGGGAATCGAACTGGCGACTTCTTGGTACATGGGTCAACGCTCAACCACTGAGCCACACCGGCCAGACCACTTGAAGTATTTTTTAGAGATTGTTTCATATCAGGACATATACATATGCCTCATTCCTTTTATTTTATTATTTTTTTAATCCTCTCCCAAGGATATTTTTCCATTGAATTTTTTTGTACAGAGTGGAAGGTGGAAGAGAAGGAGGGAGGAAGAGAGAGAGAAACATCAATGTGAGAGACACACATTGACGGGTTACTTCCCACATGACCCTGACCAAGGCCAGGAATCAAATCTGCAACCCCTCGGTCTGTGGGCCAATGCTCTGACTACTGAGCCAAACCAGCCAGGGCATGCCTCATTCCTTTTATCTGCTGTACTGCATGTATTTCATAACATGTGTGTACTAAAATGTATTATAAGTTTTCAAGTAATAGTTTGTCTCTAGGCTTTTCCTATTACAAACAGTGCTGCAATGAATATTTTGTGTATACATCTCTTCACATAAACAGTAGTATTTTAAAAAAGTTGCCTAGAAATCCTGATAGATGTTTACATACAATAGACAATCCTTCTTTATGATGCAATTGGTCACAGTCTCTGATGACTTTGAAAGTTCTGTGACTTATCACCAAGAACTGACAATTTCTACTTTAATTGCATTGCTTAGCATGTGACAACTATTCTGCTTTCACAAGTCTCTCTTTAATGCTGCATAAAAGTGTAATGTCTTTTACCTAGACTTAAGCAGCCATTAGGGATCTACATTTAAGCTGCTACAAGTGCATATAAGAGATGAAGTATGGAGTGGTGCTTAGGAATGGGAGCTCTGGAGTCATATATGCTTGAATTCAATTCCCAATACTATCCATTTTTATCTATATGACTTTAGACTTGTATGACACTCAGTTTTCTCACTCATAAAATGGGGTGATTATAGTACCAATTTCATGGGAGTAGTATAGGGATTAAATAAAAAACTATGCATGATTATTAGGACACTTCCTGGCACATAGTAAGTATTCAATAATCAATAGCTATGCACTAAGGTTTCCTCCATTCAGGTGACAACTGGATATACAGACACTTTCTAGTCCAGCCTAAGTTCATTGCTGCACAAGTAATGGCAATTGGTTCACAGCTTTCTCTTTTATTTGGTACAGGCAAAAATCTTGATTTCAGAGATGTGAAATTGTGACCACAAATGATTTATTAGAACTAAAGAATATAGGAATAGACCTATAGGTAGGACTGGAAGGGATATCAATATCTCCTTATTTTAGATTATCTTATAATAACCATTCCCATATATAATATGCCAAGCATTTTGCATATATTATCTCATTTAATTTTACAAGGGCCCTTGTGAGATAGACATCATTACACTTGTTTTGCAGAAGAGACTAAGGACCTGGGAAATCAAGTGACATGCCCAATGACATCATATCATTAAAAGTTGCAGAACAGGGCTTTGCTCCCAGGTTCTTCTGAAAATAAGATCTGTAAATTGCCACACACTATTCCAATAAAATCTCACTTGCCCATGACAGAAGCAGCTTATGAAAGATTTGAATGCCAAGAGTGAGCTTGAACTCCATTTTGGGAGACTGAGGCAATGGTCTTATCCATTAAGCACAGTGCCTAGGGCTGATAATACTTTTAGGGGCTCACAATAATGTTTTAAGTTACTTTAAAGTCAGAGAGAAAAATAAAACTTTTAGGTCAAAGAAAATGTTCATTAATGTTTTAATCTCTCTACCAATACAGAATTATATATATAGATCCACAATACAAGGCAAAAGTGCCCAGCACCTACAAAAATCACAATGCAGCTTTGTACTGGGTTGTGCTAAACGTTCTAGGTAGGTGATAGCAGACCAAATTAGGATATGGAGGTGATGAACAAATTGTGAAAAATGTGGCCACAATGTCTCTCCTCCCGTCAAAAGCACCCCTAAAAGGAGGTTTAAAAGGGACAGAAGTGAAACATTGGACAGAAAGTGCCACTTCCTAGCTGCATGATCTTGGACAAGAAACTTGATCAATCTGAGCCTTAGTTTCGCCATCGATAAAATAGGGTTATGTACCTCCTGAACAGGGAACCAGTAGTGTGGCTTGCTCACTGCTATGTACAGAGCTCAATAAATACATGTTGAACGAGCGAATAAATGAATGATTGAATGCAGTGACTGTGTGCTTAGCACAGTGGCTGGTGGACGGTAAGTGTACAGTAAGTAGTATTTGCTGGCATTAAAAATAGTAAAAAGTCTTCAGAGTGACAGCCCTAGCCCTGCCAGACCCAGACATACCTCACTCCGCAGCTTCTAGCGGACCTGCGCAGTAAACTGCGCTTGCGCATTAGCGCTTTTCTCCGCCCCCTCTAGCGTGAGGGCCAGTGGGCGGGCCTCCGTGGCGGCGCGACAAGTCCGGATGGGAGGATTGAGGAAGGGGCGTGGCTCCGCAGCCCGAGCCCGGCCACCCTCTTCCGGGCTCCGCCAGCTGCGCGCGCATCCTCCTCCCCCTTCTTTTGTGGTCCGGCCCATTGCGAGGGTGACAGGAAACCCTGTGCAGGGAGTGCCGCCATCTTGGACCTGCCCGAGGAGGATCCTGAGGGAGCCCCAGGAGCAGTCGGCGCTGCCACCGCTACTGCCGCCAGCGCGTCTGCACGTCCTCGTCCGGCCCGCTAGCCGCCGGGCGCCTCGGCCGACCGCCCCCACCCCTCTCCGGCTGCGCCCGCCCTCTTCTTCCTCGCCCTGACGCCCCCCCTCCCGCCCGGAAAGCTGCCCAGCCACCAGCAACCCCCCAGGTAACCCAGGCCTTCCGCAGTGCCCGTGCAGCCGAGGCCTCCTCGCCTGGGTCTCGGAGGGCCGAGGTGGGGGCGACGGCGAGCCGGGGCTGTGGGCGGGCGGCGCCGCAGGGAAGGCCCTGTCAGGCCGCGGCGAGCCCGGGGTCGCTGTGGGCGCCCCGGGACCCGGCCTGCTCGTACCCCCCTTGTGGGGGCGAAAGTGTCCCCGCGCTGTGCCCGCTGAAGCCTCTGGTTCTCCTCGCCCAGCGGAGAGCTTCGAGGCGTGCGGGGAAGGGTGTGTTCGGCCTCGCCTTCCCCGCCTCCTCGGCCGGACTGGACAGACTGGCCTCTCCGCAGACCCCTCTCCCCTTGCTGCCGTTCCCGGCGGCTGCAGCCCACCCCCGCGGTGCTTGTCCGCGCGAGCCGCGCCGCCCTGCAGCCCACGAGCCCCGGACGTGGCAGTCGCCGTCCCAAAGGCCGCTCCTGGCCCTTAGTACAAAAGGCTGCACGCCGGCATCTTGGGCCGGCGCCGGTGTCCTTGTCGGTGTGGGTGCGCTGTGTCTGGACTCGGCTGGAGAAGGGGTCGGTGGGTCTGCCTGGGTGTTCCGGTTCGGGTGGGCCCCTCGAAGGCCCGTGACGCCCTGTAAGGCCCCGGGCCCAGACACGATCCAGAAATGATGAAGACCAAAAGTTTTGGCTTTTTCTAGAATCGAAAAGAAGGAACAGGCGTTGTTTCGATGGTCTTGCACTTAACTCTGGGACAGACACAGATTCAGGTGCCTTCACACAGGGTTATCATGCTTCACGTAGCTCTTGGTGATAAGTCGAGTTATCTCCATTTTGTAACTGTGGAAACTGAGGCTTGAAGTTGTGATGTGGCCGGTTACTGATGGTGCAATGGTGTTTGCCACACTCAAGGTAGGCCAGGGGTTACAGACCTGACCTTTTATAAGGCAGCTACAGCCTAATTCCTTTTCATCTATTTCTGAATTGGATGACAGTGTATTGCTCCTTTATAACCCAAAGTCTGCGGTGTCAGCCACTACACGGTCAGTCCTCATTCTCACAATTCCAGAGCAGAGAGGGCAAGATTTCCATTTTATATTTGAGGAAGAAACGGGGGTTCCCAGAGGCCAAGTGCTTTCCTGGTGGCCCCACAGCAAGTCTCAGAGCCCAGATTCGAACTCTTGCAAAGTTTATTGCTCGTTTCATTACTTTCACAACTGCCTTTTATTTAGACTTGGTTATTAAAGACAAATTTAACCTTGCACTAATTCAGCTCCTACTTTTCCCCTAAGATTTTCCAAAATTTTTCCTCAGTGTTCTGCTTAGGCACTTTTACTTGGTGCCTTGAGGCATGTAATATGGAGTGTACTTTGACTTCCTACTTAAGTGACCATAAGCAAGTTACTTAACCTCTCAGGCATGGACACAGTGCCTTTATCTATACCCAGGATAATAGTACCTACATTTTTGAATTGTTGTGAAGATTAAATGGGATTAAAAACCCCTTATTGGGTTGCTTGGCATATAGTTAGTGTTCCATTGCCTGAAACACTCCCAGGCTTGTAGTGAGTGTTCAATATGTGGTGTTGAATAAATGAGAGGAGCATGGCTTTGGAGAGCTGTAGATTTAGACCTGGGCCTTAATCTTAGCTTTTTCTTTAGTAGTATATGATCACGGATATATCATTTCTCTGAGATGGTTTCCTTATCTGTAAAATGAGTTTTTAGGATTAGAGATTACTTATAAAGTAGCTGGCATATGTTTATTAGGCACTCAGTAAATGGCAGTTATTTAAAAGATGTAAAACCTGCCCTAGCCGGTTTGGCTCAGCGGTTAGAGCGTCCGCCTGCGGTCTGGAGAGACCCGGGTTCGGTTCCTGCTAAGGGCACGTACCTCAGTTGCAGTTTGTCCCCGGTCCTGGTTGGTCGTGCGGGTGGCAGCCACTCGATGTGTCCCTTCACGTCGATGTTTCTCTTTCTCTCTCTTCCTCTCTCTCCCTCCCACTCTGTCTGTACAAAAAATGGAAAAATGTCCTCGGATGAGGATTAAAAAAAAAGATGTAAAACCTTACATTTCAATAACCTTAAAAATCCCTTGGAATTAAAACTGCATTTTATATATATACATTTTTCCTCCCTCATTTGAGGATATTTTTCCATTACTTCTCAGAGTGGAAGGGAGTAAAGGAAGGAGAGTGAGAGAAACATCCATGTGAGAGAGACACATTGATTGGTTGCCTCCCACTCGACTCCATCTGGGGCCTAGGATCCAACCTGCAACCCAGGTACATGCCCTTGACCAGGAATTGAACCCGCAGCCCTTCGGTCAGATACTCTTAACTGCTGAGCCAAAGCAGCCAGGGCTAAAGCTACATTTTAAAAAGGTTTGGCTCAGCCCTGGTTGCAGTTGTGTGGGAGCAACCATTTGATGTGTCTCTCTCACATCTCACATCGATATTTCTCTCTCTCTCGCTCTCTCTCACTCTCTCTCGCTCTCTCTTCCCTTCCCTCCTTTCCACTCTATCTAAAAATCAATGGAAAAATATCCTCAGGTGAGGATTAAAAAATAAAATAAAATAAAAAGTTTTTGCTCTTTATGTTTTATGTAAAACTTTATGGTGTTGAGTGCTTCAACAGAATTTGGGGTGTTTTTACAACTGATTTTTATCAGTATTAAATATCTTTTCATAAACTTAGTAAGATATTGTACTTGGAAGAAAGCTTTGGTTAAAGCAAATAGAATATGTTGAAACAAGGGCTATCAAGAGATGCTTCATTTTTTAAAAAGCTTGAAACATTTTTATATGATTAAATGCCAGGCATGACTGGAGACAGCAGTGTACAAATAGAGGTATCAAAGATGTTCTACTTTACTTTTTAAATACTTTTATTCTAGATTATTTTAAAGACATCATGGAATAGTAGGTTAAGCCTTCATATACCTATGAGCCAGTGTCATCAGTGATTGACAGTCTTCTTTCATCCACATACACCTGTGTCCTCTCCACCAAATTATTTTGAAACAAATCTCAGACATATCATTTCAACAGTAAAATTTTCTCTATTACTAATCCTCAACTATACTAGTAAAGGTGGGCGGGGGGGGGTATTTGTTTTTCTCCTAAGTACTTAACTTCTGTGAACAGAGAGACAGCATTGAAGTACTTTATTTTTTATTTAGAGCATACCAACATAGTTACCTGAAACAGTCTTGCTTTTGATACATGAAGGAATTCAAGTATTTTTCTTATTCACATTATTGATTTGTATAAAAGTGTGTGACATTAAATAGCTTGTCAAAATCGAGGTGTTGCCTGGCCAGTGTTGCTCAGTGATAGAGCACCAAGAGGTCGCCGGTTCGATTCCTAGTCAAGGCACATGCCCAGGTTGTGGGCCAAGTCCCCAGTGGCAGGCATGCAGGAGGTGGCCAATTGATGTTCTCTCTTATCAATGTATCTATCTCTCCCTCTCCCTTCCCTTCTCTCTAAAATCAATAAAGAAAAAAAAAAAGTGAGCTGTTGCCCTGGCTGGTTTGGCTTAGTGGTTATAGCATTGGCCATTGGACCAAAGAGTCATGGGTTCAGTTCCATCAAGGGCATGTACTTTGGTTGCAGTTCGGTCCTCAGCCGTGGTTAAGGTCATGCGGGAGGCATCCAATCAATGTGTGTCTCCCTCTCTCCTTCACTCTATCTGAAGAAAAAAAAAGTGAGGTGTGTGTTGTTGTTTTTTGTAGGTGAATTCCAGAAATGGATGATTTATTTTACTGTTATTTTACTGTTGAGGAAAAGAAAGAAAGCCACCACTCATTTTGATTAGACTGGAGTATTAGTATTTTAGACTGACTACCAAATTTTTGTGTTCACTTGAGTGACAAATTAAGTAGCATTCTACTTTGCTGGACCTATAAGCAAATGAAAATGCTTTTATTCTTGAGTTTCATGAAGACAGGGACAGTATTGTTTTTCTTTCTTTTTTTTTTTTAAGCATTACTATATTTTCAAACTAGCATAAGGCTTTGTGCTTAGTAGATGCTCAATAAAGATTTTTATATTAGAATCACAAAAACAGTCTCTTGCTTTTTAACAAGATATTTTTCATGCAAAAAAATAATAATCTCAACAGTGAGGATCAGAAAAAATAGTCTGAAATGTTTAGTGGGTGTTGCTTTTTTCCTGTGTTGTCTTGAATCAGTTATGTAAAAAGTACCCTAAGTAACATCATATATTCAAAGGAGTAGAATAAAATAGCTTTATAACAGTTGTGAAAGGATTAGTCAGACACAGTGTATAAGTTAACACAATAAGGACCCAAACTGTTTTTAAAAACAACTGGAAATACCATTAATTATTAGGGTGTTTTTTGTTTATTTTTTGAGACTAATCATATGATTGACTTCACATGTTCCCCATATTGGTGAATGTGGAAGTAATGTTGGAAATATATAGGGGAGTTCTTTTGTTTTGGTTTATTTTTAATTTGTTGTGTATCAAAATTTTTATGTAAAATACTTGAAAAACATTTAACAGTTCTTTATTTTGTCTTTGAATATTTTAGAGTAGTACGTGGTCATTATACTGTCAGTGTAGGGATGGATAAAGAAAGTTAATTTCTCTTCCCTTTTTCTATTTTCAGCCCATGTGTTCATTTTTTTTTTACAAATTAATGTGTATTCTTTCATATGTGCATATAGGATTGAGGGGCGTGTGTGTATGTGTATTAAAAATGGGCAATGCTATTGCATCAAACTCTGCAACAGGACTTTTTTTTTCTACTTAAAATCATGGATATTATTTACAGATTAATACATATATTTCTAAATGATTTTTAAACTAAATGTGTATTGTTTCATAGTACAGATGTACTTTATTTAGTCATTTCCCTGTTGATAGGAGTTTAAATTGTTGCTAGTTTTGCTCTTTTTTTTTTTTTGCTGTAAAAATGCTGCATTAAATGCATTTGAACCTGTAACCTTGTGGACTGAAACTTTTATTTCTGTAGGCTACTTCTAAGTGGGTTTCTTGGCCAAAGGGTGAATTGGATTTTTTTTAAAAAGATTTAAAAATATATACTAATTTCTTCCCTAAAATGTGGCAATTCAGACTCCTCCCACAAGCAAAGTGTATGAAAGTGTCTACTTTCACATCTCTACCTGCACATTTCAAAACTGGTCATTTATATGTCTGTATAATTTTATTTGGAAAGGAGTCTGATTCTGTATATGAAGACCATGCAGTTCTATTTTTGGCATGATGATTATATTTGATATGCATTTAGTAACCATTTAGATCTATATGTATTGGACTAGAAAAACATCCATAATTTTTTTCTTTTTTTTTTTTAATCCTCACCCGAGGACATTTTTCCATTTTTTGTTCAGATAGAGTGGGAGGGAGGGAGGGAGGGGGGGAGAGAGAGAGAGAGAGAGAGAAACACCGACGTGAAAGGGACACATCGAGTGGTTACCACCCGCATGACCCAACCAGGGCCAGGGACAAAGTGCAACCGAGGTACAACCGAGGTACATGCCCTTAGTGGGAACTTGAACCCGGTCTCTCTGGACCACAGGCCAGCGCTCTAACCGCTGAGCCAAACTGACCAGGGCCATAATTTTCTTTAAGTGGGAAAAAAAGGCACGTTGAAGCGTTTTATGCAATCAAACTCCATTTAAAAATTTTTTCTCGCCCTGGCCGGTTTGGCTCAGCAGTTAGAACATTGGCCTGCGGTACAGAGAGACCCGGGTTCGGTTCCCGCTAAGGGCACGTACCTCGGTTGCAGTTTGTCCCCGGCCCTGGTTGGTCGTGCGGGTGGCAACCACTCGATGTGTCCCTTCACATCGATGTTTCTCTCTCTCTCTCTTCCTCTCTCTCCCTCCCGCTCTGTCTGAACAAAAAATGCAAAAAAAAAAAAAAAAAAAATTTTTTTCTCACCTTAACAGTGGTATGTTTCATGTTCAAGAGTTGAGGTTGCAAAATCCTGTTACAGCAGTATTAAGCATAGTTAGTATTTAAAACAGGCCACACAACAGTTGTTGGTATTTATGCATTTAGTATACATTTCTCTTGACAGCCAGAAAATTTAAAGCCAAAGTTTACATCCACTGATAGTAAAACTGTTACCCTAATTTTTTAGTATAATTATCCTCTATCTTTCTCTAATTTTGAGCTTTTGATTTATTTTATCAGCCTACATATGTATATAACTTTAATAAGCTACCTTAAAGAAAATCGGGTCCTTTGGAATTGCCTGGGTTCAATTCAAGTTCCATCTCTGCCATTTACTAACTTTGTAACACTGGCCAAGTGTGAATTTCTCCAAACTTGTATTTATTCAGTTTTTATGTGGACATAATAATGATTTTGCAGAGTTGTGAGAATTAACTAAGAATTATGTAAGATAATCAATATAGGGGAAATTGTAGATCATCACATGGTTTACTCTCAACAAGTATTATTTTCTTTCAGAAACTTTTTTTGTAAGTAGATATGAATTATTATTTCAAGTATTATCATTTATCCATACCTATAAGTCTTGATTACAGTGCATCCTCTGAATGTAGTCATTTAATACTTGTTATTCAGAATATTAAATTAGAACCAACTGAGTGAACTGAGAAAGATTTGTGTCCCAATCTATTACTATAGAGTTTCATAGATGTACTCACAGGTACATCTCATAACTGTGGAGAAGGGATGATGTTGTTGTGGTTAGACACAATAGTCAAAACAATCTATGTTTAACATAGACTTGACCAATTAGCTGTGTGACCTGGGCATGTTACTTGCCTGTTCATTCTTTCCTCATCTGCAAAATGAGGATATTAGTCATTATTTTATAAGGGCAGTAGTAAGAATTAAATGGGATGGCATGTAAAGTATTTAGCACATTCCCTGGCGCATATATATATATATATATATATATATTTTTATCCTCACCCGAGGACATTTTTCCATTTTTTGTTCAGATAGAGCGGGAGGGAGAGAGAGGGAGAGAGAGAGAGAGAGAGAGAGAAACATCGACGTGAAGGGACACATCGAATGGCTGCCACCCGCACGACCAACCAGGGCCGGGGACAAACTGCAACCGAGGTACGTGCCCTTAGCGGGAACTGAACCCGGGTCTCTCTGTACCGCAGGCCGATGCTCCAACCGCTGAGCCAACCCGGCCAGGGCCCATGGCATATATTAAGTGCCCAGTAAGTGTTAACCATAACAGTTGTGTTTGTTATTAGTTTACAAGTTGTTCATATATTTAATGATGCCTGAATGTAGTACTCTTTTTTTCCTTAAAGAAATCAAAGGCATTAAAGGCAATCTTATATGCATGTGAACTTTATTCAAACGCTTTTTGTAAAACCTGGAAGAAAGTGCATTTTAATCATACCAGTTGTGCATAAGTTACAGAATATTACCAAGGTTTTTTAATTAGTGGAGATTGTAGTGTTGAGAGGTCAGACTCATGTTTTCAGAGCATTTGAACTAGATTACCATTTCTTACACCTTTTTTTTTTTTAACTTTTGATTAAGTGAAGCAAAGGCACCCCTTAAGTAATAAGGAAAAAATTTTATTCCCCTTTCCAAAAACCTACTTGCTAATTAAAATAAGGTGATTCTCATCGTATCACCTTAACAGTGGTATGTTTCATGTTCAGGAAATGAGGTTGGGAAATTCCTGGTTAAAGCACAATTAAATAGTTAGTATGCAATATATAGATCATATATCATAGAAATGTACACTTGAAACCTATATAATCTTATTAACCAATGTCGCCCCAATAAATATAATAAAAGAAAAATAAAAGAAGCCACTTGAATATAGTTCTGTCACAAATATATAATTTTGAGTAAATGTTATCAGTAAACTATAGGAGTATATTTATTTATTTATTTATTTTTTATAATTTTTTATTAATTTATTTTTGTTACAGATGTTTCTCCTTTTTTCCCCATTGACACACTGCTCCCCATCCCCCCCACCCCATACCTGGCTTTGTTGTTCATGTCCATCGGTTATGCGTACATGCATATAAGTTCTGTGGTTTATCTCTTCCCTCCCCCCACCACCTCCTCCTTCTGAGGGTTGTCAGTCTGTACCCCACTTCCACATCTCTGGGTCTCCCAATTCCTCAGACTGTTATGTACATTATATTTCACAAATAAGTGAGATCATGTGATATTTGTCTTTCTCTGTTTGGCTTGTTTCGCTTAGCATAATACTCTCTAGGTCCCTCCATGTCGTCTCAAAGGTTAAGAGATCTTTCTTCTTACAGCTGCATAGTACTCCATTGTGTATATGTACCACAACTTTTTTATCCATTCATCTACTGATGAACACTTTGGCTGTTTCCAGATCTTAGCTGTTGTAAATAGTGCTGCTATAAAAATGGGGATACATATATTATTTCTGATTGGTGTTTCAGGCTTCTTAGGGTATATTCCTAGAAGTGGGATCACTGGGTCAAATGGCAGTTCCATTTTTAATTTTTTGAGGTAACACCATAGTGTTTTCCATAGTGGCTGCACCAGTCTGCATTCCCACCAGCAGTGTACTAGAGTCCCCTTTTGTCCACACCCTCGCCAACACTTGTTGTTTGATGATTTGTTGATGGTGCATTCTGACAGGTGTGAGGTGATACCTCATTGTTGTTTGAATTTGCATCTCTCTGATGATTTGTGATGTTGAACATTTCTTCATGTCTCCTGGCCATACATTTCTTTGTATGTCCTGTTTGGAGAGGTGTCTATTTAGCTCCTCTGCCCTTTTTTAATTGGGTTCATTGCCTTCCTTTTGTTGAGTTGTATGAGCACTCTATATATATTGGAAATTAACTCCTTATCTGCTATATCATTGGCAATTATGCTCTCCCATACAGTGGGTTGCCTTTCCATTTTGATGATTGTATCTTTTGCTGTGCAGAAGCTTTTTAGTTTGATGTAGTCCCATGTGTTCATTTTCTCCTTTGTTTCTGTTGCCTTAGGGGATGTATCAGTGAAAATTCTGGTGCGTATGATATCTGAAATTTTGTTGCCTATAGTTTCTTCTAGGATTTTTATGGATTCATGGGTCACGTTTAAGTCTTTTATCTATTTTGAGTTTATTTTTGTGCATGGTGTAAGTTGATGGTCTAGTTTCATTTTTTTTGCATGTAGCTGTCCAATTTTCCCAACACCATTTATTAAAGAGGCTATCTTTACTCCACTGTATGCTCTTGCCACCTTTGTCAAATATTAATTGAACATATTGCCTTGGGTCCATTTCTGGGTTCTCTGTTCTGTTCCACTGGTCTATATGCCTGTTTTTGTGCCAGTACCAGGCTGTTTTGATTACAGTGGCTTTGTAGTATAACCTGAAATCTGGTAATGTGATCCCTCCAACTTTGTCCGTCTTTTTCAAGATTGCTGTGGCTATTTGAGGTCTTTTTTGGTTCCATATGAACTTTTGAAGTATTTGTTCTAGTTTTGTGAAGTATGTCATTGGTATTTTGATGGGGATTGCATTGAATCTATAGATTGCTTTGGGTAGTGTGGACATTTTAATGATGTTAATTCTTCCAATCCATGAACAAGGTATGTGCTTCCACTTTATATATCTTCCTCTATTTCTCTTTTCAATGACCTGTAGTTTTCTGCGAATAGGTCCTTTATTTCTTTGGTTAAGTTTATTCCTAGGTATCTTAATTTTTTTGTTGCAATGGTAAATGGGATTGTTTTCTTAGTTTCTCCTTCTGTGAGTTCATCATTGATGTGTAAGAATGCCATCGATTTCTTGACGTTAATTTTGTATCCTGCTACTTTGCCAAATTCATTTATTAAGTCTAGTAGATTTTTTATGGAGTCTTTAGGGTTTTCTGTGTATAATATCATGTCATCTGCAAATAATGACAGTTTCACTTCCTCCTCTTCAATTTGGATTCCTTTTATTTTTTCTTCATGTCTGATTGCTGTGGCTAAGACTTCCAGTATTATGTTAAATAAGAGTGTCAAGAGTGGTCATCCCTGTCTTGTTCCTGTTCTTAAGGGAAATTGTTTTAGTTTTTGCCCATTGAGTATGATGTTGGCTGTAGGTCTTTCATATATGGCCTTTATTATGTTGAGATATGATCCCTCTGTTCCCATATTGCTGAGCGTTTTTATCAGAAATGGGTGCTGGATATTGTCGAATGCTTTTTCAGCATCTAGTGATATGATCATGTAGTTTTTATTCTTCATTTTGTTCATGTGGTGTATCACGTTTATTGATTTGCGAATATTGTACCAGCCTTGCATCCCTGGGATGAGTCCCAGTTGGTCAGGGTTCAAAATTTTATTTGATGTATTGCTGGATCCAATTTGTATAGAAGTATATTTAAACCTAGCTAGTATCTTACCTTAGAGTAAGAAAGGGAGGATCAACCTGTTTGTTATATTCAAGGCTGCAGTGCTAGATATTTTCTGCCTTCCTTATCTACTGAAATTAGTAAATTTGAGTAGTTTTTCTTTAGCTCTGCTTTTAGAGTTTTTATTTGTAATTTTTAAGAAACTTAAAGTAGGAAATTGTATGGTGAAGTAGAGACAGGTCACTGGTATTTGACCTGAAATACTGATTACTGTCTTTTATGTGGAAATAGTGGATAGCAATTAATGCTTGGTCATTTTTAAATATATTTTCAAAATTAGTCATCTGAGTAGATATTTAATGAATGCTGTGTGATAATTAGCAAGTATATAAATTAGTATGACTAGAATTGGGTTGTAATTTCATGATTAGCCTTTAGAGCATTTCAAGTACTAATGGATATTATTAGAGGCCATAGCATCATAAAATGGAAGGAAGCAAAGTATGTACAGCTACAACTTTCAGTAAGAACAGGGAAAATAAATAGGAAAGTCAGAAGGGGAAGAACATGAGAGAAACAGTAATTTAAAGGTTACTAAATTCTTGTTTTTGCCCAAGTTTGGGGAAAGAAGAGTTAAAAATTAATTAGAAGAAAAGAGTCTGGGAGGAGTGCTAGTTAAGACGTTATAACTACTTTAAGTATTACTTTAATTGTGAGAGTTTTTTTTTTTTTTCTTATATTTGGAATCTGATTCAGAGATCTAGTGAATAATTCAGATCACTTTTTGCCTCAGGACCAAGTTCATTTTTAAATGTTTTTTTTTTTAATCCTCACCCGAGGACATTTTTTCACTTTTTGTTCAGATAGAGTAGGTGGGGCGGGGGTGGAGAGAAACATTGACATGTAAGGGACACATCGAGTAGTTGCCACCCGCACAACCCAACCAGGGCCGGGGACAAACTGCAACCGAGGTACGTGCCCTTAGCGGGAACTGAACCCATGTCTCTCTGGACCACAGGCCAATGCTCTAACCACTGAGCAACCGGCCAGGGCCATTTTTAAATCTTTTGATTCCCCAATGTCTAGAAAAAGGGAATTAGAGTGATGACTAGAAAATAAAACCCTTTCCTGAAAGGGAGTTTTCTGTGATGTCAAAGACTGATTATAAATGTGTTTCAAGTCAAGTTGGAATGGATAACAGGGTATCCACTCCTCTTGAATGTAATTCATACAACTAAGAAAGGAGGCTATATTGTGTGAAATGATTGTCCAGTAATTTGTAATTTCTCCTTCCTTGATAACAATAATTCACTTATTTTACATATGTACTTTTTCTATGGGTTATATTTTATTAGTTATATGGAAATTTTATTTGAAATATGATACATAGGAAGGTGTTAATTTCAGTAAATGAATTATTCCATTCATACCAAGTCTATAGCTTGTATAATGTGACAGTTGGCCAAAACAGTAAAAAAAAAAACACAAAAAAAAACATTTAAAAAAATTACTGGAAATCAAAATTTTTTTAATGAAAATTAAATCATATATATATAAAGAATTTTTGTCTTTGCTTAAACTGAAAACTGGTTTGAGAATAATTATATTGGAAGTTATTACCAGAATTAGAATTCACCTCTTCTCTAGCACCTAGCAATGTCTGATAAGGCATTCATTTGAAAAAAATTGGAGAGTTGTTTAAGTTATTAAAAGTAGGAGAGAAATTAGAATTCTTTAGGTTAAATCTATCTGAAGTTAAGGAGTAGGCTGTGATCTTTTGAAATATATTCTAATACATAAACTTTCAAGTTTTACAATCACAGGTAGTATTTTATGCCATTATTTCTCTCAGCTGCTAAAGTAGTACACATAGCAGACATTTGATATATTGTAAATCTTCAAATCCTACGTTTGTTTGAACCATATGAAATTACCATTGAATGACTTAAAAATTTTTTTTGTTTATTGTTTTTAAAGAGAGAGGAAAGGAGAGGGAGAGAGAGACAGAAACATCGATGAGAGAGAACATCAATTGGCCATCTCCTGCATGCCCCCCACTGGGGATTGGGCCCACAGCCTGGGCATATGCCCTGACCGCTAATTGAACCAGTGACCTCTTAGTGCATGGGCCAATGCGCAACCACTGAGTCACACCAGCCAGGCCATTGATTGACTTTAAACAACATTACGAGAATAAGAGTTTCATGTGGTTCTCTTTAAATCTGGCATTAATTTGGTTTGAAAATAATTATTGTTCTTTCTTTGGATGCTATGCTAATCATTGACTTAAGTGGAATAAAAAAGTTACATTGTGTTTGTAAGCTACTAGTTTCTTTTGCAAACACTTTCTATTGTTAAAATCAGTTTTGAACAAGTAGGCTATCAGGTCTTCACTTGACCAGTTTATAGGGATGGTACCTTAAGTGGGGAAGACTATTTATAATGACGTTTAACTCAAATTTATAAAGATTTCCTTGTTTAACATTTTCCAGAGTAATATTTGTTATTGTATATTTCTTAATATGAAATGTTGGAGTTGTTTTGATATAAATGGTTTCTTACATTTCCGTGGATAATACATGAGAATGTTAAAGCAGTGTTCATTCATGAAAATTTGTGCATTTGATCAATTTGGGAAATGCAGTTTTATTCCAGCTTAACTGTAACCAGCATTTTGTTTATAATCACTCTACTTTATTTTATATACCTTTAAAGGATAGGAGTTATCAGCTTGGATAACTTGTGTACATTTTTCTACTGAAGTAACATAGTTTTCTTTGTTTTTAGTGCCACCATGGCAACTGCACCATACAACTACTCTTACATCTTTAAATATATTATTATTGGTAAGTTCATTTCCCATACATTCTTGTTTTCCAAAGAAGGTTAATATAAAAAATACTTACATACTAATATTTGACATACCACTCCAGAAGAAGTGGATAATTATCTCAGTGCAAAATTAAAGCTCCTTTGAGAAGATTAGTTTTGCATTAACAATATACCTTTCACGCTGTGACTCTGAATACTTTTATAGAACAATGTGGGGTACCTTTGAAGTGATGTTGGTTGTTCTTAAGGGCTTCCTGAAAACTTGTTAATACTGGGAATGAAATTAATTTCCTAGGAGTGCTGATACATTACAAAAATATCATGAAAGCCCTCAGCCTCTGGATTCCAAAAATTGATAGAAATGCTGGATTCAGAATAATTACGTAATATACATAAAATATAATATTGGTAGTTTTTTCCTTAAGTTGCAAGATTTTACTCAAATTAAAAGACAATGCAGTTTATCCAAGTATAGTTGTAAGAGCACAAATGAAAAGTACATATACTTCTCAGTTAATTCTTCACATGAGAACAGTTTAGTTTAATATTGAGCTTATGTGACTATATTATAATGCTTCCTTCACCAAAGGTTAAATTACTGTAGTACAGAGATGACACTGTTCTGTTAATGATTTTCATGTAGTGTACATTCTTTTCATTTGTGGAATTATGCAAAAATAAAATATGAGATAAGATCTAGTGAATCAGGCTTCTAATACTTATTTCTGCTTGTTATATGCTGCTGCCCTATTTGTCACTCCTAGGAGTCTTTTGTTTTTATGTATGGTTAAGGGAAAAAACAATATAAAACTTTGAAACAGCTCAAAGTAAAAAACACGATTACAGCAATTTCTCTGTTGAAAAAGCACTTTGCAACTGGTGGCTATTAACATAATTTATAATCAAATTCTATTACTGCTGAAAGTTGGGAATAGTGAATTTATACATCACAGTGAAAACTGACCTGTAGTATCTTTTGAACTCATTATAAATTAGGGAAATACAGCTTTTCTAAGTGTCCCAGAAATTTGTGATATTGTAAGGGATATTGCAGTCATTGCATATAATTATAAGAGTGTGAAATTGAGAAATGTAATTGTCACTGAAAACTTTTTTTTTTTTAATAGGGGACATGGGTGTAGGAAAATCTTGCTTGCTTCATCAATTTACAGAAAAAAAATGTAAGTTTAAAATATAAGGTAAACTATTAGTAAATTTTTTATTGTCACTTTCCTATTTTTTTTTAAAGTGTCATTTTCAGTGTACTCTGTGCATTTAAACATAACCTTTCCCTATATATGCACTTCTGTGTTTAGGGAGTGATTCTGTTTTTAAATAGGTGCAGATAAAATGAAATATACCCACATATGCAGTGTTGATTTTTGTATGTCATATATAATTTGATTCACTTTAGATTTTTTGATGGTAAAACTTTTAAAAATGTATACTGTGATGTCATATTTAAATCTTTTTATTTTCTGACTTTGTATTATGGAAATTATCTCGTTAGGGGAAATTTGCTGCATGTATCATTTGTTAACTCTATAATAATGGATTGGAAATATTTAAAATGCAATCCCATCTGCATTCATGACTTAAGATTCAAAGTACAACTCTGTCTTGGGTGGTAGAGGAAGGGGCCATTTTATTTTATGCAGCTGATAGGCTAATACAGTTGAAATTGTTTCCATGTAGTTGAAAATTATTTCTATGGCTTTTTTTTTTTAGCTTAATATAATATTTTATGAAGTGTCCAGTGGTCTGTGTGTACTTGTATCAGAGAATAGTGGGTTTAGGTTTCCAGTGGCCTAACTATAAGGAAAGGACTAATACATTTGTTCTGTTGGAATAGGCATATATAACTTGCCAGTATATTGCTATAAATATATGTTAAATGTGATGATTTTCTTTAAGGTATTGATAGCATTTTCAGGATAAAAATTTGGTTGACTAATAGCTCTTGATTAATTTGTTGCATGTAAGGATTGTCAAAGGATAAAGAGTGTAACATTGGTATTAGTGGAGAGTTTATTACAATCTTATTTTTAATTAGCAGATTATTTTAGTTCAGGGGTCAGCAAACGAGCTTTTAGGCCAAATTTAGTCGCTGTTTTTGTACAGTTCTGCTGGAGCACAGTTAGTGCCCATTTTATGCATTGTTTATGGCTGCTTTTGTGTTTCAGCAACAGAGTTGAATAGTTGTGACAGACCTTTTGGCCTTCAGACTTAAAGTATTATTTGGTCCTTTACAGAAGTTTGCTGACCACTGTTCTGTGACTTCTTACTTCTGGGCTTTTTTTTTTTTTTTTAATGTGCTAGCTTTAGTCTGTTTTATAACCTATAAGCATTACTAAGTCGTTTGATTATCCAGTGGACCCTGCCACTGGCCTTCATTTGCAGCTTTTTTGAAGTTGGAATATTATATATATTTCTTTTTCTCCCTAACAGTTATGGCTGATTGTCCTCACACAATTGGTGTTGAATTTGGTACAAGAATAATTGAAGTTAGTGGCCAAAAAATCAAACTGCAGATATGGGATACAGCAGGACAGGAGAGGTTTAGGGCTGTTACACGAAGCTACTACAGAGGAGCTGCAGGAGCGCTTATGGTGTATGATATCACTAGGTAAGAGATTAATAATTTTTTAACTTTCCCACTAGAAAAAAATCTACTTTAGGCAATATGGTTTTTATTATTATTATTATTGATTTAAGCATTCCTTAGTTTGTAATTGTAAATGTGCTTATTTGGGTTTCATGATTTCTTCTCTAAATTGCTGCGTAAGACTTGACATAACGTGTTGATTTCCTTTTCTGAAAGTGGGTATGACTGAAGAAAAACTTTAGGAGATGCTGGTGGAGCTGACAGAAGAATACTTCTGAAAAGCAGCATCATTTGAATTATTTGAGGTGAAATAATATTTTATACCAGACTTTGTACTTTTCGCTTCAGTAGAAAGCAAGCAAGTCTTGAGGAATTACTCTATTCAGTCTCTAGTGTTCAAGTGTACACCTTTCAAAATAAGGCCAATCAAGAAATTTAGTTTTGCTAATCCAACATAGTAGATTATAAAAAGTTCTTAATGCTTGCATCTGAAGGTGTTTGAGTATTTAATTAAATTCTTTTTTGTCCTAAAATGGACTGAAGTGGTTTAAAGTACTTTAGGCGGTGAGATTAAATTTATTGCAACTCGATTATTTCTGGAAACTCAAAGCACTTTATACAAAGTAACAAAACTGGACCATAAATGTTTGACTTTGCAAAACATGGAAAAGTGTGCCACTTCATTAAACTCTGTTGTTTGTCTACTGTAAGTTGGAAAATGAACTGGATCACCTTTCACATTAATGCAAAGTGTCAGTCTACTAAAGCATTGTGACTCTGACTTTTGTGCAGGGTAGAAACGAGTGAGTGGGACCAAGTAATAGACTTTCAAGCATATTTCCCTTTGGGAAATGCTTTATGCTATTCCCTAGAATTGGATTATTTCGGGGTTGAAACAGAGTGAAACAGTCTTAATGCTCTTCATATAGCCAGGCAGTGATCAGTAAATAGTTTTATGGGAAGACTACTTAAAAATCTGGCCATCTGTATAGGACATCTTTTTATGAGTGATGCATTCCCGAAAACGTCACATTATTAAAAACTCCATGAATTAATAAAATATAAATATGGTGAATGTGTGCTTATAGTATAGTATAGAGTTGTAGTTTGTTTTTCCTTTTTGGTGTGTCTTTTTCTTCTTCCCAGCTTTATTGACATATAAGTAATACAACTTTGTATAAGTTTAAAGTATACAGTGTGATGATTAAACATATCTTTTAGCCCTGGCCAGTTTTATTCAGTGGTTAGAGCAGCGGTTCTCAACCCGTGGGTCGCGACCCCTTTGGGGGTCGAACGACCCTTTCACAGGGGTCGCCTAAGACCACCGGAAAACACATATTTCCGATGGTGATTCATAACAGTAGCAAAATTACAGTTATGAAGTAGCAACGAAAATAATTTTATGGTTGGGGGTCACCACATGAGAAACTGTATTAAAGGGTCACGGCATTAGGAAGGTTGAGAACCACTGGGTTAGAATACCGGCCCTTAGACCGAAGGGTCTCGGGTTCGATTTCAAGGGCACATACCTGGGTTGCAGGTTTGATTCCCTGCTTTGGTCTGGGTGCATACAGGATCCTGTGCATCTCTCTCACGTCAGTGTTTCTCTTTCTTTCCCTCTCTCCACCCCACTTCCCTCCTTTCCACTTTTTCTAAAAAAAAAAATCAGTGGAAGAAATATCCTCAGGTGAGGAATAACAACAACAACAAAAAAACATATCTTTTAAACATAGTAAATACTTTGGGTAAAATGCATCTCTGTTTAAGTTATCAGAAGTACTTCTGCTGTAAACAACCCTAATGTCCATCAAATGATGAATGGATAGATCAACAAATGTGGTATATGCATACAATGGAATAAAATTCAACCATTAAAAGGAAAGAAACATTGATACATGCTATATAGTGGCTGAACCTAGAAAACATTTTGCTAAGTGAAAGAAGCCAGAAACGAAAGGCCACATGTATGATTCCATTTGTATGAAATAACCGGAATAGGCCAATGCATAAAGACAAAGTGATTTGCCAGGGGATGGGGAATGAGTGCTAATGGATATGGGGTTTCTTTTTTTTGGTGATGAAAATGTTCTAGAATTAGAACATTGCATAGTTTTGTGGATATTCTTAAAACCACTGCATTATATGCATTAAAAAGTTGAGCTTTATATAAGTATGTTTGTTGTATCCCAATAAAACTGTTTACTGGTAAAAAGTACTTTAGGCTTTAGATAGGTGTTGTCTTGACTCAATGATAGTGACATTAATGTTGCAACCATGACACTGCCCCCCACCACCACCATTTTTTTCTATTAATCCTTGACATTTTGAAAACTTAAAAGTCCCTGTTTTAATAATGCTTTTTATTCTTGGTATTAACTCTGATTGTTACAGGGTATTTTCTTAAATTGACAGCATAGCTTATCATGGCAGTTTGTTTGGCTCTATCAATTGTTTGATATATTTAACATCCATGACAAAATTAGGGATATTTTAGCACTTCTTTTGGTTTTGTTTTTGGTTATTTTTTTAGCTCTAGTACCACCAGGTAATGAATAATTGGATAATACTGTATTTGTAGATTTGAAATTATGATGGTGAATTTTAAATATGTTTTTGTTGAATTTTTAGAGAGAGAGGAAGGGGGAAAAAGGTAGAAACATTGATGTGAGAGAGATTCATCGATCGGCTGCCTCTTGCACACCTTCTACTGGGGATCGAGCCCACAACCCGGGCATGTGCTTTGACCAGGAATCGAACCGGGAACCTCTCAGTCCACGGCACCTCTCAGTCCATGGGACAGTGCTCAATCCACTGAGCCATACCTGCCGGGCATGATGGTGAATTTTAAATTAATGAAACAGTTAGCAGAATTTATGGTACATGTAGACGATATTGTTTTCATGATCTTGACAACACAAAGGATGTGTTGATTTTTCTGTTTACTAAAGTGGTGCGAGTTTATAATTCATTCTTGCTGCCAGCTTTGACATTTTAAAATTCATCAAAATTGTATAAATAGTTTGGGATTGTGTTATTTAAGGTTTTACGCACAAAGTAAGATATATTTGTTGTGTAAAAGCAAAATATGCTGATACTACTAATACTGAGCAGTGATAAGGCTTGTACTTTTTATTTTATTTATTTATTTTTTAATCCTCATCCAAGGACATTTTTTTCCATGTTTTGTTCAGATAGAGTGGGAGGGAGAGAGAGGAAGAGAGAAACAGCGACATGAAAGGGACACATCGAGTGGCTGCTACCCGCATGACCAACCAGGGCCGGGGACAAACTGCTACTGAGGTACATGCCCTTAGCGGGAACCGAACCCGGGTCTCTCTGGACCACAGGCCGATGCTCTAACCGCTGAGCCAGACCGGCCAGGGCAGGCTTGTGCTTTTTAAAAATTATATTTGAGCCCTGGCCAGTTTGGCTCAGCAGTAGAGCGTCGGCACGGGTCAGTTGTGGGTTCGATTCCGGCCAAGGTCATGTACCTTGGTTGCGGTTCATCCCTGGCCCTGGTCGGGGTCATGTGGGAGGCAGCCAGTCCCTCTCATGTTGATGTTTCTTTCTCTCTCCCATTCTCTCTCTCCTACTCTGAAGATAAATAGAAAAATATCCTCAGGTGAGGATTAAAAATATATATATTTGAACATTGTTTACCTAAAAATTTTTAAACACTGGGAAAAGTTATTTTGATTTATGTGACTTTTTTTGACATTAAGTGTTAATTTGTGTATATGATATGGAACAGTAAAAAGAATCTGAGTAAGGAGTTCTTTTCAGTTCCCACTAGGAAAGAATTAAATATTTGGAATATTGAGTCTCATGTGAGCACTGGCAACTGGAGTTTATGGAATATACTCTTCACAAGGCTAAACTTGAAACACTTTGAGGACCCAATGTGTATCAAGGTCCTAGGCCTGGCTCTGAATTTAAACCTTTGTGGGCTTCTGTTTCCTCACGTGTTAAATAAGTAAGATGGATTAATGTTCTGTGAATCTGTACAAATCAAAAACATTTTTAGCTTTCAAAATTTTTATTTTGACCCCTTTGGTAGTGTCTGATTATTTACTCTGTATAATATTGTAAATTATTTGGGTTTGTTTGCTTCTTCAAAGCCTTCTTGGCTAGTGCAAATGAGCCTATGAGTTTTTAAATTCTTGCTTGGATAAAGTGGAGAAATAGGGCAGTTTAAATCCCAAAATGACTTAGCTGCTGATAAATAAGAGCACAAAGTCAGGATAAACTCACTCTCTCATATCTGGGGGCTTGAATTTCTAGTCACATGTATTCAGTGCCCTTTTAAAGCCAGTTTTTATGCTGTTATAATTAGCTTTCTCTTTAAGGAAAGGCGGATTTTAACTTTTTTTTTTCGATTACAGTTGACATACAATATATTAGTTTCAGGTGTACAACACAGTGATTAGAAATCATTTATATAATTTACAAAGTGATCATCTCGATAATGTCAAGTACCCATCTGACACCATACAGTTATTACAATATTATGTCTGTGTTTCCCATGCTGTATTTTATATACCGTGAATGTTTTTGTAGTTGGCAGTTTGTACATCTAATTCCTTCCCGGGAAAGGTGAATTTTATGCCAGCATATTGTAGGTAGCATGACTGTCTTTGGTTTCTAATTTGAAAAATTTAAAGACAAATGCAAAATATGTGTTTGCATTCCACAACTGTTTTCTTTAGGGTAACAGTCTAGTCAAAGCAAAAATACTTTTTTAGGATCTGTTGATTAAAATCTGTATTTTAAATATTTATTGAAGTCTCTTTTTTTCCTACTAAAATGGCAATTGTATGCAGCAGTCACAAATGTAAATTTTAATTTTTGCAGAAGAAGTACATATAACCACTTAAGCAGCTGGTTGACAGATGCAAGGAATCTCACCAATCCAAATACTGTAAGTTAAAGATATCTGTTACACAGAAAATTTAAGATCTAAGCTAACCCCAAAAGAAAAGCCATTTGCTAGTGGGAATTTTGTATGTGGGTAGTAAGAATGAGAATCTTTATTTTATTCTTAACGTAATTGAAGAAAACATTTTTTCAGTACTAATTACCCCAGGTGTCACACTTTATACTTGGTTTTTATTCATGATTGATGTTAGAAAAAAAGAAAGTTATGAATGGGTGGTGATCTCATGTCAAGTGAAGACTATGAAATCTGAAACTATCACTTTAAAAGGGATCTGCATTAGTTTAATAAAATATTACCATTGGAGGAAACTGGGCAAAGTGTATAAAGGATCTCTCAGCATTATTTTTTACAACTACATGTGAATTTACAATAAAAATTTCAATGAAAAATAAAGGGTTCTGTGTGCTTAAAACCAGATTGAGAAGATACTAAGATTTTTAAAGGCCAGCCACCATGCTAGATTCTGCAGTATACAAAGATAAATGGGTCCTTGACCCACAAAATGTTATAGTCTAGTAGGGAGGTTACCTTTGGGGATACAAATAACCATGCTGAAAAGCAGAGTGAAATACAAGTTAGAATAGAGTGACTGGTGGGGGCCCAGGATGAGCAGTGCCGCCTAGAGTAACCAGCCTTACAGAGGAGGTGGGGTGTTTGAGCTGCGACTTCAGGGGTGAGTAAGGTTTCAGTATTCCAGGGACAAGTGAGGAAAGGCACTATGAGCTTCTCAAGAATAAGGTCTGTGTCTCACTTAGCTTTGTACTCCAGTACCTAATAGAGGCCTGGTTCAGTAAATGTGTAATCGGTGCTAACATTGGCATTTATTAGGGAAGAGCAATTTAATTGAGTCAGTTAATATGGTTTGCCTATTATGACGGACACTGTGCCTAGAACTTTAATATCTATTGTCACATTAAACCCACTGTAAGTATATATACAAACCTATAGGTTGATTTAAGAATGCTCACTTTTGTTATACTACTCAACTATACTTTGCTTAAGGTTTACATTTGGGTCAAAAGTTTATTGGACACCAGTTTTTGGAAGTGGGAGGGCTGTACTTGCACATGAAAAAAAGTTAATGATGGAAATCCCTTTTAATTGAAACCATCTATTCCTACAGTATCCATATCTGGAGTAGCACATATGTTGGGAAGGGGAAGGGAGGATTTACTAGTTGGTGTCAACTAAACATATAGGCAGAGATAGTTCATCCGTAATCCCCCCTCCCCCTCCCCGCCCAATAAAAACCCTATTTCCCAAGGCTGCATCTTTTTTAAATAAGTTTTCAGAGTTGCTTTTAACTTTGGCCTAACTTCACTTGTATGTAAAATGATTCCAAAGTGGATATAGTTGTGTGATATTTTGCCTTAGATTGGAACTCACTGCATATGTGTCTCCAGCTGCCCCCCCCCCCCCCCCCCCCCCCCCACGGATACATAGACATTTGTTATTGGTTGCTACAAACTTAGTTCTGCCTAGGGATAGTGTCGGGTAGAACAGTATTTGTCTGAAGATAGTTTGGGTGTTCTACCTGGGTTCTGATATCCTCTGACCTTTGACAAATCTCTTTGTCTTATTTGAGCCTTACTTTCTTTATCTGTAGCCTGGAGTTGAATTAGTAGTTTTTAAACTTTTTGAGGGTCCCACAAACTTTCTCTTTAGGGACTATCCTTGTTTACAGTATTTTGTGCTTAATTTCAAGTGCATTCACAGATCCCCTGGAGTTTGTCTGGATCTTTAATAATCTTTTTCAGATAAATCATAGTCTTTGGCCTGGATCAGGTGTGCCTCATGGGCTGTTTTGTTTTTGAATGGCTTGCAAGCTAAGAATGTTTACACTTTTAAACAGTTAAAAAAAAGAAAGAAAGAAAAAGCAAGGAAACATATACAAAGAAACCATAACATGGGGCTCAGAAACCTGAAATATATCCTCTCTGCCCTTTACAGAAAGTTTGTGAACCCCTGGACTAGAAGATTGCTGAGATCCCTGTTAATACTAATAGCTTCATGATTCTGTAGTCCTGTCTGCTAGATAATTGCTAGTACTTGTTTTCCATTTTAGGCCCACGTGTTTTTTTTTTCTATCAAGATTTTTGGATTTCAGAATTTTTATGGTTGATTTAAGTGGTTGCTTTTGTTTTAAGATGTCTTTCTTTTGGTCACACACTAGGTAATAATTCTCATAGGAAATAAAGCAGATTTGGAGGCACAGAGAGATGTTACATATGAAGAAGCCAAACAGTTTGCTGAAGAAAACGGTGGGTTTCTTATAAGACTTTTAATGGCTGTTTGGGAAGTCACACTTAGGAGAATTTCTAAAGATTTTAATCCTGCATATTATTTGACAATTAATTTTAAATGCAAACTGCTCAAATTTTAAGGATGAGGAAATAGCAAAATGTGTTTGAGAATTTGTGTGTGTGGGGGGGGGGTACAGTTGTTCCTTCCATCTCACACTCATTCTTGCATAAAATATTGAAATTTGATGGGAAACTTTTATTCAGATGTTGCTAAAGAGAAGGCCCTTGTGAGGTCATTTGAAATGTCCTAATCATAGTCTGAATTTTATTTTTAGGTTTATTGTTCCTTGAAGCAAGTGCAAAAACGTAAGTATGGCTAAATTAGGTCATTTTCAATTACATTCAAATTTCTCAGAATAGAACCATATATATGAAACTGCATGTATATACATATACAGTTGACCCTTGAACAACATGGGTGTGAGCTGCGTGGATCCAGTCATATGAGGAGTTTTTAAATTGATCCGCATAAGTCATTTGGCCCACAGAGTTGAAACCCACCTTATCAAAGGGTCAACTCCATTACTGGGAATTCACATGTTCGGAGCAGATTTTTGACTACAGGGAAGGTCCGTCGGTGCCCTTAATCCCTGAGTTGTTCAAGGGTCTCCTGTACATAAAATGTATACTGTGTAAGTGCATAATGAGGAAAAGGAAGCAACCCTTTGCTTCCTATTTGACATTTCAAAATAATATTTTTTGTTACTTTACCTAAAAGATTATACCTTGATTATGCCCACTGCTAATCTATGTTAATAAATGAAATTGTGTAAACACATCAAGTGTTTGACTTTCACAACTGAGGTTGAGTTTGGCATTGTGGACTCAATCAAGCTTGGTCAACCTGTTTAATACTTCGGATCATGGTAAAAAGCATGACTTAAGGAAATAGTGTCTAAGAGTAATTATAGATGCATAATGAACATTTTCTCATTGTTATCCCACGTCCATTATTGAACCTCAGGACTGTCATCATAGTTCATTTATTAAGCCAAAAATTCCTTGCATTGGTAAGAAGCTAGCTCTTTTTGTTCACCTGCACTGTTAGTCCTAAGAGAATTGAGCTGAAGTGTGAACATGGCTAAGCATGAACATGTCACCATTACATGATAAAAAACAGTACAGTTCATGTTTGGCTAATCAGACTATTCAGATCTGGGAATCATGTTTGCTCTTTGGAGATTTCATTTCTGTTTGGAATATTCTGTTACTACAGAAATGGCCTATCTTAACTGCTGTATATTAATACATTAGCATTTTAATGGATAGAACACATACAGTTATCCAAATAGGGTTCGTAGAAACAGCTCAGTTTTGTGTTTATATGCTTTCCACAGAAAATATTTTCCCATGTTGTTCTCTTAGCTCAGTCTTCTGGTAATCTCTTATTAGATGACAGTGGCTAAGTTGAAGACATCATGGCAGTTGACTAAAGGTTAGCAAAAGGTCAGTGTATAATGTCTTATCTTTTGTAGAAGACTATGGTTCTCGAATAAAGTTGTCAATCGTCTCTTAGGGGAGAGAATGTAGAAGATGCTTTCCTTGAGGCTGCCAAGAAAATCTATCAGAACATCCAGGATGGAAGCCTGGATCTGAATGCTGCCGAGTCTGGTGTACAGCACAAACCTTCAGCCCCGCAGGGAGGCCGGCTAACCAGTGAACCCCAACCCCAGAGAGAAGGCTGTGGCTGCTAGTGACCTCTTTGCTGTGGCTCTCATTTGACCTTTCACCTCTGTCTGTTGGAAGCAGTACTTTTTACTGCCTCATTGTCTTCTGTACATCTTACTGGGTTTAATTAAAAAAAAAAGAAAGAAAAAAGAAAAAAACTCTGTTGTAAAAACAGTTTAACACAATACTAAACTGCTAAACAACTAGATGTAATCAGGTTATCAAAGGCAAGTAGAGTAATCTCTCCTGCATGGTAAATCTAGATTCCCCCTGCCCCCCCACTCCCCGCCTTGATTGTCCTCGTGATAGGTATGTCACCAATACATGATTTAAACTGAGCACCGACGCTGGACTTCATGATTTTTACCCCTCCCTCTTTTCGGCAAGGCTTTGTCTCACTGTACGGTTTAATTTGATATCTGAAGCCTTTCTCCCCATATCTTTAACTGTTCAAGTATGTCTGTTGTAACCAAGAAGTTTATTGCTATGAAATGGCTTCTGAAGATAGTAAAGGGGGTTCTGTAACTGCTTTTGTTTTTGTCAGATAAATTCCCTGTTGTGTGGGTGGCATTTTTCTTAAGGTTTGCTTCTGTCTTAGCCTTGCACAGGGAAACTGTCCATTTATCTTCTCTCTTGTGCTTAATTAATAGCTTTATCTTTTTTTACATCATTTTATCCTTTTCTCTTTAGCAGAAAGTAAATATGTATAAAATTTGAAGGAACTGAACTAACAATACATTCTGTGTATATTATTTTAATGAAGAAAATAAATTGATTACTGGCATTGGAACAGTATAAAATACCAGTTTGTACAGTAAGACCTATATGTGACCATGTTACTCCCTTCCATTTTACACAAGGAAATAGACACAACTGCAGTTCACAAGTAATACTGGCTCCACCCTTTGGTGCTGGCAATTTGGGGACATTATGCTGTAAAGAGCTCCTAGCGTGAGAGGATTAACACTAGCAGATTCTGTTCATCTTTGCACTGTGGCTTACCTGCTGATTTTCTTAACTGTTCTTGTGCAATTGATAATGTGCTAACCTGCTTTTCTCTTTTTGTAAACGTTTTGCATTACAGGCTGCATTTCTTGCCTTACTGTATAGAAAAAGAAAAAAGGCTGGGTTTATTATTGCACATTTTAAGCTTTTATACCTTTATCTTCTTGGAATGGCAAGATTCTGAACCAGACAGCCAGAACCATAGGTCTGCTGTTAAGGGATTTTAAATTGTGCATTTTTAACACTACAGTAAAATAATTCAAGATATCCCTTGTATTCTTAGTATGAGGCACTATTTTTGGTCATAATGCCATAAATTGTTTTGTAAAAGAGAAAGTGTTTCTAACAGTGTTTCAATGTTTGTGCTGATACAAAGTAAGTTATTACTTTGCCTGCGATGGTTTGGCCACTAAAAATACAGTATTGCAAGGGAAACAATCATTTCTTTAGACAACAAACATATTTTACGAAGTTTGCTACTTCTGTTGATTGATTTCTGAGTTTATGGTTCAGGCTGGGAATTCAGAAGTTATTGAAGTATAAGATAGGTAAACTTGAGTATATTATATAAAATGCACTCAGCTCAACTGCTGTGTTTAAAATACACATTTTTAATCCCTCTTTACAGACACTAAAGTAAAAAAATATATACCTTTCTGGGTTGTAAACATGTGGTAGTACCAGAGTATTGTATAGTCAATGTTAAATAAAAGCCAAAACTGGAATGTGCAGAAAATAGGATTTGGTTAATTTGTGGACTCATTTTTATTTTTGACTTGAACTTTTTTAAAAAGAAGATTCCTGAAGTAGATTGGTATATTCTGTTAAAGACTTACAGTGATCCATTTTGCTCACACTGTTGCACCACAAGGGACTCACCCAGGGACCATGACCTGCCGGTGTGTGTATATATTTACAAAGATAAAACAAACAAACCACCCATTGGGGGGATATATGGTAGCAATCACAAACTAAAGACTGGGGCTTGTTTAGGTGCAATACCCTGATTTCCAAAGTTAATTACAGTGGGTCTTATTGTTTTTGTGACAGGATCTATTCAGACTGCTGTACTCTTCATTTGATGTAACAAAATGCTATTAATCTAAATATTTGTAAATAAAGTACCTGTATCTAGATTAAATTAAAATCGTTTGTATTATTTTCTGAACTATAATAGGATTTAATATTTTCTTCAGGTAAGCAATTATTTGACATAAGTTGTCAGTTTTTGCAGAATTATCCTTCCTTGTTGATAGAGAAGTCTACATACATAGCACATAAATCCACATCATTCAGTAATTGAGTTTTTATCCTTGTATTTGGATCACACTTGCAGTGTTTTCAGTTAACCTTTTTCAGTGTGAGATCACTTTTGGTGCCTGATGGTGTTCTCCCTTGACTGTACTCGGGGCGATTCTGTCATGTGCATGTGTAATCCCCTATAATAAATGTGGGTGCTCAAAAATAGAGGAGCAAATTGTCATACTTTAACATTTGTGTGCCAGACACAGCAAGTGCACTTTGGAGAGAATGTGAAATTCTTTTAATTTTTAATCCATGGGAGTTTACTAGCGTGGTCACCTGCTTCTCTGGGTTACTCATTGCCCTTGAGCCTATGAGGAGGCCCTCCTGATTAGTAATTGGTGCTTTAGTACCCTTTATGCATTAGGCATTCCCCATGTTCAAGTATTTTCCATGGATAATAAAGTGTTCGATGCAATAACTTTGATTTTTTTTTTTTTTTTTTAGTTAATGATGTTCACATAAAACTAGTCAGAGGTAGTCAAGATTCTTAGGGAAAAACGTCTTTGGAACCAGGTATTTGGCTTCATACACAAATTACCTCACTTCTTGGAGAACTCTTTTGCCTACATATCCATTGTTTTAAGTATGATTTTTTTTTTTTTTTTTTGTGGTTGTGTGGTTCATTTCATTACCCTTAAACAGAAGACCTAATGATTCCTTTCCATTCCTGTTTGGGAATATAGAAAGGGTACGCGTGGCAGTTTAGAAAGATTTTACCCTCACATTCAGTATATGGATAGAACAATAAAATGTGTCCCTGAAGGACCTGGCCGGTTTGCTCAGTGGTTAGAGCGTCAGCCTGCAGTCCAGAGAGACCTAGGTTCGGTTCCCGCTAAGGGCGTGTACCTCGGTTGCAGTTTGGCCCCAGCCCTGGATGGATCGTGTGGGTGGCAGGCACTCCATGTGTCCCTTTTCATGTCAGTGTTTCTCTCCTTATTCCTCTCTCCCCCTCCCACTCTATCTGTACAAAAAATGGAAAAATGTCCTCGGGTGAGGATAAAAAAAAAGTGTCCCTGAAGGATTTCAGTAACTGAATAGGCCTGGGTTTTAAGCATTTTGCTAAGACACGAGAAAATTGAACAGAAGAATATAAATACAAAAGACATTACCAAGTCAATTCTTGTTTTGGAATTAGATGCCTTCTAGAACCCTATGTACTAGTAAATTTTGTCATTTTCATTGTAACTATATTTTTATTCCATATCTTAATGGTCCAATTGTAGCCAAACAACTTTTTAGGAATACAAACCTCAGTAAGTGGTGAAAAATTAACTGCACTGCTATTCTGTATGGTAATACGGCATACTACATGTTTTGGGTCAGAAGCCGTCTAGGTGCCTAGAAAAGATTCCTTGGGGAATATTTAAAAACCTAATCTAGTACATGTAGTTTCATACTTCACCTGTCCCGTGGGAATAATTCTGTTGCCACATATTTGTGACAAGAGTTGCTATTCTTATTTTCAGAGAAATAATATATTCACAGACCATGGGAGTTGAGCCATTAGTTACAGTAATTCAAAAAATTTAAAGTCTGAACACAATTTAATCTACACTGGTCATAGTCTCTACTTTTCTACCAAAGAATAGTTTTGGTTGAAGAAAAGCCCCTGAAATGTAGTAGTTTTATAGTAGGTATTTCCAAAGATGAAACATTCTTTGATAGGTACAACATACTTCAACCTCTAGGCAAAAGATAGAAAACCATTTGAAAGATTGTTATTTCTTAGAATTAAGGTAATATGGCAGCTTTATTGTAGATCTATGAAATGTAAAGTCAGACGACAGCCCCAAATTTATTTTACCTTTTATTTTCATATGAAAATAGATTTTAAGCAAAACCCAAAAATAACTTGACACTGAGTGAAGAAGAGCCTAAGTATATTTTTTCCTTGTAGCTACAGATTTTAACAGTTTTTAGATTCAAATTTGCAGTTACAGTCAGCATTGGTTTTATAACAGCACATTTCCAAGATACAAAATAAAAATGCTGAAATTGTACAACTATTCCCATATGTACATGAGATTTATAAAAACCCTGGCCTTAATGGTTCAAGTGACATAAGCTACAGTGGAGTTTCAGCATCTGAATTCACTGGATCTTGAAAAAAACCAAGTGGCATTCCAACTATGAAGTTAGTGAGGTAGTAGAGAAGGTCTTTCCTCATACTTATGCAAGATTATTCCTCATCTGGCTGAGCCATTTCTTTCCTACAGCAAGACAAAGTAAGAAAGGATGAATTCTTGCGATAGTAAAAACAGGTCTTAAATAATTAGGAGAACTAAGTGATACCATAATGGCTAATAGGTAAAATGCATACTTGAGTACCTCTTCAGAAAAGATGTTTTAAGATGAAAGTTAAAAGGTTACTTTTCTTGCCCTGGCCGGTTTGGCTCAGCAGTTAGAGCGTCGGCCTGTGGTCCGGAGAGCCCTGGTTCGGTTCCCGCTAAGGGCATGTACCTCGGTTGCAGTTTGTCCCCGGGTCGTGTGGGTGGCAACCACTCAATGTGTCGTGTCCCCTTCACGTCGATGTTTCTCTCTCCTTCCCACTCTATCTGAACAAAATACCAAAAAATGTCCTCGGGTGAGGATTAAAAAAAAAGGTTACTTTTCTTAAGATTATGATAAGCTAGAATTCAGGATCTTCCACATGAAAGTGCTGGTTAAAAGAACTATTTAACAGGTACCCTGTGAGCAGGAAGCTGGGAATGGCATCAATGTCGGTAACTCTCTCGTGATTTTGACAGACCTTGTAGAACTTGTTGGAAGGAGCTCTGTAAAGAAGGGAGATAAAATATTAGGCTCAGAAGGTACTCCCTAACTCTACTGTATTATCCAGAGAGCCCTGGATTACTACCCCTGACTCCAAAATAATTCTACCCATTGTGCCTCTAACCCTTCTGTTCTCCTGAATTTAGCACCTGAACTCTTCTGGCTGCCACCATGAGTTGATAACTGAACCTGGCCCCCAACTCTTATGCACTCATCTCCCACTACTGGGGGCTGTGTTGCCTCCAAAGCCACCCGACACCCTCTTCCTAAGGCATTTCCCGAGGCCCATGATGGTTTGGGCCTGTACCTGCCTTGGGTCCAACCACAGAAGGTTTTAATGTAAACATATTTAAATCTTGGCTCTGCTGCTAATGAGCTTGTGCCTATGCGACAGGCAATTTTCCTCGAATGTTCCTTGTGGCTCTCCCATGCCATATACTGCTCTGTGCTGAAGACAGATTAGCCCCTAAATCCTGGTTTTGTCTTTTGCTGTGATCTTGACATCATTTTTCATTTTATACAA
The DNA here is from genome assembly GCF_014108415.1 of Molossus molossus. Taxonomy (NCBI): domain Eukaryota; kingdom Metazoa; phylum Chordata; class Mammalia; order Chiroptera; family Molossidae; genus Molossus; species Molossus molossus. The sequence goes on from NW_023425349.1 coordinate 12,962,527, forward strand.
TTTCCTTATCTGTATAAAAGGATAATCCTACCTCCTAGGATATAAAGACTAAATGAGAAAATATATGTAAAGTGTTTAGTGCATTTACAAAGTAGGCACTCAAAAATGGTAGCTATTACCTGTCTCTGACAATAGTACTGTGTTACTATTTACCACTCCATAAGTATATTTCATGTGTCTCCTAAATGATTAACCATATCTAAGTCACACAGAAAACCTTTGTGAAATTCAGGGCTTTTTTAATAGACCCGGGGTTAAGTGGTCTGTGTTCAAACTTTTGCTGAGGAATAATAGTAGGCACAGTCAGTCACCCTTCCCCAGGACACAGGGGGACAGACAGACTAAACTAGGGCTCAAACTGGCCTCACAGGCCTAAACTCTTTATATGACCCAGGAAAGAATAAGGAAATCCAGAGGTGGGGGACATACTAGCAGAATTAAGTACATCCCTGACAGGTCATCCAGTCTCCAGGTCTGTCTATTTCCTAAGACCTCAGTTAATTCCAGTTTGCCTAGGGATCATGAAAAAAACAACAAAAAACACAAGTCTTTTTTAGGTAAGTTTCCCAGAGATTGGAAGGTGGCATTGTTTTCCTTCAGAGTCCCCTCTAGATCATGTACCCTGAAGCTCTCGGGTACTTGCCAACTATAGATCAGACCCCTCGTGAAGAGCTCCCTTTTACCTGGCTTGGTCCAAGCTGACAGTCCTCTGCGAGGGAAGACTCCAGCTGAGACACACTGGGCGACGACATGGAATCTGCAGAGGTGCTGGTGACCAGTTCCCCTAACGCATCGACTTGTCTCTTCAAGCTGTGTAAAGTGCCCTCTGTCTGCTGCTTCCCTTTGATTAACACTTCTGCTTGCTTGGACATACAGCGTCGAAGTTGGGCCTGAAAGTATTAAGGTGAAATTTAGGGTTTTATACAGAAGAAATGTACCAAAACTTAGTAGCTTCCTCACATTTAACATTTGACAGGCAAATGTGACTCTCATAAAGTAGGAATGCCTGCTGAAAATGCTCTTGTCCTAAGAAAAAAGTCTGGAGGTGCACACTGCTCTCATTGTGGGTAAACTCATACCATTCTATGTTGTCACTAACTGGGCCTTGTACTCCGTCTCTTCTCTCCACTGTAACGACACTGAGGATTCCTGCATCCCCAGCCTCCCCATTAAATTATTGCTCATCTCTCTCTTCCTTTTCTGCCCAGACTCAGATGTCTTCTACCCGATGTCTTCATGTGTCTCTCACAATGCAGTTAATCCTCAACCCCAGACTACTTTCTGGCTTTCCCAGTGCTGTACCTTTGAAATGATTCTCTCCAAGTCTACAGCAGCACTGTCCAACAGAACTTTCTGTGATGAAGGGAATGTTCTCTGTCTGTGTTGTCTAATACAGTAGCCACTAGTCACATGTGGCTATTGAGAGCTTGAAGTGTGGCAACTGAAGAACTGAATTTTTAACCTGACTCAATTATAAGTAATTTACATATAAAGAGCCACATGTGGCTGAAGGCTGTTGGAGGTCAAAGGCCTCCACTCAATATACAAAGAGCTCCCTCTCAACCCATGCTATATATACATCTCTGTTCTCCCAAGGTGCATTCTGTCCTCTCTTGTTCCACCTCACTATCATTTTTCAACTCTTAATCCCAAATCTTTAGGTCAACACTGACCACTAAGTCCTAGACTCCTATTTTCAGCTGCCCACAGATAGACATGCTTCCCTGGATGACTCACAAGGCCTTGAAACTCAACATGTACTGAGCCAGACAACTTATCTGACACCCAAGCTAACTTTTCCAGTATTCCCAGTCTTTCCCCCAACCACTGGCATGTGAGCTCCTTATTGCTTAGCATTGTATCTCTAATTCCTGTTCCAAATGCTTAGGTCCTATTAGTTGAAGAATGCTGGACTTAACACCAGAATTCATGGTTTTCAATACTGACCCTGCCGTTTACTGTGTGATGCCAACTTCCCTGAGCTCAGGCCATGTGATCTATGACACTGCTGTGAGGGCTGCAGTGGAGCCGGTGTGACAGCAGTGTGTGAGTGCGAGCACCCTCCCACCCCTCGCATGCCAAGTAACTCATGCTACATGTATGTGCTGTAAAGGGCAACCTTGAGTCGATCTTCACGGTGACGCAGTTTCTCTCGAAGTGCTTCTCCACGCCAGTGTTCATCCTTTTTCAGAGGGAATAGCAAACATCAGTCACCACACACCACTGCCAGTAACCAACCAGCCTTTCCCTCCCCCACCTCCCCACCCTCTAGTCTGTTTTTCAGTTAGTCCAGGGGAAGTGGGAACCAAATTATCCTTGTACAAAGTCCAGAGAATAGCAAGATAAACCCTTACCATTATGTGAACCTGGGAAAAATTAGGTTTTTCTTCCAAAGGTGATGGTCTCTCACTCATGGTGAATGGAAAGTTCTCTTTCAAGCTTTCCAACCCTCCGACTAGGTTTTCGTTCCTTTCCAACATAGCTTCCAGATCTGCTGGCAGTTCTGGAAGAAACTGGTTGAGACTCTTCAGGCTGGTTCTGATTTCGTCTTTAACCTCAGATTTAAGTGCCCTCATTGCTTCACTGATTTCCATTTGTCTTCTCTCCAAATCGTTTTGGTTGGCCATCTAAAGAGTGAGCGTCAAACACCAGTGGTAATGTTTAATGTGTCATGTATGTAAAGATCTACGAATGTAAAAAACTTGTGATTTTTCAACTACTTGAGTATCTATGACCTACCAACTAAATGATTTTACTGGCATTTTGGGTGGAGCAACTTCCTGTTGGAAAAGCATGGGCAGTGTTCCTTGACAGTACCTTACTCTGTAGAAGTCAGTCTCTCTGGAGTTAGACGGAGCTGGATGTCACTCTCATTGCCGATAAACATTACCATATGAGTTAGGGCAAGTTAGCTAATTTCTGAACCTGTTATGTCATTTATACATTAAGATAATAATACCTTGAATTTAAAAATGTAAGAACTAGGTGCAAATTTATATGAACTACCTTAGTGGTAACCAATAAATGGCAACTACAAGAATTAAATCCCAAAGGACAAGAGGGCCATTTACTGAAACAGGCCATAAGTGATCTAGATTATAAACGTCAATGCTGAAAGGGGCCTTAGAAATGATCTGGTCAAACGCTTTCATTTTACAGGTGAAGAATCTGGTGGTTTGCGCAGTTAGAGGTTTCCTCAGGTGTTACAGACTGTGTTGAATACCTGAGATGACCCTATGTGCTCTCCCCAGAAAGAGCTGAGTGAAGGTAATATAGTCGTGCTCACTGCTAACTGCCCTTCCAAGTTAGCAACCGCTTGGGGCCTTTAAAGAAAATATTTTTTTTCTTAAAACAAACGGAGTGTGTGGAGGTGGGTTTGGAGACACAGATGAAACCGAATGGCCATAGCAGCCCGACTAGAGGGTTCTGGGAGGCCCAGATGCTGACACTGGCTAAGGGACACCAGGGCCATGTAGGAGGAGACTCTCCAGCCTCAGTGTGAACTACTCTCACACCCATTGCAGGGATCACAGGCTCCCCTGGAGTTACTCTCTCTTGCCCGGGGGTTTGGCTCTTACAGATTCATTTCTGATAAAATCTAACATTTCAACAAACTTCTTTGGGATATGATAAAATTTTATGCTGAAGAACTTCATTTTTTTCTCAAAATGAACACAAAAAGCTTGCCGAATTTAAGGGAATTTTAAAAACATTTTGGACAAATATGTTTTTCATGTGGAAGGAAGTACATTTCTAAATTTTAAGACTAGAAAAACAAATCTGACTTAACAGACATTCTTACAGGCAGCTTTTCACAATTTCCACAAAGAAACACTCCTCTTAACGAGCTATTTGAGAAGTGAGGTCTGAGGGCACCAGTAGTGAGCCTGCCTCCCAAGGCCTCCCCGCCCCCCATGTCCCAGGCCCAGCCAGGCCTCCTGGGTGCATGCACCTGTTTCTTGAGCTCCGTGTATTCTTGCTGCATCTGGTTGAGCTCCTTCATCAGGCGCCTAGCCCGTTCGTGGTTGTCCTGGGCCACCTGCTCGATTGTTGCCATTTCCTTCTGCATGTAGCTGTTCTCCTGCTTTTGCTCCTAGCACAGGAGGAAAATGACCTTGTGGTCCAGCATATGGAGATGTCGTTGCTGGCTTACACACTCTCTAGCTCTGCAACTTCATCTCCCATCTGGGCCACAGCTTCTCTAGCTGTAAAATGGGGGTAATTCCACCTGTCTTCTTTAGTAGCTGTGGTAGAGCTAGGAATACATACACACTCAGTCTGTTAGCCCAAAGTCTGAATCCTAGATCTGCAACATTACTTTTGGCAATAAGTTACTTTCCCCTTCTGAGGCTCCATTAATTGTCTGCAAAACCATCATCATAGGGTTCCAGTTAAAATCTAGATATCTGCCTATTATCTTTACAATCATGTTACCCTATCACTAATTGTAAGAAAATTTACCACCTTTTGGGAAACACAATTTAAAGTTCCATTCACACTACGAAGTTTCATTAATTCCTTCAGAGTGTTAGATAAACCCATTCCTGTGACAGTCCCTGTTGCTGCCCCTTTGCCTCCACCCATTATAAACTGTTTTGAATCATCTGAGTATCACCTCCCAAATTTTATTTCAGAGATAAAAGCATGCTAGATTGGGCTTCCTGGTTTGGGGATGATGATCGAATAAAGCTAATGTTGACAGAAAGGGGAGGATGAGAAAAGTCTGAGTGCTGACTGCCACTGTGTAACGTCCAGATGCCTTCCTCCCCAACTCCCTGCCCCCGCCAGCGGAGCATCTGCAGCGGCTGCCAGCGGAGTGCTCTGCGCTTCGTGCCGACATGTCTGTTCACAGGACAACTTTCCAGCCAGGGCTGCAGCCCACACTCAGACATGATGTACATCAGCTTCAAGAACAAATTATACAGAAATACGCCAAAACAACAGTTGGGTTGATAGGTAATCTATTTTCTCCAGTTGAAGCAGTGTTTTAGTTTAAACATTTAAATGCATCTTTCCTCCTAAACTGCCAGGCGCCAGGTACTCACAAAGAGATTTTTCTCCAGCTGGCTCCGCTGGACCTTAAGCGCTTCCTTCAGGCTGAGAACCTGTTTCTCGGATTTCTTTCTTTCCGTCAAGAACTGGTTCCGCAGGAGGCTGAAGTCCGCCCTCATAGAGTCTGTCTCTTTCTGGAGAGCCAGCAGCTCATTTGACTTTTCCATTAATTGCTGCTCCCGTTCTGAAAGCTGTTGTTCTGAAAAGAGCATTTTTAGTACGTTCGCCAGAGGCCCTGGGCTGGCTGTGAGCACACTTTCCTTGCGCATGGCAGATTGCATAATGACAGGCCACCCACTCCTCAGTCACTAATCTTCCAAGTCCCTACTGACCCACAGCAGAGACCCAGAAAAAGGCCCAGATAAGGGTGCCTCTTGACATAATTGGTCCTGGAGGGCCTGATTCCAAAGTGACAGACAGCTACCGTCCCATTTTTGAGTAGCTGTCCTGAGGTGCAGGGAACATGGAACGGACTGCTGACGTGTTTTTTATAAACCTTGATTTTAATAAAGGGAAATACACCAGTACTTCTTCCTTCACAGGAGGCAATGCAGTGCAAAGAACACGGGACTTGGAGCAGTATGAGCCCTATTTCATAGGGAACCTACCTCCTCGTGTTCAATGGGAATCATGTATGCAAATACCTAGTACATAATGAAACTCAATAAATAATGCTTATAAATAATAGCGACATCTAAAACAATTTTTTCTGATCACCCTCTTTAGAGTAACACCCTATCCAGGTTTACTTTTTACACCTCAGGCACGGTCTCTCTCTTTTTTTAAGTTTTTGGCCAGGTTTCATTTTCAGAATGAAATGGTTGGGTCTGGTTGCATCAAGTGTTCTCGGGGTGCCATGGCCAGCACTCAGTTGGTTGGACCATCGTCCAGTGCACCAAAAGGTTGAGGAGGGTTCAGCCCCAGTCAGGGGAGGCAACTGATCACTGTTTCTCTCTCACATTGCTGTTTTTCTCTCTCTCTCCCCCTTCCTCTCTCTTTAAAATCAATAAAAACATATCCTCGGGTGAGGATTAGGAAAAGGAGTTTTCAGGGAAAAAGAAATAATCATCTTTTCAGATCCTCAAGTCCACTGAGGTCACTCAGGCAAGGGAAGAGGAGACATTTTCTGATCATTATTAAACCCTGCAGAAAAAATAATTTATTAATGTTAGAGCAATTGTTTACCCTGGATTCCCATATCAACTTCATTTATATATGGTTTAAGTAAAAATAAATAGACCCAAAGGCAAATACCTGTATTTTGGTATTTGTCAAATTTGACAGAAATTGGTCATTGTCAACTTTGGATAGAAGAACAGTTACTATTGTTTTCCCCACTGGCTGAGACGGAATGGGCCACTGCTCCCAACGCTCAGAAATGCTGTATTCATAGAAAGCCTGCAGAGCGCCTTTGGCTCGTCTTTGCCTTACTGCCCCACTTTCGTGGGACAGCATTCTCCAAGAAGACGATATGGTACAGCAAAAAGGCTTAACAGTCAGTCTCAAACGCCATTCTCCTGCAGGGCTAGGAGGATCGAATGTCTACCGTGCTTCCCACTGTGCTTCTCCTGCTTCCTTTCTGGGCTATGCTTGGGGCCTGGGTCTCCTGTACACACCTCCCAAGACTGCGGAAGAGCTGCCATGCCCCGCCCCCTCCGCCATGATACCAAGAATACATACGGGTTTGGGAGAGTGTCTTCTCCAGGGCCTCGCCCCACCTCTCCTCTTCCTGCAGCGTCCTCACACGCTCTTCTGTCACCAGCAGCTCTGTGAGCGCCTGGTCCAGTTGGCTCTTCTGGTCTGTTAACTCCTTTTCCAGCTGCTGCTGCTGCTCCTTCAGTGTCACTTTACTGGCTTCTAATTTTTTTTCTTCACTTTCTCTCTCTTTCTGGAGTCTTTCAAACATCTTAATAAAGAACAACCTTAGTCAGTCATACAATAACCAGTAGTGTCCCAGATGAGGGAAGCTTCATGGACACTACATAGATTCCAGTACAATAGAAAGTAGGAAACAGCCCACGGTGACAGAGTGAGTCCCCTTGACAGCGGTGATTAAGCAGGGACCAGAAAACAATTTGGTCAGAATGTGAGAGGGGGATTCCAGCAGCAAATGACATGTGGCCATCAAGATTCTTTATAGGACCAGTGTTCTAAGGCCTTAATGGTCCAAAACACTAATATCAAGAGAGGGTTGGTTACAATATCCCCTGGTTACACAGGCCAGTTAAGGGAAACCAGCCCCATGGGGGATACTTCTTAGCAGGTTTCTGCCAGTGGGAAAAAAGCTCACGAGTGACAAAGTTTCCTGTTATGTGAATCATAAATGTGTAGTACCATTTCTTGCTGGGCTAGTTTGGCTTTGTTTTCTTCTATCTCATTCTGGAGCACTTGAAGCTGTTGTTGTTTCATCTCCTCTTCTTTTTGGCAGTCTTCGAACTTCTTTATCCACTCACTGATGCCCTTCTGGAGGCTGGTCTGCTCACTGAGCAGTGCATCCTTACGCTTGGTGGTATGGAACAGGTCCTTTACGTGAAAGAAAACATCGAAACTACTAACAAAGCCATCTTTACTACAGGTGGCTACTGCCACTCCAGCATCCGCAAAGTCTGACAAAGTGAGACAAAATAAAAGTTCTATATCCTTTATTATCTCAACAAACTTATATAAAGGTACCCAGAACTCAATCATTGGCTTTCCTCTTATTAGTACCTAAAAAATTAAGATGACAGAAGATGTCAGAACCTCAGCAAGAGATTCAGCTCCTCTGAGCTTCAGTTATATTGTCACTGAGGTAGGAATAAACAATACAACCCTCACAGGCTTCCTAAGGAGATTAAGAAAAACTGTAAATAAGGTTAATTATTATTATTGAAAATAAACCTAAAGTCATGGTTTTGTTATCATTTGAAATACAGAGGTTAAATAAACTCAGAAAACAATAAATAATTCTTTCTTCAAATGAAGCATGTTTGAAAAAATTTCCATATTTCTAACACACAAAAATATTCATGAGAACCCATTTAAGACTTTAAAAGATAGAATACTTTGACTTTACATTTTATACATCTTAGAAACAAGAATCTTAGAAGTATAAGGAAGAGAATTTAGATGTCTAATCAAACCCCTAATTTACAAAGTGGAAACTGAGGCCCAGCACTTGCTTGAGGTTCTCTGAAACTCAAATTACCACACTATTCTCATCGGACAACAATGAATTAACTTTTAAAAAGATCATCAGGCCGGGCTGGTGTGGCTCAGTGGTTGAGTGTTGACCCATGCACCGAGAGGTCCATGGTTCAATTCCCAGTCAGGGCACATGCTCAGGTTGTGGGCCTGATCTCCAGTGGGGTGTGTAGGAGGCAGCCAATCGATGTTCTCTCTCATTGATGTTTCTATCTCTCTCTCCCTCTCCCTTCCTCTCTCCCTAAAATCAGTAAAGAAAAAAATATTTTAAAAAAGATCATCAGAAATATAAGGGTTAAGAATCCACTCTATTCAATATCTGACAAGACAGGGGCCCAGATCTGGCAGTTACTCTGCAGCTCCAAGAGTGATCAATTCTAAGCCCAACCTCTGGAGGCTTTATCTGTGCCACAGAGAAGAGATGGCCCATCTGGTCCCTGAAGCCTCTTCCACAGGGGCTGCTGAGGGGTTGGGCTCTCGTCTAGCTGCCACCTTATTTATTAACTTTGAGTAAAACGTTGTTTGAATCAAGAGTTCTGGGGCTAAAATAAATTAGAAAATCACTGCTCTGCATCAGAATTTTTATATATGATGTTTGTGTTATATTATTGGCCCTACTGGACCTGCTGATGTGCAAAGGAACTAGCCTATTTGACTGCTATTTCAACCAACTGTCTGCATGCCTTCAGGGTACCACTAGACGATTATATGTTAGGCTTACCTCTTTTGTTAAGTTCAAACGGTCTTGAACATCAGCTAGTTCTTCCTGAAGTGAGTTTAGTGCTTCTCGTTTTTCTACAGAAATAACATTTATATAAAATAAGAAATACGTATGCATTTTCCAGATTCTCATTAGCTCCCCCCCAAAAGTGGAGTGGAAGTGAATTTAAACTTATTTCTGCTAAATGTATGACTATGCCACACTATATATTTAAAGGCTGAGAGAGAGGTACATGTACAACACAGACCTGGACTTGGAGCCCAGGTTTCAAAAGACTTCCATTTTCAAATCCTAACAAAAATTTTTTTACAGATAATACCTAGTGCTGATGCAGTGCATAATTCATAATCAGGTATCTACAACACTGCTGGTAGAAATGTAAATTTGGTACAACCTTTCAGGAAGACAATTTGGGAATAAATTTTATATATATATTGGTTCTGTGTAAGGAGTTTGAGCAAGTCACTTACCTTAAGCAAGTGACAAGGAAACTAAAGTTCCCTCATTTGTAAATGGGTAAAACAATAGTTTTTATCTCATAAAAATGTTATAATAATTAAATGAGAAAATGCATATAAAATACTTGCATCATGTCTAAGACATAGTAAGTAATCAATAAGTATATTATTAGCTAGAATTACCTAGTAACTTCTCCTAAATAATCATAAATAATTATAAAGATTTGGTAATATTTGCATCTTTGTTTTTCTTTTTAAAACTATACAAACACACACACACATCCCTAGGAAAAATCTGGAAAGACATTCACCAAACTGTTAACAGTAACTATCTTTGAGGGGTGAGGTCAACAGTAATTTTTATTTCATCTTTTTGCTGTTTATAATTGTTCTTTAAGGAACAAAAATTAGTTTTCAACAGCTGTGAGATATTCATATATAGGTATTTCACCCACTTTAGTATATTCACAGTTGTATAGACATCACCACAATCTAAATTTAGAACATTTTTGTCATTTCTAAAAAATCCCCTGCCCATTAGCGCGAGTTATTTCTATAATAAGAAAATCAAACAACTAAAAGAAGAACCTAACAAAAGGCGGAAGCCCCTGCTGTGCTGCCTCATACCTCGGAGCTGCTGCTGCATGGCTGCCATGTCTTTATGCAGGGAGAGCTTATCTCGGTTTAATCGATCTAGCTCCTGCTGCAGTTTTCTGACACCCAATTCCAGCTTTTCCAAGTTCGATTGCTCCACTTGGCTATTTTCTTCTGTAGCTGCTAAAACCCTACCATCCAAGTAGAGAACAGACAGGCTGTCAAATATAAAATGTTCAAGCACATACAATAGACCACTGAGAAACAGTGTTACACTCTCACAATGTAGTTATGGAATGTAAAATCTTAAAATAAGGCTCTTCAACTCATTTTCAAAAGAAACCTTCTTTTCAGTTTTCCAAATAGGAGATTTTTTAAAAAGTAACTTACTGAATTGAAGTTTAATAAAAACTTCGCTTAGGGATAAAAACATTACTAGCACTAAGAATTCCAAAAATCTGAATGGTTAAAATGGTTTTCTAACTTCTGATAGGTGTAAAAGCAAGAAACACAACTGTTTGTATAATCGGATTTGTCCATAAACGAACATGCATGAGCATGCATTCTCTTACATAACTGACTCATACAGTATTCTTGCTTTTGTCTGGCTTTTTTCACTGAGAATAATTACTCTGAGATTCAGCCCTGTTGTTGTATCAACTCCATCCCTTTTTATTGCTGAGTAATATTTTAGAGTATGGATATAGTATAATTTGTCTATCTATTCACCAGCTAGTGGACATTTAAGTTGCTTCCAGCTTTTGGTTTTGCAAATAGAAGCTGCTATGAATGTTAGTGTATAGTCTTTGTATGGACATGTGCTTTCATGTCGCATGAGTAAATACCCAGGGGTGCAAATGTTAGATCTTCTGGTAGGTATATGTTTTGAATTTTTAAGTAACGGCCAAACTCTTTTCCAAAGTGATCTAACATTTTACACTCCCACCAATCATGTGTGAAAGTTCCTCGCTAACATTCAGTATGGTCAGTCTTTAGTTTCAGCCACAGTAATAAGTGTGTGATGGTAGGTACCTCATTGTGGTTGTAATTGCATTTTCCTACTGGTCAGTGATGCTACACATCTTTTTATGTGCTTATTTGCCACCCATGTATCTTCTTAAGTGAAATCTCTTCAAATCTTTTACCCATTTGAAAAAAAATTGTTTGTTTTCTTATTATTGAGTTTTGAGAGTTTTTAAATATATATATATACACAAACTCTGGGTACAAGTCATTTATAAGCTATGTGGTTATAATGATTTTTCTCCTGGCTGTGACATGTCTTTTCGTTATCTTAACAGTGTCTTTTGAGGAGCAGAAATTTTAAGTTTTGATGAAGTCCAATTTTATTAATTTATTATTTTATGGATGCTTTTGGTGTCACAGCTAAAAAAATTGCCTAAGTCAAAGTCACAAAGACTGCTTTCCTAGGAGTTTTATACTTAGGTTTCACATTCTGAGTTAGTTTTTATATGTGTGAGGTATGGCTTGAGTTTCCTTTTTTGGGGGGTGGGGTTTAAATATGCAATTGTTTCAGTAACATTTTTTGAAAAGACCATCTTTTGCCCTGGCTGGTTTTGCCCAGTGGTTAGAGCGTTGGCCTGCGGTCCAGAGAGACCCAGGTTCGGTTCCTGCTAAGGGCACGTACCTTGGTTGCAGTTTGTCCCCGGCCCTGGTTGAGTTGTGTGGGTGGCAGCCACTCGATGTGTCCCTTTCACATCGATGTTTCTCTTTCTCTCTCTCCCTCCTACTCTATCTGAACAAAAAATGAAAAAATGTCCTCGGGTGAGGATAAAAAAAAGAAGACCATCTTTTCTCTACTGGAAAAGATGTCTTTGCATCTTTGTCAAAATCAGCTGTTCACATATTTATGAGTTTACTTTTGGACTTTCTATTCTGTTCCTCTGATGTATTTGTCTATCTTTATACCAATACCGCAGTGTTTTGATTACCATAGCTGTATATTTATTGTCTTGAAATCAGGTAATGTTAGCCCTAAACTTTTGTTCTTCTTTTTCAAAGTTGTTTTGGTGTCATAGCTAAAAAGTTATAGACTTTATTCCAGGTTGTTTCATATGAATTTTAGAAACAGACTGTCAATTTCTATTTTAAAAGCCTAATGAGATTTTGATTGTGATTGTTTTTAATCTATTAATCTATTTGGGAAAACTGAATCGTAACAATGTTTGTTGTCTTCCTACCTACAAACAAACACAACAGGTTATTTAAGAAAATGCTTTGGGGGTAAAATGTAAAAGGAAATTTACCAAAAAAATGCTATTGGTGAATTTCATTGGGATACTGAGTTTGTGAAGTACTTTTTTTTTCCCTTTCTCTATTTGACAAATTTTTTAATCCTCACCCAAGGATCTTTTTCTATTGATTTTTCAGATAGAGTGGAAGGAAGGGAGAGAGAAAGAGAGAAAAACATCAATGTGAGAAAGACACATCGATTGGTTGCCTCCCACATGATGTCAACCAGGGCTGAGGATTGAACCTACAACCTACCAGGTGCATGCCTTTGACTGGGAATTGAATCCGAGACCCTTTGGTCCTTGGGCTGACACTCTAACCACTGAGCAAAACTGGCCAGGGCTATTTTCCAAATTTTTTAATAGAGTGTTTATAATGTTTTAGCTTTCAAGAAGTGATCTTACAAACTTATTTGTTCCCACTCTCACCGTTTGGTTTGTGCCAACTTTTTTTCCCAGCTGTCACATTTCTCTTCAAGATCTTGCTTTTCTTTGCACAAAGACTCAACACATGATTGTAACGCCCGGGTCTCAGCAGTAATTCGCTCTATTTCCCGTCTGTCCCTCTCGAGGAGCTGCTTCTGCCACTCTATTTCCCCTTTCTGTCGCAGGGCTGCCTGCTGCAAATTCTCTAACTCCAGTTTCTCCTAAATCAGATAAAGGATGACTCAAATATGCTAAAAAACAAAGACTGCAGTTTATTATGGGTAAAACAGCTTCGTTTATTACCTCCAGCACTTCAACCTGAGTCTTCTCTAACTCAGACATTTTTTGGTCATGTTGTAGCTTCAAACCTTGTAGCTCATTGTTTTCAAGGTGCAACATGTCCAGAATATTCTTTAGTTCTAATAGAAACAAAACATGATACATGCCAATAAATGAACTTGGAAACATTCATAAAATGAAACAGAAAAATATGCTATTGATTGACACAAGAAACAACAGATAAAAAATATTTGTTGTGCTGAATTAATGGAGTTAATTATATATATATATATATATATATATATATATATATATATATATATATATATTTTATAAAAAAAAATATATATATATATATATATTTTTTTTTTATCCTCACCCGAGGACATTTTTTGTTCAGATAGAGAGGGAGGGAGAGAGAGGAAGAGAGAGAGAGAGAAACATCGACGTGAAGGGACACATCGAGTGGCTGCCACCCGCACGACCAACCAGGGCCGGGGACAAACTGCAACCGAGGTACGTGCCCTTAGCGGGAACCGAACCCGGGTCTCTCGGGACCGCAGGCCGACGCTCTAACTGCTGAGCCAAACCGGCCAGGGCAATTATTTATATTTTTAATGAAAAAAGCCTTTAAAAGTATTGCTAAACATTACTTTTAACAAAACATTTTAATAAAAACATTTAACAAAGATCTAGTTCTAAAGGCATTTATACAACTTAAAAGAATTTTAGGTCAAATAGGAAAAACTTTAAAATATGTAAGTTGAGATCTATATAACTTTTTGTCCTTTGACATATAGATTTGTAAACAGTAACTCTTTTTATGATTATAAGAATATTTGCTAACTGTAGAAAATTTGAAAAAAAAAAAAAAGAAAAGAAAAAAACAAAACCCATCATTATCCCACCATCTACTGCAATAACATTTGATGCATTTCCTTCCAGAGAGTGTGCACATCCCCCCCACACATATATATTTTTAAAAATCAACCTACACTAGACTCTGTATTTAGTTTTTAATCAACATTTTCACTCTCCTCACCAGAATTTTTGCATATCACTATATTTTTAAAATATGGCTTTTAAATTAAATTGGCCATTTGTTTCCAAATTTTGTCATAAATTTTGCTGTAAGTAAACAAGTCAGGCAGCTTAATTTGTGAAACAAGAAAATGAAAATATATTTCTGTAATGTGCATAATTGCTTGCCTTCTCTAGATAACTAGAAATGGGCTAAGTGGTTCAACAGGTGTGAATTGTAAGTCTTGAAACACTGGGATAGTGTTCTGATTTATACTTTGATCAACAGCCTTCAAGTAAATACTCTGCTTTCACCACATCCGCTCAGCAATGAATATGATTATTTTGCTTTTAAATAAACTTTACCAATTTTAATAGCAGAAGATAAAATATTCCATTTATAATCTGTAAGGTTAAACTTTAAAATAAGTTTATTTGACAATTTGTTTTTTTTCCCCTGTGACTGGAATATAGACATTTCCAACCTCACACGTTATATGATTGTTTTCCTTTAAACTTACCAGTTTTATGTTTAGACATTTGCCCTAAAACTACCTGAAGATTTTCTTCTTCTTTTTCAATTTCCTGCTTTATAAGAGTAAGTTGAGTTTTTTTTTCACTAATTTGGACATTCAGTTCTCCTTTTTGAAAACTCAGTTCTTCCAAAAGAGATTTTACTTCCTGTGCAAAGGAAAAAGAAAAAACTCACTCACCTCCCCACTTCATAAAATTATGAATGGAAACTACTTTCAATTTTTTTTCTTAATTTTAGAGAGAAAGGAAGGGAGAGGGAGAGAGAGATAGAAACATCAATAAGAGAGTCTATCGATTGGCCCCCTCTTGCATGCCCCCCACTGGGGATCAGGCCCACAACCTGAGCATCTGCCCTGACCGGGGAATTGAACTGGCAACTTCTTGGTGCATGGGTCGACATTCAACCACTGAGCCACACCGGCCAAGCAAATGGAAACTACTTTAATATCAGTTTTGTTATTAACTGTCTCATTTTATAGAAATTCTAATTTGGAAACAAGCTAATTTTTGCCTTTTATGTCAAGAACAGCATTGTATTTTACACTAACATATTTCTGTAAAAGAGAAGTAAGAAAGTAACATACTATCTTCATTTAAAATGCATATGTAATATTCCCTACGTGTAAGGCAATGTGTTATAGAGAAAAAAAGGCTGATTCAGATATCTCTCCTGCCCTCCAGGGGCTTCGTGCCTTTTGGGGAAGTAAGGCTGGGAACATAAACATGATCAGGAAAGGCTAAGATGCCCTAGGGAACATGCAGAGTGCCACTACACTCAGAAGAGAAACTCCTTCCAGGGTGAAGGAAAAGTCAGGGAAGTGGCATGAACCTGGACCATGAAAAATGGGTAGGATCTGGACAGACTCAGAAAGAGAATTCATGGAAAAGGAATGGTATGGGGAAGGCACAGAGGCAGAAGACCTTGAACACGAGCAGAAAACATTATTGGGGGGGGCTATGCGTGACTGCCGCAACATGGCTATAACACACCACCACGGTGTGTTATAGGAGTCAAGATTCAGAAATTTATATTTGCATTTGGGAGGGAGCCAATAGAAATATCTCAAAATAAACCTATGGCACTGTCACAATTTCTTCAAATAAATTCTCTAACCCTTTGTATATATACACACTGGAACACTATGCAGCTGAAGAAAGAAAGCTCTCATATCCTTTGAGACGACGGACCTGTAGAGTATTCTGCTAAGTGAAATAAGCCAATCAGAGAAAGACAAATACCACATGATCTCACTTATTTGTGGAATATAATGAACAAAAAAAAGCTGATCAACAAAACAGACCCAGAGACATAGAAATGAGTACCGTTCAGACTGACAAACTTCGGAGGAGGGGGTCAGGGGGGAGGGATGAGATAAACCAAAGAACTTATATGCATGTATGCATAACCAATGGACATAGATAACAATGTTTGGGGGGGGGGGGTCGGGATCAGGAGAAGGGTGTATGGGGAGAAAAAGGAGAAACATGTAACTAGAATAAATTAATTAATTAAAAAAAAAAAAACTATATGCTATACTATCCCAGGACTCTTAAGAAAATCCCCTGGAAAACATACCCTAATGTGACTGCACTTCTCAGCTACTTCGGTTTCACCCAGTCTCAGTGCTTCCTGGAGGTCAGCTTTGGCCTGGACCATGCTTTCTTGGAGTAGATGCAGCTCCTCCTTTTTATGCCCTAACTGCCTGTCCAAGATGGCCATCTCTTGCTGCTGCGCTGTCACCTGCATTAAAGAAAAGTGAAAATACATAGTTTGACAGAGCCCACACAGCCTTCACTGCTGAGGTAGAGACTATCTGGTCCAGCTAAAGGTTGTGGGAGGAGTTAGGAGCTAACCTACTTCTAATTATCCTCACTGCAAGAGTCAGAAAGACCAGGCTGGGGGTACAGGCATGAAATGCCTAACAAAGACCTTGAGCTCACCTATGTAAAATCACTCAAATCAAAAATTTGTTTATTTTGTAAATTTAACAATTACTTACAATTTTAAAAAACATATTTGTTTACAGAAAGAGGAAAAAATGCAAACATGCAAAAGCGAGAAAATGGAAAATCCTTATAATGCCCCCCTTATCAGTTGACCACATTTCCACTTTGGTATAGACTGAAAATACAAACATAAATAAGTGTTCACAAACACATTTAACATAAACAATCAGAGTATATCCTATTCTGAGACTCACTTCTTTTACTCAATAATATATTTTACTGAGTTGGGATTAAAATTTGGGTTGGACTCTACTCTTAACCACTAGGATCTATAGCTTCATTTATGCTTTGAACTTTATTTTGCATTTTCCAGTCTTTTCTACAATCAAATGTGTATTAGTTTTTATAATCATCACACAAATGTAGGTTTCAAAGCAAAATGAACTGTTTTTCCTAGGTGTCTGTTGCCATACCTGACTTTTCAGCTTCTCCAGCTCTGCCCTCTTGGCCTGCAGGAGGGTCTCCGACTCTTTAAGGACCTGCAGGTGGTGATCCTCATTGTGTTCTGCGGTCTCAATGTCTTTTTGCAGTTTCTGCAGCCTAGAAAGCACACAGTAATAGAGCACATCCAAATGGAGACTGAATCCCAACCTGATTTCCAGCAAAAGCCCCTTGAAGAACCTACAGAGGCCATGGTACTTACTCTTCGGTCAGTTTTTCTTTCTTCTTATTTAGACACTGGAAATCTGAGTCTTTTACTGCAACAACTTGGTTTATTTCTTTCAAGATTTCTTCTTGTTCAATTTTGTGCTGCTCCAAATCCTTTGTGTCAGCCTGGATCAATCTAAAACATCACTTTATTACCCCAAGGCCCCTTAGACTTAACATGCATTATTTATCATAATGCAATTATTATCCTCTGAGAACTAAACTTTTCATTCACCTCACCGAATATATCAATGGCTGAGGGATTCCACCTACCTGAGCTGCTGGTCAGCTTTAACAAGGTTGATAGCAGTTTCCTGAGCTCTCCTTTCTAATTCTTCAGCATCTTTCTCAGTTTGCAAAAACTTTCTCTTGGCATCAGAAAACTTTTCAACAGCATTTTTTGTCTAGAAAAGAAATTGTCATTAAAGCAATTCAGTTACGGTCTTCTCTCACAGCTATTGATAGTGGAAATTGGTAAAACAAGGCAATACAGAAATACTTTTTAAAATGTTCATTCACTTTGTTCAATTTTCAGAAAAGAATTCAGAAGAACTACCACACAGAAATGGTCATTGTATATTGAAATAATATAAGAGAACAAATAATAGATTCAACAAGTGATAATGTATCAACACATAGAATACTGTGCAGCCTTTAAAACAGGATGACAATGTCACAACATTGAAGAATGTTAATATTATGCTGACTGAAAAAGATAAATTTAAAATGGTACAAGCCTGTAAGAGCAACTATGTAAAACTATATCTGTGTCAACAGAGACAGAAAGACTATGCAAAAATAAAAACAATCATTTGAGGGTGGTGAGACTGGATAATGTTATGTAAGAAATAATCTGTAATATTATTGCATGTTATTTTTTTCAATTAAAAATATCTACTTTGACCTGGCCGGTTTGGCTCAGCGGTTAGAGCGTTGGCCTGCGGTCCAGTCCCGAGAGACCCAGGCTCGGTTCCCGCTAAGGGCACGTACCTCGGTTACAGTTTGTCCCCGGCCCTGGTTGGGTCGTGCAGGTGGCAGCCACTTGATGTGTCCCTTTCACGTCGATGTTTCTCTCTCTCTCTTTCTCTCTCTCTCTTCCTCTCTCTCCCTCCCACTCTACCTGAACAAAAAAATGGAAAAATGTCCTCGGGTGAGGATAAAAAAAAACCTACCCTGCTCAGGTCAGTGTTGCTCAGTGGTTAGGGCATCAGCCTGTGGACCAAAGGGTCTCAGGTTCAATTCCTAGTCAAGAGCATGCACCTACTTGCAGGTTCAATCCCCCAACCTGGTCCGGGCATGTGTGGGAGGCAACCAGTTGATGTGTCTCTTTCACATCAATGTTTCTCCCCTCCCCCACCCTACCTTCCACTCTCTCTAAAAATCAATGGAAGAAAATATCCTAGGATGAGGATTAAAAAAGAAAAATCTACCCAATTAAGTGGAAATGAAGTAATTTTACTAATATTCCCTCCACATAGAGATTCTGGTCTACCTATTATCATGTTAAGTAAAACCTCATTAATCTGAAGATGATTTAATTATGGCTGAGAAACACAAATATTAAATACTTTTGAAGTATTTCAAAATATTCCTATACAAGATTTGGCATAAGCAGTATTTTAAAAATCAACTTGGTTTCTCTTTCTTTCTAAAATAAAAAACTTTAAACAATGTCATCAAAGGTCCCAAAACAGAGTTTGGTTTGCACTTGGTTGAGCAGTGTGACTCACCTTCAGCCAAAAAACTCAAGTTTTGTAGTTGTATTAAATCAGAGGTGTCTGTATGTTAAACTGGTCTATTAAATATCCTGTATGAGTGTAAACGGGTTGACAAGCTCCTAAAGAGCTCACTTCTTTCCATACATGGCTGGTTTCTGTCAGTTTCATCAGCAAAGCAATGGACAAAACTCACTAGCACTCCAGAATGCAACATTTCCAAGTAGTTTTTTGTCTCCTTCTATGTCAGGTTTTAACTTACCTGGCACATTCCTTACAAACTGTAGCAGTTTCTCCCTTCCTCTTCCTCCTTAGCAAGCTGCCTCCCTGAGTCATTTTGGGAGGATGAAGGGAGAGATTAGCCTCTGCCTACTACTGTTATCATCAATTTCCTTTTATTTATCAGTGATAAAATTTTTCTCTCGTCCTGCTCACACTTATTTTCTCTCACAGTAATCGAACGTGATAGAAGAAGGAATTGATCATTTGAAAAGAGATGAGGAGCCCTGGCCAGTTTGGCTCAGCGGTTGGAGCGTTGGCCTGGGACCAGAGAGTTCCAGGTTCGGTTCCCGCTAGGGGCACATACCAAAAATAAACAAATAAATAAAGGAACCTGCTGTGAGTTTTTTTTTTTTAAAAAAGAACGAAAGAAAAGAGATGAGCTGCCCTGGCCGGTTTGGCTCAGTGGTTAGAGCGTCAGCCTGCGGTCCACAGAGACCCGGGTTCGGTTCCCGCTAAGGGCATGTACCTTGGCTGCAGTTTGTCCCCGGCCCTGGTTGGGTCGTGTGGGTGGCGGCCACTCGATGTGTCCCTTTCACATCGATGTTTCTGTCTCTTCCTCTCTCTCCTTCCCACTCTGAGTAAAAAATGGAAAAATGTCCTCGGGTGAGGATAAAAAATAAATAAATAAATAAATAAATAAATAAATAACTTTAAAAAAAAAGAACAAAAGAAAAGAGATGAGGATATTTTTCCATTCTTATTAAAACAATCACTCAAAGAATTTCTTTAATTAATCCTTCATTTCAGCTCTTGGGTAATAGTTTCTATTTTTTAAATAAATCAATTTTTTAAATAACAATATAAAAGTAGTAGTTCTTGAGGCTGCTCCATGTGGATATGGGACTTTTATCCTGGAATTCTCATCAAACTAAAAAAAGCTCTCTTGGTGAGGCAGAACTTTAACTGTGTGGTGCTGGGCAAGTTACCAGCCTCTCTGAGTTACATCTGTGAACTGTGCTAACAATCATCTTACAGGGTCGCCAGGAAGGTAAAATGAGATGGTATTTATAAAATAGCAAATATGTGGTATAAAGTAGCTCCTTTTCCTCCCTAACTTCCTTCTGTATTGTAGTACCAAGAATATTGTCTCAGATCAAAAAATATTTTATTTTATACCCTTATTAATTTAGAGAACAAAGTAAGACTAGGAGTCCCTGTAAGGTCTATTGTTGCTTTATAATATAGGATTGAGCCCCGGCTGATGTGGCTCAATGATCAGAACGTCGGCCTGAGCACCAAAGGGTTGTGGGTCCAATTCCCGGTCAAGGGCACATACCTGGATTGCAGGTTCAATCCCTGGCCTCGGTCATGGTGCATACGAGAGGCAACCAATCAATGTGTCTCTCTCATCTTTCTCTGTTTCTCTCTGTCTCTCTCTTCCCTTCTCTCCCTTCCACTCTCTCTAAAAATCAAAGGAAAAAATATCCTCTGGTGAGGATTAACAACAACAACAACAACAAGAATATAAGACTGATCTATTTAAAAAAGACTGATATCTAAGTCAAATAAAAGTCTCACATAGATAAGGAAGTGGTGTGTGTTAGGACCTAATGACTTTAGGAGCTTTAAATATACTACTTCATTTAATTAATACTAAATAGCCTAGGGATTCTTGGCCGGAGTTTATGGATGAAGAAAGCAAAGCTCAGAGACTTAAGTGACTTGCCCAAATTCTCATAGCTCCTTAACTAGCAAAATCCAGCCTGGAACACGGCTGTCTGACCTGGACAACTGTACTCTTACATTTTCTTTCTAATCCTTTATGCTGACAACAGTAAGCGGTCTCACCCCAAACCACAACTAGACATACTTTCTCTTCTGTGCATGCAAGTTCACTCTCAGCTTCCGCCAGCAGTCGGTCAGCTTCCCTGAGCTCTGCTCGACGTTTCAGAAGGGTCTTCTCAATGCACTCGATTTCATCTACAATATCTTCATGGTGTTTGAGTGACTTTTCCATTTCTAGTTCATTCATAAAACTCTCCACATTGCCATCAATGAAGTCTCTAAAAATATCACATATATGCACATTCAGAAATTTAAAAAAAAATTTCTTTATTGATTTTAGAGAGAGAAGAGAGAGATAGAAACATTGATAAGAGAAAACATCAACTGGCTGCCTCCCATATGCCCCCCACTGGGGATCTGGCCCACAACCTGGGCATGTGCCCTGACCAGGAACCGAACCGGTGACCTCTTGGTGCATGGGCTGATGCTCAACCACTGAGTCACACTGGCCGGTTGCACATTCAGAGATTTCAAATGTTACAATATAGACACGTGTAGGCTGAACCAATGTTGATATTTCTATTCTTCTGTGGTATAAAAATAAAACAAACCACTACAACAATAATCATTCCCTTAAAACTATCCTTCAAGGCCCAGCTCACCAGCTGCCCCAAAGACTACCTAACTGTGTCTGTTCTGCTACAGTAAACTTATGGTGACAATATCTGACAAATCAAAAAGCATGACACAGGGTTCAGTAACTTAAGGCCATCACATCAAAATTACTTGACAGAAAGACAAAAGTAAATTCATCAACATATTAACAGATTCTCTTTAAATGAAGACATAGAGAAGATTTTTACTTTTTCCTTTGAACATTTCTGTGTTATCAAATTCCCCAAAATGATCATTTAAATGACACTTTTCGCCTGGCTGGTGTGGCTCAGTGGATTGCGCGTCATTCCACGGACTGAAAGATCCCAGTTCAATTCCTGGTCAGGACACATGTCCAGTTGCAAGCTTGATCCCCAGTAGGGGGCATATAGGAGACAGCTGATTGATGTTTCTCTCTCACATCAATGTTTCTATCTCTCTCCCTTCCCCTCTCTCTAAAAAAAAAAATCAATAAAACATATTTAAAATAATAATAATAAATAAATTACTTTTATATCTGGGAAAAGAAGAGGTTATCCCACTGCCCTGCCATCCTCCTCAAACCCCACCCCACACATATACACCTAAAAAATAACAGATGTAACCATCCCCAAATCCTCAAACATCTAGACCTAAGGCTCTTGCTTTTCCCTGCCAGATCTATTAAAAGTCAGAGGCCATCTCTCACTCACCTCTGTGTCCTTCACAGGTCCACCCCCCAACCCTGGTGCTTGGGCCAATCTGGCTTAAATGACAAAAACTGGCCCTGGCCAGTTTGGCTCAGAGGTTAGAGCATCGGCCGTCGGACCAGAGAGTCCCAGGTTCAGTTTCCGGTAAGGGCATGTACCTCAGTTGCAGTTTGTCCCTGGCACAGCTGGAGTCGGGTGGGTGGCAACCAATTGATGTGTCTCTCTCACATCAATGTTTCTCTCTCTCGCTTCCCCCCTCTCTCCCTCCCACTCTATCTGAAGATGAAGGCAAAAATGTCCTTGGGTGAGGATAAAAAAAAAAAGACAAAAACTGGGGAACTATCATAATCCATGGACTATTACAGAAGATGAGCTTCTACATAAGTGACCCTACGCCATATACTGCATTCATTCACAGACCCTACGCCAGGTGCTGCGGCACAGAGAGGGAGGCCCAGCTACTGCCCTCTTGAGCTCCTTAAAACATGGTGTGAACGGTACTATGCCCAAGGCTGCCAACCCCAAATTGTGAGCCTGAGAAAGACTGTGTAAAAGGGAACCCCTGCCCTTCATCTTGGAAGACAGGTTGGAGTTAGGCAGGGGTGTAAAGAAGCAAAGGACGGTACATGTAACAGTGGGAGGCAGAAGAAAACATGGTGCTTGGGGAAACCACAGCAAAATAAGCAGAGCCTGAACAAACTCTGTGTGCAGCAGAGCAGGAGAAAAAAGGCAGGGAGGGTTCAGATCTTGGCAGGTGAGGTATATTCTGATGGGACTGGAAAACAAAAAGGAGAGTGGCACAGTGAGATTTGTAGCCAAGTCAATGGGTAGAAGGAAAGAGACAACAGAGAAAGCCAGTATGGAAGCTACTGCAATGCCCTAGGATGAGAGTGATTAAAGGCCAGTGCAGTGGAGATGAAAGAAGGGGTCCAGTTTCAGAGTTCTTTGAGTAGAGTCAGTAGGACTTGGAGACTAGCTGGATACCTGGTAGAGTGAGGGAAAGGGAGATGTTGACGACATCTGGCATGTTTTTAGCCAGGGTAACTGAGGAGGGGAAATGGTTTTGCCATTTTCCAAGAGGGACTACAAGAAGAGCCAATTTGGATTACTGGCTAAGATAATTGAGGCTTACACTGTCTGATATAGTAATCACCATGTGGATAGTAAATTAATTTAAATTCTGTTCTTTAGTTCCATTAGCCACATTTCAAGTACTCAATAGCCACATGTAGCTTGTGGCTACTGCTTTGGACACTACAGAAGTAGAACATTTTCAAGATCATAAAAAGTTCTATTGGATAACACTGATTTAGATTATCTTAATAAACAATTATTACAATCATATAAATTATCAAAGTAAAATTACAATAATTACTTTCGCTGTTGATGCTTCTGGATGGTTCTATGTAATTCTTCTACTTCATGCTGTAAGTCCTTCTTCTCTTGCAAAAGACTATCAATATTATGATGCAGTTCTTCCATTTCCTTCTCAGACTGCTGCTTAGATACTCTCATCCATGGTTCCCATTTCTTTGATTTTAAATTCTGTATTATGTCTTCTAATCTAGAAACTTCACTCTCCTGAACAAAGAAAAAAAATGCAATACTGAAACATTACATGATATTTTCCCTCTTTCCTCCCGAAAGCTGCAATTAACTGTAGTAAAAGTAGTATGTTTGATTTGAAAATGGTGGTAGTTATTAAGGCTTCAGTATAAAAGGAAAAATTAAGACAACTTTTTCACACACCATAGATGAAATGAGTGGATTAATAAAGCTTTTAACTTTTCCATCAGTCCAACTATGGTTGATAAACTTTCACTAAGTACCTCTTGTGGACAATCTCTGCCTCCAGAGTTCAGCATCTAGCAGAAAAGGCACACAGAGAGGTCTCTCCCTCCACTAGGCACATAGGAGGGAAGCTTTGTAAGAGGCTGACCAGAGGAAAAGGTGTTCTGCCTGGGTTTTGAAGAATAAATGAGCCCTGGCCGGTTTGGCTCAGCGGTTAGAGTGTCCGCCTGCGGTCCGGAGAGACCCGGGTTCGGTTCCCGCTAAGGGCATGTACTTCGGTTGCAGTTTGTCCCCGGCCCTGGTTGGTCGTGTGGGTGGCAGCCGCTCGAAGTGTCCCTTTCACATCGATGTTTCCCTCTCTCTCTCTTCCTCTCTCTCCCTCCCACTCTGTCTGTACAAAAATTGGAAAAATGTCCTCGAATGAGGATAAAAAAAAAAAAATAAAATAAATGAAATGGGAAAGACCTAAGCTGAGGAAATAACATGTGCAAGTATAGGGAGGTATAAAAATGCACCTGGGAGCCCTGGCTCAGTTGGTTGGGCATCAACCCATGCACCAGTTCAATTCCCAATCAGGGCACATGCCCAATTGTGGCTCAATCCCTGGTAGGGGGTATGCAAGAGGCAGCTGATTAATGTTTCTCTCTCTTTCTCCCTCTCCCTTCCTCTCTCTCTAAAAATCAATAAACTATTCTTTTTTAAAAAAAAAAAAAAAGTATATCTGGAAAACTATAGAACCAGCTGGGTACTACTGGGGGGTAAAAGAACCAGTTTAAGAGATTATCAAATGCTGAACCAACAGAATTGCTATAAATCAATGTGCATTTAAAAACTGCAAGACAATGTGAATGACTATCATTTTTAACCACACGAATACACACAGTCCCTCTGAAACTGGTCTGATCTATGAAAATGGGACTGGCGGCAGTCACCCAGGTATCCTAGTCCTTTACCTTCTTCTCAATCTGCTAAGAAAAGGAAAAAATAAAGAGCTCCAGTCTTGAGTTTGAAGGAGGAGCTTGTAAAATACCTTTTGTTTTTTTTAGAACCAAAAAGTTATAAGGTAAACTAGTAATTAGAAAATCTTGGAATCTAAACTAAGAAAAGAATATAAAATACAGTAAAAACTTATACATGGTCAAGTCAACCACAGTGCTTACAAATAAATGTTGTGCAGTCATACTGTTTAAAAACATTTGTAGCCCCAGCTGGTTTAGCTCAGCGGTTAGAGCATTGGCCTGCGGTCCAGAGAGACCAGGGTTCGGTTCCCACTAAGGGCATGTACCTCGGTTGCAGTTTGCGTCTGGTCCTGGTTGGGTCGTGTGGGTGGCAACCACTCGATGTGTCCCTTTCACATTGATGTTTCTCTCTCTCTTCTTCCCACTCTATCTGAACAAAATATCAAAAAGTGTCCTCGAGCGAGGATAAAAAAATAAAAATAAAAATAAAAATAAAAACATTTGTAAAACCATGGGGGAAAATGCTTATAACATTAAGTGGGAAAAACAGATACAATTTACTGTGTACAATAAGAAAAATACTATGAAAATAAATAATAATCAATAAATCTCACCGTCCAGAGATAATCCCCATCAAAACCTTGCTGTGTACATGTGTGTATACACAGCACATACATGAGGATGCATATATGCACATATAAACATATGCATGTGTACAAGTACAGACACTAGTATATGAATATACTGACACGCATACACATTAATATAGCACTCATCAGTAGAAAAAATTATATAAGCTTTCTAAAAATGATTACTTTCTGGACTAAAAGCATTTTGGTATAAAATGGCTAAACCAGGTTTGTAGACTAGTCTGGTACCCTAACTTCTGTCCAGCATTTTAGTAAGAGAATGGATGCTCAGTTCAAACATCAGCCTTACAAATACACTTTGGGAATATAATCCATTCATAAATAGGCCAATTTATTAAGTATATAACCTTATTCAGTCTCCCATGGAAGCAGTGTGGATAGGGGATCTTGTCTTTCCACTTACTAAGTTATGGTGTTCCGGGACGTTGCAATGCAGCACACCCATAGGGATGAGGGGGATGGAGAAGTTGGGGGGTGGAGGTCCACAAACAATGGGGACTCCAGCAGGAGGCGGGCCATAAACAACAGTGCCAGGGGTGAGAGGCTGGCTATGGTTGGGCAAGGGAGGAGGTGGTGCATACAGGGCCAAGCCCTGCGGCACAGGAGAACCATCTGGAAATACGGTGTACATCATGTATCCAGGAGGAGGCACAAATGGGTGGTCCTCTGGGTCATCCGACTCACTCTCTTCCAGGCTCTCTCCTCCACTGTCTGCATCTTGAAAGAAATAAACAGAAGTGTTTTATCCCCTGTGGCTTATTAGGTAAACAATTTAGCAGAAAACATTAGCATTTAGGCCAGATACCAGAAATGTGAGAATAAAATTCTATTAAAAAGGTCAAAAGCAATTTTGAAAAGCAGATCAGCCCTGGCCAGTTTGACTCAGTGGTTGGAGCGTCAGCCTGCGGTACGGAGAGACCCGGGTTCAGTTTCCGCTAAGGCACGTACCTCGGTTGCAGTTTGTCCCTGGCCCTGGTTGGGTCATGTGGGTGGCAGCCACTAGATGTGTCCCTTTCACATTGATGTTTCTCTCTCTCTTCCTCTCTCTCCCTCCTACTCTATCTGAACAAAAAAAAAAGGAAAAATGTCCTCAGGTGAGGGTAAAAAAAAAGAAAAGCAGATCAAAACAGGGATTCAAATTATTTTCAATGGCTGATACTTGGGTTTTTCTTATGCCTATCTGTTGGTTTGAGGTTTTATTCTATCTTCATTCATTCATTCATTCAGTAACCATATAGGTGCCTGCTTCATGCGACATAAAGACCAGCAGAGATGTGCTGTGATATCCCACAGCTCTCAGCATTTACCACTATCACAATGCACAGCAGTCTCTAAGGCAGCGGTTCTCAACCTGTGGGTTACAACCCCTATGGGGGTCGAACGACCCTTTTACAGGGGTCACCTAAGACGTAACAGTAGCAAAATTACAGTTATGAAGTAGCAACAAAAATAATTTTATGGTTGGGGGTCACTACAACATGAGGAACTGTATTAAAGGGTCGCAGCATTAGGAAGGTTGAGAACCACTGCTCTGGTTTACTTACTATCTTATCTCCCCTACAAACAGGAATGATGTTTATCACTGATGAGAGAGGACCTAGCACACAGCAGGCACTCAATAAACAGGTCCTGAATGAACAAATTCTCAGAAGATCGTATACCCATTTTAAAGATGTACAGTATCAGAGTAGCTAAATAATTTGCCTAGGATCACACAGCTACTTATTGAAAGACCTAGGATTTACCCCAGGTCTCTTTCCCACAGAACTTTAGAAGACAGACCTCTAACACTTCATTTTAATCAAGTAAATTAATGCCATGATTTAAGGATATAAGCTGCCACACCCCAGGAGCACAGGCAAAGCGGTAGCTCAGTCTGCTTGGGTGAGGCAGGGTAGAGGAAGGCTCCACAAAAGGAGTGGTATTTGAGGACCTAGATGAGTAGAAATAGGTTTGGAAGAGGAAGGAAGAAAAAGGACATTCCAAACAGAGGGCTTAAAGCATGGAGGTCTGAGGAGCATGGCATGCTGTATCTTAGGAAGCTGGGCATGGGTGATGTGTGGGAGAGTGATGGGAAGTGAGACAAAGGACAAGAGGTCCAAGATCAAGTCACAGAGGGCCCTGCAGAGAAAGCTAAGGAGTTTGGACTGTGACTTATGGATTTCAGGGAACCAATAAATGGTTATTAAACAGGCAACAGAAATACAACTACCTTATGTGACTTAACTTACCTCTATTTAAAAATGATTTATGTAACCCACTCCTGATGGGAGAATAAACCCAGTATCCCGAGGCAGGTGGAGGTCCGCTGCCTTCCTTCCCAGGATGTGGTTTTCTAACAGGAGTTGAGGCGGCATACTTTAGGCCAACACCAGAGTCCTTGGTGGCCTGGGAACTATGGCTGGAAACCTAAAATAAATGACAATAGAGCACACTATTACAAATAAAAAGCTGATTGAGAGCTAAATTGAGAGCAAAACTGACATGTAGCAAAGTTGAGGGGAAAAAACATTTTTTTCATACATCACAATTCTCACTTTTCACAGACAGAAGGGAGATATGATCACATGGTTAGTAAAATGGCTGGGTGTCAACTTCTCTATTCCAGTACTTACCTTTCCTGGTTGTTTCTTCTCTTTTACCTTGTCCTTGATGGCCCAGCAACTGAGGCAAAGGACACTAGTGAACTTTCAATTAATTAATAGTGGGGATATTAATTCCCCGCTGCCCTGGGAGCTTGGCATGGCTTTAAAGTGCTCCTCTCACCCTGGCCGGTTTGGCTCAGCAGTTGGAGCATCAGCCTGCGGTCCACAGAGACCCGGGTTCGGTTCCCGCTAAGGGCATGTACCTTGGCTGCAGTTTGTCCCCGGCCCTGGTTGGGTCGTGTGGGTGGCGGCCACTCGATGTGTCCCTTTCACATCGATGTTTCTCTCTCTTCCTCTCTCTCCTTCCCGCTCTATCTGAGTAAAAAATGGAAAAATGTCCTCGGGTGAAAATAAAAAATAAAATAAAATAAAATAAAGTGCTCCTCTCCCTCTAAGGCAGGAATGGGGAACCTTTTATCTGCCAAGGGCCAACTGGATTTTATAACATCATTCTCGGGCCTCACAAAATTATCAACTTAAAAAATTAGCCTGCTATATTTGGTCAGGCTAATTTGGTGAGGTGTGTGATGTTAGCTGGTATTGATTTTGCCGGCCTTATATGGCCTGCGGGCTGGACGTTCCCCACCCCTGCTCTAAGGAGAACAGTCTATCCAGTCATGGGTTTATCCTCTAAACCCTCACCCACAATGCTTCCACCTCCAGCCCAGGTTGTGCCAAGGGTGATGTCTTCCTTTAGATTTCTGGGAGAATCTCAGATTCTGCTCTTCAGGGTTCTGATTAAGTCTACATAGCACAAGGATCCTAGCATGTCAGAGCTGCTTCTCCCTGAATGTTGCTTGTCAGCTGAATCTGGCAAGACGTCACGCAGCCACTCTGCTTTGGATGAGTGCTCCTTACAGTCCTCTCCTCACTCCCCACATTCAGGCCCCAAGCTCTGACCATTTTGTCTTCTGAACATCCCTTGATGCCACCTCTTCTGCTCCAGCTCCACTGCTCTAGCTCTGGCCTCTTCTATCCTTCACCTGAATGTGTTCAAACAGCCTCGCACAGAGTTCAGCCACCACTGGTCTAGCCTCCATACTCAGCCCAATTATTCTTCCTAAACTACATATTAGGATCATACTATATACAACCTCAGTTTCCCAAGGCCTACATAATTAAGTGCAAAGGATTTTTGAGGCCCTTTTAAGAATATCAGGACCCCAATCTACTTTTCCAGCTTCTCCTTTCACCGTTCCCATTCAACCCTCTAGCCCCACAGGCTACTTGCCATAGCTAAACCAGTTCTCTTCTTCCACAAAAGGTGTCCCTCCTTCCTAAAAGCCCAACCCTTGATGGTTGCTAAGTGTTGACTTCACAACCCTGCTTGTGAAGCCTTCCTTCCTGAACTCCCCACAAAATGAATCCTTAACACCTCTGTGTAGCTAGAGCACACAGATCAAGTCTGCTGTCACCTGCATGCCACTGGTTTGTAATTACATTGGTGTGCCTGTCTTTCCTGCCAGACCATAGCTCTTTGAGAGCAGGGGCTATATCATTCATCATGGTACCCCACCATTGCCTAGCACTAAATTTCAATAACCACTGAATAATGTTGGTTAAAATGAAATTAAATCCAGGTGCCTATTTTTCTGTCTGAGTGTCTGTACAATTCTATATCCATTTTTCAACAGGCTTTCTGTGCTCAAGTCATCTTATCCCTTACAGGATCCCTTCAGGGACCCCACAATATACCACCTAAGCATGAAAGCGCAATTGCTACATTCCTTGGGAAGGCCCTATTTTCATCTCAAATATTAAAAAAACTTAAGAACCTCAATGCATGGCTTAGCCTAGATAAGTGTTCTTGACACCTGTTCACAAATTTGGGGAAGGGAACACTGTCACACTTCTTTCAAGAAAATTCAGTATATACTCCCAGCACCACAGAGTTCCTACTTTTGATGATGATGGTGCTGGCATAAAGTACCAGTAGCCTCGTCTTTTGAAAGGATCTGCCATGCTGCTGATGTAATCGTTCTGATTAGAAACTTCACGTCGAAGTTCAGCAATTTCTTCCAAAACGTTTTCAAAGCTTCCTTTATCTGTAAAGGAAAGTCATTCTATAAAGTTGGCTATGATCATCTACTTTCTTTCTCTCTCAAAATACAAAAGTGCCATCTAAGAGTCGATGGCATTTATCAATTCCTCAAAGCTGACTTTCAGCCTGCCCTTTGATGAGAGTTTGCTGTAACATTTAAAGAGGACAGACATAGCCTTCTGTTGTTCACTTAAAAGTAAGCCAGAGAAAGAAAATAAACAAATTTGTAAACATTATTATTTTTTAAATACAAAATAAATCTCGTCTCTTTGTAATAAAATTCCATAATACTTAACTTACGTAAAATGTATTTTTTAATTCTTTGCTTTTATTTATTAAGCCAATTACCGCAGCTATGTAAATCAAGCATGAAACTGATCTGTAACAGTTAAATAAATCTACTAAAGGTCAAAAACAAACAGAATGCTTTGATTTTAGAACTCAATTCCACTACCAAAGCCCAATATTTTACCAGCCCCAGTGAGGTCTAATAAGTTCCGCAGCCTTGCAATCTCTGTCCTTTGTCTCTCCATGGTCTCATTCAGCTTCTCGATTCCCAGCGCCTGTGAGTCCGTTCCTCTGGTGCCCACATCTGCTTTCTCCATCTCAATGCGAACCTATTGAGAGATGACATACATAAAGTTCCCAACGAATATTCTTTCCCAGATGCACTTATCCTTGCCACATGATTGTAATTCTAGAATTTTTACTTATACTTTACCAATGAGGAAACCACATCACTTATAATTAAACTGTACTGTCCCTGGCACACAGTAGAAAATAAAGCAGATTGACTAACTGACTAGTAATTGCACTTCAAAATCCTTAGAGATGTCACCTCCAGTGATCAGTCTTTTAGGAACTGATAAGGGCCCAATCAGGAGGAGGTCTCAGGGTGCCAGCACTGACCTGCTCCTCTTTATCCCTGAGAAGATTCTGCAGGAGTTCGATCTCTGCTTCTGCTCTGGTTAGATCCCTGGCCGCTTGCGCTGCCTGTCTGCTGAACCTCTCCGCTTCTTGCAACTCCTGTTGGGACAGAGGTATGAGAAAGGCACCATGACTGTCACAGGTTGTCTTCTTCATTCCTTTCTTCCTCCCAGATTGATTCCTCTGCTTTCATCAGATTGCCTGCCTGGTTACCCCACATACATATGATGCCAAGTCCCACTTTCTCCTGTGCTGTTCCCATCACCTGGCAGCCTACTCCACCCCTCTATGGGGCGCAGTGAGCAAGGTGCTACATCAGAAAGAACAAGGGCTGATTTTTTTCCTTACTGTTCTATAGTCTTCCATGGCTAGTGACTATCTGGACTCTCATCATTAGTTTCTCTCCTATGATCTACTGTCTTCATCTCATTAGCATTTGCATCCTATAAAAACTGTAACAGACATTATCTCAGTCAGGAGTCATAACAGCCCAGCCCTATGAGGTAACATATTAATCATCTGACTGCACAAGATGAAAAGTCTGAGATTAAGAAGGATTACATGTTGAGCCTTTAGGACCTTTGTTTGAGTGTATATTGACAGCTACCTCCCTAAGCAGATCCCTACACTTTGAGGTAGGGATGATATGTTTCATTTGATGGTTCCTTTCAGGACTCAATAGAGTGAAGAACCCGCCTCAGGGCTATGATGGGAGAAATACAATCTTCAGGTCTGAAGGGAAATGAACAACTTTATAATAGTTTAGAAAATAGCCATAGTCTTTAAGAAGATCAATAATACAAGCTGTTATGTTTTTGACAGCAGCAGCACTGGTGGAAACTTGTTCTGTACATGTGGACTCACCTCTGCTCGCTCCTGGTTAATTTTCATAACAGTTCCATGAAGGGACTTAAGCTGGTCTTTAGCAATAGTGAGCTCAGCCGTGGCTAGCTTGTCAGAGGCGGCCACAGCTTTCTTTAGTTTCTTTAATTCTTTATCTAAACCAAGAAACTGCTCCTGAGATTTGGCATCTTCATATTTCTTCTAAAATAAAAGAAACACTAATTAAACATATGAATGATTGGGTCTCAATGAATTAATATGTAAGGTCCCATGAAGGCCGTGACTGTTCACTGCTACACGCCCCATGCCTAGAACAATACCTGGTACACAGTAGATGCTCCATAAATATTCACTAAGCGAATGGATAAATAAAACCATCTCAAAACTGTATGATGAACTAAGAATGAAATAAGTCTTCGCTTTTTTTTTTTTTCTTCAGGCAGAGTGGGAGAGAGAGAGAGAAACATCGACGTGAAAGGGACACATCGAGTGGCTGCCACCCACACGACCAACCAGGGCCGGGGACAAACTGCAACCGAGGCACGTGCCCTTAGCGGGAACTGAACCCGGGTCTCTCGGGACCGCAGGCTGACGCTCTAACCGCTGAGCCAAACTGGCCAGGGCGAAATAAGTCTTCTTAGTCAAGAATCTTAGTGATCATAAATTCATTCATTCAACGGAAAAACACCTCTTGGAATCATCACCAAGTGATGAACCAGCTGCATGGAATCGCTAAGTCAGGCAGTAGGCATATAGTGGCAAACAAAACAGACTTGGCTGCTGCCCTCAAGGAGCTTAGGGAAGATATATTAAACAAATACATGTACAAATGTACAACTAAAATTGTGATTAGTGCTATCAAGGGACAGAACAGAATACTGTTTGAGAGAACAGCAGGGGAGACCTAGATTGGCGGGAAGGTAGCAGTCAGGAAGAATAGTGGAAGAGGAAATGGCAAGTGCGAAGGCCAGGAGGAAAGACAGAACTTGGCATTTTTGATGAGCTGAAACAGAGTAGTGAGAAAACAGAAGCTACTAGAGAGGAGGAGAGACCTGGATGGAACTGACAAGAGTTAATTCATATTTCTGAAAGAACATGTTGGCTGCTCTATGGAGCAGGGTTATGAGCGGAAGTGGGAGACCTGTGACGTGGTCAAAGCAGTTGTCCAGAAGAGAGACGATGGCTGGATGAGGGTGGTGGCATTGGAGAAGAACAAAGTACATATATTCCAGATATATTCTGGAGGCAGGCTCAGTAAGACTTGAGGACTGATGGGCTCTCATTCACTGAGGCAAGTCATTCACTGAGGCTGGGAGAGGAGACAGGGTAGGTGTGAGGAGTGAGAAGACATGGAAACAATAGAGCATGGGAAAACAAGCTTACTGGAGAAAAGGATCAAGTTTCCCATTTGAGGCTGGTGACTAAGAGTTTATAGTGATACCATTATGCCTAGAAGGGTGACTTTTTCCTTCAGGGATACTTAGCATGTCTGCAAGGCCAAAGAAAGCAAATAGCTGCCGTTTTGTCAGGGACAGCAAACAGGAGAAAAGGGTAAGGGATTTGAGGATATTTGCAAAAATGGCTATAGTGGTAGACTATGGAATCTAAGTTGGACAAGGAGGAAAGTAAAGATAGGAAGGCTTAAAAAGAGAAAAGGTGGGGCTAATGCACTGAAATTCTCAAGAAGGTTGAAAACTTTTCAGCATGGTGTGCTGGTAAGATAAGAGATGATGATCAGAGTGTGATGCTTTAGTTTGTGATTTCAAAGGTGGTGGATATAATATGGACAAGGTCTAGGATCTGACAATGGGAGTAGATGGTTAGGTGGAATTGACAAGTTCAAAGAGAGGCAGGGTATTAGAAAGAAAGATGAGGAGTTTAGAAGTAATTTCACAGATGTGTCCAATTGGACAAGGGATTCTGAAGGAGGCAAATTCATCCCAATAGCATTTAAGTATCACCTAGCCAGCTCTAAAATCACTCCTTACAGTCTCAATTCTCTTGTTTGCATCTATCATGGCACCCTCCTCTCAGGCCTTTGATTCGATGACATGCATCTAGGTGTCTCTTAGTCAGGTTCACCTCTGGGCCAGCAATGCAACCAGAGGCGACTGTGGATGACACCCCTTCTCAGCTGGCCTGATGGCTGGGGGCAGGGCCAAGCAGAGTGGCTCACTTTCCTAGTCTTCCCACCTTCTTCTCTAACTCTTGGAGTTGGGCCAGAATTCTCTCCTTCTCTTCATCTGCTTCCTGAAGTTGGAGATCTGTAACGCCTTGGATTTCCTCCATACTTTTGAGGTTTTCTTGCAAATAGTGAATTTCATTCTCTAACTGCTGGATCCTTGCTGCATGTTGCCTCTTATCCAAATTAATCTGTGAGAAAATAGGAGTTTCAAAGATGATTTTTAAGCAAAATAAAAACTTTTTAGAGAATTATATTTTATTTTACACAACAGTGTGACAAAATTTTATACTCAGAGTTACTGGGGATGGTTTTCTCTTGAATATTGTCTAGGATTCATTTTAATGTTTATCTCATTAAAATAATTACATTAAGAAAAATCTGATTCTGGCACCATATGATACTCCAGCAATGGGGCACTATTTACCTGTGTGTTAAGTAACATCTCCCTGGCTTCCAGGACAAGGAAAACACAGTGTCACAAAGAAGCCTGACTTTGGTATCATTAGCCACATTCAGGGTTGACTTTTAGTCATACCCAGCTTGACTTGTTATAACTGAAAATAACAACATTTATATTGTATATAATGAGAAAGGGACCACAGTAATTTGTTGAAAAACATGAATATTTGCCAAACACTTCCCTCCAGCTGCCTCTTGCCCTTTTCTTACTCTTGCTTCAAGGGCTCTCTCACAGGCCTGTCTGAACTCTTCTTGTCCATTTGCCAGTTTCTCTTGTTGCAGAGCCATTTCTTCGTGGAGTTTTCTCTCTCTCACTTCTGCTTCCTCTCTTTCCCACTGGGAGCATGCAAGGATTTCACTGAATTGTTTCTGCAAATCAGCAAGACTTTTCCCTAAGACATCTGAAGGACTATGGATTCTGGTAAGGGGGGAAAAAAGATGGTACAAATATAACTTTTATTTTGATGCTAGATGCCGGGTACAAACATGCTGGTAACATTGGTGCAGGAGTAAGAGGAGTTGTGTGGGACTGGTGTCAATCCATAGCAACTTACTGAGCATCTCCTAAGTGCAAACCATTGTTTTATCAAATGACTCTTAGTCACTCTGAAAACTCAGGCTAACGTTTGCTCAAAGAATAAAGTCAGTTTCATTTGATATTTCTTTTCTATTTAAAATGCATAATGTCTCTACTTCCTAATCACATGCAATGGACTTTCTAGAAAGTTACTGTTCAAACCTTTGTTTTTTAAATTAAATAATACCAAAAAGTATAAAAGATTTAAAATGTAAAGAAACTCAGTGACAGACCATTTGCATTAAGCAATCTTGTGTCTCAACCATGGAAATATGATAAACGGAAACCTTGCAAAAGAACTCAGTCATTTTACAGTACTTGGAAAGGTAAGTTCATCACTGACCCTCACAACTCAGCCCACTGTACACTTCGTGGTCTTGATTTTCCATTACCTCATTTCCCCAGCTCCCGATTTCAGTCTTCTCCGTAGCTCATCCACACGAGCTGCCACTTCTTCTGGACGAATCAAACCATCAACCACATGGTTAAGGTGATTCTGGAAATCTTTAAGTTGCTGTTTTAGCAGGTTATTGTCATCCTATAAAGGAAGATAAAATGAGGAGGTAAATGTTAGCAAAACAAAATTAAAAATAGACCCACATAAACATTAACAGCCTATATTACTTGTCATATGGTAATTTTGTTCAACACCCTTTACTAATTTTTTAAACCCTTTTCACTTGGACTGACAATATCTGCTACTGACCAATCTAAAGTCACAAAAGGCACAACCAGGCATTATGATGTGATGCAAAAAGAAGTTCCTATGAATGCTACTTATGAATATCTTCTTGCCAAAAACTAAATTTGAATCTTAATAAACCTCTATATGTGATATAATCAATACCATGGGAAGTAAACAGCAAAATCTAGAATATGGAAAACTCTACAGGACAAAGACATAGTTTTCTTTAACATATAACTAAGAACCGAAAGAGGAAATCTATAGACTACAAGACTTGAGAATCAGGTCAACCAACATAATGTGTGTACCTTATTTGGATCCCAATTCCCACAAAACACTTTTAAAAAAATGTACGAGGGACTTCCGGTCAAGATGGCGGTGTGGGTGAACGCGGTATCGCGTCCTCCCACAACCACATCAAAGTTACAACTAAACTACAGACCAACCATCATTCAAAACTGCCTGAAATCAAGCTGAATGAAAGTCCTACAACTACGGAATTAAAGCAGCAGCCACATCGAGACTGGTAAGAGGGGCGGAGGCGCGGGGCTGGTCCCACGCCCACGTGTGGCGGATAAAAATCAGGAGGACACCTCTGCTGGGAAGGTCCTCCCTGAGGACTGAGGGGTCCCTGTCCCACACCAGGCACCCTGATCAGGGTTCCAGTGCCAGGAAGAGAAGTCCCCATAACTTCCGGCTGGAAAAACCAGCAGGCTGAGGGAGGCTGAGGTGGCTGGAGCCCCAGGCAGCCTCTTAAAGGGCCCATGCATGGACTTACTCAGACTTTCACCCTCCAGGCTCCAGTGTGGGGGATGCAGCTTGAAAGGCACCAGAGAAATACAGAGGAAGAACTGAATTGTTTGGCATTGGAGTAAGGGCTGGAGAGGCAGTTTTCTCCTGGACAGATGTGCTGTCAGAGGCCTTTGTTCCTTTGGTGAGCCCTTCCCTAGGGCAGCAGACAGCCGCCATATCTGGGACTCCAGCAACTTGGCTCACACTGTATGCCCTGCCCTGGTGATTCCCTGAGGCCCTGCCCCACCCAACTTTCAGGCCCACCCAAGCTGTTTCCAGTTGCTTTACCATAGGATTGGCTTGTCTTGGATCCTGCTTCAAGTTTTCTTAAATTATTTCAAACAAGCAGCACCTGGTCGCAGCTAGCCCCATACCTCTCATTAAGTAATACACAGAAACAAACACAGGGAGGCAGCCAAAATGAGGAGACAAAGAAACAGGTCCCAAATGAAAGAACAGAAAAAAACTCCAGGAAAAGAATTAAGCGAAATAGAGATAAGCAACCTAACAGATGCAGAGTTCAAAACACTGCTTATAAGGATGCTCAATGAATTTAGTGAGAACCTCAGTGAACTTAGTGAGGGCCTCAAGAGCATAAACAAGGACTAGTCAGAAATTAAGGATGCACAGTCAGAAATGAAGGAGGCACTAACTGAAATAAAGAATAATTTACACAGTTTCAATAGTAAAGTAGGTAAAGCCAAGAAGCAAACCATCGATTTGGAATATAAGCAAGCAAAAAACACCCAATCAGAACAGCAAAAAGAAAAAAGAATTTAAAAAAATGAGGATAGTGTAAGGAGCTTCTGGGACAACTTCAAGCGTGCCAACATTTGCATCTTGGGAGTGCCAGAAGAAGAGAGAGAACAAGAAATCGAACACCTATTTGAAACAATAATGGCAGAAAACTTCCCTAACTTGGTGAAGGAAACAGACATACAAGTCCAGAAAGCACAGAGAGTCCCAAACAAGATGAACCCCAAGAGGCCCACACCAAGGCACATCATCATCAAAATGCAAAAGGTTTAAGACAAAGAGAGAATTTTAAAAGCAGCAAGAGAAAAGCAGTTAGTTACCTACAAGGGAGTTCCCATTAAGACTGTCAGCTGATTTCTCAAAAGAAACTTTGCAGGCCAGAGAGAGTGGCAAGAAATATTCAGAGTGATGAGAAGCAAGAACCTACAACCAAGATTACTCTATCCTGCAAAGCTGTCATTTAGAATTGATGGACAGATAAAGAGTTTCCCAGACAAGGAAAAACTAAAGGAGTTCATCATCACCAAACTACTATTATATGAAATGCTGAAGGGTCTTCTTTTTTTTTTTATCCTTACCCGAGGACATTTTTCGATATTTTGTTCAGATAGAGTGGGAGGGGGAGAGAGAGAGAGAAACATCGACATGAAAGAAACACATCGAGTGGCTGCCACCCACACAAGCCAACCAGGGCCGGGGACAAACTTCAACCGAGGCACATGCCCCTAGCGGAAACCGAACCCGGGTCTCTCCGGACCACAGGCCGACGCTCTAACCGCTCAGCCAGACTGGCCAAGGGCGCTGAAGGGTCTTCTTGAAGAAAAAGATAAAAAATATGAACAAATAAAATGGCAATGAATACATATCTATCGACAATTGAATTTACAAACAAAATGAACAAGCAGAGCAGAAACATTTTCATAGATATAGAGAACATTTTGTTGGTTGCCAGATGGGAGGGGGGTTGGGGGAATGGGTGAAAAAGTTGAAGGGATTAAGAAGTACAAATTGGTTGTTAGACTGACAAACCTCAAAGGGAAGGGGGGTTGGGGGGTGGGAAGAAATAAACCAAAGAACTTACATGCATATATGCATAACCAATGGACACAGACAACAGTGTGGGGAAAGGCAGGAGGGAGGCGGGAGTGGGGAGGAGGGGGTCAATAGAGGAAACATGAGGAACATCTGTAATACATTCAACATTAAAGATAAGTTAAAAATTTTAAAAATGTATGAGATAATTTGAATACTAATAAGGTATTCGATGATATTAGGAAATTACTATAATTTTAGGTATAACAATGGTATCTGTGTTTATGATTTTTTAAAGCCCTTATTTTTTAGAGATCCATAAAACAGTACAGTATTTACAGATAAAATGTTTTGGATTTATTTCAAAATAATTCAGTGTGTGAATAGGTGTGAGTGGCAGTGTGGAGGGCATTATAAATGAAATAAGATTGGCCATTATTGCTGAAATGGTTGGTGTACACATGAGGATTAATTTTAGTATTCTATTTTTGTATATGCTTGAGAATTTCCATAATTCAGAGTTTAAAAAACAAAAACACTTTTGCATAATACTCAGATCCATCTGTCAATCAACTGAAAAATGGAACATCTAATACTGAAGATCTTTAATAGCTTCTCATTTCCTGAGGAAGTATGTGTTATAAGCCAGCATATTTTCACTACCAACAAACTAAAAAACATATGTAGACCTCAGAATTAAATTCAGACAATGGTTCTTTAAGTAAAATGAAACTGCTAATATTTCCCTAAATTGTAAAGAAAATTAATTCTGTATCCTAAGCTACTAACTATAATTCCCTGAATACTTATCTGAATGATTAATTTATTTCAAACTCAGTGTAACCCTGGGCACTAAAATAGAGAATTTAGACTTGCAATGAATGTGTTAAGTGCCTGTCCAACCTAGAGTCATCTTATCTGTAAACTGTTCCTGCTCAATGTCTTGAGGTGGCCACATTTATTATACTACTATCTAATCCTGGCCCAGGTGATCCAGTATAGCAAATCTGTATAAGAGCTGGATATGTAAAAATATGTCAGCTCAGGGGTAGAATCCATGTTGGACTGAATACAATGTCCGGCGAGATAGAGAAAGACATTTAAGTGGGCCATGAAGCCTTTGAAAGGTTGACAGAGCAGCTCTGGTTCCTGGCAAACTGTCTCCTTTCTTGAGGTAGATTTAGTAGGTTTTAATTCACTGCAACTAAATGATTTCTGACAAAGACAAAGGAGTGAGTTTAACTTGAATTTGTAGTAGGTCAGTAGGCTAAATAACCAGAAGACTGAGTTCGAAGGTAGTCTCATAGTATGGGCCAGCCTTCTTGAAAGTGACTTCAGTTTCTACTTTGGAGAAAGCCCCTGAAGGATAGATGTGTCCTTTTCTTTAAGAGATGTGTACTGAACTGCAATAAAGATGTATGAGACTTCCCTTATAATATCCCAGAGCAAAGCCCTGGCTGGTTTGGCTCAGAGGTGGAGCCTCAGCCCGTGGACCAATGAGTCCCGGGTTCGATTCCAGCCAAGGGCACGTGCCTCGGTTGCGGTTCACCCCCCATCCTGGTCAGGGTCGCACGAGAGGCAGCCCATCGATGTGTCCCTCTCATATCGATGTTTCTCTCTCCCTCTCTCTCTCTCTCTCATTGTCCCTCCCTCCCACTGTATATGAAGATAAACAGAAAAATATCCTCATACAGTCATAAGACTATTCTGTTTTTGTAATTATATAAAATTTTCCATAGTAAAAATAATAATCCAATGAACACCCAACACACACACAAACTCACACAAAAATGGAAAACATGTACATCTTTTATTATATTTGCTTCAGAAGTTGAATTGATCGTAAAGATTAAATTCTAGGATTTTAAATTTCCTTAAACTCTGAGGAAAAAATATTCAAGGCACTGGAGAAAGAGAGAGACTTTGGGTGAGCTTAGTCTCACTCGTCGCAAACCTCACTGCAAGACTTTCTGGAAGCTTTTCTCGAACCAGAGCAACTCTGCCCCTTTACTTCTGGTGAAGTGTAACAGCTGCCACCCCAGTCAGCCAAGCGGCCCCTGACCTCAGAGATTTGGAAACTCTGTATTGACCTAGGTACTTGTTTGTTCAGACATCTCTCCTCTTTGACAGAGTTTAAATATCTGGAAAACCCTGTCCACCTGCTTCTCCTGCAGTTGGTCACATTATTGTGACAATAGCTATAAAAATATCTGGCCAAAGAAAACTTCCACCAATGTAAAATTACTGCATTGTAATAGCATCTTTTCTGAGACAGGGATTATAAAAACTTTATAGTTAAGATGTTCTACTGCAGCCCACTCTGGTTAAATTTCTGGATAGATATTTCAGTGGAAAGAGAAGGAGGCACTCCGATAACTTCAGGTCAGTCTGACGACAAATCTGCTTCTAGGAGAAATGCAAGGTGTTGCTTTCGCCCATGAGTTTACACAGTATTCTCTGTTTACTGCCTCCATCTCTTTGTACCATCATAACAACACTAAGAATATACATATTAATAATTTTAAAACAATGGACTCACAAGGGGAGAGAGGCTCTGGCACTGTCCCACTCAAAATTTCTTTTTTCTAACAATTGAAGTTGCTTACTTACAACCTGTTAGAGCAGGTTGTCAAGTTGCTGACTAAAGATGTCAATATTTTGAGTGTCCCAGATTAAGAATATATTCTGAATCAACAAGTTTCTACCTGCAGCTGTTTAAGTTGCTTGCGGAGCTCACTATTTTCTTGGTCCTTTTCTTCTGAGAACTGGGCTTTTCCGAGGGCATTCTTGAGGGCTTGCTTCTCCTTCTCAAGTTCTGCTTGAAGGGCTAATTGTTCTAACTATTGCCATAGACATAATGATATGAAAACACAAAATAGCAATAATTTATTATCTAAAAAGGCAAAAAGAAATTTACATACACACGCAGTCCT
Organism: Molossus molossus; assembly: GCF_014108415.1. Taxonomy (NCBI): domain Eukaryota; kingdom Metazoa; phylum Chordata; class Mammalia; order Chiroptera; family Molossidae; genus Molossus; species Molossus molossus. The sequence continues at coordinate 13,004,041 of NW_023425349.1, forward strand.
AGCTATGGTTTTATAACAACTCAATTTTATGTCTGTACTCCCAAATTTAAAGGTCCAAGGTAATTTTTTTCACATGCCTCCTTAAACTATTAATTCATAAAGGAGAGTAAGTATCAAAATCAGCTCAGTCCAGCACTGGTCAACGTTACTCAGTGGTTAGAGCATTGGCCCACAGACTGAAGGGTTGAGGGTTCGATTCCTGGTCAAGGGTACATACCTGGGTTGCAGGTTTGATCCCCAGACCCGGTTGGGGTGCATGCAGAAGGCAACCAATCGATGTTTCTCTCTCTCTCTCCTTCCCCTCCCTTACACTCTCTCTAAAAATCAATGGAAAAAATATACTCAGGTGAGTATTAACAACAACAAAATATCAGCTCAGCCCAGATACATCAAATCAGAATCTCTGCGGGTGGGCCCCAGTATCTTCCTTCAAAAGCTCGGTGAGTGACCCAACAATTACTGCTCTCCTTTCCCATAAACCAATATTTCTCATACTGTAGTCCTCAAGTACCTGCATCAAAATCACTTGGTATGCCTGTTAAAATAGTCAGGGCACATACAAGAATCAACCAATGAATGTATAAACAAGTGGGACAACAAATTGATGTTTCTCTCTCTCTAAAAAAAAAATGCGTAAACCTAGATTCATCTCAGACTTGATGGACCAGAATATCTCAGATGGGGTCCAGGAATCTGCATTTAACTAACTTCACAAGTGATTTCATATCAATAAAGTGTACTAATAGAGACCTGTAGATCAAAGAGAGATCTGTTATGCTCCATACCATCAATGTGTGGTTTGAAGACCAGTCCTGGCAGTCCTAATGCCAAGAAAGGGAGTGTCCCCTTCAATACCAAGTGAATTTGTGAAAAGGTCAGGGTGTCATATTTTTGTCAAGACATATGAGGAAAACAAATAAAGAATAATGGAAGTACAAAGGACAATGAATTTCAAACTACGAGCTGTTTAACAACTTTTGAAAAATTGATCAGAAGGCAGATATCATCTAGAAATTTTATTTACTAATATTTAAAAATATGTATTTTCTGATATTTTAATTATTTTCCCCAATGTTCTATTTTCTGCATATCACCAAAGTTTTTTTACCCAAAGTTATTATCAATTGTAGTTTTGTAAAACTTGGTACTATTGAAAAATATAATCCTGACAACTGGCAAATGGTCATTTGATATCTGATAAGTCAAGGAATACAAAGTAATCACTGTAATAAGGCAGATCTATTTTTATTTCCTTTTCTAATCATCGTAGTGCTATTTTACATGAATTCCTGGGATTCAAACTATCTTATTTTATTTCACTTTCATCCAATAAGAACATACTGACTCTCCTTGTGTTCCAATCACTAAGAAAACCAAAACAGACACACAATCTGGGCATTCATGATGCTCTGAGTCTAGTAGGCAAGATGGACAATGTAAACAAATGATCACCAGACACATGATAAAATGTCTTGATTAAGCACAAGGTTACTGAAAAATCAAAACAGACTCCTTGACCTGGCCAGTTTGGCTCAGCAGTTAGAGCATTGGCCTGCAGTCCAGAGAGACCCGGGTTCGGTTCCCGCTAAGGGCATGTACCTCGGTTGCAGTTTGTCCCCAGCCCTGGTTGGGTCGTGCAGGTGGCAACCACTCGATGTGTCTCTTTCACGTCGATGCTTCTCTCTTTCTCTCCCTCCTACTCTATCTGAACAAAATATGGAAAAATATCCTCAGGTGAGGATTAAAAATAAAAAATAAAGAAAAACAAACTCCTAACCCAGATTTTTAGCAGGCAGATGGGGAAGGTCAGGGTGAACCCCCTGGAGGAAGATGCAGCCCATTTGATTAATTGCTAAACAAAACTGTATTTTTTTTTTTATCCTCACCTGAGGACATTTTTTGCATTTATCTTCAGACAGAGCAGGAGGGAGAGAGGGGGGAAGAGAGAGAAACATCAATGAGAGAGAGAGACACATTGACTGGTTGCTACCCAAACAACCCCAACCGGGGCCAGGGACAAACTGCAACCAAGGTATATGCCCTTAGCGGGAACTGAACCCGGGACTCTCTGGTCCGCAGGCCAAGGCTCTAACTGCTGAGCCAAACCGGCCAGGGCAACAAAACTGTATTTTTAATCTGATAAAGAATATACTATAACTGGACTCTGTTGGCCTCTCTGCCTTTATCTCTCACCCTCTTTCCCTACTCATCTCCTTGCTTCTGGGATACTGGGGCATACTTTCAACACTTTAAATGTACTATGCTATTTCTCTTTGACTCTATGCCTATAATACTTAACCTTTTTACCCCTTACCACTTTCACCCCATTCCCTATGCATGGTCAAATCCTACTCATCCTTCAAGTCCTGGCTGCAACACCATTTCTGTAGGGTAGTCTTCTGTGACCACCCTTCCCCCTATCCCTTTCTTTCTCCCACACTTGTTTCACCTAGTGGACTGTCAGCTTCACATAGACTGACCATGTCTATGCTGTTCTCTGCAACATTTATAGCACCTGGGCCTCAACAGCCAATTAATAAGTATTTACTAGATGAGTAACTACTTGTCTTGTTTGCAAATATAATTTAAATGAGTGGATATTTCATCCAACCAAAGTATGAAGTAGCAAAATAAAATTTAACATCAACTTAAAAGGGGTCTCTTAAAGCTGTTCTGAAAAAGACTAGAACTTACTGAATACCAACTGCTAGGTGATTTCATGCCCATTACCTCCCTTATCCTCATCACAACACATTTTACAGAGGAGGAGGCATTTATTAGAGACTCAGAGTCATGAAGTGATTTATACTTGTTCACAAAGGGGTTTTGAACTTGGAATGTCAGACTCTAAAAATGTGCTCTTCCCATCACTCCACATACATTATATTAAAAAGTGTTCAATCTTACATTACATTAAAGGAAGACTGAGATGTTAAAGCCACAGGCTACTTGGTTTCTACATGGCTTTATGCTCTAACTTACCTGGCTGAGCCTTGTTAGTTTTTCCAAGTCTTCCTTAAGCTGGTTGGCTTCAGCGTCACGTATTTTCAGCTGAGCCTCTAGCTCAGCCTCATAGGCACTGAGATCTCCCTGGGTCTGCTGCAGCGATGCATTCACCTCCTGCTGCTCCTGGAGGGCGCTTTCTAGCTCTGCAAGCTCCTGGAAGGATTCAGGGTATGTTTAACTACAAAATCATCACTGTGCTGCTTAAGCATCTGCAAATCATTATAAGTAACTTGAGCACAGTAAATCAAATGCTGTCCAGCCTGGCACAGAAAGTGTTCATTAGCAATATCATGAAACCACAGGCTGTGCATATCCAGGCTGGAAAGCAAAACCCTGACTAAATGTAATCAGAAAAATCAGTAAGCTACCAACATGTTTCCCAAAGTGTGATACTTTAAATGTGCCTGAACAGGTAAGAAGAAAAAGAGAGGAGAATAAAATGTAAAACCTATTTTCTATCAGACACTGGAATAAATGTTTTCACATTCATTATTTCATTTCATCTTCATAATCACTGTGTAAGACAAGATATTATTCCTATTTCAAAAATGAGGAACTGGAGAATGAACACCTAAGTAAATGGCATAGGGCTGTGTACTAAAAAAGGATACAGTCAGAATATGAACTGAGATCTTTGACTCCAAAGACCACTCTCTTTCTGTTAAACCACAGTATGTTCAGTTATTAGAAGAACAAAATGGGATGAGCACTCTCTAATATCAAGGATGACAGAGTAACTTAAATATTTAAGTGCAAACAAGAATACAAGTACATACTGATTAGCATACCTCAGTTCTGAGTCATTTTAGCCCATCTGTTTTTTATAATTAAACATTACAGCTTGCATCTATTTATTTGGGATCTTAAGGAATCAGATTCTGGATTAAAGAGGAAGATCCTACAATGAGAGCTTCTATAGAAAAGTTTCTCAATGGGTGGTCCACCAAAGACCACCAGAAATCTGAATCATTTAGGTTGCCTGTTCAAAATGCAGATTCCATATATAATCAACAAAGGATTAGTATCCATAACATATAAATAATTTCTATAAATTCTATAAAAAAGACAAACAATCCAATAGAAAAATGGACAAAGAATATAAATAGGGAATTCACTGAAGAGGAACACTGAATGGCAAATAAAGAAATAAAACATGCTCAACCTCTCCAGTAATCAGGGAAATGAAGTTAAAAGAAAATACTATTTTATAGAGAGCATAGAAGAAGAAGTCAAACACACAATGAAGAAACAATCCAACAAATCCATAATGCAGGACAATCTATGGGACTACCACCTGGACTCTACACACACACAAGCTATAAAAGACATTCTTGAAACAAAAGGGGAAATTTGAATATGATTAACATATTAGATGACCTTGTGGAATTATTGTTAATTTTCCTAGGTGTAATAATGGTATCATAGTAATGTAGGGGAAAAAATGTCTTTATTTTTAATAGATGTTTGCTGAAAGGATGTTGTCATAATACCTGCAATTTTCAAATGACTTAACCAAAAAACAAAAATCAACCAAACACAGCAAAATATCTGTTGAATCTAGGAGAGCACATAGATGTTCAGTAAACTATTCTTTCAATTTTCCTGTAAGTGTAAAAGTTTCCACATTTTTAAAAAATTCCATTTCAAACTTAGCAGATTAGCAAACACCAAGTCTGACAAAATGTTGAATTTTCTGAATTTGAGCATTATTCTGTGTTTATGTTAGAAAAGTCTTTGTTCTTGGGGAACACATGCTGAAATATTTAGAATCTAAGGAGTAAGATGTCTACAACTCATTTCAAATAGTTAGGAAAACATTTTATATAAAATGTAAAGATTATATATATGAGAGAGATAAAGCAAATGTGGCAAAATATTAATTGGTAACTCTGAATGAAAGGTATAGTGAGGTATTCTTGCAACTATTCTATAAGTTGGAAATTATTTCAAAATAAAAGCTTAAAAAATAAAATAAAGGTCAGACAACACTAAGATGTTCACAAGGATATGGTATAATGGTAGCCCTCACATTGCTGGTGGAAGTAGAAATTGATAGAATCACTATGGACAATAATTTGATATCTTGTGGAGCTGAAGAGGCAGAGAGTCTGACTCACAGTTCCACTCTGAACACAGTTCTCATACTCAAGATGTACACAAGAATGTTACTTTTGACACTGTTTTTTGTTTGCTTTAATCCTCACTAAAGGATTTTTTATTTTATTTTTTTAGAAAAGAGTGGAAGGGAGAGAGGGAGAGGAAGGGGGAGAGAGAGAGAGAGAGAGAGAGAGAAACATCCAGGTGAGAGAGACACATCGATTGGTTGTCTCCTACATGTGACCCAACAGGGCGAGAATTGAACCTGCAACCCAGGTATGTGCCTTTGACCAGGAATCAAACCCGAGATTCTTTGGTTCATGGGCCAACACTCTAACCACTGAACCACACCAGCCAGGCTCAACATTGCTTATAATAGCAAAAGACTGAAAATCACCTAGATGTCCCCCAAGAAGAGTATGAATAAGCAATAAATTAGTAATATGTACATACAATGAGATGTTACATACATCAATAAAAATAGAGCTACATGATTCAATATGTGTAATTATCCAAAACAAATATGAGAGAAGAAAGGAAGTAGCTAAAGAATATGTATACAATCATACCTTTTATATAAATCTTAAAACTATGCAAAAAATACTATTTATTGCCCTGGCTGGTTTGGCTCAGTGGTTAGAGCGTCGGCCTGCGGTCTAGAGAGACCTGGGTTCGGTTCCCGCTAAGGGCGCATACCTCAGTTGCAGTTTGTCCCCAGCCCTGGTTGGTCGTGTGGGTGGCAGCCATTCCATGTGTCCCTTTCATGTCGATGTTTCTCTCTCTCTTTCTCTCTCTCCCTCCTACTCTATCTGAACAAAAATGGGAAAATGTCCTCGGGTGAGGATAAAAGAAAAAAATACTATATATTGCTTCAAATGGATACATATATAATAAGGATAGATGCAGGGAAATAATGGCCATAATCAGGATTTTGTTACCTATGGAAGGAAGTACACAGAGGGTTTAACTATATCTGCAATGCTTTATTTCTTAAATTGAGTTCTGAGTATATAGTGTTAAATACTAATTTTGATATTTTTATAGGCCTGTGAAATTTCATAACATTATATTTTATTCATATTTCCAGAGTCAGCCCTACTGAGGATGAGGTTTGGGAACCTGGGTTTTCATTCATGATAAAAGTTTGCCAAAGAACTAAAACAGAGAAAGTGCAATCTGCTAATAGCAACAAATCAGGTACGAAGGGTACAACACTGTGTCTATATCTTATCTATAATGTTAAAATTATGGTTTTTTATTTTTTATTTTTTTCTTACCTGAGGACATTTTTTGATATTTTGTTCAGATAGAGTGGGAGGGAGAGAGAGAGAGAAACATTGACGTGAAAGCAGGGCCAGGGACAAACTGCAACCGAGGTACATGCCCCTTAGCGGGAACCGAACCCAGTTCTCTCCAGACTGCAGGCCAATGCTCTAACTGCTGAGCCAAACTGGCCAGGGCAATAATGTTAAAATTATGAAATAAAGACAACAAGAATAAGAAAAAGTGTACTAAATTTTGGGACACAAATAATAAAATATGAACATTTAATATCACATTTTTAATAGCTACAATTTCATAGTTTTTAAAGTTATTTGATAATATCTTTCAGGAACAGAAATTCAGCTAAAATAATCTTCCATTCTTAATAAAGGAAAAAGATTAATTCCAAGTGTATCACAACTAAAGGAAAAAACAAGACTAAATAGCTACTAATACTTTTTGCCACTTATAATTACACTGTTGCTAACTTGCTTAGCTTACTTAATTTGGACATCTTCTATTTCTGAGGCTAGGGGAAACAGGCAACAAAAAAACAAATCATACCTTCCTCATGTTTTCTGCATCTATGGCAACTATTTCCAGTTGGTCCCTCTCCTGCTCAACCTTGGTCAGTCTCTGCAGCAACGTCTCTTTCTCATCCTGTAGTTTTCTGCACTCATTCTCAGCCTGAGTTGCCTGGCCTTTGACAGTACCCAGGTATTCTTGCAACCCACTGATGACACCTTCTAAATCCTTCTTCAGGGCTTCATTTGCAGCTATCTGGCCTAAGACCAAATAAGGGAAGGTAAATAATGCATATAAGAAAATGCTTTCAATATATATAAATAATACTGCAGTTAGTCTCCTTCATTATTTGTTACCAGGTGAGAATAAAAGTCTAAACTTTCTATTATTTCCTACTACCTTATTTTTCTTTTTCAAGATATGATAGTTCCGCCCTATAACCCATAGTATAGGAGTATTAAGCAGATATATAATAAATTTAGTATATTCAGTGGACATTGCTTATAAAATGTTTAATTCTTGCTGTAAAAAGTTTAAAATAGTAATTTCCAAATAAAATGAAAAATGTACACAAAACTGAGTTCTTGTTCCTTGATACACAAAACAAAACCACTCAACAAACAAGACTAATCTAAGACTGGGAACATAAACATAACCTGAAGACAAAAAAAAAACCACCACCATACAGTAGATATCTACTACGTGCTAGGCACTTTATGCACACTATCTCATTTAATCTTCCTAACAACCGATTGAGATAGAAATAACTTGTCCCAGGTCACATAGCTGATAATGGCAAAACAGGGACTGGGATCTTATGCCGAGCAAAGGCTTTCACCATTACAACCTTTCATCCTCCCCTTTCACTATTATGACAATGTCACAATTTAAATTTACATTGCAAAAGTAGATCCTGAAAGTCCATCTACACTCTCCTTATAACTAGACACTAAATGCCCTGATGGCAATGGCCTCTTTGCTCCTGAAAGGATTTTATGCCTTAGAAGAAGACAGTCACATGCCAGAGTTTATCATGTTTATGTACCCGACTTCTGGACTATTGACTGTAATGACCTGACTCACTAGGACATCAACACAACAAAGTTAAATTTAAAAACTTTAATTTTATTATACACATTTGGGTACTGTACCAATATTTCCCTATCAAATGCTAGTGTTAACAGCTGAAGCATATTCAGCTAATATCTGGATTAATTCTTGCCTGGGTACCATTTGTTTTTATTAATACTAAACTGATTTACCCTTAAATCAACTTAAATTCTCACCTTCAGTAAGCTGTTGTTCAAGGTCCTTAATCTCTTCAGTTTCTTTAGCAATTCTAGACAGTATCTCATCCAAACGGCTTTCAAGTTGTTTGTACTGCTTGTTCATAATGTCAAGCTGTTGTTCTTTACCCCTTTTCTGAGCCTTCACATGGCACTGAATTAAAAAACAAAAACTCTTTTAAAATAAATAATCCTTAATATTTCTAAAGGAAGACTGGAAAATAAAATGTAACAATTTGCATCTATTGTGTGTCAGGCCCTGTGTTGTTTTCACACGAGTAGTTTTCATTAAACCTCATGATGATTTGATGTGGGAACCACCTCCATTTTACAGATGAGTAAATTGTGTATAAAGAGGTTAAGTGATTTTTCCAAGCGCACAGCTAGTAGGTAATGTAACCAAGTTTGGAGTTTGTGGAACTGCATTAAAATGTCTCTTTAAAAGTTTCCAAAAAGTTGATTATATATACATATAGAAAAAGGATATATTCCAAATATTAACAAGGATCATATCTGAGTGGAAAGATTACAGGAGACTTTTTTCTTTTCTTTTATATTTAAAAAAAAAAATCTTTATAACAAACAAGTGATATTTTTTAATAAAAAAATTATATGTACCTTTAAGCCCTGGCCGGTTTGGCTCAGTGGTTAGAGTGTCGGCCTGCGGTCCCGAGAGACCCAGGTTCGGTTCCCACTAAGGGCATGTACCTCGGTTGCAGTTTGTCCCCGGCCCTGGTTGGTCGTGCGGGTGGCAGCCACTCGATGTGTCCCTTTCACATCGATGTTTCTCTCTCTCTTCCTCTCTCCCCCTCCCACTCTACCTGAACAAAAAATAGAAAAATGTCCTCAGGTGAGGATAAAAAAAAAAGAAAATTATATGTACCTTTAAAAAGATTTCTTACAAGATAATAGAGACATGAAAAGAATACACCTGAAATTCAAATTTATTTTCAATTCCTTATACAACAAAACATTTTGTTTTTAGGTTCAACAAACTGGGAGTTCAGAGGGACCTCAGAGACCATTTAGCCCAGTGATTCTCAAGATGGAGGGCCAGCCCTATAAAGGCATACTCCTCTAGCAACTACATATGCATGCCCCTGGTGGAAAACAGCTTTCAAACCCACACACCCTCTCACATGGTGACAGGCATAGCTTTAGAGAGCTACTGGTAACTGAAAAGACTGAATTATATTTCTCAGGTGTGCTGGGGGGGTAACAAAAAAAACTGATCAGAGAGTAGTATAACTCTTCCTTTTACACATGAGAAAACTGAATCTCAGATTCATCAAATGACTTTCCCAGGTCACTTGGAGACTGTTCATATGGAGACAAAATAATTCCCCAGAGAATCTTTGCCCTCTCACTCACACCCTCACAGGCTCTAGTTTGCCCCACCCTCCCACCCCCATCAGTGGAAATGAACAATAAATCAAGTTATCAGGAGGAAGAACTACATTACAGTCCAAACAACAAATTCCAAGACTCAATTGATTATAAAAGAACATTTTTCAATTTTAGAAGTCTGCTGCCTCCAAAGACTTCTTTCTTAGAACAAATGAATGGCTGCTTGCTCAGATGGTTTTAAGTTTACTACTGGTAAAACTTGATAGGATTTTCAAAACTCTTCTTCTCCCTACATTTCCAAAATATCCATCTGAAATCTTTCTGGAAAGGTAACTGCAGGTACAGGTTACATTCTAAGTAAACTTAGAATTTTTATGGCTGAAGGAAGAATAATAATTTTTTAAAAGCCTGCTCTCATATCTCTATCAATAAATCTTTAAAAATTTTTCACTGAAATCTCTTTGCATGCAGGACAAAAAAATTGGTTCAATATGCCCATGATATGCATTAAACACATGGGAGCAAAAGTAGATTCCGCGATTTTCAGTACCGGAGCTCACAAAAGAATTATTGTAAAAACAGGAACTTACATCTGACTCCTCCTCCTTTTAAGCCCTTTGCAGAGAGACAAAACGATCCTACCTTAACTTAGAATTTGTCCTGCTAAAACTGAGCCGTTGAGAACAAGGAAACTGTGGGCGGAACGTTTTCTAATGTCTTCAAATTTCTGTGCACTTCCCTCTCTGACAGCCACATTTTTGTAAGCGCCTCCAAGCCTCTGTAAACCCCCCGCTCTTCAAACCACATTCCTGGCAGAGAGTAAGCAGCAGCTCAGCTGGTCCAATCACGAGCAGCCTCCGTCAGCCTCACAACACAGGAAGCTCCCGAGGGCCAATCACACACACCCTTTGCAAAAGATTACTACCGGCTAAATCTCCACAGAGAACAGTTACCCTCTGCTTCCACAGGGCATTGCCTTATAGGGAAGAGAGATATAAATCCTCCTTTATTGTTTGCTCCTGTGATATATGTACTTCTAGCTATGACCATTTTTAATAACTTAAAGGGAATTTGATTTTTAAATATCTTTTCCTTTTGAAACCTAGTTAAATAAATGCTTATGTTTATTGAAAACTTGACTTAGGCTCAGCTTTGAGCTAATTTTAAAAATAATTACTCTCCTTAGACCTTTAATTCCTTTGTGGGGAGAGGGTCAATGTAGCAGCATAAGCATGGGCTCTACCTCCTTATAAAAGGGTGAGTTTGGGAAATCATTAATTTTCCTAAATCACATACTCACCTTCTGCAAACTGAAAAAAAAGTCACTAATCTCCTAGGGATGCTGTAATAAAGTTCCTCACCAGTATATGCAAAAATTCAATACTATGCAAGACATTGTTGTCATTTAATATATTTGCTTTCCATCATATCTCAGAGTCATATACTGCTTTCTAATCTCTCAAGCTTTTACTTTTAAATTATATTTGCGAATCAGAAAGATACCTCATCTAATTAGATAATAAAAGTTAATTGAATAAAAGTCTATCTACATCTGTAAAAAATAAGCAGGGATCCCACTCTTCATTCTTTCCCTTTTGCTAAAATGTTCATATTGTAGCCTAAAATGGGGTGCCTAACACTAGCCAATAAGGTGACTGTGCAAATTAGAAAAAGATGCACCCTAATGAACAAATTTAAAAAAGACATCTTCTGGTGCTCACACTAAGGCTATAACCTTAAGAACTAACCCTTAGTAGTTGTTGTTTTGTTTTGTTTTGCTTTGTTAATCCTCACCCGAGGATATTTTCTATTGATTTTTAGAGAAAGAGTGGAAGGGATGGGAGAGAGAGAAACATTGATGTGAGAGACACATCGATTGGTTGCCTCCTGCATGGCCAGGGATCAAACCTGCAACCCAGGTACATGCCCCTGACAGGGAATCAAGCCTGTGACCCCTAGGTCCAGTGCTCTGACTAATGAGCCAAACAAGCCAGGGCTAACCTTCAATAGTTTTAACAATACCAAAAAGGAATCTTAAATCTGGTTTGTATGTTTCACCCCCACTAACACAGATTGCTTTTGGCTACCTTCAAAACTTGGATGCTATTCCTACTTCTCATTTAACTCTCCCAATACGTAATTCTTTCCATAAATACAGTGAACATTAGACTCCCTGTCTGTCAGGAATATCACAGTCATTTGTTGAAAGCAAACATACAATCTAGGTTCTAATTAGACTCACAGATCACAGAACTGGAAGAGGCAGCAAAGAAAGCTTTGGAAAGTGCCTACAAGCAGGTTCCTTCCTATGTTCCTTGATGCAAGCATGCATAAACATAGTGCTGGCCCCTAGGGATACAGTTCCTGTCCTCAGGGGCCTCACATGGGGTGGCAGACTTCTGACCAAATAAATGCAATAAAGTAAGATATTATCGACCATACTATACACATTACTTAAAATCTCTAATTTTTGATATACCAAAAATTATTTAAAATAATCAAGACTACTTTTGGTTTCAATTTAAAATTTTTTTTCTTTATTGATTTTAGAGAAAGAGGAAGAGAGACAGAGAGACAGAAACATCAACGAGAGAGAGAACATCAATTGGCCACCTCCTGCATGCCCCACACTGGGGATTTGCTCACAAGGTGAGCATGTGCCCTGACCAGGAATTGAACTGGGGACCTCTTGGTGCATGGGTCGGTGCTTAACCACTGAGCCACACCGGCCAGGCTGGTTTCAATTTTAATGCTAAGTATTAGGCTTTTGTTAGAAAACTCCTTAAATCTATGATGATAAGGTCACCCTTTGTTAACATTAGCTGGTCTGCAAAAAATATCTATGATATTTTACTAAAATGTTTAAAGAATAATTAAAAACTGCCCTGGCCAGTTTGGCTCAGCGGTAGAGCATCGGCCTGCGGTCCAGAGAGACCCGGGTTCAGTTCCTGCTAAGGGCATGTACCTCGGTTGCAGTTTGTCCCTGGCCCTGGTTGGGTCGTGCGGGTGGCAACCACTCGATGTGTCCCTTTCAAGTCGATGTTTCTCTCTCTCTCTCTCTCCCCCTCCCCACTCTATCTGAACAAAAATGGAAAAATGTCCTCGGGTGAGGATAAAAATAAATAAATAAAAAATTAAGAATAATTAAAAACTTGTCAAATACTTAAAGCAATTATAGTGTATTGTCCTTACCATGTTAAATTCTATGATTTCTCTTGACCCAGAGATCTTAAAGTTCTATAAAATTAACCTTTATTCCAAGTATACCATTAAAGTACACAGAAAATGTTTTCACTTCTATTGTACAGATATTGGCTAAAATATAAGCCATTAGTAAGACTTCTCAGGGTAGAGACAAAAAGAGACAAGAACCTAACTCCATCATCCAGTCACCTGGCCACATTTTAGGAAGACCTATTCTAGAGCAGCAGTTCTCAACCTTTGGGGGTCGAAAGACCCTTTCACAGGGTCGCCTAAGACCACCGGAAAACACATATTTCCGATGGCGATTCATAACAGTAGCAAAATTACAGTTATGAAGTAGCAACAAATTTTATGGTTGGGGGTCACCACAACACGAGGAACTGTATTAAAAGGTCTCAGCATTAGGAAGGTTGAGAACCACTGCTCTAGAGAAATGTTTCCTTTTTTAAGGACAAAACAAAACAATATGACACAAAAAATAGCTTTAGTGGAATACTTGCATAAAGGTTGTTAAAGACGGGGTAGAAAAAGGATTCTAAACCCACTTCTGTTCTTCTATCTCATCACCTAGCTCTTAAGAAAGAAGAAAATAAGGCAAAGAGAGAGAAAGGGTAAGAGGTTTAGAGAGCACTTTGAAATAGGTTTCTTGATTTGAAATATAAGGAAAGTCAACTACTTAAGATAAGTATACCATGCGTCTCTCATTCTACTGAAAGCTACCTTCTTCAAACCCTAAGTTGTTGTTTTAAACACACAGATGTTTATATATAAGTATGTGTATGTATGTGTATATACACACGTATATGTACATACACACACACGTGTGTATATATACAACACACATTATATACCCACACATATGTAAATATATATTATTCAAATTTGTGCATCAAACTAAAAAAAGAAGTTCAGAAAAGATTCTGTGGCTAAAAATGATGAGACATAATATGTAGATAAAACGATATTCTAGTCCCCATAGAACAAGCTGAAATCTCTTCATTTACTTACATGTTTTGGGTCTTTAGAATCCAAGCTATCCATGACTATTTGCAGGTCCTTGATCTCCTTCTGCTTTTCAGCAATTTCTTGCCTTTGCTTTTCCATCTGCATTTCTAGATCCAAAGCGTCTTGGCGTAATTTATTTAGAAGTTGTATCCTACCACTCAACTGCTTGAAAAGAAGGTCTTTCTCTGCTTCTGAAATCTAATCCCCCACACCCCAACAATTAACAGGACAGCAACACTGATTTACAAATTTAAAGAAAACAACTTTTTACAATTTATTCTATGCTCTATCAGGTGTTTTTTTTTTATAACAATAAAATGTAGGAGTTATCTAGGCATTTCATTCACATCCTATACTTTTATACTTATTATATATAGAACATCTTACTTTATAAAAGTTTATGAAAAGTAATAATAGCAGGTAAAAATAGAAGTGTCACTCTAGTATAAGTAAATTGAAAATTATTAATAACCACATTAATGGTAGCTGACTTTATACATTGCATTGTACTTACCCTTGTTATTAGCATATCAAGCAAATTAATAGTGTAATGAAAAATTTAGATTTATATTTACTCATTTAAAATAACTACTTTTCCAAGCACATTTTGTTTAAAAATTATGTCCATTATTTACACCTATCAATCTAGCTATATAAAACTTTGGCCAGTACTATTATAAAACATTCTTATTTAATTATTAAAATCATTCTTGTTAGCTCCCTCTACCTCAACTCCCACTTTCAATCTATTTTTAAGAACTATCAATCAGTTCTACTGCCAAATTTTACCTAGAATCAGTCTGCTTTCTCTCCATCACCTTCCTAGTCCAAGTCATTACCATCTCTTGACTGTATAAATAGCCTCCTAACAGATGCATACATCTCCATTCTTTCCACCTCCTTCATTCCACTCTCTGGCAATAGCTAGAGAGCTCTTATAAAAATACAAATAGGATCAGCCACTCAACTATCTAAAGTCCTTCAAAGGTTTCCCATTACATTCAGAATAAAATTCAAAACCCCTTAAAATGGCCTATGAAGCCTGGCATGATCTTTAACCTCATCTTCCACTATACTCTCCCTCACTCTGCAGAGGAATCTTTAATGTGAAGTTCTTTGCACATACTGTTACCTCTGCCTGGAATACCTTTCTCCTAACTCTGCCTCACTGGCTCCCTCTCATCCTTTGGTTCTCAGCCTAAATGTCACCTCTTCAGAGAGGCCTTTGAGAGACCCCACAATTTGAATTATATCCTTTTTATAGCCTCTCCTAATTTTCTAATTTTTTCTCTACAACACTTGTGCTAACTATATAGCTTTTTTACTTGTTTATTGCCTATTTCCTATCCATAAGAAAGGAACACATATCTCATTTACTCAGGGCCCAGTCAGCACCTGCTATATGTAAGCTTCCAATAAACCTGAATCAATTTCTAGTACTATATAATCTGAAAGTAACAATAGAAAATATCTTTAAAAAGAATCAATAATTATATTTAACAAAATGTACATTTTTTCAAAATGTAAATTACATTTTTGTTCTATCTACGAAGGTATGAATGCAGTTACTATCAAATTCTGAAATACTGATTTTTAAAAGTTGCAAATAACTATAACCTTTTACACACTTAAAAACTAAAATGTCAAATACTCCCATTTTTAAATTTTCTCCCTATGCAATTACATCATGAGTTTGAGCTGCTTACTGCTGCTTCATGACACATTTTGTAATTTCTAAGAGTATATCACTTCCATCTTTTTGTACAGCATATTTTATATAATTTACATTTCTGCTGCTTGTTTGATAATGTTCATGGTGTAGTGAAGATGTCTTCTGGCTCTTGATCTAGATCCCAGGATCTTAAAGGGAGGGAGTGCTTAATTAAATTAGGAAATATATCAGGAAGAAACTTCCCTGGGTAATGTAGGTGCTTTCATAGTAACAGACCAAAAACATCTTTTTACATAAATAGTAAGTAATTTATTTTTATACATTTTATAAAATGCTAATAGAATGTCATTATGATTGGAAGGAAAATGTAATTGGAAATGCTAAAACTGTATCTGAATCTGAATTCTGTTATTCTGTTATTAGGCAGCACTAACTGAAGAATTGTTTTACATGGTTATGAAGGGAGAAAACATTTTTTTTTTGCATTTTCTCTTAGCATTGCTGCTTTGCTTTTACATACTTTTTTAAGCTGTATAGCTTCTTCCAGTTGTTTAAATTCTTCAGTAGCTCTTAAAATTTGTTGTTCTGCCTTTTCTATTTCATCATGCAGTTCTGACAGTCGAGTTTGTGCTGCAAATTTAAAACCATGTACACAGACACACAAAAGAAAAATCTTGAATTTTCAAATTTCAACCAGATTTTTTCTTCACAACAACCTCCCCACTCCAGTTAAATTCTAGATTACAGATTAAATTATAGATCACGGGAATAAAAAAGTAATTTTTATGATGGTTTTCCTCTCTATTAATCTCTAGAATAGTTTCATGATATGCTAAACAACTATAATTGATCCTTTACAAAATTCTTAACATAAAAGGGGCTTTACATGACAATCCCAACACTAAAGAACTCTTGAGAAAATAAGGATTTTATTGGTAAATATGCACTTACATATCCTAAATTATAATTAGTCTCAAGATATTTTAAAAAACTGGTTAGAGGGACTCAATATTAAGAAATTCACTACTGAATAGTCTTTCTCAGATAAAGTGATTTCATATCAATTACTTTGTACCTCAAATTTCCAATTTCTTTCTCTCCCTCCCTTCCTCCTATAAAACGATCAGCCCCTTGAAGCTAATCTGCACAAATATCTGATTTACTTTTGCTTTCCCCTCTGGAGCCAGGCATAAATATGTAGACATGGACAACTCAGTCTCTTTTCTTCCCTCTCCAAGTCAACTTTTACTGGCCTTCCGTGTTTCCCATTTAGCTACCAACCAATGGAAGATGAACTGCTAATCTGATTGGTGATAGCTCCACAATGGGCCATGATTATTAGTGGGATGCATGAACTCAGGTCTGCTTTTTCCTTCTTTCATATCCATGCAGCTGAGTGGGTAAGTGGATTCCAAGTTTGTCATTGGCAGGGTCTCTAAGTGCCCTCTTAGATTGACTTTTTCTTCCTCGTGACTTGCCAGGAGGTGGTAATCCCTTGAATTAGATGTTTTGGGGATGGGGGAAAAGAAGGTTGAGGAGGTGGAGTGCCAGACAGGGTGGGAAGAGTCAAAGGCCAGTCTCAGGCTCAAGCCTAGTCAAAGGCCAGTCTCAGGCTCAAGCCTAAGGTCAGTGCACTGATCCAGCTTATCCAAGGCACTGTTTTAGGTTTTGGCTACATGCACAGTAATAATGTGGTACTTCACTTGCTTCAAGTTATTACTAATTATGATTTTGAATGTATAGCCCCAATGGTGAGAAGGATCTGTTGGTAGGAGCAGATTAAAGCATTCTTGTTTTCCCTGGATATGTTGTCATCAAATTACTGTCAAAAACCCATTTTCTACCATAACAGAAATAACTAAAAACATAATCTGCTCAATGAATCACTACTTTTATTTTAGATCTTTCATGTAAACAATTTAATAAATGCCTTTAGCATCTTTTAAGTAAAAGATGTTAAGTACATGTTCAACAGTCTTATGTTTTTAACGGATTTAAAATAACTTTTTAAAACCTGCACTTATTTTTCTTTCTTTGTCTTCCAGTTGTATGTCCAGCGGCATATGGGCTCTCAAGTTCTTCTGCTCATTTGTAGGTTGTTCCCCTTCTTCTGGCTCCATCTTCTTGATCTTTATTGGCTGAGCTTTATCAATAATGTAACTCTCTCTGGTAAACATATTTCTCTTGTATCTGGATTTGCCAATATAAGGGCTTTCGTCAGGGGTTTTATCAATTTCAACAAACTAAAAGCAAAATAAATTAATAGATGTATGGTTTAATAAGTAACTTATCAGCAGTCAAGTGACATTACTCATTTTAATAGTACAGAACATACCACAGAACAGCCTAAATGTTAATCCTACCTGCCTAGAAGTTTAAAAACCTATCATTCTTGTATTCTTAATATACCAAAAAAAAGAATTAGAGCAAAAACTGGTCTCAAAGGATTTCTCCTATTCCTGAAGTGAGTTTGGATTGTTTGATTAAAGAACTGCCTACAGTTATGTGATTTTTAGGAGTATTTTATATTTCAGATTAGTAATCTAGGTATTTTATCTTGGTTTCTTGGCTAATATATAAGTAAAATCTCAGTTTAATAAATTTTAATAATTGCATTTTAACTAAATAATATATTGGTTGGAATAACTGGGTCTTAGAAGTTAAGCAGTTTCTCTTTTACAGTAACATTTATGGCATTTATATACATAATGGTTGACTAATACTGGACACAGTGCTTATTGAACAAACAATGTACAGAATTGATTCTTCCATGGTTGCTGAAGCAGGCAAAGCACTTTTTCTGGGACTTTAGATTTAGGGGAGATGATCAGTCACACTCTCAAGTGAGGTAACTGAGAGTTAGAAAGCTGCTTTGGATTATGGATATGGCTGCAGGTAAAGATCCATCTGGGCTTTTTAACTCTTTTGGATACTAACTTGCAGAGCCAAATAATTCTCATATTCAACCAAAATACATTTACTCTGCTGATGCCTCATAACAAAAATGTGGAGTGGTTATTGATAAAATTCCTTGAAAGTCTCCACCACCTGCCCTTCCCTGCCCCACTAAAAGCTTGCTTTAACTTGGATTACTAAAATATTAAAATAACTCACCTCTGATGGATAATAATTTAGTGGCTCAAATTTAGCATCAATTTTATAAAAGGCCAATTCCTGTTCCAGTTCATACTGTTTCTGACACGCTCGCGTTAGTTCCATGGTCTTCTGTTTTAGCTATTGGCCCAATTTGATATGAGACAACATATAGCGTCAGTAAGTTAGTATAAGGTACAATGGTATGGGGCAAGTTCTAATCATAATTAATAATTAGACTGTTTTAAACCCCACAGCAAATAGCATAACATTCAGAGCATCTTATCATACTTCTAAAGTATTATAAAGAATTAAATACAAAATTATCATTTCATAAGAGATCACATAAAAGACCTTTGAAGTTTATATGCTATTTCAGGACACAATGAATGGAGATTTAAAAAATAATTTAAATTTGCTTTATCCAAACATGAAAATAACTCTGTATCAATTAGTTTTAAGTAACTAGTCTACTAAGTACTTGCTTCCTGATTTCTCAATAAGTAGCAATAATTTATTTAACTCACCCCACAATTTTAATGATAGCTTCAAATCATGGATGGAAATTATATATATATTTTTTAATCCTCATCCAAGGGTATTTTTACATTTATCTTCAGACAGAGTGGGAGGGAGGGAGGGAGGGAGGAAGAGAGAGAGAGAGAGAGAGAGAGAGAGAGAGAGAGAGAGAGAGATAGATACCGATGTGAGAGAGACACATTGACTGGTTGCCACCTACACAACTCCAACCAGGGCCAGGAATGAACCATAACCGAGGTACGTGCCCTTGGCTGGAATTGAACCCGGAACTCTTTGATCCGCAGGCCGATGCCCTAACCGCTGAGCAAAACCGGCCAGGGCAGAAATGATATTTAATATCAACTATAAAGGAATCAGGAAGAGGAATGAGAAGGATGAAAATAAGAATTTGTTTTTAATTGTTGTACTGTTGTTGCTGTAGTATTTTGGCAAATGGCAACTCAGTTTTAAGTGTCAGAATATTATTCTTTGTAACAGAGGATAAAGAATGTGAATAAGATCAATCAGATCCAAATGTGTAATAGTAAATATTTAATAAAATAATTCTATAATTACAATGTTTTAGTTATAAATTAACTATAATTAAGAAGTTGAGTCTCAGATTGGTGAATGACTTGTCAAAGTTACATATTAGATTAGTAGCAGAGGCTAAATATGTTATGAACTATCAGTACCAGACCCTTTTCTATTACACCAATCCTTTGAGTTCATTTCAAAGGTCCACTAAGTGATTTTCACACACCCCTTTTTTTTTTGCCAGTGTCTGATAATAAACACCAGACCAAAAAAACCATGCAGAAAAAACTCTATTAATATAAAAATGCAAGCTCAAGAGAAGAAAAATAAACAAACATAAATATTTTACAAGGCCCAGGAAATCAAAGTCATGCATGATTTAGCTTACAGTCACCTCCTGATTATCCATCAAAGGTTAAGTAATGCTAACCTGGATAAGAGGTAATCTTGATCGAGTACAAACTGTGTGCCAGACACTGTACTAAGCATTTACCTGTGCTATCTCACTGAATCTTCACAACTATCTTATGAGATAATAAAAGCAGCACAGAGAGGTTAAACAACTTGCCCAGTTGCACAGCTAGCTGTGGAAGAGGTAGAGTTCAATTCCATGTCTCCTGATTTCAAACCTAACACTGTATTCCCTATATTGTCTCCAATGTTCTGCTGCAGGGTGTCCAGCACATTACCTACACTGACGCTCTTTCAGTGACTGCTCATAAGTCACCAAGTCTCAAGGAAGCAACTCACAACCAACAGTGTCAACTAATCTTGGACTTCTCTCCCAAAGATCCATTGGCAGGAGAGTCAAACAAAGGCAAATATGACCATGGAGAATGCATGGACTGGTCTCTGCAGACAAATATACTCTGTGCATCTCAAAGCACCTTTGTGTCTTTTATAGCATTAGGGTTAGCATACAGTAAACATTCAATAAATGTCCACTGAGGAAGTACATAAATGAGAGTAAATTAGGAGTCAAAGAACCTGAGAAGTAGGCTAGTTATAGTATTAGCTGTGGATAATCAAGAGCTGACTGAAGTTAACATATTTACCAATAAGAAAAATGATACAAATTCTTTCCCCCAACATTCAAATTCACTCTCCTATACGTATATCCATTAAAACAAATTATACATACATACACAAGCACATTTCTTGGACAGGCAAGCCAGTTTCAAAACTTAAAATGTATATAAGCATATTAATACAAGTTATCATGCAAACCATAAAAAACATAGTGCACAATTCAGTCCTGAAGGAGCTACCTTTAAGGAAGAATAAAGAATCGGCAGAAAAGTGTCTGCAAGAAACCAAGACAAGGGCTAAAAGAAGAAAGAAGCAAACAGAAACCATCACCTGGAGAAATCTAGAGTGAAGCTATAATAATATAAGTTGCTGTTTACTGACAACTTACCTTAAACATATATTGTTATTAGTACTGTTCTTATATAGACACATTTTATTATCATTCTATGAGTTACAGATTTACCACCTTCCATTACTTAGGTCAATTCATTTTAAATTATTTTCACATTCATACCTCATTAAGTCCTCACAACTCTTAGAGACTGACGGGACAGGTAAGTCATCCTTATTTTATTATTATTATTTTTTTAATCCTCATCTGAGGATATTTTTCCATTGATTTTTTTTTTTTTTTTTTTTTAGATAGAGTGGGAATGAGAGAGGGAAGGAGGAGAGAGAGAGAGAGTTAGAAACATCGATGTGAGAGAGACATCAACTGGTTGCCTCCCGAACAACCCCAACCAGGGCCAGGGATCGAACCCGCAACTGAGGCACATGCCATTGACTGGAAATCAAACCCATGACTCTGGTTAGAGGGCCTATGCTCTAACCACTGAACCAAACTGGCCAGGGCAGTCATCCTCATTTTAAAAATAAGGAAACTAAAGAACAGGATTTAAATAACTTTCAAAAAGACAAAGAGCAATATTAACATTAAAGATAATCAAAGTTAATATTTGTTAGTGGCAGGAGAGGGAACTATTATAGTTTAATGGCCACCAGCAGTTTTACTTCAACGTTACTGCATTTCTTTTATAGGTTGACCTATTACAACAGGAATTACTTTATGAAACTAGAAAACACTATATAACTGTAGATGGTATTATCACCAGATATTCTACATAAGAGAATGGAAAATGTTTTTCAAATGCAGGCTCTTATTCTTTAGAATAAAACCCAGAATTCTTTTTTTAAATAGAAGAGTCCTTTGGAATAATAAAAGAACAGGCAAGACAATATAAATGTAATGAAAAACATAGATAATACAAAATAGTTAATAAATACATATGCAATCCTCGACTCTCCAACAACTAAAGAAATGTAAAATTAAAGCAAGGAGATTCTATTTTTTTCCCTATATTCAAGTTCAAAATAATGTAGTGATTTGTACTAAGGAATTACTTGTATCAATGCATAAGATATATAAATATATATAAAGATTTTCTCTGTAGTATCATTTCTAATAACAACAAAGTAGAAGCAACCTAAATATTCGTCAATAGTAGTAGGCTACATAAATTATGGAGGGTCCGCATAATGGAACACAATATAGACTTTGAAAAGAATAAGAAAGATTTATGGATGTTATATATATGTATGTGTGCTGTTACATGTATATTCTTTTTAAACTTGGAGAGCTGTCCATGATACACTGTTTAGTAAAATATAAGATGTAGAATTAAAAAACATATAGTAAGATTTTTTTCAAATCACAAAAATATTCAAAAGTATACATTTAATTACATATGCATTATATAATTACATGTATGTTGAATAAGCATAGAAAACAAAAAGGATATATATATTAACATCCAGGTAATGGGGTAGGGGAAGAGTGAGACCTTCATTTTCTACTGTATACCTTTGTGTCGTCAGAATTTGTTAGAATAAACATACTTACTTTGTATATAAATGTGTTTTTAAATAGTTGATGATAAAAATAACATGACACAAAGAAAAGCACAATCTATCTTCTAAAACAGTTACAGAAAAACAAATCAACAGAAACCGTTGACAATTGACAAAACATTTATTCACAGCACAAATATATCAGCAACATATAAACAAATAAAAGAGAAAAGTAGATAAATATAATAACCAATAATTTGGGCATAGTGCAAAGTAAAAACATACAACATTTTGCCAAGGTTTTCAATGGGTTGATTAACATGCATCAGAGAGTCAGCATACAGAAATTTTAAGTTCTTTTATCTTAATAAAAGATGGATCCTATATTACAAAAGAGATTGATAACTCAGGGAAAATGTTCAAATGCCCACAAGTAGCAAGTGATACCACTCTAAGTACTGGGGTTTTTGTTTTCCTTTTGTATTTTAAACACAAATGTTAAGTGATGGCATAAAGAGTTCACTGCTAAAATAAAACTGATTGTCACATAAGTCTCCAAAGATTAAATTGCTCATCAATCCACTCTATTATGAAATGGAGAGCAACAGAAGTATGTGTAATATAAAACTATTAATAATCACCAAATTGTTATCATCATATATAATATGCCTTCAGAATATAGCTGACATATTTGAAAACTACCTTAAATTAAGAGGCATATGAAGGAACCCATGTATGTTCTGAATATTTGACTAACAGAGCTAGGGAAGCTGCTCTTATCATCATGTCCCCTGGTGTAAGTTACCTTTTTTCGAGCAAAGAGGAGCTCAAGAAGGAGGTAGTTAAGTATTTGAATTTCATGTAAGTATTTCCCTCTCTACAGAGAGGGAACATTATTTTTCTTACTAGAAAATGTAAGTGCTTAAGCAGAATTCTTGTCAACAAATTAAGCCAGAATGCCGATCTTGAAAGGGAAATGCAAAAAAAAAAAAAAAAGATAAACTGTATCTAAGATTCCATATTTATAAGAGAAGTTTAATTCTCTAAGTTATACCTAGATCAGAAAAAGAATTGTCAAAAGAAAAAAAACGTACCAATAGCTATTTTTTCCCTCAAGGTCAAGTAGCAACCTAATAATTTTACAGTCAGATTCTCTGAGTTGAAAAGGCCTTTTAAGATCATTTAGTCCATCTCTCTGTCTCATGTTTTTATCTTTTCTCCAAACCTTGAGCATATGCCTATTTCAGTGACAGCAAACACATTCCAGAGTTATCACATTTTATCTCAGGACAGCTATTAACAATTTCTTCTTTATTACTAAATGAAAAATTGTTTTCCTATATTTTCTACTTAAAAAAATATATTTTTCTTTATTGATTTCAGAGACAGAGGAAGAGGGAGAGTGACAGAAACATCGATGAGAGAGAACATCAATTGGCCGCCTCCTGCATGCCCACACTGGGGACCCCACCCACAACCTGGGCATGTGCCCTGACTAGGAATCAAACCGGTGACTTCTTGGTGCATGGGTCGACACTCAACCACTGAGCCACACTGGCCGGGCTATTTTCTACTTCTTAATTTTACCTCTTGGGACCTTAGTCAACAAGTCTAAGTCCCTCTGCCTCAAAATGGTCCTTTAACTATCTGAAGGCAGTTATAGCTACTGGGTCTCCTCTTTCCCAGCAGGGATATTCCCAGTTGTTTTGGTCATTCCTCATAGGACATGGTCTCACAACCTTTAAAACCTCTGTGTCAGGTACCTTCTGATCATACACTATCTATTCTGTTTAAATCTCTTTTAAAATATATTTTCTTTTTATTTCAACTATAAAGCCAAATTTTGTAAAATTTAAACATTACAGATATACATAAATGGCAATTTGAAAGTCTATAATTCCACTCCTCAGAAATAACTACTGTCAAGAGTTTGGTACATATATATTCTACCATTTTTCCCTATACATACTGATATTATTATATACTATCTTTATATATAGGATCATCCTTGATATAGTGTTTTATAGCTTGCTTTTCACATAGCAGTATGTGTTAGATATCTTTCCATATCAGGACACACAGCTCTACCTCATTTTAG
Organism: Molossus molossus; assembly: GCF_014108415.1. Classification (NCBI taxonomy): domain Eukaryota; kingdom Metazoa; phylum Chordata; class Mammalia; order Chiroptera; family Molossidae; genus Molossus; species Molossus molossus. The sequence continues at coordinate 13,028,570 of NW_023425349.1, forward strand.
CATTTAACAAGATTATTCTACCATACAGATATCCACTGAGAGACAATTTAGTTATTCTCCATATTTTGCTAATATAAACAATATTCTAGGGCATTTCCTTGTATATATACATGTGTATATGCATATTTATGTATGTATGCAAATATACAATATCTTTACAATACATTCTTGCTACCATTTCTATAGAACATCTTATTGGAAATATAGATTATATAATATTATAACAATTACATAATAATGAATATAATATATAAACACTATATATATTTCCAATATATAGGACTTACAGTATATCCATTTAAATTGAGATAATTTCACCAAATTGCCTTCTAAACATTTTTGCCAATGTAAAGGCTCATTGACAATGTTGCTAAAAAAAAATACACACATCTCTGGGCAGTCAGACCAACTCCTCACAGTGTGAGGCTTCATTTCCCCGCTTTGTTCTAGGTACATACTTTACATAATGCAGTCCAAGATAGCATTTGTCTTTTGGGAAGCCATATCATATAGTGCCCAATCAACTCAACTCGTAAAATCTTTTAAACTTATTTCTGTTAAACCACATCTTCCCCATTCTATAGTCAGGAAGTTGTGTTTTTAGACCCAAGGACAAAGAATTCTCTATTTCAAGAGAATATATATAGTCAAAGCAATGTAAAATAGAAAACTTACCAATTCATTTTTCGTGTTTAGGTTACTCTCTAGCTCCTCACAGCTCTGTTTTTGTAACATGGCCTCCTGTTTTAATGATTTGTTCAATTTATCTTGATTTTTCATTTCCTCCAGGAACTTTGTTTGTTTGCTCTTAAGCTCTTCGGTTTCCACTATCTTCTTTTCCAGGTCTCTTTCCAGTCTTTCTATTTCTTCTGCCAATACAAATTGAATAGTTTATTGAACATTATATTTCCTAGTTGAAGAATAGTAAGAATACTACTTAAGTAACAGCAAAAGAACTCTTGAAACAGTACAAATACATTTCTACTTTTAAAATTATTCACTATGAGCCCTAGCTGATGTGGCTGAGTTGGTTGCAGCATAGTTCCATACACTAAAAGGTGAAGGGTTTGATTCCCAGTCAGGGCACATACCCGGGTTCCGGGTTCAGTCGTGGGTCAGGTACATACAGGAGGCAACTGATTGGTGTTTCTCTTTCATATCAATGTTTCTCTTTAAAAATCAATTAAAAAATTATTCATTGTGAATAACTTTTAGGGGGGTGGAGGGAGACTATTTTGAACTAGAAAATGATTTATATTAAAAGGTAAGAAATAATGCCCTGGCCAGTTTGGCTCAGTGGCTAGAGCATCACCCTAAAGACCAGAAGCTCTCGGGTTTAATTCCTGGTCAAGGGCACATATCTGGGTTGCAAGTTCGATTCCCAGCCCTGGTCAGAGTCGTTCGGGAGGCAATCAATCAATGTGTCTCTCTCACATGGATCTCTCTCTCTCTCTCTCTCTCTCTCTTCCTCCCTCCTTTCCACTTTAAGAAAATCAATGAAAAAAGATCCTCAGGTGAGGATTAACAAAAAAAAACAAAAAAAAAAAAAACGTAAGAAGTCATCATTTGAACATCAGTGCTAAAAGATAACATTTTTCTTCCAACACGCTAATTAAATTTTAATTCAAATAGTGTGTTGAGAAATGAGGTTTATTCCCAGGTCTCCTGTAAAAAATACATGAAATATTTTATATTAGTAATTACACATTAAAGAATATTGTGAGCATGTTTGCAAAATACTATTCTATCTTAATTCTTCAAAGGCTTCCTATTATGCTTAGGATAACCTAAGCCTACATGAAAAACTAACAAGGCTCTTCATAATTTCATCCCAAACTCCCTCTCCAGCCTCATTTGCAAGCACACCTCACTGCAGCCCTGCTGAAATTATTCTAATTCTTCAGATTTGTGATTCCTCTTCTCTCATCTGCAAGCTTTTAGTCACAACTTCTGCTTGGAACTGTCTTTCTCTACCTACTACTGGCCTATTTTGCATCTTACAGGTCTTAGTTATAAAAATATTTTGATTCTAGGAATATATCCTAAGAAGCCTGAAACACTAATCAGAAAGAATATATGTACTCCTATGTTCATAGCAGCACTATTTACAATTGCTAAGATCTGGAAACAGCCCAAGTGTCCAACAATAGATGAGTGGATAAAAAAGCTGTGGTACATATATACAACGGAATACTATGTAGCTGTAAGAAAGAAAGATCTCTTATTCTTTGAGACAACATGGAAGGACCTCGAGAGTATTAAGCTAAGTGAAATAAGCCAATCAGAGAAGGACAAATACGACCTGTTCTCACTTATTTGTGGAATATAATGAACGGGGGGGAGCTGATGAATGAGGTGGACCCAGAGACATAGAAAGGAGTATGGTTCAGACTGACAAACCTCAGAGTATGGAGTTTCAGGGGATGGATGAGATGAACCAAAGAACTTATATGCATGTACGCATAACAGTGCTGGAGGGGGCAGAATGGGGAGGAGGGGGTCTAGGGGAAACATCTGTTAACAAAAATAAGTTAATAAAAATCGGGGAAAATAAATAAATAATAAAACAATCTAATTCATAGCAAAAAATTAAAAAATAAAATTACTGTGATCTCCTCTAAAAAAATTAAATAAATAAAAATATTCTGAGCCAGGCCAGCGTGGCTCAGTGGTTGAATGCCAACCCATACACCAGGAGGCTGCTGGTTCAATTCCCAGTCAGGGCACATGCCCGGGTTGTGGGCCCGGTCCCCAGGAGGGGGACATGCACAGGGCAGCCAATCGATATTCTCTCTCATCGATGTTTCTATCTCTCTCTCTCTCTCTCCCTTGCTCTCTCTCTAAAATCAATAAAGAAATATATTAAAAAATGTTTTTTTTGAAAAGTCTGCCCTGACTCTCTCCTCTCCTCGGGTTAGATACTTCTCAGGGATGCTCTCACACCAGCCTGCACCTGCTGTAAAACTGTAAAATGTGATCAAATAGCTTGGCTGTCTGCCTTCCCCACTAAAACTTTGTGAAAGTAAAAATTGCATCTATGTGGCTCACCAATGAATTCAAAGAGCTCAGCACATTAAAGATTCCTTATTAAAAGTCAGTCATAAATAAATCATAAGTAATTTAAAAATTTTCCCCAAGAGTATATTTATATGATGACTTTCCTTTGCATCATTTATATTTTCTAAGGATTCTAACACATAAACTTCAGGGTAATAAATATTGAGTTGGGGGAATCCCAAACTAATAAAAATTTATATTTCTCAAGTATTGGATCAAACCATTATAAAACTGTAATTTTTGTAAGTCAAAGTAGACTAATATCAATTTCAAATGGCTGAACATACAGGCTCATTTCCTAACATTCTAAAATGGACATTTCATACCTTCCTCTTTCTCTACAAACCCACCATACTTCTATTTTCTTTCTCAGTTGATGACCTCATAGTTTATGACAAAACAGATCCCACTAGTGGAAACTTCATTTTCACACCACCAAAGCAACAAAACTATCCACACCTGCACACATCTTCTCTCCCTTCCGATGGAGAAAGTATCCTGTCTCTCTTATTAAAAGGCAGTCTGGCCCTGGCAGGTTTGGCTCAGCGGTTAGAGCATCAGCCCTTAGACTAAAGGGTCTCAGGTTCGATTCCCAGGCAAGGGCACATACCTTGGGTTGCAGGTTTGACCCCTGGCCCTGGTCAGAGTCATGTGGGAGGCAATCAATCGATGTGTCTCTCTCACATCAATGCTCCTCTCCCCCTCTCTCACCATCTCTCCCTTTCACTCTATGTAAAAATCAATGGAAAAATATCCTTGGGTGAGGATTAACAACAATAAGAAAAATAAAAAGAGACTTTCTTCTTTTTCTCGGATCTCATCTTCTTGTCTTTCTCCAAGGCCAAAAGAATTGAGCTATGATTTGTCTCTCACTCTGCTCTTGCTTTGGTTCTTTGATTACTAACTTTGAGGTGTAGAGCACTGGTTTCTGCCTATTTCCTGGTCCGGAAGCTATTGGTGAATATTTTTTAACTTTTAATTTTTCATTTATTAAGTATTAGGGGAGAGAAATTGTGACAGGAAATGTACAATCTTAACCCAAATGTCTCCCTCACATTCATCCTTCCATCTATAATCGAGCATTTGTCCTAACCACGACTTAATTGCTCTTGTCAAAATTATCCTATGTTGCCAATCTTATGCACTTCTCTGTGCTCAACTTACTTCTTCATGTCTCAGCAACATTCAACATAGCCGACCACTTCCCTCTCTTGAAACCTTCTTTTCTGGGCTTTTGCAACTCACTATTTCCTGGTTTTCTCCTACCTTGCTGGCCTCTCTTTCTGAGTTTCCTTAGCTGGCTCCCCTTCTTGCTTATCCCAAGCTGTGCCTGAGTGAGCTAATTGATTCTGGTGGAATTAAATTATCATTTTTATGCTCATATCTCCCAAATTTATACCTCTAGTACATGTCTCTTTGAAGTCCAGACTAACATTTCCAACTCTTCATGGTTGTCTCACAGACATGCAAACTCAGCATTCTAAGTTCTCCCATTTTTATATATGATATCACCATCCAAGCACTTACTCAAGCCTGGGAATTTCCAATCCATTAGAAAATTCTGCTGAACCTCCAAAAACTGATCCATCAATACCATACCCACCATCTAAATAAAGGCCATCAACATTTCTATCCTAGATTTCTGCCACAGCCTCCTCACATGTCCCTTTAGCTCCATTTTGCTCTGCTTCAAATCATTCTCCATCTGTATAAGAAATAATCTTAATATATAAACTGGTTCATGTCCCATTCCTGCTTGAAAACTGTCAATGGCTTTCTTCTGCATCTGGAAGAGAATACAACCCCAACGACTTGTGCTCCCCATTTCTCCAAACTTTTTCATGAGCTGTCCTTCCAGTCATACTGATCTTTTTTCAGTTCCCCAACTCACCAGGGTCTATCCAACCTCAAAGTATAAGTTGTTCCCTTTCCCTCTCCATTCTTGCCTTTGCCATTAGCTTAAATGTCACTTCCTCAGAGAGCCTTTCCTTTACACCATACTTTCTCAAAAAGAGGGTTCTCCTCTGCTACTTTATCAGGGTTTACTTGGGTTTTTTGTCTGTCTTTTCCACTAAAATGCAAGCTGACAAAGGCCAGTACCATATGTCTTGTTCATCATTGTGTCCTTAGTACCAGATACAGTGCCTGGCTCACAGTATGTGCTCAATGATAATTTGTTCAATTAATTGATTTATGGTGCCATTTTCCACGCAAATTTTAACATTACAAAGTTTATAATATATTTTTCTGAATAACTTCTAAATTATTCCTCTCCCGCCCCAATTTTTTTTTTAAATGTTACTTTACCTAAACTGAATCTGTCAAAAGCTTCTTGTCTGTCTTGAGTGGTTACTGGCTGACCTTCCAAACTTTCCAGTGAACGGAGGTGAAAAATGGTAAACTGAAGGTAATGAGGAAGGGTCACAACTGGATTTTCAACTAGGATCAGAGAAGTCAAATCTTGAAGTGGTTTCAACTTGCTTACATCTTGAAGCTAAAATGACATATAACATTAATGGTATAATTTAAAAATCATAAGCATACCTAAAGGAAGTAATATAGAAAATTGCTATTAACATGGCAAGAAACCTATTCATGGAAAGGAAACCCATTATCCAAAAGTAGTGTGTGAGGGGAGGAATAAAAAGGGAGTATTTGAATATCTGTAGTGTGTCAGTGCATTTCTATATACCATTTCATTTGTGACTCTTCACAACCTATGAGATAAGCAAGCATCATCTTAATATTACAGACAGAAACTGAAGAAACTGAAGTTCTAAGTAGTTAGGTGACTTGTCCAAAGTTCAAAGATTATGTGGATAAAACAGGATTTGAATTTAAATCTGTAATTCTAAACCTATCTTTTCATTATATTGATTGAACAAATTGAAAAAATTCTGGTAGATCATCAGTTAACAGCTGTAATTGATAAAAGAAATAAAGATATGTGGAGATACAGTTTTGAAATGAGGTTTTAATGTTTATCCAAAGAGGGATCTTAAATGGTTGAGAAACTACTATTAACAGCTAGTACAAATAAATCTCACCCAAGTGAATGTGTATCACTCTCACTGATACCAATGTCAAATATAAACTGGGATAAGAAAGTGATACAAAATTAGAAATAATCATAAATATTTATCGAATGATCTTGTTAACATCAGCTGCTATTGAGTGCTACCTAAAACTATTTGAGGAATATTTGTAGCAAACTTTAGATTCATGGCTAACTCTTCCCATCACACCATAAGCTCCAAAAGCTCCAAGGTGATGCTGTGCAACATGGCATAGGGCTTGGGCTCTGAGGCTCTTGGGTCATCACAGTGAAATGGTAGAGAGTCACTTTATCAGATCTTTAAAAAGGTGAAATAAGAAAGCATAGACATTGTTAACTGTACAGCATTAAACAGTGTTATTTTTTATTACTGGCTTCCACTGGTGAAGATTTAAGGGATATAACCTTAGAATTATTGTTTTAAAGTATTTTCACATCTATCATTTCATCTGAGCCCAGAACACCCCTGTACAGGAAGCAGGGTAGAAATTGTTTTCTCCAACTTAGTGAGTTTTAGAGAGATGAAAGAATTCTCTAAGGTCACAGAAAGCAAGTCTAGACACATATTAAAAGGCACATCTTTTATTTTATATTTTACGACATGTCCTCTAAATTACAGTATCATTGTCCCCATTTTAATAAGGATTTAAATATATTGTTTTTACTTAGTAATGTTTATTGAACATCTAACTGCATAAATAGCAAATAAAATCATAAATTATACTCCAGAGAAAAATATACATTATCATCAGATTACGTGAACCATAATAAAGCTGCTCTACTATAAAAAACGAGTGATTAACCTTCTAACACTATTATTGAGATTACTTCCTAAATTTGAAAAAAAGAAATCTGTTCTAGGCGTTCCGTGGCCTGAATTCTGGTACAAGGTGTGTGACTTTAAGTCAAGAGACTTAACCTTTCTGCAACTTTAGTTAAAAATGGAAATAAAACTATGGTACTTAACTCATAATCTTTTTTAAAATAATCCCTGCACTGTCTCCTTAACAAGAGTGTTTTGAGGCGCAAATAAAATGATAGATCTGAAAATGCTAAAAGGTCAACTCTCAGTCACCACTGAACTATGTAAAACCAGGACTGCCTATATTTAATTACCCTAGAGAATCCCAGGCTATGTCTGAATTAAATGTTTCATCAAAAAACCACTGACCTTAAAAGAAGAGACCCCATTTTTAAAAAAATTTAGATTTTAATCTATTTTTTCAACAAGTCCAAAAAATTGGAAAACATTCTTGCTACTCTGAATAACTTACCGATGATATCTTGTTGCCTTTCAGATTGAGGACTCGCAAAGATTTTAACTTCTTCCCTAACCATGCTGGAATATGTTCAATTTCATTTCCTGCAAGGTTCAGCTTTTGCAGATTATACATGTGTTCTATGCCTTCAATTTTGCTGGAAACCAACAGGTAAAATCAAACTTAGTAAGTAGCATGACAGAGTCCCTTCACTGTATTTTTAAAATTAACAGCTTTAGTTTTATGTGGGATTATTTTCACAATTATAATTTATCAACCCTTTTCAGAAATGAGAACCCAAAAAAGCAGCTAAAAACAAATTTACCACAACAGCTTTGATAAGCTCTTCATTACTGTTGCCAGGAATCCTACCTATCTTACTGTCAAACTTTATGATCCCATAGAAAAGAAGAGTCTGTCTGTGGCATTCTTAATAACCACTGTAAAGAGTACTAGTGGACAGCCAGGATAAAGCTGGAAAATTCAACAGCACACAGGGCTGTGTGTTACAGCCCTGCACAAGAGATGTCCTTAATTATTTCCTTAAGTCATTACCAAAAGATTAGCTATGCAAGCAGGATAGGGCTGCCATTTTGAGCTGATGGACTCCCCAGAATAATACTGTATTTATAAGTATAAGTATTTTATTGAGAATATTTAAATTAACAAAATATTTATCACCCATACTGATGAATTATGACTGATGAAATATTTTCCCAAGTTAATTCTGATTTAATTGTCAATTTCATTACTTGTTGAGAAGGAAATTATACTGGGCAAAAATTTCCAAGCTTCTTTATTTTCATTTTATTTTGTTGAAATTTTTATCAGGATCAATTATTATTATTATTTTTTTATCCTCACCAAGGACATTTTTCTATTTTTTGTTCAGATAGAGTGGGAGGGAGAGAGAGAGAGAAACATCGACGTGAAAGGGACACATCGAGTGGCTGCCACCCGCATGACCAACCAGGGCCGGGGACAAACCGCAACCGAGGTATGTGCCCCTAGCAGGAACCGAACCCAGGTATCTCCGGACCGCAGGCCGATGCTCCAACGGCTGAACCAAACCGGCCAGGGCAGGATCAATTACTTTTTTATACAAATTTTATATTAAGGATTCTATTCATTAATCAGTTATTCTCCCGTTTATTTTTGCCATGTTAGAGCTTTTGCCACTGTTATTTGTTTTGTTGGCCACTATATATTCAGTCTGATGTGGGGGTAAAGTATACTTATGCAAAGATATTTGTATCATTTGCCCTTACTGTGTATTCTGTTATCTCTAATATCACCATTTGTTCATCCATTCTATAACAAGTTTTTTTATTTTTTGTTTTGTTTTTTTTGTTAATCCTTACCCCGAGGATATTTTTCCATTGATTTTTAGATAGAGTGGAAGGAAGGGGAGGGAGAAAGACAGAGAGAAACATCAATGTGAAGAGACACATCGATTGGTTCCTCCACACGACCCCAATCAAGGCCGGGGATCAAACCTGAAACCAAGTATGGGCCCTTAACCGGGAATCAAACCCAAGACTCCTAGGCCGCAGGTCAACAGACACTCTAACCACTGAGCCAGACTGGCCGGGCTATAACAAGTTTTTATGTGCAGTTTCAGCCAGTCAATTTTATTATGCTTATATCTCACAGTAATACATATTATGAAATGGAAACAAGGTTGAGAATATATTTCTTATATCAATAAGCAAAGAACATCAGGATAAACACGCAGAAGGAAAACGAGTTAAAATATCCTTAGGACCAAAATGACAGGGTTAAAACATATTGTTTCATGTCAACTTTCTTAACGTAACAGGCAGTGAATCAAAGACTCTATCTGGGATAACTTCCTGTTAAAAATGGAATTAAGATAAAATTTGGTACTCAAAATATGTATCTCCTTTGATAACGCTAGATTTAATAATGCCAAAACTTGAAGGCAGTTATCATCTGTGAAGGGCCAGATTATCAATGAATTAAGGATCAAAGTGCCTGCTGTTTCAAAGGTTTCTTTCAGTAACGTGGGCAACATTAATCTACCTCTTTAACAAAAACAATGACCCCACAATGCTACCTAAAGAAGTATTTACTTACCAGATCTTGTTATATGATAAGTTGAGTTCACGTAATTTTAACAGCTTATCCAACTTCTCAATCTTCCCTATTAGATTATGGCTGAGATTCAGTACTTCAAGTTTAACACATTTTTCCAAATTTTCGATATACTAATTGAAAGCAAATGAATAAATACTTTATACAACAGATGCCCTGACATATAAACACAGCATGCAAGTACATGTATCAGAGGCTGTTTTGATTAGTCATAGGAGAATAATAAATCCTTACTGCTCTCCTGGACAAGCCCTTAGAGAGGCTCTCCTTGACCAGGAGTAGCAGCTCTCCTCAATCCACCAAATTCTCCAAGTGGAAAACACTTCCTATATATTAAGAAGTGCAAGACTATCCAAAAAGAATTACCCCACCTCAACTTTTCCTTCACCTCAACTTTTCCATGCTTCTCCCTCCCTCCTCTCCTTCTGTCTTCAAAGTTTGACAAGGTACTTAGGCTCTTGCATAACCTTTCCCATCCTCTCCCCATACTGTTGCATCTTCAATCTCTTTCTCTCTCCTGGATCTTCCCCTCAAGTTTAAAAACATTATTCAACAGATATTCATTACGCACTTATCACCAGGCAATGGAGATAAACCAGTGAACTAGATAAATGCCCTGCTGCAGAAGCCTATGTTCAACATGCTCAATCTCTTTTATATAAAACAAATGACCTTACACTGAACTTGTATCCCTATCAAGGCATCATTTTATCTCTCTTATTTGCCACCATGTTCTCACAAGAATTATGTACATTTGTTCATTCTGCCTTCCATTCACTCTTACTCTTTTGGTAAGGCAATATATCTTCTGCCCTTACTATGTATTCTGTTATCTCCAATATCACCATTCATTCATCCCTTCCACAAATATTTATGAATATTTATTTTCTAGGAGCTGTTCTGGTATTGGAAATATGGTGGTGAATAAGGAACACAAGGTTTTTGTTTTCATTTACAGAGAAAGTCAATAAACAAATGAAGAAATAAACAAAATTTTCGGAGAGTGAAGCAAATGAACAAGAAAAGATAACATCATGTGCCCTGGCCGGTTTTGCTCAGTGGTTAGAACATCAGCCCGTGAACCCAAGAGTCTCAGGTTCCATTCCAGTCAAGGGCATGTACCTTGGTTGCAGTTCGTCTCCGGCACCGGATGGGGTTGTGCGGGAGGCAATCGATGTGTCTCTCTCACATCGATGTTTCTCTCTCTCTTCCTCCCTCCCTCTCTCCCACTCTAACTGAAGACAGATAAAAAAATATCCTTGGGTGAGAATAAAAAAAAAATTAAAGAAAGATAACATGATGTGACAGAATACAAGGCATTAAGAGGACAGACACTGTTGTGTTTGTTACAGCGTTAATGCCTGGCACATAATGGGTACTAACTAAATATTGGTTGACTGAAAGAATAAGACAGAATGACTGAGGAGAAGGTTAATAGTGACTAGGTGATGAGAGAAGGCCTCACAGAGGAAGTACACTGAGTTGAGACCTTAATAACAAGAAGCCATCTTGGGGCAGAGAAAAAAATGCAAAGCTCTGAAAGAATGATCTTGGTGGATTTGAGAAATAGAAGGGCGGGCTTTTTAATTACCAAATCCAAGTGACTTCTAAGTTTTCATCTGATTAGACTGTCCTGTGACATTTGATATCATCCTTTCCTGCCTTCAGTTCTCGTTCATTTGGCCTCATCATACTCTTGGATCTTCACCTGTACAAATAGCTCCTTCAGGTTTCTTTGCTGGGTCTGTCTCTCCCCTGGTCTCTCTGGTTCTCCTTCACTGTGTCTCCTCTTAATCCTAGGCATTCTTCACACTAAGCTCTAAATTTCCAGAGATCAGTTAAGCTTATTTACCTCTCTATCTACTCTCAGCCTAAAATAATGCCTGACATAATAACCATATAGTAAAGATTTACTAATTTGATATTTCATTTTTACAACTTTTAAACTGCACCATTTATTCTTTTTCCTTTTTAACTTCACAAGTAAGACACATTCTAATAAAAATTTTAGACAAAACAAAAAAAGCTCCTCAGGTAACACATATAGAAAAAAATAATTTAAAAAATATATTTTGAAACCTTACTATATAGAAAATGTTTTAGATTTTTTTTTTCATTAAATATGCTGTGGACATAGTCCCACAATAATACATAGAGCTCTAACTAATTTTTAAAGAAACTTGATAGTATTCCATAGTTTATTATTGCATAGAAACATCAATGAAAAAGAACATTGACTGGGCCACCTCCTACATGCCCCCTACTGGAGATTTGGCCCACAACCTGGGCATGTGCCCTGACTAGGAATCAAACTGGCAACCTCTTGGTGCATGGGTCAATGCTCAACCAGTGAGCCACACCGGCTGGGCCTAAGTTTATATTTTTTTAATTAAAAAATTAAGTTGTCTATTACAATGTATTCGTGTTGTATAGTTTAGGAATAAAGTAGTAAACACTCTAGAGAAGAGATCAGCAAACTTTTTCTGCAAAAAGCCAAACAGTAAATGTCTTTGGCTTTGTGGGTCACAGAGTCTCTGTGATAACTACTTACCTCTGTTATTGTAGTATAAAAACAACATGCAAACAAATGAGTGTTCCAATAAAACTCTGGTTACAAAAATAGGCAGCAAGCCTGATTTGGCACACTGTAGTCTGCCAATCCTTTTTCTAGAGTCAGTAATGTATAAAATAATAGGTACTTAAGAATTTGAAGATGTCATATACTTCTGATGTAGAAATTTCACTGGAAACAATAAAAGGTCTACTACAAATTAGCCGACATTAGGATGAAATGTTACTGTAAATCTAATATAATCTTTTTATTTCAGTTTTAAAGCACGGAAATATAAAAAATAATGCCTGTATTCAGAAATCTTAGTAACTTACCCTAAATTTCTTGCCACCATCTTTAGAAAGTGAAAGGTTCAGAGATTTTACCAAAGCCAAATTATCCTGTTTAGTAAGTTTTTTAATAAGGGTCTCTGTAATATATCGGACTCCTGCATGTGAATCAGGTTCTGAAATTACAGAAACAGATCATATTCAGCAGGAAAAAAGACATGAATACTCTGAAAAACAAATGATTTTGATTTTAAATAACAAAAAAAAATGTTTAGGCCATGCAAATGTAAAAACAGTTGGCACGTTCTAATTGCAATGCTTTAATAATATTTCACTTTATACAGCATTTCATAATAATGACAATAACAGTTATACCCTATAAATAGTGTGGAACAAAAGTAGGTTTACAGTAATAATAATACAAGAATAAACTGTTTCGCATACTCACAACTGTAAACCTACTTTTGCCTCATTCTGTATTAGCTGTATGCCAAGCTTTATGCTAAATGCTTTACATTTAAAATTTTTAATTTATGTAACAAATATCCGAGATAGAAACTACTATTCCCATTTATTTAAAAAAATTATAATAATTTCTTCAAAGCCTTGCAGCTAGTAATATACAAACCCAGGATTTGAATCTAGGCAGATGAATCCAAAACTTACACTTGTAATCATTTGCAGCACTGAAGTTTTTAGCAATTTAAAAGATAAACTGGCACTATTTAGTTGTTTGCTTTTTACAATGCCAATCTAAAGTGCAAGAATTCTTCAATTCTTCAATTTTAATCCTCACCTGAGGACATGTTCATTGATTTTTAGAGAGAGGAAAAGGAGGGGGGTGGATAGAGAAAGAAACAGACAGACATTAATGTGAGAGACAACTGTCAATTGGCTGCCTCCTGCACACACCCTGACTGGGGCCGGGGATCAAACCCACAACCTAGGTATGTGCTCTGACTGGAACTTGAACCTGAAACCTTTCAGTGCATGGGACATCACTCTAACCAAATTGAGTCACACCAGGCAGGGCAAATAAACACTTAAATTCTTTAAAATCCTCTTTTCCTATTTTTTTATAATGGTAAGAAACTCCAATGTGTTTCTCTTTTAAATAGAGAAGATCACATCATATTTTATAGAGATAAAGTACTAACTTGATGGATAGCATATGCTGTCCTAAGACCTTTCTGGGTATTGCCATCAGAGTTTATTAAAGCCATGTTACAGTTTATAAAGCAGCCATAAAAAAAAAAAAAATTGCCTCTTGGTCCTTTCTTTATTAGTCAGAAAAATATTAATCCAGGGTTCAACTCCATGCTGTGAGCCAAAGACTTCCTATGATTATTTATAATGGGTTAATGTTACATTTATTTTGGTTCAAAATAAAATATTTTTTTCTTTAATTTGGCTGTTCTAAGAAAGAAAATGACTAATATTCTAAATATCAATCAAATTAGAAATAATAATGTACCAACTGACTGCAAGGGTATAGTCTAAACTCAATGCTAATAATGTTTATTAGTAAAAGCTGATCACATATTCAGGCCTGATGGTTCACATATAAAGTTTGATGGTTCTGATTTAGTGACTTAGCAAAGAAATTACAGTTTTCTTTCACATATAATCACATTAAACAGATTCTTAGAAAAAAGAATTTATTTTTTAAAATAGATTCCCAGACTAACAGAATACTTTAAAAAATAAAGCCCGGCTGGTGTGGCTCAGTGGTTGAGCGTCGACCCATGCACCAAGAGGTCACCGGTTGGATTACTGTTGCCCAGGTTGTAGGCCAAATCCCCGGGGGGGGGGGGGGCATGCAGGAGGCAGCCCAATCGATGTTCTTTTTCATCAATGTTGTTTCTCATTGACGTTTCTATCTCTCTCTCCCTCTCCCTTCCTCTCTCTCTAAAATCAATAAAGAATAATTATTTAAAAGAAAGAGGGCTCGTCACAAGCAAAAACATTGCCTATCCCCTCAATACTAGACTGTAGTCAATAAATATTTGCAAAAAAATAAAATATAGCCCTGGCCGGTTTGGCTCAGCGGTTAGAGCGCCGGCCTGCAGTCCTGAGAGACCCGGGTTCAGTTCCCGCTAAGGGCGCGTACCTCGGTTGCAGTTTGTCCCCGGCCCTGGTCGGTTGTGTGGGTGGCAGCCACTCGATGTGTTCCTTTCACATCGATGTTTCTCTCTCTCTCTCTGTTCCTCTCTCTCCCTCCCACTCTACCTGAACAAAAAATAAAAATAAAACAAATAAATAAATAAAATATAAACAATGGAATACACACACACACTCACTCTTATGTGGAAACCAGTCCATTCACAAATAAGCAGTTTGCCAATAAGCAACTAGGATAGCCCAAGGGTAGATAACATTTTTGTACTGGATTTAGGCACTCCATTCTGAAGTGAACAGATTTGCCCTCCCCTAAGGAAAGGATGATGATAAATTTGACAGATGAGCTTTAAGGCACTCTCTCACCATAGGAAATAAAGCCTTCTCTTTCTGAAAATTCTCCTCTCCTAACCCTTTCAGACATCTTCACTCTCACCCAGAAGCCTCTATCCTCCACTGTCCTTACACAATGTCTGTCAATAAAAACAGCAGGTCAAGCCCTGGCCAGTTTGGCTCAGCTGTTAGAGCGTAGTCCCGTGGACCAGAGAGTCCTGGGTTCGGTTTCTGCTAAGGGCTCGTACCTCGGTTGCAGTTTGTCCCCGGCCCTGGTTGGGGCCGTATGGGTGGCAACCAGTCGATGTGTCTCTCTCACATCTATGTTTCTCTCCCTCCCACTCTATCTGAAGATAAATGCAAAAATGTCCTCGGGTAATGATAAAAATAAATCAATAAATCAATCAATAAATAAAAACAACAGGTCAAGTTAGTAACAGGATATGTATTACACAGGACCAAAAATGTTAAGTTCATTATTTTCCATCTCTACTTAAGAGTATATGGTCAAATTCTTAGATTAGAAAGTGATACCTCTGCAGTCTTGGTAGTCCAAATGTATACTGTTTTCATCTGCAATCCCAACTTGCTTACACCACTGTTCTCCAGAATGAAAAGGCAGAGTCTCGGATCCGCCTAAAGGTGAAAGTGACCTAGATCTCATATTGGACATGAGAGATGATGATGGCATCTTTGATTTGGAAAGTTTTTGCTGAGAACCTTTCCTCATTGCAAGAAGAAAGCCAAGTGTCCACCAAAACCTGTAAAAGTTTTCAGTATATTTAACAAGGTTAATGTTTTAGAGCTATAAAAACAAATTAATCTAGTTTTAGAATTTTCAAGACTACAAAGTTATAAATTCAGAAGCTATAGATGCTAGGACCCACACTACTCCAAGCTGACAAGAGCAGACACTATTTCAAACATTGCTGATCACCCTGACAGAGGGAAAAGAGACCTCCATAGGGTCTTGGATTGACACATGCTCCAGCCAGAGTCTTACCTGACATTTCTGTTCTCAAT
The DNA here is from genome assembly GCF_014108415.1 of Molossus molossus. Taxonomy (NCBI): domain Eukaryota; kingdom Metazoa; phylum Chordata; class Mammalia; order Chiroptera; family Molossidae; genus Molossus; species Molossus molossus. The sequence goes on from NW_023425349.1 coordinate 13,044,371, forward strand.
TTATTGGTCAGAACTAGTCACAATGCTCCTTCTACCCACAAGGCATACTAGTATATAGAAAATATCTGGCAACCAGCAATATTTAATACTAATGAGTACTCTTTCCTTCCTGAAATAGTTTCTTCCTCTGGCTTTTGGAATACCACACTTTCCTGGTATCATCCTGCGTCCCTGATCACTCTTTGGCGTCCTTTGCTGTCTTATACTCCTCTATTCAATTTTTAAATGTCAGGGTCTTAAAGGCTTTTCTAATCTCTCTCTCTACTCACATTTTAAACAATCTAATACACACCCATGGCCCTCAATGCCAACCGTATGTATACTGATGTTTCTATCTCCAATGCAACTTTTCTCTGAGTTCCAGACTCCTATTCCTAACTGTCTACTTGACACCTCACTGGCATCCTAAAGTCAACACGTCCAAACTGAATTTATCATTTCCCTATTTCGCCTTCATTTTCCTCCCATCCTGTTCCTCCTCCAGTGTTCCCTAAATAGTGAACAATGTTCATGGGAATAAACCAGAACATTTAATACAACAGTATCACTGTACTCATGATCTAGTTTGAAAGGAGCCAAAGCCTGCTATATTTTTTTAAAGTGATTATTTCACAGTACAGTACAATACTGGACAATATGGCCAACTGCCTTGTTCTGGTAGTCCAGTTCACTTTAAACTGCAAACTTATTTGTGGTCTTTACTTTCTCTTTCATTTTTTCATATTAAACTATCCAGATAAGTCAGAAATGCTTCCCTTTAATTCACTGTTATTTATGCCATAGCCACAAGGTTTTTGGTCCTGATTTCACAAGTGTGGTAAACAATTTTTACATCTTATATCACAGCATTCTGCGGTAATATTAATGACTCAGTGTTAAGCTGTACTGGCATTCTCTTTATAAATAACAATAATACACTCAAATGTGAAGAGCTAAGAGGCATGTGTTTTAAAGTAAATTTTTATTTATTCCTGCATTAACTGTATTTATCATAAGAGCAACAAATTAAAAAAAAATAAAAGAGTGGAGGGACAAGGCCATTTCCCACTTCTATATATCTTTATCCCATAGCATGATAGAAAATTATAAAATTAAAATAATCATGTATACTACATGCTAAAAAAATATATACTTTATTATTATTATTATTATTTTTAGTTTCTTGGCTAAAAAAAGTACATCTTATATTTTTATGCAACGTAATTATTTTGTATTCTGCATCTTAATCTTCTCTCTTAATTCTTAAAATTCTGAACTATCCTGAATTCCTCTCATAACATCTTAATGACCAAGACCCTTTGGGCCTCACTAGACTATCAAGAAGTCCTTTGTTACCTCTCCTGATTAGAAAACTCTGCCTTATTCACTTATAGAGTCTTTTTAAAAATTAGAATGGATTCCAGAATTCTAGATCAACTCCTTCCTTTTATGAATTGTAATATGAAAGATTAAGTGATGGTTCCAAAATCACAGTGCATTCCCAGATCCCCTCCCTGGGTTGCCATAGCTCCTGTAAAGCCTGGACATTGAAACAATAACTATGTATTACAATCTCATAGAATAGCTAACTCACTGAACTGGGCTTAGGGATTTACTGTTTTTGAAAATGGCTAGCATTATTTCAGGGACTACCACCTGCAGATAGTAAATCTTGAACTGTAATTTTAAGGGAGAGATGGGGATGTTGTTTTGCCCTAGTATGTAGTTTGCAATAACATAAAGGCCAAGCAAGAGAACAGAGAAGACAGAGCTGAGAGGTAGGGCTAGAGTGTATGAACAGGCAGGACAAAAATAAAACCAAAGTCCAGAGCTAGAGACACATATTGAAGGCCCTCAAGGTGGTCTACAGAGCAAGAGAAATGGAATGATGTGATGACAAGGCACCGAAATACTACCCATCCTGTCACTCTAAGACTCCGATACTTGCCTGATCTAACAATCCCATCCTTTGCAGCTTGGTAGAGAGCACACCTCAGCCTCTATCCAACCTTTCCTAACATTCCATCTTTTCTCTGATCTTCTCTAAACGAGGCAGACCTCAATAATCCCCAAACCTTCCCAGTCCGCTCTAATATGCTGATATCCATCCCCATTTCTTAATTTCCACATCCCTCTCCACTACCACCATTAACCCTTTAATCACATCTCAGTAGTTTCCCTACAAATCTACTTTATTCCATATCCTTGGACACATAAATATTCTTACTCTTTTAACTTTCTCTAGTCCTGATTCCCATTCCTCTCCAAAGTCTCTAATCTAGCTGCTCTTCTTTCCAAAGGCAATTGTCAACCTCTGCCTCCCATCCTTCATCCCATTCTGAAGGCCAAGTTTTCCCATGAATTCTGTCCCAATTCTCTAACACTGTTTTAGTTTCCTCCATTTCTCTATAGCTCTTTCCAGTACCCTGTCTCAACACTTCTATATCCATCCTGATTTCCCAAACTGCTCATCCCAGCAAATATTCTGACACCCTAATCAATTCCAATACTCCAACTTCTAATTATTTCTCCCCTCAAGGAAAATACTCAACCCCCGACCCATTCCTTTTCACCCCAACATAATTATCTAACTGCTTGTTTTTCCCTTTTAACACACTGATCTGTGTCCCTCTCCATCCTATTAACATCCTAAATTCTCTTCTCACATCTCTCTCCATTCTACTCTGGTACCCTAAGACCCAAGCTTCCCACAACTTCCCGTTAATTTCTTTATTCAGTCATCCAATTTTATTGAGCAACTTTTTGCTCCAAGAACTGTGCTAAGTTCTAATAACACAGAGCTGAGAAGGCAGGGTTTCTACACTCAAGATGCACAGCAGGACCCTATCTCCCTATTATACATGGTGTCTGCACAAAGTGGTCTCCTTATAACACCTTACAATTAGAATTGAATGACTGTTGTGAAACGACTTGATTATTGCTTGTTGTTTCTTCTTCCATAGTTTAAACTATAAGACAGCAGGGACTCTATTTGTCTAGTGTTTGGTGCACAATAAATATTTGTTGCATGAAGAAAGGACTATTCTAAGGACTCTAAAGACACTACCAAATTTAAATCCTTGCAGATATTATATAAGATCAGAATTATTAACCGCATGTACAAGTAGCAGTGTAGCATTAAGAACTAAGAACGTGGATTCTGGAACTAAACAGCCGAGTTCAAATTCCTTACTGTGTGAAACTGGGTAAATTACTTAACCTCTCTAATCCTTGGTTTCATCACTTTTAAAATGGAGATGGTAACCTCATACAAGTTATTTTAAATTCTCAGTTAATCCATGCCAAGGATCTAGAATTGAATCTGACATATGCCGTACACTCAAAAGCAATGAGCAATTATTTCTACAAATGAGAAAACATGCTCAGGAAGATTAAGGAACACGCCCAAGGTCACAGGGCGGTTAAGTAACACCGACGGAGACAGAATCGCGACTTGAAACCAAGTTTCTACTTCAAAACTCAGCCCTCCCTTAACCCTCTTTTCCACATTTCTTCCTCACATCCTAATCTTCCTCTCCCCAGGTACTTGTGCTGTAGTTCGCCTGCTACCATGACAGCGGGCAGGATACCCAAACCATCCCTTGTCCCGGTCATCCGGCAGCCCCGACCCCACCCTCCCCCTCTCGGCGCCGCACGTTCGGGTCCTCGGTCCCCAATCACCCTGAAGCCCCAATTCTGACCTCCTCCTCCCTCCTCGTCCAAACCTCCCGCCTTCATCCTCCTCCCCACGCCCGTTCCGGGCCCTCCCCTCTTCCCATCCAATCCCATTTCCCAAGCACACGCCCCCGCCCCGAATCCATCCCGAGCTGGTCCAGGCCTCCCGCCGCTGTCGCCGGCCCCCACCCTTCCGTCTGGACGACACAGAACAGCTGCGACGAGCCCTGGCACTCACTGCGGAGAAGCAGAGCCGAGCGGGCCCGCGGGAAGAAGCCGGGCGGTGGCACGCCCGTCGCTCCCTTTCAGGTGCCCGGCGGCGCGGCGGCCATTTTGTTGTGTTGTGCCGGTTGCCGTGGGGCAGAGCGCGCGGCGTGGGCGGGGCCTGTTGAGGCCACGCCCTCCCTCCTCGTGCCGTTAGGGGTGGGGCGGGGCTTCCTGCCGCCAGTTCGGTCTTGGCGGCGGGCGCGCGAGGTTTTTCGGCAGTGCGGAACCTGAGGGGGAGGCCTGGTTTCCTGCTGCAGCCGCCGAAACTGCAGCCGCCTCACGCCCGGGCTCGGAAATGCGCCGGAGGACGACCGAGGGGACCTCCGTAGCGCTGTCGCCACGTTCGCGCACTTCCGATGCCGGCCGTCGGGTCTAGAGCTTGCGTGCTCAGCCGCACGCTTCTCCTTGCACGACCTTTTCTGAAGCGAATTCTCTTCTTCGGGGACCAGCAGGCCAGGGGTGGATGAACCGCCGAGCGAACGCCGCTTGGGCTCTAGCCGTCGCCGGGTTAAGAGAGCGCCACCAGCCTGGGAATCCGGGCTGCGAATAGTCCTGGGGGCGCTGTGGAGAAGATCCCTCTGGTTGGTGACAACAAAGCAACAGCAAGAAGCATTTGAGGGAACTTTGGTCGGAGCTTGCCTAAAAGTGCTTATTTCACCCTATAACCAACAGATAGTGTAAGAGAATTTAGGAGATACTGTGCTGGGTGCCACGGGAGTAGTGGATTTAAAAACAAAAAAACAAAAACGTTCATCACCAAGAGCACCTGCCTCCACCCCAGCCTTTCATTTTTCAAGCTTGTACCCGGGACCACGTCACCCTCAGAGGCGGCACCAGCTCCAGAAATCTCCAATACAGCCCCTACCGCCCTCTCCCCATAATGCTCAAATCTTAACAGCCTGCCTGCTCAGAAGGTCCCCGTCCCGGCACAGTTTGTTTTTTTGTTTTTTTTATCCTCACCCGAGGATATTTTTCCATTTTTTGTACAGATAGAGTGGGAGAGAGAGAGGAAGAGAGAGAGAGAGAAACATCGACGTGAAGGGACACATCGAGTGGCTGCCACCCACACGACCAACCAGGGCCAACCAGGGCCGGGGACAAACTGCAACCGAAGTACGTGCCCTTAGCGGGAACCGAACCCGTGTCTCTCCGGACCGCAGGCCGACGCTCTAACCGCTGAGCCAAACCGGCCAGGGCCCGGCACAGTTTTCATCCTGACCTCCAATCCCTTGTTCTTACCGTTTTCTCACTGTCCGTTTCTTTCGTCATTATAGGGTTTAAGGTCCATCTTTGTAATACTAGTTTAGAAATCCCCTCTCTCCGTACCTCAGTTTCCTCATCTGTGAAGTGGGGTAATCATACCCACTTTCTGCAGTTTTCCTGATAAGTAAAAAAAGTTCATGGCCTGTGAAAGAACTCAGAACAGTTCCTGCCCCTTGGACAGTACTTAGTATGTTTTAGTTACTTCATTATTAAGCAAACGTTTCCCAGCTGTGATGCCTCACCCAAGGCCTGAAAGAGAAAAAGAATTTAGTCAAGGAGCAGGGGAGTGGAGAAGAATTTGCTTAGCAAAGGGAACACTTGTGCGAGAGCTGGGCGACGAACTGGACAGAAAGTAGATCAGTATGGCAGCCAGAAATCCGGGATGAGGAAGCGAAAGCTGGAAGAGGAGCCTGATTTATAAAACACATTAGGCACTTGTAATTTTTCCTAAAGGCAGAGGTGGATTCAGGAATGGGAGATTCAGGTGACTTCCAACAGAGCCATCATTCCCATTCACAGTTATGTGAATGGTGATCCCCTCTCCATTGATAGTTATGCAACACAGAAGGAAGCCCTTGGAATTGTAGAAAAGCCAAAATTTCTGTCATTTCACATTTTAAATTAAAAGGAAGATGTATGCATTTTTAAAATCGAAGTTCAGATGATACTTACTAAATTTTTGGAATATGTACATTATTGACTTTCAGTTCTATTATTTTTATTTGTTTGTTTTGACACTCATTTCTTTTTCTCTTTTCCACCAGAGAGTTGGATTTATTATGTAACCTCACTGCTACGCCCCTGAAAGTCTGTAATGATATTCAGGTGGGATCCATTACCAAAAGTCATGGTATGTTGGTGTCATTCATTATCGTTATTACAGGTAGCCATCAAAAATATACACAAAATCCAGCCCTGGCTGGTTTGGCTCCGGTTAGAGCGTCAGCCGGTGGTCCAGAGAGACCTGGCTTCGGTTCCCGCTAAGGGCACATACCCCAGTTGCAGTTTGTCCCCGGCCCTGTTTGGGGTTGTGCGGGAGGCATCCATTCGATGTGTCCCTTTCACTGCGAAGTTTCTCTCTCTCACTTCCTCTCTCTCCTTCCAACTCTATCTGAACAAAAATGGAAAAATGTCCTCGAGTGAGGATAAAAAAATAAAATAAATATACACAAAATCCAGAGGATGGTGCAAAACACTTAATTTTCCTTAGATAGTCTCTCAGTCCATATCCATTTAACCTGGATGGGTACTCTCCAGTCCCTTATTTGCCAGTCCCTTCATTGAGACACACTACCTTCTGCTGCATTTAGGATGGTGATGGCCTTGCATAGACCTCAGTGGTTAGAGAGTTGGCCCGAGGACTAAAGAGTGGCAGGTTCAATTCTAATCAAGGGCACACCTCAGTTGTAGTTCGGTCCCCAGCCATGGTCGGTGTCCTTCCGGAGGCAGCCAATCCATGTGTCTCATGTTGATGTTTCTCTCTCTCTTTCTTTCTCCCCCCCCCCCCCCCCACTTTATCTGAAGATAAATGGGAAAATATCCTTGGGTGAGGATTTAAAAAAAGAGAGAGGTTCAGAGGGGAAACCAATCTGTAGCTAATTTGAATATTAACTTCCTGTCTTAGTATGCTAAAAGAGTGAAGATAGGAAAAGAGTGAGGGCAACTCTCATTTCAAAACATATATATATATATATATACCCAGTAATAGAAAGAAGTTGTTACTCTTCTGAGTTGCATTTACAATATAAATATTAACCATGGCTGAGTGACCTAGCTACCCTCCTGTTCTTTTTTCCAAATGATAACAAAACTATTCTGTTTGTTTTAACTTGCCTCATGAGGTTTCTCAATCCAGAGTAATCATTTTGCAGATTTGCTTTAGAGGAGAATCAAACTTGTTTGTCAGGCAGGGATGTTTGAGATGAATCTTGGAGAATAGGTAGCATTTTCACAAATAGAAGTAATGGCTTAACTATAGATTTTAAAAGGGGAAACTGGATAGTTTATTATGGCTAGACCCTAGTGGGCTTGAATGAAAATGTTCTTTTGAACTCTGAATTATTTCCAGAAGCAGACCAAATGACACACACCACACCACACCCCACCTCCCCGACTCCTACAGTGACTTGATGGTGGAGCTAAACCTGGATCCATGGTCTTTTGACTTCCACACACATGTTGTTTTCAGTACAGAAATAATGGTTCCAGATGCTCTGGACCAACAGATTGGTCTTAAGTTCATTGTGCTCAGAGTTGCAGTATATTAAAAATGAAGATGTAATCTAGAAATCCAGGAGTTAAAATCCCAGTCCCAGTCTGGAATTGTCATATATTTAGCAACAGTTTATTTTTCAGAATTCCACTTAGAGCCATTTTCTTGGGGAACCTCTCATGGGCCCTGAGCCCAAGGTCTGATATAACTATTACTTTCTGATTATTTATCTCAAGTTTATCATTACACACTCATAATCATGCTTTTTTCATAAGCATGCATTTCCTCATATGTCTCTTGGCCATTTGTATGTTCTGTTTGGAAAGGTCCTCTGCCCATTTTTTAATTGGGTTCTTTGTCTTCCTTTTGTTGGGTTGTATGAGTATATGTTTTGGAAATTAATCCCTTATCTATCATATCAATGGCAATTATGCTCTCTCATATAATGGGTTCCCTTTCCATTTTGATGGTTGTTTCTTTTGCTGTGTGGAAGCTTTTTAGTTTGATGTAGTCCCATGTATTCATTTTTTCCTTTGTTTCTCTTGCTTTAGGCATTCTATCAGTGAAAATTCTGCTGTGTGTGATGTCTGAAATTTTGTTGCCTACGTTTTCTTCTAGGATTTTTATGGATTCACGAGTCACATTTAAGTCTTTTATCCATTTGGAGTTTATTCTTGTGTATGGGGTGTGAGTTGGTGGTCTAGTTTCATTTTTTTGCATGTTGCTGTTCAATTTTGCCAACACTGTTTACTCCACTGTGTGCTCTTGTCACCTTTGTCAAATACGAATTGAGCATAATGTCTTGGGTCCATTTCCGGTTTCTCTGTTCTGTTCCATTGATCTATATGTCTGTTCTTGTGTCATTAACAGGCTGTTTTGATTACAATAGCTTTGTAGTATAACCTGATATCTGGTATTGTGATCCTTCCTACTTTGTTCTTTTTTTCAAGATTGCTGTGACTATTCGGGGTGATTTTTGGTTCCAAATGAACTTTTGAAGTATTTGTTCTAGTTCTGTGAAATGTGTCGTTGGTATTTTAATGGGGATTGCATTGAATCTATAGATCGCTTTGGGTAGTATGGACATTTTAATGATGTTAATTCTTCCAATTCATGAACAAGGTATATGCTCCCACTTTTGATATATCTTTCTCTATGTTTTTTCAATGCCCTGTAGTTTTCTGCAAGTAGGTTCTTCTTTGGTTCATTTTATTCCTAGGTATCTTAATTTTTTTGCCGCAGTGGTAAACAGGATTATTTTTTAGTGTCTTTTTCTGTGAGTTCATTATTGGTGTATAAGAATGCCATTGATTTCTTGATGTTAATTTTGTATTTTGCTACTTTGCCAAATTCGATGATTAAATCTAGTAAATTTTTGATGGAGTCTTTAGGGTTTTCTATGTGCAATATCATGTCATCGGCAAATGATGACAAATTCACTTCCTCCTTTCCAGTTTGGATCCCATTTATGTTTTCTTCATGTCTAATTGCTATGGCTAAGACTTCCAGTACTATGTTAAATAAGAGTGGCAAAAGTGGGCATCCCTGTCTTGTTCCTGTTCTTAAGGGAAGTACTTTTATTTTTTGCCCATTGAGTATGGTGTTGGGGCTGTAGGTTTTTAAAAAATGGCCTTTATTCTGTCAAGATATGATCCCTCTATTCCCACATTGCTGAGCATTTTTATCAGAAATGGGTGCTGGATTTTGTCGAATGTTTTTTCAGCCTCTATTGATATGAGCATATGGTTTTTATCTTTCGTTTTGTTTATGTGGTGTATCACATTTATTAATTTGTGAATATTGTACCAGCCTTGCATCCCTGGGATGACCCCCACTTGGTCATGGTGAATAATTTTTTTAACGTATTGCTGGAGCTGATTTGCTAATATTTTGTTAAGGATTTTGGCATCAGGGATATTGGCCTGTAGTTTTCTTTTTTTGTAGTGTCTTTATCTGGTTTTGGAATTAGAATTATGCTGGCCTCATAAAACGAGTTTGGAAGTCTTCGTTCTTCTTGAATTTTTGGAATAGTTTAAGGAGAATGAGTATTCTTTGAATGTTCGGTAAAACTCCCTGGTGAAGCCATCCAGGCCTGGGCTTTTGTTTGCTGGGAGAGTCTTGATTACATCTTCAATTTCCTTAGTTGTTATTGGTCTGTTCAACTTTTCTATCTCTTCCCAGTTCAGTTTTGGGATACTATGTGTTTCTAGAAATTTGTCCATTTCACCTGCATTGTCCAATTTTTTGGCATATAATTGTTCACAGTATTTGTTAATGATCCTTTGTATTTCTGTGGTATCAGTTGTTACTTCTCTTTTGTTTCTGATTTTGTTTATTTGGATCTTCTCTCTTTGTTTCTTGGTGAGTATAGCTAAGGGTCCACCAATTTTGTTTATCTTCTCAAAGAACATGCTCTTTGTTTCATTGATCTTTTGAATTTTTTGTTTTGTTTTTAAGTCTCTATGTCCTTTATTTCTGCTCTCATCTTTGCTATTTCTTTCCTTCTACTTCCTCTGGGTTTTTCTTTTTGTTTGTTTTTTTAGTTCTTTAAGTTGTGAGGTTAGATAGTCAATTAGACATTTTTCTTGTTTCCTGAAGTAGGTCTATAGTGCTATGAACTTCCCTCTCAGGACTGCTTTCACTGCATCCCATAGATTTTGTGTTGTGTATTTATTTTCATTGGTTTCCAGGAAGTTTTTAATTTATTCCTTGATCTCCTTGGTAACCCATTCATTGTTTAACAACATGCTATTTAGCCTTCATGTATTTAAATATTTTTGCATGTTTTTATTTTAATTTATTTCTAGTTTCATGCCATTGTGATCTGAGAAGATGTCTGATATGATTTCAGTCTTCTTGAACTTGTAGAGACTTAGTTTGTGTCCTAACATGTGGTCTATCCCATGTGCACTTGATAAGAATGTGAATTCTGCAGTTTCTGGGTGTAATTCTTTGTAGATATCTATTAAATCCATTTGATCTAGTGCATCATTTAGAGTCTCTGTATCCTTGTTAATTTTTTGTTTAGAGGCTCTATCCAGTGATGTAGGTAGGGTATTGAAGTCCCTTGCTATGATTGTATTGCTGTCGATTTCTCCTTTGAAGTCCTCCAGAAGTTTTAAAATATATTTTGGTGCTCCTATATTGGGTGCATATATGTTTACCAAGGTTATATGTTCCTGTTGGATAGAACTTTTCAATATTATGTAGTGGCCTTCTTTGTCTCTAGTTATGGCCTTCCTTTTGAAGTCTATTTTATTAGATATGTATTGCTACCCCAGCTCTTTTTTCCTTTCTGTTTACGTGGAAGATTTTTTTCCATCCCTTCGCTTTCAGCCTCTGTGAGTCTTTGGTTGTGAGGTGAGTCTCTTGTAAACAACATATATATGAGTCATGCTTTCTTATCCAATCAGCTATTCTTGGTCTTTTTTTTTTATCCTCACCGGAGGACATTTTTTCGTTTTTTGTTCAGATAGAGTGGGAGGGAGAGAGAGGAAGAGAGAAAGAGAGAGAGAGAGAGAGAAACATCGACATGAAAGGGACACATCGAGTGGTTGCCACCCACACAATCCAACCAGGGCCGGGGACAAACTGCAACCGAGGTACATGCCCTTAGTGGGAACCGAATCCGGGTCTCTCTGGACCGCAGGCTGATGCTCTAACCACTGAGCCAAACCAGCCATGGCTACTCTTTGTTTTTTGATTGGAGCCTTTATTCCATTTACATTTAAGGTTATTATTGATGTGTACTTATTGCCATTTTTTTGTGTGTGGTTATATTTTTCTTCCTATTTCTTCTACTAATTACAGCAGTCCTTTTAACGTTTCTTACAGTGCTGGTTTGGTGCTAATATATTCCCTTAGCCCTTTTTAGTCTGGGAAGCTCTATATTTGCCCTTCTATTTTGAATGATAGCCTTGGTGGATAGAGTAGTCTTGGATTCAGATCCTTGTTTTTTAATACCTTCATTACTTTATGCCATTCCCTTCCAGCCTGTAGTGTTTCTGTTGAGAAGTTAGCTGATAGCTTTATGGGGGTTTCTTTGTAGGTAACCTGGTCCTTATCTCTTGCTGCCTTTTGGATTCTCTCTTTGTCTTTAATTTTTGTCATTTTAATTATGTGTCTTGCTGTGGGCCTGTTTGGGTTCTTCTTACTTGGGGCTCCCTGTGCTTCTTGTACTTGTATGCCTTTTTCCTTCACCAAGTTAGGGAAGATTTCTGTCACTATTTCTTTAAATATATTCTCTAACCCTTGCTCATTTTCTTCTTCTTCAGGAACTCCTATGATGCAGATGTTGTTATGTTTCATATTGTCCCACAGTTCTCTTAGGCTATCTTCCTGTTTTTTAATTGTTTTTTTTTGGTTCTCTGATTGGGTGATTTTTTTCCTACCCTGTCTTCTAAGTCACTGATTCAATCCTTGGTCTCCTCTACTCTGCTGGTTATTCCTTTCAATGTGTTCTTTATTTCTGCTATGTCATTCTTCATTTCTAATTGGTTGGTTTTCAATGCTTCTATATCTTTACTCATGCTGTTGAGCTTCCTCATGATTATTACTCTGAACTCTCCCTCTGATATCTTGCTCAGTTCCCTTTCATTTATTTCATCTTCTGTCGAATTATCTTTTTTCATTTAGGATTTGTTTTTTTGTTTCACCATTTTGGCTGTTTCAGTGGGTTTTGGAGCCTGCCAAGTTTTCCCTGTGGGTGTTGGTGTTCTGCTGTTTGTGGCTCCCTCAACTGGGTTTGGATGAATGTGGAAGGACCCATGTTGAACACCACTCTCAAGTCTTACTTTTCTGGATAGATTGGCAAACCCAGGAAAGATTCAGTTATCCTCTAGATTTTTGCCTGGAGGCTGTTGGTCTCTGTTAGTTGATAAGCTTTGGTTTGTAGCCCTCAACTGAATATAATCATGCTTTTTAAGTTAATATCTCTCTCACTAATAATATCTAACACTTACCAAAAATGTATCCAGGGGGTCAGATTCTGTCCTAAGCTTTTCATAAGAATTAATTCATCTAATTCTCACAACTTTATGAGGTAGGTATTTTATTTATTTCCCCTTTACAGGTGGGGAAACTGAGGCACAAAGCAAGTAATTTGCTCAAGGTCAAGCAGCTGGAGGCAAGTTGATTGACAGCATTTATTCAACCCATATTTATCAGCACTGACTAAAATGGCAGGCACTGAGATGAAGATAAGAAGTGACTGCTGAAGCAAAAAAGCTACGGAAAAATTCCCAAACACAGATGTGACCCCCTAACATTGTTATCAATGTATAAATTTCTTTTTTGCTACAACTGAGTATCATTTTATAATAGCAAGGTCTGCTTGAGCAAACATGGCCTGACACCCTGATTTCTGTTGGCTGGCCACTGGTACTTGCTTTTACGTTGAATATCTTCTTAGAAGACTGCTCATCTCTGGCCACTGATCACCAAAGAAAAGTTCCCCATTTCTACATGCTGGCAGAAAAAAATCACTTCATTTTTTTTTAAGATCAAAGTCTTAAAATGAAATATTTACATATATTTTTATGAGTTCTGCCTTTATTAAAATAAAATACTCTATATTGCCCAAAATAATAAATTTTGGTAGTTCTGCTATAATTCAACATCATGTTTCTAAGCATTCAATCCTCAATATTCATGAATATTGAATGCGAATGATGAAAACATCTTGTATCAGAGAGTGATAACTAACCTAACATTCATTCTTTCTTCTTTTTTATCAAAACCTGGATTTTAGCTGGCCACATTGTCCAGTTTCCCTTGAAGTTGGGTACAGCCAAGTGCCAAGTCTCCCCAGGAAATGTAACTATTATGGGAATTCCAGGAAAGCTGCTCAAAGAGAATTGACTCAGCAGGGAGGGACCCTTTTTTGCCCTCTTTTTAGAAGTTCTCAACACAGAAACAATAGTTGGAGCTCTGGCAGCCATATTGGACCATGAGGTAACACAAGATATTGGTATGGTGGAACAAAAAAATAATGGTCCCTGCCTCTGATGACATGTGGAGCTGCCATTCCAGCCTTGGACTTCTTTTATGTGAGAAAGAAAGAAATGTTGATCTCATTTTAGCAAAAGTATTTTTTTTTTTTTTTTTAGTCCTCACCCGAGGACTTTTTTTTTTTTTTTGATATTTTGTTCAGATAGAGTGGGAGGGAGAGAGAGAAAGAGAAACATCGATGTGAAAGGGACACATCGAGTGGTTGCCACCCACACGACCCAACCAGGGCCGGGAACAAACTGCAACCGAGGTACATGCCCTTAGCGGGAACCGAACCCGGGTCTCTCCGGACTGCAGGCTGACGCTCTAACCGCTGAGCCAAACTGGCCAGGGCTCATTTTAGCAAAAGTATTTTGATTGTGTGTTATACACAGCAAAACCTAATTAATTCCAGTTAATATAAACTCATGTTCCTTTCCTCGCCCTGCCAAGTTCCCCCATAATAATGCTCATCACAGTTTGGTGTGACTGCTTATTTGATGTTCTATCCTCAACACTAGACTGTAAGTTCCTGTCTATTTCCCCATTGCTGCCCCAGCCACTAGCTCAGTGTCTGGCACATTTTAGGTACTCAAACATTTGTTGAATGAATGACAGCAGAAGCACTTGAATCTCAAATCACCTCTTTTCCCCTTCCATCTTCCTTTATATATCATCCCAACTGCCAAACTTCTCCATCTGATTAAACCATCCTTTATTTGTCTTCATACCTGATGACAATCCAACCATCTCTCTACCTCATCCCAAGCACCCCACCCTCCACCATTCCTATTCCTCTCTACCACCTTTCTCATTCCTAAGCCAGGTAAACCAGATGCACCCTGCCAATTTCACAAGGGTTGAGGACCTGATTCCTAAGAGGGAGAGCTAGGATGCTAATGTGGGCCTTTTCTCTGAGCATACTTGAAGCTAGATCCCACATGGCAACTAAGGCTATGGTTTTAAGGGCCCTGAAGGAGTTCTTTTAGGCATCCATGTCTAAATCAGAACCATACAACTCTCAAGACACCCCTTAGTTATGACCTGGGCCAGGGTTTGGTACCAGCGGCCCCCTCTCACATGGCAAAATTTACCCTCTGCCTTGTTGGAATTCCTGTGGTCTCAGCCTCAGAGTTTATTCCCAGGACCTGGTACAGTAACTGCTCAGATGAGGAAACCTGCCCAGGCAAGTGAAGAGGCCACCTGCAGTGTCCATATCCAGCTGCTTTGCTTCCTCCCTTGAGCGAGGAGGAGAAAAAAAGGCTTTGAGAGCCCTTATACTCATTCCTATCAGATGGCATTCATAATCTCCCCCAAGTTTGGTTTTCCTAAGGAAAAAAAAAACACTGAGTTCCCAAAATTGATTCTGTGTGGTCTGGACACAGGATATTATTAAGATACTGAGTCTGATCTATGAAATGTGGCATCTAGCTCTGGCCAGTTTGCTCAGTGGTTAGAGCATCAGCTCGTGGACCAGAGAGTCCCGGTTTCGGTTCCCACTAAGGGCATGTGCCTCGGTTGCGGTTCGTCCCCGGTCCCGGTTGGAGTTGCGTGGGCGGCAACCAGTTGATGTATCTCTCTCACGTCTATATTCCCTTCTCTCTCTCTCTTCCTCCCTCTCTCCCACTGTGTCTGAAAATAAATTCAAAAAAAATGTCCTTGGGTGAGGATGAAAACATTTTTTTAAAAGTATGTGGCATCTACAGGGTATCCCCCAAAAATGTATACAGGGTGTCTGTAGATTCTATTCCATTTTAAAAATGAAATGTATTTTAATAAACACTGGCTTTATAATTACACTTTTTTATGTATACATTTTTTCTGGGGACACCCTATATTTCTTCTTCCTTGTATTAGGTATACCTTAATTTTAATTCTAATCTTATTTATTTATTTTTAAATCCTCACTTGAGGATAGTTCTTCCATTGATTTTTAGAAAGAGTGGAAGGGAGGGTGGGGGGGGGGAGAGAGAGAGAGAGAGGAAACATCAATGTGAGAGGCATATTGATTAGTTGCCTCCCACACTAATCTCAACCAGGGCCGGGGATTGAACCTGCAACCCAGGTACATGCCTTTGACTGAGAATTGAACCCCTGACCCTCTGGTCCACGTGCTGATGCTCTAACCATTGTGCAACACCAGCCAGGCCTCTTAATTCTAATCTCTGAACTCATGTCTCTTCCCTGATCTGGTAAACCTAATACCCTAGGTTTGTTTGTTTTTTTTTTTCCTTTTCAGGTTTTAAAAATAAATGTAGTAAAATGTACATAACACAGTGTGTATCATTTTAACCAATCATAAGTGTACAACTCAGTGGCATTAAATACACTCAGTGTTCTGTAACCATCAACACCATTTATACCCACAACTTTTTCATCATCTGCAGCAAAATCTTGCTACCCATTAAACAATTACTCCCTTCCTGCTCTGTTTCATGACCAGGGACCCTGCCTCCAACTTGGCTGTCTCCTGGCTTGAGCCTTGTAGCTAGGTCCCACCTTTTTGCCAGTAGACCTCCTTGATGGGCTTTTGAGGAATGCATCCCAGGATGGCCTTACCTATTGTAATATCACTTTGCCAGACCCTTCATACTGGCTGCCACTCTGGTATTGTCCCTTTTTGGAGGTACCCTATAGACAAGAGGTGGGGAATATCTGGCCCACAGGCCATAAAGGCCTTCGAAATCAATACCAACTAACATCATACACCTCACCAAAGAGAAGCAGTTCCAGCCATCACATTAGGGGTGAGGTAATTAAATGTTTGACCAAATATAGCAGACTTATTTTTAAGTTGATAATTTTGTATAGCCCGTGAATGCTATTATAAATATCCAAATGGCCCTTGGCAGAAAAAAAGGTTCCTCACCCCTGCTATAGACACTGGCTGCCAAAATGAATGCTTTCTTAGCACCTACAGATTAGAACATTGTCCTACCCTTGAGAATTGCTCTACTTTTACATCATAATTCCTGCCAGTTTGTAAGTTTGTGGAAAGTTACTGAGCTGTTCTGTTCTTTTGACAACCATCTCCTTCCCAAGCACTTCTACCTCCTCATCATTTCTTCTCAGATAATAATCTCTTTTCCCCTTCCCATTCTCCAAGGCCTTGGTCCTATATCTTTAGGAACTTATCTAACCATCCCAGAGCCAAGGTCAGCAGTTTGATGTTGCCTATTAGATCACCTTTTATTATTAGTATTATTTTTAAATGTTCTTTATTGATTTTAGAGAGAAAGGAAGAGAGAGAGAGAGAGAGGTCACCTTTTAAAAGTTTCTCATCTTGACATTCTTTGATCACTCTGCCAATGACTTGCCCTATGTTATTTGAGGAGACTCCATGAGATACAATTAGAGACTTGCCTTTGGAGTCAGATATGAGTTCACTCCTGGCTTAGCTACTCCAGAGCTAGCTTTGTGGGCATGCGACAGGGTGTGCACAGGGCCCAGTGCTCAGAAGGGCCCCACACTTCATTTAATGCTCTGTTGTTGCTGTCTTGAAATTAATACAGCAAAGTCTGATGGGACAATGGAGCATGGATGTGAACAGAGGAGATATGTGCAATATATATGTCCACTATTCCTTGCCACCCCAGTCACATAGAGCATTCATAATACCCCATGAACACAGAATTCCAGTGGACCCACAATGTGTGGAAGTTTAGTGAGACACAAAGTGAGTACAAAGTGTGTCATGTCTATGACTGAGCAAGCACGGGACTCACAGCCCTTAGAGGTCACATTTTCCATTGGAACTAAAATATGTTTTGAATGCAGAAAGAAGGTAATAGCATTCCAAGAAACACAAATGATTGAGGAATCTCATCGTATGTGTGTGTGTGTATTTATCTTCAGATAGAGCAGGAGGGAGAGAAAGAGGAAGAGAGAGAGAGAAACATCGATGTGAGAGAGACACATTGACTGGTTGCCACCCACATGACCCCAACCGGGGCGGGGGACAAACTGCAACCAAGGTACGTGCCTTTAGCAGACACTAAACCCGGGACTCTCTGGTTCACAGTCCAACGCTCTAACCACTGAGCAACCGGCCAGGGCCTCCTCATATTTTTTTTTTTTTGCTCGAGTTATGTCCCTATATTAGCCAACATCTTACACTAAAGATGATAACAGAGAAGGAAAAGGAACAATGGAATAACCCATCATTCCTTTTCCTTTCGGGCTTTCTTTATTCATCAGTAAGCAAAGGTAGAGAGTATTAATAGAATAAACACAAATCAAGAAGTAGAATAAAACACTTGGGTTAGTTTTGTGCAGTGTTTCCACTGTTCTGCTTAGAACGGAATATATATGCATGCATGAGCTATGAAGTACAATTTGTGTAATTTTGGTGATTGCACATATGAATTAAATGCTCTAATATTTGCACTTAAATATATTGCACAATATAAAGATGAATGGTAAAATTTATGACAATAATTTAAAATTTAAAATTTTATTTATTTAGAATGACATTCAATAGCAAAAAAAAAAAAAAAAACACTGAAAGTTGAGGGAGAGACCATAGAAACAAAACAAAGTCTTTATATTTTAATTCCTTTAACAACATTTTTTTTTCTTGCTTCTTGAATAAGTAGATCCACATTTTCATCTTGCACTGGGAGCCTCAAATGTAGCCCTGGCTACTTTCTTGATGATTGTGGCCTTTTTCCTTCCTTCCTTCTTTCCTTCCTTCCTTCCTTCCTTCCTTCCTTTCTTCCTTCCTTCCTCCTTCTTCCCTTCCTCCTTCTTTCCATCCATTCTTTGTTACTTTCTTCCTTCTTTTTCATCCTTTCTGATCATCAGCTTCTATGTCTATACAATGTAATAATGCCAAATCATGCCAACCAATATCAAGTGGCCTCTGTTGCAGGGTAATTCTTTCATTCATTTGTTATTTTTTTTCTATCTAATTTCCATAAAGATATCCATGTGGGGTGGCATGTCCTGTGGATAAATAAGGGAAAAGTATACAAAGTTGAAGGGGCTGACTAAGCTTTTGAGAAATTTAGCAGTGATTTTGTCAAAAAAAAAAAAAAATCCACTGAAAGATTTTCACATTTGGCTTTTTTTCCCTATTGATGAAGACTTTTTCATGTTTTCAGGTAGAAGGAAAGAGTTGATAAAGTAGGAAAGACAAAATGCTAGAAAGAAGAAGCATAAGAACTTTTTACATGTTTATATGATTTTCAGTGCTCAGGGATGTCACATTTTACCTTTCTGTGAAAGAGGCAAGGCAGATGTTGTCATGTCCAGGAAATAAAGAAGCTAATTCTCAGAAGAGACATAAAAGAAGAACTCAGGGTTCACCATGAAAAGGCAGCACCAATTATTCTAGCCTGCTTTGGAGTGCTGTTAAGTTACCAGCAGCAGGTGGCGCTTTCAAGCAGGCTTCTCAGCCTGTACTTTAAGAACAAGTACACTCGTAAATTTAAAAATGTGTATTAATGACTGAAGACCAAGTGCCTGTTAGTGGAGGAGTAAATGCAAGGAACTTTCCATGAGAGTTGCATCTTTAGAGAAACAGCTATTCTAGTTAACTGTTGCTATGTAAAAAAAATCACCCCTAAACATAGTGGGCTAAAATAACAAACATTAATTTATCTTCACAGTTTTTATGGGCAGGAATACAGGAGGGACTTAGCTGGGTTATTTTGGCTTGGGTTCTCATGAGTTTTCAGTCAGGATGTTAGTGGGCCTGGCCATTGTGGCTCAGTGGATTGAGAATCGTCCCATGCACTGAGAGGTCACAGTTTGATTCCTGGTGAGGGCACACACCTGTGTTTCAGGCTTGATCCCCAGTAGGAGGCATGCAGGAAGCAGCCGATCAATGGATCTCTCACATCAATGTTTCTCTCTCTCTCACTCTCCCTTCCTTTTTCTCTAAAAATAAATTAAAAAATATTTTTTTAAAAAATAAAAAGAGTCCAGCTGGTGTGGCTCAGTGGTTGAGTGTCAACCATGCACCAAGAGGTCACTGGTTCAATTCCTGGTCAGGACACACGTCCAGGTTGTGGGCCTGATCCCCAGTTGGGGGCATGCAGGAGGCAGCCAGTCGATGTTCTTTCTCATTGATGTTTCTGTCTCTCCCTCTCACTTCCTCTCTCTCTAAAATCAATAAAGGGAAAAAAATTTTTTAAAGAAAAAGATGTTAGTGGGGCTGTGGTCACCTAAAGGCGTGACTGGGGCTGGAGGGTTTACCTCTCCAGTGGTGGCTTGTTCACAAGCTCTGGGCAGGAGGTCTCAGAGGCTTTTCCACATAGACCTCTCCCTAGGCTTCTTGAATGTCTTTACTATATAGTGACTGGTTTCCCTCAGGCAACCTAAGAGAGAGCAAGGTAGGAATGGCAATGTCTTGTATGACCTAACCTCAGAAGTCACACACCTTTGCATTTGCTTTATGCTGTTGATCAAATGGACCAACATTGATAGAGCATAGGAGGCGATCATAAAAAAACATGGATACCAAGGAGGTCAGGACATTGAGGTCCATATTGGAGACAGGCTACCACATGTAGCCACAGGATCAGTGGATGTGTGTGGATGAGTAGGAGGTATTAGAATTACATAAGAGAACTCATGTTGAACTAGAAGTAAGATTGTCTGAAAAAGTGTAGGAGAGTGGAGCCAAAGAGGGTGTTAATGAGCTTAGCTTGATCTGTTAGAGAGTGTAGTATACAGAAAGAACAGCTTCAGTGAAATTATAAAAGTGAGAGATAAAGGAAGAGTGGACATCTTCTTTCATTTTTGTCACTTTGTTTTCTCTGAAGAAAATGTGCTTAACTGCATCCCATCATGAATACTTGATTTTCTCTTGTGGTCTTAATATTTTCCACTTCCTTCACACCTATTCCATTACTGATTTAGTAATCTGAAGTGGCCTTTGGGGACATACTATTCCAACTCACTACTCTGGTGACTTACAAAAATAGTTTGAGCCCTGGCCAGTTTGGCTCAGTGGTTAGAGTGTCAGCCTGCGGTCCAGGGAGACCCGGGTTCGATTCCCGCTAAGGGCAAGTACCTCGGTTACAGTTTGTCCCCGGCCCTGGTTGGTTGTGCGGGTGGCAGCCACTCGGTGTGTCCCTTTCACATTGATGTTTCTCTCTCTCCTTCTCTCTTCCTCTCTCTCCCTCCCACTCTATCTGAACAAAAAAAATAGAAAAATGTCTTCGGGTGAGGATAAAAAAAAGAATAGTTTGAGCAACAACTTTCTTTTTTTTTCTTTTTTTTAATCCTCACCGAGGATACCTTTTTTCCATTTATTTCAGCTACAGTGGGAGGGAGGGAGGGGGAGAGAGAGAGAGAGACAGAGAGAGAGAGAGAGAGAGAGAGAGAGAGATATCAATTGGCTGCCTCTCACACCACCCTGACCAGGGTTGGGGACCAAACTGCAACCGAGGTAACCAAACTGCCCTTGACTGAAATTGAACCCGAGACTCTTCAGTCCATGGGCCAACACTCTAACCGCTGAGCCAAATTGGCCAGGGCAACAGCTTTCTTCTTTATCATTCTTCAGTTACCATTTGGGACTTTAAAATACGAATCTATCTATCCTTGGATCTGAACCACAGTGTTCTCTGGCTCCTTCCTTTAGCCTTTTCAGATAATTGCCTCAATCTGTCACTTGCCTGTTGTCACTTTAGCCAATCTTATCCCAGCATCTGTGAGGAAGAGAGAATCAGACATAAGTCAGACTAAATTCTTCACTTATGTCACACTCATTCCCATCTTGTACCTTCGAATCTTTGCCTAGAATGCACAATAGTATATAAACAAGAGTCAAAATATGTGGACCAGGCTATAAGGTCTCCAAGAGTTTTAAAATAGAGAATCAACTACAGACAAAATAGCTAGAGTGTCAAAGGGAAGGTAAGACTACAGCCTGGTTTGGTATCTCTCCCTCTTTTTCCTACTGATTCCAACATAAGTCCCCATCTCTGCAATTTACTAGATATGTTCCTTGAGAGAAATTGCTATATTTCTCTGAGCCTCAGTTTCTTCCTGTCACATAAGGATAATAACACCCTTCAGAGTGGTTGTGAAGATTAGAAACAATTTATGAAAGTTAATTATTGCAATAACTGATACATGTTAGGAGCTAACAATTGTGTTGTCATTATTTGGATAAACTCTGCAAAAGTTGAGAAAATGTCCTCTATGTCTGAGTTTGTATAGCATCTGTTAAAATGAATTAAAGTTTGAGATAGTGAATTAACATTTATGTCTTTCTTCTCAGTTACTACACAAAGTAAGAAAATACTTCAACAACATCTTGCATAACAGTCAGAGTGAGGAGGAACTTCATGAGCAAAGACCTTTTACAGCTTATGAGATAAAGAGGTAGAGTACACATAATCTACTAACAGCAATCGAAGTCATAAATGAGTGAAAAGCATTTAATGCCCTCTAAAATGGATCTAGTCTGTGGGAACCTTTTTGTGCTCCTTTGCTCACTAACAATGTTAGGCTCTCAGGATATAGCAATTAGATGAACTCTTAACAGGTCAGTCATCTACTCTTAGACTTTTAATTGACAACCAAAACAAAAAACAAAAGAAGTGGAGGCCAAATTCTGCTGGGCTCAACAATAAAGACATTCTACCATTCTGCCCTGGCCAGGTGGTTCAGTTGGTTGGAGCATTGTCCCATACACCAAAAGGTTGTGGGTTCAATTTCTGGTCAGGGCACATACCTAGGTTGCAGGTTCAATCCCAGTTGGGGCACATATGGGAGGCAACTGATTGATGTTTCTCTCTCTCTCATCGATGTCTCTCTCTCCTTTCCTCTCTCTAAAAAATCAATAAACATATCCTCCTGGGGTGAGAATTAAAAAAACGAACAAAAAAAGACATTCTTCCACTGAGAGAGTCATGAGACTGTTAGTGTTGTTTTCTGCTTGGTTGTGGTCAGAGGGTAAAACTATATTAAATACAGATTGCTATGATTCAATGCACATATTAAAAATAAAGAGTAGCCCTGGCCAGTTTGGCTTAGCAGTTAGAGCATCGACCTGTGGTCCAGAGAGGCCCGGGTTTGGTTCCCACTAAGGGCATGTACCTCGGTTGCAGTTTGTCCCCGGCCCTGGTTGGTTGTGCGGGTGACAGCCACTCGATGTGTCCCTTTCACATCGATGTTTCTCTCTCTCTCTTTCTTCCTCTCTTTCCCTCCCACTCTATCTGAACAAAAAGAATGGAAAAATGTCCTCGGGTGAGGATAAAAAAATAAAATAAAAATAAAAATAAAGAGTAGCCCTGGCCAGTTTGGCTCAGTGGTTGAGTGTCAGCCCATGGACCAGAGTCTCCAGTTTGATTCCCGGTCAAGGGCATGTACCTTAGTTGCAGGTTTGATCCCCAGCTCTGGTTGGGGTCATGTGGGAGGTAATCAACTGATGTGTCTCTCTCACTTCAATGTCTCTCTCTACCCCTCCACCCCACCCTTCCACTCTATCTGAAAGTCAATGGAAAAATATCACTGGGTAAGGATTTAAAAAAACAAATAACAATAAAATAAAGAAAGAAAGAGTAGACTGCCCTAGCTGGTGTGGCTCAATGAGTTGTGCATTGTCCAGTGTACCTAAAGGTTGCTGGTTCAATTCCTGGTCAGGGCACATGCTCTGGTTATGGGCTGGATGGGGATGTGCAGGAGGCAGCTGATCAACATTTTGTTCTCACATCGATGTTTCTCCCTCCTTCCCTTTCCGTTCCTCTCTCTCTAAAATTCCATTAAAATATTTTTAGAAAACAAAAATAAAGAATATATGATTATGAATATGTCTTAAACCAGTAATAATAATAATAAACATTTTCAGATTCATGCTATTTCAAGTTCAAGTTCAGGGCCCAAGACTTTATACATGGTTCATTTCATTCTCCCATCAGTTCAATGAGGCATTTTATTATTTATTTTATATCATTTTTTTATCCTCACCCGAGGACATTTTTCCATTTTTTGTTCAGATAGAGTGGAAGGGAGAGAGAGGAAGAGAGAGAGAGAAACATCGACATGAAAGGGACACATCGAGTAGCTGCCACCTGCACAACCAACCAGGGCTGGGGACAAACTACAACCGAGGTATGCACCCTTAGCGAGAACCAAACCTCGGGTCTCCCTGGACCACAGGCTGACACTCTAACCACTGAGCCAAACCGGCATCTTATTATTTGATTTAATAGATGGTGAAAGTGAGGTTCTAAGGTTTCATTAAGTTGCCCAAGATTACATAGCTAGTTAGATAGAGCCAGAATCTGAATTCAAGCTTGCCTCACTCCAAATCATACTTTTTAAAAAATGAAATATTTCAAACTTTAGAAAAGTACAGTGACTGACCTATCAAATACCAGTATATCTACCACTTAACTTTATTGAATTATTTGTAAGATAGTGCTATACTGACTTCTGATATTCCTTTAAAACAAAAAGCAATGGATAGAGTGGAAGCACTGTATAAACCCCCTTCCTACCCCCAAATTCTGCTACCTTTCCCAGACAAAATTACTATTCTAATTTAGTATTTACTTTTCACCATTATATGTGTATGTAGTTACTCCCAATGTAAATGTCTACAGACAATAACATTGCTCTGCATGTTTTTAAACTTATGTAAATGTTATTATGCTCTTTGTGTCATTCTGCAAGCTGGTTTTATCAGCCAACATTGTATTTCATTGTATGCATATAAGGTAATGTATAAAGTCATTTTTTTGTTATTTAGCTTTCTGCCAAATTATTGCTATTATAAACAATGGTACAGAGAGCATTTCTATACTAGTCTTTTTTAGGCATATGTATAAAAGTTTTTCTGAGTACATACCTAGAATTTTCACTTTTCCATTATCCTCTACCAGGCCTCTGAATTCCCTATGTGATGTTGAGATACCAAGGGTCTTGGATGTGAGATATAGGTACAAGATTGTGAAGAAACAAGGGGCTTTTAGGGGTTTTAGTGTAGCTAGCCCAAGTCACTTGGGAGAGGAATTTTTAAAAAATATTTTATTTATTTATTTTAAATCCTCACCCAAGAATATTTTTTCATTGACTTCCAGATAGAGGAGGAGGAGGAAAGGAGAGAGGAGAGAGAGAGAGAAACATATCACTTAAATGGAAGGGTTGATTAAAGACATTTTTATTTATTTAAAAAATATTTTGTATTGATTTTAGAGGGAGAGGAAGGGAGGAAGAGAGAGAGAGAAACATCGATCGGCTGCCTCCTGCACACCCCCTACCAGGGATCAAGCCTGCAACCCGGGCATGTGCCCTGACCAGGATCGAACCAGCAACCTTTTGGTGTGTGGGATGACACCCAACCGGCCAAGGCCAAAAACACTTTTAGACAGTCAGGTCTCAGAGAAAGTTTTTATGTACTCTTTCTAGAGAAACTATTAGAGGATGTTGTTGACTAAAATGGCAGGGTAAGTCCTGAACATCGACTGGTTGCCTCCCACATGACCTCGACCAGGGCCAGAGACCAAACTGCAACCAAGCTACGTTCACTTGACCGGAATCAAATCCATGACTCTTTGGTCTTCAGGCCGACGCTCTAACCACCAACCCAAACTGGCCAGGGTGGGAGAGGAATTTTAATTTGTAGCTAAAGCAGTGAATCTTGGGCACAAGGTGAAAAGAGATTGGTTTCTCCTTTGGCCTGATCTACTGACAAATTAATTTCAATCTGTACTTGGGGATATTGGTAGAGAGAAGTGACAGGGATGGTCCAAGTGAAACAAGACCACTAGGAAGAGGTTGTTAGTGCTTTAAGTCAATGTTTTTTAAACCATATGTCCAGGGACCCCAGGTTTCCCATTGATCCATCTCAAGGTCCACTTGGGGGTGCATGTTGGGGAGACAGGCAGACAGCAGGACCATCCCACACTGAAACATCTTTATTTTAACTACTTTATACATAGACTTTTGTGTAAGACTTTGTTTCAATAAACTTTTTGTATCTCAATGTCTTTTAAATTTTATATAAATATATAGGAAAACAAGTGACTAATGAGAGATATGTACTTATAAGTTTCCCCAACTAGATATAGTTTGTATCCCAAATTCCCTTTCACATGGTGTTATAGTTCTCTTTCACTGAGTGGGCTGCATTCTGCAGTGCTGGTAGCAGCAACTCATATCTAAACCATGTTTCTGATGTCACACCAAATTGAGGCTATCAATAGATTAATAATAGTAGTAATCATATTTGGCTGACTGTTTATTATCCCAGGAGCACCTTTACGTTGTGGTAACTTTAGAGAATAGCAAGTAATTCAGCTTCTTGTCTGCAGTGAAGAATGGGAACACTGAGACTAGAGAATCAAGTGGGACCCAGATCAGGACTTGTAAACTAAGTGAAGTCATTTGGGCTCAATCCTGAGGACAGACCTAAAGTAGCATTAGCAGGAATGGCCACTAAAGTTTCTGCCGGACCTAACTTCCCCTCTTTTAGAAATGAAGATTTGTATAAAAGCCAAAGACTCCCTAAAGGTCAACATTTTAAAATGTAAAGAAGAATCCATATCTGAGCCATGTTTAAAAGGCAGATTAAAAACTTTAATTAGACACTGTTAAGAATCTGTAAATTATTGAACTTTGGTTCTATTAAAGACCTTTGAGATTCATCATTTTTAAAAAAGTTTTCTACCAGAAAAATCAATATCATTTTTAATATTGACTTTATAATACAACGCAAGAAATTTGTACTTAACATACAAATATTATCTATAATGATTTGAGTGTTCTTTCTCCTAATATCTTTTCCCGAAAATGATGGCAAGAGTACTTTGTTTGTTTTAACTTGACCCATCTTTCACAACCCAGTTTAATCATTTTACAGGCTTTCTTTTGAAACAAATGGGCTAGATAGTCAGACAATAGTGGCATATTTTTACCGTTTTATAACATATGCAAGAGACACCTTTAGGGAAATTTGTATATCAAATTTCCTTTGTGTGCCTTTATCTCCTAATGAATTCAGTACAAAACTATTGGTAAAATAAAACCTTATTAATTTAAAGCAAGGAATGCCAATGTAACCATAAACCATCTGAATTATAGAATAATGTTTAGAGAAATCTGTTTTATTATTTTAAAATAGATACTTGTTATGTACTAAGGTAGAAATGAATGCTAATAAAAGGAAGGTAGTAAATAAAAAGTTTTCTAGTGAACCTAAAACATTATAAAATCTAAAAGATAAAATTGTATTTCATTATAAATTAATTACTAGACTCATTTGTTTTAGGAAGCTTTGTTTTTCTTGAGCTCTTTACTAAGATCCTCACTGAAAGGTTTAGCATGAGTTGTTTTCTTTTAAAGAAAGATATTCTGGCCCTGGCCGGTTTGGCTCAGCGGTTAGAGCATCGGCCTGTGGTCCGGAGAGACCCGGGTTCGGTTCCCGCTAAGGGCACGTACTTCGGTTGCAGTTTGTCCCCGGCCCTGGTTGGTCGTGTGGGTGGCAGCCACTCGATGTGTCCCTTCACGTTGATGTTTCTCTCTCTCTCTCTCCCTTCCTCTCTCTCCCTCCCACTCTATCTGTACAAAAAAAAAAAAGGAAAAATGTCCTTGGGTGAGGATAAAGAAAGATATTCTGTGTTTGAATGGATATAAATTTTGTGTTTGTGATGTATGAATTAATAGATATTGGAGGATATCCATTCCCTACTAAATACTAAGGTATTTAACTGGTTACTTATTTCCTAAAGAATGATGCTGGCAAGCTCAGGGTGGCATTTTCATTGCCCATCACTCCACCTAATGTTCAGCTTCTTCTCTAGACTGAGACCAAGGAACTATTCCATAGACCTCCATTGTAGATTCCACTTATCCTTGGGCCATTTCCAGCGCTAACAACGTTATTGCTCAGAACTTCTCTAGAATGGCCACCTAGTAAGCTCTGTTTAAACCAGATGCTCACAGATGATAAACAGCAGAGCAACTACCCTGGTCAAAAGAGGAAAGGCCAAAGGCAATGTGAGTTACTGGTTTCTAGCTTTAAGCCATTCATTATAGTGCCAAACTCACCTGTTAGAATCTTTTATTTGTATTAATTAAAATAAATTCTCTAGGTATAAATCCCTATATAATATCTTGTATTTTTATACCTGAGCATTAAATATTGCTTCAGTTTCTATGTTATTTCTTCAACTTAGAAGTTCCTCTTTCTGACATTAATAATTAACCAGTAGACCAGTTTACTCAAATTCTTTAAACTGGGATTTTAAAAGGAGAGTAACTTCAGGAAAAGTATACCCATGCTTTACTGCTATCTCCAGCCATGGGTCTTTGGGGCATACTTTGTTTCTTCATCTTTCTGGGAAAAAGTTGGGGACAGGAACAAACGTAAGTGAAAGAATGCATCTTCATTTTCAATGCATCTTAGTTGTGATGAGTGAAAAGTAAAATCAGTTGACTGTGTTAATTTGAAAATTACTTTCTACTTCTGAGAATATCAAGTGAATAGTCTTATCTGGATGAGAAAGTCATGGAAGTAGTTTGTTTTGATGAATAGGTAACAGGACAGTTTTTATGGGATTGCTATTTTTTTTTTCATCCTCACTCGAGGATGTTCCATTTTTTTGTTCAGATAGAGTGGGAGGGAGAGAGAGGAAGAGAGAGAGAGAGAAACATCGACGTGAAATGGACACATCGAGTGGCTGCCATACGCACCACCAACCAGGGCCGGGGACAAACTGCAACCGAGGTACATGCCCTTAGCGGGAACCGAACGTGGGTCTCTCTGGACCGCAGGCCGACGCTCCAACTGCTGAGCCAAACTGGCCAGGGCCAGATTGCTATTTTTTAAAACTACATAGTCATTATGCAAATTCCTCTTTGAAAAAGCACAAAAACTCTAAATATATTTTTTGTCATTTGTTGCTTATTTCTATTTAGTGCATAGTTTTCTTTGTGTTGTTTATATACTGTGCATTGCAAAACAAGGGTTACTTGGGGCTTCTTCTTTTGTTGTTGTTGTTGAATGTATTACAGATGTCCCCCCTTTTTCACCTATTAACCCCCTCCTCCCTGCTCCCGACCACCTCTTGCCTTTCCCTACACTGTTGTCTGTGTCCATTGATTATACATATATGCATATAAGTTCCTTGGTTTATTTCTTCCCACCCCAACCCCCTTCCCTTTGAGGTTTGTCAGTCTAACAACCATTTTGTACTTCTTAATCTCTTCACCTTTTTTCACCCATTCCCCCAAACCCCTTGGGGCTTAATTCTAATACAGTTATTTGAAAAACTGTTGTTGTAATTACTTTTATATTTATGAGCATATTCTTCACAATGTTATGTATTATTGAAATACTGTTCAGTGCCCAGCCAGTGTGGCTCAGCGGTTGAGCATTGACCCATGCACCAAAAGGCTGCAGGTTTGATTCCTGGTCAGGGCACATGTCCACGTTGTGGGCCCGATCCCCAGTGGGGGGCATGCAGGAGGCGGCCAATCGATGTTCTCTCTCATTGATGTTTTTCTCTTTCCTTCTCCCTTCCACTCTCTCTAAAATCAAGAAAAAATATTTTTTAAATGAAATACTGTTTATTTTAAACTATGCCCTAAAATAGTGATCTCATATCTAGAAATAACATTATTGAAGAGGAACTGGAGAGCCCTGGCCGGTTTTCTCAGTGGTTAGAGCACTTGCTCACAAACCAGAGCGTCACAGATTTGATTCCGGTCAAGGGCACATACCTCCACTGTGGTTCGTCTCCGGTCCTGGTAGGGGTCTTGTAGGAGGCAGCCCATCCATGAGTCTCTCTCACATCGATGTTTGTTTCTTTCTCTCTCTCTCTCTCTCTCTCTCCCTCTACCTCCCTTCTTCCCTCCCTCCCTCCCTCCCTTTATCTGAAGATAAATGGAAAAATATCCTCAGGTGAGGATTAAAAAGAAAAGGAACTGGAGAATATCTAAATTGAATCTACTTATTTCACACATGAGGATAAGTACAGACAGGGGAAGAGACTTGCCAAAGGTCACACTGATAAAGAGTGACAGAGGAGGGACTAGTAATTAAGGACTCCTCTTTACCACCTCAAATTTTTTCCAGTTTGCGTAAATGTATGAATATGTAAACTATATTATGAATATAAATATGTACTTAGGATGTCATAAACCTGATTTTCTTACATTGCTAAACCACCCCAGTATCTTTAGTAGTTTTTATTCATTCATTTTTGAAAAACAAGTGTCTGTCTGGCTGGTGTGGCTCAGTGGTTGAGCGTCGACCCATGCACTAAAAGGTCGCCGGTTCAATTCCCAGTCAGGACACATGCCCAGGTTGTGGGCCCAATCCCCAGTGGGGGGCATACAGGAGGCAGCCAATCCATGTTCTCTCGCATCGATGTTTCTATCTCTCTCTCCCTCTCATTTCCCCTCTCTTTAAAATCAATAAAAGAAAAAGGAAAAAAAAAGAAAACCAAGTGGCTGAAGTTCAAAGAGATTGATATTAAGTGGTAGAACTAGGACTAGAACTAGAACCTGGGTCCCCTGATTCTGAATTCTTTCTACTACACTATACTGGACCTTAATAAGCATTGCCTCTCTTTCTCTTGAAAAAGTGAGAGTGTACCATTTACAACGTGGTCATCAGTCAATTAAATTAATAAATTTATGTAGAGCTTGCATTCTAGTGGGAGAAGCAAATAATGAATGAATGAACCAACAAATGAATGAATAAGTAAGGTCAGGTGGTTATTAATACTGTGAAGGAAAAAGAAGAGGAATAGGATTTAAAAAAATGATGGGGAACTGTTTGAAACTGTGGACAGATGAGGTCCTTTTTTTTTTTTTTTACTTCATTATTTTTAAATTTTTTCCATCACCATTCTTTGAGGCACTCATACAGAACTTGAAGGAAGTAAAGGAGTAAGCTTAGCAAATATTTAGGGAAAGAACATTCCAGGTGGAGGCCTAAGTG